>NC_142631.1:17054043-18546990 GCF_059453375.1 Lepisosteus platostomus | reverse complement strand
ACTTAACTTAACTTAACTTAACTTAACTTAACTTAACTTAACTTAACTTAACTTAACTTAACTTAACTTAACTTAACTTAACTTAACTTAACTTAACTTAACTTAACTTAACTTAACTTAACTTAACTTAACTTAACTTAACTTAACTTAACTTAACTTAACTTAACTTAACTTAACTTAACTTAACTTAACTTAACTTAACTTAACTTAACTTAACTTAACTTAACTTAACTTAACTTAACTTAACTTAACTTAACTTAACTTAACTTAACTTAACTTAAGCTTAAGCTTAAGCTTAAGCTTAAGCTTAAGCTTAAGCTTAAGCTTAAGCTTAAGCTTAACTTAACTTAACTTAACTTAACTTAACTTAACTTAACTTAACTTAACTTAACTTAACTTAACTTAACTTAACTTAACTTAACTTAACTAGGGTCCAAAATGAAAAGCCAGGCTGACATACCATGCTATCAACACTGTAGCTATAAGCCATACAACCATGAACTGCATACTCACCACCTGCCTCCTCAGCCACTGAAACTATTAAGTTATTTTCAAAACTGTGACAAAGTATAATTTACATTCCAAGTCATTTCACAACCACAAAACTCAAATGACTGAACATACAGTCCAAATAGGAACATTGTACAAAACTATTACAAAACTTTTCAGACATTAATAAACCCTAACAGAGCACACCCAAAACTTTATTGTGCTCTAATTACAATACTAAAACCAGTTTATAACATAGTGAAAATTAAACCACTTCAAATACATAACTTAAAGAAACTTTGCAATTCTGAATTCTCACATTAGCTCATTTGAAAAACAAATTCTCACACAACCATAAACAGTATAGCTTAAAACAATGACTGCACAAAGTCATCATTACAAATCTCAATGAGCACACAAACTTTGCATTCATTACAATACTAAAATACATAAGAATTGGCAACATAACATTGAGCATGAAACTGTTTAAAATACATTAAAAACCAACTTTAGTTATTCTTAATACAAAAGGATTGACAAACCTTTTCACCATCATAACCAAATTCCTTACAACCAAAGAAAACACCACATTACATGCTATAATGAACCCACATTCACTTACTCAAAACAAGACACAGAACATGGCCATTTGTTCTAAGGTTAGAAGCAAAGTTAACCCATAACAAACTAACAAGCCAGATCTACTGAGCTAAAACCTATCCCAAACCCCCACACAAAAATAGGTACTTACCACCTGCCTCTTCAAACTATGAAAGTTACACATTACAATTTACATCATGTTAAAAAAATAATCAAACACTGTTCTTTAAAACAACTTGCATTCTAGCTCATTTGGAAAAACAAACAAAGGATACCTTCCCAAATCACAAAAAAAACAGCACAGCTGAAAACAAAATTGTATAACAAACATATCCACATTTTTGCAGTCATCATACAAATCCTCAAAGAGCACTCCCAGAAACTTTATTGTGCTCAAATGACAATACTAAACCACATCATAAAGATTGACAACATAACATGCAGTGAACATCCTCCACAATACAAAACAATCTACCATCCATTTGTTTCCATCACAATTAAGCTCTTTACAGTCCAAAAACAGACCACATTCACTTACTCCAAACAATACACAGAACATATTCACTTAACATACCACAACTTTTAAAAGTCCATCACTACTTCAGACAGGCTCCTCAACTCCATCCAGAAACTTGACTTGGTTGTAGAAAGTCTCAAGCTGAAACACTTGCAACAGAAAAATGTCCACTCAAACACTGCTCCTGATGAGGCCTCTTCAAGATGTACTCCATTTTCATCTTCAGTTCCAATGAGTCAGGAAATAAAAATACATCATGCCTGGATAACAGACACCACCTCCCCATCTGCACCACACTCCATGCACATATACAGGTACCCAATGAAACAAACATCTGCCCACCACCTCCAACAAAATGACCCAAGTAGAAAAACAAAAGAAACAACTTTCAGATTCATTTATATTAAACATCCAAATAAAATACAACATTTCAAAAAATCCCTCCCCCAAAACCACACAAAACTAACCCTAACTTCAAAGCATTAGAAATACACATTTCCAAAGTAACATTGCAATACAAAACCTAACCAGACTATTCACACTTAAACATAGCCAAATACATGCAAGGCTCTACTTACAATTACTCCAAACAACTACCCAAACTTAAATAGTGAAACAAGAAACACACACCTGCAATCTGCAAATGAATCTACACCCCAACTACAAGAACACCCACAAAAAACTTACTCACCCAATTCCTCTTCAATCCCAGAAAGGTAGATGGACCTTGAAATGGACAGTTGATCAGTTTCCATCAACCATGTCAGATTTCTTGTATTACAAATATATACAATGAAAAACGGTCCATTACACTACAAAACACTTTTGGAAAAATAAACTTCTTTCCAATCCAACACATTTTAACAGTGTTTCTCACATAAACTTACTCAAAACAAACTTTTTTAATCTACCACAATTTACAGCTTTAGCTTCAACCAACTCAAAATGAAACTTCTAGCACACAAAAAAGATCCACTCAAAGAACTACCATCACCTCATCAACATGTACACAAATAGCAGATTCCATTCCAATTTTACAGTCCACAGCAATGACCAAAAACATCCCTCTTGGAAGACAGACACCACCTCACATCTGCACGGGACCCCATGAGGAATTACAGAAAATGAAACGAGCCACCTCCAAACAACCCAGGTAAAAAACAAAGACAAAGCACTCAGATGATTTCACTTTTAGATTGAGCACCAAAGGAAACCTACAATTCAAAACAAACCCACCCCCAAACCCCCCTCCCCACTGCAGGTCAAGAGCCAGATACAGAATGACAACTGGTCCCAAAGCTGCCTTTTTCAAACCCTCAGAACCAAGTCAGAACTGTGTCTAATTAACCCAGACCCTATCCCAACATGTCCTCAAAATGGACAATTTGCAAAGCCCCATTGTTTAGAACACATCCCTGTTTCTGACTACTAAACAAGAATTACCCAACCCATCTACAGATCCAACCTCTCAATGCAAGGAAGAATGACAAAATCAGAAACTGCCACCTACCACATCTGGGGCATCAATAGTGTTGAACATTTAAAACATCAGCAAAACAATGCATACATTTGACTAAATTTGACCATCAAATGCCCACTTATGAATCAGTCAAGTGAAGGACAATCTTTTACCACTAAAAAAAAAACTAAACTTCATATTGTATGACAGCATTAAATATTAAAGTGCTTAAAAGGTAGATAAAAACAACATTACTCATTTGGATATATAAAATAGTTAATTATTATACTGTAGCTTGTGAACAAAGTACCTCTTTCAGGTTTCCATTCAAACAAAAATGTGAATTTACAAACAACTACTTACCACCTGCCTCTTCAATCCCTGAAAGGATGTTAAACATTGCCATTTATCAAACTTCTTCAATTTCAATTAAACAACCTTGGATAAACATCCCATATCATTTAACAACATGAAACCACATCACCAAACACTACAACTTCATACAATATTGTACAACAAAACATACCCACACCTTTTCAATCATTAATACCCTGAAACAGCACACCCAGCAACTTTATTGTGCTCAAATTACAATGCTAAAACTACAACACAAAGTGACAATAAACCAGACATTGAGCATTAAACAACTTCAAAAAATCTTGCATTACAAAGTTTGGAAAATACAATTTCCAATTGAGAACACTGTCCATCACACTACAAAACAACTTACAAACAATTTTTCAAACATATTCAAGTTCTTTAAAGTTAAAAAAGGAGACAAAAGGTAATTTCCCACAAACTTACTCAAAACAATAAAAGATCACATTTATTTCATCTACCACAAATTGAATTGCTTTTAAACTCCAACTTTAAAAACTCCTCCATTCCATCAAGACACATTCAAAAGTTGAAACACTGACACAAAAAACTTCTAAATTTACTCATAATGAGGCCTCTTCTACATGCACAAAATCATATGCCATTACAAATGTAGAAATCACACATAAAAACAGAAAAGCGTACTTTTAGAATTGAATTAATAGGGAATATAATATGGAAACATAAAAAAATAATAACAATAATAAAGTTCAAGTACTGTAGCACAAACAGTACTAAAAGACTTTCTATTGATGTGTACAACTGTTTCACCACTGTGCTGTCACCGTCTGTGGTGTGATGTCTTAAATAACTGACTTAAATAAGTGTGAGATTGGGTGCAATTGCTATGAGGTTTTTTTAAACAAACATTTCTTTTCAAAACTAAAAGAGCAAATCTTAATAGCATTATATTGACATCTTTTACATTTCTAAATATCACATGTTCACACTGTATGAACACAGCAGTACCACAGGGTGTAGGGCACAAACCCACGGGAGTCCGAGAGCACAACATTGCGGGATGGGATAGCCCTACGCTGAGGACATTGAATTAAGTGGAGGAGAGTGTAACATCTACAGCCACCATTGCAGGTTTTTTTTGTTTTTGTTTTTTATTTTTTTTAAAAAAAGCTACATACAGGACTCGCTCAAGTCGCCCCTCCTCATCCCCTGCATGTGCGAGTTTTTTTCGTCGGAAGGAAAGACAGCTCTTTAAGACCATGCATTGATTACTGCAGTCTTAATGCCATTACAATCAAGAATCACTACCCTCTGCCCCTTATCCCTGCAGCCATAGAAGCCATCAGGGGTGCCACCATCTTCTCTAAACTCCATCTACGTGGTGCCTACAACCTCATTCGCATCCACAAGGGCAACAAATGGAAAACTGTTTTCGTTACCACCCACGGTCACTATGAATATCAAGTCATGCCGTTCGGCCTCGCGAATGCTCCTGTGGTCTTCCAGAAGTTTATGAACTACATCTTCAGGGACATTATCAATCAGTTCTAGTCTACATCTTGATCTTCTCCAGCACTCTTCAGGAACACATCACTCACGCCCAGGAGGTCCTCCATCGCCTCATCGACAACAAACTGTATGCCAACGCGGAGAAATGCCCTTTTCACGTCTCCAAGGTACAATTCCTAGGCTACATTATTTCTCCACTTGGTATCAAGATGGACCCTGCCAAAACAGAAGCCATCAAGGACTGGCCCACCCCCAGGAACTTGAAGCAGATTCAACGCTTCCGGCGATTCACCAACTTTTATCATCGCTTCATCAGGGACTTCAGTTCTGTCACTGAGCCCATTACCTCCTTGATTCGCAAGGGTCCCAGTCAGGGTAAGTGGACTCCTGAAGTTGACCATGCTTTTCTCCGCTTGAAGTACCTTTTTACCTCTGCTCCACCACCCTGACCCTCTCAGCCTTTTGTCTTGCAAGTGGATGCCTCGGTACACAGAGTCGGCGCCATCCTCTCCCAGTGCCACGGGGACAGGGGCATTCTGCATCCCTGTGCCTTTTTCTCTCGGAGACTGTCTCCTGCCGAAATGAATTACAACTTGGGTGACAGGGAACCACTCTCCATCAAACTCGCTCTAGAAGAGTGGAGACACTGGCTGGAGGGGGCTCTGCACCCCTTCACCGTCCTTACTGACCACAAGAACCTGGCTTACCTCCAGTCAGCAAAGCGACTTAACCTCCGTCAAGCTTGATGGTCTCTATTCTTCACCCGATTCGACTTCTTCATTACCTATATACACGGCTCTAAGAATATCGAGGCAGACGCCCTATCCTGCCTGCATGACCCCCCTGATTCTGAGAATTCCCCTGAACCCATTGTTCCCTCCAATAAGATCATTTCCGCTATCCGCTGCAACATTGAGGACCTTGTGCGCCGCTCTCTCTCCAGCCAGCCTGTACCACCCCAGTGCCCCCCAGATCAACTTTTTTCATGACTCTCAATTCGCCGGACATCTCATCGCACTTCTGGTGGCCCTCTCTCAAGACCGACGTGGCCGACTATATTAAAGCTTGTCCGACCTGCGCCATCGCCAAGACTCCTCGCCTCAAGAGAGCCAGTCTCCTTCAACCCCTCCCTAGTCCCAGGCGTCCCAGGTCACACATCTCCATGGACTTCATTACTGACCTTCCCCCAAGTCAAGGCAAGTCTGTCATTATGGTCATCGTCGATAGATTCTCCAAAGCCGCCCACTTTGTGCACCTTACCTCGTTACCTACTGCTCAGGAAATGGCTGACATCTTCGTCCTTCAGGTCTTCACCTCGTATTCCGTCTTTCGCCCTTTGGATTTCTGGACACCTATTCTCTCAGCACCGCATAGGGTCCTAACACCTTTTTACAGCAAGTCCCTAGTGACTTCAGTGACAGAACAGTGAGCCTTAAGATGGACCCCACGGGCTCTAATTTTCCTTCGGCACTGCTGGCAAAGCACTCAGGCACTGGACCAGCTCAGCTCTAACGTTCAACAATTAGTTAACTTTGTCTCCGGGTCTGCCCCCCAGCCTGTCATTTCCCACCCACCCCGGAACCCCATGCCTCCTCCCACCCTGGACCGATTCGATGGCAATCCAAACGTGCCAGGTTTACCTGATGCAGTGCTGGGTGGCTTATAATCTCCGTCCAAACTGCTTTCCTACGGATAAAGAAAGGATTGATTTTATGGTAGCCTACCTCTCTGGCCGGGCCCTGGAATGGGCTGCGGGTCTCCTCACCAGGAATGCTCTGGAAGCCAAGATCTCACAGTTTCAAGCACTGTTGACCAACTTCAGACAGTCCCAATCCTATTTCGCCACCTCTCACCTTTCAGTCCTATCGCAAGATGCAAAGCCTCTCCAGAAATACATCACAGACTTTCGGGTTCTGGCCTCCCAGCTTGCTTGGAATCAGGAGGCCCTCATTCATCAATTCCGCCAGGGTCTGTCCGACGCTGGAGAGCTTTGTTTCGCTGGTCGTAGAGTTAATCGTCCACCTGCAGCAACGTAGGGCTCTAGCCAAACCCCTCCCGTTCCTACTCTGGCTACTCCCCCCTTCGGTCTTATTCCTGAAGAACAGAGCTGCCAACTCTGAGGGATGCTGTCTTTATTGTGGGGCCCCGATCACCTCAGAGCCTCCTCTCTAGTCCAACCCCTTCGCACCACCCATCCCCCTGCTAAGGTCAGTATCCGTTCTCTGTCCTTCCACATCCGGGCTCTCCCTCCGTGCTACTCTTTCCTGGGGCAGTTCTCGGGAACCCATCTTGGCTTTTGTTGATACAGGTGCTGTGGGCAACTTTCTAGACTCCAGTCTCGCCACCTCTAAGGATTCCCCTGCTGTCAGTCTCCCCTCCCATCCACATACAGTCCATCGACAGCTCCTCCCTCTCTCCGGGATTGGTGGAATGGCATACGATCCCCCTCTCTCTGCATATTGGTATTACTCACCAAGAACAGATCCAGCTCCTCCTCATCCATTCCCCATCTCTTCCACTTAATCTTGGTTTTCCCTGGTTGCAAGTACACAATCCTCGTATTTCCTGGCTTGCCGTGATATCACTGCCTGGAGCCCTCGCTGCATTACCCATGTCAGGGAACCTATAGGTAGTAGAGGAGGATCCTTATGCGCGACCGGAATTCCACAGAACACAGAGTAGCAAAGGGACGATCCGAAAGACGAAATCCAAAGGCTGGGTCGATAAGGGAGGCAAAGGGTTCGGTAACGAGAGATATCCAAAAACAATCCAAAAGTCAAAATCCAGAAGGCGAGGTCAAGAGGCGGAAGCAGAAGATTCTAACGGGAGATCAGTCAAAAGGCTAGGAAACGCACACTGGAGAATACTGCGAGAGGCTTCTCGGTAGTGAGCGTGGGAAGGTGTGTGAGGGGAGTTTAAATACGGAAGGGAAAGGGGTGTAATTGGATGATTGCTTAGGGAGTGAGAATTTGAGGAATCTGATGCATGTGAGAATGTGATGGGTTCAATCAGGGATGAGATTGTGAAGCAGATTTTCCGGGAATGTAACGTCATTTGCGAGGGCGAGTGTGGGGTGTGACGGGGACAGAACAGCATTTTCGAGGTAGAGTGTGGAGCGTGACAACCCATTGTCGTCAACTTCCCCAGAAACTCCCAATCACTCTCATCTCTCAAGATATCCCATCCACTATACCCCCTGCTTACGCCAATCTTCGTCTGGCATTTTGTAAACAGAAAGCACTGTCTCTCACCCCACATCACCTTTACGACTGCCCCGTCGATCAAAATCCAGGTATCTTACTTCCCAGTGGATGCATCTACACTCTCTCTGTACAGGAATCCAAGGCCTTAGAAACCTACATCCAGGACTCTCTGAAATCAGAATTTATTCACCCCTCCGCCTCCCCCTGCATCCCTTCACCATCCTCACCCATCACAAGAATCTGACCTACCTCCAGTTGGCAAGGCGACTCAATTCCCGACAAGCCTGGTGGTCCCTGTCCTCCACCCGATTCAACTCTCTCATCACTTACACTGCTGGCGCTAAGAATGTCAAGGCTGACGCCCTTTCCTGCCTGCATGATCCTTCCGACTGAGAAACCCCTTAAAACCATTATCCCTCCCCGTAAGATTGACGCCATCCACTGCAACATTGAGAACCTCGTACGACGCTCACTGTCCAACCAGCCCGTACTCCCCCCCAGTGCCCTCTGGATAAGCTTTTCGTTGCTGTCCAGGTCCGCTCCGACATTCTCCGCTGGGGCCATGACTCTTGCGTTGCCAGACATCCGGGGGTTCTACGCACCAGTGAGGTCATCTCTGTAACGAACAGTTCTTTCCGGACCCTATGCGGACGACACAGTCCGACGGAGTGGGGAAACACTAGGGAAACGTCATGCAGGAATACGGGGCTGAAGACAGGGGGGCGTGTCCAAGGTGCGCTGGTGCACGGGGGAGGTGTGGCCGAGGCGAACAATCCAAAAGAGTAGTCCTTAGACAATATCCAAAACACAAGGGTAAGTCCAAAACCAGGAGATCCATCAGAACAAGGAATTAAAACACGAAGGCCGGGTCGGAACCGGCAGACAGGGAACAGGAACGGGAACTGAGATTAAGACCTTAACGGGACCAGGCACTTCCAGGTCCCGGACTCACACGATACGGAAATCAGATGCAGAGCCCGGATGAGCGTGCACAGGTGCACAGGATAAAGTCTCACGTGAAAGGGCTGGAGCACCTTTAAGGAGGGGGAACTATAATCGTGACAATCTCCTCTCACTTCTGGTGGCCCTCCCTCGAGACCGATGTCACCGACTATGTTAAGGCTTGTTCCACTTTTGCCAGGATCAAGACACCTCGTCTCAAAAGAGCTGGTCTCCTTCAACCTCTCCCTATCCCCAAGTGTCCCTGGTCTCACGTCGCCATGGATTTCCTTACTGATCTCCCGTTAAGTAAAGGCAAGTCTGTCATTCTGGTCGTTGTTGATAGATTTTCCAAAGCCACCCAGTTTGTTCCCCTTACCTCGTTACCCACTGCCCAGGAGATGTCTGATGTTTTCGTTCATCAGGTCTTCAGACTCCACGGCGTACCGACTGATATAGTCTCTGACAGAGGCCCTCAGTTTACATTCCACTTTTGGAAAGCTTTCTGCAAGGCTCTAGGGACCTCCGACTCCCTCGCTACCGGCTACCATCCCGATGCTAACGGCCAGACCGAGTGTCTGAGCCAGGAGCTTTTAACCTACCTGCAAGCTTACGTTTCCCCATCCCAGGATATCTGGACCTCTCTGCTACCTTGGGCCGAATACACCCATAACTCCCTCTACTCCTCCTCCACCAGCGTCTCACCCTTCCTCTGCTCCTTGGGGTATCAACCCTCTCTCCTCCTGAATAGCAGCCCCGACTGACTCGGATATTCCCTCCGTCTGTCAATATATGTCTTCTCTCCTAAAACTCTGGAAAATGGTCCGGGCCTCACATCACTATAAGAGGGCAGCCGACAAGCACCAAAGACCCTTTCCCAGGCTCCAAAGGGGACAGCTTGTCTGGTTATCAACCAAGAACATTCCATTACGCCAACCCTCTGTCAAGTTGGGACCCCATTTTGTCGTCCCTTTCTGGGTTGTTTCCAGGATCACCCCGGTTAGCTTTTGTCTTGCTCTCCCCCCTACCCTTTGAATCCACCCAACCTTCCACATTTCTCTTCTTAAGCCTTATCACCGTCTCCCCTCTCTAGACCCCAACCTCGGCCGTCTCATCGATGGCACTTCCACCTTTACCGTCAATAAGATTCTGGATTCTCGCTGGCACAGGGGGCAGTGCCAGTACCTAGTAGACTGGGAAGGATAAAGTCCCAAGGACAGATTGTGGATTCCAGAACGGGACATCCTGGATAAGTCCCTCATCAGGATCTTCCGTCAGTCTACGGCATCCAGAGCCGCCCGTGAGCGGGGGGGGGGGGTACTGTCACGAGCTGCACTCCCGCGTGCACCTCTCCACATCAACACCTGCACCCTAGTTAAGCAATTAGCACTGCTCACACCCTCTTTCCCATTTAAACCCTCGCTCACTGTTGAGATGTCTTAGCCTTTCTCTTGTGCGCTTACCTTACTGAACTGACCCCGTTTTGTCTTCAGCAACGTCTTCATTTTTTTCTCACGGCTTTTGGATTTGGATACCTCACAGACCTGACTACTGGATACCCGACTGCTCTGTCTCCGGCTTTCTTTGTTTGGGTCTCGCAGCTTTTTGATTTGGACACCGTACCGACCTAACTACTGGAAACACGACCTACCATGCCCATTCAACCTCGTATTCAGTCTTTAGTCCTATGGATTTCTGGACACCTATTCTCTCAGCACCGCATAGGGTCTTAATACCTCCCCCCCCCCACAAGTCCCTAGTGACTTCAGTGACACTTAGCCAGTTGTGGGTCAACTTCAACATCTGTCCAACTGTTTTTGATCATTTAACTTGTGCTTCTTTAAAAAAAAAAAAGAACAGGAAAAGGTCCTCAGATTAAAATTATGTATTACATTAGCTAGATTGAGTGAATGGCCTCCTGTTGTTCATAACCCTTTTAATGGTTTTAGATTCCAGGCACTATTGATAAGTAAACAGCTACCCCACACTGCACAGCATAGCATAATAGCTATATTTGAAAACAGTAATGAAAAGTACATCTTTTCTCAGGATAACTCCCCTCAAAGAAAGCCAAGTAACAGTTTCAATACTCCCAAAAAGCAGTATGTCTTACAAAACTTAACTTTCAGAACCAATGTGAAACTGAAATAAAACACAGGAAACTACTGGAAGCACTCCCCATCCCAGTGTATTACCTGCAGTGTTCTCCTAAAAAAAAAAAAAAAAAAAACAGTTTCTCAACCCAAAGCAAGGTTGTATAAGGTGAGGGGGGCTGTCTGGTGTGTAAATGCTATAGAGTCATGAAGAAGACCCCCAATTACAGTATACCTGTAGTGTCATCTTCAAAAAATAGTTTTACAACACAAAGCATGACTTGCAGCTGCTAATAAGCTGCCGAGTAACAATTTGAATTTTCCTGCTGTCAGCAGTATTGTGTATATAGTTGACCCTTACCTGAAGGTAAACAGGACATAAATAAAGGGTTTCAGAAATCAAACAAAGCTTAATTCCCGTGCTTACAGTCTTGGTAATTAGAGGCTGCGCTGTTCTGCTTCCTATGGCGATATAGGAGTTTTTCACACAAAGCTGTATTGAGCAGTATTTCTCGCGTTGTGAATGTGTGTACACAGCGGCCCCCCCAGGTTCCAGTTAGTGCATAATTAGGCATTAATGAAAAACCAGAGATTTTAAAAAAAGAATTAGTTCACTGATAGTTTTATGTGGAGGCTGTGAACACTTTCACAAGTCATGGTCTTTAAAATGCATTTGTTTGAAGGCTTTCTGCACTTCCCTTCCAAAGATATGGACAGAAGAATAATCGAGCGTGGTAAAAAAAGGCTTAAAAATGACAGTGAAGGCTGTGAAAACAGTCACAACGTACTTTGTACACAGCCAGTGTTTTCGTAACTCAAGGAGGTTTCGTGAAAAAGCTACAGGCATGCCAATGTAATCATTTTTATTTAAATAACTTTTAGAAAAGTGTCATCTATACAAAACAGTTGCATTTAATACCACTGGATAGTTATATTAGAGATAAGTTCTCTATTAAAGCTCAAGCACAGATCAAAATGGCAATATCTCACACTGGGTGTCACCATGTTGGAAGGGACAAACCATGAAATGGCAGGAGAGCAGAAAAAGACCCCATGCGAAGAGGCAGAGCAGGGAGTTAGCCCAGGCTCAGCAGTGCAAAGAGTTCTGGATTGCCATATAGAAACCTTTTGTCACGGATGTCGGAAAGGACGAACCATGGAATGGCAGGAGAGCAAAAAGACCATGCGTAGGAGCAAGACGGGGGTTAGCCTGGGCTCAGCTGTTCAGGAAATGCCGTATAGAAACCTATGCCCTCAGTTAGCGGATGTGGGGCGACCTGCTGCTAGGCAGATTTCAGGACATCCAAATGTCAATGCTGAGTGAGTAGCAGAGCAGAAGCAGGAAATAAATAGGCTACACAACAAGACAAGAATAATCACAGGGAACTAGGAACAGGAGGAAAGTAGAGCGCCCTCTAGGTGTACTGGGCGTGACACCTATGCCCTCAGGCCATGGACGGAGCAGCGACCTGGTGCTAGGCGGGTCTCAGGATATCCAAGCATCAATGCTGAGCGAAGGAGAATAAGTTACCCAGAAATATATAGCCCCTGGGAGAGAGAGACACCAGAAGGAGAGCAAAGCACAGGAAACTAGGGACAAGACAGTAGGAGCACCCTGCAGAGGGCGTGACAGTACGCCCCCCCCTTAATGGGTGGCTCCTAACGTCCATACAAATAAGTGAGCTGCATAGCACTTGGGGAAGGAAAAACCTCATTTAACAGAAAGGAAACCTCCAGGAGTCCACAGCTGAGAGCTGCCCCCTCCTCCAGGGTATTAAAACTTTATTGGGTAGAGGAAGGGGGGGGGGGGGGGTCAGGTAGAGCTCCGGAGACTTGCCAAAAAAAAAAAAAAGACAACAAGCACAAACCACAACACAATTAAACCTGGGAGACCATAAAGAAGGGGAAACCGGGAAGTGAAAAATCAACACCAAGCAAAAAACATGTTCAACATTCCATCACTGATATCGGAATGAACAACCCAAGGAGAGCCAGGCAAGGAGCCCGCTCACAGACACGGATGTCCGGCAATAAGAATAGGAAAGCCAGCTCAACATTCAATCACGGAAGCCAGGAGAGACAACCCGAGGAAAGCCAGGTATTCAGAAGTGTATGTCAGGATGGCATGACACAGACTGACCCGCTCACAGGCTCGGAAGTCAGGAGTAGCATCCCGCGAATAGAATAGAAGAACTGAAAAAAAAGGCACAGCGAAACAAAGGAAAACAACTACATTCATTATTAATTCTATTAGTAATATCTTCAGTAAAGACTAATGCAGAAAATATTTATGTTAAAGGTGGGTTGTGTGCTTTTGTCCAATTGAGCAATCTTGCTTTCATCAAATATACCCTTTTTAATGTTGGATGATTAAGATGCTGTAATACACAGTTTAAAGTCTAAAGAGTATACAACTTCACGTCATAATTGAATAAAGATTGTCCCTCAGCAGTGATCGGGATTCAAAACTGGCAATTTCTGGTGACAGCTCAAATACTGGACATGCAAGGTTAAGCTTTATGATCTCCACCTGGTGGTTTTACAAGGTGATTCCGGGTACTATTAACAATCTAATTTGCATACGGTCAATTGCAGTATGACACGAAATTGCGCGTTTTGACGCAACACGCCCACCGCGTTGTACCACAGCGTACCCAGCTCATTTTGAATGGCTGCATCTGTACAAATCGAAACAAACCGACCCCCAAAACTAACACCTCCCTTCCTGCACAATCCCCTTGCTAAACTAATGTAATTGTGCACACTTCCATCAAGAAAAAACCAAACTGCCTCCACAATCATAGAGCAAATAAATGCTCCAATTTCAGTTCTACATTGTAGTGCATGACTCAAAAAAATACAATACAAAGCAATAGAAATTCCAAAACATGAAAATTGCAAAGTTCCAACATAACACAACCAAAACAGGCTATTCACATTGAAAATTAAGACTGACTTAATTCAAAATGTCAAAAAGAACATAAGCAGCACATTCACCTAATAAACCATAACAACTATTAACAAATTGTTAGTGTAATAAGGGTATCATTAAACACATCCAAATATATACAGGGCTTTACTTACAATGACTCAAAAAAGGTGTGAATGGTGCAATTAGCCAAAGAGCTTACCACCAGGAAAACAATAGTTCAAAACAAAGCTACTTCGGATATCATTCAGCTAAATCATAACAGAACATCTTCAATATCTACTATAACCAATAACATTATAGCCATTGAAAATAAGTGAAGCTCCAACTCTTCTCTGAATCCAACATGGCCTCATCATTCACAACCACCCTCACTGTAAATCAGCATACCTTACTCCACAAATTCAGAGTACTAATCTAAACAATGTTACCAAAAACATTCATATTAAAAAAGCAAAATAGACTAATTTCCACATCAGCTAAAAATGACAAAACTGAAACATCAAAACAACCATAAACATCTAAGCATGTTTCAAAATACTCATATTTAAGCATAAAAATTCACAAAAAAAAGGATAACTCCTAACCTTAAAAAAAAAACACCACATTCATCAATATCCAAAAAGCTCAGTGCAGCCAACCTGAAGCTCCTCCTCACTTTCACATCAATACTATTCATACTATCCTTTTAAGTTGCCCAAGTAGAGCATCGTGTGTAACGCACAAACTTCACATTGGCACCCAGGTTATTTCCATCACCATTCCAAAAGCCACAAAGTCAAAATTGACTCTCCTTCATTATTCCAGTCACTTAAACATTAGACCCACAAAATACACCAGCAGCAACATACTGAACCTCCAGTACAACCATCACAATTCAATAAGCTTTAAATACCACACATAACAAAACACTTGACCAAATTAGTCCCTAACCCTTTAACTCCTTCTCCCATCTAAAAAGGAAAAACCATTGTGTAATTATTCCAAATGTCAACTTCCCATCAAAACAGTTTAGGCATACAACAAAAAGGAGTTGCACACCACAAACACACATCTCAATTTCCCCAACTCAACGCTTGCCTAAACACTGAACCAGATCTAAAATACTACCTATTTGCCAACTCATTTTACATTCTCTTACCTGCCACCTTTTTGAAAACAATCATCCAAGACTGTAATGTCCTATAGCCTTGACTGCTTACAAAAACCAATGAAAATTAACAAATTCAGGTCCAAACAGGTTTAAATCCTACCACCCTTTGGAAAACCCATTTACAAAGATGACCTTATAGAACACAACCCATGGCTGAAAACATTTCAATTCAAAGAACATAACCCTCACAAGCATAAACATCAGATTTCAGAACACATTAAAATAAACTAAAGTAACTTTTCTTCCATATCTTCAGAAAAAAAACTCTAGTTTCAACTGATTATACTACCTTTAAACTCAACAAGTACCACAAACCTTCCCAAACCCACATTGCACAAATATTCTAAAACCCTTCAACCTACTTCAAATTACCCCCCCAAAAGAAAAGCATAAAAAACACCCACCTTTCTCAGTCTTTGGGCTAACACAGCTGCAAGCCATGACCTCCTACCCTTACAGGAACCAGAAACAGACTGACTACTAGACCCAAGGCTGCGTTTTTAAAACCCTCATCATTAACTCAGAGGTGTGGCTAATTCACCAGGAACCTACCACAATATGTCCTCAAAATGGTCAATTTGCAAAGCCCTATTGTTCATAATGTTACACACACCTGTTTCCAATGACTAAACAAGTATTAGCCAAGCCATCTACAGATCCAGCCATTCAAAATGCACGGTTGATAATGTGGGGACTACTTAGAGGTTCAGGATCTGCTGGGTAACAATTTGTTTTTTACAAACACTTACTTGTGGGACTGCACTACTTTGTGGAACATTTGGACAGTCTTTAGAAGACAGTCAAGTTTCAACTGAATATGTTACCTTTCCACCCATCACCTATAAAAACCCTTCCCAAACTCACAGTACAAAAATATTCTAAACACCTTTAAAAACTTCAACCATCAAAAACTTAAACCTACAACCTTCTTCAAATTACCACCCAAACCCAACAAACACATCAAAACCACTCACCTTCCATAGCAGTCTTTGAGCTAACACAGCTGCAAGCCAGGAGCTCCTACCCATCCAGGAGCCAGAAGCAGACTGACTACTAGTCTCCAAGGCTGTGTTATTAAATCCCTCATCATTAACTCAGAGGTGTGGCTAATTCATCAAGAACCTATCCCCACATGTCCTCGAAATGGTCAATTAGCAAAGCCCTATTGTTCATAATGCGACACACCTGATTCCGATGACTAAACAAGTATTAGCCAGCCCATCTACAGATCCAGCCATTCAGAAGACACAGGTGATAATGCAGGAGTACTTAAAAGGTTCAGCATCGGCTAGGTGCTGCAACTTTTTACAAACACTCAGTTGTGGGACTGCACTTCTTTGTGGAATATTTGGAGAGTCACCAGAAAATGCCTGAGTTTAAATCCAAGTCAAAGGTAAGGAACAAATCTTTGCCAGTTATAGAAATCGAATTGTATACTGTGTATGACAGCATGTTAAATATCAAAGTACTTAAAAGTAGATAGAATAAAAACAAGATTGCTTAGTTGGATATATACAAATAGTTTATTATTATACTGTAGGGTGTGAACATAATGTGACTCTTTCAGGTTTACATCGACAAAGAGAAAATCCAAATATATAATTTTATAGCAGAAAGTAAAAACAAAACATAATATATAAATAATGTACACAACAGTATTCCACCTTCTTCATACATCTTTTTAGGCATCGAAATCTTTAAGTTGGTGAATTACAGTGGGATATACAAAAGTTTAAACATGCTGCTTCTAACACTATATAGTTTATATACATGTGAAATTATTTTTATCCTTTTCAAAGAATACATATTAAATACCACTTGCTGTTATAAATAATGGCATTGAATTAATACCACTTGATTATATTAATATGGAATCATGTAACTAAGCAGCCAAAAATATCACAAATTGATGTTTTGGAAACATCTGGACTTTTAACTTTTAAAACTTTTTGAATCCCTATAGAGGTAAAGGACAATAGATAATAACACTTTATTGGCCATATATATTTTTAGGAATTTGTCTTTCCACATACCCCGTGTATGAGACACATACAGGGAGAGAGCTTGGGGTCAGACTGCAGGGTCAGCCATTTGTACAGCACCCCTGGAGCATTTGGGGTAAAGGGCCTCACTCAGGAGCCCAATGAAATAGGATTCCTGTGCCAGCTGTGGGATACAAACCAGCAACCTACCAGCCACTCTCAGATCCTTAGCCATAGAGTCACCACACCACCCCATGGAAAATGGGATTTCATGGCCCATGCAGGAATTGAACCCACAACTTTGAGCTCGTTAATACCATGCTCTAACCCATTGAGCTATCCAGCACCCAACAGCCCACCTCATAATGTAGCGAGCTCTACCTGTTATTCAAGCCTAAAGATTTTTTTTACTATCTAGTTATATAAAAATCTTAATATACTATACATATTTACTATTTCATGTTTTTAAAAAGTAGACTTTGTTTATTAGAAAAAAAAACTTCAGCCCTAAGCAGGAATTGAACCCAGATCTCCCAGGGGGGTGAGAGGACCACTCAGCTAAACCCACTGCACCAACAGAGCACTTGGAACCTCTGCTGAAACAGACAGGTCAAACTGTTCCAAAAGTAATCAGGACTGAATGAGTCACAAAATAAACATTTACAAAGAAAACAGACTAAAGTTATACAATCAGTTACAGAAATCTTTAATATTTTGATCCATTAATGTGATTACTAATTTCTTTTACTACATATTTCTATTTCATAATCCCAAGAGGAAAGTGTGGTGGCTCTGTGGCTAAGGATCTGCACCTATGGCTGGAAGGTTGCTGGTTCAAATCCCACAGCTATCAGAGGGCTTTTTCTCCATTAGGGCCCCTAAGCAAGGCCAATTGCTCCATGTATAATGGCCCCAGACCTCTCTGTATCTCATGGACAGCAAGTTTGGGTTATGTGAAAAAGACAAATCCTTTTATAATTGTATATGGCTACCTTACCTCATTCGGTGGATTCTAAAAAGTACATGTATTTTACTGGAATAATGCAAGGATTCATAGAGAAGATTTATATGCTTTTTAAAAGAATCCATAATATTTTAATCTTAATAATGTTTTAAATTTAACATAGTCAGAAAGAGCACATCAAAACTTAACCACATAAAGTGAGTCTTTGATGCATAAAATGTTTGTAAAGTGCAATCCTTCTGTGTACTTTTTATTTAAGCTACCTCTATCAGTCTTAGACATTAAGTATAATGTTTATATTTCTAAATCAATATAATTTATGATGATATGATGTTCAAAAATTTATGCTCCTGTTATTTTTATGCTCAGCTACCAAAATTACCCTTTGGTTTTAAAATTCGATATAAAGATTCCATATTAACCAGGTTTAAACATGCACTTTGAATGCCTACATCTGTATAAATCTCTTGATCAAAAAACACAAAGAGGCTCAAAAGTGCAAACAATAATCATCAATGAATAGCTTCCCACATATGATTCAATCAGTCGCACTTTATTTAACCCCAAAATGAGAAATTCATTATCCATCTTCAAATGAATAGATGTATTATATGAAGTTTGTATAACTGTTGATTTAATTCAGCCAGCCATAATATACAGTTGTGAAGGTTTCACCCCTCACTGGACTTGGTACATTCTGAGGGGGAGGAGCCAGCCCAGCTCAGAGGATAAAAGAGCAGACTTCCTGTGCCTCTGTTTTCATTCAAGAGTCCAGGAGCTGAGGAGAGTGGTAAGTGGTGAGTACTATTTACTTATTTTTGTAAATCTTTTTTTCTAACAAAGTTTATTTTAGAAAAGGGGTACTTAGATTAAATACACTTGGCTCCTACTACAAACCTTTTGTTGAGCAAAGTATTTGTTATTTTATATTTATTAACCAAATCAACTACCTTTTTTGCAATAACCTACTCACACGTTAAAGTTTCTACTGACTTAATTGGTGGACACGTCCAAACAGGTCTATATAAATGAAGAGGATTTATTTCATAATGTGATAAATCATTAAAGGTTTTAAGAATAAAAAGTGTTAAAAACAAAACCACAAATTAAAGTGTCTCTTTAGCTAAACCATGCACTTACAATTCAAAACCTACAAAGTAGGGTTTTTATGGTTAACATGGTACTTGAAAAAACTGGGATATAATTAATGAAATAGATTATAATTGTAAAGGTCATTACACTCTGTACTGGACTGACCCAAATCACACTAACCTGGGATTGGAGAAAAAGACCCCTAAACTCTAGTAGAATACATTGAGCAGCTAAGCTACTGTACCAAAAGTAGAAGAGTAATAAATCAACAAAATCTTGATAACTACCAATCTCATATGGCATATATGAATACTGGAGTGGCATATTTTATAAACTCAGTATGTCACCATTGTGTTTTCATTAATGAAATGTAATTACATCTACAAGCAGTTGAACTTGAAGAGGCAGGATCTGGACAACCTGACCTTTTCACACTTTTTTGGGTTCTTCTAAAAATGAAGAAAAGGTTGCTTTAACTACCAACTCAAGTTTATGATGTGATAACTAATGTGAAACTTATTTTTCCTATGAATGATGCATACCATTGCTTATTAAATGTCAATGTGCACATTCTTGCTTCTCTCCAAGCCATCATCATGGTTCCAAAGGACTCCTTCATGCAGGGCTCATGAAAATAAACACTCCTTACACATGGTACTTGTTACCAGTTTATTTTTCTACACATTACACTTTGTGGGACGACTGGAACAGAACCAGATTTGGGCTGCTCATGTAATTTTCTCTCCAGTTTGTGGCTGTCTCCGAGATGTGTTCTCTGCCACAGTCCAAGAACATGGAGGTAGGTTAATTGCATTCTGGCACAAGTAGATGAGGAAAGGAATGGCATTCCATCTGATCTTCATTGGTGCAGTGAGCAGTATGGTTAAACCACTGTAAATAGATTTATACTTCCTTGCTGGCAGAAATCATATAGTAACATCCACAACAGATCTATTGCAGAGACAGACCAAGCCCTCTCTAAAAAAGACCTCACTAACCAAAAATCTAATTAGTTTAAAAGGATGAAAATTGTGTAACAATTACATTTGCTAGACTTTAAACCTAATGTATAAATAATTTTACTGCCACCACTGCTAGCAGTTGTCTCTGCCCTAAATGGCAACCTCTATACAACTCCATACAATTCTGAAAACTCCTTTCTTAAATCTATTATATTCTCTTGGTCTATTCTATAATGCAGTCTCAATCACTACAGTATGAAATGGATTCATCTTGGCATTACTTCCAGTAGACTTTTGTTCTTTTAAAGACATCAAATAATACATTAAGACATACAAATAGCTGCACCCAAATTCACTACACATACAGAAAACCTTGTATAATGGACAGTTTAAGTAAACTGATTTTGGGACATTTTCACATGGAAGGGAATGGAAGACTTAATTGGTGTAATTTCAGTTGCACTGGAACTGCTTGTTTACTCTTAAATAAGTGTATCCATTGTGACTAATGGGAGGCACTGTAGAGAGCATCAGTAAAATAAGTCAGCCACCCCAGACGGAAAAGTACCAGTATGACATTAGCAGCAACCACAAACAGTGGAAAAAATAAACCATAGTGCCAACATTACCTCCAGACTGGACTAACACTATTGAGCAGGGTGCATAAAGTAAAAAGCAAAACCTTACTACCCAAGATGCATGAGTTTGCCTACACATGGAGAAAGGCATAAAGAGACAAGCAAGGAGGAAATGAAACCTTACAAGGGTGCAATCCCCTCCAGGACTGTAGGAGTAAAAACTCCCTCTATAGGGGATGGTACTGCTAGTCACAGAGGGTGTCCAGTGTGCCTGTTACAACCCTAAGTTGTAACTTCTAGGATGGTTTTGGATGTTGGTGGGTTTCTGGTGAAAAACTTAGAAAGCATGACAAGTTTTGGTGCAAAAGATTTATTTAAAGTGACTGGTACATAAACAGGATAACATGGAACTAGAGCAGTGCCAAGTAAAAGAAAAACAAAATGAGGCTGGCTAATAGTGAGAAAGCCAACCAAACAAAAACCCAAAACACTCGGGTCTTTGGCATCTGAAACCCTGGCTAACCTTAACTACCCCCAGCCAGCCATATAAAACAAAGGCACTTGCCCATCCTAAACTAGTGTTTCTAATACAAAGACCAATGTACCCGACAACTTCAACTACGTTCACTTCAATACACTAGGGAACTACAACCAAAAGCAAAAAACAAAAGATGACAAAACATACTACAAAAGAACACAAAGGTTGATAACATGTTAGGACAAGGTAATTGCAAAAAAGTTCACACAAAAAAAAATGAAGCCAAAGCTAGACAAAAAAAACCCCAAAGTAAAACATGAGAACTGAAGAAAACCAAAGCCGAGCCCATCACAACCAATGACACCTTCATTCTAAAAACCTCTACATTACAAAGAAAATAAAGTACATTTTCATTTCTACACAACTGAACAAGGCACAAACCACCCAGGGGCAAAATCTAATAACTTTCATAAACCCAAACCATTAAAGTTTTGTGCTTTACATTGTCAATGCCCAAAAATATATACCAAAGCTTAGATGCCTAAAGAATGCTAATAAACATCCTCTACTTACATCAAATGTACCCAAAAAGTAGGACCTGAACCTCCCCAGTAGTAAAAAAAAAAACAATTGTTAAACCAATCAATTAGGGAGCAAAATGTCCAAATAAAAACTACATGAAAAAGCAGATCCAGTGGCACAATGTACTTAATATAATTAACAGCAACTTATGTTGATGGTGGTGGTACAAGAAAAAAAATTGGTACTTTTTTATTAACATCCCATACAGACAAAAAGACATTCAATAGACGACAACATTCTCTGGCAAAGTATTTACAAAGCCACAACACAAAACAAAAATCCTCTCCCATGACAAGAGCTTTCTGTGCAGGTACCAAAAAAAGAGCCACACTCCGGTAAACTTTTCCTAAATGAGTGGATGGGATTAGTTTTCCTTTTATTCATCCCTACTTAATAGGTTTAATTCACTTTTACTCTACAGCCAAGGCAAGATTTATCTACATGTGTGCACCCATGCAAATAAATCATTGCTTGACCTTAGCCTCTCAAACTCTTTTCAAAATGGCTAAGAATGTGCAAAGTAGCTACCAAGTTACAAAACTTGGAACTCTTTCTCTGTTTCTGCACCAAAAGTCACTGTCTCCTCCCTGCCAGGTGGCTCAGGTGCTGGAGTTACAAGCCAAGGTCCTAACAGCCATTACAAGGCTGGTGTGCAGAGATTCACTCAGAGCTTCACAGCTCCTGTTGGACCATCAACAGCACCTGAACCTCTTTCCAGCCCACAATTAACCCAAAAAAGACCCCCCCCCCCCTCATTTTTTTGCCTGTCATTAGAAACTTCTACAGCAGCTTTAATGATCCTCCGATGTGCCCATTGGCTTCTGGGATGGGAACAGATTCATCAAGATCTTTGCAGACAGAACCCACTACCCAGTCTGCTGCATCTGGGCTCCAGTCCTGGTGAAGGTCTTCTTGGCAGCAAAGGCCTGGTCATCCCCCTGACAGCAAAGAACCTGAAAAAAAAAAACTAGACCGAGTCCTCTGCACTAGTCAGAAATAGTCCAGCCTACATTTCCACTTCAAACACCCAGTTTGACCTTAACTACTATAAATGTTCAGTACCACCTTTTCAGGACAAACCAACAAAACCACCCTAAAATGTGATAAAGCAAAAACAGAGTGCAGAACTCAAGTCCATTTCTAATACCTTGTTTAAAGCATTTAACATTCCCACACAAGTTCCCAAAAACAGCCAATTAAACCTCTCCCTTCCCTCAACCTTGAGGAACTAAATTGTTCTTGAATACTTACCAAGGACATAAATCCACTTGCTTCTCCTCCTAGGTGTGCTAGCTTAAGACAAGACAATTAAAACAGTTAACATTCTCAAAAATGCAATTCCTCATTAAAAATGCAGAGTTTCAGATTCCTCCACATTCCTCTGATAACAGGATCTTTCATGTTCATTTAATGTGTAAAAAAGTTTAGGCAAGAAAAAAAAGTTGTTTGTACTATACAACTCCCATGCACATGCCAACAGCTGCCTAACCAATATACTCAATTATCTAACTTGACATGCAATCTCCACAACTGTACCTAAACAAAATCAACATATACCCAAAGTACTCAAATGAAACCCCCCCCAAGTACCCAGTGTACTCAAAATGAGAACTTCTCACTCACCTGACTGGATCCTCTGATGCTGCCTTTAACTTGCAGTCTTCAGACAAGCACACCACTCTAGCAGACCTTCACTGAAAGACCCCAGAGACCAGCCCCATCTGTGCTCCACTCCTGGGCGATGAAAAGACCTCCCTCTGAAGCCCAAGCTTGCTCATCTCCTCTAGCAGCATAGAGCCTGAAATGAAGAGAAGGATTCAGACCAGGTCCTCTGCACTTCTTAGAAACAGTCAAGCCAGCATTTCCACTCCCAACATGAACAATGCAGCACCTGTCCAGGACAAACCAACAAGAAAACACCCAGCAGAGAGCCAAGAAAAACCCCCTAGTCAAGGGTTCTTGGCACAGGATCCAGTGCAGTTCCTCCCCTGGGAGAAGAGCAGGTCCTGTGCAAACACCCATCAAGAGAACCTGGCTGACATGTGGTCTCCACAGAGCTGTAACCAGCAAGAAATCAAACTGAAGTTAGCAGCTGGTGTGCCAAGTCACCATTGTACTGCTCGGTATTTAAGTGATTAAATCCGATGCAAAGCAGTAATTGCCTTACAGAGCCAGTCAAGTGCACATTAGTATACAAATGCCTCAACCAAACAGGGAGGAAAAATTACCCAGAAGAAAGCCCAAAAAAGCTTCACCTCTAGAAACAGTTCAGCATGTTAAAGCGTGACGTTCTACACCAGAAGAGATCCAAGAGCTTAACATGTAGCCTACTCCAGAAGAAACTTTTCAGCTTCAGTAAACAGTTCTAACAAGCAAATACTAAAAGGTTATATAGCATCAAGTTTGAAATGGATAAGGTTAGACCGGAAAAGAGTGAAACTCACCTCTGCTCCAGGGACATGTCCTCTATTACACCACCCTTGCACCTGCTCCAAGATCCATGTGCATCCAGGAATTTCAAGGACTGCTTGCAGCACCTCTTCACTTTCTACTGTTCAAACCACAGACTTCATTGCTTACCAATGGGCATCAACCAGTCACACAGCTGGTATCCAGTGAGCTTCCTCTGAGCAGGGTCCTCCAAGCCTGTCACTGCACTGTGCATTCAGCTGGCCAGGAACTGCAGAGCACTGATTGAACTATAATCAAATGCACAGATCTGCATCACTGCTGACCCATCTCAGGAAAAACAGCTACACTTGCACCTCCTCTACTTACCTTCAAACCCACCTATACCTAGGCCTCAAGAGTGCACCGATTAGAGTGAGAGCAAATAACATATCCACACCGAAGATGAGGGTTACAGCCCAAGCACGTCATCAGGCAGTAGGATGATTGGTTTACCCACCACTCTTTCCACCTTATTCAGAGGCTCGGGACTTTCTGTAGATGAGAACTTGAAGCAGGTGGATCACCTCACCTTACTCAGGACAAAGCTAGCCTCCTCTCTTCTGAGCTGGACCATCATGCAGCATGGCATCATGGACACAGACACCACTAACATTGACAGTTCTGGATCTTGTTGCAATACTCCAGGACAGTTCTCACCCTGGACTTAGATGCTGTTGCTTCACTTCCTTGAGATTAGCTTGGATACTGGCTGAAACCAGAAATGAAAACTAGTCAAATCGGTTGCAAAAGCAAAAAAGTAGAAAATTTGAGACACCCAATTAAAAACCTCTAGCTTAACCAACTGAGCCTTATAACCAAGATACATGATTGTTACCAAATCCATTTAAAGTAGTTCACCACGTAGATGTGCTGCACATCTTACCCATCATTAAAATCCAACCACCACTACCGAAAAACAGAACTGATTATGCAAAGCTGCATAGCCAAATAAAATAGTAATTGTCAATCTCAATCTTCAAGAGACCCTAAAAATGCATACCTAGTGCAGCAGAATTTGCCTTAAACTCAATTTGAGACGAGCCACTTCTGATTTTGCAAAAGTAACAAAAATTCAAAAACAGCAAGGATCCACAGCAGTATGAGATCAAAACACTATCAATCTTCAGTACCAAACCGCTACAGCCTTAACCAAGGTGAAAAGGCTTTAGAGCTTAAACAAATTAAACAATTGAAACAAGAGTACATAGTACTCGAAACTGATTGATAGGGCACCACGTGGATTGAGGTCTTTGAGCTGCATCACACACTTGACCATCATGGAGAGAATACTTTGAACACATACCGATTAACCCATGGTCAAACTAAGCCTCATATTCCTCAATGACTAGAAACACCTTTAAAAAAAGCTTTCTAGAAGATCAGCAGAACCACTTAACCAAGTTTCACAGCCAGTTTTACACCAATAACAGGTTTGTGCTCATGGTTAAAGTACACATCCAGTATAAGAAAGTCCAACAGTCTTCATGTAGCTCTCTCCCTCACAAGGCACAGTACACAACCACTTCTAATAAGCTGGAAACTCACTCCCCTTTGTGCACTAAACCTCTGACAGGACTTTGCTGGACATTCACAGAATAGTCTCACTGGGTAATCAGGAAGACACCATACTCTTAGTTCCCCCTTTAATTTACTTAATTCACTTCTAAAATTTCAATGTAAGATTTAGTTACATGTGTGCACCCATGAAATAAATCTTACATACTGACAATTCTCTAATTTCCCCAGTCATACCATATACAATTTTGCCAAATCCTCCCCAGTGCTTGCACAACACTTTCAGTATTTGACTTCCGTCCCCTGATTAACCAGTACTTATGCTACAGTGACACTATCATTAAGGCTAAAAAAAAAACAAAGAACCCCAGCAGCTCCAGGCTACATCAGAGTCCCCTCTTACCTGGAACAAAGTCAACTTTGGCTCAATCAGCCAGGTGGCTCAGCTGCTCCTGGGAACAACCATCAAAAGGCTGATGTGTAGAGCAGCAGTCGGAAAAGAAAGCTGCTCAAGTGGTGTCAAGCCCACAGCTGCCCCACACAACCTCCCCAATCTACTCTTGAGTGGTAAGGAACTCACTGATCTGACTGGGTCTCAGACATGGTATTTCACTGTTTGAAAACATCTCCAAGGAGTCTCCAAGAGGAGGAGGCTGCTGGTGCTACAACTGCTTAAGCAAGAAACATCAAAACAAAAGCCTACAATAAAGAAACCCACAGTTCAACAGGAAGCTAAACTTGCCCAGTGAATCCCAAAACTAAGCCTAGTACAAAAGTGAAAAGGCATTGCATTTGGAATTTGCTAGCAAGACACTCACACCTGACTCCATATAAAGATGCATTTAATCAAACACTATAGTTTGATGTTTCAGTCATCTTTGATTTGGGAAAGTGTAGAGAACCAGTCACAAGGTGCAAAATGCCAAAACTCACCAATGATTAGACAATGTTCTGCACAACCTTCCCACGTGTTTAATACTCACAGAACACTCCCGATATCCTTTCGGACGGCCAATACTATTCAATGGAAGCGTCCATCAGCACTCTTTGCATTCAGGTGGACAGGGACTGGGGAGCACAAATCACAGCATTCCACCCTAAATCACAGAAACATTCCAGAGACCAAGACACTCTTCTCTTGAGACTAGGAGCATCTTGTCTTCAACCACTGCCACGTGCACCAACTGTAAAAGAAACAGAACTAACCACTCCCATCCTCCACACAGAGGGGACCAGGTTGTGCTGTGTAGGCTGCTCCCAACTTTAAAAGCTCTCCTCACACTGACCTGAATCTCTCCTTTGCTTACCTTCAGCTCACATTGTTCACTCGGCGCAGCCCAAGTTCACCAGCAGTAATGCTTCCTACTCCCCCGTTCTCAGTCTGACAGCTGTCACCTGCTCATTGGAATACACAGTGTAAAAAAAGTATTTCAACATCACTATCTTGCATCACAACACTGGCTTGAATACTGAAGATGCCCAACGGATTGCTACAGTTAAAATTAGTTGCAAAATCAAAGATTCTCAAAATATTCAATTTTCCATGCAGTAAACTAAAGAATGCTTGGCTTTCAGATTGTCCTGCATCTCTGACCCTGATTACAGGGTCTTTCAACTTCAAGTACAAACTAGAAGTAGCCAAGAGTTTGTCATACAACACTATGTCCCATGCCAAAAGCCATCTGCCCAGTACACATAAATATACCCCATACAACAGTCTACACAATTGTACGTGAACCCAGAGTACCCAGGTGTATGTACTGTACCCAATGAAAATGTTCCCCATGTAGCTAGTGTACACATTGTAGTCAAACCTGAATCCTCTGATGTTATCAATGACATTCAGACTTGGAACAAGCTCCCCACTCCTCCAGTAGACCTTCATAGAAAGAGACCGGCCCCATCTGCGCTCCACTCCTGGTGATGAAAGGTCTTCCCTCAGGAGCACAAGCCTTCTCATCCCTACTGGCAGCAGAGAGCTTGAAATGGAGAGAAGGATTTAACCCAAGTCCTCTTCCTTTCTTAGAAACAGTCAAGTCCGCATTTTCACTACCAACAGGGTCCAAGTCAAACCAACAGGACAACACCCTGCAGAAAACAAAGGAAACCCCCCAGTCCACTGTCGTGCCACAGGGGAGCAAGTGCAGTTCCTGTGCAAACACCCATCAAGAGAACCTGGCTGACATGCTGTCTCCTCAGAGTTGTAACCAGTAAGGAGTCTGATTCATCAGGTCACAATTGAACCAAAGTGATTTATTTACGTGTGCACCCATGAAATAAATCACATACAAAGCACTAATTTAGTCTTTGAGAGCCAGAATGACAGCCAGTCAAGTGCACGTCAGTGCCTCACCCAATCAAGGAGCAAACATCACCCAAAAGAGACAAGACAAATCCAAAATTACACCTCATTTCCAAGTGGATAGCATGTTGCAATGAGGTTCAAGAGTTTAACACTAAGCCTACACCAAAAGTACCTTTTCCTCCATTGTAAAATTCTTACAAGTGAGGGGGTTGTTTGATCAATTTGGACTAAGCAACATGAAAGATATCCGAAAGAGAAGCTCACTCACCAATACTAAATGGTTAGAGCATCAAATTTGGTTTGGATTAGGGAAGACAGGAGAAGAGTGAACTCACCTCTGCTCTGGGTAGTGCAACTGCTCCAAGATACATGGGCATCCAGGAAATGTAAGGACAGCTTGCAGCATGTCTTCGCTCTCCCGTTTTAAAGTTCTGCACTTTATACTCACGGTAGGGCATCAACAGGTCACGCAGCTAGCATCTTTTCGGCCAGCCAGTGAGCTTCCTCGAAACAGGATTCTCCAGGCCTGTCACTCCACACTGTGCATACAGCTGGCCAGGGACCGGGAAGCACATCACTGCTGACCAAATGCACAAAAAGTTTGACTTGCAACTCACCTTTACCTTGGCCACATGGGTGCACTGATTGGGTTAGGATCAATGATCAGGTCAGCATTGAAGGTGCAGGTTATAGGTTAGGGTCAGGAATTTCAGGCAGTGGGATGATTGCCTTACAGTCTGTGAGTCTTAATTTAAGCTGATAAAAAAAAATTGAGCAGATGCATCACCTCAGCTTTATCCATACAATTAGTTAATTCACCACATAAAAGGATCAATGATCACTAAAACAAAACACTATTTTCATCCAATAAAGCTCAGGGCTACAGTACATCTGATTACACTGGCTTGCAAAAAAAAAATCTAGAAAAATTAAAACCTCAAAAGAAGCTATTACTCTTACCTACCACAGTAATACTAACATTTTAAAAGTAAAAAACCACCACAAATCACAGGAGCGTCTTCACCTGCTGCAGCTGGGAACACACTGGCTCCAGGGCTGCCTTATAAAACTCCTCAGGGCGATTAACAGGAGCCAATCCCAACCTGTGCTCAGTGTCCCACCTCCACACCCCCACTGTTTCCAATTCAACACAACTGCTTCCAATGACTAAACTAGCACTTACCACCTCATCTGTTAATCAGATGAGATTTGGATAATTATTGGACTACAATCAACCATAGAGAACTTTCCCACCACTATTATCCATTAGTTATCTCAAACTAAAAAGGAAATTAACCTTTATTTAAAATAAGACAAGACTGGAGGAACAAAATTACTTAACCATGTTTTCAGCTTGGGAAGACTAGAGAAAGGTATGATATCTGAAACATACTTGAAGTAAAGCAGAAATATTAACCAGTACAGACAATTCTTTCCATATGACTTAATTACATGCAGCACTTTATGGTCCCAGGAACTAGCATGGAAACTGCCGAGCAAGAGACTTTAAGGCAGAGGTCTTAAGTCTGAAAAATTCCTTATCTGGAGCAAGCACAGCACTACCCATTGATTCAAACCAGTTTTAAACTGATACAATGCATGTAAAACCAAAAGATTCAAGCAGGAGGTGTCCATTCGCCTTAAGCTCACATCTCCTACCACTATATGGGTACAGAGTAACAGATTCCACTCTTAGACTCCATCACAGATAAGTACAACTGACACCCCTGCATGTTGTCACACTAAGTCCTTCTGGACCCAAGGCCTGCTCATCCCTTCTGACAGCAGAGATCCTGAAATGGAGAGAAGGATTTAGTCCAAGTCCTCAGCACTTTTCAGAAATACTAAGGAAGCTCAACCCCAAATCCAGGATCGCGCTGAACTTGCAAAATGTTCAGTATAGCACCTGCCCAGGACAAGCTAACAGGGAAACAATGTAGAGAGCAGAGAAAACCCCCCAGTCCAGGGCTCTTTCCACAAGGAAAAGATCCAGTGCAGTTCCTCTCCCTTGAAGAGAGCAGTTCCTGTGCCGACACCCATCAAGAGAACCTGGCTGACATGCCATCTCCTCAGAGCCTCAACCAGTAAGGAGTCTGCAGTGTGCCAAGTCACGGTTGTACTGCAGTGTATCCAATGTGATTTACTTACATGTGTGCACCCATGAAATAAAATCCCATACAATGCAGTAATTCAGTCTTTGAGTCAGAATGGCAGCCAGTTCAGTGCATGACGGTGTAGGAGAGCTTCAACCAAGCAGGGAACAAACCCAGAAAGAAAGCCAAAAAGGTTTAACACATTAAAAACCATGTCATTTGCCACCAGAAGATATCCAAGAGGGGGGGTTGGGTGAGTGAAACCCACCTTGTCTCCAGGCACAGTGTCTTTCTAGACACTACCCTTCCATCTCCTCCAAGATCCATGGGCATCCAGGAAACTTGAGGACAGCTTACACCTCTTCACTTTCCCCACTGTTCAAAGCAGAGGACTTCCATTCTTCAATAGCTTCTATCCACAAGCAGTGAGACTGGCGAACACATTTAGCCATCCCCCTCGGACCACACCTACACCATCACCATCTACCTCATTGTAATTTATTAATTGTACGTCTCCAGTCATTGTTTACACGTCTGTATTGTTCACAGTCAAACTGTCTGCATGTTTACTTGCACATTGTCTATTGTTTGTTTGTACATTGTCTTGATGCACTGTTTGCACTTTGTTTTGTTTTTTACACTTGTTTTATAATCGAGAGACTTTCTGTAAGTAAGAATTCCATTGTACCAGTACCGGTTACATATGGCAATAAAGTTCAAGTTCAAGTTCATACTCACAAATGGACAACAGGTCACAAAGCTGGTATCCTTTTAGCCAGCCAGTGAGCTCCCTCTGAACAGGATTCACCAATCTTGTTTCTCCACACTGGATTAATCTTGCCAGGGATTGGGAAACACTGATCATTGTACTAAAATCAATTAACAATCCACACCAAAAGATCTTGACCTACACCTCCCCTCTACGTACCTTCAAACTCACCTTTACCTTGGCCACAAGAGTGCACTTGAGTTAAGAGCAATAATTGGATCAGCATTAAAGACTCTGGCTGACTGGATTACTGACCAGTATTTTCTGCAAACTGCCCATCACAGAGCAGCCAAGGTCAGGGATTCAGGCAATAGTTGAAATAGACACAGCCTTCCGCTTCCTCAACATTCTTCCTTTGACACGGCAGACGTCCAGGGAAACTGGATCCTTTTGCAATATTCATTAACGGTTGTCAACAGCTCACTAGAATAAACATGTAGCACCAAACAACAACAATGAATCAAATTCAGTGCATCCAACTCAACTCCACCCCAATCCTGATGGATCACGGATCCTAACCCTCAATGCTGGATCCTTACTGGCTGTAAGAAAAAACAAAACAAATCCTTGTCCTGCTCACCCAGGACATAGATGCCCTTGCTTCTCTTCCTTGACATTAGCTTGCAAACTTCTGAGGCAAGAGATTAGAATTCTTCAACTTGCTTCCCCGTGCCACACAAATACTCAGATCTTTAGGTCAATTTACAGAAGACTAACATTCCTAAAGTAAAGGGGAAAAATAGTTAATGGAAGATATTTTTCCCCATCTGGACATAGGGTACATACAAGTACATCTAATGCACACCTAAATAAAACTACCAGTACTTCTACATAAAAACAGTAACAAGTTTACAGTACAGAGAATTGACAGACATTTCAAAGTTGTATACCCAAACAAATAGTGGTGGACAATGCTTTAAGAAAATGCCTCGACACACAACGAAAGAGGTGCAGTAAGTTTGCATTTACTACAAAAAGAGCAGAAAGTCCACCCCCACCTCCAAAAAAATAATTAGGTTCCACAGCAGTACAAAACCAAAAACATTAACCAGCTTCAGTACCAACAGCAGCAGCCTTGACTGGAGTTCCATAAGAGGGGAACGGTTTGATTTTTAACACTTAAAGTTGATTTCAGCCTTCCAGCTACAGCATGCTCTATACCATTAGGGAGATTACAGCTTGTACATATGCAGAACAAGCCATTGGTAAAACTAAGCTTAACATTCCCTAATCAAGTCATTCAAGTATTCTAAGAGGTGTAAAAATAGAAATAGTTTACTACCATAGTATCTTGTATGGTCACAGGTCAATACACAGGAGCCAGGGAAAAATATGCAGTATAAAACCAGTTTAAACAGGAGCACAAACAATGAAGTCCTCCAGCACAAGTAAGTTTCCATACTGCTCTCTCTCCCTTCTCACAAGAGAATACATACCACTTCAATCACCTAGAAACTCATACCTCCCCTTTCTGCACTAAACCTCTGACAGCATGGCTTTTAGTGCAGATAATGGGGAAAAATACAGCCTCACTGGGCTAAATCAGGAAGTCCACCTTACACTAGACTGGAGCATAGGTTTCCCCATTTTTTAATTTAATTCAGTTCAGAATTTCAGTCAATGTTAGATTTATTTACATGTGTGCACCCATGAAATAAATCTCACATACTGTGAATCTATTTTTCACTGGTACCCTTAGCAAAATAATTTAGCCAGATCTTTCCCTGTGCTTGCACAACACTTTCAGTATTGGACTTCCATTCCTAATTTACCACTTCATTTAAGTTAAAAAACAAAGAACCCCAGCAACTACAACTAAACAAAGGCTGTAAAATCAGGGACCCCTCCTGCCTGGAACAGTCAGTTATAGCTTAACCAGCCAGGTGGCTCAGGTGCTCCTAGAAACAGCCACCCCAAGGCTGGTGTGCAGAGTGGCAGTCAGAACAGAAAGCCACTCCTACCTTTGAAGGAGGATCAAGCAATGTCAAGCCCAGAGCTGCCCCACACACAGTCACCCCGGTCTCTACTCCTGGGTGGTAGAGAACTCACTGAGCAGCTCTGACAGGGTCCCCTAACAGCTGTTGTCTTGGTTTAGTAACTAAGAACTCCTCAAGCAGATCTTCACTGAAGAGAAAGCATCCTGTCTACAGTGTACCACATCTGCACATTCCTGGCAAATAAAGGTCATCCCTCTAGGAGCAAAGGCCTAGTCAACCCTTCCAACAGCAGAACCTGAAGTAGAGATTTAGATTTGATCCTCTTCACTTTGAAACAGTAAGAATTTTTACTCCCAGTACCAGTTTAGTACTATACATGTCAGTATATAGTACAGCACCCAGAAGATAAGAAAACCTACACCTCAAATTAAACCAACACTCAAACATGATAGAAAAATCACCAGAAGTCTTCCAAAACTAACACTAAGCCAATTCTTAAGGGTAAAAATAAATAAAAAAAACAGGATACAAGAGTGAAACTCACCTCCTCCTAGACACTACCTTTACAACTGCTCAAGATCCATGGGCATCCAGAATATTCAAGGATTGCTTGCAGCACCTCTTCACCTTCCACTGTTAAAACCACAAGACTTCAATATGCACAGGTGGGCATCAACAGGTCACACAGTGGGTATCCTTTTAGCCAGCCAGTGAGCTTCCTCTGAACAATTCTCCAAGCGGTGTCTCCATACTGTGCATTGAGATGGCCAGGGATTGAGAAGCTCCGAGTACTGCAGTGTAGTTTAACTCACAGACAATCAGAACCACTGCTGAACAGCCTTATAAAAAGCTGGTCTGTGCAGTTTCCACACACCGTTCCAACAAAATCTCATCTGGAAACTCCACCAGCATCCTCTCCTCAAGTGAATGTGCTCATTGTCACCATCTGCCTCTCAGAACAGCACCTGAAGGAGACAAGGGCAGCAAAACACTGATGGCCACCCCACTGCCACAGAGAGGGGACCAGAACAAGTGCCATACAGACTTCTCCCAGCCTTAAGAGCTCACCCCGCACTGACCTGCATCTCCAGTTTTCTACAGTCCAGCAGAGACTGGAACATCAGCATGTTGGACAGAGAAGGGTCTTCCCTGATGTCCCAGTGAAACTGTCAAGTCAGGATATAAAGCCTTTCCTGTTGCCAGTTTGAGCTCTACGAAGAGATCACAGTATTTACCAACAAGAGTTTCATACACTAAAACAAAATGTATAAGTGTTGGGGAAAACTAAAAATTGTCTAAACCAAAAGCAAATAGAGACTTCACACTAATCTTAACTTCACTCCATACTCTCAAGTATTGACACTTCTTAAAGTTTTTAAAAACACATCTTTGCAAAAGCTTTACAATTCTTCAACAACTCCTGGTTAAAAAAAGCATAGCAAAATAATTTACCTTATATAATATGACATTAAAAACTAACAACCACCACTCTAATAACATAAAGCCTCTCTTTTACCTGCTGTAGTAAGAGACAAAGAGAGCCAGACACCCACCCTCCTGGGCTGCCTTGTTAAAAGCCTCATGATGACCTCACGGCTGTAGCTAATTCACCAGGGGCCAATCCCAACGGCTCCTCAAAGGGCCACTACCAAACCCCCAACGCTCCTAATACAACACACACCTGCTTCCAACGACCAAACAAGCATTAGCCAGCTAACCTATTGATCTCTCATCCCAAAGCCAAATTAATTTCCAAATGACTACCAAGAACACTTGTTAAATAGCACCCTGCTCCTGTTATTCAATTAGTTGCAGTTTCTTAGTGATTAAACCACCTTTTTATCCCTTCAAATTTCACTCATAAATGGTGAAAAGTGACTTGAAGCCAAACTGCAAATTATTCAAGATCCTTAAAATGTCCTTAATATAATTTCAAATGTTCAAAGTGTATATATATATATCCACACTGTATATCACATATATAAACACAACATGTTTGGTTGTGTAACAAAACATAACTGCAACCTTGATATTAACTTAACATAAAATTTTATTTGGTCAAAACCATCACTAATCACACAGAAAAAAAACACAAGAAAAAATAACACTCCTACACTCCTGAGGAAAAAAAAACATTAATTAAAAAAGTTAATTTATTTGACAAATGAACATGGTGGGAGTACAATAAGTAATGGTTGGGCTCTTAAATTTCACATTTATATCTGCAGATGACTAGAAACTCATCTCTCCTACATATGTGTGTGTTTACAAGGCTGTTTTTTTATTCAGTTCAGTTTATTTGTTATATACACAAGTACAATTAAATCCTTATTCACATGTATGGTCCTATAAAAAGACATTAAGGAACACCCCTTTTAACTGTGGGTTAAACCTGTTTCACAGCCACTACGACTGTCACCTGTGGATGCTTTGCTCCTCTGTTTTTGCTACATTCCAAGGGGGAGGTGCCAGCCCTGCTCAGGGTATAAAACAGATTACTCCCTTTGCTCCTGTTTCCATTCAGTGGTTCAGAACAGGGGTGAGTACAGGCTGCTCTGTGGGGTAGAATATGTTCTTGAGATTTGCTTTAAGTTTACAGGGCTGAACTAGTTGGCTTTTCACTTTCCCGGGTTAAAGGGGACTACCACTCCTGGACTGGAGCAGCAAGTGTTTGTATTGTTGCTAAATACTGATTTAAATGACTTTTTACAAGGTTGTTTAATCAAACACTTGATTATGACCATTTAGTTTGCATTCCTATAATAGTATAATCATTATATTTCATAGGTAAAATATAACTAGTATACTTTTCTTGATTACCTGGTAGAAAGCAGCTGAGCTGCATGAAGCCATCTCTGGTGGACTATTGATACTGTAGGTGGGTACCTGCATCAGCATGCGCAGTCTGCAAAGGAACAAGTAATATGCGTATTCCATGCTGAAAAGAGAAGAAAGAAAACACATTTCAACTGTGAAGCCTTCTTTTTGTTTCCAATTGATTTTGGCTTTTTTTTTTGCTTGGAAAACTGGTTTTACTCAGGTTTCTTGTGGAGGTGCCAGCCCAGCTTAAGGTGTAAAAAGTCACTGCTCCTGTGTTCATTCAGCATTTATAAAGTGGTGACATCTGGCTGTTTTTGGGACAAGCCTCTTTGTCAAGTGCTGTTTTTCTCTAGTTGACTTTTTTAATGAGTGGGGGCTCTTAGATTCGTTCACTTGGCTGGTTCTAGTAAACTGACTGGAGTGCCTGTTCCTGATGGAAAGGTCAGGATACTGTGAGCTGGGTAGGTACACTGTAGCAGTGTCCATTTTCCTTCATGTGGAATCCTTCTGTTAAGCTATGACACTTTCCACCTGCCCACCAAAGTGAGGGTTTCCCAGTTTATTGAAAATAACTTTTCCTGAATCTTGGGAAACAATTCCAGTGGCTCTTAACTCTAGAGAAGTGGTTCCCAATCCTGTTCCTGTTGACCTTGTTTCAGCTCAGCCCTTAGTTACACAATCAAACCCTTCATTGACTTTGGTTTGTTCCCTGCTCTTACTCATGTTGGAGATTTAAAGTAATATATTGTAAGTTAAATAAAGTCCCAAAGGTGTGCAGGTCACCAAGACTTGGAACTACTGCTATAGAGCATAGATACCCTGTCTTGGCCCGACAAACTTACTCTTCAGGTTTTCCATGTTTTTTTAAAGAATTGGCACCTAATGAGCAGTGTTAACCAGAGCTGCTGTCCTTGTCCTTCATTTCCCAGCTGGAATGAACCAGGGTTTGGGAAGGAGGACCCGTGGACCCCTGTGAAGTGTGATCCTGAGAACAGGAGGTGCTGTACTCCTGCCATTGTGGGAGTCCCAAACAGTGCTTAGCCACATCACGGAGGCAGACGCCTTGGGTTCTTTCAATAAAGGGCTGGGTAATATGCTTATGCGATTACACAAAAGCTATATAACCAAAATAACTTATTTGTAATTTTCCTTAATTGAACAACCATAAAATACAGATATAGGTGTACCTCTACCCTTGAGAAGGATAGACTATGGCTTTGACTACTAAACTTCAAATGGCCTATCAATAGTATCCCTTTTCCTTACCTCATGTACAGCATCAAACCCTGGGAGGTGGTTCATCTTCAGTGCTTCTGTCATTTTTGCAAAACGTGATGCAGAGCTTTCTTCCTGGTGCACACTGTTCTTTAGTAACACTTGCATCTCGTGTAGAGCATGGAAAAGGTGAGTAAATGTACTAGTTTCCCTGAATCACAGATTCAACTGCACAGGTTATAACTGTGTAATACTGTTTACAACACATACTAGTTTATGCCAAGTTTTGAACTATAATGGCATTTTAAGTGATTGATTCATCAATGGTGTAGTTTTTTAATCTGTTACTATTGTCTTTTTTTCCATAGGCAAGTGTACTATTCTAGGTTTATAAAAGTTATAAATTTTACCATCTTACTTGAGTGCAACATGTAACACTGCAAGTGTTAATCCAAGGGCTCAGTACTGCAATTAAACCGGGGGGGAAGTGGAGGTGAACGCTGGACACATTCCTACTGGAATAGTGCTCTATAGGCAATATTAAAATTATCTTCCGGTTTTAAGGCTCAGCAGTGGAAACCAATCTTGTTCACTTTGCAATTAACTCTCTTGTTCCTTTACAACCAAAAAACGTGGACAGCTTCCTCCTCAAGCACTTACTAGTTTAAAACATGATTTTTTAGCTGCTGTGGTACTAGTAATACATACCTACTACCTGCAACTACAACCAGCATGTGGTGGCAGTGCCAGATGAGATTAAGTGTCAAGTAGAAGTTCACACCCATGTCTTTCCAGGATATAATCTGGAGTTTAACTGCCTGCCTATGCTGAAACAAGCCATCAGTCCTTTAAAATGGTAACTATCATTGGTTAAATGTTTGTTTTGTTTATATAGTTAACTGACTGTTTTAGAAATGAAGCTTTTCCATTGCCTTTCCAGTCTGACCTTGACAGAATCTCACTACTCTTTACAAAATCCACAAGGTGGCCAAGATCAATATTGTCTTCTGGATCTGTAGCAGCTTCACATGTGCACCTCAATGAAGGCTGACATCAGTAAGGAGGAATTGAGACCCAGTTTAATTACTGCAGTTTAATTTAGATCTCCTGTACCTATTGGGTGGAAGAAAAGTGATTTTTTGTGTGGAAGTGATTTCAAAAGCTAGGGCAAAGCCCACAGAGCTCAACCAATCGTTGACAATGTGGCAACTGCTTTACCTCAAATGTTTGTCTTCAGAGTACAAAAAAAGTATGAGAAAGCAGTTGGGGGAAAAAATACTCAACTCCACTTACATATTAAAATGTACCTTCTTCCACTGTTCTCTTTTGCCCAGTCCCACACAACCTTCCTTAAAATACAGGAGAAATGGTTTTGCTCAGAATGTTCATGACTAGACTAACCTATCAAGTTTAAGTTGTTTTCTGATAGTGGTAGGTTTTGCACCATGAAATTTGAAAATGCTAGATGTAAGTAGGTTACCTTTTTTCAGAGAGAAGTAATGTATTTATACATATTGTGAATTTTAAACATACAATTAAAGAGTGTGTTTGCATTAAAGCTTAATTAAAAATATTATGTGCGATAGCTTATGTAAAAAGCAAACAAAATATACAAAAGTGGATGACTGTAAAAATTAAGGTACAACAGAGTTCCTCACGTATTCAACCCTGGGTTCAATTTTAACTTGGCAATATCACTCTACACTGCATCTCCTGTTCCAGTTTGCTCTTTCTCCAGGCCTTCACTCTGCACTACAGCTCCCAGTTCCAAACCTGCACTCCAGTCTGCACTGTGGTTCCTGGCCTTCGCCCTGGAGCTCTGGCCTATTTTCTGCTGGTTCTCTTGCCTGAGTTTCCAATCTACGTTGGGAGGCAGCCTTCATCCTCTAGGACCCCAGGGCTCCTCTAGTGCAGGCACATTTCATTCTTACGTCAATGTAAACCATCCAATGAAATTAGCAGGTCTCAACCAACAGACTCACAAGTAAACCAGAATGAACAGTGGAAGAAGAGTATTGAGTGAGCTATCATGATCCTCACTGCCTACTCAACCATAAGACAAATCTCTTAATGAGCACTAGGACTGGCTAAAGAAATTACTGTTGTTAATAAGGTCCAAATTATAATTGCTAGACTTGGACTATGCAGAAAGTGATAAAAATTGAAGTGATTGTCCAAAGTTTGAGGAGCCAGAGGCTTCACTTCTGCTCAAAGTGACTGGGGAGAGACTGTACTAAGAACCCTGGGCAGTAAGTGTGGTTTTAGAGCAAAGCCATTAAAATACAACTGGATCAGTGGGAGGAAATGAAAGGGCTCTTTCACACAGCCCTCTGGATTAATTCTCCCCATCGAGCCTTTTCAACGGCAGCCCCTCACAGCAGGGGAATACTTTTTCTGACCCCCTTGAACAACAGGGGGTACGGTTTTCATCTACCTCAACCTGCTTCCAGTGGCCTTCAGTTCAATTCAATTTATATTTATATAGCGCCTTTCACAATAAGGTTGCCCCAAGGTGCTTAACAATGCAAGTAACCAGACATTGTGTGATTACAGAAGACAATGGAGGAGAGGAACCAAAAACTCCTTGGTAAGGAGGAAAAAAAACTCTAGGGGTCCAAGGTCAACTGGTTGACCAACCCAATTTGGGCATGCTAACATTATATCATTTTGAAAAAAAGAAATAAATTAATGAGGGTATTAATCCATCCATCCATCATGTCTTCTATGTGTCAATACTCCATGCAGATCTCTGTAAACCAGTAAATTCCTCCTACATGATAGCTATATTCACAATATCCCTTGTGTTTCGATGGCAGTGATGCAGCATCCAACATCCGGGCGCCATCTGGACATGTGGGGAGGAGAATAGGATAGTTGGGTCAGAACAAATGTATCTACCTGGTGGACCAACACAGAGACACACAGTGGCATGTACAGCAGCACCACCAGCCATGGTTGCAGCAGGCTATAATGTAAGGTGTGAGTAGGCTAAGCTGAAGTAATGGGTCTTCAGTCTAGATCTGAATACTGAGATTGACTCGGCCTCCCGAACATGGGGTAGGAGGCTGATCCATAAGCTAGGGTCCCTGTAACTAAAGGCTTTACCATTCTTAAACTATTTCTTTAAGTTACTCAAGTATGCCTGTTTCTTTCTCTTTTCTGCCTACAGAACATTGTTATAAAGTGCCTTGAGCATGCTCTGGCCTGAAAGACGCTATATCAGCATAAAATGATTGAGCCTCATTAGACTGGTGTAAAAGTGAACATTCACTGGAAGCGTCACCTAATAATGTAGCTGGCATTGCAGTAGCATTTTATTTTTAAAGATCTCACTCATACACAGGGATTGTCTCATGTTTTCTCATTTACATGCAAATAATTACATGAAAAAACATTACCAAAGAAAAACTTGATGGCTTTAGTACTTCAGAAATGTAAGTACTTGAAAAATAATTGGTACTGTTTCATCACCGACTTACAAATCCTTTTGGCAATCGATTTCAGTACGTCTCTTATACCAGCCACACGAGACAATGAATCACTGAGTGGATGAAGCCGTTAGACAATGGATGGAAATTTTCAATGGAAAGCAGTTCATCAGCTTATTAAAGTTTTATTTATCTCATATTCCTTTTTCCTTATATTTTTCCACTTTTTGCACAAATTCAAAATGATTTTTTTTCCTGAAACTAGTTAGAGATCAGAAGCTCTTGGGATCCTAAGAGGTGACCACTGTATTTAAACATGAAAGAGTTTTCTAAATTAAAATAGATCAGTGATTCTCAAACTGTGGTACGCGTACCGGCAGTGGTACGTGGAGTGCCTCCAGATGGTACGCCAAATGACCCTGGAACTGTGTAGTGTGCACTGAAAAATCGGGACGGGTTTTAATATTTTGTATTTTAATATGTGTCGAATACGCAGCCTACGTACTACGATACAGTGCGTGCTAATACTGCAGTGGACACAAGAGATACTCTGTAATTCTATACCACTCTATAGGAATGTGTGCTACGGATGCAAGTGACCAATTGTATTTAAAAAAAGCTACTGTATCTCCAGCAAATAGGGAGAAAGGAGAATGTGCGTGATTTTGGAACAATGCCAACATTGTAAACACAGGAATGCATAGAAATACGTGCTACGAACGCAGGTAACCTTGTGAACACACGAAAGCGTGATAACAAAAAAATATTTAAGAACTGTTCTAATTTGAGAAAAATACACCGAGCGTCTCTGTGTTTCGCTCCCATGCGCATGAAATAAAAACTTAAAATAAATACGGAAATAAAAACGGAAATGCGGAAAAATGCAAGCTTGCGGATTGCTAAAGCAGGTAAGCTACACTATTTTTGAAGAACCTTATTTACCATTGGCAAAAGAGCTGACACGTATTATGTGTAGAGAAAAGGCTGCTAAACAGCTCGACCTGCTGCCCCCCTCCCCCAGTCATTCATAGAATTATTGAAATGAAGGATTATATCAAAAGTACACTGATAGAGCACGTTAAGATGAGCAGATGTTTTTCACTGCAATTAGATGAGTCTGTAGTCGATTTGGCCAATTTGCTCGTTTACGTTAGATACGAGTTTGAGGGTATGTCCCATGAAGACTTTCTGTTCTGTAAACCGCTACCAACAGGAACTACAGGAGAGCACATATTTCAGCTTCTGAATAAATTTATCGAAGAGAATGGCCTCAACTTGATAAAATGCGTCTGAGTTTGTACAGACGGTGCTAGAGCAATGACAAGCCGACATAACGGTGTAGTTGCACGAATTAGAGAGGTTGCTCCAGAAATTAATGTACGCATTACAACATCCACCGCGAGACCTTAGCCGTCAAGAAAATGCCTGACAATTTAATATCTGTTAGACTCTGTTGTGAATTGTATCAAGGCTCGAAAAATTAATTCACATCTCCTTTGCTCAACTAAACAGGCACACCCCTCTCACTGAAATGGTGCTTTTTTATAATGTTAATGTTTTTTTTTCTGTAAAACACTTTGAGAAGCCACCTTTAAAGGTGCTATATCAAATAAAGTTTATTATTATAATATTTATTATATGTATTTGTGAGTATGGGCACGTACACTCATGTTGGTCATTGAGAATTTCTGGGGTTCCTATGAGATAATGACTTGTAGGTGGTACTTGGATGCTTTGGTTGGATTAGGGGTGGTACTTGGTCCAAAAAGTTTGAGAACCACTGATATAGATGATAAATGTGACTGTAGCCCTGAAACTATTCAACATGTATTTTGGTTATGTCCCAGGGTAAAACCTGTCTGCACTGAGTTTCAAACCTATATTAAAATAGAGACCAATATTGATATTTGTTCTGAAGTAATACATCATGTTCAATTCCAGCCCCATCAAAAATGATACAAAACTATCCTTTGTAATGAACTTTATTAGGAGGTCACATTATCATGTACACAAAATTAAGTGGTCTGGGAAGAATCCTTTGTCTGAGCACTTTAAAATGGATGTAAAGGAGAATCTGCAGACTATTTCAGATTGTAAAAATATGAAACTGATGTAGATAATCTTTATTTAATTTGTAAAAACTTTTTTCAAAATGTGTATTTATTTTGTAACATGTACCCCTGACGCTGCTTTGTCATGAAATGTACTCTTGTTTGTATTGTATTCTTGATTGTTTTAAATAATTTAATAAACTATTAATTAATATTTTTTTAAAAATAAAAACTATTATATGAATATTCTGTTCAAAACTTTAAAAGGTGAAATTTTGCTTTATGGCCACCAAGTGGCGCCATTGGCCCATCAATGTAAAAATCAGAATTTCTTTTTCCAGTTTAATTCCACCGATCGGCCAACAGAGGGCGCACTTCACTCGTCCTACTGCTTCTGTTGAATTAAAAATTACTTACACTTATATAGGGCTATACTGCACAGGAAAATTGAAGCCTGTGCACTGTGGACTTGAAAAAAACTATGTTGTGAAAATATAAATGGATTATTTATGAGAAAATGTTCAATTGTCTGGTGGTAAGTATTTGTAATATAGGATTGCCCATTTCTGTTCTAAACACGAGATGGAAGTTTAACATGATAATAATAATGTTAATGTTTCTTTATTAGCCCTATACAATTTCTTGCATTAGGAATTCGTCTTTTCGCGTACCCCAGCTTTTCTCCATGGAGACACAGACAGGGAGAGAAGCTTGGGGTCAGAGCACAGGGTCAGCCATTTATACGGCACCCCTGGAGCAGTTGGGGTTTGGGGCCTTGCTCAGGGGCTAGTGGAGTAGGATACCTCTGCCGGCTGCGGGATTTGAACCGGCAACCTTCCAGTCACAGGTGCAGATCCTTAGCCACAGAGCCACCGCTCCACCAGGTGGAGGGGTGGGAAATGGCTGAAAGAAGTCTTGCCATGCTGTATTATTAATAGTAGTAGCAGTATTGTCATATTAAAAATTGTCAGACTCAACATATCCAGCATAGCGACATATTAATAATCTCACACATCAAATATTAGAGGACTATTCCTTTATACCTAAAAGCTTTCAGTTGTTGGACAATGAAAAGAGTGCTTGTAGGAATCTTATTACTGTTATAAACTCATTACAAGCTAATTGATATGTATTATGGTACTGTACTGTTGTTGTGTTTTATTATTGTCATGTATGTTTCATGTTTGAGCTTTTGATGTGCAAAACAAATTACCTTCAGGGCACTAAAGATGAATTCAATCCCTTCATTCTTACTCATCACAATTCACAGTTGCATTTTATTTTCATGCGTAGGTAAAATAAATCGTAATATTGGCATCATATGTACTGGCAACCACACTACTGTCTAATTTTGGTGCTGATCTTAATCTTGCGGTTGGGTTGCTGATTTCCTTCCAGACAGAACTCAGGGGCTAAGAGTCAACAATACTTTGTCTCACAAGTTACATTCTTGCACAAGTGTTTCCTGAGGATCTGTATGGTCTTCCTTTCTCTTTGTTCAGTATACAATTTGTAACATATTACCAGTCGAGTACGACACAGATTTGCAGACAACTCTGTTAATAGTTTCTTGCAGGCAGGTGTGTGGGGTCATGGGCCAACTATAGAAGATTTTGCCACCTGGTGCAAACAAAACTACTGCAAGTAAGATCACTGTCAGCTCAGCTCGGGAAATCAGCGTGATGGACTGTGCTGTAAGAGTGCCTTCACTTTTAGGCCACACTCAGCTCAAGAGAACACAGCAGCACAGGGACACACTGACACAGCCCAGCCAGCTGCATGACCTGCACCAGGCACACAGATGGGCTCCAAACAGCCACGAATGCCAAAGAGCCCTAAAGACAAACTTCAAACAAAATAAACTACATTTCAAACCTCGAAGAAGGCTCCACAGCCAAAACATTGTTTTCTTTCGTCTCTTTATAGCAGGGAATAAACCCATTACTTGATCCCTTACATTTCAAAACGCTCTGTATCAAACCAACAAGTTGGGCATAAATTTAAACCATGTTTTTGAGAAACTAGCCTTAAAATCAAAATGACTACATTCATATGAAACACACTCAGAAACAATATCAAATGGTTTGATACAGAGTGCAGAAACAACTGAAGAGAACTACCAGAACTAAAACAACACCACACCACTCTGAACTGCGCCTCAGATACTGTGAGATGGTTAGACACTACATGCACACCCTAAAGAAGATAAGCACATACACAAACAGACAACTCTCAGACCATGAAAGAACTGTGGCCAAGACACAGTCAACAACACCTGACCCAACTGCAGCTCAGACCTGCAGCAAAGCCTGCTCAAACTCCTCAACCTTGTCCTGACGGCCGGCTGTTTCCCTGAGGCCGGGAATCAAGGACTGATCACGCCCGTCTGTAAGAATGGAGACAGACTCGACCCCAACAGGTACCGAGGCTTCAGTGTGAACAGTAATCTGGGTAAGGAACTCTGTCGTATCTTGAATATCTGATAACCGGCCCTCCTTACTGAGCACAATGTCCTGCATTAGAGTCCGACTGGCTTCCTACCAAACCGCCACACATCCCATAACATTCACACCTGGGCTCCGATGGCCCATCTGGACCCAGAACAGCAGAGCCTGGCACCGCTGGAGCAGCACTGTCACACCTGGGCACTGCCAGCCCATCTGGACCCAGAACAGCAGAGCCTGGCACTGCCACACCTGGGCACTGCCAGCCCATCTGGACCCAGAACAGCAGAGCCTGGCACTGCTGGAGCAGGACTGTCACACCTGGGCACTGCCAGTCAATCTGGACCCAGAACAGCAGAGCCTGGCACTGCTGGAGCAGGACTGTCACACCTGGGCACTGCCAGCCCATCTGGACCCAGAACAGCCTGGCACTGCTGGAGCAGGACTGTCACACCTGGGCACTGCCAGCCCATCTGGACCCAGAACAGCAGAGCCTGGCACTGCTGGAGCAGGACTGTCAAACCTGGACACTGATAGCCCTTCTGCGTGAGACCAGAGTCATTGGTTCCCAGAACAGATCCAGATCTCAGGAAAACAGTTACAACTTCACAGTGAACAACAACACTTTGAAACACATACTTCTAACAGACAATCAGTTCATCTGGGAGTTTTCCTGGCAGTGAAGTCACTGAAGGAGAAGGCACACAGGGCTTTCCATGGCAGTAAAAAGAGGCTCTACAACATCAGTCCCCCAAATACAATTGGCTCTGAATATTCAAAAGTGCAATCGAACCCTTTACCCTATACTGCAGTGAAGTGTGGGATCCCCTCAGTGAGCAAGATTACACTAAATGGGACAAACAGCCTGTAGATACTCCATCCAAAAGAGTAAAAACATCCTCCAAACTGGAATGCTACAGAATCCTAAACAGACGATCCACACAATAAACACTAGCTGGATATTTGACCAGGCTAAGAAACAGCAAAGAGATACAGACCCTGTCAAGTACAGGTTCAGAGACACAATCAGGCCAGAGCAACTGGCTGACAAAGACCCGAATGTCCAGAGAGGACAGGCTGTGTTCCCATTGCCGAAAGAAAAAAAGGAAAGAGAGATACACTTTCTGCCGCACGGTGAGAAATATTCTGGAACAAGACGAACATTATTCACCAATAAAACAGATCATATCGCAAACCTGTCAGAATCAGAACAATGTCGAGTCCTGCTGGGAGAGAAATAATACAGTGTGTGATCTCCTGTCCCAGCCTGAGGAACAGTGAGCCTGTCTCTCAATAATAATAATAATAATACAGTGTGTGATCTCCTGTCCCCAGCCTGAGGAACAGACAGTGAGCCTGTCTCAATAATAATACAGTGTGTGATCTCCTGTCCCCAGCCTGAGGAACAGTGAGCCTGTCTCTCAATAATAATAATAATCCAATGTGTGATCTCCTGTCCCAGCCTGAGGAACAGTGAGCCTGTCTCTCAATAATAATAATACAGTGTGTGATCTCCTGTCTCAGCCTGAGGAACAGACAGTGAGTCTGTCTCTCAATAATAATAATAATACAGTGTGTGATCTCCTGTCCCAGCCTGAGGAACAGACAGTGAGCCTGTCTCTCAATAATAATAATACAGTGCGTGATCTCCTGTCCCAGCCTGAGGAACAGACAGTGAGCCTGTCTCTCAATAATAATAATACAGTGTGTGATCTCCTGTCCCAGCCTGAGGAACAGACAGTGAGCCTGTCTCTCAATAATAATAATACAGTGTGTGATCTCCTGTCTCAGCCTGAGGAACAGACAGTGAGCCTGTCTCTCAATAATAATAATAATAATACAGTGTGTGATCTCCTGTCCCAGCCTGAGGAACAGACAGTGAGCCTGTCTCTCAATAATAATAATAATACAGTGTGTGATCTCCTGTCCCAGCCTGAGGAACAGACAGTGAGCCTGTCTCTCAATAATAATAATAATACAGTGTGGGATCTCCTGTCCCAGCCTGAGGAACAGACAGTGAGCCTGTCTCTCAATAATAATAATAATAATAATAATACAGTGTGTGATCTCCTGTCCCAGCCTGAGGAACAGACAGTGAGCCTGTCTCTCAATAATAATAATACAGTGTGTGATCTCCTGTCCCAGCCTGAGGAACAGACAGTGAGTCTGTCTCTCAATAATAATAATACAGTGTGTGATCTCAACAGATGACTCTTGGGCATGTGCCTGTGTGTTGTTAGTTTGTGTGCTTTTCTATATATTGCCTGCTGCCGTGAAACACATCCACCTCGGGGATAATGAAGACTCCCTCTCTAAAGAAAACACAACGCATCTGAAAATGACTTTTCTACAAATGTTTTCACTCCTCTGGTGTCAAAGTACGGCATCTGCAGGAAGGGGCGACTTGTCCATCCATCGTCCAGCAGGCCCACTCTACAGCACATTAGACAGATGCCTGTGAAATCAGCACCTTCAGGCTGCTTTACAAATATATTATGTAATACAATGCGTATTTTTACGGTCACGTTAACTTGCACTGTTAGTGTGTGTTGTGAGTTCTGGTGTGAATGAAACATGGCTGCTGTGATCAAATAACATTCAGAGAAACTCCAGCTCTCAGTGTTTAAGAATATTAAACCTTTACTGACCACAGTGGTGTTGAAAGCGAAGCTCCACTAATGTCTGTCAGGAGCTCCTCAGAGCCTCAGCTGCAGAGACCGGCCTGGAGACGCCCATCCTTCTGACTTGAAAACTGACAGGTGATGAACAGGAAAGGTTTTTACTCGTGTGTCGGGACACCTGGAGTGACGGACTGGTTGGCATTGCAGCCCTGGCTTTCTCCTCAACTGGGATACGATCAGGTGGGGATTTTGTTTTACTGGGGGTTTAAGTGGTGCACCTTGACTTGCAAATTCGTTTTTACTTTATGACAGTTTTTTTTAGTTGTTTTAAAGAACTTACTGTTTTGATTAGATGCATCAGAGATTGTGACTCTGCTTTTAGCTTCCCATTCCTTCCAAACAAAGGGTCTTCTGTTGTAGAGAACAGCACAGCAGATCCAAAGCGAAGCGGGAGGGGACTGCAGTCCAGAGAAACCTTTAATTTTACAAAGAATGGAGGCAATTTCACACCTCTGGTTGTGCCAGAGGGTCCTCAGTGGAAGAGATACCAGGGTCCCCAGCACTGCTGTCACCTCTTCTTTACTCCTCCTATGCTAACAACTGTGTATCTACTGCTGTGAAAGGAATCAAGTCTGCAGATGATCCCACCAGAATAAAAAAAAAATCTGTAGAGGAAGGAGGTCACTGTTTTAATCAACTCCAAACAGACAGCACCCCAGGAACAAGACCCATGAGAACAGGGGCAGAGTATGCAGACTCCATACAGACAGCACCCCAGGAAACCAGACCCATGAGAACAGGGGCAGAGCATGCAGACTCCACACAGACAGCACCCCAGGACACCAGACCCATGAGAACAGGGGCAGAGCATGCAGACTCCACACAGACAGCACCCCAGGACACCAGACCCATGAGAACAGGGGCAGAGTATGCAGACTCCACACAGACAACACCACAGGAACTAAGTCCAGGCTCCCAGCGCTGCCACCCACTGCGCCGCCGTCTCTCACCTTTTCACCTCCACCTGCAGATCATGCCCAGTGAGCCCAGCGGTGTGAGGCTGGTGTCCAGCGCTGATGTGTCCCTGATAGTCCTGTCCCACAGCCTGCGAGTCACCGTTTCTTCCACAAAATACTCCAGCCAGCGCTTTTTAGACTAAGGTTTCTTAAATTTCTGTTTTTCTCGCAGATTAGATTAAAAAAGCCGCCTGTTGACCTGCTGGAGGTCAGACCCGCCCCGGCAACAACTACTGCAGCTCCGTTGCCCCGGCAACCACGTTTTATTTAACAAAGTAAAATAAACACAGGAGAAAAGTTTGCAAACAAGACAAGAGAGCTCAGAAACCCACAGACACGACGGCAGTGGGTTTTGTTTCTGTGTCGAGTGGATAAACCAGGCAGGACGAGCGCTGCAAACACACTAGAGTACACATAACACAATCAGGGGTACACAAGACTCCTGCTTTTTATACAAACAGGTTCAACAGGTCAATAAAGAGCAGGTCGGCACAGCTGTCATGATGTCTCATTTACAAAGAGTCTGAAGATTTGCTCGTCTCTTCCCAGAGCAGCTTCACTCCGGAGAGCAAGAAAGAGCTCCTGCCGAGTCCGTCTTGTAAGACAGACATAGAAATCCGCGACACGGTAAATACACTGACATTGTATAATTAATTCTGATGCTCAATCAAATCTGCGGAACACGTGTGGAGCGCAGTCCAGAGCACTATAAAGACTACATTTCCCACAAGCCCTGTGGCGACTTCCTTTTGACGTAATCGATTCGCGTCTTTTTATTTTTAATTATAACAACAATACATGCCATAAAAACAAGAATACATATAACACAGAGTATAGTCAGGGGTACATACGATAATACATGTACATGTTATGGAAAAAGATTAAACAAGTAATCTTGTTTAATAGTAAACAAAAGCAGATGAGGTCCATACATGTTTCAAATTGTCTGTACAGACGCATTTACATCCGTTTTAAAGTGTTCAAACATGGGTCTCCTCTCACAGCATTTCGTTAATTATTATATCGTGGAAGTATCATATTTTTTTAAATACAAACGATATTTTCATATTACTTTCAATAGGTTTAAAATGTAGTATTATTTAACTTCTTTAAAAGTAATGTCAATATTAGTTTCCTTCTTTACGTTATCTTTCAGAGTTGCTGTCACAAACGTCACAGTTATCATCTGTATTGATTTTCAATCTCTGCACAACGAGGATCTGTAGCCAGCAGCCATATCACCCTGCAACTCACAACTGGCAACCCACTGAAGCTAAGCAGGTGTGAGCCTGGTCAGTACCTGGATGGGAGACCTCCTGGGAAAAACTAAGGTTGCTGCTGGAAGAGGTGTTAGTGGGGCCAGCAGGGGGCGCTCACCCTGTGGTCCATGTGGGTCCTAATGCCCCAGTATAGTGATGGGGACACTATACTGTAAACAGGCGCCGTCCTTCGGATGAGACGTAAAACCGAGGTCCTGACTCTCTGTGGTCATTAAAAATCCCAGGGCTCTTCTCGAAAAGAGTAGGGGTGTACCCCGGTGTCCTGGCCAAATTTCCAATTGGCCCTTACTAATCATGGCCTCCTAATAATCCCCCTCTATGAATTGGCTTCATTACTCTGCTCTCCTCCCCACTGATAGCTGATGTGTGGTGAGCGTTCTGGCGCACTATGGCTGCCGTCGCATCATCCAGGTGGATGCTGCACATTGGTGGTGGTGGAGGGGAGTCCCCATTACCTGTAAAGCGCTTTGAGTGGAGTGTCCAGAAAAGCGCTATATAAGTGTAAGCTATTATTATTATTATTATCTGTACGGAGGCGCTATTGGACTCGCCGCCATAGACTCGTGTATCTCTGTCGCCGCCCAGTGGACATTTCTCGAAAGTGCAGTTCTTTTTAACTTTTTATGGTAGCAATAAAAATAGATACAATACAAACAAGAGTATATTTATAGCACATCAATAATACCATCAGGGGTACATAGTATAATATATTTACACTTCTGAAAAAAAGATTAAACCAGGTTAATAAAGATAAGGGCTGATATAGTCTGTAAATACACTTTTACATCTATTTAAAATGTTCTAACGAAGCTGCCTGAGGAAAGAACTTACTGTTTTGATTACATGAATCAGAGATTGTGACTCTGCCTTTAGCTTCCCATTCCTTCCAAACAATTTCAATTTCACACCTGGTTGTGCCAGAGGGTCCTCAGTGGAAGAGATACCAGGGTCCCCAGCACTGCTGTCACCTCTTCTGTACTCCTCCTATGCTAACAGCTGTGTATCTACTGCTGACTCCGTGAAAGGAATCAAGACTCCAGATGATCCCACCCAAATAAAAAAAAAAAATCTGGAGTGGAAGGAGGTCTCTGCTTTAGTCGGCTGGTGCCGTGAAAACAACCTCTAACTCTATATAACTCCAACTGCCTGTGTCTCAGGAAGCCCTGGTCCGTTTGTAATGGAAAACCATTGAGAGCACTAGAATGACTGATTTCCATCTTCACTCTAGGTCACTGTGCTGAACAGCACATTACTGTATTCTGCATATGATATGTCTGTTATTTACACCTTTTCTTTCTCACTTTGTCTCTCTGTCCGTTTGGATCAGGTATTTGGAGAGCACCACCACACCAGCCAAACTACCCAAACAGTTGCTTAGGCACTCAAGTGGACTTGATCAAATTAAACTTTCCAACCTAAACAGGAAAATGACAGTTCAAATGGATTCTACTGCCTTATTAATCATATTTCTCTTCTAAATTCTTTTAAAATAAAAACAAATATTTCTGACATGATACACACAAATAGCTATTTTTATACTTTCTAGTTATATTTCAATCTTATAAATGAAGCATTTCTTTCCTGCGGTTTGAGGTTGTTAAAGAGAAAGACCCCATACTATCAATACCCCCTTTACAGGCTGGTGAAAGAGCTGAAATGAGGTAGCGGAGGTGTAATTGAGTCGGACAGCAAACTCTCACCTGCTGCTTGCCAGGACAGGAATCTTACAAAGGTCCACTCCTCCCAGGGGGGTCACAGTAACAATGATGATGAGTAACACGAATGATTACAGTTCAGGGCCCCAGCACTGCCACCCACTAAAATAAACATGACACACAAGAGAACCCACAAGACAGTCATGGAAATCCATGACACGATAAACACGCTGAAATGGTACAATATAATTAATTCTGATGTTCAATCAAATCACCGAAACACGTGGGCAGTGCGGGCCACAGAACTACAGAAACTACATTACCCATACGCCCTGTGGGCGACTTCCTTCTGACGTCATCGACTCGCGCCTTTTGAATGTTATTTTAATTTTGGGTTTATTGTATTTATTTTGTATTTTGTATCCATGTACAATACATTCATTCATTCATTCATTACTCTTGTTTGCAATGCAATGTATTCTTTGCATTCTTTGCTGTTGAAAATGCTTAAATATATTTAAAATTAAAATAACGTATTAATACGAACATTACTAACGGTATTTGAATTAAAAAAACTTTCGGTGAAATTTTGCTGAATGACCACCAAGCGGCGCCATTGGCACATTATTGTAAGAATAATCATTTCTAAGAAATTTTCCAGTTTAATTCTACGGACCGGCCATCAGAGGGGCACTTTACTCGTCCTGCTGCTTCTGTTGAATTAATAATTGCTTAAATTATTGTCTGGTTAAATTGTCTGGTGGTAAGTATTTGTAATATAGGATTGCTCATGTCTGATCTGGAACACGAGATGGAAGTTTAACATGTGTGATTCACTGAGGTGGAGGGGTGGGAAATGACTGAAAGAAGTCTTGCCATGCTGTATTATTAATAGTACTAGCAGTATTGTCATATTAACACAAATCCTCAGACTCACTAACATCTCCAACAGAACGACAATCTCACACATCAAATATTAGAGGACCCTTCCTTTATACCTAAAAGCTTTCAGTTGTTGGACAATGAAAAGAGTGCTTGCAGGAATCTAATTACTGTTGTTATAAACTCATTACAAGCTAATTGTCTCATTTCTTTTTTTTCTTTCTTCTCTTTTCAGCAGCAAATAAACCCATTACTTGATCCCTTACATTTCAAAATGCTCTGTATCAAACCAACAAATCGTTCATAAATTTAAACCATGTTTTTGAGAAACTAGCCTTAAAATCAAAATGACTACATTCATATGAAACACACTCAGAAACAATATCAAATGGTTTGATACAGAGTGCAGAAACAACTGAAGAGAACTACCAGAACTAAAACAACACCACACCACTCTGAGCTGCGCCTCAGATACTGTGAGATGGTTAGACACTACATGCACACCCTAAAGAAGATAAGCACATACACAAACAGACAACTCTCAGACCACAAAAGGCCTGTAGCCAAGACACAGTCAACAACGCTTGACCCAACTGCAGCTCAGACCTGCAGCAAAGCCTGCTCAAACTCCTCAACCTCCTCCTGACGGCCGGCTGTTTCCCTGAGGCCTGGAATCAAGGACTGATCACGCCCATCTGTAAGAATGGAGACAGACTCGACCCCAACAGGTACCGGGGCTTCAGTGTGAACAGTAACCTGGGGAAGGAACTGTCGTATCTTGAATATCTGATAACCTGCCCTCCTTACTGAGCACAATGTCCTGCATTAGAGTCAGACTGGCTTCCTACCAAACCGCCACACATCCCATCACATTCACACCTGGGCGCTGATGGCCCATCTGGACCCAGAACAGCAGAGCCTGGCACTGCTGGAGCAGCACTGTCAGACCTGGGCACTGCCAGCCAATCTGGACCCAGACCAGCAGAGCCTGGCACTACTGGAGCAGCACTGTCAGACCTGGTCACTGCCAGCCCATCTGGACCCAGAACAGCAGAGCCTGGCACTGCTGGAGCAGGACTGTCACACCTGGGCACTGCCAGCCCATCTGGACCCAGAACAGCAGAGCCTGGCACTACTGGGGCAGGACTGTCAGACTTGGGCACTGCCAGCCCATCTGGACCCAGAACAGAAGAGCCTGGCACCGCTGGAGCAGGAGTGTTAGACCTGGACACTGCCAGCCCATCTGGACCCAGAACAGCAGAGCCTGGCACTGCTGGAGCAGCACTGTCACACCTGGGCACTGCCAGTCAATCTGGACCCAGAACAGCAGAGCCTGGCACTGCTGGAGTAGGACTGTCAGACCTGGGCACTGCCAGCCCATCTGGACCCAGAACAGCAGAGCCTGGCACTGCTGGAGCAGGACTGTCACACCTGGGCACTGCCAGTCAATCTGGACAAGACCAGAGTTATGGTTTTCCAGGAGAAAGCCAGACCTCAGGGAAACGGGTACAAATTCACACTGAACAACAACACATTGGAGCACACATCCAGCTACACATATCTCGGTCTCACCATCAGCTCTTCTGGGAGTTTTGACCTGGCAGTGAAGGCACTGAGGGAGAAGGCACTCAGGGCTTTCTACGCAATAAGAAGGAGGCTCTTCAATGTCAACCCACCAACAAGAATTTGGCTCCAAATATCTGAAAGTGTAATCCAACCCATTGCCCTATACGGCAGTGAAGTGTGGGGTCCCCTCACAGACCAGGAGTACACTCTGTTGAAACTCCTCCTTGCGCAGAGAAAAACAGCTAACAGCGAGTGCAGGGCTGAATTAGGCCAGTACCCACTATTGATAAACATACAGAACAGAGTAATCAAACACTTGTTACACCTGAGAAACAGAGGCCACAATTCATACCACCACTAGGCCCTGCTGATCCCAGAGTACAGCTGGTCTTGACACCAGTCAGTCTCAGGACACCACAGCTGCAGCAACACCAATCACAATCATCCAAATGCGGAGGGGACTGCAGTCCAGAGAAACCCAGCATTTGACAAGGACTGGAGGCCATTTCGCACCACAACTGTAGAACAGGATTCTTTCTGCACACCCAGTACTGGGGGCTGTGTCGGAGGCTCCTCACCAAAAGAGACTTGCATTCCTGTTGGCTCCTCTCGTTCTGTGATGATTTTAGACGTCGAATCGGGCAGTAGGCAGGCGCTCTTCGGGAGCTCTCGTCGCGTGCTATAACTCGGACCACGTGTTGGCACAATTGCTTCCTACATCGAAACAGAAACTTCAAACAACAAACCCCAACAAGAAATCTGTGCACACTTGGACTCCTGCTGCAGCTGAGGAGCTGTCAAGCACACACCTCCTGTGTGGGTAGTGTTGGCCGTAGGACCTGTTGTTCACAGAGAGAAAAAATACGCCATAGCAAGTCAGCACTCAAACAAACCAAAAGGCCAGTTTTATTGAAGTTGACGCAGCTGGCCACACAAACACTCACTGCGTCTCTTCACCAGGTATCAGAAACAAAATAAAGGAACAATCTTTTTATCATATCCACTCGCACCTTGCTCTCATTTCCAGACTCCTAACTTACCACTCCCAACAAACCCCAGTGCTCGCAACACCCTTTAAATAGGATTTGGCCCATACCACTATGGATACAATAGGTGTAAAACAGAAAATTCACAAGACAAACAACACATAGCACAGCAGTCCGGACTACTTGGACACACAATTACATGAAACCCTTAACAATTCACAGGACAGACATTCATCAGATCTTCTATACCTAGTTGCCATTTTTCGCAATAACATTAGGCTCTGATAACCTCCCCTCTCAGCATTCCAGCAATGTTATGTTCCTCTAGCTAAGCTTCAGGCATATAACCAGTCTCCTATCTGTTTGCAACCTTTTGACCTTTCTGAGGACCCCTCAGAACAAATAGACACTGGCGTCTCCTCTCATGCAGTGCTGTTAAGACTTAAGCTAGTGGCATCCTACACTATGCTTTGTTCCTTTAGGGCCATTTCTCTAAAAATAGTGTTCTCTACCTTTTGATTCCCCTCCTGTCCACAGCTAGAACAACTGTTTGCTAACAAAGACTGTTTATCTGTCTGGAAAGGTCTCCAAACTGTTACCAATTACAAAAGAAAATCCCCTCAGATACATCTTGATCACTCTCTACCAGATAACACATTTTACAGCAGGTCTGAAACACAAAGGATCTCCAACGACCTTGTCTATGGCAGTCTCGCAACTCGTGCAAATAATTCACATCCTGGGGATGAGCTATTGTCCCCCACTCAACTGGAGTGCCACACCCACTCACACTCAATCTCTCACGGAGACTTGACGCCGTTTACAAGTCTTGAGAATGCCCTGTGAAGCAAAGAACAGGATGTGTTAAGGCTATTCAAAAAGCAAAACTGTAAAAAGGCAGCAGGTACCTGACTGTGTATCTCCAGCCACACTACAGCACTGTGCTGGCCAACTCGCTCCAATCTTTACAGACGTTTTTAAGCAATCATTGTCCCAGTGCACAGTGCCAGACTGCTTCAAATCTTCTGTTATTGTTCCTGTTCCAAAAAAGGACACAAGAACCTGCCTTAATGCCTACAGACCCTTCGCACTAAGGTCAGAACTGGCGCGTCTTCCCAACACGTTCGTGTCACAGTGAGGTGACCCCTCAAACAAGAATTATTTCCTGCCTCATATATGACTACGGCACCTAGCAATGTAAACAGGGTGCTAGGGCCCCTCTCCATTACCACAGGTTCTGTTGATCTCCCAGATCCACCAATGCCCACACAGACCAGCGACAAGCATGAGTATCGTATAAGTGACCTTTTTATTTTCTATCCACATTCACCATCAGCCAAAGACACAACGAAAACAGCAGCAACAAAAGGTCCTTCCAAGGGTCATAATGAATCCAGAGGGACGGCAGTCTTTTCTGTCAAGTATCTGTCAAGTACTCGAACGATTCTTCTTCGTACCTGTAAAGTCTTTGATGGCCCCAGTGAACGAGAGGCCGGTCCCACTTCCCCAGACTCCGTTCAGGTTCCACTAGAAATCCTCCCGCGAACTGTATTCCATTCCCCTCAGTTTGGAGCGGCTAGCCGGGCCCGTTTCTCGCTCCTTGCCTTCAGGTATTAAAAGTCTCTGTACAGTACCTCTGTTCCGATGCCACTGTCTCCCGTGGTCGTCAATCGGTCCTTGCCTCCGTGAACTCGCGCTCCGCAGCTTCCCTTGTGCTGCCTGTGTCGTCTCCCGGGTCTGGTGGGAATCGGGAGCGCGCTCCGTTTCGGCTCAGATGGTTTTATTCCTCCCCTCAGCCCATCTCCCTCAGGGGGTTTTCCACTGTCCCTGTCAGAAAGGGGCTTGCCCAGTATTTTACCAGGAGGAAGCTCGTGTGGCTGAAGAGTGTGAGAGTGCCGAGCTTAGGTGTTATGGGCCCTTATCACTTCTTTGTTCACTCTCCGGGTCGGAGAAACCTGAAAAGAGACAAACGTTGTGAGACCATTTATAAGCTTGGTGACCTCAAATTAAACAGAACAATAGCAACACTGTTCTACAAACCTTTCATTGAAAGGGTTTTCAAACACTGTCCCACTTGCTGGTTTGGCAACATCAGTAGCTGGAATTGAATATGCAGCCATTAGTCTGCCTGGCAAAAAACAACCGGTCTCTCCAGTGGTCTGCATACAAGTGAACACACAAACCCCATACTATTAAAACCCCCTTTAGGGCACACTCACACCACAACACAATCAACCTGACAGACTCACCAACACTGGACTGCAGAAGCGGCAGGAAACCCTTGAGAACATGAGCAGAGCATGCAAACTCCACACAGACAGCACTCCAGGAAACCAGACACGTGAGAACATGTGCAGAGCATGTGCGCCGTCTCTCAGCCTTTCACCTCCACATGCAGATCAGGACGCGACCGGAGACCGGAGACTCCTCACTCCTGCAGGAGGAGGCGCCGACGGACTCGCTCAGCCCAGCGCTTACATTTCCCTGACAGTCCTGTCACACAGCCTGCGACTCACCGCTTCTTCCTTCTCTTCTGCGAAATGTCCACAAAATACTCCAGCCAGCGCTTTTTAGACTAAAGTTTCGGCTTTGCTCGTTGATTAGATTAAAAAAGTCGGCTGTTTCCCTCCTAGAGGTCAGATCGCAACAGCTTCTGCAGCACCGTTTCCCCGGCAACCACGTTTTATTTAACAAAGTAAAATAAACACAGGAGAAAAGTTTGCAAACATGCAGGCAGGATGAGCGCTGCAGACACATGCTGCTGCCTGGGTCCGTCTTGTGAAATAAACAGAATTTTGCACCCCAGGAACTAGACCCACGAGAACATAAGCAGAGCATGCAAACCCCACACACACAGCACCCCGGAAAACTGGAGCCACGAGAACATAAGCAGAGCATGCAAACTCCAGACACACAGCACCCCAGAAAACTGGAGCCACGAGAACATAAGCAGAGCATGCAAACCCCACACACACAGCACCCCAGAAAACTGGAGCCACGAGAACATAAGCAGAGCATGCAAACTCCACACAGACAGCACCCCAGGAACTAAATCCAGGCTCCCAGCGCTGCCACCCACTGCGCCGCCGTCTCTCACCTCCACTTGCAGATCATGACGCGACCGGAAACCGGAGACTCCTCACTCCTGCAGTAACACACCCCAGCAGGAGGAGGCGCCGACGGACTCGCTCATGGTGCAGTGAGCCCAGCGGTGTGAGTCTGGTGTCCAGCGCTGATATTTACCGACAGCCTGCGACTCACCGTTTCTTCCTTTTCTTCTGCATAATGTCCACAAAATACCCCAGCCAGCGCTTTTAAGACTAACGTTTCTGCTTTGCTCGCTGATTAGATTACAAAAGCCGACTGTTTACCTCCTGGAGGTCAGATCGCAACTTCAGCAGCACCGTTTCCCCGGCAACCACGTTTTATTTAACAAAGTAAAATAAACACAGGAGAAAAGAAGATTTGCTCGTCTCTTCCCAGAGCAGCTTCACTCCGGAGAGCAAGAAACAGCTCCTGCCGAGTCCGTCTTGTAAGAGAGACATAGAAATCCGCGACACGACAAATACGCTGAAATTGTATAATTAATTCTGATGCTCAATCAAATCTGCGGAGCGCGTGGGCAGCGCACGTGTTCTGTAGTGCGCTATAGAGCACTAGAGAGACTACATTTCCCACAAGCCCTGTGGGCGACTTCCTTTTGACGTAATCGATTCGCGTCTTTTTTCTTTTTAATTATAACAACAATATATGCCATAAAAACAAGAATACATATAACAGAGTATAGTCAGGGGTACATACAATAATACATGTACATGTTATGGAAAAAGATTAAACAAGTAATCTTGTTTAATAGTAAACAAAAGCAGATAAGGTCCGTACATGTTTCAAATTGTACAGACGCATTTACATCCGTTTTAAAGTGTTCAAACATGGGTCTCCTCTCACAGCATTTCGTTAATTATTATATCGTGGAAGTATAATTTTTTTTTAAATACAAACGATATTTTCATATTACTTTCAATGTTTAAATGTAGCATGATTTTACTTCTTTAAAAGTAATGTTAATATTAGTTTCCTTCTTTACATTAGCTTTCAGAGTTGCTGTCACAAAAGTCACAGTTACCATCTGTTTTGATTTTCAATCTCTGCACAACGAGGATCTGTACGGAGGCGCTTTAATCTAATAATACTCCCCTTTTTAGTTCTTTTGAGGTGGAGCTGAAACACTATTTAAATTCTATTAAAAATGTGAGAAATAATAAAGCACGGAAAACATATGATATATGTAAAAAATACAAGTTAATTATATAACTTACTTATTACCTCTGGCGGTTAACTGTTTATTTTTCTGTTTGTGTTTATTTTCTTGTACCTAATTTGATCCTCTGATTGTATTTGTATTTGTAAATTCTTTAAAAAAAAAGGAGGCGCTTTAAGATTCGCCGCCATTGACTCGTGTATCTCTGTCGCCGCCCAGTGGACATTTTTCAGAAGTGCAGTTCTTTTTTAACTTTCTCGGATGTGTCACCGACCGCCGTAATTCCCTAAAGTCCCGGGACTGTAATTGTGATTGGACGAAAGCCGTATCTGCCCCACCTCCTGCCGAAATCTCGACGCTGATTGGTTCTGAGCCGAGTCACTCAATTTGAGGGCGGTATTTCCGTGGAAGAACAGGGAAGTCCGTGGTGATTAGCTAGGAACGGTGTCACTCACCCAAACTAAAAGGAAATCCCGCCCTTTCCAGCCAACGGCGGTGATTGGACAAGCCCTGCGCCGTTCAATTGACGTCACTTAACTGCGACGAATCCGGATCTGATGCGTGATTAGCGCGACAGCCGGTCCGTTGCCCGAGGTCGGTGTGGAGCCGCGGCACAGGATGCTGTGGTTCCGCTCTCTGCTCGTTAAGCACTGCGGACTCCTGGAAAACCGTATTGCAGGGCAGAGAGTTATTGAAATCCAGACGTCGCTAGAGAGTTTGTTTACTGGCGAGTCACCTCACGTTCCTGATTAATTCGACCTTATTGTGTTTTCTCTGCTTTAACAAATATAAGAACACATAAGAGAGACACAGAAATACAAGCCACGATAAATACGCTGAAATTGTATTAATATAATTCATTCTAATGTTCAATCAAATCAGCGAAACACATGGGCAGGGCAGCCCAGTGAGCTACAGAGACTACATTACCCATAAGCCCTGTGGGCGACAACATTTTGACGTCATCGACTCGCGTCTTTTGTATTTTTTATGAGACCAAAAACTACAAGAAAACGTAACGTAGCAGTCGTATTGTCAGGGTACAAGCAAAAATACATGTACATTTTATGGAAAAAAAGATTCAACAAGGTAAATGCAGATAATGCTTTAACGTTCTTACAACACAGAAACAGACACATTTCAGAAAGACATTCTGAAATAAAATGTCTTTACATCCGTTTTAAACTGTTCAAACACGGTCTCCTCTCACACCATTCCCTTAATAATTATGTTGCGCAAGTATAATAATGTTTAAAAATACAAACGATATTTTCATCTTCCTTTCAATGAGATTAAAATGTAACAAATGTATTTATTTCCGATTTTATGTCTTTCCGATAGCGCTTTGAGACTCAGCTCCGTGGACTCGTGTATCTCCGTCGCCACCCAGTGGACATTTCTCGGAAGTGTCACCACCCGCCGGAATTCGGAAAAGTCCCGGGACTGAAGCTGTGTGACTGGACAAGAGCCTGTCTCCCGCCTCCTGCTGAAATCTCAGCGCCGATTGGACAAAAGCTGCTCACAGTCCAGATCCACTGGAAGGCCGATCTACTCCGGGTTTTCCGTAGCCGGCAGTCCGGATCCAGTGGAGGGCCGATCCACTCCGGGTTTTCCTTAACTGGCAGTCCGGATCCAGTGGAGGGCTGATCCACTCCGGGTTTTCCGTAGCCGGCAGTCCGGATCCAGTGGAGGGCCGATCCACTCCGGGTTTTCCTTAACTGGCAGTCCGGATCCAGTGGAGGGCTGATCCACTCCGGGTTTTCCGTAGCCGGCAGTCCGGATCCAGTGGAGGGCCGATCCACTCCGGGTTTTCCTTAACTGGCAGTCCGGATCCAGTGGAGGGCTGATCCACTCCGGGTTTTCCGTAGCCGGCAGTCCGGATCCAGTGGAGGGCCGATCCACTCCGGGTTTTCCTTAACCGGAAGTCCGGATCCCGTGGAAAGGCTGATCCACTCCGGGTTTTCCGTAGCCGGAAGTCCGGATCCCGTGGAAGGCTGATCCACTCCGGTGTTTCCTTAGCCGGAAGTCCGGATCCGGTGGAAAGAGAGTTATTAGTGAACTCCAGACACCGCTGGAGAGTGTGTTTACCGGCGAGTCGGCTCACGCTGCTGATCAATTCGACCTCCTTGTGTTTTCTTCTTCCTTTATCGTGCAATAATATAAATCCTTTACGATGCACGCAAGACTACATTACAGATCACCGGAGTAAATTATACAGGCAAATAAAGATAAGGTACGCACAGCTTTCATGTTGTGATACTTAGACATGGTTTGGAGACGTTCCCTCGTGTGTATTTTGAATTATTCAAATGCGTGTCGCTTCAATTTGGAAGCGCATAATTTCAGTGCATGAGTTTATCTGTTATATTGGGCGAGATTTCACACGGATAATCAAACAAGAACGAGTTTGCCCTGGAATCCATTCCACTGCCCAACCTGAAAGTCAGAGCATGAGAACGGACGGATTGTATGGCGATTGTGGTGTTGCTCGACCACATCAAGTAGGCGAGAAGTACAATCTGCTGCTACGACATACGGTCTAATTATTCAATTTTCGATTATTTCTCATCTTTAGGCTATTTATACATCTAATAACGAGCAAGTATAATGATTAAGCCAATGATACATTATATTTTAGATTCGGTTCAGCAGTACTGAGCAGTAAAATAACATCAATTTGTCTACAGGAAATGTCAGCATTAGAAGCCTTCTTTACATCATTTTGCCGATCTGTTCAGAGTGTTTTAACAACAGAACAAAACAAAAACAAACGTAAGGTTTCTGGGCTGCTTTGAGAAAGACAATTATCATCTATATTACTTTTAAATCTATGCACACTATGTATCTTTACCGGGTCGATTCAATGTACAATTTTGTACTGACGCCTTAACCTTATTATTCATACAAAATCTGTTTGACAATAGTCATGTTTGATTCCACTCACTTTCCCCAAAGAGGTGCTCCAAAATAGTTTGACAAGATATTGTGAGATTGCGAGAGGGATCTGAAGTATTTATTAGTACAAGTATAACTAAATTGTTTTCCTTGTAGTCTAATAAAGGTTGTAAATTCTTCCATAGTTTCTGATGGGCTACTGTTAGTTTCTTAAAAGCATCAATACCTCTCTAGGAGTAGCTCTGGTTACGACGGATTGTTATCAGACTTATCACAAACATTATATCTATTCATAAAATCTGCTTGATTCTACATTTCATCATCCACACCAGTTAATTTGTTGACCCCGCTTATACTATTTTAAACCCAGTTTTCAAAGCACGGGTTTATTTTTTCTCTGTATTCTAGATGATGTATCTATGGGAGGTATGTTTATCTATAAGAGACCACGTGAGGAGAACTTCTTCATGGAAGCTGGCAAGTTTCAGGGGGGTTTCCAGCATCCAAATGACATTCAAGTAAAAAGTCTATACCCGCTAGTTCCTGAATGATTAAATTAGGGAAACATACACCACCTACTTTGCTTAATTTTGTAAATAATACTCTGTCGGTATCGGTATTAGATGCTCTAAACCCTGTAGCATTTAGGCCTTCTTCTGCCCGTGTTTGACAAATAACAACCATGAATAAAGTTTTTTTTTTTATTTTACTAAGGTAGAGAACATCACATCACAAATCACAAAATCACCTTTTTGAAAATCTTAATACCAAGATATTTAATCACATCTTTTACATGTATATTACGTACGGAGCAGACACTTTCCAACAGCCACCAGTTCACTTTTCTGATATGTAAAGAAAGACCAGATACAGAGGAAATGACTTGTAAACGTATTTAATTGCTTTGTCCACCTCTGTGTGCTTTCTCAGAGAGAGAGTTGTATCCTCAGCCAATTGGGAACACCTGTAATCTCTTTATCCTGTACTTGAATACCCTGAAACTATTTGTTATAGGGGTGTAAGCAGTGGGAAGAGGAGTGGGCTCGTGTCGAATTGCCTTACCCGTTCCCAATCTGCAGGAGGTCCCACGACGGCAGGTAGCTGCTCCAGTCGCTGGAGCTCAGTTCGCTGCCGAGGGAGGACGAGGGCTCTGGCTCGGGGGAATCACGGCTCCACAGCTCCTACCTGTTGCAGAGTGTTTCTGCCCTCCCGATGGCCTCTGTGTTTTAGAAGGATCTGTCTCTTTTCGCTTGCTTACACCACAGGTTTCATCGACGATAGTGTGCACCCTGAAGCAGTGAGTTATCGGTCTTATTTCTACTGAGAAACAGTTCAAGCACTCACAAAACAATAACCAGGAGACGGTGTATGAAAAAGAATTGTAAGACTTGCAGAGTAGATTTGAATAGACAGTGGACGTCACACTGTGTGCTTGAATATCAGAGATTCAATTCATTCTTTCCTGTAGGTTAACTTCCTGTTTGACATTGTTCCGCTGTCACTTCTTCACAAACTCATAACTCGCCGTGTTCAATTTTGTGTTGAGTTACAGGAACCTCAGCATCAGATGAAATCCTCTTCAGCGCCCCAGGGAGACTGGGGGACTTGCCAGATTTTCAGCTTTATTACTGGGTCCTTCGGCTCAGGGCTGTTGAGCAAAGTGCTCCCCTCTGCTGGAGAGCCACAGGGGCACTACAGAGCGGCCTCGTGTTCCCTGCTCCTGCCCGTGCCTGTGGACGGCCAGTGTGACCGCGAGCGAGACAAAGTAGTGCATTCGTGGTGTAAATACAGAACGTTCACTAGCTGACTGAGGAAAGTTACAGAGACGGGAGTATACGTTCTGAAATAATGTGAACCACTGTTACTACACACAGACAGACTACTTAAAAATCATGTGGCTTTTTAAGGTCGTTTTGTCTGCCTAAAGTACGTTAGATTTGTCACAGCAAAGAGTTTGAATACTTACAGAACGCAGCAGCTAGAATTGTTACTTGGAGCAGAAAGAATGACCACATAACCCCCATACTTCTCTCTCTTCATTGGCTTCCTCTCAGGTACAGGGCGGACTTCAAACTCCTTCTACTTACAAGGCTCTCAGAGGTCAGGCACCTGTCCTGCCTCGCAGGGATGCTGCAGAGGAGAAATACTGTACACAGCATAGTTTCAGAGGCCTGTCTGTCATGGGCTGGGCACCATGTGAGTTGAATGCTGCATCAGTGCCATGGATCCAAGAGGGGCATCATGGATACAGCTGTCATTTAGGAGGATTCTGCTGGTCTGCAGAGACCTGCATGGGGTACTGACATACAGACGACGTGATGGATGGATGGATTAATACCCGCATTCATTTCTTTCTTTTTTTTTAATGATATACAGTGCCTTGCGAAAGTATTCGGCCCCCTTGAACTTTTCAACCTTTTGCCACATTTCAGGCTTCAAACATAAAGATATAAATTTTTTATTTTATGTGAAGAATCACCAACAAGTGGGACACAATTGTGAAGTGGAACGAAATCTATTGGATTTTTGAAACTTTTTTAACTAATAAAAAAAATGAAAAGTGGGGCGTGCAAAATTAGGCAGTAACCTGTTGCTGAACTACTCGTGTTGAGAGTGTTTGCTCCAAAGTTCAGCAGCGTTTACATTTCCTGCGAAGATTAAGAGTGCCTGGGGTTGGACAAGAAGTAATGCTACTCTTCTACCGTGCTGTAATCGAGAGCATTATCAGATATGGTATTACAGAGTGGTTTGGTCATCTATCAGTTCATTTAAAATCACAAATTACCGCCTCTTCAAGACAGCTTTGAAGGTCATGGGAGTGAAACGGCATCTCTCCTTGCAGACAATCTTGGAAAAATCCCTCATCAAACAGGCAGGAAAAAATGTATCAGATCCCTCCCACATCCTTAACTCTGAATACCAACCTCTTCCTTCTGTCAAACGTTTTAAGGTTCCCAAATATAAGTCAAACAGATACAAACATTCCTGTGTTCCACTGTCCATTAAAGCTGCCAATGCAAATGTCAAGGAAAAACACAATTTTGACTCTTACAACCCACTTGAGTGCGATATGTTTTGTGATGTGTTATAAAAGTTACATGTTGCTATGTGTTATACTCTACATGTTCAATAGAGTGATGTGCAATGTTTTTCTTATTTTTTGTAATAGAATAATGTGCAATGTTTTTCTTTTCTTCTTTTTTTTTGTTTGCATTCTATTTAAATGGACAGGAGTGCTGGGTGTCCATACAAAATTTCCCTCAGGGGACAATTAAATCTTATCTTATCTAGCTGGATATTCGACCAAGCTAAGAAACAGCAAAGAGATACAGACTCTGACAAGTACAGGTTCAGAGACCACAATCAGCCCATAGCAACTGTGTGATGAAGACCCAAATGTATCCCACACCTGCCTGAGGAACAGACAGTGAGCCTGTCTCTCAATAATAATAATACAGTGTGTGATCTCAACAGATGACTCTTGGGCATGTGCCTGTGTGTTGCTAGTTTGTGTGCTTTTCTATATATTACCTGCTGCCATGAAACACATGTCCACCTTGGGGATAATGAAAACTCCCTCTCTCAAGAGAACACAACGCATCTGAAAATTACTTTTCTACAAATATTTTCACTCCTCTGGTGTCAAAGTACTGCATCTGCAGAAAGGGGCAACTCGTCCATCCATCGTCCAGCAGGCCCACTCTACAGCACCTCAGGGAGACGCCTGTGCAATCAGCGCCTTCGGGTTGCTTTACAAATATATTATGTAATATGATGCATATTTTTAAGGTCACATTAACTTGCACTGTTTGTGTGTGTTGTGAGTTCCGGTGTGAATGAAACATAGCTGCTGTGATGCAGATAGCATTCAGAGGAACTCCAGCTCTCGGTGTTTAAGAATATTAAACCTTTACTGACCACAGTGGTGTCGAACACTGGCTTTCTCCTCGACTGTGATACGATCAGGTGGGGATTTTGTTTTCCTGGGGGGTTTTAGTGGTGCACCTTGACTTGCAAATTCGTTTTTATTTAATGTCAATTTTGTTTAGTTGTTTTAAAGAACTTACTGTTTTGATTAGATGTATCAGAGATTGTGACTCTGCCTTTAGCTTTCCATTCCTTCCACACAAAGGGTCTTCTGTTGTAGAGAACAGCACAGCATATCCAAAGCGAAGCGGGAGGGGACTGCAGTCCAGAGAAACCTGTAATTTTACAAAGAATGGAGGCAATTTCACACCTGTGGTTGTGCCAGAGGGTCCCCAGCACTGCTGTCACCTCTTCTGTACTCCTCCTATGCTAACAACTGTGTATCTACTGCTGAATCAAGTCTGCAGATGATCCCACCGGAATAAAAAACAAATCTGTAGAGGAAGGAGGTCACTGCTTTAGTCAGCTCCACACAGACAGTACCCCAGAAAACTGGACCCACAAGAACATAAGCAGAGCATGCAAACTCCACACACACAGCACCCCAGAAAACTGGAGCCACGAGAACATAAGCAGAGCATGCAAACTCCACACACACAGCACCCCAGGAACTAAATCCAGGCTCCCAGCGCTGCCACCCACTGCGCCGCCGTCTCTCACCTTTCCACCTCCACATGCAGATCATGACGCGACCGGAGACCGGAGACTCCTCACTCCTGCAGTAACACACCCCAGCAGGAGGAGGCGCCGACGGACTCGCTCATGGTGCAGTGAGCCCAGCGGTGTGAGTCTGGTGTCCAGCGCTCATATTTACCGACAGCCTGCGACTCACCGTTTCTTCCTTTTCTTCTGCATAATGTCCACAAAATACTCCAGCCAGCGCTTTTTAGACTAACGTTTCTGCTTTGCTCGCTGATTAGATTACAAAAGCCGACTGTTTACCTCCTGGAGGTCAGATCGCAACAACTCCTGCAGCACCGTTTCCCCGGCAACCTCGTTTTATTTAACAAAGTAAAATAAACACAGGAGAAAAGTTTGCAAACATGCAGGCAGGATGAGCGCTGCAGACACATACTGCTGCCCGGGTCCGTCTTGTGAAATAAACAGAACAGAAAACAGAAAGAAAAACACACACTCGAGTACACATAACACAGTCAGGGGTACACAATACTCCTGCTCTTTACTCAAACAGGTCGGCGCAGCTGTCATGATGTCTCATTTACAAAGAGTCTGAAGATTTGCTCGTCTCTTCCCAGAGCAGCTTCACTCCGGAGAGCAAGAAACAGCTCCTGGCGAGTCCGCCTTGTAAGAGAGACATAGAAATCCGCGACACGATAAATACGCTGAAATTGTATAATTGATTCTGATGCTCAATCAAATCTGCAGAACGCGTGGGCAGCGCACGTGTTCTGTAGTGCGCTATAGAGCACTAGAGAGACTACATTTCCCATAAGCCCTGTGGGCGACTTCCTTTGACGTAATCGATTCGCGTCTTTTTTCTTTTTAATTATAACAACAATACATGCCATAAAAACAAGAATACATATAACATAGAGTATAGTCAGGGGTACATACAATAATACATGTACATGTTATGCAAAAAGATTAAACAAGTAATCTTGTTTAATAGTAAACAAAAGCAGATAAGGTCCGTACATGATTCAAATTGTCTGTACAAACGCATTTACATCCGTTTTAAACTGTTCAAACAGGGGTCTCCTCTCACAGCATTTCGTTATTATTTCGTGGAAGTATAATATTTTTTTAAAATACAAACGATATTTTCATATTACTTTCAATGGGTTTAAATGTAGCATGATTTTACTTCTTTAAAAGTAATGTCAATATTAGTTTCCTTCTTTACATTAGCTTTCAGAGTTGCTGTCACAAAAGTCACAGTTACCATCTGTTTTGACTTTCAATCTGTGCACAACGAGGATCTGTAAGGAGGCGCTTTAAGATTCGCCGCCATTAATTGTTTATTTTTCTGTTTGTGTTTGTTCTTTTATACCTAATTTGATCCTCTGATTGTATTTGTATTTGTAAATTATTTACAAGTTTAATAAAAAATTCTTTAAAAAAAAAGATTCGCCGCCAAAGACTCGTGTATCTCTGTCGCCGCCCAGTGGACATTTCTCGAAAGTGCAGTTCTTTTTTAACTCTTGTAGCAATAAAAATAGATACGATACAAAACAAGAGTATATATAGCAAATCAATAATGTCATCAGGGATACATAGTATAACATATTTACACTTTTGAAAAAAAAATTTCAATATCTGCACAACAAGTCTTCGACAGCGCTTTGAGACTCACCGCCATAGACTCGTGTATCTCTGTCGCCGCCCAGTGGACATTTCTCGGAAGTGTCACCGCCCGCCGTAATTCGGTAAAGTCCCGGGACTGTAATTGTGATTGGACGAGAGCCGTATCCATCCCGCCTCCTGCCGAAATCTCGGCGCTGATTGGTTTTGAGCCGAGTCACTCAACGTGAGGGCGGTATTTCCGTGTAAGAACACGGAAGTCCGTGGTGATTGGCTAGGAGCGGTGTCACTCACCCAAAATAAAAAGAAGTCCCTCCTTTTCCAGCCAACGGCGGTGATTGGACAAGCCCTGCGTCGCTCATTTGACGTCACTTAACTGAGACGGATCCGGATCTGATGCGTAATTAGCGCGACAGCCGGTCCGTCGCTGAGGTCGGTGTGGAGCCACGGCCCAGAATGCTGTGGTTCCGCTTTCTGCTCGTCAAACACTGCGGACTCCTGGAAAACCGTATTGCAGGGCAGAGAGTTATTGAAATCCAGACGTCCGTCGCTGGAGAGTTTGTTTACTGGCGAGTAACCTCACGTTGCTGATTAATTCGACCTTATTGTGTTTTCTCTGCTTTAACAAATAGTAAAAATGCTATTCAATGCACACAAGAGTACATCACAGATCACCGGGGTACATTATACAAGCAAATAAAGATAAGATTTACTTATCTTTAAGGTCCGGTTTCCTGGGGTATTTGCTTACCCGCTGGAGATCAGATCGCAACAACTTTTACAGCTCCGTTGCCACGGCAACCACGTTTTATTGACAAAGTAAAATAAACACAGGAGAAAAGTTTGCAAACAAGACGGGAGCTAAGAAACACGAGGACAGTGGGTTTGCTTTATGTGCCGGGTCGATAGACCAGCGCTGCAGACACGTGAAATAAAAGAAAACATACACACAAGGGAACACATAAGAGAGGCATAGAAATACAAGACACGATAAATACGCTGAAATACGCTATTAATATAATGAATTCTAATGTTCAATCAAATCAGCGAAACACATGGGCAGGGCAGCCCAGTGAACTACATTACCCATAAGCCCTGTAGGCGACAACATTTTGACGTAATCGACTCGCGTCTTTTGTATTTTTTTATGAGACCAAAAACTACAAGAAAACATAACGTATCAATCGTATTGTCAGGGTACATGCAATAATACATGTACTTTTACAAGGTAAATGCAGATAAGGTCCGTCCATGCTTCAACGTTCTTACAACTAGACACGGTACGTCTTTGCATCTGTTTTAAACTGTTCAAACATGGTCTTCCCCCACGCCATTCCGTTAATAATTATATCGTGCAAGCATAATAATTAAAAAAATACAAACGGTATATTCATATTACTTTCAATGGGATTAAAATGTAACATAAATGTATTTATTTAAACTTAATATCAGTATTAGTCTCTTTCTTTTTATAAGTTTGTAAAACAGTCCAGAATGTTTATAAACCACAACATAACCAAAATAAATGTTAGGTTTCAGGGCTGCTTTCAGAAAGGTCACAGTTTTTTTAAAAAATTTATTAAACATATAGAATTTACAGATACAAATACAACAAGAGGATCAGAATCATGTACAAGAGAAAAAAACGCAGCAGAAAAAAGCATTTAACTACCAGAGGTAATTAAGTAATTATGTGATCAAATTGTATATTTTACACGTATCATATTTTCCTTGCTTTAATATTTCTCAATTATTTATAAAATTTAGTTTCAATATGCATGCGTTTCCTGTAAAAAATAAAACTCAGCACACAGTTTTTTACAAAACAAAAAAAACGTTTTTCTTTTAACAACATTTCGAGTTCCTCTGGCAATCATGAAAAAGACATACACAAAAGCAAATAACTAACTCTAAGACTAAACTATTGAGTTTTTCGAAGAACCAGAACTATAACAGTCCTTAATACTTAACTACACCATTCCAAACTAACACTAAATAAACACTAGTATATACTACTATAACAAATAAAACCAAACATAATCATTAACTGAGCAGTCACTGGGAGCGAATCTCCTTCCCGTCCACAAAGGCCCTCAATCCCACAAAGCAGGCTCTCCTCCCCTCTCTTCTGGCAGCTTCAGCCTGGGGCCACAGCTGGTTCCTGGTGCTCCTGTCCGCGGCAGACAGGTCCTTTGCAAACCTTAGTTTGTTCTCATTCAAATACTCATTCCTCCTCGCCACTCGCCACAGCATGTCCCTCGCCGTCCTCTTGGTGAACTGTATTATAATCGTTCTGGGGCGCACTTGCCCAGACATGTTCGCTCTCCCGAGCCTGAGAACAGTGTCAATGGCCGATATCACGTCCTCCTGGTCCGGCATGGTCCTTCTACAGATACCCTTCACTTTTGCAACAATGTCCTCATTACGTTCCTCCTTAAGTTCAAGTAATTATAAATTCCATCGTCGACGGTATCTATCTAGATCATTCACTTTCAATTCAAGATCTTTAATATGCTTTTCTTGTTCGGTATTTACTTGTTTAAGAACTTTTACTTCACTCTTTAAGTCCTCAAACTCTTTACACACGCAGTCCATGGACTTTTTAAGACCTTCGATTGCGACTGTATTAGATCGAATCATTTCCTTCAGCTCACCCGTGCTCTGTGCCATCATGTTGAAGATGTTGGTCTGGAGCTCCTCCAGCGTCAGCTCGCCCCTTCCTCTCTTGGCCGCCGGGGTTTTCACAGGTGTGCTGGGCAGGGACTCCGGCTCTTCCTCCGGCAGCTGAGTCTCACTCGCGTACGAGTGCATCTCCAGCACTCTTTCCACGTCCCCTCCAGCTGCTTCACTTTTCCCTTTAGTTGCCATCGATTTTCTTGTAATGCTATACATATACGATTGAGGTATCTTAGACTTCTCCTTCGAAGACCCAGCACTCTCTTTTCTTTTCCCAGTGTTACTCATATCGAAATTCTTAAACCTAAAAAAATCGTTTTTTCTTTTTCTTTCAATTATAACTGAAGTTTAAACAACTGGTGTTAAGTCCTTATTTTTCTGTAGTCAAAAAAAGCAAAAATTAACATTCAGGTCATGAAAAATTAAAAAAAAACTCCTCAACCACTAAACTTTACCTCCCACCTGAAAGCCATCTTGAACGCTCTTAAAGGTCACAGTTATCATCTATATTGATTTTAAATCTCCGCATAACAAGAGTCTGCGACAGCGCTTTAAGACTCACCTCCATAGACTCGTGTATCTCTGTCGCCGCCCAGTGGACATTTCTCGGAAGTGTCACCGCCCGCCGGAATTCGGAAACGTCCTGTAATTTTTTTAAAGAATTTTTTATTAAACTTGTAAATAATTTGCAAATACAAATAAAATCAGAGGATCAAATTAGGTATAAGAGAACAAACACAAACAGAAAAATAAACAATTAACCGCCAGAGGTAATAGGTAAGTTATATGATTAACTTGTATTTTTTACATATATCATATGTTTTCCGTGCTTTATTATTTCTCACATTTTTAATAGAATTTAAATAATGTTTCAGCTCCACCTCAAAAGAACTAAACAGGGGAGTATTATTAGACCATTTGGATTTATGGATGTGAAATTTACCAAGAATGATTAATAAATTGACTATAAATAAATGCTCTTTTTCCAAATTTTCTACTAAACAGTACAATAAAATGTCAAAATCCTTCAATCTAAATAACACCTTTAACTGCCTGCAAACAAAACTCTGTAAATCCGTCCAAAAACGTCCTGTAATTGAAGCTGTGTGCTTGGACAAGAGCCGCATGTCTCCCCTCTCGGCGCTGACTGGACGAAAGCTGATAGCCCGGATCCCACTGACGTCTGATCCAGTCTGGGTTTTCCTCCGCTGACAATCCGGATCCCGTGGAAGCTTGATCCGGTCCGGGTTTTACTCTGCTGTGAGTCCGGATCCCGTGGAAGTTTGAGCCAGTCCGGGTTTTACACTGCTGACACTCCTTACTCTGCTCCAAAAGTAGAAATTATGAAAAACGTTTTATGAAATAACCACGGGGATGCGGTCAGGGTGAGACGGTCAAGTTGAGGGCGAAAACTCCGCGGAAGCAGCCGGATCCGAACAACGTGTCACTTTAATTTTAATGTAAGCATTTACAACAGAATACAATACAATACCGGTCTGTCGGTGTGGTTCCGTTCTCTGCTTGTCAAGCACTGCGGGCTCCTGGAAAACCGTATTTCAGGGCAGAGAGTTATTACTGAACTTTATTATTGAGAGTTTGCGAGTCAGTTGCTGATAAATTCAACTTGATTGTGTTTTTTTTCTTTAACTTTTATATTGCAAAAATAAGCCCTCACTGAATCAGTCACAGCTGGGGACTCAGGTGCTCATCACCTCTTGACAGTCCTGGCTAGACAATTAAACGTGCCAGCAGACCAACAGCATCTGCTAACAACCACCCTCAGTAACAACTGGAATATAATCCATATGGAATCGGATATCATTTCTGGCTTCATACTCAGTGAGAGAATGCAGAACAGACTGAGTTTTCTGTTATAGGGGAATTGTGGGGAGACCTGTGATGGAGAAATAAAAATTACTGGTACATGCAGATCACAAACATCAATTAACTCCATTTGACATTCTTACTTGATTAAAATGAAACTTCTGTTCATTCATATGCTGACCCAAGCACTGAGAATGGCAGAACTTAAATATGAATGAAAATCCATTTTCAGAAACAGAATGTGTAGAAATTAAAAAAGTGCCAAAAATGCTTTGCAAGCTGTTTTATTGACAACCTAAATAACAGATGAGAATACACAAATTGCAATCCTGCTCCTACAATATCCCTATGGAAAACTGTATACGAAACATAACGACAAAAAGATTTTAAAATTTCGTACACAACACCAGAAATACAGCAATTGTGTTACAAGCTCAATATCTATCTTGTAAAGAATAAACACTGATGTTTGTAATAGTTTTATTTCAGTTTTCTATAACAATATAGCTATGCAGCCAAAGCAGAATACAATACAAAAGCAACAGGAAATGAATGTCTTTTCTACAGTGGTTTATCTCAAAGATATCCAGTGCATTGCTGAAATATGTAGCATAACATTTCACTAAATGAGATGCAAAGCGCGTGCCTTTGACACAAGAAAGTGTGCAAATCATAGTTTTATTCTACCAGCAGCCACTATAAACATTTCACTTGCATCGTGTAACACCATATGCATTTCTTTCTTAGCAGAGGAAGTTTAGAGATACTGTCACAAGTTCAATCACAACTTCCATTCGAAAATACATACATGAATGATGCTCTTATAAAATGTGCTAATACACAAAAGCATGAAGGAACTTTACATAGAATTTACACAATGAGATACTCATGAGCACATTACAGAAAATATCAATGCTTTAAAAACTTCTGTTGATCCTAAGCATTCACCTCGGATGTTCCTTTCAATAATTCTGATAGTTCCAAAATTGATCTTGATGAGTAGTTCCAGACCCTGGATGATCCTACTGGACCTGGACCTCCTATCTGAGTTTCAGTGGCTCACCACTAGCCACTGTGTTAGAGAGTCAATTAAACTCGTTCAAAGTTGTGCGAAACGCAGAATCTATTTGGTGAAATAGTGACAGTGGTATCCTGCACTGTATGTCACATGGTGGGCTCAGCCAAACCCACAGCTCTCACATGGCCCTGAAAGAGCAGTCATTTGCAGAAGCTCGCTCTGTCATCCTCACACAAAATGCATTCAGACATTATACATCCCCACCATCTAAAACCCCTGTTCACCCACCCCAAAGCCTGTCATGTCAATCAAAGCCTGAACACTGGAGCTTTTTTACCTGGTGGTTACCTATGATGTACAGTATATAAGCGCCTCGTGTGGAGCTCAGTATTACTTTATTGCTTTTTTGTCATTTGTGGATGCAGGACAAGTACACACAGAAAACCAATTTAAACATGGTTATTATCAGCCCTCTCTGCAGGTGCACAGCAGGAGGGCAAAACACAAGAAGCAACTCTATTTTAACAACACCTGTCTTCTGCTCAAACAGACAGGAGCTGTCAACTATCCTTGGGAAAATCACCACATTAATTCAAACCTTGCAATTACGAGCCTGATTATGCATAAACCACATCTGCAAATAAGTGCAATTGAACAGGCTTTCAAGCAGTGTTAGATTAGCATACATCAGCCATTTAGATACAGTTCTATGGTATGTATTAGGTTTTTTAAATTATTTGTAAATTGTTGGATTCACGTTGTTGATTTAGAAGGCGCTTTAACCTGTAAGTTAAAATATCATAAAATTACAGCATTTTAATTTGTATGAAACAATGTTAATTGTTCCCAGGATATTGCTGCCCTCTCCTGGTAAACACACCACATGGCACTTCCTATCGTTCCTGGACTCAGGTTGTATTGGACAAAACGGTTCTGGCCAGGTTACTACTATGCTCTGGCAGAATAAAATGAGCACCATTCACAGTACATTTTTTTTATTTCACCGAAAGTAAATATACACTGGATTTACAATCCATGTTTGTACAAGTATGCGGCTGCCTTATTAACCAAGTGCTTTGGATAATGTGTAGAGGGGAAGAGATAAATGTCTGGTTTACTCTTCCACATAGTTGTCGTCTTGGCCGTGGCACCTTTTTCCTGGGCCTGAGACTTCAAAGCACAATTTCATTTCTCCATCATACCAAATGGCAACCCACATCAGGACACTGACACCACCCTGCCCGACAGTCCTCCGCAAGTATCACGGTTGGAACTTGTCATCTCTCTGCCTCTACATTCCTATGTGGGCTGGAGCTGAACTGCTGAAATTGGGATTCATCAAAGAAGTACCATCATTAAACTTGGGAAATCCCTAACTTACATATAACACAGACAAGAATGACTTTCTTGTAGCTAACTGCCATTCATAGCCAAGCTTATGTCAGAGTCAATTAATTTTAATCTGTGTTTCTGCACCATCTGTCAGAAAGGGCTGTACAGTAATGGCGGAATGTGACATGGTGTACAGTAACTCTTGATAGGAGTCTGGGGCGATACTTGGTACATGTAATGCCATTGTTGTAAACTGGATGGTACAGGTATGCATCTTGAACAATACCTCTCCTACTCTGCTATTTGTACTGTATGTAGCATTCAAGTCAGAGAAATCTCAGTTTAAACCATTTACATGCTGCACAGGATGTGAAATTAGCCTGTCCATTATTTTCAGGCTTGCTCATTTTATACTGCAAGGGCATTGTATATTCAGAACAGTAAAACGATCATTACTACTCCTTCATTATTAATCCTAATACATTTTGATATATATATATATCGTGATATAAAACTGACACGCACCCTACAAAAGACAGCAAACCTTACTACTTGTAACTCTCAGGGGCTGTATTAATCTTTAGGATTCAATTCATGAGACAAGATGTCATTTCACATTATGAGTTGGCACACAGTCCAAATTTCTTTCACAATTCCTAATAAATAGTGATGGATTTATTAAGGTTATTTTGCATACAGCTCTGCATTGCTACCAATTTAGCAATAGTATAGCAATTCCTCAGGTGAAAATGAATCTATACTGTTGCAGTCACAAATATGACCGAAGACGCAAAATTCACAAGTAGAGTAAATGCAATGTGCACTGGAGACCCTGTAATTGTGGATTCCACTGTTAAATGGAATTGACTGTAATTGGTAGTGAGATATTTCAAATGTTTTGGCACATTCTGCTTTTTTACAGTATCGATGAAGTCCAAAACCAGTACGACCAACATTTCAAATACATGCCATTGTGATTTATTTTTGAGAACTAACTTTTAATATATTTTTCAGCAATATACACATGAAATGTTATGGAAATTAAGTGCTTGAAAGGGTAATAGGAAATGTGTAATTTTTCTGTATTAAAATTTATACTGTCCTGTTGTCTCATTTTTGGGATGAAACAAATCAAAATATAGACCACTATCATCTGTTAAACAATAATATTGTTTTAGAATAAAAAAAACACTAATACAGATAACTGAAGATAGAAAACACATAAAAATAAAATACTGTTTTATGACTTGTAGTCTAAACAAATTTGTAATTCTATACAACAGGAACATTTTGGTCGCTGATTTTCATATACTTTCAATTCGTACTGCTTACTTTGGTCAAAATGGTACCATCCATTTACTTTAAGCATTACATTTTGCATAGAGGAGAAAATTGTAAATAGTGCAACACAGCAAAACGTTAAAGGCAGAAAAGCATGTTACCTACCAGATTAATACATCTATCAATAAGTTTTAATAGTGCAGAAACAATGATTATAGGAGCCTACGTCTAACAAATAATTAACCCAGGGTGGATGGATATTTTACCGTGCAAATAATGTCCCATTTAAAGAAAGCAGGAAGCTCAGTGTTTGCTTTCAACACTGCAGTCTAAAAGAGCTTAGGAACTTAAAAGCAGTACTATCACAGAGCCTAGCGTTTTCAAAAGGTGATTTACTATATTATTGAGCACACACTAAGAGTTATGGGGCATATAAGAGGAATATTGTTTCCAACCATGAACACTAATTGTCACCTACACTTCCTATAGAATAAAAGACGCAAACCTGAGGTGGCCATTTGGCTTACCAAATTGGGCACTTATTTAAGATTAGCAGTTTCAAATCTGTGCCTTGGGTGCTGCAACATAACAACTAGTGATGGAAGTGTACACTGCCACCTGTTAAGGTTTCTTCTGAAATCTGTCCCCAGATTCAATTGGGGCAATATGAAACATACATGCTGCAAGTCAGAAAAAAATAGATGAAATAAAAAATGGACTCTTTGGAAAGGGGAGAAGGGGAGTATTTCATTGCAGTGTTCAAACACTGTTCAAAACAAACAGCAAAAAATGTTAAGATTAAGATGTACTCAAGCTGTTATAATTAATGAATAAAGAAAATAATTCAGGGTTAAGATGACTGCCTGCCTGTAAATTTGACTGAATGAACTCATGAATACAGTTTTACCTGCAGTACTAATTCTTTCAGAAAATACTGTGTACTGTATTAACTGATATTTGGATCATGTTATGGGGTTGTTGTACTACAAAACAATCAAGCTTATTATTTTGAGGGAAGAAATAACACTGAAGTAAGAACCACTTGTTATATACACGTTTAACTTTCTTCTTGCTCTTAACATTTTGGTAATAAAAAGTCCTTGATTCCTTACTGACTTTGGTTTCCAGCCAACAGAACTACAGTTTTAAGAGTACAAGCCTTCTGCAATTTTTAGGACCTGACTTGTCTGCAAGTGTAAGAATGCACTAACACAGTACTGGAGAAAAAAGAACATGAGTAACAAAAGACAAATGGCTGAAAGACAGACAACAATCTCAGTCAATTTTCTTTCCTCATCAGATGAAACATTCTTTTTTAAATGCAATGACAGACATTTGAACTAGCTAGCTGCAATCTACAGAACAAAACATGTCACATAATAAAAAACATGGTCTACTGCTCCCAAGCCCCTCATGAACTCCGCCGTTTTTAATGTAAATCTAATTCCATGAATGATTTCCACTTTGAATGAGTCACTCAGTTTTGAAAAATGAAAAGGGCCACATCTTCAGAACCATTTTGCACACCTTATTACACAGTAACTGCATCATTTACTAGCTGCCCCTTTTCCTCAAGGTAATTAAACTACTTACAGGAGAACAAAATCTAAGGCAAAGGCAAAGGCCTAGCAAAGAGTATCATCAATACAGAATAGAAAAAACAGCATAAAATGAAATGAAAACTGAAGAAGTTTGCATTTTTTTCTTGTGTTAAGTGTTAACAGAAATAAGTGTTGCACAGCTTTATTTGTGAGCAGTTCAGAAAGGAAAAAAAATAACATTAGTGTACAATACTGGAATGTAGACCGTGGTGAATACTATCATGGGGAGGACACTAAAATTAAGGTGCATTTTCAGGGAAAAGCAAATTTATGCCTTACTTCCAGCAAAATAAAATATGTATATGCTTATAATAGTGGTGCAGCAGACATTCTTGATTCTTACCTAGAATAAGGGAAAAAAAGCACTAAGAAAAAATGAAAAAAATTGTTGCACTTCAAGGCAAAGACTTGGGATAAATAGGGTGGCACTGTCGGCAGCTGTGCACAATCAAAAATGTTATTACTTCAACTTTTTACAAGTTGGACAGTGTGCAAACAGATGACCTCACCACTGTAGAAAGGAGGAAAGAACAGTGTTATTTAAACGCAGTGTAACATGTTGCTTATTCAGGGCCCTGTAAAGGGTGCTCTTTTCAAGGGTTTGATCGCTTAACAGCCAAAAAAATCTCAAAAAACATCCTTTCCCTCCGCTGTGATGTGAGATACAGGTATTTACTTCGTGACTGCCGCAGGTTCTGTATCCAGTAACTGCACAGTACTGTTAATAGTTCAAGTCAATCTTCAGCTCTTTATTTTAAAATAATCTTGCAAACAAAATTTTCCAAAGGCGGAGGTGGAAGTGAAGTGTATTTGGGACAGATTCAGTTTACATGCAAAGGGAGGGGAAATCCTGTACAGCTAACTGTCAATTACTTTCTGTAAATACTGCTGTGGCTTTTTTTTTCCTTTGAAGAAAAGTAACATTTTTCTCTCAGAAACAGTATTTTAAAACCTTTTACTGGGAGTTAAAGATTTCATAGGTTTACTGTTCACTGAAACACTTTTGAATATATATTTTAATTATGTTAATATAATGTTAAGTATACATCAAATCAAATCACATCATTACCTGTGACAAGTAAACATGCAAAGAAATAAATTTTGCATAGGTATTTCCATTATCCTTTATTTTGGCCTTTATATTATCTTTAAAACACCCAAAGTGAATGTTTCTGGCTTTTTTTTTTACCAGCAAGAAGTTTATAAACCTCTTCCTGTTATTGTCAAACTCCAGCAAAGCTACACTTTGTCTAGAAAAAATCATATACTGGGGTTATTGAAAACATTTGAAATCTAAGCAATTGAGCAAAACACAAAAAGTGATGCATAATTTTTTTTTAAATCTCTTAGCAGGGTCAATGATCTATGAAAAGAGTTCACAGGGCTATAAAACAGCACAGAGAACAATCATAAACTGCATCACCAGCTGTCATGAAACAGCTGTAACTATTAACTCCCTCCAAACTTCAGTCAACCTCCTGTACAATAGTAGTGCTATAGAAGCACTGTAATATTTGAATGCATTTCTATTGCATACAGCATAAATTTAGAAATTAATTAGAAGAACATGTTTGATGAACAGCATAATACAATACACAGCATCTTAAAAGATAGTTACGTATTTTCTCTATCACAATTCTAAATCAGCAGCTTTTGTTGCCTATTTATTTAATACAATTGGCTATTTTTAAGGTTCTCTTTTGCTGTTGCTTATAGTGATTTAAATTTATATTCATAACAAATCCAAGACGGAATGGCAATTCAGAATAATAAATCTGTTCAATTCACAGGATATTTTGTATAGTTTGATTGCAAGATACATTAAAAAAATCTCATTATACTGCGTTTATTACACAACGCAGAGAATTTATGTTGAATGGCACATTATAACACTGGTTTGCTACAAAGCAGCAAATTCACACAGACACACAATCGAATAATTTTCTGCCAACTGTGTTCTATAAACCATTCGGTATCTATAAAATGAATATTTTTTAGATTTGGATGTTTAGTTTCTATTGATATCAAAGTATGGATTAACCGTAGTCTAAACTGTAAGCACTGAAAGTTCTACTTAACATAATTCTATTTTTTATTTCATTGTCATTCCAGCATTTATGATTTGGTTGCTCTTTTAAAATATGCTTTATCACATTCTTTCTGTCCTGACACTGAGAAGCAACATACATTATCTTGCTACAATACATTCTGCTCCTTAGCCCATTTAAATAGGAAAACTACCAGCGAAACATTTAATGCTTGAAATTTGTTGTTCTTACAAAATTCTGTTTTCTGTAATAAAGCTGCCATCAAAAGGGGGAAAATACTTTGGCTTTCGGGTATGAGATTTATTGGAAGAGGTCTTGCTGAGCCACAGTGGAAACCTTCTCTAGCTAAACCTCAGGGTGACTTTTCTGGTTCGCATATTCTGTCCAGTTCAGACAGTCCAGCTACTAGCTAGCTAGTTCCAGGAGATATTGTGGAAAAAGATAATGGCTCACAAGAAGTCTTCATGAAAGCAGGACAAGAGAAGAAACTGAAGTCTGTAAATAACAAAGGTCCTCTCTGTCCCATTTGTCACAAAGGGGCAAACGCACAATACACAGTAAGCACAGTTATCGACAAATGTTGCAAATTTAGATTTTCATGCACAATCAATCTACAGTCAGTTTAATACACAAGCTAGCTAGCTCTCTTTTACTTCTATTGTTGCTTTATTGATGTTTTGAGACACCGAATTCCAATTTCAAATATGAGCACATTATGTGACAAATGTTTTGCAAAATCAGTGCAAACGGTCTTTTCCAAGGCTTCTTTGAAGCAAGACACTTTACCTCTTACCCAGTTTGACAGGGTATGTATATTAGCAATACAAGGGTGATGGGGGGTCAACTGTAGTAATCAAACCCTTTTTTGACGTGTGAATATCCAGCACCCCTAAACCAACCTCTGCTCTCCTACCTGTATAAGCCTTATATCACAAAAATATTTTACCAATATCAATCTAAATATTGTGCTGTCTTTGTACAATACACACAGCATATGGATTTCTAGCATAATACACTTTCAACTTCAAGGGCAGCGGTTTCGACAGGGGAAACTTAGGCCTGGGGCACACAAGTGCATAGCATTGCATCCCTTCACTCTGCTTCCTGCTCTAGCACAACAAACACAAATCTGCATTGTGAGAGGAACTGGAACAGTAACATTAATGGAGGAGGAAGAAATTTCATAAGTATTAGGATGTTTACATTAAAACTGAAAGAAAAGATAGTGGGAAACCTTAACAGAGTTGGAAATGTATCTTTCCTCCAGTCCAGAGCATCTGACAAGAAAGGTTTCATCAGTATTTCAGGATGTCAAAATAGAGCTCAGAGGTAGTGCTGGAGCCGGTGAGAGATAACCTGACAGACACATCACACTGAGGTTGAACACTTTTAGCCAAGACCACACGTGTCTGTCAAGAGGCACTAAAACAACTGGAGAAAGGTAAATGTGTGAGAAGTCACTCCACTGTGTCAGGAGTAATGGGAACCCACGACTCTACAAAATGATGCAAAGCCAAGTGAAGCAACGCAACGCTGTGGCCTTGGCCTGCCCAGAGTGCTGCAGCCTCTTTCTGCAAGAACCACCTCTGGGTCGATCTCTAAACTGGGAGTCCTCAGTTCTTATGCTTAAGGGCTGCAGTTCGGGAGCCCCTGCTGGTCTCCTTCAGTTACTGATAGCAAGAGACCAGGTCAGATAATGAAAGTAATTAGTTAGGCTAATTAACTCTGGTGGAGGGCAAGCCAGGAGACCCTGCAACCTCCCAGGGCTGGAGCAGAGAACTCTTGCTCTAGACAGCTCCATGACAGGACAGATAGACAAATAAGTGGTAAGAGGCAGCAGATATATTCCCTTTGCCCCTGACCTGCCCCTGCCTCGCCCACATCAGTAAGGTGTGGTGCCCTCCCACTCCACCAGATACTGAACCTTGCCCTCTGGGGTGACCCTGCGTGCCAGCACCTGGTACTTCTCCCCACAGGTCAAGCGCCCTGCTGCCCCGAAGTAGCTGGTGATGGAGGACTTGAGGTGGGAGAGCGAGGAGTCGTCCTCGCTGATGCTCTCGAAGGTGTGGCTGTCGATGCCGTTGTCCAGGGGCTCGGGCGACTCGGCAGCGTCGAAGGCGCTCGGGCTGCTGTAGCTCTCTGTCACCGGCCTCCGGGATGGCAACAGGGCGTAGCTGGAGGTCCGCAGCTTCCTCTTCCTGCTGCCCACGTTTTTTCTACAAGACAATTAAACAGCACTGTGTGTGCGGCCTTGTGGGACATTGGAGCACAATCATGGACTGGGAACAGTCATAGCAAAGTAAGGCAGGAGAAGGGAAGAGAGAAAGTGCTAACTATGCAGCCAAAAAGTTCATCTCTGACTCCTCCAAGGAAGGACATACCAGTACATAGTCACGGAGGGAGCGGGGGGTATTATAGCGGTCACCTTCCCCTTTCTTTCCATTTCTGAGCAAAATCTGATTGGGCAAGAATGTAGATATCTTTGAGAGGACTACACTCCCTATGATGTTATATAATTAAAAGAGAATCGATTGGGCAGGCTGGACTCGATAAGGTCTTTATCACACTAGGCTTCAGTTGTCGTATAATTTCACCATGATCTGGGGTCCTTTTGCGGGAAACCTGGAAGCAGCCCAGACGCAGGGGATTTTGTGGGGTGGGGGAAATGTTTTGTTCTGAAAAACATAATTTACCAAAATAATTAAAACCACTATACTGACTACATCACTGTCACTTTTGTTCTGCTAATGACGTTCCACATCTTTTTAAAAGCACTGAATATGTTAAGATGCTGGGTGTTAAATCACAGTGCAAACTGATCGATGTAAATGTGCAAATTCAAATACCATGAAGTTCTCAGACGTTTAAGTTGGAGTTTAAATGTGTGAAACAGTATTGTGGAAGAGAAATATGCACAAGAATCAATTATTTTTTAGCTAAAATAACTGTAGATTGTGGCAGTTATAACAACACTGCTCTGGTATTTCTTAAGTGTTACCATGACTCCCACTTCCTCTCCCAATAATCGACATTTTGGCCACCAATATCTGCACATTGTTGAGAGGACTTTCCTCCAGCCACCTACTGTACAACCGCTCCCCTTACACAAGCCAACTTTGACCAGCTTGCCATGGTGAAAGAGTGAGCAACACAGCTGATGAATTCACTGCTGTCAGCAGCACTTTAATAATGCCCACAGACTGACATCCTGTCTGTGAACAGGACAGGGAGAGAAGGTGGGCTCTGTTGTAGACACTCTGTGAGTCAACCTTGAAGGTGCCGTCAAAATTGCCCTTCTTAAAATGTTTCACACAGAAACAAAAATAAAGTGAGGTAATAACTAAAACTTGGTATAGGTATACCATATTCTTTCTGAAGATATTGTATTTTAAGAGCCAGCCAACATGGATTTGAAAGGGGACACAGTGTTTAACTAGCTTACTAGAATTCTTTACGCAAGTACAAGGATACAGTAGTCGGTAACACTAAAGCATTCCACAATGGCATACTGAGATGTCCAGCAGGCTTTTGATTAGGTCTGTAACAAAAGGTTGTCAAATTTAAAGCTGCACTGAAAACTAGAACCAGCACATCATTCTAAGGGGAACCTTCCTTTTTTGGGTAGATGAAAGCATTGGTGTTGTAGGGACTGATTTTAGGCCTGTTGCTCTTTCCAATCTGTTTAAATTTTTTAGACTGTAGTGTGCTTAATTAAACTTGCATATGAAATATGCACAAACAAAGAGGGAGCAGCCAACCTAGAAACATTAGCAAGGGAAGTACCTGTATAAGAAGACTCAAACATAATCATGGACTGGACACACTTTTAGCAACATGTAGGGCTAATATGTGCAAAGTGGATCCCCTGCAACCCTGTATTGGAGGTTAGATGGATAGAAGACGAAGCATATAGAAATACACCATACTGTACATATCACATGAGGAACTGCAAGTCTCAGGGAGCTATGCATGAAAGAGATCTACATGTGTAGGTATGTTCCTCCATCAAGGCAACGTGGAAGAAGAAGAATAACAGCAAACAGAATGACATATAGCAATAAGAGTATATAGAACACTAGTAAGTACTGTATACTAAAGTATGAAAGTTATGCTCAAGCGTCACAACACATTAGTAAGACCTCATTTAGAATATTGTGGTCACCTTTGCTTGCCCTACCACAGAGAGGATATTAATGCCTCAGAAAGAGCTTAAAGAAGAGCAACAAGAGTGATTCATAGTTTAAGGGCATTGCCATATACTGTCACATTAAAGAAGATTAATATTTTCAATCTAGAACAAAAAGAGATAAAGAAGAGGTATGATCTAGGTATACAAAATTCTTACGGGTATATAAAGGTTCAGGTCAGAAGACCATTTCACACTAAATTCTGAAACAAGGACAGAACCACAACCGAAAGCTTAAAGGAAATACATGTAAAATAAAGAATAGGAAACTGTTCTTTATGGAAAGAGTTTTGGGTGTGTGGGACAGGCTTTTCAGCCAGGTGGTTGGAAACGAAAATGTGAAGACTACTCACTCATTTCTTGAGTCTCCTTTGAAAACCCCTTTCCAGGCTGGAGACAGACTGAAAAGTGGGTACAGAATCCTGGTAGGTCTAACTTTTAGTTGTTGATTAACTAGGTACTTCCCAAATTTATTTTAAAGATCAAATACAGTAACTTTCCAAAGAAATTCTGACAAGTGTAGCTGCGCCCTTCTTAATAACGAGAAAGCGAAAGTGAGTATCAATGCAAAGTGAATTAAACAAAGTCCTGCTGACACTATCTTTTCTCCTGGTACCTCTGACTAGACTTCCAGGAATATGGGATTAAGTGATCAATATCTTTATTACTTGGTCATTGTTCATGCTGTATACTTTATTATGACGTTTTGCATCTTATGGTCCTAAAATTAGTCCCCGATTATGAGCACATAATTTGCTTTACATGCGGCAACATTTTTTTCATTTCATCCGCCCTGTCCCGGTAGTCTCTCAGCTGTCAAACACTTGAGGCAGATGCATTTCTACATGCATCAGAACTGCAAGACATGTTATTTTGTAGAATAGCCAGAGTACACATCATATATAGTAGATAGTCTTATTCAACAATTAATGATGGAACAATGGATTCTTGTGTATCTTCACATAACTACCTTTAATAAAGAAATGTATGCAGTTGAGAGATTTGCCACACAATGTCACAAACAATTAATATTCTGCATTCACTGATGTGATAGGCTTCTTAGCAGTAGTGAAGTCAAAGGATTCTACCTTCTCTTACTATATCCTGTTTAAATACACAGCTAACAGAAAAACATCAGGATCCTTAATGCTAACCCTCAATTCCTATTTACAAACCACTTTGGTTTAAGAAAATTCAGCAGACTGCTTCTATACCTGCTATCATAGATTATATGGAATAGAAAACATAAATGAATGTCAACATTTACAGCACCTCTGAAAGTTATTTAATACCACAACATTCTAGTCATCTTGTAAAACACAATAAGATTTAGGAGCTCTTTAGGGATTTGGAATGTACGACACCATATAAAAATAATACATTCATATTTATTTAATATTTTTTAGTTTTTATCAGCCTTCTCATTTTAAATATTAGGTCCTGGGATTGAATTCGGTCTGGAATTTGCATGTTTTCCCTGTTTTTTCCAGTTACTCTAGTTCTCTCCCACCGTTAAAAGCTGGATAGTTAAACACTCTGCTAGATCTTGACAAATTCTGCACTGGGCTTCCACAATTTGGCCTTCATCAAGTCCTTTCAATTTGATAAATGTAATTTCTCACCTTCTCTGCTGTCTACTGTATTTCGAGGGGTCCTTTACTATATGTAAAAAAGCATTTGGGGACTCTTTGGGTATGAAAACACAATATGAATACAAGGCATTCTTACTATTATTTTTTCACTGTGGTTGATTTGGCTTAAATTGTTTAATTTACCATCCACAAGATGGCACTGTAGTTTGCTTTTTTCTTTGTCTCTAAGCGTAGCTCTTTTACTTTTGCAGCCTTTTAAGTTAAACAAAAATTGGGATTTAAAAAAAAATAATTAACACAACTGTTCCAAAAAAAACTTTTGCTATTTTATTTCTATTCCACTGAGTGTCATTTTCTAGGGACTGCAAGCTACAATCCTGTGGGTAAATCTCTCAGGGTACATCAGAAGGCAAGAAACTCGCAGTGGGGTATTGTTCACAAGAGATAAAGGAATAAACTATGCAAATTCGCCCGTGTTCATTTTTTCTAATTTGGGAAATCCAAGATTGAGATAAATCATACCAGGGCTCAGCTTCTTCGATCTGCTAGACCTCTGTTCAGCTCTAGGGAACTGTCTACCAAACTCCTCAGCAATGTGCTGTCCCTTGGAAACTTCACTTTTATATAAGAAAGTTACCAGTGCTCATGAAATGCATGAATAATTTGGCAGCTATCGGTGTCTTAAAAAACAATGAAGGCAAAAATCAAAAGGAACACTCTGATTTATAGAAAGGCTCAGATAGTGAAGGTGCTTGTTCAGAGTGCAGAATGGGCACTTTGGCTCAGAGGTTGCTGTTCCCACTCTGGCTCATGTCACTAGTCAACTGCAATGTGATTCCCCAAGCGGCACCACAACTTTGCTGGTCACAGCTGGCTGGTGGCACGACCCAAGCTTGAACTAGCAATAAGACTTTAATTAAAGGTTAAGTAGGCTTCCCTGGTCTGGGATGATTGGCAGAATCTGACCAATCCAAGATCACTGAGATAACTGCAGCTGAAAAACAACGTACCCATCAGATCATGCAATCATTATTCCTTTAAATTTTAAATACTTGCCAGACCGTCCTTGTGACTTTAAGGTGAGAGCAATCATATGGAAAAGGCTGACATTCTACTTAGAGGTCTGCTCCTCATTTCTGGGAACACAGTCAAGCCTGCCAATACAGACCAACAGCATATAGGACATGATAGAAATTTTCATACAAGTATTGATATTTACAATTTTGTCCATTGGGTACAGGGTTGTAATTTAAAAGCCTGTTTTTTTAATCAACATATAACCCAGCCTTTTCAACAGATCTAAACAAAGGTGAACAAAACTGCAAGTCAATAAATTCTGTACATTCTGCAGAGAATTCTGTATATTCTCTTGTTATCACCCTTCTTCTTCTGTAGCCAGTAATTCAAACTGCTGAAAGTTTCTTTTTTCTTCTTTTTTGTCCTGGAGTGGAAAGGGTAATTTATCATGTCCTACACCAACAGCACTTTGAAATATTACAGCTGAGCTATTAGTTCTCAGGATGAGACCTTAAAGGCTGTGAAAGTAGAACATGAGTCTAATTCTTTCCAGTAAGAACTACAATGTCTGGGTGTTGTGTTTCTACATTCAGGTTTGCTAACTTTAACGAAACTGTAAAACAGAACAGTAAAATGTCATAAAATAGCAGATGCTGGTAAACAGAGACTTAAAAATAAAACCAATTTGGCTACTGTTATTTTTGCATTTTCTCATAGGAACACATAAAGAGAAGAAAGTGAAATGTAGATTTACAGGTAAAAACCACACCAACATAGAAAAATCCATGAATCACCTGCCATAGCTCAGTAATGTCAAGGTAGTTCACATCTTTTCCCTCCTTTATCCCACAAGTTAAAGGGTAACTGCAGAACTATATTCATATTTCTAGGCTAGAATGAATCAGCATTGATAAGTGAATTTCAAACAGCAATAAAAGTAAAATGTACACAGTAACTTGTAAAACCTCCAATTTACATCACAAAATAGTCAAAGTTTTCAGGTACACACAGCACCATATTCTGCGATTCAGAACGAGGCAACAAAACGTCTGGTGACATGAAGTGACCCTATTACACTGTAAACAAGCAGGCTTGTAGATACATCTCCTTTAATCCAACAGAATTGCTTTCGATTAAAACGGTTTTACAGACAAATACTACTTACTCATTAAATCTGCATGCAGATCATATTGGAACATTTCTGTGGTAAACCTGTACTTATTCACTCATAAATCTCAGTACATCAGTCATTATGGTGACTTGTGAGCAGGAAGGGCCGCCTCACGTCACAATTAGTGGGAACTCAACAACATGCCAACTTACAGCACTTTCACTTGTGCTTAATTCAAAATGTGTCTATAATGTCAATGAATTTATCTTGTGACCGAGATTTAATAACCATTCTGGGATGCTGGGTCTGCAGCTCCCCTTTAACAGTTTAATTCCAGTTTATTTCACTCCAGCCATGTCTGTAGATTAGGCAATCCTGGAAGAAATCATCTCTGACAGCTACTTCTGCCAGGTTTTCAGTCTGCTGGTTTATTGATTGCCTGCTTTAGAACGTGACGTAATTAAAAAAACAAGGAATTGAGGGGCTGATGAGGACGTCTCACACATACCTTTTATTTGGCATGTTTTAATGCAGAGCACCCTAGAGAAATGCTGGTTTAAACAGAGTGGCTAACCTCTAGGACTTGCTTCAAGTTCAGTGTCAAAGCAAAATAAGAAATCCTGCTGCTGCTCTCTAGGACATTTGCTCCGTGACCTTTAAATTACTGTCACTTTAACACCCAATCTCTGGTGTCACAACTGCTTTGTTCCAGCTGATCTAAGCAATTGCCATTTATGTGTGTGTGCCGACTTCAATACGCTCCAGGACTGCAGGCTGTTATGAAAGTTCAGTCACAGGGTGGCCACAAGGAATATGTTCTGTCACTCTCAGGCCACCGCTGGCTGTAATAAACTCCTGGCAGGAGAGGACACCATGAGAAACACTGACTGATACACCAATCAATACTCCACAACACTGCCAATTGGTAGTGCAATGGTTTATTGCATTTCTCTATGAGTGATCTTGGTGCATAATAGCTGACAACTTTAAACAACCCTCACACCACTTTTTTAAAGGGATAGTCCTCGCACATGACAAAGAAACTGCATGAAAAACATCAACTTTGTACACTCAAGCCACAGACGTAGAAAACAAATTCATAGTAACCATATACTTGATGAACAAATTACAAAGTGTGGCAAAACATCGGGATACCTTCTAGTCTATCACTTCTTGGTGCACAACTGGTACACGGGTGGCTGCCAACAGACTGGGTTTTTATTTCATTACTAAGATATGAAATAATTAAAAACTTAAGCCAGTCACTTAATCCTACAGAGCTAAATGGGTCTGAGGTCCTGCAACCGCTATATATGCAGGCACAAAAGTTTGAAAAACAGCTCTCCAATCCTACCGGCACTCATAGGATATGCTTGTGGTAGCTGATCCAGATGTGCTTGCAGCATCTGTTGAGTCCAGGTCCAGGCTGAAGGTCTGTCCCGAACTCGTACTGAAAGGACATTATCACAGTCAGTGCTTCACCACAGGCAGTCTCATCCATCCTCTAATATTGGATAAGAAGCCTAAGCTTATTTTATACTTCACATTTTCATTTAAACTTCATTCCCGTCCAACTGTTCTGAGACCAGCCTGCTGTCTCAAGCCCTCTCCACACTGGATGCATGCTGTCATTTTCATTTGTCAGATGGAAAAGCTGTCCATCAAGCTGAATGCACAGTGGATGCGATAAAAACTCAGCAAAAAAAAAAAACTAGAAGGATGAAGGTATCATCTACCAGCTCCAACAGAGCTGATAAAGATAGATGTAGACAGAAACAAAAACACAGGAAAGGTGATATTAACTATGATAAAGATGTGTACAAAACTGAGGAGGCTGATAGAGGAGCTTAATGTGGTTCTGGGTACTTCAGGATGTCAACTTGTTCGCATGCTGTTGAGTTAAATTTTAGGTTTATTGATGAGCACAGGTTTACCCAGGCTCTGAAATATGAATTATTTAGCAAACCAACACTGGAGAGATTTGCAATTCATACATTTATTTATTAAATATTGATGTATATGATGTTTCCATCACGGACAGTGCATTTCTCGATAAAGAATAAAGAAAATGTAAAAACAAAAACACTGGTGGAGCACTAATTGCATTACACTGTTATACTTAACATAGCTTACTACCGATTCACAATAATGTCCTCTCACCCAAGTGCTTTTAGAAAAGAAATCTTGTTTACAAGAGTATGTAATTTTTAAATGATTGTTACTGTACCCCCTACAGTAGACATTGTTTTTTAAGCATACACAAATAAAAGAACAATGACATTAAAACTCAAATCTGCATTTTTAATTTAGTACAACCAAAAGTCTTTTAAATTAAAAAATAAATAAATTATCCACAAGACCACACAGCGTAATTTGAATGAGTTGCAAGATACTTCTTATCTGTTTTCCACCACTAGTCAAAGTGATTTTAACTTGCTCATCCAATCAAACTTGTCCCTGCTGATGGACTGACCTTGTATGACAAGTGGGGATTCTGTGTGTGCAAGCTGCGTGTTTGCAGTATGTGAGGTACTCATGGAAATATTCAGACAACAGACTGGATGCACTTCTTGCAGTCCTTCTGTTAAATGCCATTTTGCATCACCAAGGTTGCAGACCCCACTCCCTGATATTTTTTAGGTCAGCCATCTCTTAAACATAGCTGGACTAAACTAAACACCTACCATGCTTGAAAAGCCCACCCAATTTGTTCTTCAATCTGACCCTTGGATTTGACCCTTGGCCCTAAACTTGATTCAGAAACTCTTTAACCGTTTTAGCAATGCTGATTTTTTTATCTATGATGCTGATGTGCTGCACATTGTAAAGGGTTAAGAAAGTGGTGATATTATATTATATATTATTATTATTATATTATTGTGACTAAAATCATGAATCCCTGCTTCGTCTCCAACAGCCCCAGGGAACCTTAGATTTAAAGTTGTGAACCACACATTAGAGACCGCCTGTCTGAAGCTCTGAATGAGAAAATGAGTTTTTTTTTCTGGTACAGTACTGGTGCCAACTACATTGAATGCATGTAATTACTAAAAAAGTGAAGTAATGCAAGATGTGATGGAGGGATATTCAATTACAAGCTTGTACAGGAAAGCAAAAAGTGATTTTTAATTTGACTTGCTTTCTTTAAAGTATATAAAATCTGAATAAAAAAATGATCTCTAGTGTATAGTGTGTACCATGTGGAATTAAATCATTTATCCTTCTTCTTTTGTTATACCAGATATTTCCAAGCTCTGACAACACTTTAAATGTTTCCAGATTTTTGTTTCTTTTTGCTAAAAATGTGCTGGAAGGTCATACAGAGAAGAATTTTATCCTGGAAGGGGTCGCTATGTGTTAGCTACTCATAAACATCACCATGCCTGTTAAAGATATACTGTTTCTACAACCAGTGCAATGCAAATTATTAAAGAGGAAATGCATCACGAAGGGGAGATGCGAATGGAATTCACTTTTGTATTGCTGCAGGGCTCGAAAACGGCAGGAATTGAGCTTGTTGGTATAACTGTGGAAGGCTGATCCACAGATAACCTCCAAACCCCCCCTCCCCCCAACTCTGAATGTTTCTGCCTATGCTTCAATCTCTCAAATAAAGAAAATGTTATTGGTTTAATTTTCAAAAAGTAATGCACTCTGAATTAATTTATTATTCAAACTCAGCTGCCGGGGAAGGCCTTAACCTTTACAGAATGATGTAATTAAATGTCTTCACCTACCACATTGATAAAATATTTGAAACCACTTCAAGACCTTTAACAAGAGTATTTTCATAGGGAAAATCAATGCAAATTAAAGCAATTTTACTGCAAGCAATGATGATAAAATCTCTTGTATTCTAAGCTATGCAAGGGATAAGCAGTAATAAATGTATCTCTTTATATTTTGCAATAGAAGCAAACATCGAATACACACTACAGCTACTGCTGTAGAAGTATGTTAAATCATTTTCAGGAAAACAGTTGAGATAAAAAAATAAAGGACATAATGCTTGATGTAAGCACAATTATATTTCTGAAAAGTAATGTTCAAGAAACAGCCATTGCTTCATTTGCACTGTCTTAGAAGACAATATGAACCTAGAAGTAGCCGGTCCATCCATTTTCTAACTGCTTTTTCCAGTTCAGGGTAGCGGGGGAGTTGGAACCTATCCTAGCAAGCGTAAAAATAATTGGAGGAAATGTCAATTTATTTCTTAAACAATCAAGATTTTTTGAAGCGCTCTAATATCACGTTTTTTTTTGTTTCCCCATTTGGGAATTCCCTGACAGTTTTTGATCTCTTTGTTTCCCTTTGCACCTGTGTAAAAAATGGATTAAGATCAGTCTTTTCTGAGCTTGTTCACATCATCTCGTTAGCGTCAGACGAACGAAGAGAAACTACACAAACTGAGCAATAACAACACAATAAATAATACATAAAAATCAAGGACTGAAATTGAATTTCTAAGAGGTTGCTGCTAGCTTTTAATACACTTTTATGTACAACAATCTGTGGTTATGAAGCAATTAACTCTAGAGGAAGAAGGAAAAACGCACTGGGGACTGAAGATTCCATTAGTTATGAAATAAACCCCCCAAAAAGGCCATAAAATGTTTTAACACTTCCTTGAATCCTCATGTTAAAAGTACAATGAAAGCTGTGGTTAAGACCAAAAAGTTTAAAATCAACTAATTACCTCAAATATTTCATTTCATGTTTATTTTACTTGAAAAATGATAAACTGATGTGTGAGCTGCTCCACCTTCAAAAGGGGCTATTTTACTTCTTATGAAGGCCAGATGGCAGCGCTCCCTTCTGGGGTCACAATAAAAGGGAGAAAGAAAAGTGCTCTCAGGGCATTTCTTGCTAGAGTAGTTTTATTTCCATTCAGTAAATTCAGGAAAAGGAACTACGCTGCGCATGAAGCCAGCACATTTAAGAAATTGGAGTTGTGCCAGAAAATTCTCTAAACAAAAGCAAGGAGATGCTGATTTTAATTCTTACGTACAAGCTTCGCACTGCATTTATCAAATCTGTAACACTATCAGTTCCAAATACTGAATTTACTGTTGTTGCGTTGTTATGTGCTTTATGAAAAAACAGATCAATGCAAGAAAAAGGGTACATTTCTTAAATACTGCTAATAGCAACAAACCTAAAATATACCTAATTTGATTGCAAGTGCTACTACTGTGCCCTTTTCCTGTGTATTATGTATGATGATGCAGTAGTTAGAATGGCTGCCTCACATAACTGGGGCCCTGGGTTCGATTCAGGACCTAAGGTGCTATGACCATGGACTTTGTACGTTCTACCCCAACTCACATGTACTCTATACACTGGTACACGTTCCTGGTATATTCCTGGTATACTGGTACCTATGTACATACTGGTAGGTTAATTGTCTTCTGGAATAAATGGCCCTGGTGTGAGCATGTGCTTGTCTGTGTCTGCCCTGTGATGGACTGACGTCCCACCCAGGGTGTATCCCGCCTTACACCCATTGCTTGCTGGGATGGGCTCCTGCTCCCCAGAGACCCTGAATTGGATAAAGCATTTAGAAAATGGATGGATGCATTAATGTGTGTGAATTTTACAACTGATATACTGATACAAGCAGCATGCATTCTGAAGTTGAAATAAAAAATATGGAATGCTATTTAGAGGCACATTACCTTTTCAAACTCTGTAGTTCATCCAAAGTGAAGTCAAATATACTGGCCATATGGTGGTTTGTTCTCCAGGTGGATGTTAGGTCATTCTGTAATGTGATTACAAGTATTATTAAAGCAACATGTACGGACAATATAGGTTTCTCCTGCCAAGACCACACAAATCTGTTTAAAGGACACAGCTGCATGAAAGTACTGCTAAATTATTTCAAGGAAAAAAAAATCTTTTAACTTTGATCTACTGCAGAGGACTAATAGAAAATAAGGGGGCAGAGGGTCCGGACATTTGACAATAACATTCAGGTGGTGAAATGTGAGTGATTTTCCCCATTTGTCCAGAGCAGCAGCTTTAGATCTCAGGTTCAACCACCACAATGGTGCATTAAATTACTAGTCTTATAAGGAAGAGGCTCAATTCACCCTCCAGAATAGCACTCAGCACTCTCTGCAGTGACATGCAAACATCACTGGGCCACGGGCTGGCAGGTGTGCCAAATACAATAGAGAGGACAATTTAAGCAGAGCAAAATCAGGACACACGTATGGGAATTTAGCCTCCCAGCAGAGCCAGGGGGTCTTCAACAACTGTAAACAGTCAGGGTGTAAGTTCAATACAGGGTGCAATAGACAAGCCAGCCATTCTGACGATGAACATAATGAACTGAACCAAGGGCCCAGCGCTGAGAGACAGCAATGCTGACCTCTGTGCCAACATGCCGCCCCTCCACAGCTTACATGTTCAACACAATTCAGCTCATACAGTATATATACCTACTGTCCACTACAGTCTGAACCAGCAGTGAGTCCAAATGATTGACACCCTTCCTATCACATCTCTAGTACTGCAGGTATTTATGCTCTCCTGAGGTGGCCAGCGCCTGAAATCAATGCCCATTGGAAATCAAATTTCCAATGTTAGTGGATTAATAATGTTATCTAGACGATTAACAAATCTTTTGTAACACAATACTGCAACGGAATGGAGTGTCACGTCCAAAAGCGTGTGGACAATAAGGTTGCCAATGCCTTTCAGCTTCAATGATCTTACTCACACCCTGGCAAGACTGCACAGAAGAAAAACCATGTAGATCAAAAAGATACAAAACACACAGCAAAAACATTTCTAATTAAAACATTGACATTAATAAGCATTGCACGTCTGCATATTTTCAGGAAACAAAGCTTAATCATTTGTAGTGTTTTGTTAGTCTCATTAAAAGACTTAATGTAAATAATCTGCAATTCATAATACAATTCAAAATATACAGTTCTGTTGCATCTGTTCTTTCCAGACAAGAGAGAGAAACACATCAGATCATGATATGGAACAGAAATCCGAGCAAATGAACAGGACACAGGAAAAAACAGGACCAAGTGTTCTGGTGCTACAAGGCATGACTCACGTTTGGGATAGCATCCTCCAGCAACCACTTAGACCTCTTCTTTTTCATCCTTTTCTGGGGCTGAAATTCTGGGGGCAATGAGCTGCATCAAGAGGGCAAAACAATGTTAAAAGTGGATTGCCAAAAACACAACGCAAAATCCATTTAACAGCTCACAGAGATCATAGAATAGGCAAAACATCCCAAGGTAAAAGTGTTTTTTGCATGCTGATGAACTTAATAATAAGTGAATGCACTTGTATTCAAAACTTAATAATCAATGGAGACAGATGAGATACAGTACAGCATATAGTATATTCTGCCAATTACTCGCACAATATTCTATGATGCTGCTCCTGTTTTACCATTATCCAAACAATTTGTTCTATGTGTTCTAAATCTTAATGGACTTCTTGCTCTGCATCAAAATAGTTTTATAAATAGCATAGTATTGCTTGCATCTAACTACTTTCACAATATTTAAAACCTTATTTCCGTGACCAGGCAATATTCATTGAATGGGTTGTCTCTCTGTTGGAGATCGGGCCCCTTAATAAATCAGATAGAACAAGCTCTGGAGAGCCAGTGGGTGACTCCATCTGTAATTACCTTTTCTCATAGGTCTAAACCCAGGCCACAACTCTATATAACAGAATAAGTCAAGAGTTGTTTTTTGTTCACTCCCTTCAGCACATGTTGTGAATGTCTCTTGTGAAGGCTACGCAGAGTACTGGATTTTTTTTTGCTGGCCTTAGAGTGAAGGAAATTATCATATATATATAATTAAAAATGAGAAGCATGTTCAATTGAAGGTACAGGGACAATATGACAGCAACAGGAAACCTATTTCAAGGCTCAAAGTATTATTTTTGCATGGATTAGAAGTCAATTTCCATTTAACATTAATAGCCACGGTTACAGTCCATACTGAGAATGAATTGACTGGCTATTTGGTTAAAAAAATGCACAGAGAGAAATAAAATGGTTTCCCTCATTAGATGTAGGCTGAAGGGCACTAGGACTTCATTATGGCATAACACATTTTTCATTTCTGAAGCAATGATAGATAAATGGAAAAGGAATATAAATATACAGCACCTATGCCCATATACTAAAGTACTGAATCTCTTTCTTAGAGAAGAAAACTAAGGTATTTTGACTTTTTCCATTAGAAGTTTAATTTCTCAGAATGCATCTTTGGCAAAGAGGATAGTAGTTTTTTTAAATGTCTGAAATTTGTAAACCAATCCAATTCATCTTACATGTTCAACTAAAACTTGATGCTAACTAACGAACCAGCTGGTCTTTGTAGCAAAAAATGCAACATTCATCTTTATTCCGAAAACTTCCCAAATTTCCAACATAACACACCTGTTCCTGCCCCTCCCTCTCTTCCTTCCTTCCCTGCCCTCCGAGTTCTGTGCTCTCTCTGGGAACAGCTTGGAGGGAGGACTAGGAGGGACACGCGTTCTCAGACGGAAGATGCATTTCCTCTTTTTAATTTCCTTTCCACAAAGAAACCTGCACACAGTTGAGAATGAAAAGATCGATAACAGACAGCAACATTCATCAATTACTAAGATCTTCAGAACTGCGTTAAGAGAATTGTGCTGTGCCCAGACAGACATTAGACAACGGGGAAATTTAGAAGGAGAGAAACTGTATTGTCTCAACACTCCCATCAAGGTCCCTCTCTGGCTGCACCACTCTAAAAATAAAGTGTTCCAAATTAAATTGCACAAAAAGCTATTGTGCATTTAATATCATTTATAAAAAAATATTTTAACAATTAAAAACTGCACAAAATACAGCCAAAAAATTATTTCTGGGCTATCTTCACTTAGGTAAATTAAATACAGGTTCTGTTTGATTACTGGAGAACAGCCTATCCAAGGAAGCAGTTTTTGCAGTATCAGCATACATTATCATTACAAAATCATTCTGAGAAAAGAAGGAAGTTGTCTTACTTGCTTTTATAGTTATTGAGAGCATCCAGCACATACTGGCTTCTTTCTGTAACAGGAGTGTTGGTGAGCTGTGTGAAAAAGGAACAGTATATATAAAAGCAGAAACTGTATTTTTTCCCACACGGTAGTATTTCAGGAAAGATTCTATTTCTAAAAAAATGGAGATAAAGCATAAAATTGTGCGAAAATAGGTCTGGTGAGGACAAAGGGAGCAGGTTTGGTTCCTGTTCATTTCTGCAAAGCGAAGGCCATGATCTCTCTAGGAACAGCAGCACAAGTTGATTGTTGCTAATTCAACCTGGCAACTCCATTCGTTAGGCAAAGATTAAAAGCCCAACAGCCAAATTTCTAAACTCCCACTGCACTGAAATCCTGGCATCACTGTCTGCTGAGGGTGAAAGGGCTGCCAATATTATCAAGATGAACAACCAGAACTATTCTAGAGCATATTCTAGTAATAAAACATAATGAAGTGATGGATAACATTTTAAGACTTTTTGCAGGTTACAGAATGTGCAAATTTTCGTAACTTTAAAAATCGGCCCTTATCTACATATGCCTACATTTGTTTCACATTTATTGTCACTTTATTCCCACCTAATATTGATTATTATTAATAATGTTAATAATTTAATTAATATTTTCCTTGCACTTGTTAATTACATCTCCTTATTTTGCTCACAAAAGAACAACTTACCTTTCCAAGCTGGAAGTGATCCCAGTTGTTACTAACAAAGTGGAGAATCTCCTCCAGCTCAAAGTACTTCTTTTTACTTTGCACTCCCAGATTGTACAGAGCAAGATGAACCACATCGACCCTGAGGGAACGCAAGGCCCTAAACGTCAGGGTGATCCTCAAGGTCCTATAGAGCACAAACTTACCTCCTCTGAGTTTCATGCACAGTAAGATTTACATACAAACAGTCTGTCTCTACATAACCATATCCATGCAACCTTCGTATTAACTTTACATTTTTAAAATCTTGTCCTTCGGATGAGACATAAAACTGAGGTCCTGACTCTCTGTGGTTATTAAACATCCCAGGGTGTTTCTCGAAACGAGTAGGGGTGTAACCCCGGCATCCTGGCCAAATTTCCCATCAGCCCTTACCAATCATGGCCTGCTAATAATCCGCATCTCTGAACTGGCTTCATTACTCTGTTCTCCTCCCCACTGATAGCTGATGTGTGGTGAGCGTTTTGGCACACTATGGCTGCTGTCGCATCATCCAGGTGGATGCTGCACATTGGTGGTGGTGGAGGGGAGTGTCCAGAAAAGCGCTATATAAGTGTAATTATTATTATTATTATTATTATTTTCATATGTTCATCTCATCTCATCACACTTGCATTTATACTTTTATTTTTTGTTGTTAATTGTGATTCTTTGCAGTTCAAAGATTGAAGCTAGGCCAACATTTCTGACCATTATCATGCCTGAATATACTCAACAAGTGAGGAGAAAAAAAGGGAAAAAAACGTGTAATCTGAAGCGAACTTTATCCTATAAATGCCATAGCAAGCATTAAAAGGTTCATGAAAAAAGAAAGTAAAATTGACAGGCCTTAATAGTCCTGTCAAACTGTAACCATTGTCAAGGCAATTGGTGCTGCAATCTCCCCATGTGTTTGATGTTAACATTGTGTGCAAGACTGTTCCATTTGCCTCAGTCAACAGGAGCTTGGTGTGAAAATCTCATACGCTGCAGATGAGTGAATGCACTCCTGCCCTTAATGTACAAAAAAACAACAGGGTGTTTGCCACTGTCAGCTCCAGTATTTCATTAATGCCAAATCTAGATCTCATGCCTGAAAAATTAGATGAGGGACGTGTCTGGAATATCCTTTGATACAAATTCATTCATGTATAAGACCTCCCCCTTGTGGTTTTACTTTAAAAGTATCAGGAGAACCCAGTGAGTAACAGCTCCGAAACTAAGGAACTTTATCCCAAATTCCAAGGTATTGGTTCTTCTGATTTTTGCTCCAAACAAAGCACTCAATTAAGCAATTAACCTGTTCTCTTACTTAGATGTCTAAAGTATTTTTCTGAAAGTGTGGATTACTCAAAGTATTCGCTTCATTACTGCCCCAGTTACTTGTAAAAAACAACAGAGTCTGGTCAGAATAATCACAATTATGCAGTTAAATTATTAGTCCAGTTGGAAAAAAAACCACAGGTTACTCGGCTTTTCACTAATTCAATATGAGCCCTCTGAACTAGACACTGCTTTGAGGGCAAAACAGCACCCACACTTTATGTAATCACAGGTGAAAAAATAATTAAGACAGATTATGAAAATGACTTCCAGCATAATCCATCTGTAAATAATTATTACCTAAAATACTGATCTGAAAATTTATTTCTGATTGCAGCAGTAAGCTTAAACTTACTTACCATCTTAGGGCTAAACGTTTGATATATTCCACTCCCTTATTGCACACAGCACAGATAAACAAATAGAATCTGTATAAAATAAAGAAAAGGTGCTGTTAAACATCTGAAGGGCTCAACTGATGATTTGTGAACACAAACTTTAATAACTCCAAAACAAACACACGCATTAGAGCATTTCAAGATAAAATCCTGGCCTTGAACATATCACAGTCCTGACATCCCCATCACAATTTCCATAACTACTGTATTTATTTCTTCAAAAGATGATGTTAGTCTAAACATTGCCCATGGGCCATGTTCATACAGTACAATTAACTAAAACATTTTAAATAATTCACGTCTTTTTTGATGCGTCAGAGTTGCCAATTTAGAGGATATATACAGCTGTGTTTACACTCATTAGAAAGGGAAGATTTAACATCTTTAGCAAATCACAACCTCTGGACAATTAGTGGAAAAAACATTTAACCTGTGCTCTTATTGAGATTAAATAAAACAGAAAAAAACAAGAATTTCAGAGCTGTATTCTTTTTTATCAAGGTTAATTAAAACAAACTCTTCTAAGGAAGACTATCCTTTACAATCACAATTAGTGAGCAATTAACTAGAAGATTTAAAGGAGGGACACCTATGTGTATCGCACCCCAGCTGTGCTGCCGATCTGGGTCCAGCTTCACAGGGCCTTATAAGAAAAACTGCTCTGAAATCACAGATCTGGTCAGACCAGAGCTCATCCTGGTGTCCCTGGCAGCTAGTGAATGAAAGAGTCCCCAGAAGGTTTATTGCAAGGATTACAACCTGAAATGCTGCTCCCCATTTATACAGTTGGGTAGACTGGAACACCAGGGGTAAAGTACTGTACATCAAGTGTACAACACCAGGGTAACACCAGGGACTTGAACCTACAACCCATAGGTTATGAGACCAGTGACTTGTCCACTACGTTATTCTGACCCAAATGTCAAATATATCTTAAAAAATATCTCCTTATCCCCTTTCCTGAACATGGCTTGTGCATACTGAGTGAAGGCCAAAGTAATCATGTTGCTAACCATTTGAAAGTTAATACAGCATGGACAAAATTAATTGTAAATTTAATGAGACACTTTAATTCTGCTGCAAATCAACAACCAAGTTAAATTCCTAGAGGAAACATTAAACAACATTAAAAAAACTGAGAAAACCTGCTTCTGATTCACCTCCTTTCCTCATAGCCATCTTAAAAAAAACACATTCCAACAGCTAAGCAGACTGGAGGTCTTTATCCCAACAGGACTCATTTTTCACCACGCACCTGTCTCCAAACATCATGGACTCATGCAGGCACTGCACGCAGGCTTCATGAAACCACTGACGACACCTGAAGCATTGCAGCATCTTAAGGTACCATCTGGGAAAGGAAATTTGACAAAAAAGATTAGCTTTAAATTATGAAATGCCTTCTGTGACCAACTGACATTGAAAGATAACAGTAAGGCAGACACCTTGATTTAATTAGCATGGTATCATTTATTTTGTACATTCAGCAAATGCTTTCCTGCAGTCTGGCCATTGCTGAGAAGAATACAGCAAATCATGGCTTTCAGTACAATGGCAGACGTGCCCAGCCTGCCTGGGGCTGGTTTCATAAGGCTGAAAATGTGAAATAGCTGGGAATCAAGAAGAGACAGCAAGGGGCATGTCTTATTTATGCTCAGGTGTTAAAACAAACATCCTTTCCTCAGCTGAACCCCTTACAAGAAAAAAACAATGAATCCCCGTCTATCAAAACAGGCAAACTTTAAAAAAAGTCAGTCAGCACAAATACTACAATTGAAAAGCATAGAGTGCATTTCAGATGATCTTTAGCAAAATATTTTATCTGCGAGGTTTATGAGATGCTGAACATTGACTACTTAATTCTGACATGAGATGAAAAATGGGAAGAATGCTCCAGTGTTTTTTTTCTCCTGCTCTTTATGCACATTTTGAGCAACTGACTGCTCACAGTTCCATTTTACTGCGAGTCAAGTTTCTTTTAAAGCAAAAGAGATTTTCCTCTGTGAGGTGAGCAGAGGTAGGGAAATGTCAGGAGGTTCTGCCCACCCTGTTTACTCCCACCCAGCTGGAATAAACAGATAAACAACTTTAGGCTAATCAAGCCAAGTGATGGCTCAAGCAGGAAATAGCTGATCAAATAGGTTTCAGGCAGGAAACAATTTTTTTCCCTCCAATATACAGTACAGTGGGCAACGTCTGCCTATCTGCCCCCTCCCTGCCTCTTTGCAGCGCCAGCAAGACACAACTAACACATCCCTCAGAGGAGCCGGCCACATCACAAGGCTGGTGTTTTGCTACAGAGGGCTTGAATGCGGCTGGGGATTCTGGAAAGTGTTAACGCCCACAACACAGAGCATTACACGCACATGTCCTTAACCTTCACTTTTCCTCTTCGATATCCCTCAACACATCACCAGAAGGACAGAAGAGCAGGAAAGGTGGTGACTCCCAGGACACACTTGGTTCAAGCCCTGGCATTGCCACAGGCAGCATACTTAACAACCTTGTCCTCTGTCCTTGGATAAAAGAGTAAAAGACATTTCTCTTGGGGGAGCTTAGTTAGTAGCAATAAAGCCCATTATAAACACCTGCATTTTCCTTAATAGACTTGACTACTCAAGAAGGCTAAAAGCAGTTTTTGCCCAATACCAGCTTAGCTGGGCCTTAACAGCACACAGTAACAGCCTTGGGTCAGCATCTGCAATGTCTATGTGGTCAGCTGGAAGTAGAAATTTTATATGATACATTAAAAAACAGCTGCCGATTACCAACTGGCACAAGCAGAATCTGCTTCCAAAAGGACAACTAAATACTTTAATTATTATTAACTTACTCGCCAGGCCCCCCACAGTAGCAGTAACATTGCTGTTGGTTGGTTCTGTGGAGGGAGTCCCACTCCAGCTCATCTGGGTTGTACGTCAGCACTTGTTTCATTGCCTGCAGTGCTTTCGCAATGGGGCCTTTCTTCAATGCCCCACCTTTCTGCAGAACAAGAGAAAAGCGTGCTGTCAATATGCAACAGCTTCAGGAACCAGCGAGTGATCATCAACGTCTTTTCAACAAACAGTTTCAGGAGACTACCATCTGGGGTGACTAACTTGTGCAAAATACTTGCTATAACCCCTGAGAGACAGGAGAAGCCCAATGGGTAGTGTCCTCTTTCTTGATAAAAAGGGCACCAGGTGTCGACATCTAGATTGACATTTTCATCTTCACAAGAAGGAAGGAACCAATTGACAAAGCAGAAATCTTTTACAAAGAGGAATAATTCCTCTTTAAGATGTTTGCATTCTGTCTGTAAAATTCTGCCTGAGCATAGTATGAAAGATAAGATCACTTTATTAGCCATATACAGTTTCTTGCATTAGGAATATTTGTCTTTTCACATAACCCAGCTTGCTCTCAATGAAACACACAGACAGGGAGAGAAGCCATTAATATGGAGCCCCTGGAGCAGTTGGGGTTAAGGGCCTCGCTCAGGGGCCCAACGGAGTAGGATTCCTCTGCCAGCCGCCTTCCAGCCACAGGTGCAGATCCTGAGCCACAGAGCCACCGCTCCGCCACTTCAGTTCAGAAAGAATTCTGAACTACAAAACGGTTTTTATGTCATATACCTCTTTTGTGTTTTATTTGAACAACCAATCAAGCAATGAAAACCAAACATAAGAAACACCTTTCATTGAAATTACAGGGTTATGAAAACGAAAAAAAAAAAATTATTTTAATTTTTCTTATTCTCCTCATCTTCATTCAGAGAGGCTGAAAACCCATACAGCCTGTCTCATCTCTGTATTTCACTCACCCTCACCGCTAATGCAAAAATGCACCTCCTGCAAAACCAGGGTGACACATCCAAAGTGCTTTCCACCTGGGGAAGATGACACTGTTGGTGATAACCTGGCAAAGCAATGAAGACCAAGAAAGAAGATTAGCTGTAACATCAACAAATAAATCTGCAATCTGCTGCCTGCTTAATAGCTTCTAACTAAGTCAGTCCCAAGAGGCTGAGTACTTTCTCCTCGGCTTCATTCAGTCACTCAGCAAGACCAGCTTTATGAAAATTAATTATAACCATCAAAGAATCATCTGAGCCCATTTTTCTTTATTTACTATCTTCTCTGCTGGGAATGCACAATGATGAAAACGAGAGACTCGTATTGTTTCCCAGCATACTGTACATAAAAAGAAAAAATATATATTCATGCAGTGCGGGTGGTACTGTGCTATGAACACACATAACAGAAGTCTTACAATTTTTGACTTGCTGTCAAAAAAACAAACACTTCAAAATAAAAAAAATATGATTTTTGCATCTGACTAACCCTGAAAGATTTTTTTTAAGTAAGAGCGGTAAACAGTTTTTTCTTTGTTACTTTTACAGGCCTGGGCTTATAAACGTGTCCCATGACCCTGAACTGGATTAAAGGGGTTAAAAAATGGATGGCATAATAAATTAAATTTATAACAAATTAATCTTACAAATTGACCTCAGAAAGCCTTTGTATGTGTGGGTTACAATTATTTAATATGGCATTTTCAGCACTTTGTCGTCTTGTTTTCCAGTAATAGAGTGCATCACAATCAGCCTGTTTAAACAGCTTCCACTTGAAACTGGGTATCACTGAATCATAATGGGGAAATAGCCAATTTTATCAAGTGCATGGCTCTGGTATATTAAAAAGAGGCTTTAATGTCTGTAGCTAGTAATATACGAAATAGTCTCAAATGTCCTCTCTTCTGGGCTTTAATAACCTTTTCCAACAGCACAGACCAATCCCGATGACAAATTTGAGGTCTCTGTTTAGAAAATTCAACTGCATCATGTTGCAAATTTGCAATCAATACAGGTGCTTCAAACTGATGAATCATCAAGCACAGTTTGTGAATAAGGTGCACTGACTAAGCTTCTGTGATTTGCTCTTATTCATAAAAGCAAAAATTGCCTCCTATCCCACCTTGGATAAATCTAAGATGTCTTTCTAAATCTGAAACTGCCGTATTAGACAGCAGAAAGCAGGTGGTGTAATAAAGAAACTGAATATTTAATCAGGTCCCTTCAGGGAACGTGAGGAGATGAGGAAATACATGTCATTTCCATTTACTCACCTATTCCACATTTGCCACATATGAGGATTTCATTGTCTGACACCAGAGCCAGTCCAGAGCACACGCTACACTTGGGCTCCTCCCCTGGAACCCCAGCTGTGAACAAGTGCAAGCAGAGCGGCAATCAAGAAAGAACAAAACCTTTGAACAATGCTACAGCACTTAAAACTGCACTAAACACCACACCAAGTATCTGCAAAACAGACCTTCACCATAAAACCTTCGGTGGCAATTTGCAAACCTTGCCGAAAGCACCACCTGCTAATGTGAAAGATGTATGGTGTCTCGATGTCTTTGTATTAGGTGAAATGCTCATGGCAGGTCACTTACGCACCCTTTCTTAAAATGCATGTATCCATGGCTGTTGTGGTCTGTACACATAGTTTTAGGTCAGGATTGGTGTAAAAGTTGGCTTAAAGGATTCAGTTTATATAACAGAGTTAAGGTTATATGGGAGACTTCTGGGAAAGCTAAGGTTGCTGCTAGAAGACGTGTTAGTGAGACCAGCAGGGGGCGCTCACCCTGTGGTCTGTATGGGTCCTAATGATGCGGTCATTAAAAATTCCAGGTCTTTCTCAAAAAGAGTAGGGGTGTTACCCCGGCATCCTGGCCAAATTTCCCTGTGGTCCTTACAATCATGGCCTCCTAATAATTCCCGTCACTATACTGGCTTCATCACTCTGTTCTGCTCCACACTGAGAGCTGATGTGTGGTAAGTGTACAATACTGATGCAATATGGCTACTGTTGCATCAGTTGGGGGCTACATGTTAGTGGTGGAGGGGGAGTCCCCATTACCTGTAAGGTGCTTTGAATTGAATAATTAGGAAAGGAACTATCAGGTTAGGTTCTATACGGAACAGGCTAATGCACAGCCCACCTACAGACAACACACAGGTCTCTGTCCCTTGACTACAGCCATCCGCCCAGTGTAGGACGGTGCTCCCAACTCTGTGGCAACAAAACAGCAGCAAACGACATTCCGTCCTGTTTCAGTGCGCATCTGAAATGGAGGGCATTTGCTTTTTACAAAGGATGTTCTTTCCCCTTTCTAAAACAGTGTGTTGCTTATACAGTAACTGTTTTAAAATCCTAGTTGTTACAAACTGTGCTGTCTGATGTGACCTGCAATGTAAAATACAGTAAGTGCTGGACAAAGGCGGAAATGAAGTATCATATTTTCAAAGAGCTAGTGTGAGCTCATGCATTTATGTATACTGCTGGATTTTAGACAAGAAAACTACTGACACATAAGGTGCTGACAGAAATAAAATGTCGGAAACTTTGTTCTGTAGCATTTCATTTGTGAAAGATTTATGGCCTGTCAGACTACATTACTTGTAAACATGAATACATTTCTGAAGCTGTGTTGTGTACCAGGATTATATAAACATGAGTGGAGAGGGAAACATGACAAAAAAAAATATTTTTTTTTGCCAGAAAACAAATAATTTGCTTTCACGTATTAAAGGACTCTTCTGTTTCCTTATTGAAGCAAGACTTGGACCATGCTTAGAATGGTTACAGAATGGTTACAGAAGCATATAGCCTTATTTCCAATTTTTATTCCTAAGGGTAAATACTGTTGGGTTTCCTTATTTTTCTGCTGTAACCTGAACAACTTGTTGTCTTGAGATTCTTTCCCCTGTACACCAAGGGGCGACATTAGAATTAATGACTGATTTGAATGACACTGTGGCCAGAGAGCTACCAACCAAACCATGCTAAGTCTTCTTTTCAGGGTGATTTCTACTGTTTACAAGACAACGGGTGGGCAACATTCCTCATTGCATTCACCAAAAGGTTTGACTAACGCCACATAAAATGCCAGTTTTCTACTAGAAATGCCAATTAAACGTGCATTAATATAATACGATGGCTTACATTTCATTTACAGAACAGCAGGACACCTGGCATTCTGTGGAGTCTGCAGATGAACAACTCTCTTCTCTTCTAACTCATACTCTATTCTGGAGTTTAATTAGTACCATCAACTCACCATGCTGAATGTCCTTAAATAAAACCCAGAATTTGGAGTTATCCTCAAAGGTGACAAAGCAGCTCAGCTTGGAAGTGCTTACCTACACGTACATAACACAAATGTGAAATAAGAGAGAAAAAATCAATTAAAAAAAAGATCAACTTTAGAGGTCTGTAAAAACATTTAAATTCTTCAGTTCCAGGAGCCAGTTTCTTCATGTGCGAGCAAGCCTGTAGGTGAAGGTACTGTAGGCAGATTGAGAGCAGTTTTCAGTTGTTTGAGAATCCTGATGTTCCACCTCTTCTTGGGTATTAAAGTGTCAGCAATGCAAGAGGTCTGCTCCCCAGACAGATAATCTGCTCTCCTAAATCCAGTCCTTACAAAGGCGTAATAGCCATCATTAAAGAAGCCAATGTACATAACACTAGCCATCTTTATACTGTAACTTGTGTAGCTATAGTCTAACGTAGGTAGGACATTGACAGTATAACAATGTTTTTACCCTAATCAAAAACATAAATTTGAGGCATAACCTTGAAGGGCTGAGATTTAATAAAACAGGCGACACAAATTCCACGTGTTACTGCTCGTTTTCTTTAGACCTCCTTTTAAGAAATGGACCTTTCCTCTCCAGCTTCAGAAACTATACAGAAACATGCCTGGACCCACAAGAGTTCTCCAGTGGCAGACATCATTACAAACCACTGCTTGAGCCGAAGATGAAGGAACTGCTAAATGAACAGCGTGTTCGGCAGGTTAAAGAGGAAGTCACTCACTCTCTGAATCCTTCCTAGGTAATACAGCCCGTCTGACCACCGGCACAACACATACTGCCCTTCCGTCACACTGCTCTCCATGTCCGTGCAGTTTTTTCCTTGCTTCTGAGGGGATCTCTTGGGCTCCAACTGTTCATGGCTCTTGGTGCTATAGATACCCCTGTAGGGCTCCAGCATGCCGCTCTCCATGAGCCCCCAGAAATCCTATCGCTTCAAATGAAAGAATAAACATAAAACCTTCAGACGCACTAGCACACCAAAGCAAAACAGCAAACTTGGTGACACACATGAGCATTGTTTGTAGAGTCACAGCAATTCACAAATGTGTCTGTTCGGAAAATAAAACCAAATTACGTAGTGTGAAATACCGTGATATTATTTCTCTTAGGCAGCCCTCACACAATTTGTGTGGTTTTGCCATGTTCTTTAATACATTATTTGATACCCCTGTGTGCTTCAGATATCTCTGTATCATATTTGTAAAACAAATTCTGCAATTTGTACAATCCAATAATCCTAACATCTGTTACATACACACAGTGAAGGAACTGGTTTTTATCTCAGTTTATTCATTAACTCATTATTAAATTATTAACTTAGTCTGAAAGTATCAGGGAATGATTAGGCTACTAAATTTAAACCAAACTGAGATCATCTGTAGAACACAGGCAAGACTTAACGTGCTGTACTAACAGGATGAAACAGAATGAATCCCTTTCATTTTAAGTGCTTTACAGAAATACTTGCAAGTTGAATCATCACAAAGACAACCCCAACCACAATTTAACTGCACAGTATGTGACTTCACTTAAATAACGGTAAGTTACTCAAATGGAAAACAAGGCTTTGCCACTAGGGGCTATCCGAATGAGGTCCGGTTGAAATCGGTGTCTCTGCAAGTGTTAGTTTACAGAGAAAAAACTCATGAAAATAGAAGACAGATATGCAACAGGGATTTCTTAAACTGACAAAAATACTTAGTAAGAAAAAGGTGCAAAGTACAGTTAGCGAAGCTGTTATCTGCGAACAGTAGCGATCAAAATGATATTATTATTTTTAAATGTATCCTTTTAAGTGCCCCAAAGCCTGTAGGAACCCCGCCCCTCCAGCGAGCTGCGAGCTGAGTCGCGCTCTGTCGTAATCACAAACAGCGACAGGGCACGCTGGGCACGCTTTGTTGTGTGTGTGCTGCAGGTTCAAAAGCTGACACGTCCCTTTGGCTTTTTTTGGTAATGCCCCTCAGCAAGTGCAAAAAGCAACGTGTGCCCATTTATATGAAAATATTATTTTCTGAAAGCACAGTGAAGAAGAGTAGCAGAGAACTGAACGCGAATAACTCCCCTCACCACAACCTTTGCAATCTGATTTCACCGATAAAAGCAATACAACTACACAGTGCTCGGCACCTTGCTCGTTATACGCCACACCTCACTGTAAGGCTCCTGTAAACTAATTAACATTTTAAACAGTACGGATGCATTCATCAAAATGTGTCCTTTACTCAACTGCGAAAAGTAAATGCAAAGCCGCGGACGCAACACTTTTTGCAACTTCAGACAAGCAATAAATGACCTTAGAAAATTCATAAAAAGCTACTTACATAAAAAAATAATTATAATGTTGTCAGCCAAAATTACCGAGAGAACACTGCATAGTCTATCGATGTGACAGAACGTGACACAGATGTCTTGAGTGTTTGCGGTTATTTTATAGTTTTTAAGAAAAATCCCGCACCGGAGATGATAATACTGTACTGCAAACTTTGTTTCTAATCGTCCATACAGAATGACTTAAGTATAAACACGGATCTCTAAGAAAGTAAAACCCATGCTTTGATAACTACGAATCCAAACAAATTCAGTCTATTTTATTAAAGCAAAGTTTTTTAAAAAAAAACTTTTATCAGCAAAACCAACAGATATAGCAGATAACATTCGCCTCGTCTTCGCTTACCGATTTAATAGGCCTCCGGAGTGCAGAAAATACAAAACAGAATTTCTTTAAACTCGTTTTGTGTCTCCCATTAGATGTAGTATACTTTATAGCGGGATGCAGGGGTGAAGCAGCTATATCTAAGGTTTCAGATTGTGCAAGTCGCCATTTTTTTTTTGCTTTTTCCCGCGAATCATTTACGTTTTGCTTATGTAATTAACATAGCCCCATCATCATCATCATCATCCAGGAAGTCAGTCTAAACTTCTTTTGAACCCCGTCTCTTGTATCTCACAACATTTTAGCAACGTGCACATATATAATCTTACAACTATAATTAAATAAGTGAAATAATTTGGTATTGAAAGCCAGTGTATTAGATTTTAAACAATATTAAAGTATTAATAGTAGAAACAAATCAACAATAACATTATTAAACTTATGATTGATTGTGTCACTTGGAAGAAGTTCATTGATGTTAATTTAAGATAACATTGTATTTCCTCTTGTTGACACAAATATGGATACAGTTTTGTCTTTGTAAAAACTGGATGATACATATAAGTAAAAAAACATTTTGCACATTTCAGATTTAAATTTTTCAGTTACTGCACGTAAAAGACAAAATTGTGTCAGGCTACGTTGGTATATAAAACAATGGGCCTATTCAAAATAATATTGTGATAACAGAAGAAGAAATAAAAGTGAAATATTAATAAGCTTAACATGTATTTGTTGCATTTAGCGCAGATTAAGTCACATTAATTGAAAAGGATGGGCAATAACATAATACAATTTTAGGAAATTGTAATAGACTGTAGTTTAATGGGACATTCTTTGATTGTTTTGAAACAGACTTCTGGAGCTTGACATGGTTAAATAGTAATCACCAAATATCAATAACATTGTGTCTTTGCATTCTTATATATATATATCTCAGGTTCTGATTGACAAGAACTTTAAAGCCTGAAATAAATCAAGTAGCAATGGAATGGGTGTCTACCTTCGTCCACAAGCATTCTTGCACTGAACTAGCCTTGTCAGATGAGTAGGATGTAATACAGTAGATGCAATGCTACAGAACTCAGTCCTTTTATTCCTGAGGCTATTAACCTGTTTAATTTGGAAAATTGATTGTATGTTTGACTTTGTACTTATTTATTCCTTTCTCATAATACATATATGTCTCTTATTTGTTAATGTGTTCATCTCATGTTACAACATGATTGCATATTATGTTGTCTTTTACCTGCCCGAAAAGCAAATTTTCCATCTAGCATAATAAAAGAAAATAAATAAGTAGGATAGAGTGATTAGAATACAAGTAGAAAATGGTGAAAACCATTTTTTATAATATATAATATAATAGTGTTATTTGAACTGACCATTAAAATCCAGAAGGCAGACTACAGCACTTGTTTTTAAAGAAAAAAACTATGAAGGAGTGACACTGAGCTTAGTGGAAGTAAGCAAAATACATACAGTGTATGGAATAACAAATTTGTCCTTTCAAAAACATTAGCCATTGAGGCCAAAACTGATACAAAGCACTTTTCCTGCCAGTATTACAACAGCAAAAACTGTCATGAGTATTAAGAGATCACCAGTGAGGATGAAAACAAAAATTGCAAAATTATTTAAATTAATATTTTACAGAGGTATTTAATAAGGAAGAAAAAACCTGATGCTCAGCATTAAGCCATCTTGGTATGATAAAGGTTGATGACAGACCCAGAGATATACCCATTCCCAACAAGTGGGACAAATCTGATCTTGGAAACTAAAGACCAAATACTGTAGGTCTATTATATGTAAAAATAAGGAAACATTATCTAGAGGTAAATTAGAAGATAATTTGTGTACTAACAAGACCCTAATAGGGCAGGAAAGAAGATTATGAAAGGCAGAACATGTTTAGCATACAGCACTTGTAAAATGTCTTTGAGCAAGCATCAGCAGCAACTGAAGCAAGCAGCGCTCATGATGTAGTAAAATTAGATATCCAGAAGGGTTTATCATATTCCAGGTTAATTTAAAAAGGTTAATTTTCTAAATAAAAGCTATAGGAAGTGAGAAAGGTGGTGCATGCAAGTAAATTGTTCAAATAATTGTACATTGGAGCACCATAATTAAAGAAGTTACAATGAGATTTATATTAGGCTTTAGCTGCTATTTCAATGTCAATCAATGATCTTGACTTTAACATACAGTAAGTAGACAACTTGTAAATTCTATGGTTGATATACAATTGAAACAGCTAAGAACCAACAAAGAGACTTAGAAACTCTTGAGGACTGGAAAGAACCTGACAAAATTAAATGCAGTCATGAGCACAAATGTATCAGATGAGTGATGCAGCTTTTGTAGGAACCATCTGTGAAACAAATTTTAGGTTAGAATTTAAGTTAGAATTTGACAAATTATTTTCATTAACGCTTGAGATGAAGCAAGAAAGTTAACAAAAATAATTTGTTTAAATTATTTCTCTAAATCATCTTGTATTTCTTAATAAAGGAAACAAAATTCTAAGGTATGCAGTTAAAATTCAGCCAATTACATTATAATTATAAGCAATTTAAGAAAGAATGTAATTAAAACAAAAATAGGACAATGCCGTCCTCGATAAAAAAAATCAAATGTCAGTGAACAGAATTATTCCTTGTCAAAGGTGAATGGTGTATCCTTCAAAAGAAATTATTATTTGTTTTGAAAATACATTATGAGAACAGATTTTGCACAGATGCAAAATCCTGAAAGGTTAAGAGAAAAGACTGCTTCAACCTTGGCAATACAGGACTGAAACAAAGACTAAAGGGCAAAATGGAAATTACAAGAATGTAAATTTAATGCTAAATTTAAAATGAATGAAATATTTTAAAAAATATTTCTGTAGGAATTTTGTGAACCACAGTTCTGAAAACAGTAGAATATTTGACCACTCAACTGTTGGTGAGACTAAGGAAACCCTCTTTACTGACACAGTTGTTTAGAATAGTATGCTTTTTGTTGTATTTTTTTAACACAAATACAACCAAGCAAGAGACAAAACCACACATAGCCACGTGTTTTGATATCAGAAACGTTACAGAACAGTACAGAAGAAATAAGCGTTTTGCTTCATTTCCCTTTCTGCCACCTGCTGGTGCCATTAAGACATCCATACATTTTCAGGATCATCTTTATCCTTAGAGTGTCACAGTGAGTCAGTGCCTCACCTGGCAGGCAGGAGTGCTAATTAAGACTTCAGTACATCCTGGAAAAGACACCAGTTCATTACAGCCCATTAATTCACATCGCAAATCCTTTCTCCAGAGGTTTGATGTTTCACATTTTCACTATTGATGAAAATATAAGCATATCATCAGCAGTTAATCTAAAACCAGATTGGCCAGATTATGTCCTGTTGTCAATTGGATCTGTGGCTAGTGTCATCAGGCTTCTGCCATTAGTTGCCCCATACTGGCCCTCTAATACCTCCTCCAGCAGCAACCTTAGGTTTATAAAGTCTATAGTCTATAGTCATTACTGATACAGAAAAGAACTCAAGCATGCCTCAAAAAAAAGCAAAAACAAGAACAAATGATTTACAAAACTGTTTCATGCCCAAGAAAACAACATTTGGAATCATTTTTCATATTGTCGATGTTATATTGCCCAACAAAATATGTGCTAAGATAATAACTTCAGTTTTCTCTATTTGAAAAACAGTTGGTCTCATGGGTTCAATAATGTTGAATAGCCTGGATCAGTTTTATGGGATCTTTATGTTTCCTGTTTGCAGCACCTGAGGTGTCCAAGTGCAGTACATTTCATAATGCTGCAAATTTAAAGCTTTTGCATTCCCTTGAAATTCACTAAAAACCTCTGAAGTCCTCTATTTATGCAAACAAGACCCACAGAAGTCTTGGTACTGTATATCCTTATACTCAGGTCCTGTTTCCATTCTAAGTCTTTTTTTCTGAAATAGGACTACAACTACATGTACTTTAAGCTCCTGGACTGACTGCTATTTCTTCGTGCAAATACATTGTAGGAAGGGGAGAGAAACTTTGTGCTATATAGCTCCAAGGCTGTAGTATCCAAGCTAAAACAGCTACTTTTAATACCACTGATGTGTCATTAATAATGGTTTTCAAATATTAGAAAATAACAACAAAATGTTTGGACTTGGTTTTCTAAAAACCAAGGCATCTAGGCATCTAAAAATTCCGGATGTAAAAACAATATTAAAAATGTTTAAAAAAGTTTTACTGGTCTTTATGTTGTTCAATAACAACAAGTGAAGTGTCCAGAAAAGCGCTATATAAGTGTAAGCAATTATTATTATTATTATTAATAAAAACTATGATAACAGACTCTAGGTGGTTTTAACAGAAATCCATTCATCCATCTATTTTTCTCCCGCATGTCTTAATGAAGTCTGGAGTAACAGCATGTCAAGTCCAACAGGACCTGAATCGTTTTCCTCCACAACAGATTCTAACTCCTCCGCAAGAACTGCACCTCCAGTCTTTCCTGTGTTGTCATGAATGTCATTTGTCTCTTCCAAAGAAGTACTGTAGGTTAGGCAAATAAGGAGGCAAAATGCAAACAAAGCATGGCAAAATGACGGGTAAAGTTGATTTGCGCAGCAAATTCACACTTCAGAATTTGAGTTGTGAAGATGCGTACAATCTGAAAATGCACACACCAGTAACGACTTCAATCAACAGCATAAATATAACTAAAAATTTAAAAGGCAAATGTTTAAGACGCAGCTCCGGCCTGTGTAGCATTACTTACCAATCATGACAATCTGCTCTGGAAGCTACAATCCTCACAAAGTTGCAATCAAATATCTTGATTTTTCTATATACAATACTTACTGTAGGTTTATCTACATCTAGCCAATAATACTTTAAAATTCTCCAACATTGCTATAAAACTAAGTTTTATTCTTCTTATGTTCTTTTAAGCAAAAATGCTTGCCAATTTACTGTGTAACAGACAACATACTTTTATGCTGACACAAGGAACAAGTTGAATTCTGTAGAAAAATCAGTTTAATACAAAATAAATCAGCACTCACAATAGCACATCAGTGCCTGATAATAGTGACCTCTTTTTCTTGTGTTTACGTCGTTTAAGTTTTAAAGCTCCACAGATTTCTTCCATTCATTCTCAAGGAAGAAGAACACCTCCCCTTGGAGATCAGAAATAGCCATCTACTAATGCAGGTTTACAGAGAACAGACTGCGGTGGTAGATGGCATAGTGCACCTTCCCTGGACACCATACTGATCCTCAGAGAGGTAGCAACCTCAGCCTGTGGCAGAAAGTTCTTTACCTGATTACTGCAGATATATCTCCTTGATTTTACCCAGAGCAGATTGCTCCACTCTATACTCAAATTCAGTGTTAGCATACTGTTTTTTTTTCTGAAGGCTGTACTGTATATAGTACGGTACCTTCACATGAAGCGTGAAATTAACAAAGAATAACCCCATCATAAATTGCATACATAAAATAAGCCAGTTTTTGTGGCTTTTATTTAATTACTGATTATTATTTAATTTCCTTTCTAATATATTCCTATTAGAAAAAGTATTGCTAAATTAGAGGAAGGCTCCTCTCCTAAGACCTGAAAAATAAGCCTCAATAATTCTCGTTTTCTTTCAAGGCATCAACCTATAGCACCGTAGAAAGCAGCCTGAACAGATACAGATTCAGGAGGTTAGTAAAAAGAAGGATCTGACATTCCTCTACAAATCATCCCATTAATTCTCAAGCAACATACTTAGAGAGCATTTCAAGCATTATCTTCTCATGTCTTTAACACAGTTGTTTGTAATGCATTGAAAATATAAAACGTTTACAGTTTTAAAAGAAATGATCAGTTTTATTCGTTAAAAAAATAAATGTATTTTATGACAAAATCTCCAAAGCCTAAATTTCTGAGAGCTTAATTTAATCCAAGTACAATAAATATTCCCTTGTGTAATTGTCAGAAAATAAAAAAATGGAAATATGTCATCTTTTCTGCTGATGGTTTACAAATTTAGAAAATATATACAGTATACATAAACCCTGGATCCTTTCTTAACACTATTTTTAAAAATACAAATGAAAAATGAATCTATTAAAACAGAAATGGAAATTATTTTGCATATACAATATGCACTGGCTCCAGTGGGAATCTGTATATCCAGTGTACTCGTATTATTAAAGTCACTGTCTCTGGAATGTACTTCTAAAATTGTAATTACATAACTAAATGGTGGAAAGTGTTTTGAAGAGCTTATGCAGTTGTGTCTACGATGCACTTTATGAACAGGGTGTCGTCCTTGCTGTAGGCGTGCTTGGGAGACTTCAGCTTGGCGTGGGGAAAGAAAAGAGGGCAGCCACTGGCCACATTCATGTCTCTGACTGGCCTTTGGAAAGAGGTGGAGGAAAGGTCAGGTCGAAAGGCATCAATCACGTGCTCCCTCTGATTCTGATCCAAGAGGAAAAAGGTAACCTGAACAGAAGGAACAGCATCATTCTGTTAGCAGGGAGGAAGGAGGTGGTGACAAGGCACAAGTGCCGAAAGACAACATTTATTAAAAACATCCTTCCCAGGGCTGGTCTGTGGGACCTCCTGTCTTTGATTTGTTGTTGTAATGGAGATTTGGGATAACTGATCCCTTAATTGAAATGTAGATTTTTCTATACACACTTTTGTTTGGTTCCACCTGAGCACTGAGATAACAATTCTAAGAATTCTGAAACCACAAATTGGGTATTGGGTTAATTCCAGTTGTAGCCCACTAATGTTTAAAGCAATGAGAATAGTTGAAACAGGTGTTATTAACTACAGTAAATAATTCAATTAAAGGGTTCACATAAAAATTGAAGGAGCTCAGTACATCCACACCTCTTTTTATTAATGTAATTTGGTCCCAGAAAACCCCTTCCTATAGCAAAAATTCAGAAAAGGAAAACGTATTTCCATTATTTCTTCCCAAAAATGTGGGTCACAATTCACATGCTTCGTAGTATCGAATTTTCATAAGAAGAACATTCATAAAAGAGGTGCAGGTGTATGAATGGAAACCATTAAACACAGACTGACCAGGACCTGGAAATCTACAGTATCTAAAACCTGTTCTAGGCAGAATAATGAGGCAGTTACGGAAGTTAGTCTGGCTGGTTTAAGAAACACTGATTCTTTGAAAGAAATGTTACTATTGTAAAAACAAAAAAAATGTACCTACATGGAATTGTAGGATTTTTTTTGTTACCAGCATGTAGGTCACAAAATAGTTACAGTAAGTTTTGCATTGTTACTGGAATCTGGCTGCTAAATTTCCTATCTTGTCTTTGTTTGATTTCATATTCAGAGAATGACTAAGCTTAGGGAAAATATCATTTGAGACAGAAACTCTCTCTGTAACTGCTGCATTTAATCTTTTTTGTTAGTTTTTCTTGGAAAACCCACTGAAAGCATGGTGGTCAGCTTTCTTCATGTCAAATTATAGTTTGTGACAAAACTAGGAACGAGGCTTGTGCTAAACAGTACAATAAATAAAGCTTTACTCCGAGACTTGTTCCACTGAGCAGCCGTGCTTTTTGAAAGCTTGAATGACAGTCAGATTTTTATAGGATTTTTTTCCCCCTGAATTGTCTTTTATTCATGTTGTCTGCCAAGAAATCTTATTATTAACCAGTCTTAGGCCTGATTAGAAACATTGCAGACTCACAAATCTTGTAATGGTCTACTCTGCACCTGCAGCCAAGAAGTTAAGACCAACAAAAGAATTTCATTATTTCTCTGATTGTCATTCAAAATAAAATGATTTTTTGTTTCAGCACTGTTTAGTTCTACTTTGGAGGAGGGGTCTCACCTTATGCTTGAATGGCCAGGAAAGTAGAGCATCATATTCCCCCTTCATGACCACAAAGAATAAGGAAATGTGTGTCCCTTTTCCCATGCCATCGCCGTTCAGGTAACACCTCATGCACACCTTGTAGCCGTACTTCCCTGTGTAGAAAGCTGAGGAAAGAAGCAGCATGCAGACTACGTTAACAGTGACAGACAACTGCAGGGAACTTTGTTTTCTTTTATCTTAAAAAACACCTAGGTATATGGTGTCTGCAGATAGGCCTTAATTGCAAGTCTTATTTTGGAGAGGAGTTGATTAATAGAAGGGTTAGTAAAAACTCTTTAGCAGTTATGAGCTGATCTCATTACATCACAGAAGTTAATCCAGGCTGAGTCCAGTTAGTACTGAGATGAGAGGCCTCTAAACAAGGATTCTACTTTATGTGGACCAGTAGGTGGCAGTATTCCTTTAGGTAAAAGCACCTGTGTGGTGTCATTGGACACTCTGCTGTGCTTCAGAGGAAATATTTGTTTGACCTAATCTGACGCAAATTTTGGTAAGGCAAAGAGTACAACATTAATTCTATCTATATACTGTATACTATCTATGTAGGATAATTGATTTGTCATCAACTTGTGCTTTATTCTATGGTTCACTTTTCCAGTCATAGTTATATTAAAATAATCCTTACAGTTCTACAGTATAACAATTTTTTTCTTGGCATTCTCCTCAAAGTGCTTTCCAGGTACTGGGGATTCCCCTCCCTCACCACCCAGTGTGCAGCCCTACCTGGATGCGACAGCAGACAGAGTGCAATAGCCCCACACGGTACAGTACAATCACCACACACCAGCTCTCAGTGGGGAGGACAACAGAGTAACAAAGTCCATTCATGGACAGGGATTATTAAGAGGCCATAACTGGTAAAGGCCAGGGGGAAATTTGGCCAGGGCCCCGATGTAACAACCCATTGCTATACTGGGGCATTAGGACCCACATAGAATGCAGGATGAGCGCCCCCTACTGGCCCCACTAACACCACTTCCAGCAGCAACCTTATCTTTCCCAGGTCTCCCATTCGGGTACTGACCAGGCACACAACTGCTGTGCTTCAGTGGACTAAAACAGTTGACCAACACGAAGAAAGGCTTTAAACAAATAAAGATATATATATATATTTAAATAAATAAGATGAAAATTTCATTTTTACACCCTCCTTTCCCACAACTCCAAAAAAGCTCACTCAAGGCTCACTCCCTGTTCTCCGTCCTTGCCTGTAGGATTGATTAATTCATAAATTAAACAGGAAAAAAGTACAATACATTTTGCACTACAACCATTGTACCTGGAGAATACAGGTTGTTTTCTCTGCCGGCTGCTGCCTCCTGCATTTTTTTGCTAAGGTTAGAGATCTTCCAGATAAATGTCCCATCATGCGAAGCCTCCTCCAGTGCTGAGATACGCAAGTGGAGTGAACTGATGAGAAGATCTTTCACAGCAAGCTTCCCCTGCTGCTCTGCCACCTGAAAAATTACATCCAGCAATTGTGAGGACCAAGGCTGTACCTGTAGCATTCACCAAGCTAAAACAGGAATTATACCAAACCCCATTCTACCCAAGTGACTCCATTTTAAACAATCACACAGTACAGAAACACTGACAGTGATATGCAGCAGAAATACTACCAATTATACTGCAAATCACATACTGTATGCTACATATACCATATATGCTACCATTTATACTGCATATTTATTTATGACACAAAATGTTAGTAGAAACCAAGGCAAATAAGTTCAACCTCTAAAAATGTATACATGTAAATTTATATTCAATTATAATAAGAACATTTCTGCCATAGCACCTTGGTAATATCACTGTTGGATCACTCCAGCTTTAAACATCCCTGTACATTGACAGCCCATGATGCTGGAAAAGTTTCTTACAGAATCTAATCGCATCATAAAGATAATAATAGAATAATATTGTACCAAGCTGCTGAATACACTTTGAAACAGCGTACTATAAGGAAGCAGGTATTAACCCTAGCGAATTTGGCAAAAGGGGGATGGGTACAATAAAAATAACGCTCTAGGGATTTGGTTGTCAAACAACAATGAAGCTGTTTCACTCATTTATTCACTAAATTTAATAGAAAGCTTTATAAATTGCTTTCATTGCTTTCTAGAAAATGAAAGGGAAAATAATGATGTTGCTAAATGAGTACTGCACTGAGGTGTTCACCAAGGAAGAAAACAACAAATCGCAGCAGAAAGAAAAAGTTCTTTATTAAACAGTATCAGCACAGGAGAGGCAGAAGTGTTTTGAGTACTAGAAGCACTCAAATGAATAAATCCCCAGGGCCGGATGGTATCATATTGTACACAGGGTACTGTATGAGGATATATTATACATAAGCTATTGACACAATTCTTTTAACATTAACTCAAGATAGGGGAAGTACCCACAGACTGAAGAAGTGCTAATGTAGTGTGCAACCGTAAGGAAAGTGACAACAGTGAATAGCTATTGACCAATAAGTCTGGCTTCTACGTGATGTAAGGTTTTGGCAACAGTTATTAAAACTACTGTAAACAAGAAGATCATTGGTATTGAAATATGATCCAAGGAAATAGTTAACATGGATTAAGAAAAGGGAGTTCTTTCCTAAACAACTAACTTGTTAGCATTCTTTGAACAAACAACAGTAATGGATGCACATAAAGCATATGATACTGTGTACTGTATATAGCTTTTCAGAAGGCTTTTGATAAAATTCCTCATAAAAGCTTAAGTCTCACATTACAGGCAGTAGGCATTCAGGGAACTGGGGAAATGTGTGTGTTTGGACTGAGTATATTTAATAGAAAACAGCAAAGACAAGGTTTGAATACTGGGATTTGGGAATGCAATTAGTGGAGTACCACTTGGATCTCTTGCAGTACTAGAGTAACCACGACTCCTGATTTCAATCAGTGATCTACAGATGATTCTGGCATAGTTAGTGAACTAGTCAGGTTTGTAGCAGATACAAAATAGTAGGATTAGCAAAAATACCTACAATCCCAATTATCGACAATCACAACAGTATTGAAATAGACTACATATACAGTAAATAGAACAACTGAGCCAGGGCTCAAGCATAAAGCTGAGGGCATACATTATTTTTGAATGTTTTCAAAAACTGTAAGATGCATTTAGAAGACTCTCAAGAAAACAACAGACATTCTGCACTATAATCCTTCTTCAATTACCTTTTGATGACAAAAACACTACAAAACAGAAACACTATTCTTCAGGTTTTATGCCCGTAGCAATTATTTGCTTTTTGTTCTTTCTTCCTCACAGCTTTAAATTTTAGATTTTGAGACATTTCAGAAAAAAAGAAAATTACAAATAATGTTTGCAAAATGTCAGCAGGCACTGACTTTACTTGCCAGGAGTGTCTACATGCGGCACAGCGGTGACACTTCATTTGCAAAAGAAATGTGAAAATGACTGAAATATTTTGGAAGGCGATGACACAGAGTGCTTCAACTGATAATTTTCATGGTTTGGCTCATCTTATGAGAGCTGTGTGACAAAAACATATACTGCTGTCTCAGTTATGTAGGGTTTATTTTACAGGATTGACTGCAGAGTTAAGGGCTACAAAGTACTAAAGCTTAAAATGTTCACTTTAGTCTGAAGTACAGTAACTGGTGGCACAGTGGTGCAGAGGCTAAAACTGCAACCTCACAGTGCTGGGCTCCTGGATTCAGCTCCAGACCTGGGGTGCTGTCTGTGTGGGGTTTGTAGATCTCCCCATGTTCATGCAGGTCTTCTCCAGGTGCTCCACTTATTATTAGAAGATTGTCCCTAGGTGTGAGTGTGTGCATGTCTGTGTCAGTGTGTCCGCCCTGCAATGGTCTGGCCAGGGCGTACCCTGCCAGGAAAGACTCGGCTCCCCCGCGCCCCTGACCTGGAAGAAGATGTTGGAAAATGGGTGGATGGTTAGGAAGTAATTCTGTTCAGTGATGAAGATGCTGCTGATCTGTTGTTATAGGACATCCATTTGTCATAAGATTCCTCTTCATTATGTGATAATTTACATTTATTTAAATGGGCTAACATTAAAAGCAAGTTATGTTCCTGTAGTTTCCTTTGTGTCATTAGTGTTACAATCTTTTCTAGCTTTACCACAGTACACCATCTTTCCCCTTCAAGCTCTGCTTCACCCTTTCTTCTTTTCCTGCTCAATGATCACTGATCACGTTCACCTTCCTACTGCCAGATATGCCAGACTGCCTGCTGAATGGTACAGCAATCAGACAAATACCAGGGTGCAAAGCAAAGGTACAGTAGATGCACACTGCTGCACAAATGTCTTTGACATTTCACACTATTCTGCTCTTTCACTCAATGCTTTCATTCTTAGTGCGGAAACACAATTTGTAATTTAAGATCTAAGCATTACAAGGATTTGTGGAAATACAAAAATATTGTCATTTCCCTGAACATACAGAGAATATTTTATTAAGTTTACTATTCTTGACAAAATACTTCAAAAGATGTATTTATTAAATTCAATAAGATTACAATGTTTGCTTTGAGATACACCATTTGACACAAATGCTGGTTTATTCTTTTTTTAAAATATATAATTATGTATCCATGTACTGTATATAATTACTGTATGTATCTTATGGCTGTGACCTCCGGCCGTACACAAGAGAGTGAGGGAGTATAGGCGTGTTTGTCCTCCTTTGAGCCACTCATCTGGTAACACAGACTACAGGGTCCCACACTAGAGGTTCATTGCTGGCAGGAGGGGAGTCAAAGTCCTCACTCAAAGCACAGCAATCCTGCAAGTGCCCAAGAGCCACATGGATTACTGTGTTTTGCCAATAGTCGAGAATATTCTGGTCAGCTATTGCCACCCTACCCTTGGTGGGGCTCAGTCAATCGATTAGAGCTCCTGGTCACAGTCAGAGAGTTAAGACCCAGGCTCGAACCCGTGACCACAGAGCTTAACCTGTGCTTGGATGAGTACCCTGACAAAGTGAGACACTTGTCGCTACAAGTACTGTTTTGAGGTATATGTACTGTAAAAGTCCCTGTGATACAATGTAAAAGTCATTTCCCTAGTTTGGTCATATTCTAATTACAACGAAACGAGATAATATATATTGAGGAATAAGGTACTGTACTTGATATTTTTGTACATTCTATATTTATCTCACCCAGCTAAAGGAATGACAACCCTAGACATAAGGTCGGGTCTGCCAAAACCCCTCTCACTAACCAGGGATAAAGCAGGGAGGCTGCTTAAACTTGTATTTAAAAACTACATTTTGCATTCAAGCCAACAACTGGAAAGAACATTCTGCCCAAAAAAGCCAATGGCAGGTATAGTTTCATGAAGGAAATCATAACACAGAATTTAGAAAAAAAAAGGATTACCTTCAGAATTAGATTCTTTGGAGAGAAGAAGTTATTCCTGTCACACTTCCAGTTTTCCAATTGAATATCATTGTTTTTCCTTTTGCAGGCAAAGAGATCTAATCAAGTCCAACTATGCACTAAATTTTCCATTATCTTGTACTTTTGGCAAAAATAATTCTACAAACAATACTTTTTTCTGTGACAATCAGGACTTCACATAACAAATATGTGCCTTTGGATCAAATATAAGAGGAGCCTTCAGTATGCTGAATTTATTAGCTCTTAATTGTAGAAGAACTATGGCATATTTGTGTTTTACCATAACATATTACATCAGACAATTTTATGTGCTCTTCTGGAAACTAGCCCGGTATCCACAGCTGCTTTGCATCATCTGCTGGAGTGACTGCAGAGCCGAAAAGTGGATGTGACCCAGTACTCCATTCTAGTCCATAGAAGAACAGCTGTCTTCCCTTTGCAGAGTGGAACCCAGTGTGCCATCATATAAAGCCAGCAACGAGGTTAGGTCAGACTAAGATGAGAATCAAAGCTTATCACTTAGGAAGATAAACCCCACTGCACTTCTCTGCTGAATTCTGAACTAATCAAGCCAGCAGAAGTGCGATCTGGAATGCACTTCACAGCTGACCATCAGAGATGTGGCAACTGATATTTATTTTGGGTTAACACATGAAACACGCCAGGTAAGATAAGACGTTAGCACAGTCATTTTAAAAGAAAGGATTAATCTGTTCCCACCATAATCTTAAAAATCTAAGTCCCTAGTTTTTCAGTCTGTGACAGATAATTTGAATTATTTGACTAGCCACAGCTAAAAGCCAAGAACCTCAGGTCACTCAGTGCCACTGGCCTGGTTGTTGACACAGGATTGAATAAAATGTAGCCTATTTGTGGGCCATGAAAGAATGCATCAGACCTTGTTGACTGATACTTTGTTAGAAGATGTGTTCATTATAGATAATAAAGATAATTTAGCTGATTGATTACCCCAACGAGGTGAGACTACTCTTATGTGTAAGTCTAGATGGGTGATTATTAGGGACAGGTCATAACAGAGTGTTGTGTTAGGGAAAGGGTTTTGACATTTTAAAATACAAGTAAAGTACCAATTGTAGATATGCAAAGCTACTTAATCAGGTAAAATCTCCTATTTACAGCTGTCCCAAGAGCAATTGAAATAAAAAACATCCCAATTTAATAATACTTTCAGGACTCTAGCCTAAACCAGTTTCATATATAGGCTACTAAGCAGTAAGTTGTGAATCCCTACAACTTTGGGATTTGATGTAATCATGTGCTACCTGTTGTATACAATTTATATCTCAAATGCGTGATTTAAACTTCAATATACAGTGCAGACACCAGTGTGCATGATTCCATTACCTGAAGCTCCAGGTTTGCAATGTTGTCCTGGCTGTTTTTGTTTTGATGCTCAAGTGCAAGCACAGCTGCCTGGTTCTTCTCCACCTCTCTGTTCAGGACAGTGACAATATTCTCATAGATGTAGATTTTCTGCTGGAGCTCCGAAAGCTTCTGTTTGAATTCCCCTAGTTGTTCTTTCTGGGCTCCCTGTGAAATGGAGGGCTCTGTGTATCCATCGGTCTCCAAGTCCCCATTCACTTCCACTGCTCCTTGCATCTGCATAGAGGCTAAACTCTCCTCGAGCTCCGTCAGCTTGAACTCCGTGCCTGAAACATGAGCTTTGCCCCCATCCCCTTTGCTGATTGTTGTGAGACAGGAGACTTTTAGGTTGCTAATCACCTGAAGCAAGAGCTGCAAGTGGGCCACAAGACCTGTGCTTTCATGCTCTTTTACTTTCTCTTTAGTTCCCTGCAACACAAAATTAAAGATGAGGATTGAGTCCTTTGGAAAAACGGGCCAGAGATCACGAGTCAATGTTTTGTGTTGCTTAAAATGGAAATTCAGTTCAAACAAAAGTCAGACATAAGTCAAATAATTCTTACGTCAACCTGCAATAGTTATTTTACCCCAGTATTACATGGAATATAGGGCATGATATGCAATGGGTAGTTACAGCATATTGCACTAATACATTCTGATCGCAGTACAATTTTGTAATCATTGCTTGGCACATGAATCCATGCTATACTTCAAAAGAAAATAATCACTTGTACAATAAAGATGCTGATATTATCACACAGTTTAGTTGAAAATTGTGTACTGTACATCCCATCTGAAAAGGCGATTGGCATTAGTTTACCTTAAACGTGCAGCCAACCTCAGAAAAACGGCACTGATCTTTGTTCTTTGCACTTGAGAGCTGTCGGTTCTGGAGACAAAGATATTGGTTAAAAGGTGAGAAAGATAAAAATCTTCTAGAGAATGTAAAACCACTCTTCGAATTATTAAAGTAAAGCTGTCAGCAAGCGTTCTTCAGTGTATAATAAAAATGAAATTGCTCTCTAAAGCAATCATTAAAAAAATAATAGAACTATCCTCATACTTACAGAAGTATGCTTACTGGTGATTTTGTACCCATTCCTACAAAATAACAGACACCTCTACCATGCTCTCTACGTTGTCCTATAAAGTAGAAATTACGAACAAAGCTGTAGCAAATACCTTTTCTCTTGTTTCAGTTTTTGATGGTTTTCTCTCTTTTGCAGGACTGCTCTGACAGGTGTGTTTCTGTATACCAAAACAATTATCAGGGAATTTATGCAGATGTTTGAGTAAAATGGGACTTTTGAAAAAAAAAGAGTAAAAAGATCTGTTTACATCCCATTGCATTGTTTATGTGTCTATCACTTGACCCAATTCCTCAGTTTGGAAGAACTCACCTGAGAACACTGAACTCTCAATGGTACTCATCAAATACATATATCTTGAGGTGAAGATATTGCATCATAAACATAATATGTTTTATATAATTAAAAGTGTTTTAACTTAAAACATACTTAACTTTATTTTCTTTTGCATAGCATTTTGTAAGGAAAGATGCAGTATGGACATACTCTATATTCACATTACAAACATTTTTTCCTTATGCCACATGTCATTGCTGCTCTTTTACAATAAACCTTTTGTTATTTTTAATCAAAGTTCAAACCACACAGGAAAATATTCATATTCTGACTAATATGTGCATTAGTACACTCTGTCTGGGGGCTTTCCTATTATTAAGTATAAGCAATCTGGGACTGTCCCCTTCTCTTGTTCCCAAATAAAATGTGTTTTTCAAGGATTCAAAAAAGCATTTCAGCAAAGAACAATTTTGAAATCCTATTCTGTCAAGACTTAAAGTACACATTTAAAAAATGTTTTTTTATTCATATAACTTAATTGGAAAGTATTTATAGATCAATTATTCTTTGCATGTTTTTCACACTCCAGTCCACTGACTAACCAGTTTTTAAGATAAGGAACATTTAATACATGCAACATTATTAAAATATACATAAAATAGTAATCCACAAGTTGGTGAGGGATTTGTTTTGGGTTGTATTATTTAAAAAAAACAAATATGAATGGAAACAGTAAATGTCTCCAGTCTGTCCTTCTAAACAATTTGTTTACAGAGTTAAATGCCTGAACTTATTGCTTTGATCCTTGTACAAAAAGTAGAACTGCATTAAAGGCCATAAGTTAATAAAATGAGAGTTTCCATTTTCTATTCATAGTGATCTACTTTTCAGATCAATTTTAATCAGCAGCCAAGCAGAAGTTGTTCGGCAAATGACAGGGAGCACTGCCAAGGTTTGAATATTTGAAAACTCAAAATACATTACTTTGTCAATTCTTCATTTGGTTGGAAACTGACATTTTTCAGCTAACGTTTAATCCTTTATGACACCAATTAAGTTTTGACAACTTGTGATAGTGATGGAGGTGGAAAAAATTGTTTTGAATTAAATTGAGATGGACATCAGCTTGATATTAAATGGCATGAGTATGATGATATACAGTATGACCAAAAAAAATCACTTTCAAAAAGGCTTGAGAGAGGGAAAAAAAACATTTTAATGCTGTGGAGGCATTAAACAACCATGTGATTCATTACACATTTTGAATCGTGATCAGAATAATTGCATGAAGGCGTCATGGTACAGGTTTATACTCATGTCTCTAGTTCTGCTGGCCGCAATTTAGGATGGACTCGAATGTTTCTTACCTGGAATTCTGCTTGACTCATTTTATGTGAGCATGTCTGACACACCAACATGTTTTTAGCACACCCTTTCTCCAAATGGCTTGCAAGGTTCTTTCTAATAACCATGTGCCCACAGCCTATGTTGCAGGGGATTAATGCATAATCGCACTGACTTTGGTGATCCTGAAAAAATAAACACAAGTTGCGTAACAAATCTAGGTATGATACCCAAGGCAGAGTTTGTTGAATATGCTTTTCCCATGCATCTGGGAGAAAGTCATAGTTATGCATTCCTGGGGCCACATGAATTAACCAAAGTAAAAAAAAACAAGCTAATGGATAAAAGCTTTAAAGCTTTTGGGAGATTAAGCAGTATTCTAAAGGGGACAACTATCTCTGTGCTGCAACAGAAAAGCGTTTGACTAATGTGTGCAGCAGCACGGGCACGATACGATCACAACCCCGAATCTGAAAACGATATTAACTCTCAGCATGCTCCAGGAAAGCACTCAATGAAGTGTGCCAGGAATGAACAAATCAAGACAGAAAAAGAATCGAATGGGACTGGAGCTTGGTACAAAAGTAACTTAATGCAATAACAATTGAAGTGTTGTTATAATATTTCAATTCAGCAAGCAAAGCGAGCATGTTCTCAAATGTACCTCATAATTCTTCAGTGTGCTCCTCCAGTTACAGCCTTGGTTAGCACAATGGACCTTCAACTCAGAAATTTCTTTGTTGATAGCAGCATCGTTGAAGAACTAAAAGTGAGAAGTCCACATACAGCATTAGAAATAAAAGTACAGTGCTATGAGACAAACACTGGAAGTCCAGCCTGTTTCTAGTCCCACCTACTGTATGCCAAACAATTTTCCAGGAAATGTAGCTAGCAAACATAATACAGCCATTTGATGATATCAAAAAAGTAATGTGATACCTGAAGTATCTATTTATACTTAATTCACAGTCCTAAAACTAAGTAAAAGATGATGAGAGATACAAAAATGAACATGCAACAGATTAGTATAGCTGTTGGTATTTAAAACATAGATGTAAATTTCAATTTCTCACTACACTAGAAATAATGGTTCAACAGGTTTAATTTAATTGATGCCTAATGCGTTCACACAATATGGCCAGAACAAACCTAACAACAAAATCCATGACGAGTAAAAAAAGAAAAGACCATCATGATCATTAAACCTGTAGAAATGTTAGAAATACCATTTTTATTTTTTTGGGTTGTATCTTGTTTTACCAGGAAGTTTTTTGTACTAAAAATCAGACAAACATAGGCTTCCCAGTGTTGTGCTTCAGCTCACATACAGTGTGCCATACTGACACAGCACAATGTTACGCATGGCTGTGGAAGAACAGTTATGGGAGAGAGGCTGGTTTTCACTACAGTTGAGCAGGAAGTGACTTAATTGGACCATTTAGCTTTGTTAATTAGGATAAGATATTTCCTTTCTTTATTTGGAATTGAAATTTCCCTGACAGTCCTTCAGATGCCCACATTTCTTTAGGCCATGCTTTTATTTAAATGCTATACGCCCATGGACTACAGACTGACTGCTCTTGTTATGGACTGTCCTGTGCGCATCATCTGCTAATTACTTGCTTACTGTATATTCTGTACTACATACCTAGGCTCGCTCCATGCATACCTCAATGAACAGCAGCACCTTGATTGTGGGGGGTCTGGAATCAGAAATGTGTAGAAGCCAGTTCCCTGGCTTCTTTCAAGAGACAAAATGTGGTGTTTTTCCTTTTCATTTTGCAAAACTAAATCAACCTTTATTTGTTCCTTCTATCACAAAAAAGGCTGCAAGCAAACATGTTAGATTGGCAAAATTCTTATGCCCTTAAGTCTTAAGAAATTCCTGAAAGCTGAATGCCAGGAAGCATGTGGGAGGAATCAATTTCACATGACTGGAATGTCCACTGAAGGATACCCAGTGTAACCCTGAAATATGTCCCCGGTGCACTTCCTTTTTTTCATTTTGGAGAAGCCTTTTCTGAGATTTTATTTATGTTATCTCTAAGTGACATTTCGCGCTTCTCGTTGTTCAAAACCTTGCAGTCAGTTTTGACAACTTTATTCAGAAAAGTTAAAAAAAATTACAGTTATTAAAAAAAATAACTTTTTGCAATTTATTGTCATTTGGATTTGAGTGATTTTTTTAACCAGCATGACTCAGCACCAAAACCACTGTGCCAACACAAACGCAAATCATGCATTTGCCCAAAAAACACGTTGACAACATACTGTAACTCACACATCAGATTGACAACTAATGCAGCTCTGCCTTATAATATATCAATCTTACAGGGACCCAGTTAACAACAGGAATCTGCACTTGTGTATTGCAGTGCAAGTGAAACCTGGCCAACAGATCTCAACCTTCATGTTTGCAGTCAGCAAATGACATATCGTAGATTCTGACCGGTATTCTCTAGACTATTAGGCACAATCAAAACTCCAAGTATGAACTTCACCAGTTGTGCCATTCCAAGACTTTAATAGAAATAATTCATTGATTGCACACCACAATTAAATGACAAAAACAGCAGAGAACTACAGTACCATGAACATCCAAAAGGAAGAAGTTATTATGACAGTAAAGTGCACGTTATGTTCCCTTTTCATTTTACTAAAAATACTTCAGATCTATTCAACTGTATTCTGCAAAAGAATTCCAAAAGAAAACATTAAACTTTGGCAAACTGCATGTGCAGATCCAAACTCATTCTAGGAGCTCAGTTGTATTTCTATTCACACAACACATTTCATAATTTACCTTTTACCTTTTAGTGGTTCAGTTTTTGTACCATCGAAAAAACTATTTAATGCCAGTTCTTTATCTTCTTTTTTCAGAAGCATCCTCTTTACAAAATCACAAATACCCAAATCAACTAGTAACAAAAGAAGCCAAGCCAAAATAACAGCTGTCAAGTAAAAGCATTGTTAACTTTTCATCTCACTGCAACAGAAAATATCAGATCTTCTGTAATGCTTTTAACTGGGGCTCATGATGTGACAATATTATTATATATCTTGAAATTTTATTTCATGTTTTTAACATCAGAGGTAAACTACTGATACAATTATATTATACTGACTGGAGTCACCACTCTTATTACATTCTCGAGGCCTATACTCTATGCATTATTCATATAAACGAAATAAATATTAGCACGCGCCACTGGATGTGTTTTCAGTAGCTTATTCTTAAAAGCGATGCTCTATTTTTGTTATAGGTCACCACAGAATTCTCTACTGATTTGCCACTATGTTTGTTCTTTGTACTAAGACTTTCTCAGAAACTTACAACTGGCATTACATTTAACAATGCAATGGCTAGAAGTGAAACAAAAAACGTTTACTTTAGCTCTGGTTCTTTATCCTCATGCAAATTATTCAATATTACCAATCATTACTTTCTATTTTATAATATATTACCCTTCCATCGTACCTGTGTTGGTTTATAACTTAACATTCTAAAGAGCTTTGAGGTGGTGGTTAATAAAACAATAAAACCATTATAAAATAAGAAATCAATCTGCTGAATTGAAAACTAGCCAACTAATTAGTTAATTGAAGTATTGTAATCTTACCTAATTAGCAACAATCAAATCAAATTTTAAGGCCCATCAGGCCTGATTTCTTATTGCTGGGTAATAATACGGTAGCAAGCCGGTACTAATGTATAGAACTTGGTGAACTGGAGCTTTCATATTGAGGTGCTTTGTTCAAGGATACAAGTGTTGTCCACAGTGAGGACACAAATCCATAGTTGTCCAATATGTGTCCAGAATCCTACCCACCACTCAGTTCTGACACCTGCAACTTGTTAAATCATATTATCCTACAGTACATTTTATTTTATTCTAGATGCGATACTGCATTTTCAACACTGTCACAGATGGCTACAAACTGCCACAAAATATGCTGTTGGCCTCAACAACCAGAGCTTTGTAATCCTAGGACTGTCTTCTGAAAGACTTAGACATTGGCTGTGGCCTGGGGTGGGAGTTCCTGTAATAGTAATCACTGAAGTTCAGGAATCCAGCTGTACACTGAGAACCACATGGATTAATATCCCATTTTCTAATGAGTTCTTGTTCACATTTCCCAGAAATGAAAAGGCTTCCTGCCAATTTTGTGGCCTTTGGGATTAGAAATCTTGGCTTGAATGTTGTCCAACACGTGTGTGGCTCACCATTTTCACCTTTCATTTATCTGTGTTATGAAAGGTTTTAACTCATAATTCACAACTAAACTGTTATCTATGCTTCTACACGATTCAGTGCTCTTCCCATTAATTAATCAACGAGATAACCCTTAGTGTAGGATGGCAAAACATCTACCTAAGCATTTTTTTCCATATCATTGCCTTGATAGTTTAACGTTTTTTATAGTTCCTGTGAAGCCTGGGCAGTTTACAACTGGAGAACAAAGGGGGGAATTTTCTCAAAAAGATGTACACAAACTCCAAAACCTGTCCTTGAGCCCAGCACTTTTCTGTTATTAATCAAATTACAGGGTGCATCTTGATGGATTAATACACAAGTTTCAGCTGTAATTACAACGTTTTTTAATATGCAGCGAAAAAAATTGTTCAAAAAGCTGCTTTTATAATCAGATCACAAAAATATCCGATACAAACAATACAAAACCAAGGTAACTTAAATTTTGCTGTCTACTAGTAGGATGAACTGAAGTTGTGAAACCCCAAGTTTAATTCACGAGAAGCACATGAAATACAGTACCCACACGTTCTGGTATCAGAATGCTGTTCTCATTGTCTAAGTTGGGATCTTCTTCTTTGCACTTCTTACACACCAGATTCATATTGTTCCTGGAAAACAAAAATCAGAATGAAGGATTTATTCATTGATATTACAAGTTAAATTCAGGCATGTCCTTGTTCTGCTTAATAAAATAGGTCCTCATATGCCAAATGACCTTAGGAAATAGCAATCAAAAGGCTACTTTAAAATCGGTCAAGAACACAAACGAGAGAAACAAATATTACATACAGTATTGGTTTATAACTAGATGAATTATTTAGTTTATGAATAGATCAAATAATGATCACATGAAACTGCTTTTTTAAACTTGGGGCGCCTCTCTAAGCTACAGGACACTCTGCTTTCAGAAGGCTACTTAGCGTTAAACAGCAAACTACTTCAAACCTCCAAACCATAAATGAAGTCTAGGAATCACCAGTCCAGTTTTTAAGGTATAAAAACAGCTTTTGACAGCTACTGCCTTACTGAGACAAAGCTTAAACTGAAGCTTAGGTGAGCAACATATATTAGATAATATGATTAATAAAGAGATGCATTGCTTCGGGGAGGGGGACACCACAATTGTGTAACAGATTCCCTACAGATGGAAAGCAGGCAACGTTATGCAATGAACGTTTCAGCAAAGAAAGAGTTTGCTCACCTCATCAGCCAGTTGACACAGGCTAAGCAGTAACGATGGCCACACAGTGTTTGTCTGGCTTTATTCAGCAGATTATTACAGTTGCTGCACAAGTACTTCTCCTGTGGCACATCATCACAAATATTTTGTGGAAAACCAGAAGGGTACTCGCTTTCTCCTGGTGCAGATGAGAGGCCATTATACAAGTCCCCCGTCGACTTGCCAGCCATTTAAAGTAAAGTATATTCCACTGTGACAGCAAAGAGAGTAAAAGTAAACTTCACTTACAGGTATCGCAAATTGATAATCTACTAGTCTTCTAGGCTCTCTCTGCTTTCTATGAAAATAGAGGAAAAGGAGAAAGAGACAGAGGTTTTCTGTATGGCATTTTGATTCCTTGATATTGCACAGAACCCACCTACCAGCAGAAAAAGTCAATCGCGGAACTAATCTCTCAACCCCCCCTCTTTTAAAGTTTAAAATATAAAAAACTACCACGGATTTTCCCTTTTCGAACACGGAAATATTGAAATCCCCTAACGGATCAATAGCGAATACATCGTAGATAGTGTAGCTTTTAGAGATACAGAACTCTTATTTTAATAACACCGGAAGACTACGTTAGGTGTGCGGCTACAAAATAACATAACTAATTATTTCACTACGTCACAGAAACCATGGTACCTTATGACAGCTTCTACAAGCGTGATATATGTACTGTTAATTCTCTGTTTCAGCAGGCCCGTATATTTTGTTTTCCTTCTGAGAACAAGAATGCAAAAGTTATTGACACAGCACTAGAAAACCCCTTAAGAGCGACGAAGCGTTGCGCCGCTGTGGCGACTCTTAAAACTTAACTTTTATTTTGCACTGAACGCTTTGGTTTCAGAAGTTAAACTGAGACAAAAATAATGGAAAACGGAATAACGCCACCGAGCTGCTATGCAGACATACAGTAAGTGCACTGCAGTGTTTCAACGTCAGTGAGGTGGAAGGTAATTTAACACGTTTTTTTTTTAATCACCACTCTTGACAATATGTCACTATAACCCGCAGAAAAGCACCGTGGTATTTCTAGTAGTTCTGGGGAGTTTCTACGTTATTTTCCACTACACGTTGCATTTTACCGTTAAATGCGGAAGCCTGGAAAGTCCCTTTTGTATAAAGTTCCCGAATGAGGTCACCTTGCAGTTCACATAACGAGTCCTCCCACCAGACGGGTACAGCTCGCAGCAGCGCGAATCAAGCCGCACCGGCTGACGGCACGCCCTTTCCTCCGGTCCTACACCGGAGACAGAATCACGCCGCTCGCCTCACCAGTAGTTCAGGGCTTTGCGGTAAAAAAGTGACGTCGCCAAGTAACAAGAAATCGAAACTTGGAAAAAAAGTGGAATCAATTTTTAAAAACATATATATATATAAAAAGCTGCGACAAAGCTTCATGTGGCATGCATTTTGTTTAAAATATAATCTTCACGCTCAGGTTAAGACACGAAAGGCAGAGTGTCGGAATAAGGCTTCCCCTTGCCCAAAATGAAATGATGAAATTTAGTGTCCTAAGCGCGATTAAAACGGGAAGATGACCGCTGGAGAGACGATTGCTGCAGCACACACTCCGGGCTATTGGGGTTGACACTTGCGATAAAAACATAAAAACGCAAAATTAGCGTAATGATCGGTTTGATTACGTTACATGCAGAAATCTTTGAAAGACTGGAATGAATCCCATGTTTCACATGTTTTATTATAATTTTGATTACATTTTCAAACCAATTTAAAGCTATACAGTATAAGCTGTTGACCTCACCATTACAGTGGTAAATATAAGCGTGTACTGTAGCAGCGGTTCATATCAAGCAGCTATTAAAGACAGGTAAATGATTAAATAGATTGCAGTACCTTCTTTGACTTTTGTCAGATTTTTTCGGTTTCCCCGTGTTTCAGCCCTTTCGCATTTCCTAAACTATAACACACTAAGCAGGTGTCTGGTAAAGACAGAAGACGCAAAGTTACTGGCCTTTTTAACATGACCCCGTATAAGAAGACTGTGTAGGGGGACTTGCTACAGTACATTTCCCCACTGGGAAAATTCTGTTGAGTCACTTAATAGTGAAAAACAAAAATGACAGACGACAAGGAATGGTCATGAAATGATTATGAAACAAAAGGTTACGTCACTCAATCGTGCTAAGCAGCGCTGTGCTTAACACCCTGAAGTATCCTGTCTGAGAAGTGATGCAGAAGAAGTCATAGTGGTTTGTGTTCTGTTGAGATGCCCAAAGAAAACCAACACAACTTTAAAACAGTGCAAGTTAAAGAGAGGGTCATCTTCATATGTATGATGTGAAACCAAACATTTTGTCTGTTTTCTGAGAACAGCTGTGCAGCAGGGCAGGATGTTTGTTCGGTTAACAACCTGTCCTAGTTAATGCCTTGGTTTCTCACAAAGGTTCATTTTCCCAGGTTTTGAAACGGGGTAGAATTGCGCGAGCAGTCCATCTAATTCCAATTCAGCTATACTGTAGGACACAACAAAACCTTGGATTCTCTCTTCTGGAAAGTGGTCTAAATTTCAATCTTTGCGAACAGTGTGTTGTCATGCACAAGTTCTGCACGCCTCCTGTAGAGCTCCTCCAAAGACATGAAACAGGACAACCCAAAAGGCACATTCCCAATCTCGCATGGCTTCTTCAGTGCTTGGACCAATGAGCTGTTCGGAGCCAGGTGATATACCACTGAGTCCTCTTTGTTACCTTGATTTATGATGGAGATTTTAACCTGCATTGAAAACAGACACAGGTGACAAACTATTGATTGCCTGGTTAAATAAAATCCATTCTACCCTGATTATTCTGCTCAGAAAAAGAAGTGTTTTTTTTAAAGATAACCCTATTTTGTGATGCTCCAGTCCTCCAGGGTGACCTTAATTGCTGAAGTAATTACTATTATTAGTAAGAAGTTAAATCACCTGCTTTTTGTAGATTTAAATTGGTTGATGAAAAGTCCTAGCCCTGAAGCACTGGAGTATACTGTACATCTTCTAGTAAATGTTCAGTTGCTAATCAGTACAATATGTTGTAGTGAATTCAGTGATTTAGGATATGGGTACAGGTGCTAATGGTATTTTCTGTCTATCTAATGGTTTCTGTTTGAAAACTCTTCTAGTTGATGACTTCTTTCACTTTCAGTTGTACCTGTCCATCCTATCCATTTTAGGACATCAGACTACAGCACAAACTATACTTTAAGAATTGATTTTCATAAAGTTTTGCAAGACAGTGCTGCAGGACAAGTTGCATGACTGGTTATTGTGTAAAACCAGATTAAAAGCTTAATTTAATTTAGTGATAATCTGAGATTTCATGTGGTCATCTTTTATGAATACATGCCTACATACTTAGCAAGTACAGTCTGCCTTCTTTCCTGGATAAAACCCAGATTTAGAGGAGAACTATCTTGGAGTGAAATTTTCCTCCAAGTTTTTCAGATGACCCTATGGGCAATCTCTCTTGATTGTTGAGGGTCTCTAGGACTGAAACTGAAAGTCACTGTTTTTTGTTCTCGAGTGGATTTCAAAGTTTCATGATGTCAGATTGGATAACTTTAGAATCCCCTGCACAGAGAGAGTAAAGTCAAATCTTATTTTTACACTAGTGTGAGCCGGAGGCTCACTATGACATGTTTTGCAACTTCAGAAGTGATTTCCCAGCAACTGGATTAATTATTTCACGGTATGCAATGTGTGTCTTTTCAATTTTCCATCTAACTACTGTTAATTTATTTCTTATTGTTCTTTTACATGGTTTCTTCTCTAATTTAACACATACATACAAGTGTAATTAGGATATGTGGAAAGAAAAAAGGAAATTCAGTATTAATATACTTCAGTGTGTGTGTTTTAACTTTTACAATAAATTAAAAGATTAAAGTGTTCTCAGATGTTAATTTCCATGGTATTACCAATTAAGAAGATGCTAAATTTGAAAAAAAAAGCAATCTATAATTAGTAACCTAGGAATATGATTGAAAGTAGAGTGGGTGGTTTTTATTTTTTTTCTTTCATATTGTTACGGAACTGCTTCAGAAGAAGTGCACAATATTGCCATTAAAATAATGAAAATTGAGACAAAAATAAAAATTAGTAACTTGAAAACTGAGAAAATAGAGGATTTCACTATTCTCTGATGTTCTGTAACCCTTACGTAAAAGGTACAGTATTGTGCTAGAGAATATACAATCATGAATCAATAAAATCTTATCAATAGGTATTTTCTGTTTTTTTTTAACATTGTGTTTCATTAGGGCAAGCTTACCATTTCTGAAAAAGGCCACTGTAACAGACTGTCAAAATCCCCTTTGAGGATCATTAAATACAGGGAAAGGTGAGTTCCTTTTCCCTGTTCATTACCATTGAGATACAGGCGAGCTTTCAGTCTGTATCCATAGGTGTTTGTGTAGAAATCTGCAAAATAAATGCATGAAAGGAAATGGAACACTTTATCAGTAAAATCTCAGTTTTCAAACAAGTGGTCTTTAATGACAAGAAGAAAATGTTAAATTAATAGAATCTAAAATTTAGACTTTAGATTTGAAAATGAATGCAATGTACACTGTAACTCCTTGACAGAAATGCACATTGAAAGTTAATTGTGTAATCATAGAAACAGAAATTTCAGAGGAGCAATGTGGGAAATGATGAAAATTGAAATTGTTGATTATTCAGTCAGTCATCTGCATTAACAATGACTATGATCTATTATCTGTAAACTACCGTCCAAGTATGATAAAATGTGATCTACAACATACACTTTTTTGTTTACAAAATGTTTACAAAAATTAATTTTAAGAATTCAGATTCAGAAGTGTGTAAATATTAAAGTGCAACTTCTCAGACCTAGTACAGGAACTTAAAACTGTATTATACTATTATTGAGGCATCAGCAAGACTTTCAGCTGAATAAGACCTTGATAAATATTTAAAATGTATCATTTTTTCTCACAAGTAGGCCTAATGATTCTATTAGCTGAATGACAATCAGAATGGATATATGTGAAACATGTTGCTTTGACCTTACCATCAGAATCCAAACAAGGTCTTGTGCCATCTTTGGCTTCCTGTATTCTGCGGTGAAACAGTGGAATTCTCCAGATAAATACACCCTTGTGGGCCACCTCCTTTGGAAAGTTTCTGACTGACAAACAGAGATTTAAGCCTTGCTCAACCTGCCTCACCTATAAGACATTAATTGAAAAATATGATAATACACTACTTTATTGGATGAAAAAATGTGTAATTCTGAGAAGTATAGTATATAATATTATAGATACCATTCATTTGACATCCTGATATTTACTCATTTATTTAATTACAAATATAAATAGCCGAAATTCTACTGAGCAATAGTGTTTTTTTCAAAGTTTAAAGAATACGTATTTACCCAAGTGAACAATAATTAAGTTTTTGTTGATGTGACTGACTTCAGACAAGGGATGTTGATAAATTTGGAACATTTTCTTTATATTTTAGGAATAATGCACAGAGTTGTAAATTGTATATTTAAATTACTTTAGTGACTTAAATTATATTGCTTAAAATGAAGGATGTCGATAAATGTTTCAAGGGCCACTTGGCAACAAGAGGTTCACTAGAGAACCATCATGCTCCATTGAGTATACTAAGCAAGGATCCATCAATAGCACTAATCAGATGTCAGACTGCAAAAATCATTGTCCAGAAGTGTAATTTACTAAATTGTTTTCCTGGGACCATGACAATGTGAAAACTCACACCAACCTGTTTTTTGCAACGCAATGCTTTAAAATGCCATTTACTGAGTAATCCTTAACATGCTGTACGTGAAGAGATACTGTAAACGTTCCCACAAAAACATGCAGTGCTGTCTGCATGCTCAATATGCTTGAAGTGTGCAGTATACTAAGCGAAAGATGACCAGATTGTTATCAACTGACCTTATCCTGCAGCGCTGTTAACAGCTGCTTGTTGGAATCAAACTGTCTTGCACTCCTCTCCACCAGCGCTTGACACTTATCAATAGCCATGGAAGTCAAAGCCAACTCATTCTCTAAAGCAAGTGCTTGTTTATCCAGGTCTGGAAGGCGAATCTGTAAAGAGTGCACGGCCAGACTCAGTTCTTGCATCTCCTCAGTCACCTCTGTACAGTGGAGCCTGTCTTGTAGTCTTCTAATCTGGGGGCGAAGAGCTTCGGCTCCAGCCTCTATTCTTCCCCAATCACCCAGAATGGTGCCTTGCCTCTCCAGCCTGACAACGTCGTCCAGCAGGAGCCCGACATGACAGGAGAAGGCCGAGGCCTCGTGGCTCTTCATTTTCGATCTTCCTCCCTGAAGGGTGAGGCAACGAACAGCGAAGGGAAGAGGGCGAAAACTGAGATACAGATACAGCAACAGATGTCATTCAGACCCTGTGGGTTTCTGTGCAATAAAAGCTCATATTGTTTTTTTAATTGTTCTTGGTAAATATTAAAATCCATGTTCCAATGGGGGTATATCTACTGTATATAAAAATGATAGGAGTCATCACTGGCTTTCAAACCACAAAAAGTAATTGACTTCCAGACTAAACAAGTGTCTGTTTCTAGACGAAAACTGTGTAACCATTGGTTAACGTTTTTGAAAGACTTTATCCTGTTATACAGTATATTGGTATCAGGCAACATAAACCCTTGCCGTTAATGAAAGGAGACCGTTACCTAGAGGGATGCAAAGATATTAATGAATCTAGAAATTATGATAAAGAAGAACAAATAATGATATTCCCCTCTGGATCTCTGTACATCAATCATCCACATTTCTGAATGGTTATATGTGGATGTGTTAACACAACTAGCCATATTTTGTCCAGAATATACCATGAAAACAGGTATGCGATTTGAAAAAAACAATTTTTAAAAAGATGAAATTTAAATGTGTCACCTATATGTAACTAGATTTATCTTTTTTTAGATAAGAAATGTTGCACTACATTGCAGTACATGGAAAGCTATACTGTATATTTATGTATTTAATATACTGTACAACAGCATATATCATATACTGTGTAAGGCCAAAGTGGTTCTTTAGTGGTTTATACAAGCAGTCACTCAACAGAAATTGTAAACTATGCAGCAAATACACTAAAGGTCTTTTGGGAATGTACTGTAGCTTAATTCTCTTCCAATGTGCACTTTCACTTAAGAATGATGTTTATTTAAGCCCTGACATTACCCCTGATTGCATTTGCATGTGGTGAAGTAAAATGTTTTGACAAAATGAGAGATAAATACGTATTGCCTTTGACAATGTGTTAGAAAGTCTCTTTCCGTGTCCTTTCAATCAGGATGAAATTATAATGAGCGTGACAAATCACCAGCAATTGCACCCTTTTCAGAATAGGTACACAGCAGTCTGCAGAAGGTAACGTAATTAACTGAGAGATAAATATAATAGGCTGAGGTGTAATATTTCAAACATGAGACACATTGAAAGGAGTTCTGACTTCATCCAGTGAGCCTAAAAAATAAAGTATTTTTATGCCTTATACAATAAAAATAAAATCTCATCTGGCTTGTTCTATCTACTTCAAGAATGGTTATGTCTGGGTCAGGAATCTATATTTCCTATTTGAGATTATACCGTGACATTGAATTATGCTTTAAACAAGCCATAAATTCTTAAATTTCTATTATCAATTTGCTAATGATTAGCAATCCAGAGACGTCCAAGAGTGACCTACAGTACCTTGAATTTACAGCCCAGTTTTTGAAATGGGCAACACCTCTTCTTCCCACTTTTGTCTTCATCGTCATTAACCTGGAAAAACAATCCCACTCCCTTTTAATAGCACTTCTGTCAGAGAGACAGCAAAATATACAGGTGAGTCAAACAGCAATTCCTAAGCTGTCATTGGGACGTACAGTGCTAAACGTGTTGTAGGTGCTGCATGTCTTGTGAAAAAAGGCAGAAGACCCAAGAGTGCACACTTCTGCACTTCTGAGCAACAGATTCCTTCTGTACTGATATGAAGGTCATACAGGTAAATAAGCAATACTGATTTGACATTTGACAATTCCAAATCTGGGGATATACAGTAAAAGGGAAAATAAGATTTGGGCATCTGGTGAAGAGGAGTTATGAAGTAATGGTAATTTCATAAAAGCTCTTTGTTTTTCCCTTAGTAAATGACAATAATGTCCTTCATCATTAATATATTTTTCATGTCTTACCTACATCATTTGTACAACCATAAATATTAAAGTTTATCCATAAAATATATACCTAACTCACTGATCTGCATGTGTTTACACTGTGAGTTATACTGTTCTATTTTTTAGCCATGAGACACAAACCTTTGTTTTATTCTGCATATTCCATGAGTTTTTTGCAGCTGAAATAAACATGTTTACAGTGTTTATATCTTCTGTTCAGTACTTACCTTGGTGTTCATTGGAGTATGGTCATTAGAAAAGGAATCCTGATGTTCTTGCATAGCTTGTATGAAACGCTGAGTCTGTCAATTATAAAGGAGGCTTAAACATTGATTATCTGAACTTCACTATACATTCCCATGTGTTGCAGACACTATGTTACCTAAAGTAACATGTAAGAGACATAGAGTAACATAGAATACATATATATTCAATATGTACAGGTCCTCAATTCCAAAGCTGAGATGTGCCGTGTTACTTAGTGGAAAGCATTTCAACTATTTATTTTAAGGGTACCATAACCTGTATAATTTCTGTTCTCAACAATAAACACCAATTTGATTGCTTGATCAGAAAGGACCTGTATTCATTTATCAAAGAAGAGCTACCTGTATTGTATTTTTCACATACAATATATTAATTGGTATCTGATTTTGCCAGCAGAAAATGACGGTAAGACATGATAAAAATCACAAACAAGGCAAGTTCGAGATTAGACTACAGGATGTAACAGAATCATGTAGTTCTATCTGGTAGTGCATTTTGGCCTTCTTGGCTAAGAACTTTTTCATGTGTCATATAATGTGATGTAAAGGTGGAACTGAATGGTTTCTATTTCCCTTGTGGGCAAGCTTCCCACTACATGGTAAGTAAATTAGAGAGGGAGTTAACTCTCAGGCAAAATCAGGCAATGTGCATTTTAAAACTCATACCCAATTATAATTTTTGGAAATTTGATGGGCATAATTTTTCAAATGTGTACAATCTACAAATTTGGTAACTTGTTTAGGTGAAAAAGCACTATTTTGTACAAACTAATACTTCTTGAAACCAACTTTTAACTTTTAGTTAGTTTAACTTTTAAAGTTTAGTTAAGTTAAAACCAACATATTGTACAGTATCAGATTTCAATATACTGTACTCCTGCAGTTATTAGAATGAGGTAAACACATTGTGAGTCCAATTTCTTCTTTTCCTACGCACAGCATAGCAATGCACCATACCAAACTATTAATTTTATAAAAAATGTACTGTACCTTTGCTTTTCTCCTTTGCCTTTACCTGTCAAATTTAGTCGATTAGGAAGACAGATCTTGTGGTTATTGAACTGTTTTGCAGTGATACACCAATAATTCATAATGTAAAGGTTCCCAATGCACATAGAATAGAAATAGACTGCAGACCAGGACTAGTGAACCGAGTTTAATTGTATAGGTATTGTACTCTGTGTTGGAAGAAAAGCAGACACTATCAAAATATAATCATGTTTGTCTGTGATTTCTTCAGTTAGGTTGAAATACTGTATGTATCTGCTAATTAAATAAAAGACACTGACTAAAAACAGTTGTCTAGACTTTATACTATAAAGAGAAGATAAAGAAAACATAAGTAACAAATTTAGAGCCTGCTTTAGCATTTTAGATGATTCAGTGTGTAATTTAATATGACTTCTTTTGAGAATTTTCAGCTCATGCATTTCACATTATCCTGGAGGTTCAGAAATATGTGGGCCTTGGTATTTTGCCATGACATTCTAAGTCTAAAAGAAGACCGCAGCCCAAGGTTAGAAATCTTCAAAACAGTTTAACTTTCATTCTGCCCTACGTCTTCAAAATCATTATTCAAAGGTTAAAATGTGCTTAACACAAAGGAAAATGCATGAACAAATTCATTACATTCTCATTAATTACCAGCGGTAACATATTAAAAGCTGTAGCCTTACATAATAAATAAAGGATGAACTACATAAAAGTCTAAATCTGCCATACTGTTATACTGTACATTCAGAACAAAATCATATTTTAATTTTGTATTCATGTCTTATTATAGCATTTTTAGGCAACTTAGCATTTATAGTCTTAGCTAAAAATAATGATGAAAATTACCCTTTGAAAAATTCTTTGAGGTGCTATAGTACATCTTTAGGCAATGCATAGCAACTCCGGTGATTCTAGAGATTTTGTTTTTTCAGTCAGGCAAAGGGTTTTTGTTGTAATAAATTGAATCAAAATAACCTTTTAACTTCCTCATACTGTTTATAAGAAAACAAAAGCTGCACCTGACTTGCCAGAGAAATTTTATTTTTATCTAATTATCCAATTTTACTGATTAGGACAATAAGAATGCAAAATCCTTTATACTGACAACTGCTAGGCACACATGCCAAAATGATCCTATTAACTGTTATTAACTGTTCTGCTGTCTCACAGTAGTGTTCAGAATAGATAACAGTCAATGTTTTTCTTTTTTCCCCCCTAAAGGAGACTATAGAGCTTCTGTTCACTCCACACAGCCATAAAATCTTTAGTTATCAGCTGCAGGCAGTGCTAAGGAAGTAGATAGGTTGTGGTAGAACAAGTGACAGATAAAGTGATGCCGAGATTCCCAACCCTTTGGCGGCACTAATACGGACAAGGCAATATAGAGGTGTTTCTGAACTCCTCAGTGCATGTTAAAAATGCAGGCGTTTATCAGAGAAAAAGGAGTACACATAAGGGCAAATTTCATATGCAAATATCTCCCCATTTCTATAAATAATGACGGCCAACAACCAGTTTCAGTGCAGCTTGCTTTTGCACATCTCTTAGACCTTGCTGTGTCTGGAAGGAAGCCAACACTATTTCCAAAGGTAAATTGCTTTTCAAGCATTCTCTGATATCCGCCTTAGCACAATCTGGTAAATTCCTATTCAAACGGCTCAGATGTCTCACGTCAGCTTGTTGCAGTTGTTTTTTTTACTTGATGAGGTGACTCTAAGCTGCTTGTTCAAAAAGAGCTGTGTGTATAGCACATGACACTGCATCCAAAACATCTATTACCAAGCTCTTCATTTTCCTGATTCCCAAATCACACTCAGATTAAATATATACTTTTCGTTGTTTTGTGTGTCTCTTATTATAATACAGAAGTGTTCTTGTGAACACTTTTCCCTAAAGACAAAAAAATAACCAGCCTATTCAATTATGAACAGTAACATGACTTGCTCTTGAGATAAAATACAGTAACAAATGTCTTGGCCTGGCTACTTTTTAATTATTTGTAAACTTTTAACTAAGGATTATTTGCAAACAAAGTAGAAACAACTCTGTGCTGGTTTTGAAAAGTATAGAGCAATGGTCTCATTACTAGTTCAGGAAGGTCATTCTGATCCAGTCTTCTGATTTTCCCTCACCCACGTTCTCAGTTCCATCGCTGGTCTGATTATTTAATTGGTCACCAAGTTATAATACTTCTAACCAGTCTCTGAGGCCATACAGTATATTGGTACAGTAACTGTACCTTTAATGAAGTGAAAGTCTTGCACAATCAACTATAAAAGACCTAAAGAAAAATCCTATGCACGTCTAATTTAGAAAATAATTAGGTTGATTGTTAAATTGTTTAATTGACTACTCAGGTTGGAAAAACAACCTATAAGATACAAGCCTCCCTCCGCCAGGAACTGAGTTTGAGACCTCTGCTTGACAGAGACTCGATGTGCTGTTTTAAATTGGCAGATGCTGAGGCTTGATGGAAGATGGCCACTTCATTCTGAATTGCCTTAATTGGGAGGAAAAAAGTGCTGGCTCCTTGGGAATGTGCTGCCAAGGACTGACACCTGTCTGCCACATTAACAGGGGGAGAGTGACAGGAATTTCACAGGCACTCTGGCTTGCAGTGAGACCTCATCTATATGAAAACTGTCGACAACAGTGCTATTTCTGTGCATATTTGAAAGAGAGAAAAAACTTTTTTGACTTCATACTAATTATTTGAAGGCACTGTACACTACCCTGCAGCTTAGGTCCATGAGTGGTTTCTAAGAATATGTCATCAAACCTTTGTAATTGTTTCAATGAAGGTACAAATGTTAGTCAACTCAATCCTCCACTGCAACTATTCTCTCCCAATCTGTTTTCAATACTGAAATGTCCAGTAGATGGTGCATTTGTTTGTCTGCATGGGACACACTGTTCACTGAATATGTAAGTATAAATTTCTATGATTCTCTATAAAACATATAAATTCAACAAGCTGTAACAGTTTTTAAAGCAAAGTCTTTAAACAGGCTGGGATGTAGCATCAGAGAACTTTATCCTTTGTATGCATGAAGAATGATAAGATAAAGCACTTGGGAATGAAGCTCTTTGTAATCAGTGTTAATTAAAGGAGACATTAGGTCAAACCTCCTGTCCCTCAGCAACTATTGTAAGATGAAGAAAAGAGACCAAATTGCAACCTGTGATTTCTCCTGAGGCCTGTGGTCTACACTAACATATTTAATAACTACACTGGGTGAGAAAAAAATACATTTTTATGTCTCTTAAAATAATTACCAATACATATAAACATTGTCATAGACACTTTAACTAACATGATTACACACTTTTTTTCCTAAATGCACTGTAGGAGCTGAAGTCTTTTATTTACAATAAAAAGACATTCACTATCCATGATCAGGTTCACTGCACTGTTTGCTTGTAAATGCATTTGTGATTAGTGTCTGAGTATTCTGTATACATTTTTGTATAATGAATGGGGTCAAAATGACAATTCTCTGGTGCCAGTCATGCTGTCAGGTACAAACCGTAATATAATCTAACAGCTTTAAAGAGATTTGAAGATATATAGTACAGAAACAAATATCTGTAAATCATTTAGGATACATTTAATTCACTGATATCTGTTCTAATATAATTTCAGACACTTCACTTAACTACTTTCAACTGTATCTTCCACACATCTGTTATTAGCATTAAGTAATCTGATTTAAAACCAGAACAAGCCAAATGAATGAAGTTTTGCAGTCCTTAAAGAAAATAAATAAGCTGAAAGCCAGAAAAAAGAAATAATAAAACATGAACATTTGCAAAAACAGGATAAAATGAGGTTGTAAACTTAAACTAAGATACAGTTTAATTCTTAGCATTATATATCATTTTAACATTTTTAAGCAAGAAAACTGTGATGTAAAATATTTAATTTAATCAGATAGAATATTTCCTAATTGGCAGAGAACAGCTGAAGGCACCATGTCTGGAATCCCCCTTTTTTGCTACACTAATATAGGCCAGGTCTTCTAGGTTGTAAGATATATCCAGTATACTACTGATACTGTTCAAAATCATATGCTGCTTTTTGGAAGCATCATATAACCCTTTAACCTCTGTTAAAGAAAATCTAAAAACGAAAAAAAAAGTACTTACCAGCATAGATAGTTCACATACTAAAACCCAGCTAGAGCGAGCATAATTTTTTTTCTGCTCTCTCTGTTTTGCTTGTGTGGGAATCCCCTCTATCACATGCACAATTGTTATGCATTCAGGCTGCTGCTATTTTTTCTAAACTTTTTATTTAGTTCTACATGGTGATACAGTCTGTTGCATGCCTTTTTTTTTGCTATTAGCCAGAAAGGAGAAAGTGAATTGGTCATTGCTTAAAACATATTTTTTGAAAACACTATCAGACAGCAGAATCAAGCCATGCACAAAAAGACAATGTTTTTAATTCCTATTTCCAGCTTTGGGGCTATGATAACATATATATATATGAACTTAATTTCAAAAGACAAGAAAAGCAATCGAAAAGTCACCTGTAGGCATCGCTTTGGTGATGAGGATGTGAGGGAGGGGAAGGGAGCATCTTTTCCGAGGAGCCTGAGTGATGTTTGCCAGACAGAAACATCTACATGACTGTGATGGAATAACACAGGGTGTTCACAAAGCATGTCAGAATTGGCATTTTCTTCAATATTAGTTTCACCTTGCTTCAATCCTTTAGTTACCCACCTGTTTAACTATTGTAACAACTCACCAGCAGATGGGATTTCCAGGCTGTCAGAGATAGAGGATTCTCACCCTGAGAGAGTCGTTTCTGCTTGGATGGTCAACGCAATAAAAATACATTCAAGCCACCATTAAAAGCTGCCTTTTTTGTTTATGCCGTATTCTGCTGTATATTAAAAAAAAAAACTCTCATGGTCTGTTTCCTGTGGCCTCTGTGGAGATTATCTGGTGTCAATTCTTCGGTTTGCTGCTCTGGCTCAGTGAAGTTTATACTGTACATCTGCTCTTTCTCTTTATGCAGTGCAGTATATTGTTCACGGCATAAAGCTCTCTAAATTCATTTTTACATTTTGTTTTCTTTCACATGCATGTTATACTGGTTTGTCATACTGTGGTGTATTTGGTTGAATTGATTAAAACGGATATCCTGGATTTATGTACAGTAGCGCTATTCATCCTGAAAGATTCCTATGTACCATATACAGTAGATAGGAGTAGACTCTCTTTATCCACTGATTAAGTTTATCCGCAAGTAAGGAGCAGTGAGGAATTACAGTACTTAGCAAAACTTACAGAGAGTGCGACTGAGGCAGGACTAGGAAAGCATGAAACAAAACTAAGCTGGGGCACCAGGGTAAACACCTCTAAACCCTTTTCAAGAGTGGCAGAGTAGGACTACAACGTCGCATCTCATCCACAAGACAGTGCCCCTGCACCCAAGTAGCACCTACTGGTTCACACATACCTCTTATATCTTTTCTTAGATGCCTCAGATGAATTCACTGACTATGTCAAACATGGTAAGTGTCCAAGATCTGGTGGGACTGGGTTTCAAGATGGCATAGTAGCTGAATTTCCCCCTTATTGAGGTCAAGTTGATAATTCACTCTAATGTTCTTATTGAGGATAATGCTTATACCTCACCCTACAGATGTCTCATTTACTGTACGCACTGGAATGTCTAATTATTTTTGTTTTCAATTATGCTTTTCTATATTGATTAATGAAGAGTTAATGTAAATATATATCAGGTCTGCTTAACTTGTATTGTTTCCTATCCACTCACTGGCGTTACATTAACATAACAAAGTTCCCTCATTTTTAAATTAATTCTGCTATTATCAATTAAATATCTAATGAGCTGGTTGTGCAAAAATTTTGCAACACATGAAGTGACATGCTTTTGATCTACGATTTGTTTTGCTGTCAACCCTTAATTACAGGAATTCTCTCCTTCGGTAAAACATGGATGATTTTGGCCTCTGTGTTTTCCCACCTGCTACAATCTTGTTTGAAGATTATTGTTATTTAGGCGGTTTGTCAAAGGGCCATAAACACACTTGCCACATAATTTTGGAATTCTACAAAAATCACACTTACAGTGAGCATGGCTCACACAATTTAATTTTGCTTAAGTAACACCAAAAAGGAACCAGATTTCAGTTGCAATAAAATTCCTTTCTCTTGCGCCTGTGGTTAAGACAAGCTAAAACATTCTCTGTCAATTTCCTTTGTGTTTTTCATTGCAAACTAGCCTTAGGTCACAATTTGAACATTTTCTGGAAGAGTGAAACAATTCTTCTCCCCGACGCAGAATGTATAAATTATTTCTAGGCAATAATTTTAAACACCTTTAATGAATTTAGAAGATAATTTATGCAGCAAAAATGAGATATTATGCCTGAAAAAAATATATTTTTTATACAAACCTATAAAGCGTAATTGCAGTAAGTTATCACAGTCAAGCACAGAAGAGAACTGAGAAGGAAGACGACAGCTCAAACTTCTTGTATTAATGAAAAAATAGTAAACTTGTTTACTTCTATTAAACAAAATGGTGTTCACTTGCATACAAAGACAAAAAAAAAATTCACCATAAGAAACTTTAAAATAAACCCTAGAAGGTATTGACAGTCATCCCAATAGACAATTTGTGTCTCCACACGAGACAGAAAAGGCCCACAACTGGAAACATCTGGAAATTCAGACCAGGTGTGTTTAGAAATGATGACATTGCTGTCCACAAAGAGAAGTGTGGAACGGAATTCTCCATCCCTCTGCTGATTTCCTGCAGTTCTTGCAGAGATTCAAACCCGAAGTTTAGATAGGGTGTAATACATGAGGGGGTAGAGATTAGTTTCTATGCTACTGACACATGGAAGTAAAGATGTGGCTATTTTATTCTGAGTTCACATACAAACAAAATCTTGCAGTGAGCATGGGTCTACTATTTAACAATAAATGCCACATACAGTTTAAAAAGTGGTAGTAATAATAATAACAACAACAACAACAACAACAATAATAATAATAATAATAATAATATCAACCTCTTTTTAATTTTTTACACTGTCCATTTATTTTGTGCTGTGATACATCACACTCTACAGTGAAAGAAAAGAGAGAAATGAAGAAACTGCATTAAAAAATTAAGGAGTTAAAACAAAGGATCTGTTGACTGGCATACAAGATCTGTTATATTACAGCTCACTGATGTGGTTTGGAACCAAAGCTTACAAGTCTTTAAAAGTGCACAGCAGCACTTTCAGTTTTATTCTGAATTCTAGACTATTGCCTGTCCACCAGGCAGTTGGATTTTAGTCCAGGATATACAGTATGCACGCAGTTTTTACAGCAGCACTTACCACAAAAACTGGAAACAAATGTAATCATTTAATATATATTACACAGTTAGTTTATGATTAGAATAGGTTTACTGTAAGTGTAGCCCTATCTGTAACTCAAGATAATGTATACTGCTAATGTGTTTTATGGTGGTACGTAAATATAGTATAGTACGTACATATAGTACGTTAATTACTGATTCAGTTGTATTTTTCGTTGGACCAAAACACCAGCAATTAGCCAATATATCATAGCTTTTTATTACTGTAAGACAATACATTATTCATGAGAAAACTCAAGTTTAATTATTTTTTCCTGGTCTTCCATTCATTCCAAGGAGATAAAAGTATAATTTTTGCTCCTGGCTTTCTCAAGCATAAAGGTTTCTTTACACTAAATTCTAAATATGCGTAACAATGGTTTAGAAAACATTACACTGCGTTCTAGATGTGTTTTCAGCAGATAAAACACATTCCACAATGTAGCAATGGCTGGACTCCCTGTAGTTTATAGGAGATTGATCTGATAGCATTACAAACTGTTCGATTCATTCCCGTTTTGTCTTTGCATTGTTCCTTGTTTGTTGTTGTCAGTTATAATAAGGGGGTTGCAGAATTCGTTTGGTGGATAATGCTGGCGGTAATAACACATATTTGTATGCATTTAAACACATATTGTTTATCAGAGTTAGTTGAATTACATTAGTGCCATACTCAATTAAACTCCTAATAAAACAAGACGCTAATTGCCACAGCTTTGGATGGTCTTGCTGATGCATGAAATTCCATCATGGTTGCCTTCTTATGAACTAATTTAATCAGACATCAAATGCAAACTACCAATACTAAGCTGGATTGTGTTCACAGGCCTATAAACTATGAAAGGCAACTAACATTACAGACCTCATCGCAGCAGCACAAGCTTTTAAGTACACCAGTACAGATAAGGAATGAATCAGAAATTAACCTGGTTTGTTAAAGAGCAGTAAATATCATAATGATGGACTTAGTCAACAAGAAAGAAATAGTGACTTGAAATCTAATTACGAATAGACCCATAATGAGATACAAGTTTACAAATCATTTCTAAAGATTTCAAATAAGTGTAACCGTGTTTTCATCAGTACCTCCTATTTTTCAACTATTTTTCAAGACACTGTGTACTAAATTTGACCCAATTGTTTGGAATATTAAATTCTGGATGGGAAGGAGCTTAAATTTCAGGTTGGGATGCTGATGTTGTACCCCTGAGCAAGGTACTATATACAGATTGCTCTAACAAAACTCTGTTGTATAAATGGATGCCAAAGTCTGGATATAGAAAAAAATAATTAGGAGCTGCTACGTTTGCAAGTACTTCCTAGGTCACCACAATAATTTCAACATTCATACCTCCAAATACAACCAATTTGCATGGCTCCTTCCTCTTCGGCACTCTTTCAACCTCCTCCCTCAGTTCATCTAACCCACATACACAATTTTAAATAATCTGGATCTTCTTCAGAGGCTCCTCCTCTGCCCTCTCTGTCTTGCCCCTGGACCACTCCGATTACTATTTCATCTCCTCTGTCATTTCTGCTCCTCTCTCCTCCACCCACACCATTAACTTCCTTTTTCTCCCTTCTCTGCTCTTACCACATCCCTGGACTCTTGACTCACATCTCACCCTGTCAGATCCTCCTCTTCCCATCCCTGGCTTTGCTCTGTATTCCACCCTGCCAGACCCCTGCTCTCAACTGAAAAAGGAGGGAAGAGATCTCATTCTATCTGAAGAAGTTTGAGTAGGGAGCTATGTCAGCATGCACAGGCTGCAAAGGAACCAGAGGCAAGAAGAAAGAACTCTTTTCTTTTCCTTTCAGCATGGAATAAACCTCGACCTATTCTTGCAAGTCTATAGTGGACTTTTATCACTCTTTGTTCAGCCTTCTTTTAAGCACTTGATTCTAGCAAGAATATCTATTTTGAATTCTTACTTCTCTGATAATATATATCAGATCTCCTGGTAAGGCCTTTTCTCTGCTTCTTACTCGTTCTCTACTGGTGTACCCCACAGTGCTGTCCTGGGTCCCCTAGTGGCCTCTTTCTATTTCTGTGACTTCTAATATCACTATTTTCCTGATAACGTTCACATCTTCTTCTCTTATCCTTCCTCTGATATTCAGGCCTCTTCCCATACTTCTGTCGTTCTCATAACCTCTCATCACTCTAATCTGAGCTCCTAGTCTTCTCTTCCTCAGGATCTGTGGAACTCTCAGTCTTGTTCTTTTCACTCCATAACATCCTAAACCTCCTATCCCGTGTTGTGTATACATTTTTCATGTGAATTTCTTGTATGTAAGTCACAGTGGGAAAGGGTATCTTGTAAACAAATAAAATAATAATAATGAATTGTGATACTTGTGATGTCTTTCATTTTGTGAGTTATTTTTAAATCTTTACATTATTTTCTATATTTATTCTCCATAACATCTACTTTGTTACTTACAGTAGGCAGATACTCACCACTGTTGAGTTGTCGCAGAGGCTGTATGATAATAAGCACTTGTAACATGGGTAACTGGTGTGACTCAGTGCATGTGCTGCCAGATCGCTGTGTAAAAAGTTTTGGAATCACCAATTATTTTTTTATGATATACTCACCATCATTTTTATGACTACTGCAATCATCTACCCAGCTTTTTATACTTTGGTTCACAATGACAACCCCTATGACTACACAAGGAGAATGTAAGTGAAAGTACAGTACAGACAAGTACCTCTGGCCCAATCACCCATTGACTCAATTTTGTTTTAAGGTGCAACAGTATGTAGGTTGGTTCCGTATATACTCACCTGGCAGTGTGTAATACTTGGGATGGAGAACCACTCTATAAGCTCTGAAGTTACCTGCAGGAGGTTCAGTACAGACTGCAGGATAAATGCATCCCTTGCTGACATCAGACACATTGGGAAGTTCACTGCTTCTGTCCAACTAGTCCTCAGCCGTACAATACATCTGGCAGCTCTCACCCAGCTATACACATCTACTTTTAGATTTCCAGTCTCAGCTGGTCAGTGGTATGGCCCAGGGTTAAACTTGCACTACTTGAATCAAAGCTGCCAAATTTTATAACTGAAGCTGTCAAGTACAGAGTAGTTCTTCCATGACCATGAATCTTCCAATATTGTAGAAACACAAACTAAAATTACAAAGAAAACCCTAGGCTGTGTTGTTTAAAACTCTGTATGGGAATTAGATGTCAAATGTTGTCGACAAAAATCCAACAAGTGATCAAAGGTGAAGCACAAAAATGTAAATCTCCTTGGTCTCATGTTCGTTTAAAAATATTTCAGTGTTTACCTCTCACAATTAACAGGATCTTCAATTGACGTTTGCCTTTAGTATATTTGCTACAGAGCAATGCTTACTAAAAAGCAGTTGTTAGGAATTACAGAGAAACACATCACCATTTAAACAAACTAAATGAAATATCAGTGACAAAAACAAGTTTTATGTAATTAGTGTAATAACTTTCAACTCCGTTAAAAGCTATCTAATTTCTTGAACACATAAAAGATTATCTTTTGGAACTATACAAATACACAGAATGCAGTATATTAATACAGAAAAAAACTGAGATTCCAGTAAATGCAAGCAAGGTGTAGATCTGGGGAATGTAACTGCAAATTTCATGCTATATTCACAAGCATATTTTCTATTTCTTTGACACTCAAATAAGACAGTTGTGTTTGCTTTATAACAGGATACTTATCACCTAAAAACCTCTGAGACTAGCTTTATAAAAGCACATCAAGTATTCCACTCCCATCTACTCAATTATTTTATAATGAGCCATCAGAGGCAGGCATCACATTCCTGGATTTACTAAAATAATTAGGATGAAATTAGAAGTGTACTTGCATTTGAGAAACACACTGCATATGTTCATGTCTCACAAATCACAGGGAGCTAATTTATAAAATGTGAATGTTTATTAAATGTTGACAGGAACATTAAAACACATTATCAAGTTTGAGCAAAAACAATCTCTAACACTAGGCCAGAAAAACATGTAAGAAGTCTGCTAGAGAAGTCTTTACCACTAAAACTCTACGATCTGAATTTCCTGTTCAAAATAATGAAAAGGTTTTAAATTATGTCAAATTCTTTTTTAATGCTGTTTTTGAATTTGGATTGAGTCCTACATCATAAAAAAAGAAATTAATTCAATTCAAGGCCTAAACAACCTAAAAACAAAACTGTTCATAAAAATAAAATGAACTCTGTTACTCTCAGTACTGGGAAATATTTTGCAGCATGTACATATATTAATGTTAGTTAGGGGTTTTACAGACAGGACACAGCCATGGGACTTCTCTCCATTTAAAGAGATTACCAGTAGGGGATGCTGAGTTCCTTAATATCCAAAACAACGTTTCAAAGTGTAACAAGTAAAAAGACGAAAGACAACCAGTAACATCAATCACTTAATTCTAAAGCGGAAAGAACATATTTGTGAGTTAAAGAAAATCATCAAGCCACACACACACACACTTCCCTTCCCACTCACTCTCCCCTACAGTATTCGCAGACCTCTGAACTGCAATCCAATTACCCAACCCTACTTTTCTAAAATATTGACATTAGTTTTAAAGAAATCTGACAAATTAAAATATACAGTAGTTACTTTTACACGCATCTAGGTTTGCATATGGAGATGAAACAGAAGGCTTTGTAATTTTTGTACATGACACTGGAATAAAGACCTACCATTATGTTGCATTAACTTGCAATGTCAAATGTATGGCAGTGGATTCTAGAATTGAAGAAAGCAGATGGATATTTATATATTTTGGATATTCAGGGCTGTGTTTTTGTGCTTAGACCCTGAAACAAACACAGCCATCGCATAAAAGTTAAAGTAGTTTTTTTCAAAGTATAATAAAATTATAACGCATGGGATGTTGAATTGGACATTCCAATTAAGGAACAAGAATGACGGGACTAAATAAAAAGGGCTTTCTTGCAAGCATAGCATCTTGGTTATTGATATGCAAATGAGTTTAAGAATCCCATAAATTCATTTTTTTTAATAGAACTGTCTTGTTGATGCATTGCAATTGTAAACAATATCCCTTCTCATTTTAATTTTTTATGGTTTTTGTTCCAACGCGACAGGCAATTAGGATATTATTCTCAAACCAGAAGTCCTAAACATTCATAACATGTCACAGAGGCTTTGTAAATACCAATGAATTTCCTCAGTTTTTCCTAAACTGAAAACCTTTGGATCCATTAGATGAATTCTTTTAAAATAATTCTGAAACATTTTTGGATTCATGTTTGGCTACTTTCAAGAAAAAATGGGACTCCTTGCCAGCTCAACCAGTAATGGCTGGTATTAGGAGCGCAGCAGTTCAGACCCCACCCATGCAAATGTGGGCCATTAATGATCTGGATCTGGACCTTATCCTCACTATTAGGCCAGACTGACCTTGAGCTGATCAACAAATCTCCGGCTTGCTTACACCACTAACACCTGGGACTTAAGCTTGTGTTATTAGGGAGAGCCATGACACTGCCCCCCGATCAATACTAACCATCCTGCTCAGGCACTGTGGGGCTGTGAAACAAGAGCACCCCAATGTGGGTACAAAGGTGACAGAGGTGAGTTTAATCGAATACCCATCAGTAAGTCCAAACAGGACCAGAAGAAAAAGAAAATCATTTCCAATTCCAGACTGCAGACCTATAAGAAGAACAATTAATCCTACTGTAGTTGAATTTCTGTTTTCTCTTTTTTTGTGTGGATATAAATATCTGTGCTTACACTTTAGTTTTCCCATTCCCCAAAGAAACCAGATACTGGCTCAGCCTCCAGCATTCAACCAAGTACAAAAAAATGAAACAGAAATAAGCAAAAAGATAATTAAACACTTCAGTAAACACTGTAATTGGAGTCTATAGGGACAATGTGTTTGATGTTTTGTTACTAAAATTAGAATTGTGTCTTCTTTTGGCATAGACTTAAAACACTTGTACTCTCTAAAAAGGTTCATACAACTCATCTACAGTTATTTTTAAAGCGTTCAACACATTAAAAAATTTGCACGAGTCCATCCCCACTTTATTTTATCAAAGGGCCTTTCTCATTTTATTTAAATACACTGCACAGATACACACTGAATTGTCTTTCAGCCCACCAAAGACACATGTTTTAGAGTTCCAGATGAAAAAGTAAGATTCCAATAGTTAGGTCTTAGCTGTCACTTTTACACAACTGATTATTCGGCACAAAAATAAACAGCAATAATATAAATAATTATAATAATATTAATAAGAGGAAGAAGATGAGGAATATGAGGACAACAATACAAAATAATTAATTACCTTAAGCAAGATGGGCTTTGGACATATGGAACTAGCTTGTGGTGCTTTGTCTCAGGGCAGATTTTGAGACAGAAGAGATGGACTGAGGTCAAATGGGGAGAGAAACAACCCGGACCATCAATAGAAACCAAAAAACAACAACAATGAAATGTTGTGTAACAGCAGGATTCTTTCCTTCACATCATTGCTCTATTGCCAATTTGATGTTCTTTTTGTGGGTAGCAGGAAGTCTTAATAACCAAAAAAAATCACACAGTTGTGGGACAGATCCACCACTGGTTGCAGCAGGAGACTGAGGTGCACAGTGGAAGAGACTCACACTAGTGTGCAATGGAACTGGGTTGCTATGACCTGGACCTCCCCTTTGTGCTTAGCCTGTAAGCAAACCTAACAGCTAGAGTAAAAGCACAAAAGGATCATAACATGTTTAATACTAATAAGAGCACATTGTATCCTCTTCACTCCAGCTTAATGATGTATAATTGTTCTACACTGAGGCTGTGAGATTGCCATTCTTCTTATTCAGGACAGCTTCTAAAAACCATCACCTATTACTGTGCTAGTGACAGACGGCCAGCCAAAAGTAATGTTATTACCTGTCTGAAGCCCATCCTCCTGTTTACATGAGCTACCTTTGTAATCTGTTATACCTTGTTTGAATACATAATTTCTCTAATTAAACCAGGTGCTTGCAATCAGGCAAGCAATAAATTGCAGTATACTCAATTATGCAGCCAAATAAGAAACAGGTACGGAGACGCTCATGAGGCATGTCTAAAACTCAGAGTGGATTCTTTGAAAGCTTTGCAGATTTCATGTTCTGTATTATGAGCTGCATAGCTCAGCATTGCAATAAAGCACCTAATACTGTGTGATAATAAGAGGGTTCGCTCACGGGACATGCATTGCAATATGATTGTAGAATCCATCTACTGTTTAAAGCCTTTTTCTCTACCTGCTTTACCCTCTTTAGAACATGCATTTTAATACCTTGCTCTGCATCAGCAAGGTGATACGTATCTTAATTTCCATTACATGGGTGTACTGTGAGCACATTTCTTTTCAGTGCATGATGGCTATCCCATCAGACCATCTTAACTGATTACAGGAATTTATCCCAAAAGCTTCTTTAAAGATGCTCTCTCACTCAGTATACAGTATATGTATGTTGTGGCTTAGTTTTGAGAAAGCACAAATTTCATTTGGAAGTGTAGATCACGTCTCTATCTCTCTCCATTTTTTATGATACACTCTGCTCAGAGTGTTTAAGGGATGAATAAATTGCAGTTCAGTCATCTGTAAATGTTGACATTTTTGGCTGCAGATCAACTAGATAAGACAGTTTTTAAAAAGTGCCCAATATGCTCATTAATGAAGGATGTCATATAAATATAATCTGACTAGTTTGATTTTTTTGGCATCTTGTTCAGTCTTCACGTTCGATCATCCCTTTCACCTCTCCAGGCACTCCCTGACCACCATGTGCAAGAGCTGCTCACTTCTTCTTACTGCATGTTGTTTACACAGTTATGAGATTAATGACAGAAAGGGCAATTTCCTTCAGGGAAGAGAGCTCCAAATTAATAAGGCTTTAGTTCAAATTTGAGAGCACTAAACTGCATGAAAGAGATCACTGCAGCAGTTTCAAAATGCACCCTGCATTAGAAATTTCAACCTGGTGAGTTTACTACAGTATTTTTTATTCTTTTATAACAATTTTCCTATTCCTCTGCTACTGTATATTGTTTGACAGCAGGATTCTCTTTCTTTCACATCATTTCTGTCCTTGCCAATTTGATTTTTTTTCTTTTTTGGGTAGCAGAGAGTCTTAATAACAAACAAAAATCATAGAGTCGCTGGGACAGATCCACCACTGGTTGTAGCAAGAGACTGAGGTGCACAGTGGAAGAGACTCACACTAGTGTGCAATGGAAATGGGTTACCATGACCTGGACCTCCCCTTTGTGCTTAGCTTGTAAGCAAACTTCTGCAGTGCTGTGACACAGAAGAATCTTATGATATTTTCAATGTTCAGGTCCAGAACTACATGAGCTGGAAGGAGCTTGCGTGTATCTGGGAGACGCCGGCCTGTCTGGGGTCTCAACTGCTCAAGAGGATGAGCTCCGAGGGAACAAACGCATGTAATATCCTCTTCACCCCAGCTCAAAACTCTATGATTGGTCTACACTGAGACAGGGACATTGCCATTCTTCTTATATTTAATACAGCAGCACTATGTTTTACTACAATGGACCTCATGTAAACCACGGTGAACTGTTGTTGAATATATATATATTTTCTATATAAAATTCCTTGGAAACATCTGTGATGCAGTACTGTACATCACCGAATTGCCAGTGTCCAGTGTTATAAAACACAGTGAAGGCATGTGAAAATCACTCAGCAAATGTTAACGCACAGCTAGAGTAAGAGCGCAAAAGGATCAGAACACGTTTAATCCTAATAACCGCTTTCTGTCAGTTTTCTACCACAGTTTATTAATGCAAACAAGGGACAACGGCTTAACTATTAAAAATCTCTTGTTTTTGAAGATGCCTCTGATTGCTCTGTCTATGTGTTGTATAAGTCAACTCAGGGGTGCTACAGCCCATTCAATTTTTCAAAGGACACTGATTTCCAACTTGCCTAATGGTATTACAAATTGTATGGCGACACTGACTCCTTTGAACGAGTTTCCTGTGGCGAGTTTTGTTGCAGTCTGAGGTAGCACGAATCAAGCATGACTCCCAGTTACTGAAATAGATTGAGCACAGCAGAAATTCCCCTACATGGGATCTGAGTTTTGTCAGTAAGCCGGTTCACTTTGTGTTAGGATTTACAAAGCCATGGCCATCCTATTTCCCAGTCACTTCCTTGCTAAGTTCTAGGTAGGAACCATTAAATAATAACAACGGCAATCATTTTAACATTAATAAACATATTTAGAATCTGAGTGATAATGATAAGGATAAAAAAGACTCATATACTGTACAGCAGGTAAGACTTTGAAAGAACACTACCATACAATCCTGCATTTTCCTCTAGCTTTGGGGGCTTCCACAGGAACAAAAAGAAGAAAAGGAGAAAAACTGCTGAAAGTCCTTCTTATTCTGACAGACAGTACCTGTAAACAACGTGAGAAAAGTTGTTGCTGTTTGTTAATTTTTCATTTTCCTTTCCTCCTCTCACTTGCTGTCATCCCGGGTAGGACGGATCTTCATTTCGGAGAGTTTGAGGGAATACTGCCACCCTGTCCAGGAGGACCACTCGATCCCATCTGCGTAGGACGTGTGGTGGCCCTTCAGGTACTGTCCGTTCAGGTTGGAGGTGTGGCAGTTGCGATACCACCAGGCTCCATGGTAGAAGGAGGCGCAGTTGTTCTCGGAGTGGTCGTTGTCGCGGTCCTTCGTGGTGAACTTCATCCCATTGTGTTTCAGCAGGGAGTCCCCTACAGAGCACACAGTTGCAAAAAGAACGAACAAAACGATGACAGAGCTTCCTGATGCAATTGGGGATCGCGGCGCAAGGTCATGGGCAGGAAACGCAAAAGGAAGCCTTCAAAACTGCATTGCAAGAAAACGACAGCTTGGGAGAAAGATAAATAAATTTGCTCTACATAATTTCCTACTCTGTAAATTCTCGAGATGCCTTTTTTTCATTTGAAAAGAGCGACTACGCTCTTTAACAGAAAGGATTAGAAAGAAAACCTTGGTCTCTACGCTAGGTTAGTGTGAGATGTACTGTATGCAGTCATTTGATGTGTGGCACAGGTCAATTGCAGCTGAAAAGCATCTGCAAAAAATATGATTACTGTATTACATTTCATTTTTAAATTAGATCACTTTCACAAAGGGAGTCTAACTCAGCTGTCATTTTAAAGAACCCCTGTCCTGCTTCTTGTAAGAGACAATAATGGTTAAGCGAATGGGTTATTCGTCTAATGTGAGCCTTATTAAGCAGTGTGATATATGTCTTTGGAAGGTAATTTTGCAGCAAGAAGCCAAACTAATTTAATTTTTTCATGGTACATGAGTTTCGACTCAAGGCCCCTGTTTGCGGAGGCCAGTGCTGAAGAAAATTCACTTTTATTGCCAACATCACATTTCAGGTTGTTCCTGTTCTTTACACTCAGTAATTCTATTTTCATCAAAGTCAGCCAACAACAACAAAAAACTTCATGGGATTGAAGCAAATGGGATTTAAAGCTCAAAATGGGTTAGGTATAAAAAGACTCATGGTGTAATTCTCATATTTTCTGCTAGGTTAATTTGTATAAACAATTTCCCTCAAGGGTAAGAACACAAACCCATATAAACAATGGGCACACCCATCTCCCCCAGTTTAAGAGTAGCTAAAGCAAATTTGCACTCAAACTTTTTTCACTCCTTGCTCAGCTACGGCATGTTCTAATTTTGTCACGGCGTGCTACCTTTTCCTTTTCATCTGTGGAATATAATTGTTTTGTTTCACTTACCATACTAAGTACTGTAGCTGTCTGCCGCTGACAGTTAAAAAGGTTGATTTTATAGTTCACATTGTACTGTATATTTAAAATTGTATTTCTTGCACCAGATTTTTATATTTTGGTTCTTTGTATTTTTTCTACTCTGAAAATTGTTTTTTTTATTTCTTGGTTTACAGCAAAGAGTCCTGTTGTGGGTGGGGAGAACGAGGAAAGGACGTCAGGCTCCACTGACCCATTCATCCAGTGAGCCTTGGACTGAATCTTTTGACATGCTGCACCACGGCATCTAACAGGAGAGGTGGTGCAGCTCTCATTGATTTGACTGTAAACTTGCAGGAGCCCAGCAAGTTGCAGAAATTGTCTGAAAGGTCTATGCAGCACTGGCAGACTAAAACCGCCCTACTGGCAGGGGATTTAATAATAATAATTAATAATTCCTAACACTTATATAGTGTTATGGACACTCCACTCAAAGCTCTTTACAGGGAATGCCACCACCAATATGCAGTCCCACCTGGATGCAGGCCAGAGTGCACCAGTACACTCAGCACACACCAGCTATCAGTGGGAAGTAGAACAGAGTGATGAAGCCAGTTCAGAGATGGGGATTATTAGAAAACCATGATTAGTAATGTCCAGGGGGAAGTTTGTTCAGGTTAACAACACTGCTCTTTTCGAGAAACTCCCTGTGTTTACAGTACTGTGTTCCTGTCACTATACTGGAGAATTAGGACCACACAGACATCAGGATGAGCGCCCCCTGCTGGCCCCACTAACATGTCTTCCAGCAGCAACCTTAGCTTTCCCAGGAATTTCCCATCCAGGTACTGGCCAGGCCCATACCTGCTCAGCTTCAATGGGCTGCCAGCGGGGAGCTGCAGGGTGACACATATCTAATGGCTATATAGCTGTTGGATCTGAGAATCCCTGGTTAGTGTTGGCAAGTTACATGACCTGGACTCAGACCAGTCTGGGTCATAAAGCTCAGCCTGCCCTGCGACCGACAGCCTTTGCTTGTTGATAATTAGGAGTTTTATGTTTTACATTTCCTTACCTGCGTTTTAATTTTTATATTCATCTTTCACTAATGGTATATCACACTAGTTTGTACTGCGTAAGGTTCATTAAGTGAGTAAGTTACACTGAGTAGCTGTCACTGTCTGATAAGTGGCAGGAATAATGAAAAATAGTCCTTCAGCACAATCTCATTAGATTGGAAGACTAAGTACAAACTAATGATAATATAACACAAATAAGCAGACCAGGAGAGTTCATTTTAAAATATAACCCATTGCAAAGTAACCATAATATGTTAATTAATGACAAAACATTCATGATAAATTTAAAATACTGGAGGTTTTTGGAAAAGCAGAAATTAAGCAAATGCTGAATCCTCTATTTATCATTAATTTCTTTCATTTTATGAGTAATTCTGGAGTTCTGTCCTTTCCCAGAGTATTGCGGGTAATAAATAACCAGTTGGCAGTCTTAAAAATGATAACTTTTTAACCTCTTTGAAAACATTTAACCAAGGCAACAATAAATCTGAACATACTGCAGCTGCTTATTAAAATGAACATAAGCAGAGATCATAGAGAAATGGTCTGGCCCCCCACGCTGATTAAAACTCTTTTTATTAATGCACAGCATGGAGTGCAAAGCCTTGACGCAAATTTAACAAAGGCTCAAGTGTGGGTCTGTTCTTTATTCATAATAACAAAATAAAAACATTTCTGTTAGTTAACAAACTGTCATCTAAGAGGTCCTTTCAACTTTCAAGTTCCAAGAATAGCCGAGGTGTTTGGAAGAGGTTTAAATGAACAAGGAACACGGGGGGTGGGGGTGGGAGTACAATAACTGTCATCATCCTAACATGGTGCCTGTAACACATCCAAATATGAACAATTAGAGACCTAACCCTGTAGAAAACAATACAAAATATTAACATTAATGTAATATACAATTTACATGCAATTGGCACGTGAGTTCTCATGTCATTTGTCATATGGTAGGTCATACAATCTGACGGATCCTCATAGATGTAACTGGACCCGGAGGCCAGCAATAAACCTCAGAAGGTAAGAGGCTTCTGCCATTGTAGAACTGAGTCTCTACTTGTCCTCTGAACAGTTCCTCTACCTGTGGCCCCCTGTGCCATAGTGACAGTCTATAACTGCAAGGTCTCCATCTCTTCTTTTTTAGAGCTTTTTTAGACCAGTTCTATGAAATATTGTTATATAATTTTTTTTTTTTGGGCTAGTCTGTATCATCACAGTACATGCTCAGCTTTTATTGCCCCTGTTGGCAGAAAACAAAGCTTTAACTTATGAGAGTTGTTACAAGTGATGTTACAAAGTAAACCTCCATAGACTTCCATGCAAATCAAAATCTTCAGAAAGCATGACTTGCTCATTAGTTTTGTAAGGGAACTTGAATACTGATGTTTTATACTTGGCTTTATATAATAAGAGTGTTTGTTTATTCCAATTAGCTACTTTGAACATGACCTAATTGTCTCCTTTATTGTTATGCCATAAACGCAGGATACAGCTTCATTAAATGTGACCTTTACAGCAGTTTCAGGAGAAGGTCAGCGACAGAACTGCTCCATCACAACACATAGTTGAAGGCTAAAACAATGTTATAACTACGGGTTATGGGACTCAATTACATTAAGCTGAAGTTAATTATGACAGAGGAGGTAAAACAAGTAAAATTAAGTTTGCAGTTGACATTAATATAAGGTACTTACAGCAACTAAGACTTATGTTTATAAAACCTGGGTAATATTATTGCTTCAGTTCCAGATTCTGGGCTAACAGGCAATGAGACTGTTTGAAATTAACACTGACAGTTTATTCTGTATGACTCAGGGCACAAAGTCTTCAGAAGGCAGTCAAATTGGTATTTTAAATACATAATATTATAATATGGTAGTTAAATTTGGGATTTAGACTTCTGTGCTGTTCCTGGGAAATTTATCTGATAATGGAAGAGGCTAGAATACCTCGGAAAATCTACTTTAAAAACAGTTATTTAAGCATCTCAAAAGAAGCTGCCATTTACGAGGGCAGGAACTGTGGTCATCTGAAGCCCACAACATGGAGACCAACAGAAAATTAAACGAAAATGAATGTATGAATTGAGTGATAAGCTATTGCTTAAATGAAATTCTGTATTTAATATTTCAGCATTAAAATGCTTCTAGATGTTAATTTTATGAACTAAATAAATAATTTGATTAGTTTTTATTTTCATTCCATATTATATTTCCACTGTAGTTTCTTGTATTTTAAAATGTACCTTTCCTCTTCTGTTAATTAATAGATGGCCCCAATTATCACAAACCACAATAATATAATAAGTACTATAATTAGCTCTTTACCTAGTGTGACTGGTGGAAGGAATTGTAATGGGATGTTTTCAGATGTGAGCATATAAACCAAGCTACTTTGTTGCGCTGTGTTTTACAGATTTTATTATTCTCAGCAATGATATACAGTACCCACTGTCAGATGCAGGATTAAAAAAAACAACAGCATCAACAACAACAAAAAAAACTATTTCAGACTTTCTGGAATTGTAGAGCAAGTTAGTACACTTGATTATACTCAGTTGTTATACTGTACTTCCTTGTGGTAATTAATCCTGCATATCAGTTTAGGAGTTTTAATGCTTAATTTAAGCATCAATTCCTTCACTTTCTGGGGAGCTATAGAAATGTGTCTTATCTAAGAAGGCAATACGGTACATAGGGGTGATCCAGGGTTGAGAGTATGATTTGCTGATAGAAGAGTTAAGGATTATTATCTTTCCCTTCAAACTCTGATGCAGCCATAGAAGATGAATTGCTATAGCTAAGGAAAAACAGGACTGGCTTGTTTGACGACACAGCTGTAATTGTCATTCTGCGGTTTCCATGGTTACTTTCAAAATCACAGTTTCAGGTTGGATGCTTCAGATGTTGGAAAATAAAACGAGTCTGATTGCAGTGATACCGTCACATCATTTAGCCCTCATTTAAATCACTTTGAGCTATCCCGTCTGTGAGCAATGCTGAGGCAATGCTCATTCAACACTAGTTCTCCTGGCCATTAAACACCTTTGATTATAAATCGTAGTCTTGACTAAAAAAAGTGGGCTTAACTGTGAAAACTTCTGATATGAAATTAAAGTACTTACACTCATGAAACACATCAATTTACATGCAAGTACAAGGTTAGTAAATCTTCACGTGTTGTTACTTTCTTGTTCTTTACAATTACTGGCATTAATGCTTTAAAAATCCTGAACAATGAAAGTTAAAATGTGGTATTTTTTTCTTTACTTATTCATAAGTTTTGTTATATCACAGTTTACTTGAACAGAGATTTTATAATCCAGGCAATTATACAATTACTGTATAATAATGTAGCCACTGAGACTTTAAAACTGCTACACAGTCTTAACAATATACAATAATGGATTGTGTGTTCCATTTCTGGTAGCTTATCATCATCATAATTCCTAGGAAAAATTACCATTTTAAAGCTTTTGAATAAATTTACTTATTTAAAACAAGGACGTTATGCTCTGGTCATGAACACCTTGCTCAAACTCATTTAGAACAAAATTATTTAAAAAATAATCAACACAGATATGCAAATTTAAACACAAAACTTTGGATAATTTAAGATATTCCACAGCACAACCAAATTTAAACTTGTGTTCCCGAATTAAATTGAAATGGTATCCGAGTTCCCAAAAGGAAATTTCAGACTTTAGAATCATCTTCGTTGATGCCATCTTTCTGTTTATTAGAGATGTTTTGCAACCATTTAATGGAAAGCTATCATCAAATTGCATCAGATTTGCAACTGGCAATTGAGTCTTTCCAATCCCAATTCCAGCTGGCATGGGAAGATATTTACCTGCAGTACCAGAGTAGTCAGCAATCGTCAGAGGATAGCCATCTTCATCTGGATCCACAGAGAACAGCCCCACACCGAATGTGCTGTACTGTGCGTAAGCCGTGCTGTTCTCGAAGTCCTCCAGATCAATTCTCAGCTCGTAATTAGCTTGGATGGTCAAAGCATGGATTCGCTTCAGACCTGCAGAGGGGAAAAGGAAGTTGTCTGGTTCATAATATCAAGAAAGTGAAACACTTACTGTAGACACCACGGGCTGGATGACTTTAGTGAGCCGCCAACTTTGCACCTTTTGTGTGCTCAACTAGGTGTAGTGATGTAATATCTTAACTCCTTACTCTCCAAACTCTGGAACAGTCAGCTGAAGAGAGCAGTGTTTCCCTGACTAAAGTTTAAACCCACGTGTGGCATTCAATTTCCAGTTAAAGAACTAAAGCAAGAATGAGATGCTGAATTTTTGGACTGGAAAAAGCAAGTATGAAAGAACTGCCTGTTCAAACCCCCAATGCTTTTTTTTTAAACTCTCTGGTAGAAACAACACAGTTCTTTTACCAAACAAAACATCTGAAACTAATGCAGTGCTAAATGTTTAATGCGTCCAGCTACAAGTTATACTAAAAATACAATCTGATAGAAATCTATCAATAAAATCTTAATGCTAAAATGAAAAAGGTACAAAACTTAAAAGTACAGAAAGTACAGTACAATATCATGCCTCTACTAGGTGACAAAAAGAAGTGAGAAGTTCTCATGTGATATAAAAAGGTGCACTAGTCTTGATTACAAAATAAACCCCTGAATAAAGCATCCCATAGGCCAAGTATTCTGACAGGCTGAACACTCTATTATTTAAGAATATTGACAACCAGAAGACAATTTTGACAAACATACAGTAGAAAAAGCACCGCACAGGTGCAGTGATGGAAAGTCTAACAGAGAGGTAATTAGTTTCAGTGAGGACCCATGAATTTATAGGTTAAAAAGACTTTTTGGGCACAGTATATGTCACTGTGGTTTATAAGGGGCTTATTCCACTCCAGAAGGATTCAATGACGTGATATTTGGAACAAAGAGGAATGAAGTTCCCATAAAGATAAAACACTCTTTATTTAGAATTCATACAGAAAGGGGCATATTCCTTTAGAAACGAACTTGTTTTCCTTGTTATGAATTCCCTGTAGACACCTTAGTAAACCTTACTCTGTTGTCTGTATTTCACCATCAGGACAGGAAATCAATTTTAAAAAGGTTTACCTCTCTTTAACTATATTGCTATTTTGCCCACTGTTTGACAGTTGTGGATTTTGGAGCTTGCTGGCAAGGAGACTTTGTCTTTGTACACTTTTGTTTTATTGAACGTGTTTTGCTCAGCAATGTCCTGCCGTGTTCAACTACCGTTTAAAGTACAGAATGATTAGAAAACACATTAAAAGAAGAAGAAATAGAAAAGAAAAGTCATAAATCACATCAATCACAACTGTTCTTTTTTTAATCATCCAGGAGAGTTAATGCTTTCATTGAGTTTCAAATACATTACCCCTTAGTGGTGTAATGATTACATTCAGAACTAGAAGATTTTCTAAATCGATTTCAGATTAAGCTAAGCTCTGAAGGGCCAGCTTTGGAAAATGACCTTAATATCAGATTCCGGCTAGGGTTCAGACCAAAACAGCAAGTAATCGCTCTTTTTTCATTTTTTTCACTCCTATTAAAGAGAAACATTTGTTCCAAAGCAATTCTGGTAATGAGAAGAACATTTATGATAACACTTATCAAACAGGATCAGCGCGATATGGTCTATGAACTGACAAGAGTAAGTCGGTGGTGTCTGCCAAGCATAAAAACAGCTTTAATGGGGTCATCTTGAAGCAGAGACATAGGGCTGTTTAGAGGTCATTTTGCCTTTGGGGCCCAGCATTTCAGAAATATCTCTCACCCACCAAACTATACTCATAAAACAGAACAGGATACAGGGATATTTGTATCCCTGGAATACTTTAGAAAAGACTCCATCAACACCACACACCTTAAAGCAATATCTGTACTTATGAGACAATTGTACATTTTCTTTATTCAGTATAGCTGTGTCCAAGTTTGGGTGTACCTTTGATTTTGTTTTCAAACACCCACATGATGGATCACATCAATTTGGGAATTATGAAGTACTAAATTCTTCCTATTGCACAGAGGTTAAAATCACTTCACGGGTAATTTTCCAATTCAATACAAAAGAGTCCAAAACGGGAACTACAGCAATTATTCCAGTGGGTTAAAATGTGCCAGAGTTTCAGGAAATAACTTCAGCATCATTCCCCAGTAAACAATAAATAAGAAAATAATTAAAACAATAATAGAGTATATATGCGAACTATATAATGAATATTAATTGAAATATAAAAAAGATACATCAGCAAAATATACAGTAATCCCAACTTCATATACCATAATCAATATCAGGATGACAGAGTTTATACTGTACATGTAGATTCAGTTCATGTACTGTACCTTTTAGAGCTTTGCTTTGATACCGTCGTCGCCTCTCTTTTTATTAGTCACTCAATCAGACTGATCTTCATTCAAACCCTGCTCCCTGCTGGGCTGCGACGTTGTTTGTTCTGTGACTTGTTTTCACATTTCCCACCCGTGACTTCTGCCCCATGCACTTCAGTTCATTCCCTATCCAAACTAGCTCACTCTTCAGAGTGGGGGTACTTCCTTCTTTACTATCTGTTGTACCGAACCTGAAAATTATCTGTTAAGGTGGCTGGAATTCTGTGACATAACATGTGACATTTCATTAGCATTGGATAATGAATGATATATCAGGACAGTGGTTCTCAAACTGTGTTCCGCGGAGCACCTGGGGTTCTGTGAGCTGAAACATTAGGCTACAAGAACAATAGAAATCAAATAAAAAAAGTGAGCTTCGATGACTGTGCATGGCTCCAAGAAGTCAGAATTATTAGGCATATGTTCAGAAACGTCATCTTCAAATTCACTCTCTGAATAAATGTCTGTACTTGTGCCTCTAGAGCCAGAAGGTACCTCAAAGGTGTCGGATGAAATTTCCTCTTCCATCTGCTCTTCTATCTTGTATGGAGGTAAAAATGTTTGCCATTTCGCCATACGGCAAATCTCAAAAACTCTCGCAATGAGAGAAAATAACGTGTTACTATGTAGAATGATCGCTTAGAAATGACCGCAACCACGAGAGAAAAAAAATGTGAAAAACAATTAAAAAAACTTAGAGAATTCAAGTCACAAGAATGTGAGAAGTTCATTGACCTGATTTCAGACTCTTCCTTACAAACAGCTTTTAATGAAGTGCAGCTAGCAGAGTTTTGGTGCTGCACCAAATACGAATATCCAGCATTATCAGAGAAAGCACTTTCTGCTCTTCTCCCATTTGTGACCACCTATCTGTGTGAAGCCGGATTTTCGTCGTACGTGTCCCCAAAAAAAATAAAATAAATAAAAATAAAAAGTATCGTAATAGATTGGATGCAGAGTCGAAGACTAACCCACATCCAAATATAAAAAAAATATTGTAACCATAAGCGCTACAATATATAAGAGGTAAACGTACTCATCACACTGAGATTGTTCTGTTTCTGCTGGTTTGAAGTAAATGTTGATAAAAAAAAACAGTACTCTTTTAAAAATGTATTGTTGTCGCACCATGCTTTACTTAGTCAAGTCAGTGCTACCACCTTTTCCTGTTTGCGCCCGGTTAGACCACAAAAAGTGTCTCTGATTCTATAAATCAAATGCTTTTTGCAGAACACCACCATAGCTAATCCTGAAAAGTAAGAAAAAGGTTGCTGGGGATCGACAGAAAAGGGTACCGTCAACGAAAAAGTTTGAGAACCACTGCATTAGGAACATGCATTGTGAACTATCGTGTGTCTGTGCTTTTTTAGTGCTTGTTTGCTGGTTTGTCTCTAAGCAGCTCTGGCTACTTCAGTATTATGCGTCTTAGTGAAGAACACAAATCATATGATTTAGATGGAATACTTACACAGAATCAATAATGGGCCAAATTAAAGTATGACGTAGCTATCCTGTAATTCTTAAAATTATTTAAAAAGGTGAGCTTGACAAATTACTTCAATAACGAAAGTGTTAATCTTTTTGGGGATTTTTGCTGTCAATTATTTCATGTCTCAGTTCACAGCCCTGACTCCTGTAACTGCAGGTGGAGAATGGTGATGGGCAGACAACCTCCTCTGTCCCAGCTACCCACTGAGACCTCAGCCTTTGACATGTTGCAGGCTCCACAGTGCCTCCAGGAGGGTGAGTGTCGATGGAAGATAGAGTCATAGGTTTCCTACAGACATCAGTGCAAGACTGCTGGCACATGAAAAAACAACCAGAGTCCCTGTTCTGCTGAAAGCCCTGAGCCCCGCCAGTTCTGGGGTGCCACTGTAACCCTGGCTACAGTGGGCAAGTGACTCCTTTGTCCCCCAGCAGTCCTGGTTAGTTCACTATTACCTGTGTACATGGGGGTATGCTGGTTTGTGCATACTCAATCCAATTCACTAAAGAACTGCAGCCCACAACAAAGCTGTATCACGGTGTGAAGTTGCTCTAAGCTATTGCTCTACACTCCAGTGCAGAAAATGTGTTCCTTTAAACAGTGTTTTTATAGTTAAATATACAATCCATGTTGGAATTCATAAGGTAATTGTTTCTACTTTGAAACACAGCATTTCTGAAGATCTTAAATTAATTCATCATTTCAACATGCCTTTCTTGTCTGTAAATTAAAGCCATGCAGGTCTATATTAACATCTAATTAAGAGGTATTTCATATGGAAATCCTAGCTAGGCAGCAAACTGTTTTTAGTTTTTTCCTTCCAGACATTCTACAACTGATCCTAGAATCAGCCCAGTTTCCAGAGAGTTTTGACATTCTTTTGAAAGATCAAAGATACACCGAAGACAAATGCAAAAACAGCAGCAGTTTAATGTTGAAAGATTTTCCACAGGAGCCAAACATTTCTGCCTTTCATAAAATCATCTTCCTTATTTAGTGTCAGAACACATCATATTTATTTTTTATGTATGTACATCAATTCAGATGGGGGGAAAATCATGAAACTTGAAGGAGCCTTGGGGACATGATGTCTTTTGTCAGAACATTAATGGCATCTTTTTTGCATTGACAGACGTGGTAAGCAGATTCCTTGCAACCTCTGTTTGCACAAAAGGAGTTTACAAGGCTAAGAAATGTATTTTTAAAGATTATAGAATGTAATGTTACATTTAAGAAAATTAGAATTTTCTACAGTACACTACTACTGTTTATTGATTCTCAAATTGCAATATTGTATTTTTGTCCATTTAATTATAACTTTGATAGATACAAAAATATGTGCAATAATTATTTCATTATACTTTAATTATTATCTAATTAAATATTACAAATATTATTATTTGATTATTTTAACAATATAGTGTTAATATACAGTATGAATATATTGTAATAATTCTTTAGAGTGAAATACATATTTCATTTGAGTCGGACAGGGTTTTTACCATGTTGGCAGATTTCTCAAACAGGTTCTTTTCTACATGTAGCTGCACAATATGAGTTTTTGTGGCCACCTACTACTACAGAACTGGAAAATTCTACAGGTACAAGAGAAATATTTAACAACAAAAGACAATTTATATAGAAATAAAGTACCCACATGCTACTGTATTATGTCTGTGAAATTAGGTTTTTCCTGCAGTTTGACATGACTTTCTTTAGAAAGATAATTAAGCCCTCAGAGAGTCTCGATGTCTATATTACTGGGAAAAAAGGAAATCACTTCAAGAGTATTTTAAACAACAAAGTGTTCTGCCTCACTTAAAGTGAAAAGCACAGGTATAGTCAATTAAATCATATCATCTCTAAACGGTAAAAAAAATGCAAGTCATGACATAAATGCCTTTCAAATGAATATTATGACACTATAATAATAAATGAAGATTTCCTGTGGTGAAACAGTGCAGGGTCAGCGTTATGAATGGTCTGTGGATATACAGTACAATATGCAGCATGTTCAGTTTGCAAAGGTCTGCTTGTTTTATTCTAGCACATACTGTAACAATGGACTGTGTCAAGATTCTGCAAATCTGTTACAGGGATTTCAATACATCTTCGTATCTCAAATAAAGTTATTAAGTCTCAATAAGTTAAATTTAAACTTTTTAAAAACAGTCATGTAACAGTGAAAAGTCAGTTATACTGTACATGAATGCATTTCAGAACACAAATATTCTGAAATGTGGACGACACATTTATGGCATCCTCTTTTGTAAAAAAATAACTTTATATTGTATACAGTATGTACAGCAGCATCTCCTCAAAAAGTGTTTAGAATAAGTCCTTGAGAATGTCATTTTTGACAGCTGTTTGAAATAATAATCATTCTTGACTATTTTTTCAAAAGTTAGATATATCTAATGCAAAATCCTTTTTTTCACATTCCATCTCATGCATTCCTCCTCCACCACATCTCTGTGGAGCCTTGGAGCTGCACCGTGGCTCATTCCAAGCCTCCTCGTTCTACAACCAGGGCGCCAACCCCTGACAAGGGGGTGAAGCCAGCTCTCACCATCCCTTAATACTTCAGAAACCTCCCCAGATCTAAGTCATGGTTGGCATTAGTCCTTGTGAACTTTAAAAATCTGTTCTTAAACATCTGCTTTTTAATCATATGTAAAAATGTTCTGTACAAGTGCATATCATGATTGAAGTTTATGGCTTCTTCAAATCGTAGGAGGATAAATACTTTCTTCTAATAAAGATCTACTTTGAGACTTGATCATAAGAAATATTTGAGTTTTGGAGCTTCATTTAAGCATTTATTACAACTAATGAGAATGCCATCGATGTGATTAATAATTAAAATTCTCAGTTGGAAATGTTCTGTGCTACTAAAAGGCTCAATTATTAATGATTTATTTGCTTTGATTTTAGAAGTATGCTGGGAAATCTATTTTGTGCTTTTAAGGTGCCAGTTGAAGATATTGCATTCTGGTAATCTTGTGCAGAAAAATGTCTTCTCCATCTATGGCATGATTATACATTTTTTTTCAGTTGTGATATTTCTCCTAGTTAATAATTAAAGTTTTTCTTTTTTGTGGGGATTTAAGGCATCGCTTTGGAGTGCTTCTTCTTGATTTGTGAAAAAGTGGCAGAGGCTTTCATTGACACATTTAAGGCAGTAACCTAAACTCCATGGGAACAATCTAGTAACCATGGCACCTCTGGGATGCCAAGGAACACATGGCAGCCAGATGACATACTGTACATTCTGGAAATGAGTAAGATCATTTTTTTGTTTGCACCGCTTGTATACAAAACTATCCCAGCAAACAATGGGTGCAAGGCAGGGTACACCCTGGATGGGATGCCAGTCCATCACAGGGTAACACACAGACACTGACACACGCATACACTCACACCAGGATCAGTTTTCCCAGAAGCCAGTTAACCTACCAACATGTCTTTGGGCTGTGGGAGGAAACTGCACCATCAGGAGGAAACCCACACAAACACAATGAGAACATACAACCTCAACAAGGGGATAGAACTCCAGGAACTTCTGCCAAGGCACCAGCCCTGAGAGGCAATAATGCTCACCACTACGCCACTGTGTCTCCCACACGTGTAATATTTATAGAAGAAAATACAGAACAGGGGGAGAGATTTCCTCCACAGATGGAATTGCTAAGAATTTAAAAAGTTTTATTGGACAGATATTTTTTTAAGCTGCTATTTCAGTCTTAATAAGTAATGACAGACACAAGCAATTACTGCCCTGTAAATGATACTGCAAACTGCTAGCTGAAAATCACTGCCCTTTCTATGAATTAAATCTACGTACAGTAGTACTTCATCAAAGAACATCCTAGTCAGAGTAGACTGTGTTCATTTTGTTGAAATTAATTAATTTATTAAATGCTATCAAGTTTTCAGACCACTTCCTTTTATGTATACAACCATCTATTTATTAATAAAATGGAACCAAGACTGAATACGCTCATGTTATCTTCACTCTAATTCTGTCCTGCGGGGTAACAGCTTTCTTAGGAATGTTTTTCTCTGCATGTGTTGGTTTGTGAGGTTCAAAATAGTTCTGTAATGTTAAGTCTTTTCACCTGTAAAAAGTGAAAAACAAATGTATAGTGTATCTGTAAATTAAAAAAATGGAAAATATTCATATCCTTGCATGACTGGAACATTGTATTTTGAAATGAGCAATAACTTGACATTAAGAAACGTGTTTCAATTAATTATTGCAGCCTTCATTTGTCAGAATATACTGACAACTGTTAAGAGAAAGATTAATATATTGAAAATAAGGTACTAATCTAGAAAGTCCAACAGGTTTAAAGAGTAAGAGGATGTCCTTTGACTTTTTATTCTTGTTGTCAACAGAGTCCTGACAGATATTAGTATAAAAGAGATTATCATAGTTCTTCTTTTACAATCTGAGTCACACAGTAAAACCACTTACATAGTAATTCAATGAGGGTAAATATAAAGGCACATACTTGTGTCTATACAGTGTGTTCAGATTTTCGAGAAATCGTGAACAAAATTTCCATACAGCCTAATAAACATTTTTCAAGATGGCATTTTGTAGCAGCTTCCTTATCTTGCTCTGAAGAAGAAATTGAGCAGGTTGAAGTAAAAGGGCAGCACAAACAGAATTAATATTATCATCATAATGATTGCTTGTATTTTTATTGGAATCGAAAGCATTCCAAGGTGCTTCGCATATAAGAGGGGAGCCACTTCATCCATCACTGAGGTGCAGCACATATCTGAGTAGTTGATAGCATTTAGTGCGTTTAGCATGAAACACAGCACCCCCTCACACAGGTTTGAGGAGAGAGACATTAAATGAGGTTTTAAAATTATTCACCAAATTTCTGAAATACTTCTCAGAACTTAATTTTAGGAAACTAGCTGGAACTTCCCTATATGGTATGGTATTGCCATTTCTGAATGTTGGTCAGTTCTGAGATTAAGATGTCAGATGTCTCATACCTATACTGTAAATGGTGTGGTCTGGCTTGGCTCTACATGCACACACGTTTTATCAGGTGGTTTACACGCACAGCGAATGAATGTTCAGATGATGTAAGAGGAAGAGGCACATGTTTGTACAATCTACAGCAGAAATGATAGACAGGAACACAGCCAGAGAAAAAGTGAAAGGAAAATTTGGGTTGACATATTTCATTATACTCTTTAAGAAGCACGGAGAAATATGGTTCAGTGGCTGTCTTTCCTAGAAGGAATATTACTCATTGTAACAATGAGAATCAGCTGCATCAGTTTCTATACCTATTTGCTTTGTAATAAAACAGAACTGCTGCCCTTCCAGCAAGGCTGTGTCTGCTCCATCTAGACTAATTCATACACTCCCCCACACTTGTGAGAAGACAGACAGACTGCTCCTTGCTCCCTCTGCCAGGAGTCATGGGGTGGCAGAGCAGGATGAATCTCCTCATCTAACAAGCCTCTTATGAGCTGAACTCCGGAGCAAAGTCCTTGAATTAGCAACAGAGAAAAAAACGCAAAGCTTTCTATATACACACAAACATTAAAATATAACAACGATATTGCTGTGGATTAGCAACATCATTATTTTAAGAAGCTTTTATCTTACTTTTATTTTAAATTAAGCCAGCTAGAAACTGCTTTTTTCTAAATTGTGGTCAATTTTAAATCTGCAAGACCTAACAACAAAAAAAGAACACAGAATAAAGGGATTAATTGTTTAATAATCAACTGGTTATAGGTTGTTTTTAAAGTAATTTGTCCTTTTGGAACTGCAAATTGACCACATCCTGCTGTCTAAATTTTTTCTGTTTAACTAACCACTAATATACCTTATCTCTTCATTAGATAAAAAGAAAACATATCAATGTGCTGTAATAACATTTCATTTTTAAATTATTTTAAAAGCTTCTAGTGTAGTCTGTAGTCTATGACATTGAAGTATTAAAATGGAAGACTGCTTTTCATAATAAGGAGATAAAATTAAAAGCCTGCAGTAATGTAAACTTTTTTTTAAAAGAATACATAAATTCTCTCCTGTATACTGGCAATTCTTGTCTTTTATACACTAAATTCTCAAGCAAACATTACTTTTTAATCTTGCTTTAACGTAATGTTTAGTTTTCTAAGACAGTATTTGATAGAAAGAATAGAAGACAAGAATACAAATATAGAGATGTAGTTACAGATGAGCCACAGCTATAAATAATAAAGTTTACAGACAATTTTATTTTTCTTTTTAAAAAATGCTGCCATATTCTCAGAAACTATCCATATGTGTAAATATATTTTGCAAACAGAATGCAGGGACTGTGGCAGAGGTTAGCTGAAGATACAATCCAAAAAATTCATAAAATATTCACCACCACGCTAAGCACGCATCTGTTTTTTTCTCTAATGAGAGCACAAAACAATGAAGATACATAAAGTCATATAAATCTTTTAGGGTGTTAACCTAAGAGGATCTATAAAGAAGTAAATAATTTCTTTTCATTTTTACAACAACCGGAACTCTTTTTCACCTTCTCCTTTATTTTTAACCCTCCATCTTCTCCTCCACTTCTGCCAATTTCATCCAGTCTGGATCTGGCCCTGTAATGACTTTGCCTCTTTTCTTTTCCAAAACCTCCACCGTCCTCAGGCTCTTCATAACGTAGTCTTATGCCACTCATTCTCTGCCTAAAAAGTCTTTATCCTCTCCTGCTTCCCACACAAATTTTCCTCCTTTCCCCTCCCTCATACCCCTGTGTTGTGCTCCAGGATCACAGACCTTACTCTTGCATTCTTGACCCCCTAACAACTCACCTCTTCCGGGCTCCTGCTTCAGGCTTCTTCACCTCTAAAACACGCTGATCTCTTTCATTACGCAGGTCTGCATTACATCTCCCATAAAGCAGCGAAGATCCCTCATCCTTTCACAACTATTACCTTGTGGTCAATGCCTCTCCAGCTCACTGCTTTCCTTTTGCGACATTCACTGTTCGATCCTTTCCAGACTGGATTTTGCCCCCAAAAAGTAAGAACTGGACTGCGTCTGCTCTCCTCTCTGCTACTCATTCTTTTCACTCGACACCTGCTGCCCCCGTTTTCGTTTTAATCCTTTTTGATCTCCGTGTCGCCATTCATGCTGTTAATCACTCTATTCTCCTGTCCACACTAACCCAGGAGTTACAGCTCACACATGAAGCTCCTCCTTCCTCACTTAATTGCACATTCCAGGTCCCTTGTCAAGGCATGCTCTCAGTTCCTAGCTCTCTATGCACTGGCGTTCTCCAGGGTTCTGTCCTAGGTCCTCACTCTACACTTGTTGCCTGGGTCCATTTATTTCTTCCCATGGCATATTTTATGACTGTTATGCTCAAACCTTCCTTTTCTCCACCGATACTCATCTACCATCATATTTTGCCTGTCTCACTGTCATCTCCTTCTCGTATTTTATCAGGGTTTAAAAGTTGTGTTTATCAGCATAGACCACCTGATCATACAGTGACAAAGAATGAATGTTCAGATTATGTACGTAAGAGGAAGAGGCAGTGCTTGTATAAACTACTGCTGAGGTTTGGATGGTTAAAGTACCTCTCCAAATCTGACCTCCTTCTTCTTGGCCCTCTGTGATCCTGTCAGTCTCTTTTCCTCTTGACTGAATGGCCACCCTATCCCCATCCTCTTCCACCAAGGCCTTCAGTCTCACCCAGGACTCCCACTCACTCCCTCTCCTACCCCAAGCACATCTCTCCCTGTTCCCGCCCTGGTCTTTTCTCTTTTTTGCCAGTTCTCTTCCTGTACCCATTACCACATTCACATTAGAAGTGTAAGCAATTAATTAATTCCTTCCACTCGCTTCCCCTTACTGCACACTTCAGATTCAAAATTCTATTTTATTCTTTAGAATAATATCTCTCCCTACATTAGAAGTTGCCAAATTGTTTTATTTGTCGAGAGCTACTTCAAAGTAAAGAAATATAATAATCGATGCCTACAGTATATGTACTTTTATAAGATAAAGAACTCGTTAGGTGTCTTGCCTTAAGGAGGCTTCTTCCTGGCAACCCGGCTATGAATGCCACAGTCCTGCAAGCAAGTCTAATGCTTTGTATCCTGAAGATAGAAGCGTGTACTGGAGATCTCCAGCTGCTGTATTAATGGCTACAGTACGTCTCAAACCACTTGTTTCATAGCCTGTGATGGAAAGACACACATTCCTGGCAGGGAGGCTACTATACCAGCAGCCTTTAATGTCTAATAGCGGAAAGTGGTCGAGTTGTTTAGATTCTTTCCCAGAACTTGTAAAGGTTAATGACCATTTGCCCAAAGGCTCCAAAGAGCTCCCTGACTAACCATAATGATACATTCTACTACTGAATTTGTTCCATATACTGTATGTCCCTCTATTCCAGGGAAAACTTTCACAGGCTCCTTTATAGTTCTGGTGGCTTCTACTGCAGATCCAAAGAGCAGAATCTAGAATTTTGACAGATTTAAAAAAAAAATATTTAAAGGAATAGTTAATAAATGCGACCCTCTCCTGGTATTCAGTTATGCATGACAAACAAATCTTTGCTCTGTACAACACTATAATGTTTACAATATAATATACATTCTAATAAAAGTATTAGAATCTTTCAGTGAGACACAATTTCCAATCCACAATTCATATGCATCATATACAGTATGTTTTCTATTCCATATTTATTCACAAGTATTAACAAATCTGGAGAGCCCTTTATTTTATTTCTTATTGTATTCTCACAATGTAATTTCTCTGTATTGTAAGTTCCTCTTTAGATAAGGGTGTCTACTAGGCAAATAAATATTTTTAATAATAATGTTTGCTTAGCCGGATGCACCACAGTGGCTCCAGGGATGTGCTGGGCACTTCTGAGTGTCTAGTCAGAAAGAGGTGTAGGACGCCATCATTTGGCATTCTTCTCAAAGTCGATTACCGATGAGATATTCCAAATGAGTAGAAAAATGTAAAAAAAGCTATTTAACTATTTTTCCACAAAACTGCAGTACAAAAACAAGCCCAAAAGAAAGAAATTACTTTACCTATTTAGCAGATACATACAGTACGACTCCCTACCATAAGGAACTATCCTGTCAACAGCAGTTTAAGAGATTAACCAAAACATGTGCTTTGACTGCTGAACTGGGAAGGCAATGGATACTGAACCTACTGCCCTGTTAAAATCACAACACAGAGCTATTGCATTATTCACAAGACAAACAGCGTGGATTTCATTCATCTTAAACACGTATGGCTAAATGCTTTTGTATTCAAGGAATGGGCTCATTGAAATCTGCTAGCAAAAGATAAACAGCAGCACCGTTGCAAAGGCAATCAAAATGCTTTTTAATAAAATACATTCCAGAGCTGAGGCCTAGCATGTTTTATTCAGCAGTTCGGGAGAAGAAATTTAAATAGATAAACCTGTCAGACAGAGTAGAAATTGTTTAGTTACTATTATAGCGAACTTGGATTTTGCTGGAATCATTCACATATCTCCCTCTTAAAAAAATCCAAATGATTAGAACCATGTTTCTGTACTGTATATCTTGTCAGTCAAGCACATCATACCAAGAAAACAGAGGTTAAAGTGATGTGTAAACTTTCACTAATGACCAGATTAAGTACTGCTATTCCATTATGTTGAAGGTCTTGTTTTACACCTTAGATTTTAATACTATGAAACTGCAAGCATGCTTGATAAAAGTCACCATACGCCTAAGCTTGATTCAAGCCACTCTAAAATAAAATAAAACACTTACAGTTGCATTACAGGAGAAAAAAAACAGTATTTTATAATGCTGAGATAATGCATACAGTACATTGTTAATAACTGGAATTAGTTGAATTATTTGAAAGCAAAACTGCATTTACAGAGATGTTTAAAGGTATACACTTCACAGACTAAGTTATCAGTGAATAAACTGATGGTAAAAATAAAATTAACAACCCTCAAGAGAATTATATTTTTTCCAAAGGCGCCGTTCTTCGGATTAGACGTAAAACCGAGGTCCTGACTCTCTGTGGTCATTAAAAATCCCAAGGCGCTTCTCGAAAAGAGTAGGGGTGTACCCCGGTGTCCTGGCCAAATTTCCCATTGGCCCTTACCGATCATGGCCTCCCAATAATCCCCATCTATGAAATGGCTTCATCACTCTGCTCTCCTCCCCACTGATAGCTGGTGTGTGGTGAGCGTTCTGGCGCACTATGGCTGCCGTCGCATCATCCAGGTGGATGCTGCACATTGGTGGTGCTGGAGGGGAGTCCCCATCACCTGTAAAGCGCTTTCAGTGGAGTGTCCAGAAAAGCGCTATATAAGTGTAAGCAATTATTATTAATTATTATAATTATTATTAAATAACACAACATGAATGCTAGAGGAAGCTGGACTGCCATGTGGAAGAAAAATAATAGACCTGATCTGAATGAAAGTTGCAAAAGCCCGTGTTAATAATTCAGTACATGGATGCTTAGATTTAATTGCAGAAATCATAAATTATTGTTCATTTAGCTACAGTATGTAGAGGACTGTATGTTATCCTAGCTTTTTCTTTATGACATTTCAAAACAGATTTGAAATAGTGTGTCACAAAAAACATGTTAATATCTTCCACTTTTCCCTATGAACTTGTTAAGGGGCACAGTTGTTCTATACATTACAGAATATAGAACTACAGTCTATATACTGTAACTGCTTCTTTTCAATATGGAAAACATTTTAATAAAGCAATAAGGTATAGGTTATTTAAAACATGCAGGGACCCTGCAATTGTTTCAGAGTTAATTAAATTCTGAATTAACTACTTTAAACATTGAAAATATTAAGAGGCAATCTTGGTAGCAAGTTTACATCACAGAAGGAAAATCATGTTAATGAAAATGAGCTTTGATTTACTCTGTTTGTTCATAAAAGTTTACTGTAGTAGTTCAGGTGGGGAGCTGCGTCAGCATGCGTAGGCTGCAAACGAACAAGTAATAGGTTTATTCCTGCTGAGAAGAGAAGACAGAAAACATGTTCTAGTAGTCTGACAGCTATGAGGAAGAGGTCAGGCATACACTCATCTCATAAACTCTCCCCTTATTCACTACAGCTTCTGTAACTTTAAAAAAAAGCTCCCTTTCTTTCCAAGTATTAGAAGATCAAATCAAAACACAAGTAAAGCCAAGAAAATTATGGTTTCTAATTCACAAAATCAAATGAGCATGATGCATGAAATTAGCATGGGCAGTCTTTACAAGGCTAAGAGGAACACCATTGCATTCTAATGCTTTTGATGCTGTGGGCTGTAATCCCTTTCAATGCTCACTAGCACCATGCAACACTATTCTTAAACTATGCATGACTTGGAGTTTCTATAACGTTTGCATAATTCTGCAAAAGACAGAAAAAGTAAAGCATGAAAAATACAATTCACAATTGCTTTGAGAATTGCCAGTAGATTACAGCAATTTCTGAATGTGTCAGAATTACCTCTGATTACCAGAAATTACATCTTTTTTGTGCCTCAGAGTCATTACTGGCAAGAACTGGTCTAAATTGTGAAAAAATGTTCTGTGCTGGCTTTCATGCTACAATCACATTCACTTCCAGAGTTGGCATTCAAACCGACCCACCACTATTGTTACCCTGCTCTATTATACTGGGACTCTAAAACTGTCAGTTTAGAATCAGGAATGCAGTTTCAGAATACTGATTAAGTGACTGATCTTTTACTAATCTAGGTAACAAGCCTTGTGCCCGAAATGCAGGCAAAGACAATCCATAGAAAAAACACTGCATGTGTATATATTTCCTTTCTATTTTTTCCATTGGTTTTTAGTCACTTTTAATATAGATATTTTCCTTTACTAGCCACCCAGAATGGATTATAAACACTGCATTTTACTTTAAAGACTATATTTGCATTTATCTACAAGGTTTAGGCATTTGGGATAATGTTTACTATAGAATTTTATTTAAAATAATGTAATATATTGGGACTTATACATAAACTGTATAACATACAGGGCCACTTAATAACTCAATACATGTACAGTATAAACCAAGGCCTTAGAAATGCAGACAGAATAAGAGAGTTAGGTGCTGGAGAAAAGAGAATCACATTGTCAGCAGATTTTTTTATTATAAATCTCTGAGAAACATCAATTGATGAAAGAAAGAGAAATCAGAGGTTATGAGTGAGAGGATAAAATGTGTTTTCGACCAGAGAAAATCACTGAGTTTTGAATTGATTACCACCAGCCCTAAGGTAATATGTTTTCTAATTATAATTCTGGGTCCTGTAAGATTTTGGGATTCAGCAACAAATCTAACGAAAATGTTAGAGACAATTTCTGTTGAGTAGTATAATTTTTCCTCAGCTATCTTGATTATGGCCAAATCAGTGAACACTTCTTTTTCAGCTTACCTACTTCAGACAACATAGACGTTATGGTAGCTAATTGTGGTTACTGTAATTCCAAAGTAAAAACCTAAGAACATAAAAAACAAAAAATGGTTAAAATGAGTGGAGGCCATTTGGTAGCAGGTTTGGTTGTTGGCAGTTGACTGATCCAAAGATCTCATCCAACCGTTTGTTGTAAGAAGACAAGAGACTCAGCAACAACAACAAGACTGGGTAGCTTGATCCACACAAGAAGCATTCTCCAGTTCTCACTTTTAAATGCACCTTCACATAGTTCCCCTTATGCTCTGTTTTGTGTTTCACTGCTTATTCTGAAGAAATCCACTGGGATGAAAATGTCAGGGCTTCTGGGGATTTTTAATTCTTATAATAATAATAAACTTTATTTTATATAGTGCCTTTAAAGGTGGCTTCTCAAAGTGCTTTACAGAATAACAACAATAAATAAGAAGTAAACACCAGATTAAACACGATTACAATACACATGGGAGGCTGTAAATGGTGGTACTACTGTAAGTATAGGAGCAGAGGGGTAAAGATTGGAACCAGTTAAGTAAAGGCTCTTCTAAAGAAGAAGGTTTGAGTCTGGATTTGAAGGAGTTTAGAGAAGGTGACTCTATGATATCCTTGGGGAGAGAGTTCAGCATCATTGGGGGCATAACAGGAGAAGGCCCTGTCACCCACAGAGTGTAGATGGGCTTGGGGGATAGGCGAATTTACTAGATCTCCTATAAAGATAGGAGACCAGAATTAGAAGAGCGAAGGTTGTGAGGTGGGGAGTAGAGCAGTAATAGTTCAGACAGGTTCTGAGGTACCACCCATGCAGAGCCTTATAGGGGAGCGTGAGGATTTTGACAGAATTTGACAGGAAGCCAGTGCAAGGACTCCAGGATAAGAGTAATGTGAACACTTGCACATTTGTATCAGGTATCAGGAACACTTGTATTAGGTTCCCTCTTAGTCTACTCTGTTCAGGTCCCAGCAGGTTCAGCTCAGTGCAGGATGTTCTTCTATGTCTAGAGATGTAACTTGTCACTCTTCTGGACTGATGCCATAGGGCAATATCTTTTCTTTAAAGTCGTGAAAAATCTAGATGTTTTCTAATGGACACATTTGAAGTCTGCATATTACTTTCTTTAGAGTACTACAGTTTGGCTCCTTGACTTTTCTGTTATTTTTTATATGTATCAACTCAAGTAGGAGTTGTTTGGTGAACTGCATGTGTTAAGAATGTAATAAATATAAGGTGAACCTGTACTAATATTGGTCATATCCAAAAGAAACCCAACCTTTAACAGAATTAAACAATGGCAATAGCAGACAAACAAAAAACAAGGTCAAAAAGCAAATCTGTGTCTCTGTCTGCACAGGAGCACAATACATCATACAGACAATATTACAGAGTACATTAAAGAACTCAGTCAACCCTACAACAGGCCATTAGCAGCTCGTATTATTTTTGTGAAACCTACAGTATGAGATGTGCAATCGCATACACAATTAGTTTTGTATCATCCTATGTAAAATCCTAAAGGGAAACTTTAACATACAAACATATTTCCGTTTATATGTTATGTATTGAACCTCCAGCACAACTCACTTATGTGTCTTACATAAAAGGGTAAGTTAGTGAGTGAAATCAATGTTTAAGAGGATATTCAAGAATATTTCAGACAGGCTTTACATGACAATGGCACTATCATTCAAACATAAAAAAATAAGAATGCTAAAGATCTTGGGTGCCACAAACATCAAGGTCAAAACTGTTAATGCTAAGCTTATGGAAATCGACGAGGCTAATAATTTGAAAACAAACGCCAGGATGCTTAGGAGAGTCTGACACTTACAGTAAGAGCTGTGCTGAAGGAACTTTAGCACAGTAAAGTCTTTGCAGAGTAGGATTTCAGAGGTAAAAGAAATAGGGGTTTCTTTCTACATGTAGTCAGTGTTCAGTGTTCAGGTGGGGATACCTGGTAGAGGATTTATAATTTCATCAGGACAGCTATTTAACAGCTATAAGAGCCGAAGAGCTATGTCTTTATACAGAACAAACAGCAGGCCATTGTTGACCATGTTCAGAATAGTAAATAACAATAGTCCCAGATCTATACATTTAGAAACCAATAAATGATAACTGTTACACCATTACATTTGTACCATAAGAGTAGCATAGTGGCTCAGTGGTTAGCTTTTCTGCCTAGCAGAGCTGGGGTCCTCTTCAATTCTTGGTGTGCTATCTGTGTAGAGTCTGTAAGTTCTCCGCATTTCACATGGGTTTTCACTGGGTGCTCTGGTTTCCTCCCAGAGTCCAAGACAGACTGGTAGATTAATTGTCTACTGAGAAAACGTGCTCTGGTGTGAGTGTGTGTGCCCTGTGATGGACCAGCGTCCTGTCCAGGGTGTGCCTTGCCTGTTACTTGCCAGTGTATGCTCCCGTTCCCCTGTGACCCTGTATTTCATGAAGCCTTTAGAAATCGGTGGATGGATTGTAATCTGGCTTTTAGTTTGATTTTAAATATTCTGTATTTTCCTGCTCTGATGAAAACTTGAATCACAATTTTTATCTCATATGAAAGACTGTTAGGCAGTCCTCTGATCTTAGCATTTTTTGGAATTAATCCCTTTTATTTTTTTTCTATGCATTTGACCAAAACGTACTTTCCTTTCACTACAATTTCCCTACCATTGTTTTATAATACTTTGAAGTTTAATTTAATATGCAATTTTAATTTTTCCATAGTAACATTTGATACAGCTTTGTGACACTGATCTTTTCTATATTTACTGAGGTAAGTCATGGTACTGTCACCATTGTGACTAGCATTGTACTAACCGGCAATAAAATCATAGTTTCCTAGGTATCTCCATTTCTTCTTCCATTGCGGGTAGATTATTGGCATTACATTGTGAATTATTGCTTCTCACGTATGCACTTAACCTGAGAAACTGAGTCTTACAATATGCTTTTTTTCCCTTAGTCCTCAAACAAACAAAACCCAAAAAAGGCAGATGAGTTCATTACTTGACCTGAGGTGTAATCTACAGTCTTTGTTGTCTGCATTAATTATGCAAGCTGTTGAGAGATTTAGCGATTTATCGCCTTGGTGCGAACAAATAGAAGGCTTCTGCATGTGCAGAAAATGCCTGACTTCAAAAGCTGCACTGCTGGACGGCCTTTACTCACTGACCTCCCACCACAGAAGACCTGAGGCAGAATCAGAACTCTCATCGTTATCTTAGACAGCGTGCACATTCTGCAAAAGTGTGAAGGAAAATGTCTCGAGCCTCCTAACGCCTTTGTTATTTTCATGTGTGTCAAATAAGAAGACATGTAATGTGACATTAAAAGAAAAGCTTGTGTCTCCCATGTTTCCTGCCATATGTTTCCTTCTTCATGGGTTTATTTTATGACTTTGTTGTTTCAGCACCTAATACACAGTACAGTACATTCTTCTCTTGTAGATTCATGTGTTTTTAATGAAGAGCTCCAGCAGTTCACAGAAGTCTGGGCACTTAAATCTTAGATAAGTTTTTCTATCTTCAGTAAAGAGCTCCCTGGGATAATTAGGAACAATCACATTAGATATGCAGATCGATAAGATATAACACAATGCAAGGCATGCTTCCATGTCATGAATTAATTGCTATCCAGGAATTTCTTGTGGGTAGGCATACCGTCCTCTGAGATTACCATTATTAGCATTTTTCTTATGACATATTGATACCATCATCCTCAGCACAATTAGCCTTGCATTCAAATTACTGTACTGTTAAGCTTTCCTTGCTCAGTAAATTATTATGTGAAAGCTCGATTGAGAGTGAAAGAAAAAAAGGATAGAACTGTATTGATTTTTCCTGTTACTGGCACTGGCAGACCACCTTTGACACTGGCTTGTGAGAATTACAGATAACGTGAAGTGGTCAATATCATTATATAGCTGATATTCTGCTGATTTGTTACGGTCATGGAATCCAGTGTAGATATCAAGTGACTGAGGGAAAGGTATACAAAATTGGTGGGCAAAGTGGTGAGGTCAGATTATAGACAATGAAGTGGGTCCTTATTTCTGCTGTGGATCTAGTTTCTTGATTACATTGAAGGTTGCTTGCAGTACCATATTTACTTGTCAGATGTACAAATTAATATACTTTAGACAATATTTACGATCTTTATTCAGTAAAATGCCACAATTTACAGCACTTGACCATTTAAATGCATATTAAATGCCTTCTGAAAGCAGTCTTTGCTTTGAAAGCCTGACTTCTAGTGGAGAAACAGTGTATTTACATTTTACTGGGTTATTGAGAAGAAGCTACAGTTAATGAGTGAAAATAAGAAAATGAGAAAGCATGGTATTACCTTTCAAACTATAATTTTGATTGATCGTATCAACAAATAAACAGTATTTGTCAATATCCATTTATATTTATGAATTCTCCAAAATTTTGAAGTATCTCTCCTTTTCTAAAAAATAACACAATGTAACAATATTGAAAAGAGAACTTTTGAACTGCCAAATATGGACTAAATATTAGTACTGTAGGTTAGCATCCAAAAATACTTTATATGAAAGGTTCCAACTTTAAATTTGTTGTTTTATTGTATTAGACAGAGACTAGGTGCCAACTCAGCATGGAAGAGACTATGATGTCAACTTATGTCACTTGTATTTGAAAAAGAGAGAAGTTTGCAAAACCAGTTTTCTAGGAAAGTTATTTTTCTACTTCAACAAAATAAGAGAAATCACTAAGATTTACAATATAAGCTTAGTAATTGAGATTTTATTATAAAATGCAGTTTACTTAAAATAAAATTCTCCCCACAGAATTCAGTATAAGCAAATAGATAAGGGCAGATTTAACCGTGTGCGTGGGTGAGTCAGAGTGTATAGGGAATAGCACTGTGATTTTGCAAAAGGTTGCTGTTCGGCTTCATACATGTACAGTATGTATAGACTGATATTTACTGGACATATGGGAAAAATGAAATATACTCGGACCTAGCATGTGCAGGTTTAGATTTTAAACAGTTTATTTTAAGACTGATCAAAATAATTAAATCTAATTCAGTTATGTAGTCACATATTTGTTAATTCACAATTGTATATAGAATTATTGTTTATATTTATATTTCAATTTATATTTATGCAGGAATCATTTAAGTCATTTTCATCTGTTTGTTTAATATAAAGCACTGTATGAAAACATAATGAGAAGATCCTGATTAACAGATAGCGTGTCTTGTGCTTGACAAAAGGATGGGAGTTAGGGGGTTACTTTTTCATACTTCAAAATTTTAAATATTAATCTTAATAAGAAAACTCAACTCAGATGCCAAGAAAATGTCAAAAACAAGATAAATGAATGATTTGCCAATAAAATATGGTGTTTAGAAGCACAACACAAGTTGTACTGGTATCCAGTTTTTAAGATCACTTTATTAGCCATATATCATTTCTTATATTACGAATTTGTCATTCCTAATCTAATCTAATTCATAATCTAATTTTATGCAAAAGAGAGATGTTAAATCACTTGAAATATGTATTGAGATTTCTAAATGTTTAGAACACCTACAGTATTTCTCATTCCAAGCAATGCACTGTGAAGGTACAGGATTTTAATATGTTTGCAAAAGGCTCAATTGTCTGTAAAGTGTTATGATGGCATTACAGGAAGTGTAATATGGTTACAATTAAAAGTTGTAAGATTAACATTAAAAAAACTTTTTAAATCTAATACTTAGGATATAAATTGTTTACTTTTTATGGAAGTCCAATAAGGTATATAGTTTTCGTGTCAGAGTTCCTTGGTGATAGACAATTCTGCAGGCATTGCTGCAGGCCCATGAGTTAAAGTAAGTTTCTTGGGTCCTTATTTAAAGTATGGGCAGTTGATCCCATGCTTAAGGATTACATACTAAAAAATAAGACTTATCCAGTCACCAAACCCATTTTGTCTCTCTCCATCTCTCAGGACGCTGTTTCTGTAAGGCTGTGGTTGAAGCCCTACATCGTGCTGACAAGAAAGTAATGGGCATACTGAGAAAGTAGCAGCTGAGGCCAGTCAAAGCTTTTTTTATTGCTTTAAAGACATTTTATAAAAGGAAGCAGACAATGGCCATGTTAGCAGGACACTGTACTGTTGCAGCACAACCATACTACCCTTTCTCTTGTTGAGAGACACTCAGTCTATTTGGACTGATCCACATTGGCAGACATGTCATTTTGCATCAGCCATTCTTAAAAACATGGTAGCTTCAATTGCTTTGGCTGAGACAGACGGAGATTTTTTTTCTCCCTTAATCACACTTGGATGAAGGAAGACCCACCCAATTTTCGGCAAAGAGCTCAATTATGTGACTGCAAATTCACCAACTGTCACAGACAACAGTGAAATGAAATGGATAAACACTGCAATTTGGTGTCCCTTTTATGAGTTCTGAGTAATAATGTTTGCCGGGGAGATAAAGTGCTTTTTAATACTATAACGTACAGTGCCACTTTTGTTAGTTTCCTCTGCCAAATTGCTGCTATCCTTTCTTTTGTGCTAAGCCATTCTGGTACTATATTGGGTCAAACTGGAAATGCTTTAGAGTCAGACAGGTCTGACTTCTAGTATAAGCACTGAGACACCTTCAGTTTTGCTTTCTGACTAATATGCCATATATGCCAGACAGAATGCCATAAAACAGAATCTGGTATTGTGAATAAACAACAAGACATCACTTTGGCTTAATAATCACCATGAAACAACATGAAACAATTTACAATGCCTCAGCATACATTTGCGCAGAACAGCTATTGAAAAGATCTCAATGACAAAAACACACACTAAACAACATCTTTCTGTTCTGGCGGGAGATTAAATTATTTTTTTAACATGTGGGATGGGGTTAGGGAGGCAGGTCACACCATGGTTAACACTGATGCCTTGTAGCTCTGGGGCATTGGACTCAATTCCAGATCTGGGGTTCTATCTACACAGAGCTTGTACGTTCTTCCTGTGTTCTGGTTTCCTCCCACAGTCCAAAGACATCCCGGTAGGTTAATTGACTTTTGGGAAAACTGGCCCTAGTTGAACGTGTGCGTTGGTGTCTGTGTGCCCTGTGATGGACTGACGTCCTGTCCAGGGTGTATCCTGCCTTCTGGCCTTTGCTTGCTGGTATGGGCTCTGGCTCCCCCACAACTATGAATTGGAAGAGGCGGTTAAACAATGGATGGATGAGAAAGGGGAAAAAACGTGTGATGAACGCTGCAGTAGATCAACCAGTCATTTTCTAGGAGAGGAGAGAGCATACAACCTCTGTGCACACAGCACCCCAGGTCTGGAATTGAACCCAGGGCCTCAGCGCTGTGAGGCAGTAATGCTGACCATGTACCACTGTGCGGCCCTGGAGTACATACAGATCCAGCCATTCAGAAGGCACGACGAATAATGGAGTTAAACACGATATACTGTACATGGCACATTCCAACGATTTTTAACATTCTTTTGCAGGACTGCACTACTTTGGTAAACCACCAGGTGGTGTTGTAAAATCTTAATGTGGAGTGTGGAAGTCTTTGGCTCCGCACCGCCAAGCACGAAGCACTCCCTCCAGTGCTACATCATACAAGTTAAGCTGAAATAGGTGATAAGCACCACAGGTGCAACTTGCTGTTGTTCTTGCCTACTTCCAACAACTTTTTCTAACATCTCCAAATAATTTTTAAAAACTACTAATATAATAGAATAAGTAGGGCAGCAAAAAAAAACGTATAAAAGGGCGTCTTTAAATTTTCTTGCTCTTTCAGAGAATCCTGACGATTGCTGATCTGGGGGTTCATTCATATTATTAATCATTAATCTTATTTTAATATTTGACAAACTGTGATAAAAACATTTATGATTGTATGTGTAAATTCTATGCTATAGCCAGAATTCCTCACTGCATCACTAATGTCTGTGTTGTTGTAATAATAAATTACAAAGGCTTATTGAACACTTAGAAATATTTTCTTCACCAGTTCTTTTTAAGACATTTTTCTGTGCTCTGTCATTGTTTCAGAAAGACCCTGCTTTAAATTCACTGTTGTGAGGAAATTAAATGCACCTCTGTTGTCAGAGTTTTTGACTGTTGCTTTCTTACAGCTGTCCAAAAGCAATTTCTTTACAGCTGTCCTATTAAGTTAGAAATTCATAAGACAGAAACATAAAATTCTGCGTTATCAGCATTTTATCATTTTATCAGCATTTTAGTTTTCTGCGTGACCAGTAGTTCATATTCTAGGCATTCAGTTATTGAAGCAGCACAGCCGACCCAAATAAAGAAATCTGTGACACCAACAGGTATAATGTTTTAGATTTAGTTAAAAAGGTCTTATGAAACAAACAGAATCAAAGGGTTCGATTAACCTCACTCGTTAATAGTTCCATTTGAATGAAATTCAGAACATAAAAGATGGAGAGGAAAAGGTATTGAGAAACCTTGCTCTACATAATTACATTTAAACACTTCGACAAAATGTAAAATTCAAATCTATTTAGCAAATTATTTATGTCTGGATAATCTACCTCTGCTTCTTTTGGACTGCAGACTGTATAGATTTTCGATCTAGATGATGTCTAATTTTACTTCACTGAGCACGTTACCTCCTTTCCTGTTCCTGCTCTGTGGCTTTAGAATGGGTGATTAAAGCGTATTCAGCACAATCTGATGGATTGAGACAGACTCTCAAGGACCAAGTTAGTCTTGCCTATTCTGCCCTTGATGAAAAATCTTGTTAAGCTATTAGGCAGATCCAGAAACAATGCTGATCTTTTCCTGAAGATTGCAAAGTTAAAGCAAAACTGCCTATTTATACAGGTATGGCTGAATCACTTCCAATGTTGCACCTAAGAACTAGCTACCATATGACTGGTTGTGACAGAAAATGACAAAAACAAGATTATACAGCAATCCCTAAAGCTGAAAAAGCAATATTGAAACAAAACAATTTCAAATTAGCCATAATTTTTAGTTAGGTATTGAGAAATTAAATATTTCAATTGAATGCTGTAGGTATTAGCTCTAAATCTTTAAATACAATTCTATGGCATCATTCAAACACCAGACTCAAGATATGTAATGTTCTGGTGGTAAAGTATTCAAGCTTATCTTAGCAGTCAGATCGAGCAAAGAGCAATAAGTTTGGACATCAGAGGTCCAGAGGTCTTCAGACTGTGTCATAAGAATGTGTCTAAATCAGTTCTATGCACTGTACCTACCAAGCCAGTGTTCGCCAGTTATTTTCCCAAACCCCTCTCTGTAGGAATCCCAGCCCTTGAAAAAGTTGACAGAGCCATCCTCACGACGCTGGAAAACCTAAAAGCAACAAACAAATAGAAAAAAGGGTAATAACATCAACTCCAATGTGAGTTTTTCAGACTATTTTCAGTGCTAAAAAACAAAGAGCTGTCAAAATCAAACACTGCTTTGTCCCACCAATGACATCTCTTTAAAAATGAGAAACAACATGTATTTTTCTTTTGATGCCTACATCTAGTTGGAATCTGCAGTTTTTTTTAAATCAAACTGAGCTCATTTCAAGATGCATCTTCATTCACGGTCAAGTCTCATTCTTTTCAAATGTGAGCCAAACAAACAATGTACTATACTCCATACTACAGCATTGGGCAGCTCTCTGGGAATCTGACAGCCTAACTAACCATGTGAGTCCCTAAAACCCATTTTATCTCGATTGCTGCAGCCTTTTCCTCCTTTATTTTAATTACAAGAATGTACATATTACCGGACTTCATTATAGGATTATCAGTGGTAATAATTACCATTTTTAATTAATTAAATGTTTTTGAGGTTTGAACCCAGGTGGTCTGACACATAAACTATTGTATTTAACTGCTACAGAATAACACCAACCCGGCAAAAAGTGAGTAACTGGTGAGTTAACAGATGTGTTTAAATAATCATATATTACAAGATTGGAAGTTGACTTTTGAAATGACCATAAGAAGTGCCTTATCGCATGTTTTCAGTTGTTTCCTTTTTTCTTACCCCCATCAGCCTGCTGACAATGTTCACTGTATTATAAGTGGGAACTACCTTAGTAAAGAATACTCGAATAAAGATATGTTTTGGCAAGATGTGATTCTCTCCTTTTTTGTGCTAAAAAATAAAAAAGGTGCTGTCAGAACAATTTTCTGCTTTCAAAGGGCAGTTACCCTAGTGTGACAGCTTTCACAATATTTTTAAATAGTCTCTACTCTCTTTAAATGACAAACCATTTACGTATGTCATAAAGACAGTATCTTACAAGAGAGAAGTATTTATTAAAACACATGTAAATTGTCTATACTTCAACTACCAAAATAAAAAAGCTTGTTTTATAGGAGCATTGAGCTTTCCATTCTAGTCAAAAGACATCATACAGTGTGTATTGTTTCAGGCATACCTTAAATGCCTTGAGGTTATATTTCTCTGAGATTTAACCATCATTTTCTTTAAAAAAAACAAACAATAAATCAATGTTGCTTTACTCAAAAAGTAACAAACACTCGAACAGTACCAGCCAGTCAGATATATCTCCTCTAAATTGTTGTATGTGCCATTTTATTTGGACATTTATTTCAATATTGATCTTTATTAATTTACTGCATTTATAAAGTGTACATATCTTTATGTTTAAATAACTGTGTCTCTTACAGATTGACTTCCTCCTAAATACCGGAAATTCTTGGGTAAACCTTTAAATGTAAGAAAAATCGGATGCCAAAATTTATAGCAGATTGAGTAACACCTGCAGTGCCACGCAAAATTGCAATTCTAAGTAATTTCCAAGTGATTCTAAGATATTTTGTTTTTAGTTTTATTATTGACACCCATGTCAAACGTGCTAAGCAGAGTGTTACCACCTTGTAGACTGATCTCATCAGACCTACTGTAAGAAGCTAAGCAAGGCTCGATCTGGTCAGTACAGGAATGGGAGACCTTCAGGGAAAACCAGGTGGCTGCTGTACTGTAAATGGTATTGATGGTCCAGTAGGTGGTGTTTTTTTCTCTAGAGTAAAATGTCCAAACAAATGCCCTGGTATATGGGCACAACATGCAGTAGGAGGTGTGATCATCGGAATGCGACATTAAACCAACGTCCTGCCAACTTCATCACTGAAAAATACTGAGGATTTTGTGCCATATGGTCAATTTATCTTACCTTTTGGAGAATTTCAGTCATGGTGACTAATAATACCCAATAAAACCTGAACTAGTAGTATAGGGAGACCCAAAAATAAATCTAGTTCTTTACCACTTGAGTCACACGTTTCTGACATTTCTAACCAGCTGGCGTTAATTCACTGTTCCACAGCAGGGTGTTCAGTATTCCTCTTAAATTAATTGAACACACAAAAGGAACTAATTAGAAGAAAAAACAGATGGTAGTATTAACAATTAAACAGCTACTATTGTCTTCTGCCAGCTATCATATTTCTTATTTAGATAAAAACTGCAATATAAAGCATACTTGTTTCTTTGAATGTCACTTTTATCCCAAGGCATTGCTACTGTACGTCTTCTGTTGCCTTGCTTAACCTTCCCTAGTTTATTCATATCTCATGATGCATAATTACAGGAAGTCAGATTCTAAGTCTGCAAACTTGAATAAGACCTGCTACAGAGCTCTGTCAGAATAAAACAGGCGTCTCCAGATAAGGTGGAATAGTCCTTGTTTTACCATACCAATTCCATGCCTGCAGAATGAATGCCAGCCTTCTGCATTTACTTTTACATAATGAACAACACCAAGCTACCAGCCAACATGGTGTCTGTGTTGGATCCAGTTTCTCTAAGCTTCTCTTTTCAGCATGGATAGGTTCTGTATCCTGTAGTTCTTCATGAACCAGCTCAGGAAGTAAGACCACATCTGAGAGACTTACACTGCGGTCCAGCTCTGCATGGATAGAATTAGAAGTAAGATTTAAACTCTTGTTGAGTCCAGATCCTGTTACAGAGGATTAAGATTTTCACAGAGGATTAATTAGTCTTGAAAAGAGAAGATATAGTACTGCTCCATGTACTGTACAGTATATGAGGTGGATATTGCAAAACCATTGGGAAAAAGTATGCCTTTCAGGTGTGGCTTTGATTAGGAATTATTGCCAGGATTGAGGTGCATTAATCTATAGTTAGAAATTAATCTGAAGACAAAATTGGTAAATAATGCAAAGTGCATATGATACAAAAATATCATTAGTGCAAATACAGTGTATTACTTAATGTAGAGTTGTTATTGGTTGCCTAACAATTACTAAACTTGCCAAAGCAAAGCCTTTATAAGTAAACATAATAAAATGATTCATATAGTAATATGAACCTTATAGTGAGTATGATGGCTGCTGGGAAGGAATCTCATGTGACATTAATATTAAATCACTATAATGTTGACTCAAGTCTTGAATAAATTCTCTGGGCGATCTTGTAAATGACACTGCAGCAAGACCAGGTAGTGTACTAATATTTCTTCAAGAACAGTAAAATAAACATTAATGCCCAATGGCCTCTATGAATCTGTTGCTGCTTTGTAAGCTTTGCTAAAAACTTAGAAGACTGAAAGACTTTCCAACAAGAGGGAAACAGTGTGTAGACCTGGAAACAAACCAAATGCACACACCTGGAAAAAGTGCTCTTTATAGATGAGTCCAAGTTTTGAGATGTCTGTCAACAATCATAGGCAGTTTGTGATTGGAGAATGACATAAAATCAATATACATCAGTTACAATAAAGCATGGGGTTAGATCATACAAGTGTTAGTGAAATGCATCTTATTGCAGAATACCAGAGATATTTACCCTGCATGCCTGCATACAGGACAGGAATTCAACTTTTAACATGCCAAAGACCTCAAGTGAAAGATCTATGCAGTGAAAACATATATTAAACAAAGAGGGTGATGGAATACTCACAAATACATCCTTAATACAACTTGCTGTTGATACAACTGAATTAAATACAACTGAATGTAGAGAATGTTATATAGCAACTGCACAACTTGGATACATTATGGAAAGTGTTTGGAACTTTCAAGGGGCTCACATATCCATATTTCCCATATTACTGAATTAAATTTCTAATTAATATTTGCTGAAGATAATTCACGATAAACACACACTTTACCGTCACTTTCTGTAATTTCATCTTATACTGGACATACTTCAAAAAGGCAATTTTCTTTGAAACGTGAACTAACAGAGTAGGTTTCATGGCAATTTAAGTTTTAAAAACCCTGATGGACATTTACAAAACCAGCTAGAAGGGCAACTACGAAATAGAAGTCTGAGGACAAACTGAAAATAAAATCCTGGAGTTACTTGCAAATCACTAGTAAGGGATGGGTTAAGAAGGTCAAATTGTTTCCTCATATCATTTCTTCTGTTCTTACATAGTAAATCATCTGTCTGAAAATATTTTTTTTAATTGTCTTGTTTTTCATCCCATTTGCTTTAGATATTTAAAGTGAAATATAATGCTGTAAATGCACTACTTTTTACAGCAGTTCTTACTGCTTTTACCTTTAATCATTCCTGATTAACTATACAGTATAAAGCAAAGTTCATTATGAAGATGAAGAATGGTAAAGGACAGAAGATAATGGTCAGTGAATATCCCAACTTTCTGAAGTAAAAGATGTCTATTTGAGAGCAAAAACAATAGGATATTTGCATGGAAAAGAAACAACATACTGTACATAAAAAAGCACCAGATAAAAAAGTACTTTCTCACCTTCGTTTTCATACACATCTGTATAATAGAACAGCAAAGGACAACCGGTATTGAACAACTAAACCTGTTTGATCTTTCAATTTCTATTTTATGGAAAAGGCCAGAATGACAGTCAGATCACAGGGCAATGCACAAATGACTAAACTCAGTGCTCAAGACTCATAGAACTCCCAAGGGGTAATTTTTCTGTTTGGATCTCTGGGTTGTTTCTGATGAAAAGGCTGAAGGGGAGTTATGTTTACCGGTTTGAGCCTTTCTGACTCAAACCAGTGGTATATAATCTTTGAAAAAACAACCGTACACTTAATAAAACATGTTCAGATTCTGTGCAGGTGGCTTGGGTATCATTCAATGTTAATGAATGCTGCTTGACTCATAAAAATAAAACTCCTCACTTCCCCCAAACTCCAGTGCAACCAGAAATTCTTAAATAATTCAATATTAATCTTACTCAATATACTGTGAGTCACCTTTTGATGGCAGGCTGATAAATTGTTACTGTACCTAGTGTATTAGCCAAGTAATTAAAAATACGCTCAAGTGCTCCTGTTTCAATACATTATTCATTAATGCAGCAGTAAACATCCCATAAGAAAGTCTAACAGTTATTTGTGAATTGAAAAGCACTCCACTTTTTGAAAGGCAAATGTAAAATTTCAGGCTGTCAAAGTGCAAGCTCTCTTTAATTCTGGACTTTTCAATTAGTAGGATTTTAATGAAGACATTTTAAGAGTTGTGTGCATGGCTGTGTGATACACTATATGGGTAGTAAGTAAAATCACTGATCACAATCCTACATGCAAGGAAAGCGAAACCTCCTGCAAGAGAAGTAGATGACAGGAAAAGTAAATGTACATTTTTTTCTTTGATACAGTTCAGTGCATACCAATCAGTCGTGCAAACTTGTGACTTGAGTCTCTTCTTTTTTCTTGTGATTTCACTTGAGCCTTGACTTGAATTGGCAAATTAGATATTTGAGAACTGAACATGAAATCCCAAGATTACTAGTCTTACATCTTGTGTTCGGTTAATGTTCTCACTTGCATTCCCCTAGTGCTGCACTCTTGACAACAACCAATCACTTGGCACGTATATAAACTACCCATCATGTTTTGTCTGGTGTTCACTTGAACTCTAATTAAAAGGGAAAGTTAACACTAACCCAGGGTAACTAATTGTATGTCTAGGGCTTCTTTAAAGTTAAGGTTAGAATTACAATGAAACTGTGCCTTTGGTTGAAGTTATGGTTGTGTATTAAATGGGCTATTTAAGAGTGCTTAAGCTGTGGTTTGAGTTTAGCTTTAAAGTGTTGTATTAGTTTTCAGCTAATTTGGAGAGTCTGTTGTGAACATCACTAACTGTATCTGCAATATAAATTGACAAAAAAGTAAAGATACATCTAAATATTCAATTTAATGGATGTCTCATTTACACAGAAAGTTACCTAGACCCTAAGATTATTCTTCTTATTATGCTTTCTTTGGAGCTTCATTTGTTTAAACCAGATGTACATATTTCCCTCATATACTGTACAGTAATTTAGTTTATTTTCATCTTCTGAATGTGTATCATAAGCAATTTTCCCTTTACAAATTGAGCTACATGACTTGTAGGGACTACTGCTAACGTTTGCTCTACAATTCCAAATTCCGTTATCACAGTTGCATCATAGAATTGCAAAGAATTGCATCACAGAATTGCATAACTGATTAAGCTTAACATCAATAAAAAAATCACACATCCATCAGACCTTTCTACATACATAAAGAGTTTAATCTCATAGCTCTTCAATAGTATTTTGCCTTCAGATACTGTACATTGCATTTTTTAGTCCATGCTAATTGTTAGTTGTTTTGAAAAATGAAATAAATGCATTTTTGGTGAAAATTTTAGTCAGGTGGAGGAAAGCAGACAACTTCACAATTATAACTAATCAAATGCATCCTTTATCAGTCATACTGGTGTTTTCTAATTTAGGGAGAAAATGCGGAAAAGGTTATATAATAGGCCTATGACTGTATAGATAGATATTGCTGTTCATTAGCATGCTGATGCATAGAGGTGACCTATGGTATCTGACTACTGACTCAGCAACTGTGAGTGATCCAATCCAGGCGATCCCTACCAGCCGTGCTGATTTCATGAGCGTGGTGCAAAGACAGACTACTATGCGGAGGGAGAGAGAGAAGCAGACATGGGAGGAGTGATCACTCTCAGGATTCAGTAGGCTGAAGATAAGAATATTTTTTTCTTTTTGTTTTTTATTTTCCTGGGACAAGCTACTTTTACCAAATGAACTTTAGTTGAGCAGTCCTGGAAGAGGAAGAGAAAAAGATCTGCTTGCTGACTGGTTTGGGCTGTATGGGGCATGACTAGTTTTCACGTTTTTTTGTTAAAGTTAATTACATGTACATACTCTCTTGTCACTCTGGTTTTCATGTGACATGAGTTGGTTTGTCTTCCTTTTAAATTAGAGTAGTTTTTTCTAAATGTACCCAGATGACATCAGTGTGTGGTTACTGTTGAAACTGATTTAGTCTAAATATCATGAATAGTTTAACGGTATTGGAATGTGTTTTCGTTAATGAAGAGACAGGAATTTATCTAAATGTAAGGTTTGTTTTTTTAATTTGTGAATTTTCTCTGTAGGGTTATTCAGTGTTGAAACCTTGTGGGTGTGAACGCTGTGTTCTCTCTCTGTCATTGTCATCCAACTGAAATCCACACCCGAAGAATGCTCCACAGCTGAAACGTTGTGTTTTTTCTTCTCTTTTTACCATGGAATAAACCTTTATTTGTTCCTTTGCACCCTATGCCTGCTGATGCAGCCACCTACTTGAACTACTTTATCCGACTGAAACATAATTGTGGGCTGTGGTGGTTTTTTGGGAACCACTTAGGCTACAGAATTGAGGGGTCTGAGCCCTCTATAATAATACATGGCATAGAGAGAAAACATTTTCTCTTTTAATTTAAAGCTTTGACCTGTCTTCTACAGTACTGGAAAGATTTTTAAAAATTATGTTCAGTATTTAAACATAGTGGGGTTTTTATGATTTAAAATATAATTTAAGCTCTCTAGCTGCAAATCTAAAGCCTTAAGGAAAAATAGATTTTAGAAGCAATAAAAAAGAAAACTACCCTTTGATACTGTATGAATTAAATACAGCCAAGAGAGGCCAACAGTTCATGACTTTTTAATAAAGTGGTGGAAATTATATTATGAGACTGAAGTTTATTGAAATTATTGATTAAATGTGTTTTTCCCTTATTTACACTATGTTACGAAAAAAGTACATTTAACTAGGCACCTTTGTTGGTAAATAATGATACAATCAAACATCTTTTACATGATTAGAAGCTGGGCTGCATTCTACTATAACACAACAGTTGTGAGAGCAACAAAACAATATAGATATTTACTGTACATCACTGTCAGTATTTTTCTTGCAACTCCTTTTGGATCGATTTAACACTCACATCTAAATTTTAACAGTAGCACGAGAACATGCACAAGAAACATACTGCAATCAGATCAAACATCCATTTTAAACAATATATCCCTGTCAGACACCCTCTGTCTGATAAAATTCTAAACCTTCCTCCTCAATGTTTATGTATAGCTTTGAAGAGTATATTTTATGATAGCCCGTTGGGTCATTATTTAGCATCATTTTTGTATTCATCATCCCCTTTTGGTGAGGGCTTCCCAAAAGCTACTTCTGTGAGATGTAGTAAAAATAAAACTAGAAATGTGCCACTTTAGCCTTCAGTTCTCTGAAAACTCTATTCTTAATTGATTAAAATGCTTTTCGAAAGTGCAAAGAACTAAGAATCAAGTGTTCTTTGTCTAATTTCTTGTGAATAAAAGATGTCTTATTCTTCAGGTGAGATGCATTGTTGAAGCATTAAAATTAATAAAAACCTGATCTCCCCCCAAAAATCTAGCCTGCTACGATAACAGCCTCTTTGCAATAGTGTGCTGCTGTCTTTTGATCCCCCATTTTCCTTTCTTCCCTTGAGTCATGGCATTAGGATTGGCCTCAATCTAATTCCTGTAAGACAGCTCTCAGACGTAGCCTGCATCAGCCCTCATCACCTGCCTCCGGTTGGCAGCTCATTCAGCAGGCTCATTTTCCACCACCAGAGAAGGACACGGAGGCCTCGTGGAGCAATGCGTCGTCTGAGCCGTGTGGGTCTGTGCTGTAACACCTTAATAAGCACAGAAATGAGACAGCTGCACACCTCAGGTGATCAGCAGTACTCTTGCAACACTGTGTGTTTTAAGAATGGTTTTCAAATAATAATAATAATAATAATAATAATAATAATAATAATAATAATAATAATAATTGCTTACATTTATATAGCGCTTTTCTGGACACTCCACTCAAAGCGCTTTTCAGGCAATGGGGACTCCCCTCCACCACCACCACTGTGCAGCATCCACCTGGATGATGCGACGGCAGCCATAGTGCGCCAGAACGCTCACCACACATCAGCGATCAGTGGGGAGGAGAGCAGAGTAATTAAGCCAATTTATAGAGGGGGATTGTTAGGAGGCCATGATTGATAAAGGCCAATGGGAAATTTGGCCAGAACGCCGGGGTACACCCCTACTCTTTTCGAGAGTAGGGGTGTCAAATGCATCTTTATCAGTGCCAATGGGAACTGTATTGCTGGCTTGATGATAGAAGCTGCTGCAGTTAAGGCTCGCATTAAGTGTCTCCTAAAATCCGTCTGTTTGAACCTGGTTTATTTCAGAATTTGGTTCTAATGAACAGCTTTTACAAATATACTGATTTTACCAGGCAAGCTGTAAAGTGAATGAAGTAATGAAAGGCATAAACCTTCTCGTAGACTGCAAAGAGCATTTTTTCAAGAGGCCAGGTCTCATACTTGCATTATATTTTGCCCTCGTACAGAATACAATTTAAAAGGGAACTATAACACTATGTTTATATTTTAGGAGTAGAAAGAATTAGCATTAATGAGTGCATTTCATACCACAATTAAAGTAAAATGTACACAGTAACTTGTAAACATCCAATTTACATCAGAAAGTAGACAGTATTTTCAGGGATGCACAGCGCCATATTCTGATATTCAGAGCACGGCAACAAATCTTCCAGTGACATGAAGTTGCCCTATTACATTGTAAACAAGCAGGAGTGTGAATACATCTCTTTTATTCCAATAGAAATATTGCCGATTGCCGATGGTTTTGCCGATAAATGGAAATTAACTCTGCATGTGGATCATGTTGGAAACTTTTTTGTGGTGAAATATCTGCTGCACAACCTGTAATTATTTGATTGTACATCACATTACATCAGTCATTATGGTGACTAGTGAGCAGAAAGGGTTGCATCACATCACAATCGTGGGAAGTCTCACTCTTGCCCATGGAGAGACCAGGGGTTTGGGACAACATGGCGACCTACAGTACTTGCACAGACTTCACAATTTTGTGCTTAATTTGGAATTTGTAAATTTTTTCCACACTGTCAATGATTTTATTTAAGAACCGGTCCGAGACAGTGGGACTGCAGTCCCCCTTTAAAGTAATGGTTAAAACGTCCATTTACAAATACTTTACACAATTCCTTAACAGTTTTAAAATCTATAAAGGGTGAAATGTTTATAAAAATTAAAAGGAATGTAAAAAAACACTGTTTATAACTTTCAGAGACCAGGACCCTTACTCAGCTGAACGGCTTCATTCTCATGATGTTTTACCAGAAGGACACAGTCACATCACTGCTTTAGACATACAGTAAGAACAGCTAGAATTGAGAGGAGGCAATTTGGCCCATCTACAGTTGCTTATTTAGTAGTTGGTAACAAATTGATGCAAGGCTCATCCAGCCCTTTCTTGAAAAAAGCCAGGATACAGGCTTCAAGAACATGATGACTTCTATGCTCCCACAACACTTTCAGCAAAGAAGGATCGCCCAGTTCTCAGTTTTAAATGCGCTGCTATGTAGGCCTAGCAGTAAAGTCAGGAAAATGAGCAGGTTCTGACAACCGTGTCCAGAAGAAGAGCTCAAGGGTTGGGTTTAGCATGTCTCAGTGGACTCGGAGGAAGAGTTACTGAAGCTGTCTGCTCACATTTTCATTTCAGAAGTGCCATTAAATCACCATGGTAAGAAACAGAAAACAACTTGCATATCAGGAATTCGTGTTCCGAGTCCAGTTACAGCCAGAGCAGAGTATCACGGCTGTTGGAACACAAAGCTGCAGAGCTACACACCGCTACTGTAAATCATTAAAAACAGAAATGCAAGAAGAGGAAATATAAAAGTGTGTCAGAAATTCTGAAAACATAAATGGGAGGTTATTTAGGTTATACACTGTGTTATTTTTCCCCCCTTTAATTCTGCACTTTGTATTCTATAAATGACAGGCTGAGTGGTTTGGGAATTCATGAATTACACAGATTGTAGAAAAGCACACTGAAAAATCTAAAAGGTTTCAAATGCAGGTTTTGTTATCATACAGTATGGTGAATTACCAAGATGAACTTGGATGTATTCATCAAGAAAGAAGCCACTTCTGATGGTTTCTACTGAATGGTCAGTGTTGCACTGATGCCATTACACTTTTTTTCTTTTTTTGTGTGGGCTTTTTTCATATTATTCAATGCATGCTTACATGGTGTGACTGTCCTATATTGCATCTTGCCTAATCTGCCTAAGATATCTGCCTTTAAACTGACTACAAACTGTGATAAAAGCAATAACTCCCACAGTTCCTGGATTTATTTCTTTGGCACCCAGCCAGAGAGCATATTAAAGTGCTCAAGATGCTGGTAAGTACTTGTGCAAGCCTGGAGTTTTTACACATCTCTATGATACAGGATTCTTTGAAAATGAAGAACTGAACTTTCATATATATATACAGCATATCCCATTCCTATCTCAAAATAACCTTTAAAGAGCAAAGTATAGTTTATTAATACTTTAAAGTACTACTACTGGGAAATGTTTTTTTTTATCATAACTTTGTGCTATTGTAGGGATACATTTAAGGGTGGTCAGATAGGCCTTTAATCATGTTTACTGAAGTACTGCTTTGTGCTCCTGTCTATTTGAAGCATCTGCAATCAACCTTGTTGATGATAAGGGTCTGTTGTCTGGCAAAACTAGCCTCTAACAATGTCCCAAACCTCTAATAATTTTGTAGTAACAAGCTCAATACAATATGGATCAGTAATGTTTTTTTCCATTTGGACTGTACATTCACCATAATTAGTTTTAATGTTGCAGAAGTTTTTGCTTTGTATTTCTGTATTTCTATTATTTTCTGCATTTATGTATTTCACTACTACACAACTATATGGCATTTTACTGCTGAAATGTATTATGCTACAGTAAAGAAAGTGTCTACATATTCTTGCATTTATTTCTTTGTTTTGTATTGATTGTTTAAAAACGTGCCAAGAAAAGGGAAAACAACATGCAGACCCCAACATGCAGTGTTCTTTTGCACCTTTGCTCCATTACCTTCAGAATGAGAGAAACTCAGTCTGCTGTACAATAAGGAGGAATTGCTAGTTGTGGCACTCAATAGTTTGCTACCTATTCATTGAAAGCAAGCTGGGGTATGCAGAAAGACAAATTCCTAATGTAAAGATTAGTATTTGCCTAATAAAGTGACCTTATCTAATGTCTTGTTGGCTTTTCCTGGAAATATTTTTGTTATAGTGAAGCTGAAGGCCCATGCTAACTAGAGAAACGTTACAGAAAAGTGCAAAAGCAGGCAGAAAACTACTACTATTACTGCATTATGGTCAGTCACCTATATACCTATATACTGTACAGTACCTATAGATATCATTGCTGGCTGGCTCTTGATAGATAAGATGTAGACTCCATTAGCAGAGATTGGTGTTAAAACCTAATCAGTATCCTCAAGGATGTGGCTCAACAGAAATCAACAACATCCCACCATCAGGCCCTGAGAGCACAGATCCTACTGGATAGCAAGACACCCAGGAGAAGGCTGGTTGATGAATGCTTGAGTCTTCTGTTCTCAAAGGTAGCAAAGACTCACATTGCCCATCAGCTAATCTAAAGTAAGGAATTTCAAGTTTTAACATTTATGTAGCCTTTTACTGTAATTCCCATGGAGCTTTCCCAAGAAAGTGGAACTATTTCAACCTCGTGGCACTTTCCAAAGCACAGTTCCTATGTTTTTATATTGGAGTTTTTTTATACCCACTAAGTTTGAAGGGACAACGATGTTCTTCGGTGTTACAGCTCCAGCTTGTGTACTGCTCTGGGGAGAATGTGACACACAGTTCTTTGTAGGCATTTGACTGAGAGCTCCGCAGGACCTGACAAGTGAGTTTACACAGATTGGAGGAATGGTGAGTCTTGCAATGACACCACTGTAAGCCAGCAGGTGGCTGGTGAGTCACAGTAGTGTCTGTCTCCTGAATGCCAAGAGAACTCTGGCCAGTTTATCCCATCCGTACTCCATTAAAACTGAGCCAATTACATACCAGACTCAAACTAAACAGAACTGTTTAAAAATTAACAGGATCTTTAAATCATCAGAAAAACCACAGGCTGGAGAAGGCAATTAAGCTAATGAAGCTCAAATGACCTTACAAAAGTAAATGAAATCATATACTGTGCCTTGAGACCCTCATGTTTTGGCAAGGTTTGACTAGTGTAATATTAATAACCAAAATATATAACTTGGCTTAATTAAGTGACACATTGTTGACACACACAGCAAAAAGTAACACCAGCAAAGGAATTTAAACATATTAACCTCTGGTCCAGAGTCTGTAACCCTTAACTAGTAATTCACTGACACCTATCTGTCAAGCATCAAGTTAAAAAAACCTCTTGTAATTTGTAGAATTTTACAAATACAACATTATAAATACACAAAAACACTGCTATTCTGTTTTAAAACTCCACATGTCAAAATAAAGGTTGATTTCACTTAGTGTCAACTTAGAAGCTAAAAACACAGGCAAGATCTAGCCCTGCCACTTAGCTGGAGAGTTAATGTATGACCATGAAGACATGGAGTATTTCCACCCAGCTGGAAAAAGTAAAACGGAAATGTTCTAGAGGGACAGAAGTGTAAATGGATAACATTTTCAGTGTCTTTGGAGGAATCATAATGGAGAGACCTTGCAATAAATTGGTCTAACTTACAGAGCAGCTGAAATGGAGTGTGAACATTTTGCAGTGATGACAATAACTACTATTCCCTTCCCATAGCGTAATCATAAATTGACAGACCTCACCAACGTAGCCCTGTGCTACTGTATGGCAATATGATTTCTGTTAAGAAGGTTTTTTTAGTGTTTTAGATGCAGGATACTTCTCTCATTTTGTGTAGGAAACTCTTTAGGTACTACATACCAGAGATGTGTGCCTTTAGAAAATATCTAGTTTTATCTGAACCTTGGCACTTTGCAAACAGAAGTTACAGATATGGCACAATAAGGATTCTACAATATACTAATCCACTGCACCAGACTGCTTTTAAAACATGATGTGGAATATTGGATTATACTTTATCTCTACCCATATAGGTGTGAATAGTCCCTCCCCATGTCATTTGAAACTTGTGTGTCCTGTTTGACCAAACACTAAGACGAATTGCTCTACTTACCTTTGGGAATTAAGGTGATTAACCCTTGTATTTGATCAAAACTACTTAACTAGTTGCCATAAGCCTTTTAAAATCTTTCTCTCAAGTGTTTGGATGAAGGCGTGCAATAGGTCAGAGAAGGAACCAAGCCGATTCAGACAGATTTAGAATACCAGCTGTGACTGGCTAGCAGGGAGATACCAGTAAATGTTTCTTAATCTTATTTGACCTTATAAATTGTGTGAAGGATTCTTCCTACCCAAACGCATAACTACAGTGACATTTCTGTTGTTCAACAGATGCTCCAGTTCCTCAAATTAAGGGGTCTCTAATCAGCGTTAATTGTAGTGATACTTTTAGCCACCAAGAGGATTTTGCAAAGCTAAGTTTAATACCATTGGCACAGTACTGACACCAGCTGGCACAGCACACTTTGTGAAGATATAGGTTATGAGGAACATACATAGTATCCACCTTTACTTTCATGAAGAGGTAAAAAGATGGATTCATTCATATAAGTGGCTAATATTTGTTACTGTTTTTATCATGCCTTACTTAAGCTTGACTTTGTAAATGCCATTATAGACTCCTGTTTTAAAAATGTCTATATTAATTCTTAAACATATATTTAAAATAATCATTGAAAGCGTCAAAGCTTTCTCATTTATCCTTTTTTTTTCAAAACCAATGTGGTACGATGGGATTTGTCTGAAATTAATGAATAGGGAGAATTCCACATGTCTGATGTTTAATCTAAAGATTAAGGAATTACTGCGGCTGAGTATTACTGGAAAGGAAGAGAATGATAACTGTTTCTAAATACAGATTTTTTTTTCTACTCTGTTTCCAAAAAATAAACACAGAAATAAAAAAGAGCAAGCCCCCTTGTGTTTGTCTTTTTACAGCACTTGCCAACTTTTAGAAGATTTTATTTTTTTTAAAGAAGTTACCTAGCACAACCAAGATGAGTGCTAAAAAAAGGTTTCATACAGTAGTTCTTGTTTATCTGTATCATTTCCCCACATTTAAGCAGTGATTTGCAATGCCCTCTGACCTTTCCTGTGTGCCACACCACACTTATACTTTTCAGATATTCAAAGACCCCAGAATACATAGGCCTGCAAACTCAAAATACAGAACTTGCCCAACAAATCCCCTGTCACTTCAAAGCAAAATCCTTTGCTAGCCGGAAAGCCATTTCACACCTAATCAAAAACCCTCTTAATCTCCACCTAGCCATTCTGAGATAATATTCTTTGAAGTGGAGAACTGTGTGTAAAGAAAATTTCTGAGCCATGCGGGACCATGCTTTCCCTAGCCGCCCGTGTACTTGGCGAGCTTTTATCGATTCCCTTTTGTTTTTCCAGCTCCCCTTCACTTAAGTAGCCATCCAGACCCCTTACATTGCAATTCCAACTGAGAAAACAGAACCTGTGGAGACAGCAGGGTCAGAGCTCCTGAAGTAGCATGGGACCCCAGCTGGGATCAATCAGCTTTTCTGCAGCTTCAGTTTTTTCCAAAGTATTTATTTTACTGTATATTTATTTTTCCATATATCCCCCAAAGACCTGGTCAAAAGCCGGCTTTGTGGTGCAAAGTGTCATTCTGCTGGCTTCCTAATCCCCTGGTTTGGAGAGTTATAACCTGCAATCCTGAAGTCAGTCCTCTCTCACTGGGCTCTATCCTTTTCTAGATATGCAGGACTTTAAAAAATGTAATTGAGCACTGTAGGAGAAATCTCTTCCATTCCATCTGTTTATCCTCAATGGGAGTTGCACAAAGGCTCAATTTTATTACAACGGTTTTCACAAACATACAGTAGAGTAACAATCAGCAAGCACAGAGCATGAGACTCCTCTGGCTACCAAATATGAAAACTTACAGATGAGCATTTTGTTCCACCTTCAGATTTCAGCAAACAGTTGTCTCTTCACACACAGAACACCCTTCCCTATCCATCAAAAAAGGACTACCTTCCATTATAAGAAGCTATAATTCAAGTCATTAAAGTAATGGAAGATGAAATCTAGACAAACAATACTACAAAGGAAAACAGCTAACCTTTTCTCTTATTTGATGTTGGGCACCACAACATAGTGCAGTTCAGCAATTTTCCTTCAAGATTTTGTCGATGATGAAAGACAGGATTAAAACATCCTTGTAATTCATTTTGTTTTCAGTACCAGGCTTCAGCTTTAATTATGGACAGCTTGTCTGACTGAGGCATTCTCCTAAGAGTTTTTGATGTAGATTACAGTATGTGATCAGGTATTCAGTACAGAAAATGAAACATTTAAAATCATAAATATGGGATGCAAAAATCATAAGAAAAAACTTTTTTGAACTTCAGTATCTTCTTTTTCTTGAATCGGTAAACCTCTCACAACTCAGGATTCCTCTCACTGTGGACTAAAGTTGCTTGATTTAAAGACTGCATGTACTACAAACTACAGAATGAAGAAAGTACAATGAAAAGCTCAGTCACTCACATTCTGGAGCACTTCTATAATCGACAAACAAGGCTTTCAAAAAGATTGTGGTTTTAAGTAGTTTCATGTACTGTAAGTTGGGTATCTCTACAAATGCACACTGTAAGTTCAAATGAAAAGATCGCTGCACCAGTAACTCTCTCATATAATAGACCATAATATGTGTGCGACACAAATACTATAATCCAACTAGAGAAAATATCTTATTTGAAGAAAAATAATTCAGTCCAATGGTCTTGCCTATTAAAAAGCATTCCCTTCAATGCTTGAAGTGCATTTGACAAAGAATGAAAAACACACAAAACTACATAAAACCAAAACTTTTACATTTCACTTGATTCTCAAAGTAAATATTTTAGATCTTTGGTTGTACTTCTTTTAAAAGCATCATTTCATAATGCACCATCAGAAAGAAAGCAGGTTCTATATACAGTACCTCTCCTGCTATCAATTATGAATAAACTGTTCATTTTTACTGTATTCCTCTTAGCAAATAAAAAAATACATTACTCTAAGCTTTGACTACGAATTCTAATAAAATATGTAATTCTCCAAGGGGGGAATAGAAAGGTTCTGAGTATTAACACATTTTTTCTCCACAGGGACGTGCATCAATAGTCAAACCTGTCTGTAATCACTGAAAATCATCACATTCTGCAGGATCAATTGGAAACTGACTTCTTTTAGTCTGGCAGGGTCAGTATTTAAAACAACCTTAAGCACAACGCAAAGTTAGATTTTGGAATGTAAATAGAACTGCTTTAATGTATCACACTACTTTGAACCTTCAGTGGTAATGTAAAATTTAAAGTGCAAAAAATACATGTGGCTAGGATTTTTTTCCCTGATGTTAGCCTTATTCCTGAATACGATTTTAGATATATCTTTGCTAATGCTTGGCCCTTCTTGTCATGAAAAGAGTATTGAAAAATATAATAATTAGCATTGACCTTGTACAGTACATGAAAATCTGCCTCCACTCCTAGAGCTTAGGCCTTAAAAAACTAGAATAAACATTTAAAAAGAGAAACAACTGATAAGAAAACTCATGTCTTCACCTATTGATTCTATGCTGCCTTTTTAATACTGTATTTGTAATTTTATCCCCTCCAGACTATCAGCAATTGAAATTATAAGATGCTGTTAAATTTAATAAAGAGGACACTTCTTTGAGTGCAAGTCAAAAACTTTGCTGCAGGGTTTATTGTTGTGAAAATGTTCTTTTCTATAGGGACTTTTTTGATGGACTTTGGCATCAAGATTGTATCCCAGGGCTCAATGAAAAAAACAACCTACCAAAGCAAATGCAAAAGCTTTGTTCTAGGTTTAAACTGCTTCTCTTTGCATAATATGTTTCCAACATTAATCTTGCGGTTTTTAAAAAATAAATTTTAAATTCACAATGCAGATCATTAATATTTTTTGGCAGCATGGTACTGCAACATACAGTGTATTATAAGGAAATCCTCATGGGATATAATATAATCACAGGACATAGATCTAAATGCAGGTCCTGAACACTCTGTGATTTAAACTAGAATCCACTGTTCTCCATTAGTAGGGGCTGGAAAACATTTCTGGATGCAAATCTGCAAAAAACTAAGTTGTGGCACAATGACAGATTTCATACATGTCTATTTAACAAAGCCGATATGTACAACATACTGTATGTGTTAAAAAATGAATTGAGCTTTACTTGAATATTGTATGCAAAGGAACCTCCAATATACAGTAGAAGTGTAAGACATTGCTAGTTGGTTCATTCTTGTGATTATAGATGGACAGTTCCAGATACATTGAGAGATTCTGAAAAAATAACACCTTTACCGTGTTGCCTCTAACTGGTCTCTAACCATGTACTGTGACATCTTGTCAAGTTGGTAAACTTGGAAGTCCTGTGAGATGTCAGTTGGCATCTGCACAGCAGAGGTTTATTCTTGAGCCATTTGTCTGTCGCCAGCTGGCTGGGAATGGCCTTTCTTCATACCCTCAAGCATCGGAAGCACCGAGCGGCATGTATACGGTGTTCATCCAGCAACCGTGTGAGATGTCAGACAACAGTCCTGAGGGTGAACCCCAGTAGTAGAAAAACAGGGTGAGATCTTGAAAGTTAGTGCAAAGGACATATACATTTAAAAACTTGTCAGGAATGTGGACAATGAAATTGAAAATACTGTACAAGTGGGATTCTTAAGACAGCTGGAATAACACCTGCTACTTGCTGTTGACGTTCTCAATGAGTTACATGGCCCAGCTCAAGTGTAACCATGGATTCCAAGTTATCAAGAAGCATAATGAATAATGATCCAAACAAAAAATGTCAGTCTGTAAAGTAAGTGCTAATGCTCCAGGCTGACATTTGCTCTTTTCTTTATATAGCTTAATCAAACATGACTGACAAATGTTAAAATGCAAGACCTATATTTTCATTTGACTTGGAAAGATCTCCACCCAAGACAAATTGCACTGAAGAAGGAAAATCTCACGGATCATTTAATAAGTAAATTATACTTCATACTGCCTAATTTGTTTGTTTGCTTTGGTCTTTTTGCTAATTTCCACAATATCAGAATCCATTATGGCCATACTGCAACAGCGAGTGGCATTGGTAATTGTCAGCACAGAGAGATGCTTTCCCTTCTCAGACAAGCTCAAAGAGGAATACAGCTGTTCAGAACAAATGCAGGCGACAGTTATCATGCAAATTTTCTGAGCGCCATATGACTTTGCAATCAAATGAATCCTTTACACTGCCAAAAATGTACATACTGTATACTGTACTTGATATCCTTGTACTTGTGTAGGGGAGCTAATGTATAAACAGAACCCAAAGAGAAAAATTACATGAAAGTGTAGAGAGACTGCATATGCATCCCTTCATGATCAGATTCACCACATTTGGATTAAAAGTTAAATCATAGTTTTTTTTTGTCAATCAGTTGGTAATTAAAAACAAAGAAGAACCTATACAACCTACAGTATCTCTTACCCCTCAACAACTGGTGTTGCAAATCCATGAGATACTGCATCATATTTTTATACACTTAATAAGGCCATAGCTAATAACTGTTCATATTCCCATAATCCATAGTGACAGCTTTCACTTATAAGACATCATAATTGTAAAAAATGTTCTTTGCAAAACATTCATAATGCACAGCTGTGTAGAAGACTTTCCAAATAGGTTAGATTGGCTGAATAGCCTGTTCTCGTTTATTACCATTATTACTGTATATTCTTAAACATATTAGACATAATCAAGAGTTACAATATACAAGACAGCATGTATATCACAAGCATCATTTCAAAACATCCTCTTCCATATTGAACTAATATACTGTAACAACCATGTTGTAAACATAGTTTACATTGCACAAGAAGAAACCATAGTTATCATTTACTGTAGCAATCTTTAACTCAAGTGATCGTAAAACCATGATCACAACAATTCAAGGCAAACTTTGACAGCTAAGGAAAGGTGCATATTTTGACTGAAAGGAGGACACAAACAAGAAGCAAAACTGGTTATAAAATAAAAGTGTATACGCTGCCATTATAAGAGCAAACGCAACAATGGGCTGGAAACAGAACAAGACGGGTGTGCTTTCATTGGACCTGATACATACATGTATGAGGCTGGCTCCCAAAAGACAAAGCACAATCAAAGAAGGTGACCTTCTTTTAGATGACAAGATAAATACATTTGCAAGACCATCTAGAAAAGGATAACTAATGACAGATATTTATCACCTTGGTGATACAAACTGTAGATGATGGCTATTTTTATGTAGATACACAGTGGTTTGTGCATGAATATGAAGTGGCTCTTACAGTATATGACAATGCTGGCATAACTGAACTGTCATATGACTTTCTAATTCTCCCATTAAGAGCTAATTAATATTCATACCCATAAATTACAGTTAAATAGTAACCATAACTTTGTAGTCTGCTCCTTGTAAGATATAGTATACTGTATATACACTTGTATATAGAATATACATACTGTATAAGGTGTAAGGTATACTGTACATATAACAACTGCAGATTCTTGCCATAATGTCATTGAACAATTTGGTTTTAGCTTTAGGATTGCAGCTGTATTCATTAAACTGTACTGCAGGGAAATTGATTTTTCCTAAATCAATGTTGTGGCAGCTAAACGTAGCATTTCACCTATTTCTTGCACAGGGAACAATCACATACACAGCATTTCAGTTATAACTGAGCAAATTCAAACATACTCCAACAGCTGCGCCACAGATGTTTTGCAAAAATAAAACAACAGTGAACTATCTGCTCGAGCACACTCTGGTGTGCAAGAAAGTTTCTGAGGCACTGCGGAGGTTTTTAATTTACCCCTCAGACTGCTCCCTCCAGCGAAGCGAAATCCAGATTCTTTGTTTATCATGCAAATCACACTTCACGTTGACTCCATGCTGTTACATAACATCTCTCTCAAATATCAGGCTTGGAAGTAAAACAAAGCCACTAGCTTAGGAAGGGAAAAAAGATGAAGATTTTGCATCTTAAAAAATGGCTGAAGGCAAACATGATATAAACAGTAGCTGAAACTATTAGGTGTCCTTCAAGGCTACATGCAAATCTCAGAGCTCCAACTGTTGAGATATATTTTGAAATAAAAAAAAGAAACATGCCTGATCCTAACATGGTGAACCCCAAATCATATGCTTTATTGTCCCATAACCAAGGCTAAATTGATATCTGATATTAGTTGGGGTATGTATAGCATTGACAGTGTTTGTTTTTAAAGATGTCTTAAGGGATTCAGTTACTGTACATTTTCATTAAAAGACTACATTCTAAAACACTAGTCTATGTCTACCCCAATCTATTTATCTTTAATCAATGCCCAAATTAATTAAGAAATACATCATTGCCTATAGTAACTCCATGCTAATACTGATCAAAGAACAACGGTCACAGCTCAAGTGCGTACATGAACCATGAAGTCAAAGTGTAGCAGCAGAAGATAAGCAAAGAAGTTAACTGGCCATGTGCTTCTCGGTCACCCAGTGGTTTATTCATTTTCATTGGAAATGCACTGTCTCACATCCCCAGAAGGGTCAAGGAGATTACATTCTTTTCACATGATAAAGATTATGAACATTTAGCATAGGTCAGAAATTAATCATTAATACATTCGGTTTAGTCCTGCAGCCTTTCAATTTCTATTTTAACAACCTCATCTTTTACTCATCATCTGAACACCACCCTTCTCCCTGTCTAATGCCTCTTGCTCATCTCTTCTCTGATTTCTTTTTTCTCTTTGCTGTGTCACCAGCATTGTTTTGCACTTTCATTCTGTATTGGGCTTTTATTTAAACAAATAAACATTTTAAAAAATATCATTTATTGTGTTGGGGAAAATAAAAAAAAGTCCTTAAAATAATTTAATTTTCTTCTGTCATTTCTTGAAGGATGCTAGCCAAGTAGACTGCTCATGATGCCAACAACTCTCTGTCTTACAAAGAAAAGAAGTGCCTCCTGTTTTCAAACTAAAAGGCACAATGCTCTCCTTGTATCTTCTATCTTATTGCTCTCTGTTTCCTTTCTGGTTTAGTCTAACCCTTTAAAGTGGATTAAATTAATATATTTCAGGGTTTTGATTACTTTGATGAAATCCACTCATCCTTACTCTTATTTTAAGTATTTCCAGTATCCCTAAATAGGACAAGCACTATGTCAAAATGTGCTGACTTGAACAACATATTATTCTAAATGAGGTTTACCGGTGGACTGCATTATTGTAACATTGTTCCTCTTTTTACATGTATCTACAGTATATCTCATACTGTATAACACAGAAAAGTCTAGTCTAAGTCTTCATCCCCCAGTGCCTGTAAATCTGGTTTATAATATTTCTTCAGAAGAAAGGGCTTCTGTTGCCATGTATGGTATTTGAAATAAGACAGTTTTGGCTCTTAAACCTATTTCTTTCCCTTTACAAGAAATTCAAATCAACCGAGCTTGTTAAGAGAACATAGCTCTCCATTAACTTATATCGTTCTTTGTTTATGCAATTGCTGTCGCTACAACAGTTTTTTACGTTTGGCCCAATACTGAGCAAGGACAGCATTTGTTTTATTTTCTGCAGGACACAACAACAAATGAGAAAGATGTACTGGATTACAACTAGGAGCTCAGTTTATTGTGACACATGAGGTTCGCTTAAAAGCCTTTTTAAAGTAGAAAACACTTTCTTTACAAGTAGTTATACAGTACCTCACTTACCACAACACGATAAACAGAAATTATTTTCTGTACGCCAATACTATTTTAAATATATACGACTCATTTACATGGATTAATAAGGCAATTGTGTGGTGCACCAATTACATTTGGATTATTGTCATATCAGAATGATTAAACCAACTACTGTTTTGCAGATCCATAAACCCAAGCTTACACTCTTCAAAAATGCTTTCTACAAGGACACTATCATTCCTTTGGACTTAAATTAAAGACTTATTATAAAATCATTAAATTCAGAATTACAATAACCTGCTGCATGGCTTGAACATGATTTCTAGTTGCTGCTACCCTTGTGGTTTTTCACACGAGACAAATAAACCATCTTCTAAAAAGAAATTAACTGATGTTCTGCCTGTCATCCTGCTAATACACTTATCTGTTCAGCAGAATGAATATCCACATTTTATGTGGATAATATCCATATTTAATATTTATATTTTAATATATGTATTAATATATTTTAATATCCATATTTTGACAGGGAGTCAAAAATGAGTAAGAAATGTTTAACTCTTTAACATATACCATTTTATAATGCTCTTAGTATTCATGTTTTTAGTAGTCTATTTATTTGTTAATTCAGTTCAGGACAAATTACTTAAATATTTCAATGGAAAAAGATCATTGAATTGGAAAAAAAATGATAGAGAACAGTTACTGTAACTGACATACTATACTATATATATATGATATGTCTTATCATAAATACATTTCTATTTACAGGCTGCATGAAGGACAACATACTTCTACCTGCAAAGACTTAAAAGGTTACTTAAAAAAATCAGTCACGCAATTCTGAAACAACTTCTCAAGTCAGGTGTTGAGTGAAAGAGGAAAACACATTTTAGTTGACATTATTAAAGAGAGAATTTGCAGAATTCTAGAGAATGTACTTAAAATGGTCCTTGGAAGCCACGTAATTTTAACAGATTCTACGTTTGCATGATAAAGAGAAGCAATTTTTGTAGCCAAATCAAATCACAGATCTGGACTGCTTACCGTCCATCCTCCTCCGTCTGTTGTCATGTCGCAGAAAACCTGGAAGCCCGCAGGGTAATGAGTGGGGAACACTGAGTAGATGCCATCTTCCCTCTGTCCACTCATGTAAATGTCACTGCAGTCTCTTGGACGGGAGCCTGGGGACAGACGCGTGCACAAGGCCATCTAATTAAAGAGGGCTTGTTAATTGCCAAGGCTGTTAATTGTGTCCGACGGGGATGAGCCAGGGAAACGCACTATTTTGAAAATAGCATTAAATTTCAAGGAGTCAGAGCCAAAGCAGGGCTTGCTCGACTGGCCACACTTGTCATTGGGTGTCAGCTGTGTGTTGAGGCTCGGCTTGTCTCCTCTCTTGATTAAGACGAATTCCAGCTCGCCAGCCTTTAACTAGACTGTAAGGGGATTGCCTGAGTAAAGCCGAGGGGGCAAATCTTGAAGTTGAGAAAGAAGTAGAATATAAAAGATAATAGGCCTTGGAGAGAGGTATATTATGTACAGTACACAGACTCAGGGATAGGCATGTAGGCAGTCTTAAGATGTTGGTGGGCCAGCAGGTAATTTATGTCTGCAGAGGTCAAAAGATCATAGTCAGAATACTAAATGAGTGATGTATTCTGGCGCAGTGAATATGTAAAAGTCCAGAACTTGAGGCATCTATTAAGTTTACAGGATTTACTTTGCTGAAGTTCTACTGAGTGACTATGTGCTACCAGAAAATGTACTGTATACTGCACATGAGTGAAATTATCGGCAAGGAAATCAAAATGCAATTCTTCTGCCAAGCAAGAGGAGTGATTAATGCCTGACTGTGCTATTGAAATTGGAGAAAGAAATGTTGTTTCTCCTTACTGCTGCACAGGCAGAAGCTCCATTATATAAGATTTAAAAAATTCAGATGCCATCTCAAATTGGAAATATAAGGTAGTTAGGTACAGAAACAGGCCATCATGTCAATCTCTGTATATTTAAACTGTGGATACTGGCAGAAACCTCAAAGCATGGTGCATGATCAAAAAACATGCAGGAATTCATCAGAAATTTTTAATAAAACATTCCTCTCTCTGAACTAGGTAAGCTTTGAATTGCCCATAAAGCTAAAAAGACAGATAACATAAGGGAACACCATTTCTGGTTCCATTGTGTTCTTGTAGATGGAGCTCATGAGTATGTTTGGACTGGACCATGTAAAAACATCACTGGACCATTTGACATAACAATAATAAAACTGATTTGGGGCTTCTGTAAAAGGAAATATGTACCGTAGCTCTCTAACTGTGTTTAGCCTGACCTGTTTCAGAGCATAGTGCACTTGTGTGCAGTGGCTCAAAGAACATAATCATGGGCGCCTGCTTTTCCATAAAGAACTGTCTCCTACCGTTGGCACAACCTCTAGGCCGCGTTCCTCTGGTAGGCGCTCTCTGGAGGTCCGCTTTGAGGCGGGTCTTAATACCGCCCTGTTCTTTCTGCATGGAGTTCAGCGCATCGCTCACTGAGTTCACCACCTTCACCATGTTGATTTGACTTTCTGACAGCAGCTGCAAAAAGATGAAAAACTAAACATTAAAGTTCAATCCTTTTTTGGGGTTCCATAAGTGTGCTTTAATTTGTAAACAGTGGTCTCGGTCAGAGCTACACAATTTTGGATCTTGAGCACTATAATCCAGCAAGATTTATGCTGTAGGTCATTTTAACAATCAACCACTTAACAGCTGAAAAAGTGTTAAAACTGGTCCGTGTTAAGTAAATGAGAAGTTCAATTAAGAAGTTTAAGAGCTCAGATGGAAGGAAAATCACAGTGGATTTCTAGTGCTGGAGTGCTTTACACTTGTGACAGGGCTCATTATGTTTAATAAGTGTTGCTATGGCGTTATTACTGAAAAAAGAGGCCTCGGTAGGCACACAATTTCCCTTATTTGACTTTCTTAACCTGCAACAATGTCCAAAGCATAAATACTGCTTTTCATCATGATTGAACCAGTGAACTGAAATATGAATATGTTGTAAAAACAATGAAATGAAGAAATTACTTTTCATTTTGTTTTGAGGCAGATTAATTTATTGACTACAGGTATCTTTTTAAATTCTGTGTTAAATTCTTTGTATCTTGGATGCTACACAATTTAGATCTTGCAAACTGCACATTAACATGTTTTGACACTGAGCAAATTCATAATGTAGAAATGCTGCGATGACACTTTTCTCCTTAATCCTGAGGAATGTGCAAGGGAACAGCCTTTAAGAGTGCCTGAAACTTGTTTTGGCTTTACAGTTTACAGTATGATTTAAGAGATGTGTCACTCAATTCAAATGTCAGGTCTGGCCACATTCTGATACTGTATTGCCATAAACAAGTTCAAACAGACTGAGGACAGGCAGTCACTGAGGTTGATGCAGGAGGGAGAGAGTGTTAAGATGGACCACTGCATATATTCTTGATGTTTTGTTCTAAGTGGTGTTCACAGGATCTGTAACCAGCCCTACCCAGATGTTTTCTGGACATAATGCTGTTGTCCAGTAGTAGTCAGGATCTAGTGTATGGAGTAGTTGGATTCTATTACATAAAAGTCGATAAATTAACAGTATATAATGGCTCTTGCTCTGTGATTTTAATGAGGTTAACATGACAGGGTAAAGGCAGTAAGCAAAAGTAGTTCCCTTTTAATATTCCGCTTGTGTTGGATCAGGTTTAAATACAGCTAGTTTTACTTTGATTGAGGCAAGTTTGATATTGATATTGTCATTTTACACTTGAGAAGACCTTAACCAATCAATCCTCTGATTCCTAGTCTGTAACATTTTTCTCCAACATGTTTAATAGTATTCAGAAATGTCCTATGTGCTGTACAAACGAGCCTGACCGACAGTGAAGACATTTGAGGACCATACCCTATCTACAAAAGTTAACCAATGTTTTATTTAAAGTCACACTGCCGATGTGTAATTCTTATCCTGCAGCAGTCACATCTCATATGGAAACTGCTGACAATCATTACAAGTTATTTGTAAATAAAATGGCATTTCATTTTGCTGGTGTTGGCATAGGTAATAATATAACCTAGATTATAATAATATCATGTCAAAATAGAAATACAAGCTTCGTTGCTCTTGGGCACAGTAGCCAGCGTTGAAAAGGCTATGGGACAGACCTGGAAAGGCAGAGCAGTCAGTGTTTGTGAAGGATCAGCTAGCCCCCAGCAACGTGTGAGGCAAAAAGCCATCTCTGGCAACCCTGAAGCTAAAGTGTTTCTCTTACCTTCCACCTGCTCAAAGGATAGTATTGAATTAATAAGACAAAAGCCATGAAGGTTTTCTCCTGATAATGTGTTGCAACTTTTTTTCTGCCTTTCACAGTAGAATTGTAATGTCAGTTCACACCAATGAACTGTGGCAATCACAGTGAAATGACAGAAACCACTGTTTCTGGAAGTTTAAAGTACTGCAGCGCCTTGGGGTGACGAAGATTGCAGCAGACATCCCTGCACTTCCTGAGCTGAAGGAAGAGGCAGTTGCACCTGCAGACACTTTTTAGTTTCATACTGGAACAATCTCAAGGAATCCTGGTAGTGGGAGAAGACTGCCCTGTCAAGCAGTGCTATAGCAGAATGTCAGAAACATGCACAGCATATCATCTGCCTTTGTGCCCATGAATTTTGTCACATGCTATTAAATCTATTTCTCTTTCCTTTCTCAACTTAAATTAGCTATTTTTATTACATTGCCCTCTTTCAGGAAACAGTGAATAAAGCCACATAGATCCTTATTCAGTTGTGAGCTCACAGGCAAACACTAATTTCATGAAAGCATTTCAGCTGGTGTTCAGTATAAAAATCACCAGGAAATTACAGAAAACTGTGATGTAAATGGTCTCACCTGCAGCTATGACATTCCCAGTGCTAATGCTTTTGTCCTGGTGTTTGATTTGAGGATTGTGAGAAGAGAGAACAGTTTCTAAATAATTGTTGCAGGAATGTTACTGTATATCTGCTCAAGAATGTCAATGATTTAGGATGCTTTGTCTGTTGTTTTGCAAAGGTTTTTTTGCCTCTTATAAATGTTGATGCTGCCGTACTCATTCATCAAAGTGCATCTCACATTTACTGTTGTAATAAACATTTCAATGTTTATAATCAATTACATTCCTTTTACCATCAGTCTGGAACATTAATAGTTTTATTCTGGCTTTTAAAATATATGCTAGGAATTTGCCCTAGAACAAGAAATAATGATTAATGTGTTCTGGGAAAGGCTACTAAGATGAAAAATGTGCATATTTTTGTTGACTGTAAATAAAGAGAGATTCAAATTAATTTCATTCTAATTATTCAGACAATCAAAAGTAAGCTTAGATAGCTTCTCAGAAAGTACCGTTAAAGCACTTAAAAGTAAATAATCTACTTATAATTTTAATATTTGAGAACTTGCATGGCACTACAGTACATTACCAGTTTATATAAAATATCCTTTTTTAGGACTGCTGAGGAGCTCAGATTGCAGTCAGCAGTGGCCAGGTCATTTATGGGAAAAGAAATGAGCCAGTGATGTTCATTTTTCAAATAACTTTGGAAAGTAAAGCTTGGTTAAGCAACAGGTTTTTGTAGTGGATTTGTTCACCTAGTTGAATGCAATGGTACAATTGGAGGCACAGTGTAATTAACTCTTTTTAATAAGGCCATTCTCATGCTAATGTTTGCTGTGGTGTTTCTTGTGTTGCTTAATTTCACAGAATGTAATGGTCTAAGAACAGAGAAAGAACAAGCAAGATGTGATGTAGTTACTGTATATAACACTACACAACTTAATAAGACTTTGTAACCACAAATGGGACACAGGATCTAAAAATCCAGAGGACAACATGAAGAAAAAATATCTCATCATTTGCAGCTCCCTGTGAGATTTCAATAGCTACATTTGTGCATGTGACTGTACTGTACATATATTTACAGTACGTGCTAAAGTACTGTAGCTGTAGCGTATGTGTATCCTGATCTTATATGTGTGCCTTTTTTATAAAGCAGGAATAGGCGAGTCTCCTCTAACCGCATTTTGAAGGGGATACTGTTTTTAATCATTGCATTTGCTTTTGTTCCTTGTGTTCTTTCATCTGACGAATTTACCAGAGGTCTGCAATAGACAGCATGTAGTTTTGCACTATGTCCTGGGTTGCTCCTGTTAACTCCATCTACTAGTCAACTTTGCTCCTTCACATATTTAAGCAGCAAAAGTAAGAACAACAGAGGGCAAAATTTAAACCCATTAGCTGACTATTGGATAGCACAGTACCTGACAGAAATGCGACCAAATATTGTTTTATTTTTATTTGACTTGACAGCTATGCTAAATACCTAGCCTTCAATGAAAATACAATAATCTTCTGTGAATTGAAATTTCTATACATTGTGGCAATATTAATACCTGGGGAACACTGCAATGAAAATAAGTTTTCTGGTGCTTGTCACTCTGCAATGACAGTGCCTGGACAGCAGAGGAAATGTAAAATTGCTGGTATTTAGTGGCTGCATCATGTCACTGGAAATAAGAAGTGCACGGTTTTGGAAAGAGTTATTTTTAGATCACATACATTTTATTTGTTGGCAGCCATCCATCTTGAAAAACTAAATTCATATTTATAGCATCATTATCTCACCTGTACTATGTATTAACTCACTACAGTATGTCTTCTATTCCTTTCCTCAGTGCATGTACTACAGAGGTTATCATTTTTTGGAGCAGTGTATCTCAAGTATGAGTACGTTCTTTCCTCTCAAACCAGAAAGAAGCTTGTCGGGCTGTTTCTAAGTGCCTTATGTGCTAGCCGAGCAATATATCATTCCCTTTCTCTACTGGGACCTGTAAAGAGAAGCTGTCCCGTAAAAGAAATAACAGTGACTGCAACAACCTGCACATACTGTATATTCCTATTCTTTCTATAACTTCATTAATCAAGAGGTTCCTGTTATTCCTCACTGGTAGATAAGTTTTTGAGGTTGTGAATTGTACAGGCTCTGTTAGGCTTTTTTGTTCTCCTGTCTACAGATTTCTCACATGCTGAGAAACATGTGCTTATGTGGTGCTTCTGAGTACATTAGGAGGGGTATCTTCTACTTTATAAGGATCTCAACCCACACATGTGATTTTCACTTAATATTTTGTACCCATTGCTTTGCCTAAAGAGGGTTAAGATAGTATGTGTAATACAAATGCAGGAATGCCATCTTATCTTGCCTATGGAAGATGCCACAGCTGACAATGCTATGGGGTCTTGCGAATCTGCTCTGTTTGGTGAATCAAGGATTGGGCAACACATGTCCCAGAACATGACCACAGCACACATTACATGTGCAGAATTTTTATGGTGAATTACAAATCTTGCCTTGCCTGTGTGGTCCTTCTCTGGAACCAGAAACTAACTTGCCCAACATGTCACATAGTTGTAACTAAAATTGGAACCTAAAAGCCTTTACCAGAAAGATATCAGGAAACACGTGAACCCTCGGAAGGCATGATTTATGATACAGCTATATACTGTACATAGTGAAGGAATCCAAAAAATTATATCAGGTCAGTTACTTGTATCACTATATTTATGAATGGTCTTTATTTTTTCGAACACACAAGTAGCATATATCTAATATGCTGTACAAATTTTCCAATTGGTAAAATGGTTTTAGTCAGTCATTCCCTTCTGAACAAGAGATGTGACGAAAACCAAACACCAAATACTGACAATAGTTGCAAATTCACAGTCTACCAACATAGACAGAGGGGAGCAGCAAGATAGAAATGCCTGAGTTGAAGCTGTCTCCAAAGTTTCAGCCCAGGAAAAGGAGTCTGGTGATTGTAATGGCAATTAACTTGTTTTGCTCTCCCTTCTTTCTGAGGAATAGGAGACCCTGCTGAGAGTGTGCAATGTGACAGCCAATTGTGTACAGCGAACTGTGAGATGTTATCTTCTTGAGAACAAGAAAACAGAAGATTAAATATTTTGTAAGCAGACAAAACAGAAGATAGGTTTTTAATCTCTAGTGTAACTAAAGCCTAACTTTTTGCCAGAGATTCTCTGTGAAGCACTACATACAAGTTTGACTAGAAATAAAAGTGCTCTAAAATTAAATACTGTAGAGATCAGTAAAGTGCACTGATTTCAACAAACAGGCATGCTGTTTCTCAGCGTATTTTAACCATGCATTTAGTTCCCAGAGCACACTTCAGATAATTACTGTAGTGAAATGTTAAAAAGGAATGGTAGCAGAAATACTGCAAATCAATTTATTAAACCATTTGAGGGCTGCACATTACTATATAAGTGACCTTTTGAGTTATTAGCATTTAAATAAAAATGCTAAATCATATACTGTATATATGTTGTTATAATTTAGAATACAAAGTTTGATTCAGAGAAAATCCTTATTTCAAACAGAACAATATCATTGTACTAAAATTAATTTTGAATTAAATTAATATTGTGGAATTCTTAACATTTTTTTCTGGTACTGAATCATGGGCTGTTCAACCCCTGTTTATTTCAGCAAAATATGTGATATGAAAACATTAATACTTATTGCAGTTGACATTGTTTTTATCCATTTCATTTTGTGTTATAAAAACAATGAATATGACCCTGATCTTTAAACAATTATTGTCTCAAATGGGACTTCCCTTATTGTTATTAAAAAAAACTTTATTTGTGTCCCTTTTTTCTTCAACTAGCTGTAAATTTTAACACTGATTTTGACCAGGTGCCATTTTACCTCTGTTGTGTTACAAACCTTCAGGTAATGAACTGGCTGAGATTTGTCAGATCCTGTATGTCAGGAAGCAGTTGCAACAATACTGAGTGGCTTATCATCAAGAAACACGGTAGTGGAGAACAAAATGCTCTTGTTTAGTTTTGAAAGCAATATTGTCTTTTTTTTCCTCTTTTGTTTATTGCATTCTAACCTCAAGGACCCAAGCCATCTACCAGTCTGAGATCTCAGACCACCAAACACCCCACCATCCAAGAGGAGGATCCCCACTTTGAGAGATTTACCTGAATCAGCCTCCCTTGCTCTGTCTGCAAAGTGTTCAGCTCCTGCCCCAGGCTGCCCTGCCCTCTTCGCAGGGCCTCGTAATCCATCTTAAGTTGCCCTGCGTGTGCCGACAGCTTGGCCATCTCCTCCGCCAGGTTCACCAGCAGGGCCCGGTCCTGACCCTTCACCGTCTTCAGATCCGAATCGTGATCCGTGAGGGAGTGCAGCAAGGACGTCTGCACCCCTTCCAGCCGCAGGAAGTTGCTGTTGTAGTCTGGGCAGTTGGGGTCAATAAAGATGTTTATCCGGGAGCCGTCTGCTTTCTCCACGGTCACCAAGGCATTGCCCTCCTCCTGGTTGGTACTGATGAGAGGTGGGCCGTCCGTCACCGGCGCATGGTAGTGGTTCATAAACAAGATGGTCCCCGTCACCGTGACAGCAAGGAGCACGGCCACGAAGAGCAGGATGGTGCAGAGAAGATAGCCACAGCTCATTCTCTGGAAAAGGAGCAGAGAGGTACAGTAAGATATAAATCACTCTAAAGATATTCCACTCAACAAACTTTGTCATTATCAGAACAAGATAAAACAAAGTAAAGTCTGTACCACAGGGGCTCATCAGGCCAAAGTATAGCCTGTTCATCCAGAGCCGGCCGTGGGCGCAGGTGAACTAGGCGACTGCCTAGGGCCCTGAAGCCACCAGGGCCTCCCTCATGTGCAACACAACATAAATACAATCAGCATGTTCTAATGTGAGTGCCAAACTCCCTACAGCAAATTCTGTTGCTGCTGTGGATGAGCCTAATAGAAACCCAGTCAGAAAACGACCAACCATAATCAAGTTTCTGAAAAGAAGAGCGGACTAAGTGACCTCAAACCAGAGGAATGTTTAATTAAGTCACTGTAATAAAGCCTTTGTATTTCATTTGGTTTCAGGTCTGTCAGATCCATGTGCTGTAACTAACGAACAACAGACAAGCCACATTTTCAAGCTAGACACTTAGACCTCTTGAGGTGTTGTACTAAAAGTTAGCAGATTCACGTTTTCCACAATTGTCCACATGCTGTGTGGGTTGCCTGGCTAAAACTCGTTCTGGTCTCCACTTGCACAGTGTGGTGGACTGCAGTACTGGGGTGAGGCACCACAGCATGTGGACTGCAGATGACCTTTCCCACTACACTGCGCTGCTGCCCTCAAATAAAAAATACTTCAACTTCAAAATTAGGCTTAAATGCAAAGAAATTAGTAACTTCAATAGTTCACATGTGCATTGTCCCCTTTTTTTCCACTTTTACTCTTAGTGAGCAACTTGGTTCAAAAAGTTCTCATTCTCTAGATGTTTCCTTTAAAAATTATTCTGCATGTGGAATTACACCGGAGGGTATAAGACACCGGAGATGGTTATTACTCTCATTATACTGTCTAGTTTTACAAAAAGTGCATTAAAAAAGACAAACAAATATTTTACTTTTTTGTTCAGGTGAAAAGTCAAATGGAGCAACCAATCATCACTGTTAAATCTAAAGAGCCCACATTTTGTGCAATCAAATATCAAAAAGCAGATTGAAGCATTAAAAAATACTGATAAATGCAATGTGATTATAGGCCATTAATGTGAGCATGATGCCATTTTGTTATTTTTAGCCATACTTTGGGTTTTAATTTATGGTATGGCTTCTGAGGTCCACTATTAGTTTTTAAAGCTCCTTCGGTTAATATTCTTACATGTGCAATGGGGTGTGTGAGTGTGTATTTGTGTAGTATGCATTAATTAATATGCAAATCAGTACATCAGCAATTTTTACAACTTTAATGGGCCACTAATGGCCTAGTTTGTGTGCTTTTATTACTGCTTTGGGGGAGAGAGTAGGCTTCACTTTAAAATACTATTAAAATACTTTAGCTTCTGGCTACATCATTTATTCCATTCCCTTAACTATTTACTGTAGCAATACAAGCCCCGATATTTACAGCACAGCCTGCAGGAAAAGAAGTTATACACTTTCAGTGTTTTTCTTCACATTTCTTTTGTCTTTCATTTGTTTCACTTTTTATATATATTGCTACCCAGTTAAAAAGTGAAAGCAATGTGTTACACTGAAAAGAAAAAGAATTACAAATGCAGAGGAAAATATATATTTAAAAATATTGAAATGAAAAATTACAAGAACACTCACTACATGCATCTCTTTCCAGATTCATAAATCAGAATAATAAATCATCAATTATTTCTTTTTTTTTGACACCCCCACACAGGTGAATCATCAGAATCAAGCAAGTTGCCGCACTGCTGCACCATTCCCACCAGAACATGATAAGATGTTGAAACATTGGACACAATGAAAACAGAATCTGCAAAGTGAGGCCAAGTGCTTCTTTTCACTCTTGTTCACAGCCCACAAAAACAGTAGAGGGAAGGCTTGGGACAACAGCATTGCTTCCTCACAGTGGCCTGACGAACCTGAGAGGATGCTGTAGCACTGAAAGCAGAGGATAATCTGAACTTGAACCTACAAACTGTAGCAATACCAGTGCAGTGGATCGTGGGAAATCCTGGTCGTAGTCAATTAATGACCACTCAGATTCCTATCCGTAATCTGAAGGTCTTTAGAGGTTTAGCACTGATGCATGTTTAGAAGATATAATTCCCAAATATAACAATTATTACAGAAGTGGAATGAAAGAGTAACACCGTATCAAAAGTGGCTCTTCTTCATTAATCCATGTAGAAAAAAAGCAAATCATTCACAGAAAAGTGGAAAAGTTCATGAACACATGCTCGCTTCATGGAAATTAATTACAAAACAACAGGAAATCACAGTAGACTGCACATTTAGATATCAGCTCTACCAATCAAAATAAAATATCAATTGTAAAGCTATCAGGTAACAAAACCCGACTGTCTGAACTGGAATGCAAACAGCACTGAGAAAGAGATAAATCACTGGAGCTACAGATGTTTGGCAGGGGAGCTCTTTCATTGTTTCCCGTGCGAGGTCCTTCATTTCCTCTTATTTGCCGCTGGTTAATATTCTGTCTAGGTTGTGAGGAAAAAAAACACGCTCAAATATTATTCTGTTTCAGATTTTTATACATTCAGACTTTTTCAGTACTTCCAGTTCTTTCCCACAAATATCACCAGAGAGACCTTTAAAAAAACAACCTTGCTGCATCTAAAGCGTCAGTGACATAACATTTTAATTCCAATTTGGAGACCACTGCCAGAGGGTAAATCACAGCGGCATTATGTAGTGGATGTTCATGAATACCTCACATCCTAAATATTCATGAATGCCGAATATAGAATATAACTAGTCTTCCACACTGCAGTCTTCTGGCACAAACGCGATAACTCCAAAACTGATATGAAATTTGTTTTTTTTAGTCCAAACAATATATACTGTATATATATAAACAATATACTGTGTGAAAGGTGGGTTTAGTTATTTCAATAAATACGAGCAAAAGAACAATAAAAATCACATTTAAGGATACAACCTGCAAGACACTGTAGATAAGAAACTTAAGTGATTAAAACAGAGACAGTGCTTACAACCATATGAGACCATTTTTGCAGTCTTCTTCATGTTTAACACATTAAACAATTGCAATTCAATCAGCACCGTCTACATGAGTTCTCTTCCACTGCCCGATCTAACCCCCGTTTCAATTTCGATCACACACACAACAGCATACGATCGCAGTAAGGTGGACACTTCGCACGGTATTAAACGCAACCGGACCATACAGTATAATGTTCTGAATGTGGAATTTGTAAAGGAATTGAAAATGCACATTATATAGCATATATTTTTTATGCGTTTTTGGAACAGTAGGTACAGCAGCTTATGATTTTCATTCCTTTCTATCACATTTTCTTCGATATCTTCACGTTTCAACAGTCTGAGCGCCAAAAAAAACGTTTTGTCATAGACCCTATCCACTCCTAGTACAGACACCAGACCCTCTAGGTAAATTCAGGCATGAACACAGAGAAAAAAAAATGTATCCCTGTTGTATTCTTACTGTTTATTCAGTGATATTCGTTTGCAAGTGCCATTGTTAATTAAGTTTGCGAGGAAATTATTCAGAGGCTTTACGTCTGAGGGATCACACGCATACGAAAAAAAAAACGATCTCAAAGCAAAAATTCAAAAAAGCAGAAAAAATCAAAGCCAGTGTTTTAATGAGTTTCACTGTTTCACTGCATGGTGCCACATTGTAATTAGCAATGTTAATTCTTTTTTCAGATTCTGGGTGAGGCTGTTCTTTAAGGACAGGGAGAATGCGGCACTATACACGGCTCATTAGCGCTGTCCTGTCTAACAGCATCTGACCTGTTTCATATTGTATGTGTCATCAGGTGCCACAGCATAAAATTAAGGCAGCAATATGGCCAGTAAGTCAAGTTCTCTTCTTTGTGCCCTACAGCCCCTTAATCAAGCCAAGACATATTTATCACAAGATAATTAATGTGCAGAAAGATTCCAGCCTACTAGTTAATGTGCTGAAAGAGAAAGTGGTCCCCAATCTATTTGTTACAGTAAAGAAACAAAACCTCCTGCATGTTGAAATTATCATTTTTTGCCTCTTTCTCTCTCTGAATTGTCCTGGAAGAAACACTGTAGCAATCATGCTGAAAAGCACATCCAAATTTATTCTTGCCAAAATCTAGCTAGCCCAGAGCATTGTGAAATGAAATGAGCAGAAACGCAGTAATGGATGGGGTGGCATTTCGTTCTGTCTGCTCCCCTTGTCCTGAGATCTATTGAGATATCAAACCGCAATCCCTGATAACTCCAACCAAGAAGCCCATTTTAAACCTCAGTAAATGGTATAGAAGAAATCAGAAGAGGACTGAATTGTAATCAGTCAGGATCTCTCTGTGACAAGAGTGTAGATCTTTTTGGCATCTTTAACACCTTTATTTCATCCTACTGCTGCTTGATTCCAATTATGTGCATGAATGAGTAGAGACAACATTTAAAAACAGCTTTAACACATTCTGGGTGCCAGAGTAAGATGCTAAAAGGGGCATACTAAGTGGCAAATGCCTTTTCTACCTTTTATTCAATCTCCAGAAATGAAGCTATATTGAATTTAGTCAGGGCAAATCCAAAGATTAACATGTGTCATATAAAATGTTATTAGCTTGAAGAAGATCAGCACCCCATTACTGAGTGAAAACACAGCTCAAGCACTTTGCTTTTTTAAGAACTGACAACTGATGTTGAACTGAAACAAAATTGTGGCCTGAATCTCCGATCAAAACTGTTTATCATTACATTTTCGTTCACTGTCTTACAGGTAAGATTAGGTGTAAAAATAAATATATTAACTGCCATGTGTAATCTTGCTGAAATGTTTGTCCTGTTTATGCACATATTTATGGATTTATTCAGGATCATTGCACTTCAAACTTTGATCTATACCCATATTAATTCCACAGATCAGGGATACAGCAATGACAGGATGACATACAAGTGAAATCTATATGCTAATTTCAAAGGCTTTATAGATCTATCCATTGTCTAGACATAGCTTGGTAACCAGCACTCCCACAGTTTAATCTGTTATAGGCCATTAACCAATACAGATAACCCTTGTCACGACTTAGTGTTTGTCAATAGACTAAACATGCATGACTATGACTGGTCTGTGGAAAATTATTTCACCCTCCAGAGTTCAGACATGGAAATCCAAGTACTCTACTAAGCCTAGATACAACTGTGATCAAATGTATTAGATAATGCAAACTGAATCTGTTTAATTATTGTGTAACAGCTGGCTACTGTGTGCACCCACACTTTCTCCGAGTTAAACAAAAATACATCAATATTAATCCTAAATATAGAGATACTTTTCTGGAAAAGAAATAAAAACATAATTATAGTACATAATTTGGACCTTGTCTTAATGAGCAAAAAAAAAATGCCCGGACTGTACTGCCACAGCCAAATAAACTTGGATGATTATCCCAGCCATCCAGTCTAGGCATGAATTCTCTCCCCTGAATAAACACTTTCGTGAGACTAGGGGATTCATTTCTCCTTAGCAACAATCTATCAGCTGGCGAGCTGCCCGATTAAAGGTCAGCATTTAAATACTATCATCATTTTCCATGTGTGTTTTTGTATCCCGTGTCATTTTTGGCAAAATATTGTGGTTAATAAAAATGTAAATATGGCTTTCAAAGTAAAACAAAGGCATGTTGCTACAGAGGACTGCAGCATTCCCTCCACTGTGGTCAGCTATACTAGTGAGTGTTACTGCATCATTTCTACTGTGGCATAAAATAAGACTGTGCCAACCAGAGCACTAATGCTTTAATTCAGATTTGTCTCAGATGCAATACATACAGTATGGTTTCAATTCTAGAAAAAGATTCATTCTCATATTGGTGCGTCCTTCATAACTCTTCCTTAGAACAGTCTTTCTTTTTGCAAATGCAACACAGAATAATATACTGAACAGCATGGAATCTGACAATATACAGTAATGTTTTGCTATTTAACCCTCCTTGCCGTTGGATATTCATTTGACCTTCAACTTTAATGGAATGGCCAGACGTCCATTATGAGCCCTTACCTGTGGAGTTTGCCTCACTGTGTCAAAGTCTGACCAGTGTTGTTGGAGCTGAGATGCATTTGGAACACACGCACAGAATGTCTGCATGAGGAGGTAAAAACAAATAAAAAGATGTACAACTTTTAGCTTCGAATGACATAGGGCGGAATATTAAAACTATCAAAAATAAGGAATGAGAGACACTGAATGTCTCAAACCTGACAAGAAAAGACATTGTACTTGACTGTAACAATTAAGGTATGAGAGAGGGGAATGAATTATAAAACTGAATGGCAGCAGACTAAAGCATAAGCAAGCAGATTAAGCAATAGGCAAGCACAGCACAAATCATAATAATCTGCAATAGACTGGAAGAATGCAGTGAGCAAAAGAAATGTGCATAGTGAAAATTAAGATTACACTGCACATTGGCTTACAGCAAAAGAATAGAGCAGTGGATAAGGGCTGGAAATTGTTATATCTATTGTGTTATTTTCTTGATGCGAAAATATAATTGGGAGAAAGTATTGAGATAAGTCTGTGACATGTGTTGATTATTTTTCTGTTGTTTTTCTTAGATCCCCCTGTGTTTATGACAGAAGCCCCTTCGCTTCAGAGATGTCAGCTTCCAACATCTACACTAGCATGATGTGCTCTATGTTGAACTCTTCGGAAATATTTTGATACACGTTTTTAAGGGTATTGCCATTCCTTCCAGATTATCACTGAGCTAATCATTATTTTGTAATCACTAGAGTACAGGTAATTATTACTGTTTGGTACAGTAAATACATCTATGTTGAAATGGAATGTTGTTTCCTTGTTTAAGTCTTGTACGAGCTTAAAAACTTCCTTAATGCCTACAAGTAGAAGCACCTTTTGTCCTGGTATGACAATCCTTCTTTCGTGTTCATAACCAGTGCCCCGGCTTGGTGCTTACAGACATTGCATTTGAACACTGTCCTCACAGACAGAAAGGCATGAAGGGGGAGGAACATATGGTATTGAATAGTGAATGGGGGGATATTGAAAGAAGTAAGAGGTGAGCTTTAACTATTTGTGATAAAAAACATTCATGCTTAATTTCAAGTCTGTGCTGATATGCAAACTCACTTCCTTCAGGGCTTACAAACCACTGTAGGGGAGCAATAAAGTTGACAAGTAGGCAGCTGTCAACCCTTTTGTTTTTATGAACACTTAATATTAGCTAGTTAAGAATGAGACAAAACAATACTGAATGTATTCTGGCAATCTGTTTCATTGGCTTTTGAAAGAGGGCTGTGGGGGACCTTGATATGCCACAAGGAACTTACATGCCTTTCACTGGGTTATTTATTGTAGGGGGATTAATGTGCTTGTTTGTTTCCATGTAGCCTTGCTTCCCCTGCCACAAGAGCATGTCATGACCATGTTTCAGAGAGGAGTGGGGAAAAAAAAACATAGGTAAGTAAAAAGAAAATAAATCTTTTTAATATACAATTGAAACACAAAAAAGGAAGAGAGCAATCCTACAGGGGAACCTCAATGAAGATTTCTTTTTTTAAATCGCAATCTTTTATTCATATTTTCTCCCATCCCTGGAAGCCTGATTGTCAGCAGAGCCCAAAATGACTGCGATGCTGTGAGATATTTCTTGATGAAGTACAGCTGCTGATCTCTCTGATGGCCTATATTTATTGACAGAAGGGTAGGCGAATCCCTCACTTCCTAGAGGCAGCAGCACAGTGACAGGCCGATTCAGTCTGCGTTATAAGTGAGGTGTAAAAAAAACTGCCACAGCTTCACGGCACTGTGAATTACTGCCTGTTCTAAACCAGTGAGAAATCTGTGTGTAGTGATGGTGGGGGGTATTTTTAATCAAATTATTCTCATGCATTAAATAAGCAGCTTCAAACCACCTGGATGCTTTTTATCCCTAACAATCCCCAAACAAAATACAAGGAAAAAAACTCATAAATAAGATACTGTACTTCTAAGAGGAGTTAAAAAACCTGTTGCCATCTGATGCGTTTTGGTAGTTTTTTTATACTGTGTGCATTGCTTTAAAATTTCCTAGTACCTTCTTTTAGAGGTGCTTAAATACCCTGACACATACAGTATGCTGTCTCCAGAGGGATATACTGTAAAAGTTTACAGCACAACAGGAAGAATCTTTAACTGAGAGCATACATTTTTCCTCAACTGACTAGAAAAGAAATTCACATTGAATGAAAAGCACATACAGAAACAACATTTATATTCATATCTTTTAATTTCTGTGCTGTCTATCTGCCATCCTCCCAAGCTTTAGAAATGTACAGTACTGTATGTGAAACCTGTGCAATACAATTATTGGATAATGTTAAAAGAAAGAATGATTAAGAGATTTGGCATTTTCTTTAGTGTAGTCTATAAAGCATACTGAGCATAGATACACATTTAGTGACTAATTCCTTTAATTTGTGTTGCACTGAAATCCATAATCTGTGCTGCTAAATCCCCAATGTAAGCTATGTAAGCAATGTAGCTATTGTTACTGCTGGTAACATATTTGATTGATTGCTTTCAGCACTGTAGGTCACAACAACATAAGGAAAGCAGAAACAAGCAGTCAGCCACATGGCATGATATGTTTATTTTTATGAAACTGAGTTTTAGGTCCTTTTGTTATTAATGTCCAAAACAAAAGAAGACTAAAACATTAGTCAATATAGTCTGATTTATTAATTTTCAATTTTCAAAATGTCAGACTGAATTTTCCTCTTTGTAAACCCATGGACAGTGGGTATGCTAGCTGAAAAGTTAACCTTCACCAGAATTTACCTAAAATACCAGTGTGTTGTTCTTGAAAAGAGTAAAAAAAGAGAGATGCCTGACATTGCAGTCGATGTCAAACTGTCACAGTTCTCTCTGGAAAGCCACAAGGCAGAGGTAAGCCTGCTCTTGGTTCAGCTTCTTGTGCTGAACGTGCTCCCGAGGCCCCAGAGGGAGCTGTCAGAGCCGTGTTTGAGTTATTGTGGCTCTGCTCAACAGCCTCAGGAGCCTGCTTCCATCCTATGCAACAAATTGCCATCTCCACGGACCACAGAGTGTCCTTGGTGGTCCAAAGGGCAGGGCTTTTGCCTGTGGGGCCAGTTTCACATCATTTACCGATTGTTGCAGAGGCAAGGCTAAGTGTTTTTAATTAACTGCACAACAGACAAAGCAAAAGCAAAAAGAATATATATTGAGAAACTACTCTCAACTACCATCTCCAAATACATCCATATACTGAACAGTGTATATAAGCATTCATCTGTTAAATGTCTGAAGGACTGAAAAAAACCTCTGCCTTACATAACTTTTTAGAAAGATAACTCAAATAGCTAAAATCTAGAAGATAAAGGAAGACTAAACATTGTCAAAAGGACAATGAGAAGAGAAAAGGCATTGTTAAATGTTGTCCATCCAGGGTATTATGATGTCTTCACTGTCTCAGTAAAACGTGTAAGTTGGAATCCATCCTGTACTTAGTGTGCGCTGACACTGGACAGAAAATAGATCTAATAAATTTTACACACCTATTACCAGTTTTGTATAGCGTTGTGATTTAACACCAGGAAGAATGCCAAAGGAATAATAAATCTGGATTTTTATATTGGTGTTTTTCTCCATTTGAGAATCATTTCACATTACCTTTTATTTGACTTCATCAAGCATTCACAATGCAATTAAAATGTAATAAATATGTAAAACATAACTGAGAATCACAAAGCAATAATGAAGAAAAACAACAGTTTGCAATACTCAAGAATATGCATTTTAGATACAGTATGTTTGTGCGAATCACATTTTATTAATGGATTAGATGATTAATGCTATTGTAAAGAGAGGCATGCTCATGATAAACACTGAAGACATTAATGATTAAAAAGTCATAACAACATGCTTGTTGCACTGCAAACTATGGTAAATGTCTGAAAAATAAAAGAAATGCAAAAATCAAGCGGGATTGATGACACAAATATAACTTCACACCCATAGATGACAGCATACCCTGTGAAACTGTGAGGCCTCTGAGCTATAAAATCCCATATTCTCCTGCAAGTGTACAGGCATTTCAGCATTTCATGCAATACTTTGTCAGCTTTTTAGGCTGTATTGGGTTTAAAACTTACAGTTTTACAATAATAGGTTAAAATTACAATTGCAGCCTAAAAAACTACAAATGGAAAATGGAAAACACATAGTTAGGAGCATCTTATGAGAAAGACGTACAGTAGGTGTTTATACTGACATTGATGTTTTTCATATCATGCTGAGAAACAACAAATATGACAGCCAGAATGTGATCATATCCAGTCTAACTAAAAATGTAGCATTTAAATCAAGGAATGTTATGTTAAAATTCGACAGCACAATAGTAAGACCTCAATTAGGATGATAGGCCTAATGATTTCTCATTTGCATAATGTCTTATGTTCTTAAGTTAATCACTGATTTGTAAAATTTAATCCTAATTTAAAATGTATAAATAAAATGAACGATGATCACATTAACAAACATATTAGTTTTCATATTAGCCTTTTAAGAAGATGCAAGATTTACATTGTCCTACCTTGTAAGTTACCCGTGTTTCGCTGCAGCTTCTGATAGACATTTTCTTGGGTGGTTTTATAATAGTTCTTTGCAATGGACATAACATTTTACTGATCTGTGTGTACTGAATTGCCAGGTAATTGCTTCAGGCAAATGGCAGTATGTTGACTGTTTCATGTAAATTTCTGAGATGCTCTGGTGATATACAGTATTTGGAGAATGCTTTTCTGAATGTTTTGATGGATGTACGGTTGTTAGACGTAGTATCTCAGCTACCAATTATCTGTCTCCAGGACCAATCCTACACCGCTAACACTGAGGAATTAGGCTACATGCAGCAGTTGAAGGCCAATGCCAGCAGACATATAAGGGTGGTAGAAAATGGTGTATGGTGAACCAACACCTCTTTGACTTGATCATGTTCGTTTCTTGTTTGTTCTGCACTTATTGACCTTTTTTAATAAAAAGTATATTACATTAAAATCTTGTAATTACCATTTTTTGGTAATCAATAAATCTAATTTATTTTTTTTCAGATACATTTCATTGTAGTCAAACAACATTTCAATCCCTGCCCAAACATCATGCCATTAATACTGGCGACTGCATAGGGCTGAAATGCATTTTCTCCCTATTTGTATGCATATACCACTACTCAATTTCCTCCTGTACTTATTAGAGTGTTGTATAGATAAAATATAAAATGAAAAGGCAATACTTTCCAGCCAACCAGATTTAGCAAATGAATAATGTATTTCAACATGAAAATAACATTGCCTCACAGGACATAACGTTGTACATGCCATCCACCCACTTCTGACAGCTCAAATTGGGGTTGATGTTTATAGAAAGTGAATCCGAGGCAAGCGAGGATTTTAACAACTATCTCAAACCAGACAGATGAAACAACAAATGCTCACCTAGGGAGCACAAGCAGTGACTTATAGGGCTGAGTCAAATACCTTTCACTCCCAGTTTTGCCTGCAGAATGTGGGCAAAGAAATATACGGCATTTGAACAAATGTGTTTGAAATCCAAACATTACATCAAAGGCTGTTCCTTATTGATATAACTAAGTACATCCCCTTTGCAATGAATGTCCTCTACAGAATATATGAAGTGCCTCTTCAGCAGTATTTGTAAAAGGATGCTTTTTTATTTTACAATTTACAAAGTGTGGTCAAAAGAATGCCTACAGTGCAATCAAACTCTGACCATCTTTAAGTGTCACTTTAAAAACAAAAACAATTGTTATATAGTGAAATATTATAGTGTCTTTGCCTCCTTTATTTTAGCTCTTTTGATTTCTGTATTATAATAGCAGTGTGACTACAGTATGTGAGCAATGTGAGCTGTAGAATCTACAACTATTTTCGTAAACTCTGCCCCTCTCATGTGCACGTTAGCATGTATACGTTTTTTTTTTCAAATTTAAAAAAGCAACCATCACAAATATAAGCCTTTTAAATGGAATCTTTTAAAGAAAGTTCAGGAGGGACGACCAAACCACTTTTGTCCCCGATGTTTTAAATCTTACTCATTCCTCATTTCTCAAAGTTATGTGTTTATCATACACATATGCCAACTTTTCACATCCCTGGCTGTCACATGATTTCTTGTGAAACCTGGATGTGCTCCCAAGTAACGTACAGGGAATGACTGACCAGCATGTGCAGATTCTACAAGAATAGAAAGATTGGATGTCTTCTTTCATTTCAGCTCAGAAAAACACAAACCTGTGCTGTTACTTTTCCTTGAGATCTATGGATTTGCTGCTCAGTTCTTTGATCATCTGTTAGGAGTGAAGACACGCACATTGCAATGTAGCTGTAATTAAAACTTTAAACTTTAAGGACAGATTGTGAGAAAAAGTTAGCAAGCCCTCAGTTTACGCAAACCGCACTGTAAAATTAATAACGAATACATTGGTACACAGCAGATGTGTCATAGCTGTGTGCGAGAGTTTTTTACACCCAGCTACAGAGCGAACAGACATAAGGAGTTTATCACCTCGAATCATCCATTCAAGCCTCGCTGTCCTCACTTTTCTTTATACAAAACATGCTTGTGAACAGCCCTTCTGAAATTGAACTCCATCAAACTTTCACAGCTTTCCTGTGGTGTTAACACCTGACACCACATTTGCAATCATTTATCATGGCTTTACAAAGTTTAATTCAGTGTTTTTCATCCTCTCCTTGCTGCAGTATCCCTGTTTCAGGAAACCCCTCATAATTATGGCCTCCAAATCAAACACATTCAAACTGATGTTTAGAATTAGTAGGAACAATGACACTATACTGTATATTGAATTTTAAACAAAAGTTTGTTGATTCTCCCAACTAGAAAATTAAGTCACATAGCCCCTCTTTTTTAGCATATTTTGTCACACCTTTTTGTATTCTACAGTGCTTTAAGTAGGTTTCGGTGTGCTTTAATGTCTCTGCTCTTCGAGTTCACTACCCATTACTGTAATACACTTACGTAGAAGGATTTCTTTTTGAGGATGATATTTTGTCAGGTGAAGACTAGCTTGAGCATGGTATTAATGAATCATTTTACATTGAGATTAAGAGAAGGGATTGTTTGTGGAAAATATATTTGACATAATCAGTTTTAAAAAATCACTGCTTTAATTTGGTGGGTCCAATCCATTTTTTTTCTGTGTTTCATTAGAGAGCCATATTTATCAGCAGAGACTTTGCATTTAAGAAGAAACCGTTAATAAGACAAAAAGGACTTGGCACAAGACTGGTTAAAGTCTTCAATTCTTTGCAATAACATTGACACTATATATAAAACTAAAACTTTCATCAAAAGCAACTTGCATTTGCTCCTGTTTTATGCAGCTGGTGTTCTATGGGATCAATTGAGGTGCACTACAAGAGTAAAACAGCAGTGTCTCACCTCAGCTTTGAACCCACAATCTTCTAGTTACATGTCCTTCTCCTCCATGAAAACCCTCTAGTTTAATGTAGAGCTTTTATTTTTGATTCTTGTGCATTTAATTTAAAGTACTTACTACAGCATGAAAATACAAACACATTTAATTAACAGAGGTCAAATGTGTTTCTTGAAAAAACATACATACTGTATACATTCTGTTCAGTGTATCAAAGTTACTTGGATGTTGGGAGTCCATTTGCACCCTTTAATCAAAACTACTACTGATTGTCCAAAGAGATTTGATCATGTAAGGACACTATAAGTCAATGTCCTGTATCTTCAATGCCTTGCCCTTCCAAGTTGGCAGGAGATACTGTCTCAGGATGGAACTCTTCCAGGACTAACTCCCTGCAGTCCAGTGCCTTAGGAGGCAAGGTTCATTAACTACAAAGACAGCTGCATCTGTACTCTCAGTATCATTCAAGACGTTCAGTGAATAAAGAATTCATTACAAATTTCTCATCCCACAGGCAAGATGAAGCATAAAAAATGTGCATATTATTCTGGACCACGGAGGAGGTCTGTGCTGTAAGCTGATTTAGGTGCTGAGTTCTCATGATTCTGAAGTTCTGAAGTTGCGACCAGCACTTCATTTTAAGAACATACTGATCTGTTAAAAAAGCGGCACAATAGGAACATGAAGAATCTAATTAATTTTGCCTACAACTGAAGAGAAGCATAACATGAATCTTTTCAACTGACCAAGCAGAATACATGGTAACACACTGCACAACTGCTCTGTGTTTGCAACTAAGCACTAAAATACGCTTTTCAGTAGTACAGGTGTTGTTTACAAAGGTTAAGAGTGTCTTAGAGAATCTGTTGATTAAAACCTGTGAGACTGCAAAGGAAGATCTTAATTAATTTCTAAACATTACTTACAAGATGGTAATTATTGTTTGTTGACACATACACAACTTGTTTAAATACCAAAGAGGCTTTATACCTTCATTACCATGAAGGTAGAATCTGAAACAACTATATACTGTAGTTCTTATTTTAGAGAAGTTAACTTTTATTCAGTTTATATTATTTATACAGCTTTATTTCTTTTTTCATCAGTTTAATTAATATGACTATTCAAAAATAACTAAAACAATTACATTATTGTTTGCATCACGTAATTCTTTGATTGACAGTCAGTAATCAACTGAGCTCTTCATACTGGCATGGAAACACATTTCACATGTTTGAAATACTTCCTGTTCTTGTGCATGTGTAATAAGCACAGAGGCAAGTGTGAGATGAAGGGCTGACACAGGTGAATTGGTATCAGGTGCCTGGCAAGCTACAAGGTCACTGCTTTCCAACAAGTTGAGTCCCCTGTTTCACTTCCAACCCAACTCCATTCCTGAATGCTCAATTCTGCCCACCACAGAGCATCTCCCATTCAAAGCTGGTCAAAAACATCCTGTAGTTCAGATTCAGACTAGTGATCTGTGAGACAGGATCTGTGCTCAGAGCTACCCAAGAACCCAACAAACATTTTCCTTAGCCAGCATTCTCACCACAGTCAGTACAACCTAATTAGCACATGGCTGGTCCACAGTACTGTATATAACCTCCAGTTATAACTATCCTAGTTACAGTATAACTAAAGTTCACAGAGTAATTCTACAACAGCAAATCAGGCCTAGTTGAACGCACTTTGTCTGCAAATGAACCAAAGTTGTTTGAAGTTTAATCTGAAAGTTTCACTTATCTAAATTCCTTGCAGCCCTCTCTTTTTCAACAGACTATGTGCACATTTTAGACTTAAAAGTATCCCATAGAGCAGACAACCCTATGGAACAACCAGCTGCCTCTCAGAATGCCTGTGCAGGTACTGTACAGTTAATGATTAGTTCCCCCCACAAGAAAGGACTGCCAACAGCACAGCCTCATGCAGCTCCTGCTCTTCCTCTGATAACTCTTGTCCATCAGGCTGCTTCCAGTTTAAGTTCTGCAGGCTGACAAGATCGAACTCAGAGTTAGAATGTCTGGTGCTATAGCTGCCATGACGATGCTTCTCTCAAAAGCAAAGTGGGAGAAATATAATAGTCCTTGATTACACTTTGATTTTCAACCCACTGATTTTTATTTTTTATAGCATGAAGTGAATTAATACTTTATTATGCTTACATGCTCTACTGTAAACCCTCTTCCCAACTCAGAGATGCTAGTACATTCTCTTGGTGGAGGTTCACATGGTGGCAAGGACAGTAGATCTTGAGATGAAGAACATTCAAAAGACAAGGTATTAAACACCACATTGTTGATCTCCAAATTGTGTGAAGTTATAATTACTACTGCAAGTTATCAGAGGTGTCACAGTAGGTATTCAGTGTTAATGAAACTACAATTGTTGGCCATGTAAAATACCAAACATGCTGAAATAAAACAAGCATGGATGAATAGGAAAATGTAACAGTGTATTGGTAGGTGAAATTTCATTTGCAAGCACAGACTTTTAAGCTGGTGTGCTTCATAATTACTCTAATTACCTATGTGGCTTTTAAACTAAAACTGAGTAAATAACTAGAGAACATGGATAATTAGTTTTTAATTAGGGATTCTTAATTCATTACAGAAAACACAATCCAAGCTTATATCTATCCTGGGAATTCAGGGCACTGTTATTGAAGCCTACCATTTATATTCCAGAGGTCCTACATGTATATGTATGTACATTATACACCTTGTAGAAGAAAATTATATTGGTAGGAATTCAAAAAAGCTCCTTTAAAGTACAGAGAAGTCTAGAGAATAGAGACTGCTGCACTATTTACTGGTTTGCAATGTTCAAGTAGCACTAGCATGGCAAAAGAATGCTAATTATGTTCTTGCTCACACTTGCGTTTTTATGAGTGACAATGCTGCTCAGAGTTTGACTCACTAGTAATATGTAACAATAATGTAGAATGGGTTTTTTGAAATCCTCTCAAGCTTAGTACACTTATGATATTTATTTCACTTCCAATAAATAAAAAATGTCAGAATATGGTATTACAGGGATTATATGTGGGGGAAAAGGAGTAAGAATGCTGTCTGTTCCTGATACCACTGACAGTACGGCGCCTATACATCTGTCAATGGAAGAATTTGCATGTAATGGAATTGTACCACAGTTCTACAATCTTTAGGCATTAACATCTTTTTTCATTTCTCTAGAGTTCTCAGGAGACTGTCTTATGATTCACCAAAAATAATGACCCATTTTTGGTATTCGGACAGGGTGAGAACTAGCCACAGTAATTTACAGATATAAATGCACATTCAATTCTGCATTGAATAATTTGGAATTTTAAATTCTTCTTTTGTGTAATAAAATATCACAAGACAGCTACTGAATTGCAATGTGATATATCAGATTCAAAAGGAGAATCACAAGTCTGTTTTTCTTATAAAAATGACTTACTTTGTGTTTATGTTGACACTTCATTTAAGTTTTCTAGTCAATGTAGGGAAGCAATAAAAAAGATAAATGTAATGTTAGGATATATAGTTTGATGTGCAGCATTTAAATAAAAGGATGTTTCTTACAATTGCACAATGCATTAGTTAGACAATTTACAATATTGTGCATAATTGTAGTCAACACTTGATGCAAGATATTGTTGCACTGAATTCTGTTCAGGGGAGAGGAACCATATACTGTACGTTCTTAAAGAAAAGTTCTACAACTGTAGTTCCGACCCTGGTGCTGGTGTATCACTCTCTCCTGGGTTTTCCTCCAGCCAAGGTCTTAGACACAGGCTAATTGATTTTAGTTTTCGACTGGGGGAATATTTATAAATGTGTTGTCAACTCTTAAAAGGTCAAATGGGATTTGTAATTGGTATCAGCCCTGTTACAAATTCTGAGTTTCAGGTCTACTCTCATTCAGCTGTCTTCCCCAATGTAATCAACTGGATCTCTGCAGAAGGAAAAAAGCATCTTTGAGAGTCTCTGACAGACCATCATTCCCACCTGTGTGTGTTTACCATCAATTGATCTACTATAAGTCTAAACAAGCAAGTAAAATGTATTAAGTCATCAGTTAGCACTGAAAGTGCTCCTAGACAGTGTTCCTCTATAGATTTAAAGTGCTACATCTTTTAGAACAGAACAGCCTGCAAGGGAACTTGATCTAGAAATTTAAAATCCAAGTCAACACTTCAAACAAATTATTATATTAACAACAAATTCTTCAGAATCCACAATGTGGAAACCTCCATGTACACCTCTTATTCACACAAAGGTTGTTGAAGTCTAAAACAAGCGACCTAGATCTGTGGTTAAAGGTGATGCCCTGGCTTCTTTGAAGAAGCAGCTGCATGAGATCTTTGCAGTAATTTGATATGAGGTACCAAATGATTTTGATGGGCAGTTTGCATTTTAAATTAAGTTTAAATTCAAACTAAGATGAAGATGTAGGATTATACAGTATGTTATTTGTATTTGTTTATGAAGTATGGGAAAATACCTTAGGCAACTCTGTGATAACCTATGGCACAGCAACATCTAGATTAACATTTTTAAATAGCTGTGAAATGTTGCCAGTTTTTGTACTTTGAATCTTTGTATCCGAATAAAGGGCTAAAAGTAACAAATTTCACACTGACTTGTGACAATTAGTTGTAAAGGCAATGATATTGTAACATCAGTACTGTAGAATTAAGTGGAAGGTTAAAAACTACTGTAACACCTGTCTTTCTAATTTGTTAAATATTGTTCCCGTTACATATTCATTGGAAGCAGAAATAAAATAAAAACTGTGAACCAATAGCAGTTTGTCCTACAATGGGTGAGCTGGATAGGGTATTTTTATGCACGGAGACCGATTAGGATTCAGGTGTTCTCCTATTACCATTTTCAATTTTTGTTTTATTACTATAAATTGATATTTCAAGGACTCTGACAAAATATCAAAGATTAAATATACTGTAAACATAAGCAGTGCAGGCAAAGAATGCATAAAAAACTGAATCGTTCAGTCCAATGGGAGTCAAAGATCTTATTTTTTCCCTCCCATCTGTAACATTCACAAAGTCATTGCCCCCATAGGTTATTACTAGTTGGTTATCCTTCTGCTCTATTGCCATGACAACAATAGATGATGAAGAATTGGAAACAAGCTCTGGTGGTTTCTGTCTGTTTCCTGTTTCATTCCAAACTGAAATGATATACTGTACACTACTCATTGGTAAAGATGGGCCAAACCACTTTGGAAATCTTCAGTTATGGTTTTATTGGCAAATAGAAATCTTATTAATTAGGAATTTCAAAATGCTTTTATTCTTTGCTTGATTTTACAATTAAATTTATTACACACGTAAAATAACCGTGGCCGTCACCATTTTAAAATCCTAATCCAATGCTCAGCATTTCAGCTTACCGTGTTAGCAACTTCTAGTGCTTTTAAGAATGATTCAACTAAAAATGAAATTATTTTAATACATAATCTGATTTAGTCATAATTACTTAAACATGTAGAGACATGAGATCAATTCACTCCTAATCCTTTTAATATAGTCCGCAAATTCAGTACAGTTTCAAATGTTTTAATAATTTACTAGTTTAAAGAGGTGTAGAACAAAAATCAGGCATAATAAACTGTACCGCATGCCATTCAGAATGCTTTATGTCATTATAGATATCTTTATATTCCAGATGAACCTCCAGCATTCTAATATGAGACTAGATCACATTTTTATGTGTTTCTGATCCACCAACAATATTCATACTGTACAATGCATGGTCTAAATTACCTGTGAATATTATTATTTATTCATTCTAATTCACATATTTATGCATACTGTACCTTCACCCTGTAGTTAAACATAACTTACAGTACAGTAACTAACAATCAGGAATGGAGGATCAGGAAGTACATTTCTGACTGCACAATACTGATGCCTATAGGATTGTGAGATTATGAATTTTTGTTTCCAGCCCAAACTTTTGCCACACTGATGATTTACTGTCCACCGTAACTCTACTTGGTGTAATGCGTTAGCACACATGCTCGTACTTGTACTACAGGAAGGTAACTTTTGTGGCTCAGTTGGTGATATTGAGCAAAATGAATTTTGAGGTTAGCAATGTGGAATCATGAAGATGTTTTGGAGCAAACAATTATCATACAAAGAGGTGCTACATTGCGATCAGATTTTTGGTCAAGTTTGGTCAATTTTTGTTCTGCACTGACATTTTTTAAAAGTTATTTTCATTTTCACCAACGTACAATATAACAAATATGAAACAGCTAATAGCGAAGTTTGTTGATTACTGTTTTATTTCTTCGAAAGATAATACGATTATTATTATTACGATTACGTGTCATTACATTAAAAAGGTACTCAGTTTCCATACAATTTTGGTTAGTTTGGTTAAAATTGACAAAATAAAAAATGAAATAAAATAGTTGGAACAAAATTAAATCTGTATAAATCACCAAAAAGGACATGCTTTTAAAATAATGCATGGTAAAAACACAGGGTGAATTAATGCAAGCACAGAAACAGATACAACCGTGCAAGACGTAGGTAATAAAGAGTGCCTTTTTTCCATTAGCATGATTGAAGGAGACCTGACTGTGAGACAAGAAATACATAGGATGAAACCTTTTGCTCCCACGCTCAACAGACTGCTTCAGAGAAACCTAGAAACCGACTCTGTCAGGGACAGGCCAAGCCCTGGAAGCAGAGTGACACCACACCTGTCCAGGAAATCCACGTTCATCATAATGGCTGCTGCATGCAGTGGGGTGGGGTGTGCACAGCTCATTCTGCTGTAGTCTTCAGTGTGCATGAATGGCTGGATCTGTAGATGTGCTTTTGAATCCTTTAGATTGAAAATAATTATTTTAATTCCGTGCATTTATGTTGTGTATTTAATCAAAGCACATACATACATACATGCTGCTATTACCCCAGTGCCAAAGAAGCCTAACATGGCTCTCGACAATCTTAACAACTTTCGCCCCATCTCCAACTTACCCTTTCTCTCTAAAATTCTAGAACGTGCTGTCACACTTCAGTTACATAACCACCTCATGACAAACAACCTTTTCGAACCCCTCCAATCTGGCTTCCGTCAACTTCACAGCACAGAAACCGCCCTAGTCAAAGTCACCAACGATCTCCTAATAGCTTCTGATTCTGGTTCTCTTTCCATACTCATCCTTCTTGATCTCAGTGCTGCCTTTGACACTGTTGACCATAACATCTTGCTTTCTCGTCTCGAGACTGTGTTTGGAGTCTCTGACACTGCCCTCAAATGGTTTAAGTCTTACCTCACTGATCGCTGTCACTTTGTCTCTCTCAATGGGTACAGGTCTGAAATTGGTCTTGTCAAGTCTGGTGTCCCTCAGGGCTCAATACTGGGCCCCTTGCTCTTCAGCATTTACATGTTCCCACTTGGTCAGCTTTTAAGATCACATGGCCTCAGCTTTCATTTTTACGCTGACGATACTCAAATATACATCCATACCAAACCCGACACTGATGTGGCTGTCTCTATTCTATCTAATTGCATCTCTGACATAAAAATTTGGATGACTCAAAACTTCCTTCATCTTAACTGTGACAAGACTGAAGTCATGCTTATTGGTACCCCCCATCAACTTCGTAAAGCCAGTCCTGTAACCCTGTCTGTAGATGGCTCTGTACTTGAGCTCCAATCAAAATTGAAAAACCTTGGGGTTATATTCGATTCTGGCTTAACATTCGACCCACATGTACAGCATACTGTCAAAACATCTTTTTTTCACCTTAGAAATATCGCAAGACTACGCCCTATGCTATCATTAACTGTGGCTGAAAAGCTGATCAACATATTTGTATTCTCTCGAATTGACTACTGCAATGCTCTGCTCCCTGGGGTATCTAAATCTACTCTGAACAAGCTGCAGTATGTCCAAAATTCAGCAGCCAGAATCCTGACCAGATCTAGTGCAAGTGTTCACATTACTCCTATCCTGGAGTCCTTGCACTGGCTTCCGGTCAAATTCCGCGTAGACTTTAAAATCCTCATGCTCACCTACAAGGCTTTACATGGCTTGGCACCTCAATACCTGTCTGAACTTTTATCGCCCTACTCCCCACCTCGCAACCTCTGCTCTTCAAATTCTGCCCTCCTTACTGTCCCCCAAGCCCGTCTACATTGTATGGGCGACAGGGCCTTCTCCTGCTATGCCCCCAAGCTCTGGAACTCCTTGCCCAAGGATATTAGAGAGTCACCTTCTCTAAACTCCTTCAAATCCAGACTCAAAACCCTCCTTTTCAGAAAAGCCTTTACTTAACTGGTTCCATTCTTCACCCCTCTGCTCTTCTTAATACCATCTTCCACGGTCTCCTCTATTGTTATTGTTGTATTGTTGTAATTATAATTGTGTCCTGTCTTGTGAAATTGTCTTATTTATTGTTGTAGTCTTCTTATTTATTGTTATTGTCATCCTGTAAAGCGCTTTGAGAAGCCACCTTTAAAGGCGCTATATAAAATAAAGTTTATTATTATTATTATATTATATACAGTACTATAAAAAATAATAATACCTGCATGCTCAGTGTTTAATTACTTCCTGTATCCTCAGTGGAATATCAGCATTTTTACCATTTTATACCACCCTTCAGAAAGCATTGATTCACTTTACTGAATCTGCAGATTAGATACATTTTAATGACAATGTGTATTGGATTATGGTACTTCAGAAGAGGTGAGGATTCACAGGGTGTGTATAGAGAACCAGAGGCAAAGGTCTTAATTAAGAAATGCCCAATGGTAAGTAACAGAAAGAGATTATGAGGGAGAATACAAATATCTGTATTTTTATTTCACAGTCATACACAGATTTGCTTGTAAGGCTTCAGAGCTCAGATTTTTCAAACTGCAGTGGCTCAGTGTACCAATTATCCCTTTAAATAAGCACCCACATAAGAGACAAGAACAGAAAGCTATCATTGGACACCAGACGCTAATGCACTCATCTCTCTATTGCCTAACTGAAACCAACCAGCAGAGACAGGTCTACTTACAGTTGTATAAAAATTAAAGAGAAGGTCAGATTCAAAGAACAGCATTATTGCCTTTTACATTTACTGTATGTATTTTATTATCCAACTTACTGTATTATTGAGGTAATAAGCTTATTTTTCTACAGGAAAATGAAAATAAATATTAATCTATAATCAAAACAGGATTTGATCTTTTTGTTAACTGAATATTCACAAAAAAAGTCCTAGACTTGTAAGATTAGCCAACTTAGAATATTTAATCGACTTGCATTAAATTGGTTTTTATAATTTAAATTGAAACAAAATCAGGAACTTTAAAAATTGCCTTTTTTTTACCATCTGTACACTGGAGTTCACTGCGGTACTTGATGCATAATCACTAAAATAGATCAAGGTTAGCTGGTTTCTTTGTACAAGAAACATTAATAATCATTAATAAGTTTGTCCTCAAGGGATGTTAAATGTTTTCTTCAAGGCCGTGTGACTTGTTACAGACATCAGTGTTAGGTGATTTTTTTCTTATTGCAGTAAATCATTAACGTACAGTATAAGTAATATTTACAACGAAGTGAACTATACCTGAAAACATTTGTTATACATACTGTATATAGAAAGCCAGTATGAGTTTAGTATTTCTTCGATTAGATTTAAAGGACAAAATTGGAGTTTTATTACTCTTATTATTACATATAACACCTCCTTTAATCATTACTGCTCACTAATATATCTTTTGAGTAGCTGTAAGGTTACTTAATTAGCAGACAATGAGATGTAGTTCCTTCAAAGTGATAATAAATCAAGAAAAATGTGAACAGCTGCAAAGTTTGGAAGCTTGTGCAGAGTGTATTTATGCAATGCGTTGATGAATCAATAAACCTACTTTAGAGCCCCTTGTCTTAATTAGAAAAAAGAAAGTCCTTGTAGATTTATGCAAGGGATAAAACTGAATTCATTATCTGTTATTCCATTCTTCATTACCAGAACACAGAAAAAACAGAGGAAATGAAATTTTAAATGTGAAAAAATAAATAATTAAAATAAAAGCACTGTAAATGAATTTGACTGCAGCAAAGATAAAGTGACATTAGGAGCTATCACTTGAAATTGTTTACAATGATAAAATTAGGCAGACTCACACGCGACACATGAAAGGTGCAGAGTACTGTATATCACTGAGCTTTCTGTCTTTATGAGATACGACGGCAAGTGTCTTTTGGAAAAAGAGACTGTATGAGTGTCTGGATTTCAAGTCAAACTAAGTTTTAATTACACTTCTTTGACTCCCTGTCAAGTTCCTGTAAAGTTAAAACAATCAATCTATCTTTGGTCTTACTTGGTCTTACTTTGACAAGCTAAATAAAGATTTGGAAAGATAGTGCCCATTGCTGTTTGCTTCTGTTCACAAAAGAATCTGGGATCTAAGTGGATGATATTCTAAATCTACAAATCACCTAACAGTTATGATCTTTTGCAAAATGCCACTAACGCTTTGGGCTCAGTGACCTCAGATATTCATTTTAGTTGACACCACACTTAAAGAAGTTTCACCAGCATTTCAGTGACACCACCTGTAAAAGAAATGAAAATAGAAAAATAGATAGCTTTTTTACTCTGGGGAAAAATGCACAGAATCTTCTGCAGCAATGAGTTCAGTCTACCAAAGGACACAGGACGACTAAACTGTTTTATTATACAGTGAGGCAATGAATTCCAAGCTTTTGTATAATCTGTCTACAAAACACAAAGGACATATACTGTACTTGTCTTTCTGCACAGCAGAAGGACTTTTGTCTGAAACATCCTGTCACAATATTATGTTTGCTTAAACCTTGTGTTCAACACAGCTTGTCAACCCCTTGGTTTCTACACTGCAATTCAAACTCCTATTAAACCTTTTCTTATTCATCCATATGTGCATAAATATACACACACGCAAAGCTACAATGAAAGGGCTTTGACACACGTCTAATTAGCGTAACCTCATGTCTTTCTGATGATTGTGAGGTTACGTTAATAAAAGTTGTGCTATCTGAAAGCAGCAAGAAATGTTGAGTAAGTAATATTGAGTACTAGACATACTGTATACTACAGTATATGACTGGATAGACTACACTGATTGAAAGGCTACCTGATACAATTACGTGGACTTTATAACATCACTAAAACTACTAGGTAAAAGAATAGATATTTAGATGTTAATTAATGTTTTAATTGTTTCAATCTAATTAATAAGCAAGGGCCCTCTCCTGTGTACTTAAATCACAATGCAGAAAGCATTCAAAGAGCCCAAGCAGTGTGTACTGTATTAAGTCTTTGCCCCCCTTGTGTTGGGACAAGGAGACTAACTGAGTAGCAGGTATTGATTCTTAATAGTGGGTGAAGGAAATGAAGACAGAAAACTCCCAAATGTACCCCCCACCAGTGCATCATATCCACCTGTAATAGCTTATTATTAACCCACTTGGAAAACAAACGACACACCAGCCGCTGAACAGCAGTGTAATGAATTTGCAGAAGTTTGTCCCAGATGTTCAAGGAGCAGCCCTCGCAGGTACATTGTAAGATGCCATTTCAAAGCAACACAAGCCAGTCCACTCCACTGTTTGAATGAAAAATGCACAGAGATATATGGGTAAAAAGCTGCGACTGATGTCTGTGTTTATTCCATGCTTGAGCTTTCCTGTGTAAGGCCTGAACAGGTGGTCATAGAAAGAGTACAATGATCTGTTTGCATAACAACTAAAGAGACATTTATTAGCTAAAGGAGGATGTACAGTACATTGCTCAGTTTCAAGGTAACTGGTATCTGAGGACTTCTGGGAAACAGTTGTATGATTGCTGTAAAAATATGAGTGATATACAGTATAGTAAGCCTGCCCTCTCAATGCAATGGAAAACACTATTGCCATTTTGATCTGGGATAGGAACTCAAATTCAATTGAGTTGCTTCGAAGTGCAGACTGCAGACCAAGGAAGAGGCAAGCCCAGTCACTGAGGGCCAGTTGGGTTTCACTCTACTATTGATCTTAGCTAATTATTTGAACTGATTATTTGGATTCAAGTCAAATCATCTTTTTCTTTAGGTCTTAACTGGATGTTATTTGAACAGTTCCTGTAAATCTACAGGGCTCTAGCCCTCTAGGACTGATATTGCCTGTTCCTGTTCATTGGTCACCAGACTGGGGATTCTCCTAAGTCCAGCCTGTATGATGAGGCCATCCTTGGAGTCTGTAAATGTCGATGCAGTGGATTGGGGTCACTAGATTTGATCTAGTATATATAATATAGTAAAGAAAGTAGATAGGACCTGTTACATATAAAGATTTTCAAAATGCATAACCTAAAATGAAAAGAAAACTGTTAAAACTTAAATGGAAAAAGCAGATTTCCTGCCCTTTCTTTTTGTATTTTTGTGGTGCTGAAGAAGCATCATCTCCAATTATGAATCAATTAACAACTCTTTGTTTTTATGTTGGACAGTTGTTTTTCATGGTAGAAAACTTACATAATAAACTTAAGCTTCTGTTGAGAAAGAAGCTGGCCTTGGCAAAAGTTGTACTGAAGCTATATATAGAACAAGATCATTAATGCTAGGCATTGTCTTTGCAGGATTTAATGTAAAATGTAATTTAACATGTTTTTGGTGCAAGCATACTAACAAATCAGACACACGATATGTAACTGTTTCAGAAATCAGAATTATTATACTTTATTTATAGACTCCAGCAATTTAAATGTAATTATATTTAAACTAGCACACACATGCAGAACACATTACATGAAAGTAAAATCTATGGTCTACGAATATATTTTAATGTGCCAGAGATGCAATGGTCAAGAAAAACGTCATACAGACTAGCATTAAAAAAAATACCTTACAGCGTCTATTGACAGATAAGTCCTTTCACGGCCTGGCAAGTAAGCTAGGCATACAGGAAGGTACTGACTGCATACTTCAGGCTATTCAAGCACTCCCTTTTCAAGTCAGTGTTCTGTGTGACCAGGTGCCCTGTATTTTCATCACTGTGCAGGGCACGTGTGGTTAAAAGCACAGGGTCAGCATAGTGTAGAGAAAGAGTCAGTATGGTTCTGTCATGAATTCTCTGTTTCCTGCTGCTCCCTGGTTACAACCAATACTCTGACAGGAAATCTAAGGAAAGAGCATGACTTCTTACAGAGTACAGCCTTATTTTCAAGCTTATTACTGAAGCATTTTTGTTTCTGTCCATTCTACATATGCTATGTCAGTCACTGGTGACCTTTTTAACATTTTTATTTCAAAGCCCATTTCTGTTCCAGGACCTTGTTCTTTCCAGATTGAGATGATTGCATCTCCCGTTCCTCTCTTGCTCTTCAGCCTCTCTCTGTGTAATCCAGATTTCTGTTCATACTCTCACAGTCCCATCACTTTTGTCTCAGCTTCTATCTGCTATGACCATGGGAACTTTCCTAGTCTCTTTGTGCTGAAATTGGTACATAGAAACAATTAGATTTTTTTTTTCACAGGCTTGTGCACTCTGAACTCTTCTGTGGCAAGAGTTCTGTTTTGGGGCACAGATTTTATTTTAGTATTCTTCTAGAAATGGCCATTTCTACATTGTTTGAGCTCTAAGTCTCTACTTCAAAGAATGGAGATGAACTGTAGTCCGTGTCCAATGTACAGTATGATTGAAATATTTAGTATGCAAAACATAGAATCTTTTCAGGCATACAGGAGTAGTTAGTTAAATTAATACATGTGTTCCATGGCATTGTAGCTTGAGGGATTGGATGTATTTGTATTGCAAATTCACAAAGATATGCACAGCAAAAGACATTTTGCACAGAAGGCTTTGGGGGTCTTTTTTTAGTACCTTTCTTATATATTGTGTACATGTAACCGTAAAACTCAAACTGCTGTTTGGAAAATTCAAACTCTGAAAGAAATAGGCATATATGAGGCCAACACTAACTAATTTTAATTCTAATTTAAATCTAATTAATTAAAAATATTCTAAAATAATGAAAATGGAAGAACATAAAACTTTCTAAGACTTCCCGAGCTAGAACTGAAAAAGTACAACATTATGTGTAACTTATAGAAGAGTAGGCTTTTACAAGATGGAAACAAACAACAGATTTTAACGTGGTAAAAAACTACTATTTACTGAGATTGCACTGCATACTGACTTTCCTCCAACCACCAGATGAGGAATCTGATTTAATACGAGTCCAGACAACCAGGTCTTGATTTCCCTTGTTGTTTTAGAGGGAATCTCTGCCATTCTTAGAGACAGATTCAGGTTTTACAGCATTCTACTGGTACACTACACCTAAAGCCCGAGAACATCTATCAGATAGTTATTTATTCATGTAAGGTTTTCCAAGAGTTTGGTCTATATCTGTGCTTTTGTAGAAATCTGAAGCTGATAACTGCATAAAATAATGAGTAAAACATCCAATTTTGACCATACATTACACATATTCTCTGGATCTTGAATTAGTAGAAAGAAAGGTCATATAAAAAATTATTGGAAATCTTGGAAACTAAAAAAACGAACTCGATACAGTCATTTTCAATAACACACCAATAATGATGCACACTGCCCATTTCTGCTTTGAAAATTAAGAGTGTGCATGGCCAGAGGGCATGCAGCTCATGCAAATTTTACTTACACTTTCTCTAAAAGAAACCATAAAGATTTTATCACAAAGTGAAAACCTCTGGGAACAGAGCAAAGAATTGAATTTCCATGTTTGCACCATATTGGTCCGTGCCTTCATTGGTTAGTTGTTTTTTTTTGCTTCTCTAAAGTCAGACGAAAGTAGGAATTTGCAACAGTAAATGTTTCAGCGGTGTAGCTAAGCAACACAATTTATTTCGGCAATCACAGAAGCACACGCACAAACAGATTGTTGTTTTCTTTTGGTGAACAAGTGTTGCTCCCCAGAGGGCTCCGCACTGAATCATTCCAAAAACACAGACAATGCCCAGTTGGAGGTTTCTAAGATGGGGGCTCTGGTTTACTTCCCAACACGAAATCTTGCAGAAAGATCGCCTGGAGCTGTTGTGTGCCCCTGACTCTCTGAGAAAACACATAAATCTATGTGCGTTCTCTCTCTGTTCCAAAGCTTTGTTAATGTTTACTGAGGATGCCCATTGATTGGAGAAGAAGACACTGGAATCCACAACATGAAATTAAAATGGATACATTGAAATTGAAATGGATCTTAAAAATGCACGTACCCAAAGCAATTCAGACCACTATTTTCAGGTCGACAGAATACATTATAGTGGAATATTTGTGACTTAGTGACTAAAACACAAATGCCTTTTCCAAATTTTAATAATTCTTTAATAATATACTTTTGTAGCATTCTGCACAATCTCTCATTGGTGATAGTTTAAGGTCTATGACACTTCTCCTTCTTGTATTAAGCAGTTTTTGTTTTTGCGATGTAGGAGTCTATACAGATTTTAAAGTTATACAATGGAAACATGTATTACATAAAACTCCTGCTTGGAATGACTTTTCATTTGTTGTAAAACAATTATAATTGTACTTAAATATACTTCAATGTATAAGTACAGAGTAAAGTACTGTATTTGCTCATTCACCTGCATGTTTTCTTTCAAATGCCCCTAAAAAAAAAAAGAAAAAAGAAAGAACTGACCTCGTTATTCCACTTGCAGAGCCTGGACAAAGCATCCACTGGCCCTTGGTCATATATGCAATGCTACAGTACTAATGATAATGAATGATTGAAATGCAGCCTTGCTTTAAATTGCATCTAGGTGGATCATCTACAGTAACTGTCAGCAAAGCAGTGAGCTGACAAAGCCCTCTAGTGTTGAATAGCTGTGAAATGCCTGCAATGTGAAAAATCACCCTCCTCCCAAAAAATGATAGGATTCTTAAATCATGCTCAGTCTTTACCTGCTGTGAATAAGATCAGTGCTGAGGAGGAATGAGAGTACAAGTCAGACCTTTCAGTTATGGTAGATCAGCTCAGTTGTATCCCTGTCACTTACCTGCTACCACTGAGAACTGTAACCCTGCAGCTAATTAATGCATGTATTCTGTGTGCATTTGTTTCATGTTTAGAAATGTCTTTTCCTCCAGGGTATGTATTTCCGCATGTCATCTGTGGCGAAAGGCTGATTTGGAATTCTAGGCTTTGTGCTTCACTGTGTGTTGGTCTATGTACTTAAGATACACCTAATTTAAAGCGATATGAGTTATAAGAGAGGCTTCAACAGCCTTCACATCCTTTATCTCCAATGTTGTGACATAAGAAGGCTTTTAAAACCCGAAAAGTCAAAAACCACACTAGAACTAAAGGATAATAGAGGCATCAGTTACAAAATCTTAATATCCCCTCAGAACAATCGGAATATGAGAATATCACAGCCCCAGTCAAGTCCACTGGATAATATTGCCCCTCTTCTTGGTCTATTTGCTGGGAAGCTGAGAGGTATCCTCTGGATGCTGTCCAGTAAGATGCCCTAAGTACAGTATGTTAGAAGATTCTGTAATAAAATCAACTGGCAAACAACCGTCCAAACAGAGGTTTATAAAACTGCTCAGTTATCTGACAACAGAGGGGTTGTCCGCTTATCCTCACTGATCGCGCATCACAGTTCACAGCATCACAATTGTGTTTTTTGTCTGTGCTGCCAGAATGGAAAAAAATGCAACACCTGATGGCCAAACATACTGTAGGTTTAGCATTAAAAAGATTTTCGTACAGTTTTCAGCTCACCAGTAAAATGCTGACTGTAAAAAGGTGTTTAGATGGTGAATACCAGTTTTGTGTTTGCTTTGTGGAATTTATGGAACGTTATGAAATTCATAATGCTGTGTTAACTTCAATGTCTCAGTTTAATAATCTATTTAAGAAATAAACTACAAAGTATCAACAAAGAAATGATCAGTAAATCAAACAGAATATTAATATGCAAAATACAAAATTATAAAAATCATACTCTTGCACTTTCTTACTTTTCTCAGGTTTGTACGTATATGCAGAGGTCAGAAGGATTTTTGCAAGTCTGTGCTGAGATTCACAAATCCTACCAACCGATGTGACATTGCTTTGTTTCTTTGAAGAACATCCTATTGATTGCACTGACCAAAAACAATTTGTCTCAGGAGGTTCACTCACCTTTATTAGTTGCCTATTAAAAATCTCACAGCACAAACAAGTTTGGACCTAAAACTCAAAAATCCCTGCAAGCTCTGTTTACTGAAACTCAATTCGATGCCATCTGCTTATAGGGAAGTCAAGCTGTTGCTTGAAATATACACTGTGTGCAAATATACAGCCATGAAACACTAATAAATACTATACCGTAATTACATAGGACACACTTATGATCATATAAACAGTAAGTATTTTTAATAATGTTTTGTTTCAAAATTGTATTAATATGGTTCCTGGGAGCATAAAGGCCAGTGAGCATGTAGGAGAAAAAAAGCCCTAGAGAATTAAACGTGACATTTACAGTATAATGTATTTTAGTTAATGCAAAATGAAACATTTATTTCCAGTCTTCATTAAAAACCTGAAGCATTTGTTGTGTTTTTAGTGCCTCTTAGCAGGTATATGATTATAGTTAAAGAACATACTTCAAATACACGTCAAACTAGGACAGAAAACAATGTGATTTACAAAGCATATGAAGTTTAATTCTACTAATTTAATATATCGTTAAATTAATTTTAAAAAGATTTACAGTATATCATGCATTTATAACATAAATAAACATACTAGAAATGTACAAGGTTCGGGGGATTTATTAAGATTCTGGATAAGCACAGATAACTGCTACAAAAATCTTAAGTCACTGGTGCAACAGCAAATTGAATTAAAAAGAAATCCAGATTCTACACTATGTATTGCACCTAGCCAGCACCATAACCAGCGATAAGTCACCTGCGTATTAAATATAATTTGTTCAGATGTAGCACCTATGGGTTATGCCTCTTATAGCTAGGTCATATACAGCGCTGGATTTGGTGTGATGGGACTTCTAATTAATGTTTTTTTAAGGAACAGGATAAAAGGTCTATCTAGTGGGAACAAGGGATGATTATTATTCAATTTTAAATTTTAAAACTTTTTTTAGTCATATTTTGTTTGACAAATCTTAGATCTTAAGTTAGAAACCATGTTTTATTAGTCCATATTCAAAAAATGTTTCAAAAGCATACGAAATCTACTATCACTATCAGTTATCGGGAAAAAAAAGGAGAATACATTTACAGTTTTTACCTTAAGTACAATGATAAGCACCACAGTTTGTTGCATCTTCATGTTTCAATAGGGTTAAGAACAAAAAGCACATTTTATGGACACCAATCCAAAAAACATCTGTCCAAAAGGTGAACCATTAGAGAAATGGAATGTATTATAATCTATTAGAATTAATATACTTTTACCAGATCCATACAGCAACAAAATAAATTCAACAAGCATCACCTTATCCTACCAATCAACACAGAGCTCAGGAAATACAACACACAGCAAAGCTGCTAAACATCTAGGGTACAAGGTATCATGGGGTACAAAATTTGCCATTACAGGGATACAAGTTTCAAAATAAAGGCACTATCTTCCTTGAACTGTTATCACTAAATATACAGTAACATCTTTTGCCACTGAGATCATAACCAATTCAGAAAACACGAGGCATCAAAGCAATGCATGTACAAAGACGTGTATCAATGGTTATTCTTCAGACAGAGAAAATTAGTTTTCTTTCAAAAGTGACAAATGTATAAGCATTTTGTAGTTATTACTGAGTCAATGCACCTGCATACAAAGTTAATCATATGATGCATGAGACAGATTTGCTTGGTGCCTACCTGTGGTTTGTGCTGTTGTCCATCTTCAAGCTCTGAAACACTGTTCATGATTTTCCATCGATCATTTATCATTCTCTGGAAACCTTAAAAAAATCAGCCTGTTGAGGTCACAGGCAAGGGGGACAGGGGAAAGAGTCTTATTTACTTTCCCACCTTACAGTTATTCCATATACTCAAAAAGACACATACGCACAAGCTACAACTAAGACTAGCACAGACAGTTTCTAAGCCTCTACAGTAGGTCCGGTAGAAAAAATTAAAACCGTGACATTGTGATGGCATACGTACTTATACAGTACCACTTCTGCTCCAAGTTACTTATTTTCCTTTTATTGTATTCCCTTTAAAAAGCTTCAGGAAAGTGTCTTCTGATGTGTCCTTTTTGAAGAAAGTCCAGAAACAGCAACACAAAGCTTGCGAGTGAGGAAATAAAGGGGGCAATCCGATAAAATGTAGCTTTGTACCAAAGACCTTTTGTTTCAGTAAGCTTCTCCAAAAACAAAATTCAGTGAGTTGCACAGGAATCACACTTCCTCACCTCCTCTGCTTCCGCACCACCAGACAAATGCAGTTTAAAACACAGACATTCCCTTCATATTAGATTAGGTACTTAAGTTCTCAGTCTCTTAATTACAATACAGCTGCAGGAGGCAGGCTATAGCATTTTGTTGTGCCCTTGTTATACACTGGCAAGCTCCAGCGCTGTGGTGAAAGAATAAATCCTCCTCTTGCTTGTCCTAGCTGAGAAGCTGATCAGCATGAGGAGGTATCTCACACGGATTTTTAAGAGCTGCCTTTGACATGAGCAGTGCTATAGCAGATTAACAAGCTCTAGTCATGTGCGCTCGCCAGCGCTCCTTGCCTCTGAAGCTGTCAATCAGCTGCGGAGAGAGCAGATATCTTCCAGCCTGCACTGCTGCTCCAGCTGCTGCTGCAGTGTGTGCAGACAAAGCCAAAGATTTCAACAATTTTAAGGTGGAGGTGTCTGGGCGTAAGTGTGTGCTTGTGTGCGCGTGTGTGTGTGTGCGCGCGCACTGATTCTCTCTCTCTCTCATGCTGCTGTCTGTAAAATCCATGCTGTACTCCCATAAGGCAGAGAGTAAGATTCGATGGAACAACAAACATCCCTTGTCTGTTAAGCTTATAATTTTTAAAGTTTCAAATTTAAGTCTGAATGTAGCTGCTTGCTTTACGGGCTGGGGAATCATAATTCAAAATAAAGCTTACATTGAGTGTGATGGACACATGTTTGTTGTTTGTCCTTATGGTACAGACAACAGGGATTCAGTTTTTGTTTTCTGATGGTGTTGCACCCTGAAGAAAACCATTTTAAATTCGAAAGCCATCCTTCTAAAGATTTTCTGTGTCATCCTTCTATTTGAGGAGATTAGTTTCCAATAAAGATAAAGACTTTATCATCAATAAAGACAAATCATCAAACCAGAAATAAACCCCATTTATTTCTGGTTTGCAAATTTGAAAAAGATACTGTGCTGTGTATGTTCCTACTACTCACAGATGTAGTTTCTCAAAACTAAGAGACTGCTGTCAGCTTAACCCAGTTCTTAATACAGATCAAAGTGCCCTCAATTTTGGAATGTCACACCAAGAAGGAGCAGCGACATTTACTGCTGGCTAGTATTTTTAAAATTAGGACTAAATTGGGTTTTTTTTTCCAAACAGGCTCTGGGCAGTTTTTTTTTATAAATTAGGGCTAAATTGGAGTTGTCTTCAGAAATCCTAGGACTTATGAAACAATTTGAAATCACAAGTTCACTAGTTATCTCAAAAAAGTATTTTAGTACTTTAAATGAAATGATTTGTTTCATGTAAAAAAAAAGGCAGTAGATCTAGTAATGCCATCATAATACATTTAGTTTACAAGCACAGTTCATAGCACTTCATAAAATATACCAGTAATCATTTTGTTCAGGAAATATTTTCCAAAGCAGGGCAAAAGTTTCTTCATTTAGTTCATTTGGATGAGCCCTGATAGAGACCACAAATCTTAGCATGCCAATCATTATTACAGAGCTATTTACAGTAACATGTCCTAGAGAAATTTGTTTTTGCATAATTAAATTGACAATTATGTTGACACCACATATTTATTTTTCTCCGACACAACTGTATATGTTTTATTATGGTTGTACCACAAACCTTTGATAAAAAATATTTCTTCTTTTTTGATACAGTAAAGCTGTTACTTTGACAACAAAACCTTTGTATACTTAGTTACCCAGAATATTTTGAACCTAATAATTTAAAAGAATGCAGAACTTTTATAACTTTAAATACAATTATCCTTTTTTCTCAATGACATCCACATCCAGCTCCTGCATGACAAATGCACTTTAAGGAGAAGGTCAAATCTGAATACAGGTACAGTATAATTTATTTTCTCTCCTTGAAGCTTCATCCACAACACATAGATGTCACAGTGATAACTTAATAAGGTGTCAGATCCTCGATCTTCCCAGAAAAGAAAACCTCAATACCTCCCACATTTACAACAGAATGGCAAGACTTAATACTCTATGCTGATGCTCTAAAGAAGGAATATAGGAGAGTCCCTCGGGGTATATTAATGGATCCCTTCATTGAAATTTGTGAAAAGGCTGCAGTTTCCCCCACTGTAGCACTCAGATGTGCTATCTTCATGCGTGACTCCCTGCCAGGAGTAATACACAGAGCTGTGATGATTTAATATGCTATACAGACCTCTCAGAAATGTCAGGGTCCTAATTTGTAAAGCATTTTGTAAAAAAATCCAGCTCACTTTCCTTGGGAAGTCAAATGACAAATGACATGTTAGTAAGAACAGAACACTTGCCTGACATACAGTGCAGAGGGCCTGGGAACGGACTGTCTGTTGGACACCAACAAATACTTCATGATCCTGTCACTTCAGTAGCTGTATGACCCTGCAACTCCCAGCTGGCAGCCCACTGAAGCTCAGCAGGTGGGAGTCTGGTCAGTACCTGGATGGGTGATCTCATGAGAAAAACTAAGTTTTCTGCTGGTGTTGTTAGTGAGACCAGCAGGGGGCGCTCACCCTGCAGTCTGTGTGGGTCCTAATGCCCCTGTATAGTGATGGGGATACTACACTGTAAAAAAGGTGCCGTCCTCCAGATGAGACGTAAAACCTTAAAAACTTACTCTCCAAGGTCATTAAAACTCCCAGGGCATTTCTTGAGAAGAGGAGAGCTGTTAGCCTGGCATTCTGGCCAAATTGTCCCTTGGTCTTTAACAATCATGGCCTCCTAATAATCCCCATCTATGATCACTCATCATCACTCTGTTTTCCTCCCCACTGAGAGCTTGGGTGTGGGGAGTGGACTGTCCCACTCTGGCTGCTGTTACATTATTTAGGTGGGTGAAACACAGTAGTGGTAGAGGGGAGTGCCCATTACCTGTAAAGCGCTTTGAATGGAGTGTCCAGATTAGTAAATTACAGTAGTTAATACTTTATTATTATTATGAAAAATATGAGCATTTGAAAACAGCACAGGGAAACAGAGCTTCTACAAAAACACTAGAATACAAAATAGCAGATACACAAATATTATCAGAGTACCATTATTTTTAATGTACAGTGTTTGGGGAACCTGGTTGTATTTATATCACATAAAAACCATAGAAGACCAATGCACGAAAAAAATGTTGCCACGAGGATGAAAGTCTCATGAGCAATTAATATTTAAATATTTGTGGAGAAAATTAGGAAGTTCATCTGGAAATCCTCAAATGAAAATTTTAGTTATGCGTTTAATTGGCTTCCTAAACTAATGTATAAAAACAACATTCTCCATAGCTCAAAAGAACATGAAACTGTGTGTGAAATAATAAAATTCAAGGGCAGACCTCACACATCTCAGACATTAACTGCCAAAAATAGCTGCCATTCATTAGTTAAGATACCCTCCTGATAAGATTAACAAGACAAACATAAGAAAAACATGTTTACACAAGGTTACAGCTGACCTCTCCTCAACTGATTGATGTAATAGACTCACTATAGAAACAGAACAGTAAAAATATCAGTATTATTTAAAATGAGTACTTAAGTCTTTTTTGTCTTTATGCACCGATCATATTGTTAAAGCCCACCCAGCTATTGTTTTCCACTTTCATTTTGTTGATTTTAGCTTAAGAACTCAAGATTCCTAAGTAAATGATCCAAATATCTCAGATGTTGTTTAATCTGAAATCCAGAGAGGATTCTGTAAAAAATGTCTTACCAGGTTGCTATCAGGTAGTTGTCATTCAAAGATTTTTATCATTCTTAACTACTCTTTTATTTTCAAGATGTCTATTTTTGTGGACAGTTGATTTTTAACTGTATGCTGACATACAGTATTCCTTTGGTCTGTCTTTTAAGTTTTTCTTGGATGAATGCCATAATTAAAAAAAACCCTACTCTGGGGTCCTGGGTTCAATTTCAGGGCTGCTATCTGCATGGTGTTTATATATCCTCTGCATGTTTGCATCAAAGAAAAAGGATCTTCTTAGCCCTGGTGTGAGTGTGTGCATGTCCGTGTCTGTGGCGTCCCGTCATGGACTGGCGTCCTGTCCAGGGTGTATCCTGCCCTGTGCCAGTAGCTTGCCAGGATAAAAATAATAATAATAATAATAATAATAATAATAATAATAATAATAATAATAATAATAATAATAACAACAATAACATCACTTTATTAACCCTATACAATTTCTTGCATTTAGGAATTTGTCTTTTCGCATACCCCAGCTTGCTCTCCAAGAGACAGACAGACAGGGAGAGAGCCTGGGGTCAGAGCGCAGGGTCAGCCCTTGTACAGCGCCCCTGGAGCAGTTGGGGTGAAGGGCCTTGCTCAGGGGCCCAACGGAGTAGGATTCCTCTGCCGGCCGCGGGATTTGAACCGGCAACCTTCCAGCCACAGGCGCAGATCCTGAGCCACAGAGCCACTGCTCCGCTGGACAGGCTCCAGCACCCCAAGGATCCATTCAAGGATCCATGAGATCCACCTTGTTTACCTATCCCTTCCTTAAAGGATCCGACAGTACAAACACAACAATTGTAACATAGTAACCAAGTCAGAACACAATATTCTAAGCAAGGTCTAACTAATTCATTGAATAATTTTCATCATAATTATATTTTTCTACACTCTTAATATATCCAAGCAGCTTTTTGACCTTTACATTATTCCCACAACTGCTTAATTAAAGAAACTGATGAGTCATCGTAAACACCTTGGTCTTTCTCAAATATTGCTTCCTTGAGTTCAATAGAACTCCTCTGATCCTTGAATTTAAATTTTTAATTTTCTACATGTATTACTTGCACTCATCCATGTTCAATTTTATTTGCCAGGTGTCTGACCACTCTTGGATTTTGTCAAACTTATCTTGTTTTGTTTGTGGTTTTCTTAAATTATTTGCATCACTACCTACTTTAGTTCTGTATAATCTACAAATTTCACAAGGTTGTGCACTATACCAGAGTCTAGATCGTTGGCATACTGTACATTAGGACAAGCAGCAGTCTATGCACCAGAATTTATGCATGCCTGCTGCACTGAGCTACTTAATTAATAAGGCTTTCAAGTGTATTATATTTTCATTTTTATTTAATGCCATTTAATGTCAGTTTCAACTGATGGTTAACTGCCAGATGTTCCTAGTAGGGTGTCCCCAAGTATTCAGATCTTATACTTGTGATTTGAGAGAAAGATGAAAACATCCCTGTCAGTAGCTTGCAAGAGAACAATAAGGGATACCACAGTTGCTAACAAGACATTTGAACCTATTCAGCTGATCTTTGTCTACAGGTTTCTAGCCACGTTTTACACATACAGTATAGGACGTTGAAAGAACATACAGTAGAACTCTAGGGCTATCTGAAAAATGTCCCATCCTTACCCCCCCACCCGTTCCCAGTTCCAGGGCTGTGGTCTCCTCCATGTGCTGGGCGTGTTTAGTAACATCACATCAGCTCATTTTGATCTCAGGCTCTCTCAACCAGCGCTGTGCAAAATCATATGGTCATTGAAAAACGGTAGAGTCTCGAATGCTGCAGCTGGGAAAGTGCTCGAGCTTACCAGCTTTAGACCATGGGCTTCCAAACTGGGGCCTGGGGAGGCAAAACACTTCTCATCAAGATAAAGACCCTAAATAATTAGTTTTCCTCTCATTAATTGAAATACCTTCATCGATCTGAGGATGGATTGCTGTGCGCTACAGAGCTGAAAATATTTAATTACTGCAGACAGGTCAAAATAATTATATTTTGATCTTTTTAATGCCAATAACCACAATGATTTTCACATTCTGGAGGAAATCTTGTTATAGGTAATAAACTTTGTAGGATTGTGCTTATTTTAAACTTTTTTATTTATTTATAGATTTCTCTTCTAATACGTCTTCTAAGACAATACAAGGGCATTATAAACAAAACTGTGGTTCCCTACTGAAAGCAACTGTCTGAGAATGTGACATTTACAGTAGCTATAAAAAGTTGGGACCTTCTGCATTTGATGACCTTCTTTAAATGAAAAGAACAATGTTTGTGTCTTAGGTTTTTCATTGTTTTTGGAGAAAAACATTTTTCTTCAGTGTGACCTAGAGCATGAATAATTTTCTCATCCAATTCATGAATTTTTGGGCAACAAAGGAGATGGGGCAGAGCGAGGCACTGTGGCTGGAAGGTTGCAGGTTTATATCCCTTGGCCAGTACTGTACAGTACTGAAGTACTGTAACCCTGAGTTTTTCCCAACCAATCAGATTTCAGCCTGATACCTTCTAAGACAACAATACCTATTCCCATCTCTGTTATTAGAGACACAAAGGAAAGGGAGAAGTGCTCCTGAGGTAAAACTGGCAATGGCTGCAGCCTACTGAGAAAAGAACTCATCGAAAAAAAGGTTTAAGACATCAGGAATCAATCAGAAGGCAGTTTAACTGTTCAAATTATGTCATACTGCATCTTCTTTAGGCAAATTTTCAATTAGCTAAAAACCGCTGATCTCACTCAGTTTTGCAATTCAATTTCTGAACGGTACAATACAGTATGTAGAATATAAGCAGTATATTTCTCAGAAAGAAAAAGTTGAAGAAAGGAGTAAATTATCACTCGTCCTAAAGTTTGCGTGGGCCCCAAAATCCAGCACTGACCTTAAAAAATGTTTAAGTATTGTGGAAATGCTAACCCTAACCCTAGCTGGGGTTTCAAATGAGCTATCTGTCACTGCAGACCTCGAATCATGAGATTGGAAAATGTTCCTCAAACCAAAACATATGAGTCTAAAATAATTAAAACCATCAAGAAAACACTCTAGGAAATATTCAGTAATGTATCTTATTTAGGCACATTTTCAGATAGCTGAAAAATGCCTTTTAAATGTGATTCAATGATTGTGCATTTCAGGATAGTGTGGGGATACAGTCTTGTAAGACCATTCAATGTAGACTGCAGTTATACCACTAGTTGCACTTTAAATAAAATTAAAAGATACCAAGCAATAGAACAAACTTTCTCACAACTTTGGATCTGACTCAGTTTTTCAATTCAAATACCAAACTTACAAAATACAATATAAGCAGCCAAAAGTCTCAGAAAAGTTACTGATACTCAAAGTTACTGATTGGTGTAATATACTGAAGCAATGTTGTCACTTCTGATAGGAGAAACCAAGATGAGCACTGAGTGTTAACAGGAAAAAAGCAACTGGCTCTCAGCAATAATGCATCCTGCTGATTTATATAACTGCCCTCATATCACCTGCAAGTATCCCCAAATGTATAAGACTACACAAACAATAAATGGGCGACAAAAGGCAAATATTCTTTATAAATTGTATTTCTACTAATCCCAACAAAAAGGGAGCTGTCACTGTTAAGATGAATTTAAAGCTTTTTAGCTCAATTACAAGGAGGTGCTTCTACTCCCCATTCTGGTTCATTTAAAGTGACAAAGCACAAGCTGAAATCCTGAACAGCACAGAGGCAGCCTTAATGTCACTGACTACAGTATATGCTTTGAAAGCACAACAATTCCAAGTCAAAGCAGTGGCTGGAATGAACATTTTTGGTTACATGTTACATATGTTTGTCAGCTATTCAGACAACAGCAATTTATTGTGAAGAGATAATGACAATGGTTAAATATTTGAATGTGATGTTGTATAAATCAGTTGTACTATATTAACATTTACAATAGTTTATTAAACTTTAATAATAAGATGCATGTTCCTATTGTATATACAGTACCTGCGCACACTTTGGTATAGTAAATGTAACGCATCTTTGCATGTGCTTCTTAACCAGAATCACTGATTCTAAGTACCACTTGAAAAGCCCACATCAAACTGAAATTGCCACTGTGACTTTAAGCTTTCCGTGTTTGCATTGCAGTGTATTAATATTTTTCTGAAAATGGGCTTGCAAAAAATATTTAAAAGAAAATTAAAAGCAATCAATACCCCACTCCATCCACCAAGAAAATACAATGATAGAACTTGACTTGAGAAATCTACAGGTGAAGCTAATTTGAGATGATTTCAGGAAAGCACTGGCATGTTTAAACATACACCCTTGGCAGGAAAACAATGTTATATAATTAACAAGATTTTCTGTTTTTTCTCATCTCTTTTATTTTACTGGTGCCAGGACTGGTCTTCAATTTATAAGATCAAAAGAACGAAGATGTTACAAGGACATATTTTACCACTTTGGATTCCCCAAACTTGTTGGTGGTGGGCTATAGTTACTAGGTGTTGCTTGTGTTTATTCCAAGTCACTTTTTGCAATGGAGGGTGAGAAAACTACTAACACTGATTTGCTTAAATCTCTGTCAGTTAATCACTCTGGCTTCTGCCTCTGAGCTGGGTAATGTTGGGTAATGTTGTATGTCTAACACTCAGATGTATTCTTGTGTTCATCACCTTGTATTGAAATACCGTCATTCTTAGAGACATCTGAATTTGTGACAAATATATTCCATGCAGGTTTTATACTCTCAGAGTTTCCAGTTCCTTGACAAGGGTATTGGCAATAAAATCTTTGACTGAACTGAGCAACAAAAGACTGTTTCTATCGAGGTCAATATGCTTACAGTACACAAATGTGCCCAGATACCATCTACAAAAATAACATAATCAGTTCTAATATCCCTACAATTTTGTGCAGTATGCACAGCCGATGGTTCTTAAATGTAAGCAAGTAAGAAAAGGTGCAAAGAAGAATAGGAAATCTGATGCATCTTGCTTGTTTGGTGCTTGTACAGTAGGTTATTGGCCCAAGGGTTTTGTTTTCCGTTATGAAATAGTTCATGCATTTAGAATTTAATTCTCTGTCTATATATTTCAATCAGTCTCTTTCACATTCAGTTTACTAATATTTCTTAAACAATGTCATATTAATAAGGTCAAAACATTTGAGGAATACCTGATTAAGTTCCCCACAGAAATAAAATTCAAGAGCCAGAATATAATTTGTGTTATGTGAAGACCAAAACTGTACACAGTAAGGATAATTAAGATAAGATGTTAAGATAATAAATTCTACAATTTCAATAATATACATTCTGTTATAATTAGAATTACATCTAATTAGAAGATGTAAATGAAGTGATAAATAATTATATGCTTCTACAGGTTTTGCTAATACTCTAGTTTTGGTACCATCTATTAACTTTACTATTTTGCTAACTATACCAGAACCTAATGACCAGAATAATAAAGCATTTTAGTTATAAATTTTAAGTTACTTTTAAATACTCAGAATTACAGTACGTAACTACAGTAAAAAGGGCAGCAATATAAATTGCTCTTAATTTGTAACTGGAAGGAAGTGGGTTCAAATCCAAGGTGAAACTCAGCCGCTGTACTCTTGAAAAAAGATCTCAACCCAAATTGCTCCAGTAAAATACCAACTGAATAAATGCATGGATAAATTAGATTCAACCCAGTAAGCTAGTAACTAGTAAAACAGAAGATTAGATCACAGTAACGCTAATTTAAACATTTAAAACTATATTGACATGACAGATCTTTAAGCAAATTTATAAATTGAATTCTCTGACAGAATTTGGGAATAGCAGTTTTCCTAACACATATCCCTGTGGTACTCCAATATACAGTATATTACCCCTGACTAGAGCGTTCACCCCGTGCCTGTGTTCTGTTTTCTACCCTTTTACTAGTTGTGAATTCCAAAGACGTGCATTGCCCTAAATGCCTTTCACCTTTGAGATCTCAGAATTAATCTTTTATAAAGAACTTCTGACATGTACTGTAAAAACACCATCAGCTCTGTTTTCATCCATTACTGCTGTTTTGTGTCCTTATACTTTCCGGGTAAGTAAAAAAACCTGGAGATCCATTTATGAAACGAGGCATTCACTGGATTAATTTGAGTGAAATATCTTGACTATGGTACAACAGCAGCTTCTCACCGGGACTTTAAACCCATGACTCACACCTTAGCAATGTACTACACCGTGTCCAAAGATTGTGAAAATACACCTTAGCTCCAATTAGCATTTCTATAACAGTAACACAGAATTATCTCTAATTACTTGATTCAGTTTTGTCAGCCTCTTGATGGATGGGCACAGTTTTATATAAGTAAAGTCTTGAGTGACTTTTTTTTAAAATGGACTATGAATAGTGCCTTTTTTCCTTATGTATAATTAGTGGAATACCGTCATGCCCTTGGAGATTTGTTTACCCTCAGTCTCAGTGTTCTAAGTGCCCACAAGATGGCTGAATCTTCTATGTAAAATTATTTCAGATCAATCTGAACAACAGCCACTATTGCCTGAGGCACGTTACTGACTTCTTCGTTGGTAAACTCCTTAGTGAAATATTCATTTAACACATTAGCCTCTTCCCTTTCATCATATAAATTCTTCCTAGAGTTGCAAAAAACATTTTCTTTCATCCTTTACTGTTGACTTATCTCTTCCATATTGGTATTTCACCATCCATGTACAGTGTGCCACTGTCCATCACTTAAGAATCCAAATGCTTTTCAGAATATTGCTCTTGAGCCACAATCTCTGGAGCACTGCAGCTCGCATATGGATGCAGGAGTGAGACTGTGGGGAAAAGCCTATAAGGGATACAGGACTGGAAAAATGATCTGTGAATTTTAAGCCAGTGTTTGAATGACGCTGGTTGAAGAAGTACCTGTATATACAGGACAGTGGTGCTGGATGTGGATACCACTATTTTTATTATTGCATTCTAATCCCAGTGATATTGTGTTGAAGGCAAAGCTCTAAATGATTTTAAAAGATCTGTGGTCTAATGGAATAATACACCCTTGTAGGGTCAGTCTGGAGTAAAAAATGTGGACGTGTGATGCATTGGGAAGAACAATGTACTAAAACCACACAATTTCAAAGACCAGAAGGCAGAAGAAAACCCGTCAAAAGAGTTGCAATAACTTTTATTAAATAATACTGTGCAATAAAAAAACATATGCCTTATGTTAATTCAATATAGTTTTTTTTTCTCAACAGAGATGACAAAGTTTTATCTCTGGTGAAAAATGTAAATAATGAGACTTTATTGAAACTGTTAAGCATAAATTACTAACCTATTATCATTTAGAAAGGCATTACTAACAATAACACCCCCTGCTGGAACTCTGTGAGGGATAAAAAATGATTAGGCAGTCAGCCTATGTTAAACTGTTTTTCCATTTTATGATATTTTTATTAGAAATGACAGGAATTAATTCTGATATGCTGAGATACATTCATTGCTCATTCAGTAAATTTCAGATCACTGAGCTGCCATAAATGAGAAAATCTGATGCATTCTGCCTATCTGAATTGTTTTATAATATCAATACACTGATAATTACAGCTGACAGTGGCTGGCAGTTGGGTTGTGGTCAACTGCTACCTCATAGCTCTTGGGTCCTGAGCTTGATCTCTGACTGTGGTGACCTCTGCATGAAGCTTGCACATTCTCTTTGTGAAGTGCAGAGAGTATGATCTGCTGGTTAGATCTCTTAGTGTCTGAAAACTGTCCCTGTGCGTGAGCCCTGCGATGGACTGCCATCCTGTCTAGGTTGTACTGTACTGTTCCTCTGTGTGTGCAGATTTGACTCTGGCATGTCACATCCATTTGTTGGGTCATCATAATAGACTCAAGTCTCTTTCATAAGTAGTTTCTTCAAGTTCAGTCTCCCATTTTATACAGTATCTACAGTTTATTGTTTTGCAATGTGTAATAGTCAGTACCTGCCTATAATCAATGTCACCTGCCAAGTCTTGGAATCTATCCAAATCCTTGATAGTTTATAAGAGTGTGCTAATCCTCATATTTTGATACAATTTGCAAACATCACTAGTTTATTAACTATACCAAAACCTACATCTTTCAAATAAATTAAGAAAAGCAATGGTCCCAATACAGATCCATGTGGTACTCCCTTATCACTATACACGCATGACTTCCCATCTGTACTGTCTGTTAATCTGTACTGTTTTCTGTTCATTATCCAGTTCTGTAGTCATACACACTGATTACATTGCCCTGCAAATTGGGAATTACTATTTTATGAGGAATGGTATCGAAAACTTTCTAAAAATCAAAATACCTCATATTTTATGTTATGAGTGTGTTGATTACTCAGATATCCAAATGACCTCTAAAACGTTAGCTATGTTAATTCAATATAGCTCTGACCCCAAGCTTCTCTCCCTGTCTGTGTCTCATGGAGAGCAAACTGGGGAATGTGAAAAGACAAATTCCTAATGCAAGAAATTGTATATGGCTAATAAAGTGATCTCTTAATGCCTAAAGTCATGGGACCTGTGGTTTGGCTTTTGCTGCTGTTAGCCAAAACAAATGTTAATCAAAACTAATGATACTGTAGTATTCTTTTGTTTTTAAGCATGAGGTTGTGATTTTTGGTATATCTTTTTTGACACACAATGTTTACAAGCCACACACTATCTCCTATAGCATGAAAAATGTGTGTCTTATACTACTGAACATCATATACCCTTGGTGACAGAAGTGTGAGTTTGCAGACTAGATATAAAAACCAGGAACCTGATATTACCAGCTGATATTATGAATATGTTTGTCCAAACAACTCATGCAACTCATTTAAAAGGCAAAGTTAATTGAGATGCAGAAATGATTGTACATTAAAAACATTTCATGAATTCTGATTAGAAGTATATATTTTAGTATAGTTGTTAAAAAATAAAATTCTAATTAAACCACAACACTTTCATAATTAGAAATCCCTGATATTTATAATGTTTTCATTTTTATGCTGCTTAAATGTTTATTTTTCTGGTTTGGTTACTTCCAGCAATCAAAATCCAGCAGGCAGTAGCCAGACAAAAAATAATGTTAATTATTTCTAAATACAAAGCATGTTCAGTTAGCTGAAAATAATTGTTTAACAGATGTACTTGAATTGTATGCCTGATAAATTGTTACAATTGCATCCATTTCTCATTTTATAAGTGGGCACTGACAAAACAGTACGACTGGTATTGTTTTTCATGTAAATACACAAGTATAATACAATTCCTGATGATTTTGTGAAGGTGGAGGGTGGATAGTTGTTTCACCACTTGTTTCCTACTGGTGAAAAAACAGGTTGCACCAAAAGCTTCAAGTTCTAATGAGAAAGGATTCTTAAACCTATTGCTGAATAAATTCTTTCCATTGTAATGTGCACATCTAGAAGCCCTTTAACCTGTCTACAATCTCTGTTTGCATGTGTTTTCAACATGAAAGGAATCCAGGTTTTTTTACATACAACATTTATGAGGTAAGTGGGATATCACCTGGGACCCCATTCTGTGAAACTGTGCCTGTTTACCAGCCTTAGGTTACCTGTTACAAAATCTTTGTTTACCACAGCAACCACCAAGTTGGAATGACAATACGTGTAGCCTGAATGAATCCACCTCAAACTTTCAAAGCTTCACTATCACGCCAAGGCAATTGTCAAGACAGTGACACTTCAGCATCCTTCGCATGCAAGTGAATCACAGAACTGAAGATACATTTGAATCAAGGAACAGTTCTAACCATATAAAAAATAAGTTCCAAGTACAAACACTGCAGAAAAACATGAGATATGGCATATGTAACTATGAGCTGTATAGTGTGCAGTAAAATGTGTGCTTATGTAGATTAATTTAGTATATTCAGATATAAACAACTGAACAATACATTTGTGACATGTCTTCATATGTCACATTTGTGCTCAGCACATTCTTGTGCAGGTGACACCAGATACACAGCACATAAATTGTTTACTAGAACACTTCCTATTACTGTATGTTATCAGCTTGAGACCACATGATGAATCATTTTCTAAAATCCATTCCAAATGCTTGTCTCATTTTTCTAATTTGTATGGGAGTTAGGAACCCTTTTTTAAACAGTCAAGTAGCACATTTGAGATATTTTATTAATAAAAACAAACAGCCTCAATTACATTTTCTTTTGGAATGAAACATTGCCACACTCTTTCAACAGGACCTGATTAAAAAAAACACTTTCAAAAGTGAGTGGGTATCATTGTTTAAGTGCAAACCAACCATTCCAGCTTATTTTCTCCATGAACTACAGTATAACAACGTAGTGTATGAATACATAAGTCACTGCTGACCGGTGCACTTTCTTACCAGGACACTTGCTGTCAGGTTTAAGAGTACTGTTTCAGCAATACCTTCAGAAATTACATACACCTAAGAGCCATTTAATACTGTAATCTGACTAATTTTAAAAGACTTACAAATACCTGCACAGAAATTGGTTTGCACTGTACATAAAAATGCATAATGTCAGGGGTGACATTTGCTTTACATATAGGATTTTAATACAGTGTAGCATTACACTGATCTTAACTAACCCTATCATTATTTTATCATCAGGGGGTGTAAAGGGGGTGATGCAGAATATCTGAAGCTCCCTGCTGCAAGACAATTCTTTTGCACAGAGCCCTACATTAGCTGTTTATCATTAAACAAGCAATTCAGAATCTGCAAATAGGGGTCAACAGGAGCATCAGGTTGATTATTTGTGGCGTTTACCCACAGGTGAGCGAGGCTGCAGAACATACCCTTGGATGGCGACCACTGCTAAGGCAGGCAGCATATTGGTACTGTATAGCTATCTTTTAAAACCAAAATATGACACTCAAAAAATAAAGAGGTAAGACTTAACAACAATAGATATTATTGTTGTTAAGTCTTTATAAATGATTATAAAGCTTACCTGACATGTACAAGGCGTTATGAAAGGGAATTTAACTCTTTTTTTTATTGGCCAAGAGAAGTGTCTTCATCTGTTTCTAATGGTGGCCACGACTTCAAGAGCAGAACGTGCTTGTGTGTTGAGTTCACAACTCCACTGTCAGTGAGGAAATTGATTTATGTCATATTTCTTATATAAATATATAGTTCACACAATGTTATATCTCCAATATAAAAATATAGTCCACACTATTGTATGTACAGCACAAGTCAATAAAAACAGGCAGGCAATGTGAGAATTCAGCAGGAGCAGCACTGAAAACATCTCACAGACTGAAAACTAAGCAAGAGGAGATTCACCTCCTTTAGAGATTAATAGAGGATATTGAGTATTGTCTCTTTTAGATGCTATTTGTGGGTTTGGTGTTCAGCAGTTGACACTGGCAAGCCTGAGGGTGGTCCCCTTGATGATCAATAGTCAACATGAAAGAACTCTGGAGGTTCTTTAAGCCCACTAAATACCAGAACCAGCTCAGAGTCCCTAACTGCACTGCCTCTAGCAGGCTGGATCAATACTCGAAAGCACAGACACAGGCAGGACTTCCTAGGCAGTTGCAGGGAAGCAGGAAAAGGAATGACTGGGAATGGACTGGTGATGACTGGGAAAGGAGGAATGCCAGATCACCAAGAAGAAACTAAGCAGGTTTTAAATATCCTACAGTCACTACAGCTACAGCTGCACAAGCCCCACAGCTTCACAGTGGGTGGATGTAACAGAGACAGGGGTGGAAAAGGGGTGTGTGTTTTATACAGGTCTTGATTTCTCGCTTCTACAAGTCTGAAATATTTTCATGTTAGTCTTCCAGATCTTAGCTCATTTCCAAGCTCTATTCTTCATTTACATTCCATTTTAATGAAATTTGCTCAGTTTAACGTTGACAGAGTGCTAATTTAACAGCCTACACAAAACGCAAGGTGCATTTTTGTCATATACCACATGAGCTGATGGAGTTGATAAGCTTCCTATTTTTGTTGACTTCCTGACCTTTCATTTTGCTCCTACGTATCCTGCATATACCATCTTACCCTCACCCACCATCTACACTACCTTTCTGTCTGATACTTGGGGAATTTGTCTCTGCAGTTACATTTTAGTGGGAAGAGTGCAAATTAAAACAATTTACTATGCTTCTATAACACTTGACATTCACACATAAAACACACGGTGGTAATGTACAGTAAGTTGACTATTAGTGGTTTATTTAAACTTAAGCAAAATAAATATCTGAGCAACAATGTTTTTCTCCATCAATTTTGTCTTTAGGGCCACACATTTTCCTCTTAAATGCACACACTTTGTCAGAAAAGTTATTTTGTTACTAACCCATTCTTTTCCTAGTAATTTTAAAGACAAATCCCCACTGCTCCCTTTTTCTCCAGGACCAAAATTAGAATGTGTTGTAAAGTTGCTGCTTCAGATGAAACGCTAAACTCACATCCTTATGACTGAACATTAAAAAGCCCATGGCTTTTCAGAAGTGCAGGGGTGTTAACTGCAGTGTTCTGGTTAAATCCCTGTCGCGGCTTGTATGATTTGGTCTTTCTAAAGGTCTAAACCTCTCTACCTGATCTGCTACAGTGTATGGTGGGAATGCCAGGCTAACAACCATCATTCAGGTGGATGCTACACTTCAATAGTAAACCAAGTGGTTCTTTTCATATACAAGGAAGCACATTCAGATTCCTTTGGGATGAGAAGTGCTCCAGTATATAAAAATTCAAAGGATTATTTTCCTGTTAAGGATTAATGTATTAAGTGGTCCCAGAATCCCCTGGTCAATTTAGTACATACAAGCTTCAAAGCCTGCTACTAAATGGACATAAAAATGATGTATTCATAGAGTTTTTAATAAAAAATGTTGAATTTATAATCTTGCTTAATCAGCACAAGGCACAAATGAATATAATACAATAGCATGCTATGAAATCAAACAAATAATATGGATCACAGCCTTTTTATTTCTATTTAATTGTGTCATATTTTCTTTCATTTTTAAAGTGCTGAATAAGTTTCTCAGATAAATTAACAGCTAGAAGCTAAATGAGGTGCGTGAGCCAAATGGCCTCATGCTGGTCGGTATCCTTTCTTGTGCTCTAAACACGCTGCCTGAGCTGCACAGCCCGTCAGATTATAGCTCTAGATCTGTAGATATACTGTATGTACACTTCATTTTATTCTCGTTTAGTACCATGTGAAAGACCAAAATACTACAACATACAGTAAGTTTTTGATGTGAAATAAAAAAGTACAGTTGTTTTCAACAAAATGCTTTTTTTTAAATAAAGTAAAAGTCACAAGAAATTTGACAAAGATTATACACTATTTTATGTTAAGCAATGTATAAAAACATGTATCCTTCCCTTACAGTATGGTGTGACCATGAACCCAGTAAAATATTCAGTAAATCCTGCAACAAATGACCCCTTTTCGGTGTTGATTAATTTGTAATTAAAAATTATATTGTAAATTGTAAAAAAATGTAAATAATACACAAAGCTTGCTCTCTGTTGCTTTTGAGAAATAAGAATATTTATCAAACAAAACCTTTATAGCTATTACAGTAGATCATATTACATTTTTCTTTTCCACATCAGTCTGCTAGTAAAATGGAAAAAAAGGATATTTTGCTTAACTCTATTATCTAATGAAATACAGATTTAAAAAATATTCTGTAAAATGGATACTTATCTGAATGTAGAAACCTAAATAGCTCTATCATCCCATGGTCTCTTCGGTTTCAATTTACTAGACTTTTAGAATTCTTTAGCTTCTAAGAATTGCCCATTTATCATTAAAAAACTCACAAACAAACCTAAATGCAAATACAGTACATTATGCTCAAAGTGAGCACTAATTATCATGATAAAAGGAGAGACATCCACACATAATTTTAGTCAGCAGATCACTGCCGGTTTTTTGTTGGGTTTCCTTTACTCTGTATAACTCCACCACTCAGTGGTAAATATCTTCAGTGAGACTGGTCTTTCATCAGCAATCCTGACTGCCACCTTTTGATTCAGATGCAAAACTAAGTAATTTCACTCAACTTAGTGACAGAGTGACTGATGTTCTGCTGAAATGAATGAGTACACATTTAGCAAAAGCACTGTTGTATCGAAAGTGAAGAGTTAAGTTCCAAAGGTCTCTACACTTATTTCATTTAGCGCACGTTTCAATCTACTTTGTGAAATCTGTGTTGGAAAAACTTGACTAGAGCTCTATTTGATGGAAAATATGTTTAATGGCATTGATTCTATGCCTCTAGTAATTAAAATGTACTTAAGGCTTCAATCACACTAAAAGCCCCTAATAGACTTCACACATGCATGTACAAAATTGTCCTCTTCAAAAATAAATCATGGACTAAATCCGACAATATTCTGCTGTGCAACAGTCAGGTGTAATGGATGTAATTAAATATTTTGAAAATAAATATCAAACACAGAAAACGTGAGCTGAAATACAGATCCATGAAATACACAATCTACGAAGTCCTGAAGCATAGACCTGATCAGCCTCTGAAGAGATTGCTGTGGGATGTTCTGCCACTCTTCCTGTGCGATATCACCACCTGGTTACTATTTTAACCAACTGTTACTATTGTTCACCATTGGTGACCTTAACTTTTGTGTCATTGTGATTCTAGCACTGTATGATCTTGCACTGACCTACTAGAAAATCAAACGTTCCAGACTGGCTTTCAGGAATGGACAACATGTTGTATCAAGAACCTGCATTGCTGAGCAGTAAGGTTGCCCTCAAAATGCGCCAAAAGAATTTTGCATTCGTGGGGATACCTCCCTGGATCATCAACTTTCCACTGTCCTACTGGCGACATTAAGAACACACTATCTAGAACAATACCCATAACAACATCTTTCCACATCTTGTCTTCCATCAGGACTGTCAAGACTGTATTTATCTGTGAATAGAATGTAAAGGAATCCTCTCTGGACATCAGAAGATGGATGTTGCATCTATAAGACCCCCCGAGATCATTTTCATGCCGACGGTGAGCTGTAGACGTTTTGCTGACGCCTAGGTTATTTCTTTCTGGAATTTCTCTTGCTGCAGCACGACAGACTAAAAACAATTATGCAGATGAATCAGACAGATGTAATGGTCTTAGACCAGTGTAGTGACATCTGTCTTCTAGGAAGAGGTCTGTAACTCACAAAGCCAGTTCCCTGTTTCTCTGGCCTTATCTTATGGTTAATGTAGCAATTCATCTCATTCTTCAGGCTACTTCTCTCAGAGGCAAGCTGTTTTCAATCACTAAGATAGCTACCGAGTGATCATTGTTGCTGTAGTGGAGCACGTCTGTACCTTTCACTGTTGTTGAGTTTATCAATATAATCTTTTCTTCAATCTGTTCATAAAGATTCTAAATCAGCTCATTTAGACAGTTTTATCTCAACTCAATTAGCTCATGGCATCTTTATGAAATCACATGGCTTGAGTTCAGCTTTTATTATCCCAAGGAACAATACCATTCAAACAATCAACAAAACTACCAGCTCACTACTTAAGTGTGAATAACATTATATACTGTACGCCCATTGAGCTTTTATTTAAAACTTGATGATGTAAAACAAAGTTTTGCATTTTGATCATGTATCAGTGTAAGTTAAGAGTCAATGATGAAGAATACTGTTTTTTATTAACAGCCATCTGCTCTTACACATTATATTCATTACAAAATGCATTGCAATATAGAGTTTGGCATCAAGTTAATTTAATAACTTAGTCTCCTTCAAATGCAATGTTTTGCATGGTTTTGAATAGATGTGGTAGCTTTTCACGTGATTTTTCAATAGATGCTTCAGGCAAATCTAAGAATAGACTCCACTGCAAGAAATGTTTTTATGAACCCAAACCAATTGCTATCGTATAAGAAAAAGGTTAGCTTGGGATTGTTGCAGGGGAACACTTCAGTTTCTTCAAGATCAAAAAGCACTATAGTAAGAGGTTTTTTATTTGTCTGCTTTCAAAAACCTTAAGACATTCCGCCTTGGGCATTGCAGAGATTCCAACAAAAAGAACACATCTAAGTAACCATCATCTAACATCTACTGTAGATAGACTTACGAAAACTCTGAATTATGTTAAAACAATGAAAAAAACTCAAACCAAAAATTGCAGCAGCTAAAAGAAGCTTCATCAACCCTTTTCTGGCATTTTTTGTGTATATGCATTTGAAAAACCTCCTGTTTTATTCTGATAAGAATTATTTTTATTTAATTATGCAAAACGAGGTCATGCTTCGGTGATGGCAATTAATATGAAACAGCTATTAAGTAGCGAGTTTGCCAGGCTTTTATGTCAATGCCAAGTTGTGACTAAATGTTATCAGAGAAACAGTTGGATTTATTTAATTCTTTAATTAAAATGTCTCAGCAATTCAAACTTTGGTCTAAGAAATTTGACCAGTTTTCTTTCCAGTCATTTTTTTCTGTTTTAGTCTGTTCAATCTCATGTGGAAATTGACAAGAACCACTTACCCGATGTATGATGCAATTACTGTTGGCATTAAATGTGAATTTTTTCAGTTACTATCGTTTTTGCCAAGAAAGCCGCATGTAGTGCTCAGGAACTGAGAAATGCCCGATCTGTGATCATCCCTAAGTGGCAATAAATGAATTTGATATGTGATCCAAGAGGAAGTTAAGAACACACCTGCTGTTTCTTAGTCACCACTTCTGCAAGGCTGTAAAATTGAGGTCAGTGCTCCTTCCAAGCCAAGAGGAAACAGGCAGCATCACAAAGGAGGAAATGCAAACTGTTATGGAATCTTGTGCTTAATGTGCTCAGCTGTCAGAATTATTCCCAAACGTACTTGTGTTTGTGTTTTACTCTAGACCGATTTAGGAAAGTACATGGGAGTTTATAATTTTGGAAACAGGAAAAAAAGTGCATCACTACATCTTTTAAATGTTTATCACTAAGAATTGCCAAATTTGTACAAAACTAGTACAGAAATACTTCTACAAAAACCTTTTTAAAACCAATCACTTTTGAAGAATCAACACAGATCATGGAGTTTGGTGATTATTAATCTACTGAACATTGACACTTAAGATGATCTTGAATTATTTTTTACAAAACATTTTCATGCTACACAAGATGGTCCTAGTAAATGGTAGCTTCTGGAAGTTATGGCCACACACATCGGTCAGAATTCACCACAGAATTAAAAAAGGTGGTGGGAAAATTCTTAAGAATGAATCATTCTTAATAAGAAGCCAGCTATGATGCTATACCAGTTTCCTTTTCCCAGAAGTCAAGCATTATTATTTACTGTATGTTAGTCTTATGGGAGTTCACAAGACTTAAGAAAGGCCAGTCTCTCCGCACGATGACCAAAACTCAGAATATGTGAAGATATGTTGTACTATATTTTTTTCCTGTACAGTACAAAAAAAGTACTTCTGATTTTTTTCAATTTCCATAAATTAAGAAGGATGTTCATCACACAGGAAGCTGCTAGAATATAAAAAAGATAGGTTTATCAACAACCCAAACACTATTGGCCTTTCACTGCTATAATCAATGACCAGACAACAGAGAATTATAATGACCATTTCTCTGCTACTTTTTCACATCTTGCACATTCTGTGATCAGCGTTGTACACATGCTCCATGCCTGCAAGATTTCACTCAGTGCAAATGTTTGAAAGAGTTGCGTAATGAACTCGTTGACCAGTTGCTTTGACAACTAATTTAAACCAACATTAACAATGAATAAGGTGCTGTCACTCCTGTCTTTTCAACTGGTACTTACAATCTGCACTAAAAGCTCTCAGAATAAAGTCTTTATCAAGCTTTTACTTTAGCTGGAACCGAGGAATATTTCATCTGTTTGAAATGATTCAATTACTTGAATGGGGGAATTTTTATCCACTTAATGAGTTTCCCCCTACTTTGCTATTTATACCATATTTAAATGCATAATTAACTGCTTTCACCTGTCAGTCTGTCAGCTACCTATTTTACCACAGTACATAACATGTTTGTCCTGATGCTCACAAATGGTTTGTGGTTAATGGAAGCTTGATTCACTAACTAGCACATTTTGCTGTTATTTATTCCCTGATCTTCAATATATGATTTTCACCTCTCTTATCAGTCTCTTTCACAGCAGAAGAGACATTTGGAAGATATTTGGCAAACATGACCGTCCTTTTTTCACCATATGGAGAAAACAAAGAATAGTACAGGTGTTGGACATAATTAACAAATTAGTGCATTAAATGGCAATGATTTTGAGTAAATTTTGTTTCAAATTTTATTTTAAAGTAAAGTAAAGCAGAGAAAGGTTTGCCATAACAAGATATCTGTTACACCACTGCACATTTTGGAATTAAACTGACAAAAACCTATAACTACCTAGCGTCTCTTTCTAATTTAACACAGTTACCACTTGAGACCACATTAAATTTCTATGCTCATTCTGACCTCTGTTAACAGGATGTGTATTCCAAATCTGCATTATGGTAGCAGCAAAATATAATTATCTGGAAATGCAAGAGTAGCATGTCAATTAAGTGTTTTTTCAGTCAATTGATTGTAACCTTTTCACTTTACAAACTTTTTAAAGAATCTACTGTATGAACATGGCGGATAGGATGAGAAGAAAATGAAACCATATGTCCCTCTTCACTGGAATTCACATTTTTAAATCTTTGGAACTAGATGTACAGTATGCTTAGGTATATGATGTTTATGAAAACACCACTTTGAAAAACACTGGCAAAGACCTTATATTATGGTATGCGATAGTTTCCCATTAATTACTTTAGAAAATACCAATGTATTTTTGCCATGTCCATTTATCCCTTTTCTAACTGCTTCATTCAATTCAAGGTCACAGTGTTTTTGATACAGTGTAAATTAATTTCACTTATGTTTCTGTATAGATTTTATTCTTTAATTAACATAAACTGAAAAACAAGATGATAGCTCTGGAAAACCAGACACTCCCCTCTTTGCTGAACCAGACTGTATTCAAGCTCACAGTAAAATGCAGTACTCAAAATTTTGTCTTCTTCTCAAACTTCTTTTCTGCTGAGAGAATTAAGCTGGGTCTCTGAGTACTGAAGCACTTCACCACTAAGAGGTTACAACCACAAAATACCGCAATAATTCTATTTTTTTCCTTGAGAATTATGATATACTTTTGCTTAAAGGCCCCCTAGGCTGTCCACTCGTCCTCAAAAGCTCAGAGGTGCAGACATAAAAGGGTCATGCTTTAATGCTGGATCAGAAAAAAATAAAATAATCCCATATCCATGCTTTTATCAAGCCCTGCCAGCCACCATCTACCATTTGGATGTTCTAATTTAAGCAGACATTTGTTTCCTGGCTGCAGTCAGCTGCGCATTCATATGCTGCAGACGCATCCTTTACATAAAAAGCAGTTTGGCCTTTTTCTTTGACTATCTGTAAAAGATACAGAGAGGCTACTAAAGAATGAATCAAACAAACTAATAATGAGTGGAAGAATAAATTCCATTTGGAGGCTGATTGGTAATAGAGATCTTGCTTATTGCAAGATCTCGGCAGGTCTTCTCCCGTTTGAGCCCTGTATTTCCCAAGGGATTTTTAGATGGTATGAATTCTTGTTAAGATGCTACATTTCTAATGCAAAGTGATAGGTAAGACGTTAGGTATATCCTTTACTGTATGCATGTCATGGTAACTAATTAATTTTATCATTTAATTCCTTGCCACTCCACATAATGATATGCTAATGCGTGTTGCTCTTCATCATACACAATATAAGTATTTTATTGCTAATATGAGTGAAAAGTACTTAGTTTATCAGCCTATTACTAGATGAAGTAATGGAGAATTGCTTATCAAATGAAGCACTCGGTGTAGAAAGTAAGAAGGCATAGCTAATGTAGGAAGTATTCACGTCTAAAAAAAAAAACACTCACCTTTGTCACCCATAAAGCATTTTAGCTAATTGACAGCAGAGATTTTTGAATCAGTCTTAGTCAAAGTGTATGTGCTGGTAATAGAGATTTATGATAAAACCCAGTAGTTTTGTCTTTGGAAGGATTAAAAACCATTGCTGTGTTAAAAGGTTCAAATTTCTTCTTTTTGGCAGCATGGCAATCATTATAATTAGTAGTATTAAGTATTTATTTGGTTAGCAGAGACCATCCAGGGTAGCAGGCAGTTATGTATTAGAAATTAACTTGTGTTTGGACAACTCACACTGTATATAAAATGTCAGGAACAATCATTAATGTGTAGCAAGCTAACAAAACAAAAAACGAGGTCAGCACAAGCTGGGAGAGCAGCAGATGAGCTGGACTGGATGGCTAGTTTCAGCAGGAAGCCTGGGGGCTACAATAACCTAGGTGGCACAGCAGCAGGGCTCGAACCTGCATGCGTGTGGAGTAGCTGGGAAGAAAGCAGCAGAGGGAGAGGACAGTGCAGGGCAGGAACCGTGCTTTGAGGAGCTCAGATCGAGGAAGAGGAGGAGAGGCTGGCAGGGTGAAAAGATACAGACATAGAGAAGGCCATGGAGGAAAAAGGGAGGAAAAGAAGACCAGAATTTGAGAGCAGAGATGGTGGGAGTGTGTCCAGGAGAGATGACTGTGAGGAGAACTGAGTATCAAAGGGGGAACAAGATGTTAGGAGAGCTGTCAGCATGAGATAGGAAAGCCATGGCAAGACATAAGCGTGCAGAGTGGTTGCATCTGATTTGTTCACTTGTTCTTATTTCTTCCAGTTCAAGTAAAGGAACATGCTTTTTCCTCCATGTGCATCAGAAAAACAAATGATACATAAAAAATAACTTCATAATTGAATGGTCAGGTAAGAGCATTACTATTCTCTATGTGCTGCACACCTTAAAAAAATGTCTTTTTCCTTTGGTCAAATTCACATTTTGGAATTTGGTTAATGCCTCAACTTGGACTTGACAACTATACTTAAGCCTTGAACCCCAGGTACTGTAGACCTGCGAGAGACTATACACAAACTGTCACTGAGAATACCTTGTACCCCAGGCAGCCAGCCAGCTGTGGGCCACAGCTGTGCTGTGAGCTGTCAATGCCACTCCTGCACAGTCAGATTCATCCCACACAACGCCTGTGGAACACTGCCATTTCCAGATGAGTCTTTTGACACAGGGGTGGTAAAATCCCCAAAAAACCTCCAATCTACAGTATTCCACTGTGGGATGTTGGAACAATCACTCTTCGTCTAAGGAGGAGGATTTGCCCTATGCCAGCACATTTACTGTACATACTTTCTGAGGTATTCAGGCACCACTTATTTGCAGTACTGAAACTCATTTAATCAGAAACTTATACAGTATCACAATGTTGGTATAAATGTACTGTACAAGACAACACAAAACAAACAGTATATAAATGGCTGTACGTATTCCAAACTGTATGTCATTGCTTCCAAAATTGTGCTAATCTAAGAAACTACAAGATCATAGTGGTATTTTTTGTGTTTGAAATTCCAATTTAATTTAGCCTTTGGCGTCAATTGTGAATATCTGCTGTATATGCCCTGGGTTCTTAGAGAAATTGGAAGCATTAGTATGCAATACATTTTAATCTGCTTTTGGCTTTAAATTAGGACTTTATGAGTCAGAGGTCAAGTAGAGAAGATAATGGGAAGGCCTTCAGAAAAGACAGTATGTTTCATCTGATCATTTTCGAGAACAAGTATGATGTAATTCATTTCAATTACTTTTTTAAATAACCAACATGCCAAGAATTCAATATTTTGAAGTTCTTTAAAAACATTTTTGAAAAACCATCCATTAGACTGTTTAAATATCAACAATTATTTGGTACAGAAAAACTGCTCATATACAAAAGAAACTATAGCCATATAAAGAACAATTAAATGTAGTATTTAAAGTTCTAAAAAGATGAAATTCCTTGCATTCACAGACTGACCTCTCTTAGAAAATGCTTCTTTCATTATTAATAACCTTCAAAAGCGTTATAGAATATAAGAAGTGTGACAAGTTGACTTTGCCCTTTTGAAAATGCAAAAGTTGAATGCAGACATACAGTATACGCAGAGAAAAGGGCATCTTCTATCTACTATGAATAATAATTACAATAATTACATTGGCGTACCATAGATTTAAAAGATCCCCTTATATGATAAAAAGAAAAATATACATTAAATATAAGAATGCATCTTATATTAGAAAAGAAATATAATTAATCAAAACAGCTTAATGTTTTAGAACAACAAAAAACAAAATTTTAAATGTAGTATTTTAAGGCAAATAAAATATCTTCTATTAATGGAACATTAAAGGTTTATTCCATGCTGAAAAGAGAAAATGTTGTGTTTCTTTTTTTTCTTTTCAGCATGGAATAAACCTTTACATGTTCCTTTGCAGCCTACACATGCTGACGCAGCTCCCTATTTGAATTATCTTCTATTAATGTCACATGAAGGTATAAAAATTGTCCAATGTAAATGTAATGATGTATTTCCCTTGATAAAGTGAACTGCACCTTTCTCAGATTAAAAATGTAAATTGCCATCCTTCTTAACCAGCAGTTAAACATCCAAATCCAAAGCTTTTCCCCACTCTGGGGGCTGGCACAGTGGGCCTCTGACAGTTTGGAAGAGACCAGCTTAGACTGAATTGGTGTCTGTATTCTGGAAAAGTATATAAATCCTTTCCAAATAACCTTTTTTGTATTGTCAATACTTAGAAACATAAACCTTCAACGAAAAAGAAAAAGAAATAATGAGACTATCAGTAAATATATTAGGCTTTTCGCTGCTTCCATTGATAAAGGTGAAACCACCTGAAAATTAGAAACATAATTGCCAAGGTGTTCTTTGTAAATAGATTGAGCAGCAGGTTGTAATACTCATTTACAGTGTTTCTTAAGTGCTGTCTTGACTCCTTCATCTCATATAAATTCAGTTTAAATTACACCATGTTAACAGCTCTGGAAATCATTTAATATTGAGTATAAAAACAAGGCTCAGCCGTCTTTGTCCAGACTCCAGTCCTTCATCCTCTGTTTTACAGGTCCTTTAATGCTAATTATCTTGACTGCTCTATAAACTGCAGCTAATATGTTTATGTGCCAGTGGAAAATATTAACACAAAACAGAAAAAGGAGTCATTCATCAAAAACAACCAACCTCTTCTCTAAAACTCAGGTAATGAAACATGTTTTTTCTCCCTAAGAACATGCAAACACTGGTCATTTACATAAGGTGTAATATCTAAGTGATCCCTGCACAGTTGTATAAATGTACTGTAGTTACTGCATTTCAGTACTGTTATCTGTGTAGGTGGGGGTGTGGGTGATAATTTGGATTACTGTGCTCCTGGTAATAGTGAGTCATGACTAACATAAAAGAAAAATAAAGTTTCTTCGTTTTTTTGTCATCAAATGTACGTTTTTTTATGTATTAAGAGTAACCTTCTGGTGTTTGTGACTTGTCCTTTAAGTCACATATCACTTTTGGATTTGCCATCCTGGTGTTATACTGTAAATTTAACAAGCAATATAGTAATACTGAGATACAGTCACATACTGGAACACAATTGCTTTATCAACACTTCAACATTAACCAGCAAAGCCATTTCTGGAGGAAGTAAACACTTCTGTAGAAGAGCAACTGGTAGATTCTCAATAAACTCAGATTAAATGAAGTCAAAAACCAAAGACAGTGTAAGCTTTGTGCCTTAACCTTAAAATAAAACTACACATTTTTCAGGTAAGAAAACCAATCTGAGGACTAAGGTAAACCAAGCATGCTTGTACAAAACTGCTAGCTAAATGGAGAACCTCCTCTGCAAATGGAATCTTTAGTGTCCCTCTGAGATGCCATGTACTACAGTATGTCCCTGAATAATCTGCTGTGTTTGGCATCAGTTCAGAGCAACTGTAAGCCATGAAAAATGAAAGTCAAGTGCAGCATCAAACAGCCAGTCCCACAGAAATCACTGGAACCAATAGCTCCACAACAAAGGCTTTGAAAATCTGCACTCCTGTTTCCACTACACTGTGGTGCACACGCCTCAAAATGCACAGTACTTCTGAGGTAAGAAGAAATGGCAGCATACACCCATCAGTGCACAGAAAGAACACTGGTTTTCAAGGAAAACATCCTGGCATCTGTCTAGGTACTGTAAAACCGTGATCCCGCTAAATACAAAAAGAAACTTGGGAAACCTACCTTAGATGAAGAACAAAGAAAAAAATGTTTCCCTTGCTTTTTTTTCTTGATGTTGGCAAGGGCAGAATCAGAAACACGCTCAGTTTTTCTCCTCTTCCCCTTTCACAGCCTTCTGAAACAAACCAAGACACAGAGTCACAGGCGAAATGCACAAGACCTCATGTTAAACAAAATTTTCGATAAGTGATGGGAGGTGAAGAAAACGTTTTAAACACTGAAATCTAAATTTTATTTATCTTCACTCCACATTTTTTAACACAGATCCTTATAATCCCAGAGTATGTGGCTTTTTGTCTGATTTTTATGGACATTAAAGAAAATGCCACATTGTCTTCAACCAGATATGAAGAACCACCGAGTGACAGAGTTACATTATGTCCTGCTGAACACAGTGAAGACACTTGGGACTCATTGTTTGCAAGTGCTTCACTGACATTATACAGTTATGGCTTGCTCACCAGCTGCGAAAAGCTCTATTATACTAATGGACACTTCCAAACATGTTTTGATGACAAGCCTAGAAAGGGATAATGTAACTTTAAGCTTATTTGAAGAGATTTTAAATCCAAACTCTTTTCATGTATACCACATCCATCCAGGCTTTTTTTGTGCTGTACTGTAGGTTTTCCACTCATTCCTCTTGGCCAGTTGCAAGAAAAATATTTCAGAGATCACAGTAGTTTATAATGTAATACTGTAGCCAGCTAAATTACACTGTACAAATATTGCAGAACGTAGTTACTACAGCTGCACTGCAGATACTGGTTGCACATTTTTCAATGTCTTTGGACAGCTGAATGATTAATAGAAAACACATCGGCACTACGAACTGTTCTATATGGGATGACATCGGCAGTGATGTTCCACAGTTCAAAACGTCTACTTGCGCTCAACCAAAAAAGCGCATTTCTTCAAAACAGTGCAGCATTAAACAATCAGTCCCATACAGGCCTGAATATGCATCATGCTTCTGCTGTAAGGAAGAAATGGCAATATACAGTACATTCATCAGTGCACAGAAAGAACAAATCAAATCTGATGTGGTACTGACCCATTCAATGCCATTTAACTTTTTTTGGCTAATGCTTTTGTCAAAATAATTTAATAATAATTCCTTACACTTATATAGTACTTTTCTGGACACTCCACTCAAAGCACTGTACAGGTAATGAGGATCCCCACCACCACCACCAGTGTGTAGCCCCACCTGGATGATGCACCAGTACACTCCCTACTCACCAGCTCTCAGTGCAGAGGAGAGCAGAGTGATGAAGTCAGTTCAGAGATGAGGTTATTAGGAGGCCACGATTGGTAAAGGCCAGGGGGAAATTTGGCCTTTTGGCCCCAGGACACCGGGGTTACACCCCTACTCTTTTCGAGAAACGCCCTGATTTTTAATGACCACAGAGTCAGGACCTTGATTTTATATCTCCTCTGAACTACAGCGCCTTTTTACAGTATAGTGTCCCCATCGCTATACTGGGGCATTTGGACCCACACAAACCGCAGGATGAGCGCCCCCTACTGGCCCCACTAACACCTCTTCCAGCCTTAGCTTTCCCAGGAGTCTCCCCTCCAGGTACAGACCAGTCTCACACATGCTGAGCTCCAGTGGGCTGTCAGCTGTGAGCTGCAGGGTGATACAGCTGCTGGCTATTTCCACAAGTGTCATATATATATATACACACACAACATCTGATTTGTGTCCATTTAAACTACAGGTTCTTTTAACTACGCAATCTGAACTGGATCTGACCCAAAACAGAGATCTAACCACTCCTCCACACTACTTCCTTTAAAGGAGAGACCAATTCTTCAAATCAGAAAACTGCACAAGCTACTCATGAATACATCTTATCAAGTTGAGTTTAATGCAAAAATCAGATTACTGTAACCATATCTGTAGAAAATGTTAAAACACACCAAGACCACACGCAAAGTAAATAAAATTCAGATAACGGATTTGAGGTGAATTCTTGTGGTCAGGGTCATTGACTCAAATCCTGGCTGGGAACACTGCTGTTGTACCGTTGAGCAAAGTAAAAAAAATACATGTTAAGTTGTTTTGAAAAAAGTGTTGACCTAATAAATTAATAAAACACCAAACTGAGATCACTGACTTACTGTTTAGTTTCTTATATACTGTAAAGCCACCTTCAGATATAAAAAGATTTTATTGCATAGAGGCAAACAAAGAACACAAACTCATTTCATGCATGAAGTGTTCTCATACTGCTGGCCATACACAGCTGGCAGCTTTTGTTTGATTTGTTGAAGACAACTATGTGAAGCAACATCTAATAGAATAACAACAAACTTCAAAAGACATCCTGACACATTGCTGAGAAATATTTTGATTCCCAGACAAGGATAGGAAAATTCGGTATGTTTTTTTAATTTACTTATATTTTTAATCTTACACCAACCCAATTTTGGAAACACTAATTGCTTCTTTATGTCTCTGCTCACAGCAATAACTTGTGTACAGCATGTGGAGAAAGAGGAAGGGTGGATAAGCTCCCCTGTTCTGCTTTTCTTTCTTTTGAGATGCTGTATCTCCACCGTGCCTGACAGGAGAGCTCGTATTGCCTGGAGGAGAGGTACAGCACATATCTTCCTGCCGCTGCAAGCTTGCTGAAACTCAGGAAGCTACAGGAGGTGCTGTTTTGACAACATCCAAGAGACTCCTAGCCTACTAATCCCAAAGCTGGTAGAATCCTGGTCATACAGTACCCAGCTAGTGATATTACCCTGGAGTTCGGATCCTAGAGCTCAACCTGTCTTCTAGATGAGTGCCTTTCCTAAGTCTGACACATTTGAAACCTCCTGTTTATTATCTTTCAATTCTGAATCAGAACTTACAATAAAACTTGTTCAAGAGTCTGCCATGGCAGATTCACAATACTGCCATTGATGCTTCTTGCAATGTTACATCAAAACGGAGTGCATGTTTTGATTGAGGCAGCTCTACTCATATTTAGTTAATAATCCTTCCATTGTAGAACTATAGTTCAACAAGTCTAATTACAATCACTAAATTGCAAATTCGGCCAAAAAAAAAATGTTTTTGTTTTGACTCCCTTCAAAGAAGAAAAATGCAGGGCTCTTAAAAGAAGTAGCAGTGCTTTATTTATGTTATCACCACAAACATCTCGCTGTAAAGTACAACTTAATAAATTTACTAAGATACAAAGTGCTTTAGAAAAGTGACTGTGATGTGAACATACTATATACAGCGCAATGAAAAATGAAACAGCCCTGAAAAAGCAGTGCATTTAAACTCTACAAATGTAAGGACCAAGCATTCAGAGAAATGTCTCCTTGCACTTAATGCTTTTCACTGATTTTAATGGCCTATTTTAGAAAATTCCATAGATATTTCTACTGTTTTACCTGACCGTAGCTATGCACATTAATAGTTCATAAGTTAAAATGTGTTTTTTTTCTGAATCATAAAAAACCTTTTTTCCTTCTTCACCAAAGTGGTCACATGATGCTCCGAAAGGTACCTCTCACAAGTTTAAAGCTTATGTCTGCACTCCAGAGGTTTCAAGAGACACACACTAGCAATAACTGTCATTGCTCCACAGATGGCAAGGGCCATACCATCCACAACAAGCTTATCTTAAATTAAAAGAGGACCTGGGATTGATGGAGAACATACTGTACAAGCTTAATATTAAAGCTTTCAGTAGGAGCTCTCTCACTAATACACTGAGAATAATCAATAACTTGTGATCCATTTTAAAGATACAACAGTATGGGCATTCTGTGAGCGCTTTATGGGCTGTTGCAACTCTGAGCTTTCAGTGGTTACAAAAGATGTTATTATTTATAACAGACAAAGAAAGAAGTTAGAAAGGTTAGCAGGTATTGTGTTTTGCTGAATGGTAATGGTAATGTTTTTTCGTCTTTTGGATGAAGACAGACAAAGACTTTTTTTTTTATAAATGCCAGACTTAAAAATCAAAGGGTAGCTGGAAAAAAAAAGATTAATATAGCAGGCAAAGGTGAGGTGAATATAAAAGGTATGCGTAAAAGGTTTAACTGTCCAATAAAGTCAAAACAAATTAGAGTCCGTTGAAATGTCAATGAGTTCAAGTCCCATCTTTCTGTCTTCTGAAAGGGGTGCACACATTGGAGTCTAGACCACTATATACAGTATATATACTGTTTTATGTCAAATGGGTAAAGTAATTACTACAAGCATTCAAAAACAGAAGACATTCTCAGAAAAGCAACACCACTGATTCCTGCAAATAAAAAACTGAATGATGAGGACATTTTAAAGAAAACCAAAAGCTAGTGTCACAGAGTGAAAAACCCATCACCCAACAACAGTATGCTGACTTTCCATAGAAATATAGCCAGTGTCTCCAGAAGGGTGGCGCATCCGTCGTCCCTGTTCCCACACAGTGGGATTGTAAGACTCTTCTACCTGGGCCTCAGACTGAGAGAGGGCACTAGAACTGGGCACAAATCCGTTTCGGCTCTGGAGTCTTCTTCCGATGTCAGAAAATTACCAAAATATTGGGTCTCTTTTCTATTCCTTTCAGTGTGGAATAAACCTTTACCTGTTCCCTTCCAGCCTTCTTCTTCAAATACACAATTCACTGTGAAACCTAGTCACCTACTGTACAGCCATGGATCTGTGAGCACCGAGCAGTTAACTCTTCCTACGCCCAAGTCATCGGAGGGACACTTCCCACGCCACACAAGAGGGTCCTGAGCCCTAGTTAGGGGGTCTTCAAAAACCCCAGTCATGACAACTCACAAGCACACAGAGAGAGAAGAAACAGGTTTGCACCACAGCACACATGAGAGGACATAAACGCCAGATAATCTACAAACAGTAGTTTATATTTAAATATATCTACTTGTAATTATAAATAAAACAAATAGGATGCCAGTTATTTCAGTGGAATAGTACAGCGATATCCAATATTTATGCAAAATGGACTGGGAAGAAAATAATGGACAGTGGATTCTTTTTTTACTATTGGTAAATTAACTTACTTCTGACATGTTTCTTACTGAAATAAGAGGAAATCTGATGAAAGCATCAGAATAATTACAGCTTCCTAATTCTTTTTGCAACTGTGAACTGCTGCTATCAGTTCACAGCTCAGGGATCAGGGGTGTATCAGGGATCTGCTGTGTACACCATAAGCACAGTGCCGAACCACCTAGGGTTTGAGAAAATACAAACATTTATGTACTGTAAATACATTTCTAGCAGGAAAATAATAATTAATAATCATTCCTTATATAGTGCTTTTCTGGACAATCCACTGAAAGCACTTTACAGGTAATGGGGATCCGCTCCACCACCAATGTACAGCCTCACCTGGATGATACACCAGTGCACTCACCACATAGCAGCTCTCAGTGGGGAGGGGAGCAGAGTGATGAAGCCAGTTCAACAATGGGGATTATTAGGAGGCCATGATTGGTAAAGGCCAATGGGAAATTTGGCCAGGATACCAGGGTAACACCCCTACTTTTCTCAAGGCATATATAATATTAGTTTCTTTTGGCTGAGTTCCTTTGTCTTAACAGTTCCACGTGGATGGCAGTGGTCTGTTATCAAATTGCCAGGGCCTCAGAGAGCAAGTCCAGAATGCAGTTTGACAGGTTACATCATAAGATAAAATCAGATCACTTTATTACCCACATACAATTTCCTTCATTAGGAATTCATCTTTTCACATACCCCAGATTGCTCTCCATGAGACACAGGCACACAGACAGGGAGAGAAGCTGGGGGTCAGAGCGCAGGGTCAGCCATTGTACAGCGCCCCTGGAACAGTTTGGGTTAAGGGCCTTTCTCATTCCTCATTGGTGGACTTTCCAATCCTGTAAGTGGATTTATGACTGGTGAAACCTAGTCAGGGTGCAAGTCAAGACGTGCATTCCTCTTTTAACTGCAGACTGAGAAGTGCTGATTTGGGGCATTATATCCCTGGTTGCATCCAAATGCATCCAATTTAGGGTGGCCTGCTTAATGTGGTGTTAGAATGCACAGATATCCCAGTTATCAGAAACATTCTTAAGTAGCTGGCTCATGGGGTTTGACCAGTTCCTGTGTTTATTTCCAAGAGAAAAGTGAAAATTCTCAATTAATTCTACGCCTAACCATAGACTTGCTGCTATGGTAATCAAACACTCAAATCTGACACAACCTTTAAAACATCTAGCTAAATACAGCTTCTCTGCATTCAAAACATAGTAAGAGTGATCTGGATTCAAATGGATTTCTCATGACATGATACATTTTTCAATTAAGGCACAGAATGTACTTTGCAAATTAACAAAGGATGCGCACATGGAGCTGAATTCTACTCTGTCATTTTAGATTAGACAGCAGACATTTTGATCAGAGAACAAATGTCATTCTACTTTAGAATTGTTACTGTCAGTAAAATTGTGCAGTGCAGGCGTTTTTCCAGGTCTTGTATGTCATGCTCACTAAGATGTTGTAGTACCCTGGCTTCTTTTAAGAAATTGTTGAATGAGATCAATTAACTACTAACTACCAAATGGGCTACATGGCTTGGATGACCACCTGCTGGGCTAAAAATATTCACAGGAGCAAACATCCCCTTCATCCCAGCACTCAACATCTCTGAGCTTCTGAGATTTGAAGAAATCTGGTGGCAACAAGGTGGTAATATGGTAATTAGATAAATAAAACTGATAAAACTGAACTCTGATGTAAAATCCTTTCACTAATTGATGGTTAGATAATTTAATTTTTAACCTGCAGTGTGAGTTCATTGTTGGTGAAACTAATTATTTAGCCTATTAATAAGAGCAATGATGAAAAGCAATGCAACCTACTGTACCCCATTATGTAAAAGCTACTGGTACTTTTTCAAGCACCAAAATATAGGATTAACCGACATTCAGTGAAATGAATTAGCTCTACCTACAGTATTCGTGTTTCTCCCTATGGAAATAAAGCAGTACAAGTGTTACTGGGAAATATACTGGCTATGAATATATTATCTTTATTAGACAACAAGAAATCTACCCAACAAAAGCAATAAATTTTAACAGTTTACAGCCCATTCCAGCCTGAATGTACTGCTGTTTATGATGCGCATACAAATTGACATTTTCTTGTCTCATTTTTCCCCTCCTAGTTTGCTTTCTTTTCATGCTTTCTCCTGTAATTTCATAGCTGTCTGCATTTCTGAAAAGGGTGTGACATATTGCTACATCTCCTTTCCAATTCCAATCTGTTAATTTCCTTCCCAGGTGAGTTTCTGCCATATTAGAAAAAGGAATCCTAAGACACTGTTTCAATAATGATGGAGCTTGCTTTCCTCGTACACAATTATCAGGACCCTTTCTCCCTGGAGAGAACTCCACAGTCCTTTCTTACTTCAATGGATGTGGAGACGATGCAGATCTACAGTATGTTGCTTAAATAAGACCTTTACAACCTGTTGTGCAGTGAATAGTGGGTACAGTATGTGTAGAGATTTTACTCCATGTGGGAAAATGAAAATGGTGGAGCAAAGAAAAAAAGATGAGGATTAAAAAGGTGCACCATCAGAAACTTGTGTTTTAATCACAACCCCATGACCTTCTGCGTGCAACAAAGAAAAGCAAAAGGCAAATCTGACAGGCTGCTTCGAGGCTGTAAACTAAAACACTTCCTATTCAGTATTAACCCTCCAGTAAATTTTTGTCTCGAAATGTTACATAGACATTCAGTTAATATGTGTTTAGACTACCAACCTTGTGCTACAGCCTGCAGCCAGCTGTACTGTATATTCTGCAGGGGAGATGCAAATGCCAGTAACTTCTACATGTCACCAAGCTTATTGCTAACCTAACGATAGCAGGTGTTTAATGCCTCTGTAGGGTACAGTAGGTCCCCTCCACCCTTTTGACTGCCTGCGCAGGCTGTCTGATGGCTGATTATTCTCCTGTAATCTGGCCCTTGTGAGCTAGCAGGCCTGGCCAGACAGATCTGCATGAATGCATGGACGTCCCACATCTGCTGGCTGTGTGCTGCACAGGAGCTCCAGCATGAGGTCCACTTCAAAAACATTAGCTTGCCTTATTTCCTGCACGCACATCCCTTTTGCCAGGAAGGATTCTTTCATATGCTGCTTTTTAAGTGTTTACTGAAAATGCACTCAGCACCCTCCTATTGATCTCTTATTTATTCAACAAGGTACATTTGTAGCCAGCCTGACATGCTACAGCACGTACAGCACCACGAATCGGAGAAACATTCTTTCACTACTGCATGTCCACTGAAAGAAGTCATTTAGGTATTTCTGACGCTCGCTGTCTACTAAACAAAATCTTTGAATACTTGTCTGAGATTTAAATCCTTGTGTCATGCCCTGCCCTCTTCAACGGGCTTGCAGTAAATACCCGCTGTGAATGCCATATTCATCAAATACAGCACAATCAAATAGGAGTGAGTTGAAGCTGAGAAAATTTTCCTCTCCTTTCAAGACAAAGCCAGAACCTAAGATTTACATACTGTATTTCAGTTCCTTATTTTTATTTGATCCACAATTAATTCATTTCTTTCAAAATCCTGAAAGGGTCTGACAAAATGACTCCATGGACAGTGAAGAACAAGCCAGAAGACGAGTAGAGAGAAAATGGAGAATAGCAGGTGCTTTTTTTACATAAAGGAGTGTGGGAGTTTGGAAAAACTCCCAGCCATGTTGGTGAAGACAATATTCTGGCCTTTCCAGAAAAAGGCTGGAGGAGATAGTCAGATCACTTGGCTTTTAAAAATCAAATGAGCCAGGTGGGTTGAATGTCCTCATTTGTCACTGATGCAACTGACATTTTGGCTGAATGGAAACACCACAGGAATTTTCAATCACAAATGAAATTTAATATCATTCGGTAAATCTTTGTATGGCAAAACAGCATTTAACCTTGATGTACTGTACAGTACCTCACAGATGACTTAATGAAACTAAAGGTCAATTTCTAAGAATAACTACAGATCTAGTACTCTTATTTTCTATTCAAGGAATTCTTCCCCTTTAAAAATATGCTATGAATCTTTACTTTCAACAGAAAATGTAATTTTAGTCTAAAGTAAAATAATAAAAATAGCATCTGTTTATTATTCAAAGTTCTAGGCTAAAGATTCAATAAAGCAACCAACTATACCTTATTTTGAAATCAAAATCAGGGCCTCTAAGCATGCTATGAAATGTGTTCACGACTAAACTGACAATATTCCATTACTGTGTTACAGTCCCAAAACCCTATGAGTATTATCAACACTGTTTCCCAAACCTATCAACCCCTAACAGCCCAGGATATATTGATCTAGTAAACCACTTAGATCTGATCTATTTCCATGTCTACTGTATATAGAGTTAACTTAGTATTTCTATCATAAGATCGAAAGGGTTTCCAGGGTTACCCTGTGACAAAATGTTCTTAAAGAACCTGTAGATTAATCTAGTGTCTAGTGGCTATGCAGACACAAGAACAAAATATCTAAGGCATACATTTTTCAGTGAAGTCAAGGAACAGGATATGTAACTTAATTTGTATTAAGAATATATCTGATTTAGCTTTATTATATTGCTACAATTGTTGTAGTTATCTAAACTATGTAATTTACTGTAGTTAGTGAGCATGTGTGTATGAAATTGTGAAGATTCTTATTATGGTATTTAAGTCATTTAAGTCTGTTAACAAACTAATATGAGAGTGATTAAAGAAATTAGCACTGAATTAGTACTAGAGGAAAACTCAGTTAGTATCAGTTGTACTAAGACATTGACAACATCACTACAGCAGAAGAAATACAGCACACAATAGCTAGAGATCGTCACTGTACTGTATGAACTATTTTTAGGCCAAAGTACACTCAGATCTGTTTGAAAACTGCAAAAAAATGTTAATGATTGTGGGCAGTACTGCTCTCTCACTACCAGAAGAATGAACACTACTTCACCACCCATTTGAGATCACTCAGAGAAACAGAAACTGCTGTGTTCTCTCTTGAAGAGGAGAGAACAAAAGTGAGACAAGGAAGACAATAAACATTTTTTAAATAGGGTACTTTTTAATATTCATAATATAAACAGTGTTATAGATAACATTAATTATTCATTTAATGGGCTTCAATTCAACAATGCATTAAATATAATCAGCTGTGGAAATGAAGTGGTGAGGCAATTAAAACATAAACAGTGAAGTCCCCTGTGAGTTCCTTTTTAGCAAATTAGCTGCAGAACTGTCCTACAACATGACACCAGAAACCTCTACAGGGCTGCAGTATGAGGCATGATATTATGTAACACCGTGAACAACTGCACATTTGTTCACAAATTCTAGATTCTGCTGTACACACAGAGGTGCACGTACTGTACAGTAAGTGGAATGCATGTGGCTCTGTGTTCACGTCTGGGGTGCTGTCTGTGTGTGTGGAGTTTGTATGTTCTCCCCACATTTGCGTATGTTTCCTCCAGGTGCTCTGGTTTCCTCCCACAGTCAATAGACATACTGGCAGGTGAGTTGGCTTCTGGGAAAGTTGGCCCTGGTGTCAGTGTGTGTCTGAGTCTGTCTTTGCCCTGTGATGGACTAGTATCCCGTTCAGGATGTATCCAGCTTAGAGCCTGTTGCTTGCTGGGATAGGCTCCCCACACCACTGAACTGGAAGAACTGGCTAGAAAATGTAAAGATGGATATATTAAATATACTACAGCCACCCTTGGATGAAGGGAAGCCTTTAATTTTTAAATAATCATAACCGGATTACAGCTTACCTTGCCCTGGACCAAGATTTCCTAATAATGAATGCCTGGGTGGACAACTGGATTAACATATTGTAATACTATTGCGGTCAGCGTTTCTTTGAATATATACATTGTTATCTATATGGCTTAAATATGCTCAAATTGCACAGCCTAATCTTCAAGGGATGGAAAGAAAAGGTTTAATTATCCTCAGGAATAAACTCGGGTCTGTTCTGCACAGTGTATAATGTAGACATTTATACAGTGAATAGTCAAGATAAGAGTTAAGTGAACCTCCGTTTATGCAGGCTTGAAAAACATCTACATTGGCTTTCTATGCAGGTGGTTTTGTGTTCATCACTTTGTTTGTATATTTTGACATAGGGCTTATGTATTCCTCTAAAAACACAAACATGCAATAGAAGTAGCTGGAGAGCTGGAATAATGCTGGCAGTGTATTGGAATGTCAAGGCCCCAGCAATCAATAAACGGCAGCCTTAGACACATGCTGTTTCAGCCCCTGAAGAGACCTTTAATGATTTCAGATGAGCTCCTCTGGATGCTCCTGCCCATTGACATGTAAAACTGGCACCCTCAATGAATTTGTAAATTCAGATATTCTATAAGCAACACAAAGCAGAGTTATGAGAATAGAGACATAAGAATCTTCTCTTAATCTTCACAGCATTCTAATAGTTTAATCTTTTTTGCCTTCTCATTAAGTACTTTCTAAAACTGTAATTTACTAATATACATATATCCAGGAACAGTACCAAACTCTCTTGGTATGATGGCAATAATAGCAGTGCTGTAATGCAGTCATTTATTTTATAGTATTTTTTCCTATAGATTCATTTGCATTACCTTTATAGATGCATTACTGACTTACTGTACAACCGGTTCTGAAATGTCACACCTGTCCATTCAGTGCTCACAAATGGCACTGGCTATTAATTTTAAAGTCATTTTGCACTGCAGAGTAGAAATGTAGTTGACCTTACCTCCCCTACTGTATATCCTCTCCCACTCCTTGAGACCAACAGTAAAGAACTTTGAAACAAAGCTTCTACTGTATGTGGCAGCGTAATAAGGCAAGTAGATTTTTCTATGATGTTATTATTTGTAACACAAAAACTCCCTGTTTTGAGCATACTTACTGTATTATACCTGTCCTCTAAGGGGTAATGCTAATTTCTTTCCTCTGGAAGCATCTTGTTCTCTATAAGTAACAGTTAAAAAATTAACCAGATTCCCCACTCCAAAATAAAAGGTTTGGGTGAAACACCTGTTGGTGATTAACTCTGAGCAGAAGGGAGCGTAGCTCTGAATGGAGAAATTCCCAGCATCTGTTCAGTTGATTTATCAACACAGACCTGACCATGGCCACTGTCTGATCCACTAGCTCCTCAAAAATGTTTCTTAAACTCCCTGTTGCCATATAAACTGTGTTTTGAAATGTTTAATTGAAATAACTCAATCTCATTTCAAGGTTTGTAAAAATGCTAACACTCCTTAAATGTAATACCTTCTTTTACACCCTGGAATCAAACTGTCATCTAGCACCCAATCCACCAGTGTTTTATGATGTGTGAAATGCAAATTGAGAGTAGGCGGGCATATTCTGCAAGTTAATGAAATTAAGAACAGTCTATGTTGAGATCAGCTGGGCAATTAAACAGCATGCACACAAGCAGTACATTGCCGAAGTATAGCCAGAGTATAGCAAGCGGCCAGTAAAGGTTAAAGAAAGAGCTACTGTGTGACACACTATCAACGCATTATTTTCAGCTCTTCGTGAGGCAAACTGGCAGTTTTAGAGTGAAACCTAGTTGAGTGTTAATCAGGGAGAAGACTGATGATTACAGCACATACTGTACATTGCATTAATTAACGAAAAGACAAACACTCTAAGAGAAAATCCCCGTCTAAATCTTGAGTCTTCGATTACAGTTCCAGCTGAAAACTCAAGCTGACAGCCCAGAGCGGCTCTGTCCCAAATCAGGCAAATCCGTTCAGGGTAGGAGAATTTAGGGCAATGAGAGACAGAGAAACGAGGGGCATGCATCTCTTTAGGGGATCTTACAAATGGCAAGCATAGAAGAAAAGCATACTGTACCCCCTGTAATTTGCAACCGTGAAGCCCGTTACGTCTTCCATGCCTCTCTAGTAGGACTACCTGATTTTTCTGAAGAGCTTTACTGCTACCATACTATAAAGAGATACAGTAAACACAAATGCAAGGAATTTATAGTTTGCTACATTTTAGATTTTCATGACAACCATTGCACATAAAACTATGTAATACTGCAACAGAGACTATAGTATATTAGGACAGCAGTCACCATGGAGTAAGATGAAGGCACTTTGCTACTAAATTACATTTCGGATAACCTTCCGCTCTACGAAGAGCTCAGCAATGTTAAGGCTCAGTCGGAGGAGAGAGTAATTTACTTGATGATGTGTCGAAAGGACACATACTGTATCATCAATCTGTATGGCATTTCCTTGTACTGAGCTCAAATTTGCAAAGGAAATACTAAATTTCACTGGGGACTGCTTGGTCAAAATTGAATTCAATTGGCAAACCGAGTTTAAATAAAAATCTGCATTTAACATGTGGCTACACACTATTCTATAAATAATTACTGAATTACAGTAGCTTAGAAGAGCACAGTGCAGTTAAAACAGGCTCATGAATCTGGGAGAAGCATTGGAACATCACTATGAAACAGCAGCAAAACCACATTTGACTGGCAAATATTTGTCATAAGGAACAATATATTCCACATGGACTGTGTTCTGTTATTTTAGATATGTCTGTCAAACAAACAGGACTACAACTTGAATTTTCTATTGATCATAATAAATTAATAAAAGGTTTTTTTTTTACGAGACTGCTGGACTTGGAGATTTCAACCTGTCAATCTTCTCCTATGCTCCTCCTCTCTATTGTCTGCTATGCAGGTTAGTACGATCCTTTCAGACACTCCCTCTGAATCTGGGTACAGGTTATACCGCTGTCTGGCTTCATGTCCCTCAGATATTACCATCAGCCCTTTCCAGAATCTATGTCGACTCAGCACCTTGCCCAAGGAGCAGGAATGGTATTACATTGTACAGAAATACTGTAATTTTCCCTCATTAATTCAGCTCTGAAAAAAAGGTTTTCCAATGCTTTTTGTCCACTGCTATCTACAGATTTGTAGTTTTGTCTGAAACAATGAGTTATAACTGACTTCTAAAAAGTACAGTACTTGATATGAAGTATGAAAATATTACAACTTAGTGTAATGATTGGTTTTTAATGCTAAGTATTGTAATAGGGCAGCAATCTGCCTTTAACATTACACAGATCAATGTTGAAGGTGAATTAAATCTTTCATATAGTAGTGTGGTTGTGTCAATGTTGTCTGACTTGGTGGGTCGTGCGTTTTTCGAGGTTCAGCTGAGCTGTCATCCGGCATGGTTGATGCACGTTCTGGGAAGGTGTTGATATGGATATCAGTCTGATGTGATGACTGTGGTGTTGCTTTTGGCTGAGCAAATGGTAATGATTCCGACAGTTAACCTGTTATTCTGTGGAATGGCTAAATAATAAGCTGGGAGAGGTTTAGCAGCTTCATCATAATTTTGCTTTTGATACACGTCTTTGTGTGTTGCAGGTGTGTGCATTCAGCTGCTTACTTATTGTAGTTGCTTCTTGATGGATGCCTACAGATTCCCAGTACCTGAAGTTATCCCACAGGTAACCTGAATTTGGCAAGAGGGGTGCCAAATTCTGAGAAGTTACAGTATATTCTGAGGAGTGTGGTGACACAGTGGTATAATTATAATCTTTGTACTGTATATGGAAAATGTTATTATTGGCAATTGGAATGGATGTAACTGGTTTATAAATGCTAGCAACAGCGGCATGTAATTGTTAGAGAATTAAATTAGACACCTGCAGGGCTATTGTTTTCACCCAGGAGTAAGTAGGGTTGAAGGATTAAAGGGCCACTCTTCTCTGGCTGCATGGTTGCAGAAAGAGAATTAACTTCAGTGACAGACATGATCCCCAAAGTGCTGTTAAGTTGGGGATTACCAGAAGGATAAACAACAAAAAGTGTCAGCAAAATAATCCACTGTTTAGTGTTTGAGAGACGTAACAGCGGCAGGAGGATTTAGGGTTATTATTATTATCAGGACATGAAAGGGGTTATACTGTAAGTGTGGGGAGGGCATTTGGTTCGTTTTGCTTGTTCAGCTGCTTCTACTTTATTGATTCGAAGATCTCATCCGGCCTTTTCCTGAAGGATCCCAGGAAATCTGCTTAGACAACAGAATTGGAAACTTTGATCCTGTCCCCCATATCTCTTTGTGTAAATGTTTTCCTCCTGTTCTCAACCCTCTGGTTATTATTTTAGTTATTGAATATTTATTCTGCTAGGTCAATGGACGATAAACATCCAAGTGAAAGCAGAGCAAAGAATAGTATCACTGTGCTGAACTTTTGCAATACACATGGAATGATAATAATGTATTAAGGACTGCCAACCATGTCTCATGTCTCATGAAAATGCCCATGTCAAGACCAAGGCCATTTTACAAGCAGGAGAAACTGCTTTCTCATGGTCTGCGTTTTCACTTTAGACAAAAACATAAAGCTTTGATCCTCTGGGACCATCGTTCCCGGAAGTGGGCTACCCTCAGCCACCCTTGGGCTACCCTTTCAATGGGTGCCTGAGTTTCCAAAGCAGGGGAGGTTTAGAGGTTATAACACAAATGGTTAAGATAGCTCTGGAATCGGCAGAAAACAGATGGCAGCATTTAAAAGATATTCTGCTTGAACAACATCACAGAGTCACCCTTAAAGTAAATCGAAGGCAGCGGCACAATTGGTTTAATAAATCAATTAACAAAACTAGAAAAAAAAGTACAGTAAGCACCTCTAAGGGCTCCTGAACATGTACAGTACCTACACTCTTCAACAGCATGAGTTACCCCCAAGTAAACCAAGGGGAAACTAGAATGCTAAATACTACATTTGGAGCTCAAACACTTTTTTAAATGGTGAGTTTTTCTTACAGGGTGCACGTCAACAGTGTAGAAAAAAGAAATTAAGGTAAACTGGCCACCAAGGTTTTAATAATATTAAATGAAGATTTAATTCATGTGTGCCCTAGAGGAGAACTTGGGCAACATGCCTCTGTCTGAGCAAAATACGTTCTAGATGAAATAGTATTATCTTGGAAAAGGCAGATATGTTACAGGCACTAGAAGCATTTAAGATAAATCACCAGAGTCTGATGGTGTTTTAACAACTGTACTACTGTAGAGGAGGGATCTCAAACTCTGTTCCTGGGGGCTCTGGTGTCTTCTGATTTACAGTAGTCATTTAAACAATTCACAGAAATATTTTCTTTTACAGTAGATGTACTGTATATAGGATGTTTCTTAAGGTCTTTATTGGTTCATTATTCAAATAGTTCAGAAGTAAAGGTACAGTTACAGTCCTACAGTATGAAACACAATGCAAGTATTACATTGTAAATTATATGTTAGGTCAACTCGTTCAAGTGTATTACTCAAGGTAGAGGTAGTGTTGACTAGAATATTGTTGATGCAACACCAATCTGTAAAAAAGGTGACCAAGCCAAAGAGGTTATAGAGGCAATAATTGAAACTACAGTAGTTGATCATCAATATGATGATTGGATTATAGGTTACACTAAATGAGGTTTTAGAGGCATGCTGTCTTTAACCTGTTACTGTAGTTATTGCTTTTTGGACCAACAACAACAGTTAGTAAGCGATACTATCAGGGCATATAATTTTGTTATGCTAAAAGGTATCCATTATTATTTAGCTCTATTTGTGTGCCTTGAAATATTCTTAAATGTTGTGCTTCTCAGTTTTTTTCACCTGTTGATACATACTGCCAATCACTACCTGTTGTTTTATCCTCAGCAGGTCACTTTGTGACTCAAAGATCTCTGGAGGGTGTCTGGAGACCCAAGGCCCATTGTACTATATGGACAAAAATTAACCATCTGATCAGAAAGAATTAGAAAGCAAGTTGTTAAAGAATAAATAAAATAAGCAAATAAGGTCAGTCTCTCTGACATTCGTTCAATGTCACAATGTAACATTCATTCAAGTCATTCTCAGGGGAGTGAGATCATTGTTAGAACTTGAAGAGAACAAGACAGACTTGGTCACAGGAACAGACCCTGTTCATTGACATTTTATACTTAATACAGATTGAGTATGTAACCTCTCTACCTACATTATTACAATGACAAATTATAATCTCCAGATTGAAATATCTTTGAGACTCATGTGACCAGTCCTAGGTGCTAGCAGACTGTCACAAATGGGTAGGGTGTAAAATTATACACATTTGCAGAAGGTGTTTGCTAAAGTTGCAGGCAGCAGATCAAGTATTAAAGTACAGACACAAAAAAAGAAACAGCAAGTACAGTAGCTAAAACAAAGTGCATTTGAAACTTTCCTAGCTTGTGACCTTTCTTTTGCCCTTCTGAGAATGCACAGGAAGAAAGAGATGGAGACTACTAAGAGTCAGAGGATTAGCAGAGCAGTCTGACATTGTTGTTACACAAACCTTAATAAGTTAATGGTAACTGACCATTGAGGAGTGCATTAAAGAGTTCATAATCCATCAGCAATAAGGCTGTCAAGAGACTTTCTAGGACACTTCATTGCTGACAATTCCACCTCCTGAATTACTCTTGAAGTACTGGTCTTTAATCAAAACACTTTGTGCAGATGGGTGCTTGTTTCTGGAGTGATGACTGCTGTCGTAAACTAAGCTGCAGAAGAATGGATTATGTTGATTGCTGACATATGATCGGTTCGGTGAATGACTTGTTAAATATGTTGAGGGGAAAAAATGACCTAGACATCTTGGTTCGAGATTTGTAGTTCTGGTTTTCTGTGAAAATGTGACATGCTTTATGTTAGATTCGTAATACAGTTATAAAGCAAATGCCAGATTGTGCATATGTTATCAAGGATCATAAAGTAATCATTTTTCAAACACTCCCAGAGACAATTCACAAATAGTTGAAACACTTCTTAATCAGACAGTATCTACGGCAATCAGAGTATACAATTTAAGCCCAACAGAAATGCCATGGTTATGCAAATATGGTGTCATGGATGTACAGTACTTAGCCATCTTTAACATAAGTACCCTCTTGCATGTAGTCTATTATTTAATAAGGACAAAATACTGTACAATAAAATTACAAAACAAGCAAACATGAATCAAAGGCATTTTAACAGAGGACATTAAAAGCAATATTAATATTCTAAGTTTCAAGATGATAATATTTTTACTGCAATTATCAGTAATTGTATAACATCATAAACAGGTATTCAACAACAGGTTAGTATTGTATAAGCACAAGAGGACATGCACATTCTTTCAGCGCATTCAAAGGCACATTCACTGTTTATTTTTATTTCTCCTTCCAATTTGGATTTGGCAATTGCTAATCAGCTTGTCAGCACTGGGCAAGCAAGGACCATACACACATGCCTCTGAAATACTAACTTGTCAGGGATCTTCTCCATTTTTCACACTGTCAGCTCCTCGGTGAATAAAGGAGAGTTATTGTAAGAGCAATTCAGCTCTTGCTAAAAATACTGCAAGCACAAAGGTGAGCAACCTTCCTCAGGAGGTGCTTTTGAAATGCAGACATACTGTGGGATACCCAGGAAGATTCAGGTTCGCTCACAAGAACCAATTGTGTCTCACAACACGAGGAGTCTCAGAGCTACAGCAGCTACTGGTATAGTTCAGGCACAATTATACTGTATATCTAGCATTTTCACTGGCTAAACTACTCAGGTGCCATGCAAGTCATCTTTTTAAGACATCTCAGACACAGTAAATGCGAACTGTATGCCCCCTACATTCACCGTTTCATGAACCAGAAATATGCAAAAACAAACATCCCTTTGAACGTTTCTTAAATATATGTTCTTTTCCTTAAGACAAGCTGGCTGATCTTTGTACCTGGATATTGAGCTTCATTATGTCTGCAGGTTTTCTAGGTCTCTGTAAATCGGAAGGAGCTGAAGAGCTGGGAGAAGTTGGAAAATAAGTACAATTAGGACCTTTTCTAGCTGCTTTTCATGAAGAGCTACACCCGAATGAAAATCTGCAGACATACTACAGGGGGACCAATTAAGCGTGGAACAATTAGGGTAGCAGTGTCTGCATTCCAGATTTTTCCTTGCAGTGAGATATATCTGAAATTAACTGTAATATTTGGTATTATCCGTAGAATTTGGTACAGTATTATCTAAGACCTAAATGACTATAAAAGCTAATGAAGATGTCAGACAAATTACTTGTACAGCAGTAACTCCAGCCAAGTCAGATCAAAGGCTCAAGTACTGTACCACTTCCACAGAGGGATAAACAGAATTGAACCTTTGGCCAAATATGTGGGGCTGCAAGTTTTCAACATGCACTATTTCTGTATTCTTATGATTTCAAACAGAACTGGACACTATAAATTACATACAATTCAGCTTAATAAGGATCACAAAATAACAGGAATAAAACAGATGAAATTACTTTTTATTCAAGTAATAAACACATAGTAAATACAGCAGAAAGGACTTCATGAATGTATCACACTGTTCCAAAACAACTGAACAAGGCACCGAAAACTTTTCATCATCTTTAAATTTACACTTATGTGTAATAGTCTTAGACATCATAGGCACAATCAGGAGTTATAAATGCTATGAACATCGACAATTCATGCAGCATTGATCTGTATCAAAACAAAACAGACTGGTTTCAATATAGCTTGGCTTTTCAATGCATATTTTGTCATTAAGCACTGTTTGATTCAAATAGATCAGACTTTCTTTCAAATCCTTATCACAAAAACGCAAAGGACACACAAGCAGTACATGAGCAGCCTGCATGAAGTGAAGCAGTAACTAATCCATCTCTCAATGGTTAACCTTGTGAAATATTCCTGTGGGAATATACTGTAGGTTGAAATGTAATAACGCATTATGTTTTGATGCTTAATGTTGGCAAAGTACCGTATCCTACAATTCTATTTTTGCTTTGGCATTTTTATTAGCCCACACTGAAGTCTATTGGCGGGACAGTGTGAGAATCTCAGAAGTTGCTCTGTAATATTGGTGTATCACTGTAAAGATTTAGACCTTGGTTAAAGTATCCTCTCTTTATTGCAGCACTGCTTTATTGACCCACTCAGTAATTACAAAACAGCTTTGGACACGGATGGTCAGCTGATGCAGGGTGGAATGGGGCCAACAAGCTGGCTGTTAAGGGCACTATTTATTATTCTATCCACAATGGTTCATTTTCATCTCTGCAATCAGCACTTGAGTTACACATACAGTAAGTGACAGGATAAAAATAATTAAGTAATCGTCCTCATTCTTCAAATTCACATTTACAGGGCTAGAAATAGCTCTGGGGGAGGGGAGGGGGGCAAGTCTTTACCAACAAGGAGAGAGAGAGAGTGAGACAGGTAGGCATTTGGACATACTATACACGTATTATGGTTTGTGTCTCTCAACCCCTCCTCCACTGCGAATTCACACTTCTCTCGTCCGGGAGACACCTGTGTCCCCAGGTGTGATACTAATAGACAAACAATTATCTTACAATTATCAACAATCTTTCAAACAACAGGACAATAAAGCTTGAATTGAATTGAAATATTGTAAGGAAGGAGAGGTGGGGTAGTTGTCTTGCTGAATGTCTTTGCATAAAAAATCTAAATACAGAGCAGTTCTTCTCGGCTTGCCTAGCTGTTATTCAGCTACAGCATCAGATACAGTCTTCTCTGATCTTCAGCCCTGGGCTGGTGGACCAAGCCTTTTCTGTCAGTTGATTTAGTCAATGTTTGACTCAGAAATCTTTAATTGCAGAGTGAGAAGTAGAGCAGAATGTGAAGATGACTCACGGAGCTGCTGAGTTTGCTCCTTCGCTGTATCGATCAGGAAGAAACATGAGGGCAATCCTCAACCTACAGATTTGAAATGTTCAGCAAGACACAAATTAGATTTAGTGTAAAGCTTATATTCTGGAGAAAAGGTCATTCATGTCCTGTGCTTGAAATGTAACTCATTTTTTCTTCCATTCACAATTAAATAAAACATTTTCCATGAAAACAATCACCTGCAGCACGATCATTGTGAATATGGAAATACTCCACATTACAAGCCCCCTGATGTTTTTTTGCTAGTTCAGTGCAGGACAACCAGAGCTCTTACAGGCTGACACACGGTTTGCCATCCATGGTGAAATCCCATTTTATTCCCTGCGCTTCCCAGAATAGGCCCCAGTTTGCCACAACCCTCATCAATCTGATCAGGACAGGCTGGAAGTACAATTTCTTGTAAAAGTTAGGCACAATCATCTAATTTAACTTAGTTTTCTAGCGTTCAGGGGGGTCAGAGCTCTCACTCCTCAGTTTTCACGGAGACCGCCTGCATTCACACGAGGAGATTGAGTCCCCACCCCCGGCGCTGCCCAGACCCGGTGTGGCAGCCTCTCCCGGTCACCTGCACCCAGCTGATCAGCTCCTCGAGCGAATACCGAGGACGTGGAGCTCTGACCCTCACAGGGCATATCAGGGCTTTCTGTATAATTAAGTAGAGATTTTTGTTAAAGACAAATTGTTATCAACACACTGCTTTTTGATTTTAACTGAAAATATTTTTGCCCTTGAATACAAATTTGTACACACCACTTACAGTACCACTTACCGATTGGTAGTGAGTTCACTGAAGCAAGTTTCTTTTTGTTATCACAACCCGTGTATTAGTTAAAAGCAATGCTTCACAAACACTTCCAGAAACACATTCATGTACTGTTCCGCATCATTAGGACTGCTTTCCCTCTACTTCATCCTTGTGAGAAAATGTCATACAAACGGTTTCTGAGTGCTAATAAAAACTATTGTCATGAGAACAAATGCTACATAAGATTGACTGGGATCGTTCTTGCATCTTCTTTCCCTTCTTTAATTATTCATAAAGTAATTTACATTTTGAGGGAGAGCTTTGCACTCTGGGAGACAACAACATGCAAAATCTAACCTATGACAGATGCAATACTAATAGTGTAGCAAAACCAGTGTTAGTTTTCATCGCTCCTCCCTGTTAACACTGGCAGAGATATCAACATTGCCTAGGTTTAGGGTTTCAAAGCAAATATTTTGCACTGTAAAGAATGTATGGTTACTTTCTGAGAGCTTTTTCTTAACACAGCCTTGTTAAGCATACCAAATCAATTTGCAGGAAACTGCTTTATTATCACATTGTTTTCGGTCAGAAAACTGAAAGGAATATGACTATGGCCTATGACATCCAGTTTCATTTTTCACTGACACTGTAGTGACCAACAGGTGAGTGGGTCTGATGGTGATACTAACGTCACTTCTCTGTTATAGTTAAAACTGCTTCAAATGATTACTTGTGAAAACATCGGCTACTTCTTTTACATCTGGAAATGAAATGCTGCTTCAGACTAGCAATGATTTCCATCACCAAGGTAAAGATGCTACCATGTATTACTTAAAGGACTCTTCAATTTACTACACTTAAATAAATTAATAAAGGAATATATAATTCTGATGAGATATTTGCTATCTTAAGGCTGATTTTTTGGTTTATTGTAAATATGTGCATTAACTATCACTTCTGATATCCCTAGCCTACAGTACGTTAAAATTCCTAATTTCATTTGTACTGGGATATTCCCACTGATTATCAGCAGATTAGATATTTCCTTTGCATCTCATCTTCAACAAGGTGACATCTGCCTGTGAGACTTAATAGCCAAATGCACTCACGAGCTACAGTACCTGATGCAAGGACAGTCCATATTTGTTTTGCACTCGTGTAAGCACAATGATCACCCTGGATCACCCTGGTTTGACCATTTTCTGTGTTGGCCTCCAAGAAAAACTGACAGGTTTCATTATTAGAAATGAAATCCTGCATGCATACACTAAACAAATATTCTGTGTGTATAACTGTTTGACTAATGCCGAGTAAGTTACTTGTCCAAACAATTCTTGTCTTCCCCTTAAAGAAATTTAACCTTTCATTCTGGAAGTCAGCACTTTTTTAAAGTTTTATCTTTATTAAAAGATTAGGAAATAAAGTCCCAGTGGATCTATATACTTCCTCTTGATTATCCTTATGTTACACCCATAAGCATTAATAGAATAGCAAGTAATAGGTTTATTCAATGCTGAAAAAAAGAAGAAAGAGAACACAAAGTTTCGGCCGTGGAGCCTTCTTCAGGTGTGAATAGCATGCAACTGACATCACACCTTTTTTAAATACAAAGACATATTCCAGTCACATTCATCATTAGAGAGATGAGTAACTTCAAAATCCAATTCAGGATAACAGATAATAATAAATCAATTATCTGTTATTTTTCTTGGAATTTGTCAGGAAAAAGGAAAAAAAGATTGAAATTTTAAGAATCAAATACTGTCACAAAGTTATTTTTTCCTACTAAGTCTAAGACTTTCTTAATGGAATATACACCTAGTATAGATCTCAGACAGCTCAGCCTTTTTCTACGTTAATACACCAGAGCCTAAAAATTATGTACAACAGGAAAAAATCTGTCAATTGGAATAAAGCACACAAAACATTGTTACATGCTTTTAGATACAATTTAAATATAAGCTAAATCAAACAAAGTTGTTTCGCGTTTTGAAAACATTTCTGTCAAAGAAACATTTTCCATTTTTGAAATATAATTTACTCCTAATCATGTAGTTTTATCCAATTTTACTGTTTTAGTCAGACATCGTGAGAGATTGTGAAATGCCTGTAGTGTACAAACCCATGAGCTATAAAACAAAGTGTGACAACGTGAATATGCATTTCATGAAATGGGCCCAAGTGGCCACTATCCAATGACAGCCTCAAGCTTCAGGCTCTGTGACAGCACAACAGCAAGGCTATGGACACTGCTTCCACTACATGGCAAGGGTCAGGCAAGAATCAGCTGTACGCAAAAGCCTGCTGTAGTATCTGATCAGAACCCAAATGACCATCTGGGGAACATTTCAGCCAACGGCAGGTAACACTCTGATCTGGAACCTGCCTCACGCATTTTAATAAAGAAACATCCCTCCTGTGGCCCATGTGTCACATTCAGACTATATCATATTGCTGGCATGCAAGCTAATGGGGGGTCAGTATTAATTATATACTGTAGAGATAACCTGACTAATCCCATCCCAGTCCACAAGAGACTCACGCATTTAATTTGTCAGAAACCAGCTTCCAAATGATAAAAGTGAAAATGTATAATACGTATGGATCCGTGGTTAAAGGTGGATTTCTAAAATGTTGCAGTACACAATCAAGGACACTGCATAAACACCAAGTCTGTTTAAAGGTTTAATGACAGGGGATGCCAAAGACAAGTATCAGTGCTTTCACACTCACATACTGAGGGTTGCTCAGGGGATAGTTTTTCAAGGAATGTAGTTACAAGGGGTCTTTAGTCACACCAGGAAAAATCCTAAATCAAATTTTCTTATCTTTACAATCTGTGATATGATAATCAGCCCACAGTGTAAACTCTCTGGCTTATGAACGTAGAAACACTTAAAATGCATCACATACTCTAAGGAACGTGTAGGAAATATTCTTGCTTTTCAGGAGAACTAATATCATATCAAATACTGACAGCAAAACACAAAAAAACCTTAACATTAATGCCCTTTGTAAAATCTTATCTTTTTGGTGTGATTCACTCTGAAGATAACACCCTCAATTATAGTTTGGAGAGAAAAGTGTAAAACTGTCTCTTTGATCTGCTGTAGGTGTATTTTAATGCACATAAAGTGATTAATAAATTAATTTGAATAAAGTCTAGGAAGCTAGAGTTTAGCACTCAAAGATTGCCATTGTTCAGGTAAATCCATTATAATTTCCCATCTCGCTACAGTAGTAAGCTTATCATTTTAATGGCTCATTTTCTGAAGCAATTATGTAAAAAAAAATTGGAGAAATTCTAAGCAATGGGAAATTGACATATTTAGCAGTTCTTGTTACAGATAATAAAAAGAGGTTCAGTTCACCAATAATTTTTATTGGCTCCTTAATCAGAGTAAAGATATAAACTGAAATTAGCTATGACAAAGTCTTCATGGACTCTTGTCTTTCAGGAGCTGAATACAGAGGGAATAATGACCATTATGAAATGTTTCTAATAAGTAATACAATTGCTTTCAGCTTAAAAGGCAGACTTTCAAAGACAATGTCCATATCAAATAAATCTTTCCTTGAGCAGCTAGCAATCATTTTTTTGATTTGTGGTGATTTTAAAAAAATCATAAGGATATCACCTTCACCAATTTAAGACATATTTCAAAGAAAGATAAGGTTTGTGGAGAAAAAAGTAGGCATTTGACTAACTAATTACTGTACTATAATGTGCTTTCTGATTACTGACAGAAGACATTAACAGATATTGTAGCTAAGTAGAAACTTGGCAAAAGTGCTTTTTAGTGTAGTGTACATACGGGATATTAAAAATGTGTGTTTCTCAGTAGAATTTATGTGCAAGTGTTTTTCTTGTTGTCAAAATATAATGTGATGCCTATTGAAAAATAATGACATGAAAATATGATATTACACTTAGAACATTTAGAAAGTTTCAAGAAACTCAGTTTAAAGGGTTTTTCAAGAAAATGAATATACAGTAATCTGAACAATGCCCTAAATGGACCATGTGTTTCACAGATCCAGGAAGGACATAGTCTAAGCTTTCAAAACAGAATGTACTGTACAGTAACTGTGCCAGGGAGACAACCTCCTGTATCAATTACCAAAACAACAAATCTAAGCACAATGTTAGATTCTGGCAGGCTGGATTACAGCTGTCTGCTTCAAATTATCTCAAAGGATCTTAGTGAGTCTGTAAGCAGATATCAATAAAATCATATCAATAAAACTTTTTCTTGAGCAGCTAGCACTCCAGAGAGATTCAGCATGATTAGAAATATCATAAAGATGCCATCTGAAGCGATTTAAGTAAACTCTGAAATTGACCTGACTCAATAGGTCCATTTCATCTAGCTAAATCCAGATACAAAGTATAATCTCTGTGCCAAGTATTCCTCATTCAGCAGTTTTGACTGACTTGATGTGTTAGCAAAGCATTTTTTTTTTCAAAAAATAGAATGCAACAAATTTTAATATCAGCAGAAAGTAACGCTTAATGGCTTTTGGAAGAGCCTGCAATTACACATTTTGATGACAGTACAAAACAGATAAAGTACCTCCTGTGCAACTGTAACATGGCTGCTTTATTATTGGGAACAATTACTTAACTGTGTTTGAGTAGAAAATCTCCCAAAACTTCAAATTGCTGGTAGAAAAACACCAATTGGAAATCTCAAACGCTAAATGCACATTTATCTGAGATTAGACATGTAAAGTGAAGAAGAATTTATAATAAAAAGTACAAGCTCAGAATAAATCAATATCACTAAGTGAATTTCTGGACGCACCATGCTGTATTATCGGATTAGGGTGAAAACGGTACCTTTTAGTGCCAGAAAAAAAATCAAACCTTGACCCATTTGCTAACAGCAAATTCCAAACACTGATGCCTGATGACTGATGGTAGCTTTCCATCTCACAGAGAAATTGTTCATCTTCCAGACTGAAAGCCTATATGACGCATTGGGTTTGGGGTCTACCACTGGTCAACATGTGGATTAAAGTCAAGATAAAGAAAATAGAAAATCAAAACTATAATCTTTAAACATAAATGCACTATTGTAAAATGTTTGGGTTATTCTTAAATTTGGGAATTCAATTTTTGTAATTCCTCCTCTGAAAACAGAGCAACCATCCCTTATTCTCGGTCTTATTTCTAAAATGATTTATTTTTAAAAAAGGCCTATGTGGACATATTCTAACAACAACAAGGAAAACATTTATACCAAATTCTCTCTAAAAAGTAGCTTCACAGTATAAATTGGGGATTTATCATGGTCTGGAGGAATTTGAGCATCTCTTGGGTGAGACTGCATAGATGCAGTCATCTAGAAAATGGACAGGTTCCCTTTTCATTTCTTATCTAAAGCATTTATGGTAAGCCTTAAGAACACTTCAGCATACCTGTACATCTCAGTGTCAGATGAGAAAAGCCCCTGTACGACTCAAGGGAAATTCAAACTGAAAGAGACATCATCAAACAAACAAACGCCGCAGATGACCAAAAAAACTCATCTGATAAAAAGCTTCTTCCTAAATGAAATAACACTATGCTGTCCAGTGCCCAGTGGGTAGGAGAGAACAGATTGTTGTGTCTTGAGATTCTAAACGGGGCTAAAGCTATTTCATTGCCTTTAGTCTAGAGATTGTAAAGTGAAACAAAATTACTTTGTATGGAGTTAGGCTCCACTGTTGCGAAGACAAATCATACAGTTCCATCCCATTAGTTTTGTCAGCTTATAATTGCGCATCATAGGAAGACTACCCTGAAGAAAAAGAAATACTCTGATAATGTGATAATGCTGTTGGTTGATGATAGACAAACCAAATAAAAAAAACGCAAATAGCTCTAGAAACAGTACATTTACTAAGCTGAAATGTCACTTTGTACATTCACATACTTGATTGGATTCATTTCTCATCACCCCCAAAGGTTAGAGAAAATAAGAAAAAAAACAAGCTGCTTTTTAAGCACAGCAACAGAGGCTATTAAAATCTTTTCATGAGACAGAGAGAATGAGTTTCTGCCAGTGATGAAGAACACACAACCTACACTTCTGTAAAGTAACAAAGGATTCGATTCTTTATTGCACCCGCTGTATTTATTATGCACTGCATAAATTAAATGTTTTCCCTGCTAATTAAATTCTTCATAATTTCTCTTTTGTTATATTAACTCTTGTTATATTAACTTACATGGTAATTATATTTAATTTATTTCAGTAATGTTAAAGTAAAGAGCTGTTACTGTACAATGTAATAGGAAAGCAGTCTGGTTTTCTCTGAATGTTAAGATTTTCTTTGTATACTTTAGCTACATCTACAGTTTTTAACAGTATAGTTCAAAAAACTGAAATGGGAAATTAGTTCATCTTAGTAATAATTAAACATCATAGGTAAAAAATCAGGGCAACCAATTAAACATAGTCCAGCCTTCCAGGGTCTCAGCACTTCATATTATGGGCAGAAACAGCTTGTATAAAGCAGCTCATAATTGCCAACCTTTAGTCACGACACTTTCAATGTCAACTAAAGCAAACAAGCACCCATGACACCTTCCCATTATTCATTGTCATTTCTTAATCAACATTTAATTCAAGCACAAGCAGGCTTTTCTTTTTAAGCATGACCTTTTTTATCAGAATCTGCAATTAAAATAAATTGGTACTATTTGATTATTGCTACATATAATTGGTTCCATAATGAGCAAACAATTTTATTTTGCATCAGTAGTAATTACTCTGCTAATTTGTTGTTTTATCAGGAGGTTAAAGGCTGAAGAGAAAATTTAATTATAAGCTGGCATGTTAATTATTTTCCTTTATTGCTTTTTACAGTACTACCAAGACATCATGTGTTGATTCCATCAGTTTATAATTAATGCATTAGGATACAAACCTCATTTCCCATAAACATAACTTTTGAAGCAGTAATGTTAGATTTTTAGGTTTTTAGAGAGGTGCCATTATATAACTTTGTTTTGTTTTATGAAAGCTACAATATTGTAATAATCTCCAGTACATAAAACCAAGTGTATTGGAAGAGATAATGTTCTGGAGTATTTCATTTTTTTTCTTTTAACATGAGGGTCTTTGCGATTCACACATCACAGAATTTCTCTTGCTATTAGCTGGGACTTGATATTTCCTGGCTTGATAAGAGCCATCCAGTTGTTGTTCTCTCACTCAGATTCTTCAGCTTGTAAATTTGACACCCGTGCCAGGCACAGTAGTTTGAATCATGCCTCACCCTCTCCTCATTAAAAGCTGACTCTGCATTACTTTGCAACAGCTTCATTAGGCTCAGTCAGTGAAAAAAAAAACAAAGGTTTGTCTCAGAAAGAAATATATTTATGTGTAATGCTTCTTTTTTCAGACTCCACTCATTAGCAGTTCTTTTTCAAGTCAAAATCACGAACTCCTGAATTCACTTTGCTTTCTCACCTCCGTGAAAGGGTGAACCACAAACAGACGAAACCAGAAATAAAACAGATGTTATTCAGATATTCTGTACTGACTTTAAAATTCTCTGTGTGCTTGTTTCTTGGGAGGTTGCAGTTTGGATGTGAAAGCGGCGCACTAGATGCAGTATATACTCCTTCAGAATGCCATTAAGTCATATTTTCTCTGAAGCAACTTTCACAACTTGAACTTTCCAGTACAATGTATTTGTCTTCACATACAGTACACTGAGAAAGAGACAGAACTGACACTGAATTTAGTTGTTACAGTACCTTTCTGCATCTATCCTTTGATCATTAAATGCCACTGAAATCTACTAAGTCAAAAGAACTATGTGATAGGCAGAATACGTTTTTATAAAAACTGTATAACATGATTTCATAATTTATTTTCTGCGCAAATGTCAACACAAAAGTTGATATACAGTTTTCTTATTACAGATAAGTTCAAGTTCATGTTTGTCATTCCAGCCATATACAAGTATACAGTTGTACGAAATATCATTCCTACTGGTCCATGGTGCAAATACTGTACAGACAGGACACTGACATAGACATTGTAGACAGGATACACATAGTGCAAAGTGCAAATACTGCAAATTACTAAGGCAAATACATAATACAATATACACAACACACTGGGGAAGTTTCTGGAATTGGAGTGGGTGCAAGCAGATTCTGGAATTGGAGTGGGTGCAAGCTACTCCAGGGTGCTGAATAGCCTGACAGCCTACGGGAAAAAGCTGTTACAGAGTCTGGTGGAGCTAGCCTGTTAACTGCAATATCTTTTTTCCAGATGGTAGAAGGGCAAAACGTTTATGGGAGGGGTCATCTACTATACTGGAGTAGAAAACTGGAGTTGAAAAAAAGGAGTTGCTCTTTCTGGAAATGCCCTCACTCTGGTAAGGGAAACGAATGCAATAAATAAACAGCCAGCATGACACGGGGAGAACATGTGAACTCCACACAGACAGGCACTTCAGCTACGAGGCACTAACACCACACCAATGTGCTGCCATCACTTATTTTTACTTGCAACAGCAATTTCTTAAACTATATAAACTTTATAAACTATAAAGTGTTTTTATTCTATTCTGCATTGCATTTTGCCAAGCCATTTCATTACAGCTCATTGTTTTGAATGCAGGATTCCTTGGTTAAAGTATATCCTGTACATGCCATATAAACCTTGAGCTAGATTAAAGTATTCTCTGTGACATACTGTATGACATACGTGACACAAACAGTAGTAATATGTACAGTAAGATACACAAAGACGGCAAAATACAGCTAAATGAATTTAAGAAAGACAAAACCTATTTACATTACTGAGAAAAAATACATAATCCATTTTTTGAACCAAAAGAAGATTTAAATTTAACAATGTGACGATTGTCAATTACCTTCATTTAAAGTACGTTCATCATGTTTCGTTCCTAGTTATGTCAGTATATTTTTTATTTAAATTGTCAGATTTCAGTTGTCTTGTACAGATACAGTAAATATCTTTCCTGTAAAAAAAAAGGTATAATTTAAAAGCAACTGAATATTATCAACAGCATTCTAACTTGTCCTACAAATAATACATAGTTAAGTTAAACATCAGCTATACATGGTACCAAAATGGATTGTTAAATGAAATGGTCGGTCTTTGAAAAAATAAATCTACAGTTTCACTAAAATAAAGTCTGACTGTGTAGTGAGAAAATATACATTACATTTCTGTAGCTGATTAACATTAATAGTCTTTTTTCTGTTATTTTCTATGAAATAGCTCCCAATTTGTGAGTGCAGTTTGAATGGGATAAAAATAATAGACAGCAATAAAAAAAGAAAGAAAAGTTATTAAAAAAATAAACAGTAAATTATTGAGCATGCAAGGGAAACATTCACCATCACTTTAAATTAAATCACTTTTAGATTAAAGACAAAGTGGAAAAACATCATTGATTTTGGCATCAAATTCCACCTTTTCTTTTATAATAATGGCTTTATCCAATATCTGTCCCTTTTCACTGTTGGAGGAGAGTACATTTTACAGTATTCCAGTGACAGGTGGGCCTCCTGTTTAATCTGTTTCAGAAGTGACAGCCCAGACAGTTTGGAAATATTTAAAACAATGTAAGCAGCTTACAATCTAACAAGCATGTACAACAAATTGGATTGAACTTTGAGGTATTTGGAGGATTATCACAGAGTGAGAATTACATGTGAACGAGCTGGAGTCCGCCTGAGCATTCGACGTGTAATACTTCAGTTGTGAGAATTAGAAAAGGCAGCTCACGTCTGTTATTTACAGTGTCTCCGTGAGCTGCACTTTTTTTAAATTAACCATGAGAGAAGAAGTGGGTTTTGAGACAGCGACAGGTGAACGGTGTGGGCATGATGTGATGACCATGGAATAACAACACGAACCCTCTGACTCATCCATGAAGAGTATTCTGAGCCACTGAATCCGCTGGTGCTGGAGCACTACATTCATGTAGGTAGCTCCAGTTCTGTTCTCCAATTCATCCATCCGTTTTCTAACTTCTTCATCTAATTCTGGCTTGGGGCAGGGGCAAAGCCTATCTTGGCAAACAAGGGGCGTGAGGCGGGGTACACCCTGGGCGGGACACCAAGTCCCTGGCAGAGCACACACAGACGTGGGCACAAGCACTCTCTCACACCAGGGCCAATTTTCCCAGAATCCAATTCACCTACCAGCATGTCTTTGGATTACGGAAGGAAACCAGAGCACCCAGAGGAAACAAAAAACTCAAAAGAGCCTGGGAATTATAGGAGGTATTATGTTTCATTCTGCTGAGCTTATGCCAGGAACTTCCATTCATGACTTTACCACTATACAGTCGTAGATTAACTATGTCATGGATTTTATCTTCAGTTGACTTTGCCTGCCCAGTAGCACGCATCAATGTGCCCGAACAGGGGCAAGACCTGTGTATCTCTACCATCTTGATCAGGTGAAAATCAAAAAGCTTATGCAGAGGAGGTCATTTTAAAAGCAAATCATGAGAACACTGATTTAGGATAATAGTAAAATAAATTTCCACGTACTTCAATGGAGGCTATTGCTAAATTGTTGAAAAGCTGCTTGAGATGTTGGAATTTCTTGGTCTATCAGTTTGTCTCATAATGAAATATACAATCTCCTGCTCCTTCTTGGATTTACAACATGCATGTCAAGCCCAATCTTAAGGACAGTCCATTTTTTGGCATCTCCGGGACACTGCTTGTACATCTGCCAGATCACAGATGTACTGGACACACCTTCCATGCCAGAGTATTCCCTTACACTGAATCTGACTCAGTAAGCAGAGCTGAAAGCTCTTTGATAAGCAGTGCTGGGTTTAAAAACTTAAAATCTTGTCAACCATTTATTCTGTAAACCCGGTTGCAGGTTTTTGTGTCACTATTCTCATGCAATGTTCTGTAAGGTTCAGAGGATAAACACCTGCATATTTAAAATTAAAACCTTAACACAAAAGCAGAAAGTGATATTAACATTTAGTTAATAGAAATATCAATTTACAGTATATATTATCTACCTGTAAAAATGTTGTACTTAATATTTCACTATGACAGGTTGCTCTGTTGTATGACATTATTTTTATGGTGTAATATTACTCATCAAATTTCATGAACTAGTCTAAAAATGATCCTCCTTTGGTATGGGACATCATGAGTAACTGCATTATGAAAGGGGAATGAAAGTTACTTACCTATTTCCTCTTTTCTTTATTTCAATGGTTACAGCATTCTTGTGGAAGAAGATACAGCTTGATTGCATTTTCTTAGAGCAAAACTGTGACTGCATGGTCAGATATAATTCAGTTTTGAGCCTCCTGTTCCTTTTATTTCTTTCCTTGTCCTCATTCTTTAACATTGTATTTAATACATTTGTTCATTAAAAAAGAATTTGAATAGCTGTTCAAAAGACAAATGAGGTGGAATGTTCTGAGTGAATACTTACTGTAACTACATTATAGGACAAGCTGAGAAGGAGCCATTTCTGCATGGTCTTTAACAGCACTGCAAAGAAATATGTAAAGAAGTGTGCCTGCAGAAGTTTTTTACTGATTGTCTGAGGAAGATATGTCTGGAAATGGATTCCTCTTGACAACAGCGGTAGCAGGAGCTGGAAAATGCAGTTGATGAGGCATGATGCAACTTAATTACAATCTCGTCAATCGGAGTGTCTGCCCATTTTGATCTCCGTAGAGAAACAGTGAAGCAGACACACTGGGAAATGTTTAATTATTATTTCAATATTTGTTTTTTTCTAAACCTTTTGATATTACAAAAACAACAGGCCGCAACGTCAATTCTACTTGTTTCAAGCAGCCGTGGAATATTACTGTCTCCAGGACCATTCAAGTACAAACAATTGCACTCCAAGCACTCACTCTACTTCCAGCCTCAACAGTCTGAATCAAACAGCAAGGGCCCTTCAGTGTCCAAATGGGATATCACTTCTGTATAGAACAGATGCTGTTCAAAGCACGAGTTTCCCCAGTAGAATATCGACAAAACTGGCAATCTGCCATGCAGGGAGAAGTGTGGATGAGGCAGAAGACAAACAAGCAGCATCACAAAACCGTGCATATTCAATAACGAAATCACACTTTAAATTCCAATGCGCATATCGAATCTCACCGCCAGTTCCTTTAACTCCAAAGTAGCCTTTAGAATGCTTCAGCCCCATAAAAAGCAGATGGGCTTTGACCTTTCAAGCAGCACTTAAGACTCACACTACCAAGTCTAAAGAGCTTTAGATTTCAGTTTACTGAGTAAACACATTTCAACCCTGTTTAAAAAATTTTTCGAAAAAATGATGCCTTTCACACAAATAGAAAAATGCACTGACCTGAGTATGCAATCTATAATTTCTTCAATTTAAACATGTCAGGGATATACTATATATATACATTTTAAAAATTCCCAGAAGAGTTGGCATTTACTTGATTCTCGGAATTTAGCTCAGATTTGGAAACATTAAAGAGCACCAACCATTTTCTCAGCCACTTTTGCACGCTGTACATTTAACTACTGATTGAAGAAGGAAAGAATAATTTCACTTAGTACCCTTTTCACTGAAAGCAAGACTTTGTAGCAAAACCCCCTAAAGCCAGCCCAGGGCAGAATTATATACATGTGTGTATATTTATATCTAATCCCAGTTATTAAAATACACATATTGAAGAGGCAAGAAGATGAGGCTGCAAAGGGGAGGTTTAACTCCACAGTACGGTGTTCACAGTAATCCCAGATCTTGTAAAACAGACTGTGGAACAGCTCACAGATTTTCAGTGACCCCTCCCCTCCCTGCAAACACTTGAACACTTTTGCAGGCTGCTGGGGTGTCACTGCTGGAACCGGCTGTCACTCAGATTTAATTAGTTCAAAGCAGCCCTGGGTGCTAACAGCCAAATGCTTGACAGTTTTTTTGGGGTGGATTGGCCATTTTTTAGAAAACAGCATTAACCAAAACCCTCAATATAGCTACAGCCTGTTCTTGCAAAATAAAGATGGACAACTCTGATTTCAAAAAGTTTTATAGGCAGTTTCCAAACAGCTCCTAATTAAACCGTGAAAAAAGGCGATTTTACTAATTTAGCAAGGATGACAAAAATAAATAATAGATTGATATTATTATTTATATTGTACAGAGAATGAATGAAAACCAAGCCTCTCGACTTCACACTGACTTTCTACCTCCTGGGACCCGAGTACAATATTACTACAACCACACCTTTCAAACAGACTTTACAAAATTAAGAGGCTACTGCCACTTCTTAAGCTTGCCTTCCCTTGTATACTGGCCGCTATCAGTCACAGGCTGCAAATACACAGTGATATACAGTATGTGGACATAATACACAGACAACTCAAAAATTCCAACTGTGTATACAAATAGGGTTTACTTATATTTTTCAATTGGTTTATAGGGGTCTGCTGGCAGTGTCTTTAGTGCCCCCTAGTGGCAGACCCATTTTTATTCATGCCCCCTTTCCCAGTTCCACAGGGGCAATCTATCACAAGGTCGAGAGGTCTAGAGCAGGGATCAAACATACAGTATCTAGTCTGGTCCACCAAGCCCATTTATCCAGCCCATACATTAGGAGTGGTCAGATCCAATTTGTGATTCATCTAGGCTACATAATCAAATAAAGCACTTTGCACTTGGTAATGTTAGAGTAACACTGCCTTGCCTACAAAACAAAGCAGTCCCTGCAGGTCTCTACTCCTCTGTCCAATCACAGCGCACTTGTTGATGATGTCATAGATCCAGCTTGACTTGAGTGTGTCTTCACGTGAAAATAAACACCACGAGACCTAAACACATACTTTCCTAAACTCCTCCTCCAAAGTTCTGGAGCAGCCTTAGCAACAGAATCTACTATTACTGTATCTACTCAATATAAACAGCACCTGGTGTTTTTTTTTTTACTTAATTCATGAGCATAGTAATAATCACCTTGGAATTGTTCCTGAAAAAAAGCAAATGCTGTGTGGTTCAAGAGTGGTGTAAAAATTCTTATTTCTTTGCTGAAATGAGTATAAACTGGACATAGTTGGTAAGTATGAAACGGATGACTCCAATTTGACTTTGAAGGATGCATTTTTCCAAAGCTGAATTTGGAGCATGTTATCAATATGTAGGGCTGAATTATCCCAGACTCAAATCTTTTGCTTCAGAAATTCTGTTTGGAATAACTTCTGTCTGTGAACAGCTCTGTTCCGTAATGAAAAAGAAAAAGTCAGGAATTTGCACTGATCTTACCAGCCCACACCTGAAGTTCTCATGCGCAACTGAGCTTAATATTATCAGAATCTGGAGGAGGTGTTAATTCTGTCAGATTTTGATGCAATGATCCAAAATACGAGGTGCCAGACATTAGGAATAGACAGCAGCAATATACTATATAAAGCATCATACTTGATTTGATTCATTAATGACACATACTGTAATTCATTGGTCAGGTGACATGGTGGCACAGGGGTTAGCTTCGCTGCTTGGCAGTGCTGGAGACCTGTGTTGAAAACTTGGGGTTCTACTGTATCTGCTTGGAGTACAGTATGTACAGTATGTTCTCTGGAGGTTCTTGTTTCCTTGCCCAGTCCAAAACTATACTGTGAGGTTAATTTGTTTCTGGGAAAACTGGCCCTGATGTGAGTGTGCACTCATCTGTGTCTGTGTGTGCCATGCGATGACAAGCGTCCTGCCCAGGGCGTACCCTGCCTTGCGCCCACTGTTGCCGTTACTCCCCGGTGACCCTGAACTGGATTAAGGAGTAAGAACATGGATGGAGCAAATTGATTGTTAAATAATATTATTTTACAGTTTACATCATTATTTTGTAATTACTCCAGTTGTAGAAAATTTATTACTGTTTATATATCCCTGAATTCCCATTAATCTTGCCTTTTGAGAATTCCGTTTCTTTTAAAACCACTAAAATATCTAATTACAAATCAAGGCAATCTGCCTGTCACATTTTTAACATCACAGCTGCTGAGTATCTTATCAGTCCCTCAGGCAGATTTAATAGGTGATGTTGATCAATAAAACTAGGGCCCGTTTAAATTACATTTCACTCTTTCAGCTTACCAATTGATAAAGAGTACATGCATATGGTTGGGCATTTATTTTCAGCAGTTATTTAAAGAGACGTCTTGGCAATATTCTTATCAACAGAACTGAGATGTACAATACAGTAATCATAGCTATGATATTTTAAAAACGTGCCTTTAATAATGCCAATTTACTGTACATCCCAAACTTAGAAGGTAATGAGCACATTTTGCTAAATTGTGATCTGGTGAAGACACAATGACAACTAGTTGCATTTTGAAGAAACGTACTGTATGTCATTTTAAACTAAACCGCAAAAACAATACTCCTATAATACTGTGTAATGGCTGTCTCTGATATCTGAATGAATTGTTTATATATGTTTGGTTGTATTGTATGTGTTATTTGTAAGGTACATACAGCATGTGCTGCTAGAGGCAGATTTAAATCACATCTGACCCACCATGACAAATTAGTTTGACACCCCTAGTTTAGCCTAACACAGGTCCTGGAGGGCCTAGTGTCTGCTGATTTTTCCTCCACCCCTAGTAATCAATTAAACAATTAATCTAATTATTTTCTTAGTCAGACGTGTAGGATGTTACTAAAGGTCTTACACAGTTGATTAATCAGAACTCTCACTTTGTTAAAGGTACAGTTACTTACTGTATAAAAAAGGCTGTAGGGCCTACAGGAACAGAGTCTTACAATCCCGGTCTAAAGCATGATTAGAAAATAAAAACAAATACAAAAAAAGAAAGACATTTTTTAGCCTACTGCATATGGAGTTGTAGAGTTACTCTGTACAATCTTATTAAAAAGATTAAATATTAACCAAATAACAGAGCACGAGTGTCTGTTTAATCTATTTGGTTAATAATAACAGCAAGACAAAATCCTTTCCTTTGGTTCTTTATAACAATGATAGGAGCTGAAAGTGAATGTTTTTTTCTTTGCCCAAGTATATTAAGGATCAGCATCTAGCTTAAGGTCGGAGTCCAAGGTTAAAACTGCCTCCAGGGCTTCTTGCATTGTATTACTCACAGTGCTTGATATAGGAGGCAAATGAACAAAGCCATGGGTTGATCCAAAGCAGAAAATCAATTCATTTTTATACAGATATTCTGTTTCTACAAATGTGTTGCAGAGTGTATGTGAGCCATAGAAATATATAATATCATCTGCTACATAGCTGTAGCCAAGCTTACCTTCAGGTAAAAGCAGAGTAAAAACAGCAACAATAAGTCTTTAGAATGAGCTAGGCTCAGAGCACATAAACAGAAAAGACTGTGAAAGAGCGAAGTTATGGCCGTGCCGTAGCCTGATGCTTTCCCCTTGTTTGACCAGATGGTGCCAAATCTGGATGTGTTGCAATGCCAGTGCCCCTGTCAGGAGCAGAAGGAGATTATTATAGAGATAGAAAAGGTGTGTGGGGCTTAGTTAGACACGACACATGTGGCATCACTGTGCCAGTCAGGTTTCCAAAGACTCTTGTTCATTGGTGTATTCACTGGTGTTCATTCGTGTATGCAGTGGAAAAACTGAAAGGAATGTTAACTAATTTTAAGCATTCTCTTTATGGGGATGAAGCCTTCATTTAAACATCTTTTAAAGACGGCAGCTAAAAATCATTTAATGAACTGCCAAGTAGTTTTTTATTGTTTATATTCAGTCACCAGAAGAAAAAAAACATTTGTCCTTGAAGCTCATGATCTCTGCCTTTAAACATTCACATTTCCCAGTTTCCAATTGCCAGTTCTGAAACCACTTATGGCCTTGCTACAGCCCTCATTATTAACAGTGGGGGATGTTACAGTCACGGTTTCCTTCAAAACGTGCAATTAATGAGGTCGAGCCTGAGTCATGTCATTACCTGTGTGGCACCAGAATTCTCCAAGAAGCAGTGCACCTTGGGCACTGTCATCAGGGGTCCAGTGGGGATTAGGAACATTGAGTTTGTGTCTGAAGAGTGATTACCTCATGGGGAATCCTGGCTACAGAGAGATCATAATGTAGCCCAGAGAAAATATCTGAACTAAAATGAGCTCGGACTGCACTCTGAACAAAATCCTTCACTAGTTGAGCCTCCTTTGTGAATAAGACTGTTACACTTGAATGATAAGTTCATATTCCTCATTCTTGCTCCATGACAGATGGTGTGAACACTTGTTGTTGTAAAAAGTTGTAAACCAACTGGATCTTCTTCAAATTAGGTGCATTATGTTTGGGTGAGACAGTACTAAATGGTAGTTAGCACTTCTGTCTCTCAGCTCTTGGGTCCTGGACTGGATTCTTGACTAGGTCAGCTTCTGTGTGGTATCTGCATGCTTTCTCTAGAGCAGCTGGGTTTTCTCCAGGTGCCCCAGTTTATTCCCCGGCATTCCACATACACACTAGATAGTTTCATGGGATTATAAAATGTGTGCATGTGTGAAGGACTGAAGAAAGGGTGTACTCCTAACCTTCATCCTGTGATTCAGGGATAGGCATCCGCAGACCGTAGCCCTTACCCATTGCCTCTCTGAAGATGGTTGCATGACGTTCACATTTTAAATGTCTGGATTATTTCTGATGACACCAAACACACTTCCTCCGAACCCAGGTTAAGGAGCAAAAGAGACAAACTATCCACACATCGGTATGGCATAACATGGCCTTTAACGCATTCATCAGTTTATTCAATTCTGATGACAGAAAGACAATAGACAAATCTCTTCTTAACAACAAGTTTCTTTTTATGAAGAGTGGTAATATATCAGCAGCATCTTGAAAGCTAAGGACAGGTTATTGGCTATGCTCCCAGCAGAAACCATAAAATAAACATCAGCTGTGTGTCAATATACAGTACACGAGACAGGTCTTTTATATGTCTTTGATTTTAAATGTCTTTAAAAATGAAGGTCAAAGAATTTCACAATTGCCTCTCCTGCCCAACATTTGCAGGTCACAGTGAAACCAGAGAAGCAGTCATTTTTGTTTGGAAGTAAAATAGTACTTCCCATCACTACCAATACTTTGGAAGAAAAATGAATTGTATTGGTAGTAAAATTACTTTGAATATCAGAGTTCCATGAATTGATATTCTACTCACCTAGTATTCTGCATCTCCATCAACTACAATAAAATAAGCTACACTATGTCCTTTTGACTGCCTAGTTTTATTTTCCATGTCAAGCTCGTTTTCTAGGCTTCCACTACCATGGAGCACGAGAAGGTTGTATCCTTGAGGCTGCAGTCTGTGTAACAGCCTCTGTGGCTGTTGGGGAGAAGCAGCTCCATAACATCAAAGCGGGGAGAAAAGCATTTCTCCAGCAGGTTCACTTGCTAAGACACTTGATAGGTTCATGGACTAACCCCTGCTGTTCTGGATTGAAGTTTACAACTAAAATGCATAAAGTTTACTGGATTTATAAAGTTTTAACTAATTGGGGCCTGAAATTATTTGTAACTTAAACAGTTCTAGGAACATTCAGTAATGTATTATGCTATATTCATCTTCACCATCTAATTTGCTCTTTAATAACGCTGCAAAGCAATGTAATTAGTACAAATAAAATCTGAATTATTATTATTATCATCATCTTACATGTGATGTACAGACTGCTGCCTTTTCAGGGCCTTTTTCTTTTTATCTTTCTGCACTGCCCATTCTAGTGAACATCAATGGATTTTTTTCCTTTCAGTGGTTGTGTATTGTGCTTAAGTGAAGAAATAGGGGCATAGAGCAGCCCAGTGGCCTGAGAATGTACAGTTTGTACAAAACAGCCTTTTTCCTTGAGAACACAACCATGACTGGAGCCTCGGAGCGAATGAAAAACACAATCCCTGCACACTTGGCCTCAGCCCAGGGTATGCCCTGGGTTCATACACAGCCAGGGCAGGAATGAGTTCACCATGGATCCTTTCCTTGCCATGGATCAGAAGACAATACTGCACAAACATAACTGTGGATCAGCAGCAACAACCTTTGATCCCACACACACGGACTGGCAAAAGTTCAATCATCCAGTTTCGAGCCACTCATCTCCAAACTGCAGATTTTATCTGCTCTTTAAGTCCTTTCCTGGTTGACCCACTTAGGAGCCCCCAACACTTTTCAACAACACACTTAATGCTGTGAAATGAAAATTCTAGAAATGCTAAACAATCATACCGTTATCAATGAGCGGAAAGACTTGCAGATAAAACTATTAGACTACTACTAGAACTGCTGGTGGGATTTATGAAGGACTGTTTTCATGTGATGCATGAGGGAAAAGGCACCATTCAACACAATTAGATCAAGCTTGGTTTTGAAAGGCTGGGAATTATAAAGGTTAATCTGAATCCTTCATTCAATTATGTAGTCTTTGCTCCAGGTCTTTACACAAATAAACTTTTAACCCCAGTTTTGCCTCAGGCAACTTTGATTGATTTAGATCAAATCAGAACAGCGAGCTAACTGTTTTACCTATGTTATCACCAGGATTACTGGTTTGAAAACATCATAATAAAATCAGTGAATATCAAGTGGCAGTTAATGGTAGACATTTTTAAAGTTGACCGTCAAATCCACACACTCCTGCCTATAAAACATTTTGAAAGGGGAAGGGAAACGACGGAAGTTCACTAAATGTATTCTTCTAATATTGTACCATCGTCTCTACACTTTTTTACTATTTTTAAGGAGACTGCTAGTTTAATAATTTACAGTAATGCTGCCTAGCTGATCCTTGTTTTTCTGAACAGAGAGAAGGGTTTATTTAGAAGACAGGGTGAAATCATCACTCCTCCCCTTTTCAAATCGGCCTTAATCACTCTTCCCTGGTACTGTATTTTAATTACCCCAGCAGAGACAAATGCAGTGAGCTGTGAGAGAGCAAGACAGGGGATAGCACCTGTTAGTCCACTTTAGACACATGCAGTACAACAGAGCTGATGATGTACCTGTTCCCCACAGTGGAAAGAAAAACAGCTGCTAATTGTATTGACTTTATAATCACTTTCAGATCTATTTGTATGCTGTACATTTTAGACAGCTACAGACTGAAGAGCCACCTTTGCTCAGTTTTCACATACTGTACTTTTGTCCAGTTTGAAGTAAACTTTTATCTTAACTCTGTAAAGAATCAAACAGAATGGCTGACACCTAAGGAACTTTGAAAAAAGAACAACATTCCTACAACATGGGTCAGATGTCATTTTCAACAAACCAAATTTAGCATTTTTTGTTTACTGTGGCCTTTTCATAGACATTTTTAATATTAACAGAGCATATCATGAACAGATTTACCATGCTCAGTGTGGACTGGTTCAATGGATTTGAAGCTACAGTACAGTAAGTACAAGAAGATGATGGTAATTGATTCAGCTGTCATACTGTACATGCCTATGTGAGTGCAAATGAGTAAACACAAGACGTTGTTCCCATCAGCAAAATTATATTTCCCACAGCTGTTATAATACATCCATTCCTTTTAAATGCTTCAACCTGAGTGTTGACCATGCTCATGAAAACGTCCTATATCAGCTCATTTGTGACTTAAAGAAAAACAATTAATTCTACTAAATTAAACTTCGACTTTAAAGAAGTTACAAGAAGTGACACACTCTTTTGTAGTGTAATATATTCCTCTGCGGTGGGCCAATCTTAAGATAAGCTGCTTTCACACTTTCAGAGTGATACCAGAACTTCTGGACAATTGAAGTACCAAGACATTGAGCATTTCCTGAGAGCCATTTTTTATCTGATTTAACTGAAATAAATTAAATGGATGTCATAATATTTTAATGAGACTGAATAAAATTACAGCCTGAGCACACATTCCACAGCTAAAGTTAAAAAAACATTCAGTCAAGACAGCAGATATAAAAAAGGCTGGGAATCATACCTAACATCTTCAAGAGTCAAAGCAGGTTTGCTTTTAACACTGTATTGCAAATGAAAAGTTCTGGAAATAAGGATACCAAAATGCTGGAATTCTTACAGAGGAGACCCTGCTAGATAAGTCTGCCAGGTATTTCATGTCCAACAATGCTCAAGTTGACACGTCACTGAAAAACATTTGCTCATTTGAACAAAAAAACAGGCTGCACAGGAAAAGTCATGGCTGCCTTGGCTTGTCAAATTTTAATTAATCAAGTTGTATATACACTCAAGGGGTTCAATTTTAGAGATTTGAACAGATCTTAATCTTTAACCAATAACAGACTATTACTGTAGGTCCCGTCTTTCTTACATATTTACATATATAAGATAACAAAAGTGCATATTTCCAAATATCTATTGTCTGTCATCCTCCTACCAGCACATACAGTTGTGATTCATAAAGAACTCCATGCTCCCTGACTACCTCCATCTCTGGATGGAACACAGAGCACAGCGCTGCTTTGATTTGTGCCCACCTTCAAGAATCCCAGGAGTTCAATTCCTTTATGAATCACAGCGGCATAATTAGGTTTACGTACACTTAGTCAACATCTGTGATCTTTTCTCCACTGAAACAAAAAATACCACATTCCAACCAGGAGCCTGTTCAGATACTGCGCCCCCCATCAGTAAGAAAGCATTGGACTGAAGATGATCTCCATGATGTAATCACGAGCTTTCTTGCAGACAGTGCCTTGGTGTGTATTCCAAATGAAGGATAATTAGATGATCTGTACTTTTGAACATTTCTACTCAGCATTATCACTGCTAAACTGTACAGGGCAGATGGGAAATGGAGATGTCTTTAACGGGAGTATATATTTATCAATCATTACTATTAATTACTATAGTTCAAAACCTATTTTACAACACAATTCTCCCCAAATGCAATGCACGTATTCAATCTCTTCAAAATAATGTGCATTAAAATGGTCATGAATTAATTTAGAATGAGATATATTACTTTAGTTGTTTCCCGCCCAAAGTATGAATTACATGGTGAACAATAACTGTAGCATCATCCCAGTTATGAAGGGTGATAGTAGCTAAACCACATCTTACTAAGATAAGTGGTTAAAATATGTATAACATGGGATATTAACTAACCTAATGTGGGGCAGTATTAGGTACTGCCACACTTAAGACCCCACAATGTGAAAGTGAAGTTGGTGTAATCAAGCAAAGGAGTGAAGAGATTCTTATAACCTTCTTAAAAACACAGACCTTTTTACAGTATTAGTAGATGGAATAAGTCTCCCTAATTCTGAATCATATAAGTGTATTAAAAATCCATCACAAAGAAAAGAAATGAAAAAAAGAATGACAGCTCGTAAAATTAAAGCAATAGACTGTGGTTATCTCCTCAAATAATGACATGTGAGCACCTTAATAGAAATAGGAATGACAGATGTGAAGAAAGGTACAATTTACTAAAAGGTATTCTGTGTTAAAATGATCTAAATCTGCCAGGTTTCACACTTCTAAGGTAGTGTTGCAAAACAAAAAAAAACATTAAATCAGTTAAAAGACTTGGACTTAAATAGGTACTAAAGGCAAAAAGAGAGCAAAGTACTCTAATGCACTGGTTATTTCAGCTTCAGGCAAGACAGGATCATATAAGTCATTCCACTCATGTTCTCTGCAGATAGACAGTTCTGCTCCTGGGTGCTGTCCAATACTTCAGCAAAGGTTTCTTACCGGCCACACAAAGCACACACTGACTCGCTGCCCCCTTGCAGGTGCTGTGATTCTCCTTACAATTGTTCAATCTGCAAGTCATTAACACTTCTTAAATTCTTCCCAAAAATAGTATCACCCATTAAGGTCTTTGTGCGTCACATAAGTAAGAGGACACAAAGACATACTGTAACAAAAGAGAACATAATTTTCATAAAAACAATTAAAATACTTTACTTCATGACACAGTACTTAGGAGAAAATGAGTTTAATATTATCTTTAGCAGTTAAGAAAACTGGGTAATAAACTTTTGAATTTGCAGTACAAAATAAACGTTTTTTTATTTTTTAACACAGGCTGCACTTCCCACAAAAGGAAACAGTTCATTTGACCATTCTAAACATAATCAATAAAGAAGAATATTTGTGGGTCCACATCTTATCAACACAATTGCACGTGCACAATAAAAACACAGTCAAATGATATTCCCCAAAACGTCTTAAATGTGTCATGCCAAAACAGTAAATTATAGAAAGCAGTATACCATCCTTCGAATGAGACGTAAAATCGAGGTCCTGACTCTCTGTGGTCATTAGAAATCCCAGGGTGTTTCTCGAAAAGAGTAGGGGTGTAACCCCGGCGTCCTGGCCAAATTTCCCATTGGCCCTTACCAATCATGGCCTCCTAATAATCCCCCTCTATGAATTGGCTTCATTACTCTGCTCTCCTCCCCACTGATAGCTGGTGTGTGGGGAGCGTTCTGGCGCACTATGGCTGCCGTCGCATCATCCAGGTGGGGCTGCACACTGGTGGTGGTGGAGGGGAGTCCCCATCACCTGTAAAGTGCTTTAAGTGGAGTGTCCAGAAAAGCGCTATATAAGTGTAAGCATTATTATTATTATTATTATTATTATTATTATTATTATTATTATTATACTGTATCTCTTCAAGAACAAACAAGCTGACAGCATAAACTAAATGGTGTTCATTTAAAAAGACAGAATGATGTTAACTCTCACATAGGCAGCTTAACTCCTCTGTAACTGTAAAACCCGGAGGTTATCCTGGCCGTTCAGGAGGAATGTGGGTAGCTCCCTCATCAAAAGAATAACAAGGCGAACAGAAGAAATAGAATTACTGAAATATTTAAAAGGTAAAGTAGCTATATAATAAGGACAGAAATATTACCGTCACACATTCTTTGAAATCCAAACTAAATACTGAATTTCCATTTCACTCTTATTAAAAGGGCTTCAGAATCCCATTATAGTTTAAAGAACACAATCTTTCAGACTCGATTTAAAAGTAATGTCACATCGAGCTATTAAGTACAAAGGCATTGAGAACAATTTCCTTTTTTTGCCCCCTGCCCACTGGGTAGTTCAGCTAGCAGATGGAGGGCTGTAGCAGCACATGCATCAGTGCAAAAGTATTCTTTTTCAAAATCAAGGACTTTAAACAACAGCCTTTGTCATGTAATGGCTCTGCCTGGAGGAGGCATTAAGTGAAATGAGAAAGAGCTGTTCCTCTGGCACAATGCCAGCGCACAGCATTGTTCATCATCTCTGAGAGCAGATATCTTCCAGTAGACCCAGTGCACTGGTTAAAGCTTAAATGCAGGAACTATGACCTGAATCGCAAATGCTCAAAGCTGCATCCATAGAGCCTTTTCTCAAGCCAATCTATTGAATCTTTGAGAACACTGCTGTCTGGTCAGCTTAGCACACCTTGAGTCTGTGTTTAGATTACACTTCTTAGATTTCTAACTTTTCAGTTTATACCTACAACTTAACATCTTAACATTGCTTAGAACTGTAGATCAATTGTGAAAAGATTTCTGGGTTAAGGTCACATAAAGGCCCATATAGAGAGAAAGCAAGAAAGAAACAATGAGTGCAAAAAGGAAGAAAAATGAGAAGGAGAGAGAACTAGCAGCGGTAAGTACAAATACGGCAAAACTGTGTAATACTGCCTGTAGTTTAAAAGCAATGCTCTGTTATGGAAAGGAACAGGTAACGAGTTTATTCCATGCTGAAAAGAAAAGAAAGGAAACAACGTTTCGGCTTTGGAGCCTTCTACAGGCATGAGCAGGGGCCCGGTGTTCTTATTCTTTGGCACAGCTCTTGTATCGTGGTGTACATCTGTAAGTCATCAATGAGACTTCACTGGTAGGAAGTGAAAACATGTGCATGGCAACATCCATGTATAGTCCATACTTAAGGAAAGGCAGCAGCTGTACTCGGAGGTCATTGCCCAGACTCCTCCTTCATGTTCAGGGTTCTCTCATGCTGCTGGGTGCATACAGTACCAAAAGGGAACCTAAACTTTTCCAGCCACATAGAGCAACCAAAGTTTGAGTTCATGTCGTGACCTGAGGAATTAATAGGACGAAGGTTTAAATTGAAAGCCTGGCCTTTGTTAAGTCTTGTTGACTTCCCAGCCCATCTGTGAACAGGAATCAGAGCTACAGATACAAAGCAGACATCACCGAGATGAAATCTGGCTTCACAGTGACTGAGCATGAGTATCAAGATGTTGGCAAGCCTTTCATTTTGTGTCACTTCATTAAAAAAATCTGTTTTTTTAACATAAAGCATTTCAGTTCGATTGCTCTGTGGAACACAGGTGGTCAATGTTTCAGTAGGTATCTATAGTATACAACTACAGTATAGTATTCAATTTCCTAACAGAGTCCATCAATTGAAAATAAATATCTATATCAATAGGGTCTCTTCAGCCTATATGATCAGTTTATTTAAGATCACCTCTCAGATTTATACCAGTTTGAGAGCTGTAATATCTAAGGACTGAGATTGACACTCCAGGTGGATACATAGGTGGAAGGCATTCAGAAAATTAAATAAAGCAGCATTAATATTAGAATTTTCCAAAAGTTAATATTTAATTAATTCTACTAATCTTGTTTCTGAAAGTGTTGTTAGTGCTAGAATATTAACAAGATACATTTCCTCTGCCTGTTTTTTTATTGCATGAGAATTTTAAAGTGTTAATTACCACATACTGTACTGTAAGATAACATTTTGATGCACACGTGGAACTAATTCATGAAAGACTCTGAGTCTTTTGTTCTTTCAGAGTTAAAGGGGCTATGGACACCCAGATCTTTACAGACCTGCCTAAAAGTGACTTAAAATGCCACTGAAGTGCAAGATAAAAGCTAAGTATGGTTTTATTTCTCTGATTAAGTTACTTTTATGAAAACAAAAAAGGAAATGTAAAACTTAGAACAACCAAAAGAAGTAGTTTAATTCCTAAAACTAGAGATTCCTAGTTAATAAAAAGCTAGAAGTAATCATTTTCAATTTTGTCATGATTACTTGGAACAATAATTAGGGAAAAAATCTCTAATGTTACTGTATATAATTAACAGTAAACAGTTTGTTTCATTTCTATCAAGATGAGTCTACTCGTAATCTCGACATTGGTGGATTAGGTTCTTAAAGCCAAATTACTTCTTTTTAAGTACCGTAATCGTAGAATACGTCAATCCACAATTTTGCTCAAATATACACTTTGGCTTTCTGTCCTTGGCAATAATAACACAGGGAGAAGTAGCGTATTGTAAATGTAAGATACACAAAGTGAACCGTATTTAAGATGTTTATTATAGAAAGTTCAATAAATAATCAGAATCAAAATCAGATAAAGTTAATTACAACATACAAGAAAAAAGGATTGAAATGCATTTTAATGGTATTTGCCTATAAATATCCTAAATACAATTAAATGATACTGACAGTTCGAAAATATAACCTCCTCCACTCATTGTCACATTCAAATAGTTTAGAAGAATGTTACGCATCACAGACTTGACCATCCTTCATCGAGGCTTTTGGCTTATACTGTACTTTTAGATTCTACTTCTCTATATACAGTACCAAGAGGTCTTTCCTGAACCCATTTTCCAACAATATGAACAGGCGTGTCTGTAACCCAGTGCATTAAATACATTGGCAGGTAAAATAAATGGCAATTAACATTCCTTTTTCCTAGTCTATTAGTGAAAATTAATTTCAAGCTTGACTAGAGAGACCGACTTATTATGCCTTTGATACTATGAAATGCCCTCGGTCACTTTGCTCGGGATTACTTCCAAAAACAAATCAATATAAATCAGGAACTGATCTAAAAATGTGTTGTGACAATAAAAATAAATACTAGCACAAATGCGTGGATTGCAAATACTGTATATATACTTTAAATGAAAAAATAACTATATTTATGTAAATCTATAGTCAATGTTTCATTGAATCTATTGGGGTACATGATCCAAATGACCTTGTCTCAAATGTAACGTTTCTGATGTTCTTACAGTTATAATTTTAAGATGACAAAATAGTACATGTTCTGTTTGAAATCAGTTTAAACTAGGACAACAGGGTAAGTCCTGGGGCTAAAAGAACATCTGATATATTTAAGGAACTGAACTGTCTTAGTATTAAAAAGAGTAGACTAAGATTTATAGTAAACACACCAGAATTCAGGTACTTAAAATCTTGAATGGTACGAAGTCAAGCCAGAGGAACTAGCATTAAACAAGGACCTGAGGACAGATACTGTATTTAAAACACTCGTGTTTAAGGCATAAAACAGGGTGTAACTTTCATAGGATAGTGCAGATGAACTTAAGACTTCACTACAACATTACTCAATTTTTCTTAGAAGTACAATACTTCATGCGATGCTTGCATACTGTACATCTATAAACAGTAATGCATTTAATTCCAGTGAACCAGCTTGTGCAGATTTTTTTTTTAATCCTGAAATTTCAAATTATGACATCTCCAAAAAATGTCAGGTGTCTTTTAATCTGTAAAATATAAATACTGTGATTACAGGTCTCCATGAACCATGAAATCCCTGCCATAGCTGCTGATACACAGTGCTGTGCAGAAGCCAGGTCTTAAATGAAAATGTCTGAGCTTATTCAATTTAATTCTTTATGATACCTGTATGTCGATGCATGATAAATGTAAATATAGTGGGGACTATAATTAATGACAATTAAGTGTCACGGTGTGCAGTTGAGTTGTATCCGGGTCTCAACTTCCCAAAGCTGACGGCCTCGTCAGCACAGCCCAGACCCACCCACCTGCAAGGCGCCATCTGCTCCTCACTTCCTCCGGCACCTTCACCCATATTCCTGCCGAGAAACTTTTGGGGAGCTTCCATGGGATACCTCGAACTCTTCGGTCAAGGGTAACTTAAGCCTGTAATTACTGTATGCAGGTAGCTGCTGTCCTGCCTTTGCTCCTCTGAAAGCTCTCCGCTGTCGACATGGGGATTTTGTGGATCAAGAACAGCTACAGTATCCCCCAGAGCCATGCTGATACTATTAGTGAGTATTTTCAAGAGTACAGGACAAAATGTAAAAAATACTTTCTATTTAATACAAGCTATATTAAAATAAAAATAGTAAAATATTGCTTGATGTCCAGTATATTTCAATTATGGAAAAACTAACAATTTTAGAATAATTGTGACAGTGGTATTCTTCACTTCAGGGAACCCAGCAAGCATGTCTGGGAAGTGAATTGCTGTTTTAGACTCCCTATTTAGCAGAGTAAGTGCCCATTTTCAATTCACTTTGATCTAAAATTGAATCAACATACAGATCTATCAGTCACGGTATTAGCAGACTGAAAAGAACCAATCTTTCCTCAGGGTACTATTAAACTTTTTATCTCCACTGGTTGTCATTAGTTTCATCTGACTGTCTATATGAATTCTATGCCTCATTGCTACTAGCAAGAATGAGAGCCTAATACTCATTTAGTCATACAGTACCTTTAAGAGGATGACTGCATTAACTTGCATTTTGCTTTATCTTAGTTTAGTTATTTTATGAGTTAAACAAATACCTGAATTAAAGTATCACTATTTTCAAATTTTAAAATGTGTGAACAGACATACAGTACGTAAATGTTTTTTTTTTCATTTGAATTCAATTTGATAGCTTTAAATTTTATGTGGCACATATTAGTTCCATAATACATTTTAGTGTATTATAATACATAAGTGCCTTTAAGACTGTATCTGTATTTTTTAGACCTTACAGAAATTTACCCTGCTATAAAAACAATTGCAATGGGTAACACGCCTTCCTGAGTTCTTATTTCAGTTACAATTTTTAGTTTCAGTTCTAAATTTTTCCAGGAGAAAAAACTATTTAGTACACAACATATACTCACTTTTGTTTCTTACGCTTACTGTAATAATCATACAACACTATTCTTCCCTTTGAGTGCCATTTGACATTTCTTCACTGATGGATTTAACAACTTATTACTATCAAGATTACAACTGTGCTACAATAAAAAAACAGTTCCAAATGAGAACCCATACGAGAATCACTCATTTACAGTACGATAAATGATTTCGAGAACATTTGTTGTCAAAACAGCGCTAACTTTAGTATTCCTCATGTCATACTTACAACCACAAAATGATTAATATTTCACAGAACTATCATGCTTTAATTACTGCAATTTAAAACAAATGTTAATCACTTGAATGAGGAATCGTAATGAAGATCTAGAGTGCAACTAATGAATTAGTTCATTTTTATACAGTATATTATGTATTCAAGGCTATAACAGTTTGCTAAAGTGGGAAACTTTCAACAGTTTAAAACTTGTCAAGCTTTATTAAACGGCTCTAATAATTTCTAAAAATATTCTGATTATCAATGTATATTCAAAGGGAAATCAGAGAAAATAACTTCAAATTTAATGATCCAGTGTAATGATCCCTTTGTACAGGGATGTGACGATAATCAGCATCCCTTCAAAAGATTAAAGTTACTAGCTAACAGTTTCTAACCACTTTGTCCAATATATTTTCACAGGGGAGCATGAGGTTCAGGTTACTGATAAATTTAAACATTTTGGAGCTTGGATAATTAGAAGAGGTTTTAAAATGTATTTGCCTGGTCTGTTGAAACTCTGTCTTTCATGTTTTCTTTTTTCAGTGTTGCTTTTGTGACTTTGGAGAACAAAGAGTTCTGAAGAGTATGTTAGATAACTTCTATACAGAAAACTTCCTCTATCAATGAACGCAAAACTGAAAAAGAGGTCCAGGTTTATTCTTTTGCTTTTATTAAAGAGCTTCATGTAGGAATATTATAAAATCTCTGCACTATTGCACTGTTCTTATCTAGGTTAACCAGATTGTAGCATGATCAATTCATCATTAAAATGAAGAAAAAAATATTATGCATTTATTTAACATTTCCAATAAAAAAAATATGAATAACAGATCTATCATGTGAAGCAGGCTCAGCTCTTAATAGCACTTATGGAAAGCAGTACGATATAAAACTGCTCAGCAGCTTTGGATGCATGGGCATATTTCATGAGCATTTGTGCAAAAGCAGGAACACATCACGTATTCTTGAGTATTCTTACTTGTATACCGTATTTATAATAAAATAACATACTGTGCTCTATGAGCACCTTGGGAATTAAATATTTATGTAAATCTCATGCGATTTGAATGCTTAAGTCAATTTTGCACTACTGTACTTTAAAAAAAAGGAAAAGGTAATTTGCTTAACAGTGGGTGGAAAAGAAACTGAGTTTCCAGAAGAACTTGAAAATTTACAAGACAAAAGGCGAGAAATGAGTGTTATATTTTCAAACAGAATGGTAAATACCTAAGCAGTTCTAGCTGGCTTGAATCTAACGGATGCTAACATGAGAAAGAAACATCAAAACTTTGACTCAGAACACTAGATTCTCATTTTTTTAAATCATTCAATTATAAGGACTTTTAAAAAAGAAGTTCTACAAAGTTTCCTGAAAAGAGCCAGCTGTGCTATTATTGTGGTGCATTATCAAAGAAGATTCCTATAGAGATGAAACTCTGGCAAAAAATTATAGGAAAATGCAAAAGAATCTAGATGATCCTCCAATTACTTGCTTATTTCAATAATAATAGCAATAAATAAGTCTAACATACAGAATAATGCTAAATAGTGAAGGTGATTTTTAATTTATCTGGGGGTGAAAGCACACAAAACTTGAAGCTTTACAATGAATATGGGCACCGTATGAGGAAAGAAAATTATATGAGGTTACAGGAACAAGGACAGAATGTTCTTGTTAAAAGTTTACTTTTTGAGAAGTTTTAGCTCTTCTTAAATAGCCCTGAATTGACTGGGTAATTTACTTGTAGTTGCAGAACACTCCAGTAGATTACTGATGAATTGGCGCTTGGTATGCACGCTGCAAATCCAACCACTGGGACTGGTGTCAAGGGGTACTGAATAAAAATCAGCCCTTGTGTCCTACTGATGGCATTTCCATGCCGATCCCCATGTATCACTTTTTAATTAATGTCATAGCTGGTGGTGAGCTGCACTGCTCCATTTGGAAGTTTCATGGCTATTGTTTAGGTAGCACAGAGTACAGCAGTGTCAAATGGGGGGATGCTGAGGTTTTTAAAACCAGGGCCCCAGAGCACTTCCTAATAACTTTCTGTGCTAAAATGTATTTAAGTGGCACTGAGAGCTGCAGGTGCCAATTTCAGTTCTTCACTTTTTGCTCACAACTGTGCATAGGAGAACTACTCGGATAATAGGATCAGTCAGAAAAAGCAAATTAATACGCTGAGGGATAAAAAGTGCTTTCCCCAAATATTATCCATACGATATAAATTTAAAGTATTTGTGAGAATGCAGTCATTACAAAGTGGAAGAAGTTCCATTTCATTGCCCTTTTGCTGAGTAAATTTACTAAAGCAGCTCAAGCTCAAATCCAAGCCTGTCACAGGGATCCTCGATGCTCCCATGAGGCTGAACTGATGTGGCAGCTTATCATTTTGCCTCACTGCTGCTATGGCAGCCGGTCTTTTGCGACCTTATACTTTTATGATCGCTGGTGCACCTGGTACCATCTATCGCTATGTATCTCACACAGCCACCAATACGCTTTGGCACATACACAATGATACGCAATGACTGTTAATTGTTAATCTCCAAACAGTTCTCGCTGATGCGCATCACCTACTTTTGGCCATTACATTGCAAGCAGATTTGGACCACTGCACCATCTGAAGGTGGAGGGCTCCATAAACCTCAAGTGCAGGGGTCACTACCTTGGCTGTTTCCTCCCAGAACTTGTGACCAGCCAAAGTTCCTCTCTGCTCATCCCCTCAGTAAGAGATGCCATTTCACACTGTTAATACAAACAGAACTACAAAGATTAACTAATGTCCTCATGCACAATCTGCTTGAGGTGACATCTCCTTCACGTGAGATATAAACCGTTAATAAAAGCTGAAGTGAGGCATGACAGATATGCTACAAGTATACAATTCTAATCAAATGCTTCTGGAGACCCATTTAATCCAGAAAAGCAATTTCCCATCTGGTTCTTTTATAGAATATTGTTCTAAAGCAAACATAATGGCATCACTCTAAATAGAGCCAAATATTGCTGTACACAATCCCTGGCCAATCCAACAAAACACCGAAGTATTGCACTATGATTGTCCTTTAAACCCATTTTGTTTTTCAGCCTACATTTTAAGAAAAAGATGTTTGATCACTAGGAAGTGCTACTATTTTCTTTCCATTTTGGGGATATCTCCCAAAACAAATCTCCTGAAGACTACTTCATGTTTCAAAGGAGTCACTGTCAACTAATTAATGGGGTGCTGTTAGGGCGGAGCGGTGGCTCTGTGGCTAAGGATCTGCGCCTATGACTGGAAGGTTGCCGGTTCAAATCCCGCGGCCGGCAGAGGAATCCTACTCCGTTGGGCCCCTGAGCAAGGCCCTTCACCCCAGCTGCTCCAGGGGCGCCGTACAATGGCAGACCCTGCGCTCTGACCCCCAGCTTCTCTCCCTGTCTGTGTGTCTGTCTCCATGGAGAAAAGCTGGGGTATGCGAAAAGACGAATTCCTAATGCAAGAAATTGTATAGGGCTAATAAAGAAACATTATTAAAAATAACATTATTACATGTTATATGCTGAATAATTAAAACAAGTTTTTGCTGTATGATGCAAGTGCCATATACTGTACGTAATAACCATAATTACAAGTAGTATTATCCAAATAAACCAACGAGTCAATAGAACTTTCTTGTAGAAGCTCGGTTCTGTCCTTTCCCATCATGGACTGGTGTCCAATCCAGGGTGTATCCTGCCTTGTGCCTGTTGCTTTCTGGGACAGGCCCCAGTTCCCCTGAGACCCAAAACTGGATAAAGTGGTTAGATAATGGATGGTTGGATGGAATTCTTTCTCTCCTTTTGCAATTCGAATGAACAACTTGTTGACTGTATGTCCCCCTCCTTAAACCAAAACACTGTTCAAATTTGTGTTATTACACGGTATTAGGAAGTATTATAACAGGAACTATTTGAGCACTTCCTATTTTAAGTGTGCAATCTTAAACTGCAAAACCTTTACAAATATGAATCATGCTCAGATGTATCCTGGGAACTGTCCAGTTTCCATTTCCCCAGCATAAGATAGGAGCTCACTGCTGGAAGCCTTCAATGTAAATAGATGCAAATCCAAACCTGGGCAGTGAGAGTAAGTAAGCAATACTCTATAATCACTGGAGAACAGAAGCACCACACTACTGACCATTCTGAACATTTTCTCTTCATCTTTGACAGGATAACTGAACACCTGGTGATAGAAGCAAACTTGCCACCGAGTTATATACTTAATGTTTTTTAAATGGCTGCTTGCCGTATCGTCTACCAAGCTGATACTGTACATCAGTATTTGATTGGGCTGGGATACTGGAATCTGGTACTGTTTGTACACCATACTGCACATCATTATGCAAATTATGTACATCATAAAAACACAGGAATATTTACAAATGGTTTGTAGACACTTGTATCTTTGCTTGATGGCTTAGGATATGTTGAAGCTACTTCTTAATGATAAGGACTTCAGTGAAAATGTATCTTTTAAAATACAGTAGTAGGCCAATATATTGATATGAATATACATGTCAATTTCATAAAAGCATTTAGAGCGTTTATATTTATATAGCTGCTGTTTAATCATAATCACAGGTGGTTACTTTTACTTTATAGCCAGAATTGCATTTTGATTTTTTATGCGGTAAAATGTTTTCATTCTTTAATACTTTATTTTTTGAAAATTCAATTTATTCTAAAGTCTTTACATTCTCCTGAAAAGTACATTAGCCATGAGAACCTGAGGAAAATCTCCTTTCCATAACCTTAGTTTTGATGTAGCAAGTAATCCCTAGGTTTTCATTGGGGTTTTTTCAACACATGCTGTAATATGAAAATACTTACTAAGAGGATTTTGTGACCCACACATAACCTCAACTGGACAACCACTGAATTGTAAATTGTCACTTCAGTTTCCAGCAGTTTCCAATTTGAAGTCATGTTTGCATTCAATTAGCATTATTTTAAACAATTTATTTTTGCTTATCCGCAGAGGTAATTGCACTGTACATATGAACTGGTTGGTTATGGAGCTAAAATTAATAATAGAAAACAGCTAGAAAGTAAAGCAACCTTAGGAGACCCATCAGGCATTCTTTATTCAGGTGTGACACTGCCTCCGTCTTAACAAAAAAATAGAAAGGAAAGTTGCAATTTGGTCTTCAAGGTGGTTTTGGCCCTGTAACAAAGATTAATTAAAACCTCAGGACAGCCACCAGTGAGCTCCAACAAAAAAGTTAAAAGCACATCAAATTTTGATTGCTTGAAGTTGATGTTAGCGTCATTACAATGCAAGGGTAATTCATCCCTCCAGGATACAACAGTATTATAATTAAATCCTCAAGCATTCAAAGGGGTTTTTCATAACCGTTCTTGTATTTACTTATCATACTGTCTTTCTTCAGCTCTACCAGTCTTTGCAGTCAATGCATACTGTGACAGCAGTTGCAAACAAAAGCAAAAACAAGAATCCTCTTTGAAATGCTAATACCTTATTACTTAACAGAATTATGGGTTTTATTTAATGATCTTGAAGCCAAAAAATTCCATTGTTTTTCACTGTTGATAATTGTCTTTTTAAGACATCAAGACACTTTAAACAGCAAAAATACGTTTGGCTGAAAAATTAGAAGCATCCAATAAAAGGCCTATGTGAAGCATAAATTAACCACTTCCCATGTAAGTGCTCCTGAATAGCTTCAAAAAAGGTTTAAAAGGCATTGCATCAAATCATTCATCATGGCAATGAGGAAAGAGATTTATAATGTAATTCTACAAAATTACTGATTAATTTAAATATTGGTTTCTGGCAACCTTATTTTGTGTTTCAAGGATTCATGAACGGTTTACAGCAACCAAACTCAAATATGACACTGCATAACAATCACATAAGGTAAGAAGGCTTATTCTTCGGGATTATTGATTAGTTATTCAAATCTCATTATTAACACTTGATGAATTCGGTCATTGCAAAGGATGCCTGAAAGCATTTCCAATTATACAAAAATACATTTTTGGAGCAGTTTTCCAAGAAGGAGGAGATGAGATTTTCCGTGATGCATTACAAGACTGACCAGAAGTGTTGGCAAACATATAAATATTAATAAACAATCCAGTGGTTCATGAAGCTGACTTAACTCCTTCAGTGTGAAAAGGAAATTGTTCTAAAATTATGGGATCATCTTAATGTGAAATATAAGCTTTTATACCCTGGTTTTATTGCTTTATTAACAGTAACAATGTTGAAAAATAGTTTAGAGCACAGTTAAGACAGTTATACCTTAATGCTAACCAGTATTATAATGATGATTCTGTAACCTAAAAAAAATACTTGTTTCCTAATAAATTATCTAAAACACTCAGAATAGAAAGCTATGTTTTTCTTTAAAGGTTTAATTAAGGCTTGATATGACCTTAATTGTACTGTGCACTTAAGGATATGTACTGTATCTAAAGAATCAGAAATAAGTTATAAATGTCAAGTCATGACCCCCCTCATTTCTCTATCCACAAACTATCACTCAATTCAAAATCTGAAATACATGTTAGAGACGCTTCTGAGCTCCAAGCATAGCTCTAAGAGTAAGGTCTTTGTAACTGTTGAGTTGACTGTAGCAGCCAAGAGTCACTGGGAGCCTCTCAGAGTTGCTTTAGGAACACAGACTCACAATTGTGCCTTAACAGTAAGGAGTGATGAGATGACTGACACTACAATAATGGTGCACCTGACCTCCTCTGTATTTGTCTCCACAAGTGCAAAGGTTGAAGAGTTCAGCCCCTTGTTTTTCCCCCCACTGTGTCATGAGACTGGGCACCATCCTGCCAAGATATTCCTGGTATCTTCATTTCTTAACAATGTCAGATATGATCAGACTTTGGATCACTCATGCCTTTACAATTTAATTAGCCTTGCCTCAGAACTTGCCCTTGGGATGCAAGTTTCTTCTGTCTTAATTAGTACATTAATCAGATCAGAAAGCCACAATGTATTTACCCACACAAAACTATTAACCATTATAACGCCATTACCTTAAGCCCTTTTAGTCATGAAGGTGAAGGACACACTACAAAAACAATACGGAGGTACTGTAAATACATACAGGAATTCTGTTGGATTTCTCTCTGTTTTCAGGAACAACTAGAACGGATAACAACCTACAGTCATTTTCAGACTTCTGTTGGAAGAAGAAAGCTTACAATGAAAAAATCTGCACCCCATAACAGAGCTTAGGAATTCTATTCAATTTGTGCAAGATGTTCCACAATCATGTTACATGTTGAAGTTTGTACAGTAAGTACAAACTGTGGATCTGCAAATAGTCCTACAAATTAAGCATCAGTAAAGTTTTTTATTTTAAATTTACAATGTACTGTATCTTTAGTTCAGTACTTGCTATGTTGAAATAAATTGTACACACTTAGGAATCCCATTACGCTGAAGTACAATATGTCTTCTTTCTTCTCACTTATTGTAGTTAAAGCTTGATTTAATCTACCTTTGGGTCTTTATGACACTGAGTAAAACCAGAAGAATATATCCAAGTGACAAACCACTGGTCCTGACCTGCATTAGCAGGGAAAACATTAGAACCAAAGAAACAAGAAAATCCTATGACACTATACTGCACCATTGTACTCTATTACAGTACCTCCCCTAGCCGTAGAAACATACAGAATTTATCAATATACTCGGATTTGGTCTTTGTGCCAAAAAGAGCATAAGAAAGATCACAAAAAAGTCATTATTCCATCTTTTCATTTAGATGCTAATACTATAGCTAAAGCCCCCAGACTCATCTAGAAATTTCTGGAAACAAATGTTACATGCACCTGTTTGGGATTTCTTACAAGTCCCTACTTCGTTTCTCTCATTGTCATTCTCCCGTTCCCCTGATCTTCATTCCCATTTGTCTGCTTGGATCCACTTGTTTAGTGCTGAGCGATCAGTCCCTTGATTTGACTAAGTCAAACTGATTTCAGGACAATGATTTCTAGAATATGGGGACAAGAGCAGTGTACTGTATACAGTGTATCTTTCTGGCTATGTTCAGGGATACTGGACTGTTGAGTCATGAGTTAGTCTTCTCCAGTAGGTCTCATATACAGCCGTTTATACTTTTACTTCTCTAACAGTAAGATGTTCTGGAGGGAAATGAAAATATATAGAAAAAGTGAAATATTTATTGGTATACCCTGTATAGCTTAATTCAGGTTATATTCTTTAATTGAATTCAGTCATTCATTCCTTTTGTGTGAGTCTTTGTGACATCATTAGACATGAAAAAAATATATCTAAGATAAGACAGTCACTACTGATTCAGATATTCACCTTATGGGATTAAAAAAACAAAAATATAGTAGGTATAGTACACAAATGCAGTAGGAGTGGATGTGTGTCTTGAAGAGACTAGTCATTTGACAGTCATAATTATAATAGATGTCCTTTCCGAATGTATAAAAATGAACCCATTTTGTAATTAATTTCTATTGTCTAGTATTCTCTAGTCTGTAGAACAGCAGAAACAAGTTTCCACAAGCTGTTTCAATCATTTAAATTACTCAAATGAAGTAAGCTTGCAAGGGAAAATGAGTGTGGAATAAACTTAGATTAACAAGCACCATGTATTGTCATTTAAGTGGATAAAATTAAGATAAGGCGTCAATACTTGATGACTGAATATTTTTATCATTATTACATCCTCACCCAGCATTTAATAGCAGAGTAATGTATATATTGTAACACAGAATTCACATTTATTCTATGTTATATACTATTGACAGCATCCCTCTACTCACAGTACATGTAGTGCAGTGCAAGTAGAGGAATACTATCATGTGATTGGTTAACAAAAAAAAAAGACAAACCAACCTTTTTCATCATTTCTCTTTCTTTCCTCCCTCCACTTTAAATTTTTCACAAACTGCAGGGTACATTGTGGATCATCCTGCGCCGTGTAGGAGTGGGCACTGATTTAAAAACACGATATTTATAATCATGTTTTGAAGATGTTACAGCTAAGTATTCAATCTCATCCAGAAGGGGAATTCAATGTAAACCCCCGTACAGACAGAGCCAACAGATCCTTTCCCTTATCTGATCAGAGAAGACAGCTTTTTAAATATTCACAAATCTGTAGCTTAAAAACAGGCAAGCTGGTTCTGGTGAATTTTCAGCAATTAGTAGATTTATTCCTGTGCCAGATAATTTTAATTGGACGCTTTTCTACTTATGTTTTCTGCAGCAGTTATCTTGAAATGCAACCAGGCGATGGGATTCAATGGCCAAAGCAGCCTGCAGCCTTGTTTCTTTGCCAAGGGTTATGTGCAAATCAAGAGACCAAAAAAAGGGCTGCAGATGAAGAAGCACTGGTTTGTCTGTGAATTGCAAATCCCCCTGTGTCCTCTGAATTATGCAGATGAATTTGAATTCATGGTAGGAATAAAGGTGATGTTTGGTCCTTGAGCAACTCCTGTTTACCATTAGCTATGGTGCTACAAACAAAACCTACAGAAACTGTCCAGCACAGTACAGACAACTAGTCCTCAAGAGTGTAAGGAGTTCAGATTTGTATCTCTCTACAGTCACAACAAAATGGGTGTGCAGTAAGTACTGTATATACGACACTTGTAGATCGATTTTTTTTACAAATTGATATAGAAAAAACAAACCGAAAAAAACCAAAAAACAACATAAAAGGTTTCTGTTGATGAGGAAAACAGCTGTTAAGACAGTTGTCATTTCACATGTTGCTTGAAGCCTACATTTGTTGGTAAATATGCAGCCAATTAGTAAAAAGGGTTATCGTTTTGTGGTTAAGCTCGGAATCACATTTAATAAAAGGTCTGTTGGGAGTCAAAACATCACGTCATCACATAGGGGCCACAGATGAATTACATAAAAAAATAGGAATGAAATGAACAAGAGACCCAAACTTAATGAAAGAAAATAGTACTTAATGTTAATTCATGTTGTATATTTTATGTATTGTAAACTGTATATACTGTAGAAACTCATAGAATCTTAATACAGTGAGGTACTCAACAAAAGGGATTGAAGCTGATCAGTTCATTGTTTGGCAGTTTGTGACATTACTGTACATTTTAAGTTTTATACAGTAAACTTAACTGAGTTTATAAAACATTGCATTTCCTTCACAAGTACTGGATGGGTTTCACAGAAATTTTGGGACTGTGGTGCGGTAATTGTCAGAGGAGAACCTTAGGTCGTAAACCATAATGTGATCCATTAAGCTAAGATGGCCAACATTAACAAATCATACAGCTTACTTTTTAAATGGGGTCACATGAGTTGGGAAAAAGATTTAATATTTAATAATTGAACCCAAATATACTGGTAGTTTATTAAACAAATCATTGCGCTGGTTGAAAAAGACTTGTAGTTGCACCACGATAGGAACACAGGATACTGCTACATGGTCAAATGCCATTTCTGTTATAAATACATCTTGGAAGACAAAGCTGCTGGTTTTGAATTTAGGATTATTAAGACCAGGAGGGGAGGACTATTAGAAAGTGCACATACATGCCTGGGTTACATACAATACATGTCACAGGGCTTTCTCAATGGTTTGCTGTTAAGAATTCTAATTTAATACATTGCAGCAAATGTAAAAAACTCTGACACTGTCAACATACAGTACAAAGGAACAAGATTCTTTTTGCAAAATTAATGTACCGCTGCTCGCTTGTATTGTCTCTGATATTGTTATGAGGCACACAAGGGTTTCTGAAATTCTAAAGTGGTTGACAGTTTGTTTGATTCAAATTGCATTTTAATAGCAAACTTTTAAAAATATTTTTGTTTTAAGTTACTTTCTCTTAAAATGAAAGTCAACAAACAAAGCAAAACAATCATCAGGTGCAGTAAGTTAAAGCAGGAAGTCAACAAATATTAAAACATCCTTTAGATTTCCGAATAAATGTGTGAATGACAAATTAAATATTGATTCCACTATGCACTGCTGTTACTCAGTATGAGCCTGTTACTGGAGATGAAATTAACTGTGCACCCCACAGCACCCTCGCTCTTATTAATGTTCTTATTCCTCCCGTTCTCAAGACCATCATTGTAGATGGTACACTTGATGAATAAGAAAGGTTTTGTGAACATTTCAAACAAAAAGGTTACTTCACGGAGATCTCAATATTAAAATCACCCTTCTCACTACAAACAATCTTGAGAAAAAAAAATTCTCTTGTGCGCCGAACATTGTTTTTAAGAAGTAGAACGAATCAAGCGGGCCGTGCGGGGGTGCAGGGGTGAGGCTTGCTGCCTCGCAGAGCTGTGGCCCTGGGTTCGATTCCCAGTGCACCATGGGCTCATTCGATTCTGGGAATGTGGCTCTAGTGTGAAGGTACGCATGTTGTGTCGGTGTGTGCCCTGACAATTTTACCTAGGGCCAATTTTAATGTAAAAACACAGAAAAATAACAGCAAACTTGTAAATTGGCAATTGTCTCAGATCAAGATAATCCTGTCATTCTATTACGAGGTGTCTGCTTTGGAGCACTGTTGTTAAAGTGATAAATTTGCAGTGTGAGAGCATTAACACTTATGACTTGGCTTAATTTCTCATGAGACACTTGCAAATACATGACAACCAAGTACTGGGGTTTAAGGCATTTTAAATTAGAGTTCACACATTCTTTAGGTTAATTGAATGATAAATTATGTTGGTTCATCGACGTGGCTTGCCAGTTATTTCCAATAAAAGTGTTTCTGAGGTAAGGAAAAAGGAATGGATAGCTCAATACCTGAAGCTAAATCTGGAATCAAGTGCAGATATTTCGAGCTTCAGTGAACTTTAAAGCAGTGAAAACAGACAGTTTGTTCCGATTCAAGTGCTTAATTGTGATATTGAATGGTCTATATACAGGTATATTGTTTGCTGAAATCAGCCGCATCTCCAAACATTCAAATGCACTACAATCAAAAGTTTCTTATCCTAATTTAAAAAACGAATTACTAATTACTAATTTAATTTTTAAAAACTATCAGTCTAGATATTTATTTTGCATTTTAAAGCAAAGAATCCTATTAAGCAGCACATGCCAATATAATATTTTTAAATGGAGGGAACCATCAGTTTCATTCTGTGGAACAATCTACTGTACATACAGTATAAGAGCAAATGTCAACAATGTTATTAACTTGAGTCAAGAGGACTAATACTCTTTAGCATTTAATTATGTTTTCTAAAGCAATGTTTGCCCATCCAGTGATAAAATTGCAGCATCTTAATTTTACATTATTTGTACACATTTGTACAATCCTTCTGTAAAGGACATTAAAATCTGTAAAGAAGGAAACATTGTCAAAATTTAACAAATTTAAAGTCTGAGCAGTACAATTAATTACCTATCAATAACCCGAAAAATGAAAATAAAGCATTTTTGGAGTGCAGAAATACAAACATCATTTTTCTTCGCAGAAAGTACAAGGGCCATAATACCACAGTGAACTACATTTGTGCTGTACTTATAGTTTACTTTAGGAAGCTACTCTGTTGACATACAGTATACAGTAGGAACACCTTCCCACTTCTGCTGAAGAACAAACAGCAAACACTGTAGAATTAATGTATGTTGGAAAAGGTTTCACAAAAAGTACTTGAATCAGGTCCACTCACAGTCCTCCCTGAGTAAGGAATTAAATGATTTTTACCAAGTTCTTTTGAGCTGTCATCCATCCATTAATTTTCTAACCGCTTCATCAAATTCAGGGTCGCAGGGAAGCTGGATCCGATCCCAGAAAGTATAGAAATCTGACTCTGGCCTGGGGTCATTACTCCTGACCTGGCATGAGGGAATTTTAAACAGACACCTGCTGTTGTATGTGATACTTCAGAAATAGCTGAAAGGATAACATCAACAGGAATAGCAACTAGGCCATAAAATCCCCATCATGGTAATAACATAGGGTGAACTTGGCTGGGCATGAACTATAAAAACCTCTGTAAAAGGATTTTAAGTAATTATAATGTTTTTGGTCAGAAATGGCTGGTTTGGTAACACCAGTACCATTGATTGTAATATGCTGGAAAAAATAGTCAAAATAAGCAGTAAATTAATTGATGGCAAATCAAATCACCTTAAATATGGTCTCAAACACACTTCTTCTGCTTATTATTCCTGCCTGTGATCCTTGTTGCCCTCCTGATCATCTGTCCCATCGCTCCCCTCCCTCATTCCCAGAGTCAGTTAATTCTCTTGCTCCTCGGAAGCAGAATGAAACTACAGTACCTGCAGAAACCAGGAATGTTTAGACCCCGAGCACTTTCTGGCGCTGCTTAGATAGTACCTGTAACCTCTCAGCTCTGAACTACATCCTTAAGTATGCAGTAACTGTATTTAATACTTAACCAGGTAAGATGATTGACGTTGTGACTATATTCACTCAAAACGTATTCTTCCAGCTTTCATCTTCTTCACATTCTACCTATTTACAGTATCTACAGTACTGTTTTCATTCTGTGCTACTGAATGTGTATATGCCTGCAATTGTTGGGCACGTTTTCTTTGATGTACTGTGCTGCCCTTACAGTGTGTTTCCTATACAGGGATTATTGGACTAGTTCTTTTTCTCCTTTTGTACTTGCATTTAATATTTATTGCGTTTTACATTGGATAAAGATCCCAACACGGGCAACTAGTAACTTTCATGTACCATTAAAAGGCCCAGAAGCCATTCTTAAGCTGAATAGAATTAATTAGTTAGTGGCATTTCAGAGTCAATAAACTTTATTTCATTTTATTAGAACACAGCAAGGTCACATTGGACTGACTTCTACTGAATGCCTTGCTGGTTTGTGGTCTTGAGGTATTTAATTTCCGGGGAATGGAAAGAGTATACAAGTAGTGAAATAAAACATCATTTCATCTGGTTCCAGTTCTCAATCTGTGGAAGTCATTGGAAAGCAGTATTAATGTGTGTGTATACAGAACTGTTGCGATTTAGTTAATTAGGGTGAAAATAAATCTGGAACTATATCAAACGTATGACAATTTGCTCTTGTGATTAGCAAAATATCCACCTACATGCATTGACTAAATACAGACCCTGTTTGTTTTGTATGTGTATGTGGTCACAAGTCTTAGTGCATTAATCATTCAGGAACAAAGTGAAGAGTTTAACTGCAAATGTAGCAGAGATGTCATGTTTCATTTGTAAAATACATTAGCTCAACTTTCACTTTAAATAAATCAGGCCTCACTGCTCTGAATACACTATTTTGACACCACTGCATCCTGACATTTAAAAAGGTATTAAGAAATTTGGTATTAAAGATTTCCAGAAGACTTCCAATTCAATTATTTCCATAACCCAGGGGTCCTGTAATTCATAGTGAATGCTTTGAATTCTAAGGGCAACTGTTAAAGGATATTCAATATAGTGCTGGATAAAACCTAATGCAAGGGGTTACTGAGGAACAGTAAACTGTTGTCTTCCACCTTGAAATTGTTCTCAAGCTGTATACTTTACAGTATTAAGTACACTTTTGTTTTTCTCAACAAGAGTTAATACCAACTGACATCAAGAATTCATTTAATGAAAACCAAAGAACTTGATGATGAAAAAGCTTGTGATGTACCAGCAAGGTTCAGATTTCCAGGAGGTTTTTGGGTTTTAGTTTATAAACTGACCTTTAAATTATTTTGAAATAATCGTTCATGATTATGATCCTTACTCTTTGTCTTTAAATTTCAAAATAGTTCAAAGATACAGTACTATGTACTGTAGATGCACTTTGTATCTCAATATTTTGGGAGGAAAGCACAGAGCTTCTTTATTGGTTTTGATAGAGCAATAGCTATTTGCTGTATTTGTCCTTTTATCTTGTCAATCAATCAAGATTTATTTATCAATGCAAAACAATACAGCATACAGAGGTGGTTGTCGGCAGTGAAATCCATTTTCCACAAGCTCGCTAAAGAGAGATAGGACAGAACTTGATAGAAGGTTATAAGAAGAATACAATAAATTATACATTAACATTTAACAAGATTATGCAATAATTAAAAAAAGGGGCAGGCGAGAAAAAAATGCAGTGGACTGACTATTTATCAGCGGTCGTTTGGGTAATTGCTGGTATCTGCTGTAGCTGGCTGTTCAGCAGTCTTATTGCCCTAGGGAAAAAGCTGTTTTGAAATCGGCTGGTCTTGGTCTGTAGGCTTCGGTACTATTTTCCAGACGGTAGTAGGGAAAACAGATTGTGGTTTGGGTGACTGAGGTCCTTGAGTATTGACCTGGCTTTCTTGAGGCTTCTAACAGAGTAGATATCCTCGATGTCTGGTAGCACACAGCCGGTGAGAAGCAGTGCCGATTTCACCACCCTCTGCAGTACTTTGCGATCCCAGGTGGAGCAGTTCCAATACCAGGGAATGATGCAGCCAGACAGGATACTCTCAACAGAGCACCTGTAGAAGCTGGCCTGGATATGTGACGGCATGCTAAACTTCTTTAACCTGCAGAGAAAGAACAGAGGCGCTGCCGTGCTGTTTTGACCACGATGTTGGTGTGGTGGGTCCAGGTTAAGTCCTCTGAGATGTTAACTCCCAGGAATTTCACCCCATTAGGGGCGAGTCCTGCCTTGTGCCCAGTGTTTGTTGGGTTAGGTTCTGGTTCACCATGACTCAATATTCGAATGAAGTTGTTACCAAAAATGGATAGATGGAGAAGACCTTTGAATACAAACCACATGAAGTATCACTTCACCTCTTTTTGGTATTCTTAGTGCTTTGACTGTAAACTCCACACATACTGTAGATTCAATTCAATTTATTTTTATATAGCACCTTTCACAACAAGGTTGCCCCAAGGCGCAAACAGTTGGAACAATTATTGAATACCTCAGTCTGTAGTTTCCCAACATCCTTTCATCCCTGCAATTTAGCAGTAAGTCAGATAAATATCAAACATCTGAAAAAAATATATGAAAAATAAATGTATTTACTAAGTTAGATCAAGCGTGCAGATGGTGCTTAGTGGCAGGGGGAACTCTACAGTTTTGCAACTTCTTATTGTAAGTTACAGTAATTTCCATTTCAGTCAACTTTCAAGCTAACTTAAATTAGAAGTTATCAAGAAGGCTGGATCACAAAGGAAACATTAACTAAAGTTAACAAGCAAGGCTTAACATGGAAATGAAAAGAAAACAGTGAGATGATCCTTCATTCATTAAAAAATCTTAAAGAAAATAAGGCTGTTATTTACCGTATATTTACATACTGTACTGTACATAATACAGTATGTATACATTACACTGTATATATACATATCCTTGAATTTTAAAATGACAAAGAGAGAATGTAAAAGAAAATAAAGATGAATGCAAACTAGACCTTCAGAAATACTGAGATGCATAAATAAACACGATTTTTTATAGTTGTCATGAGAGGATTTGCAGCCTTTGAGCTCAGTAGCAAAAGATTGGATAGGAACTAAGCGTGAAAGATAGCATGACATGAGTCCCCAAAGAGCCTTTGAACTGCAGCAATACTTAAAATTGTGCTGAAGGTGTCATCTTACAACTAAAATGTTTAAGATTTTAAACATTTCCCACTTCAGTCAGTGGAAAAGGCTATTTCAGCTGAGACCTCAGATCACAGTTTATGAACCCCGATGAGTCAAACATTTAGAAGGTCTTAAGTGCTGATGTGTGGTGAGCGTTCTGGTGCACTATGGCTGCTGTCGCATCATCCAGGTGGGGCTGCATATTGGTGGCGGTGGAGGGGAGTCCCTATTACCTGTAAAGCGCTTTACAGGTGAGTGGAGTGTCCAGAAAAGCGCTATATATTGTGTAAGCAATTATTATTATTTAGTCATAGAAAGACCCTGTGTCATTATGTCCTCATCCATTCATCTTCTAACCACTTTATCTAGTACAGGGTCACTGGGGAGCAGAGCTGTCCCAACAAGCAACAGGCACAAGGCAGGGTACATCCTGGACGGAATGCCTGTACAGTACATCCCAAGGTGCACTCAGACACAAACGTGCAGTATATCAGGACCGACCGTTCTAGGACTAATCCATAGCTGGTTGTCATGAGCTTATTTCAAAAATTGAAAATTTTGCACTTAAGTAGGAACAGTTAATAAAAAAGGCAAAAAGAATGAAAATCTCAACATTGGCACAAGTCTGGTTAAAGTCTTTAATTCTTTTCAATAATATTAATACTATATATACAGTACAGTACAGTACACACTCACATCAGGGCCATTTTTCCAAGAAAATGTTTAATATCTGTACCCATAAAGTAGGATATGTGCCCAACCAGATTGTGAAAACTGTCAGCTGTGTATCTTGGTACTGTATATTACATGAACAAGGGGAGAGCATGCAAACTGCACACAGACAGCACCCCAGGAACTGAGCCCAGGGCCCCAGCGCTGCAAGGCAGCAATGCTAAGCACTGTGTCACCACGTGTATCCATGCTCCAAAACTGTTAGTGTTAATACACATTCTCATTATTTTTTCACATTCTCAGTACTAATTGTGTTGAATTTGTTTCTTTGCATTGACTTTCTTAGAGGCCTAAGCCCTTTCTTCCCAAAAATATTTTTTTGTAATTGTAGCTGTGGCTGATCTTAAAACGTATTACCCAATAAACCCACAAAACCATTTCCTTGCCACCACACTCATATTACAAAAATACAATGTACATTGAGCTGAATTTTTCTAGCCATACTTAGACTGCTTATATTATCAAGCCAAACAGCACAGGAAGAAAAGCCAAACATATTTATTTTAATAAGGATAGGGAAAATCTTATTCTAAAGTACTCATTTTTATTATTGAGTTGAAACCTTCATATTGACAGGTTTATTTAACACTGCACTGTTGGTCGTATAATGTTGGAAAAATGTTGTTGGTAAGTCAAATGCCAAAGGCTTAAATTAGTGATTGGAGGTGATTGCTTTAAAATCATGCTACATAAAAAGTCATTCAATATTACATTTTTAAAAGGCTTGAATCGTTCTTTTACTTTCAGAGATTAATCACAGTAGGAAATGTCTACACTGACAAGTCTTCTAAAGAGTTTATTTTCACACCCAGGAATTTAAATAGACCATTTCATTGTGAAAACGGTAAAGAATTTCAGTGCATTTTCATTTTATATTAGGAAAAGGCATTAAGTGGGGAGTTGACAAAGTGGCAATCAAAGAAGATTTAACATTGCTGCAAAGTGAAATCTAAACTAAAGCTGGATATTTCTGGGTATTTTACCGTTGGGTAAATATCACTTAGTAAATATCACAACAGCAGCTTTCAATTATTTGTTGGCAATTTTGCTGAACACTCTGCTCCTTTACTTTGCTTTTTTTTAAAAAAAAACAGGACTGCAAGACCTTAATTTTAACTAACAGTTCTGCTGATGCTGATATGATGTTTTCTGCTGCCATTCCGGTTTGTTAGCTCTGTTTCAGCTTCAGCTATTGTAAACAATATTTGATGGGATGTTGGGAGGAATGATGGGCTGCCTGATAATGAAAGCCCGAGCGAAAGATCTGTTATCAAGACTTACAGGTGAGATGGAAGGGCACTGGGGAGGTGGTGTGTGTGTGTGTGGGGGGGGGAGGGATTACTAAGAAAACCCAAAGTCAAAGGAAAATGACAAAAAAAAATAATAACAGAGGAGAGGCTGGGAAAGATCTGAGAAGGTTCTTCTGATCTCACAGTCCAGCAACATTCTCGCCCCATTAAAAATAACCAGCTTAGCGTTGGAGGTCAAACTACAAAACATTTTAACTGATGAAAAGGACAGCTCACAGGGGTATGCTTATGAATAGCTTCCTTATGTCACTCACAGTTTGTGCATATGAGAAGCACCTCTCTTTTGAGAATACAATTCCAATTATTTTGTTGTGCACCCACCCGATTTGGGAGCTGTCAGCTGTGTTTCTCATGTTTCATCTCACGGCAAACCCAGCAACCGCACACGGGGAGAATGGAGACGTGGCACCAGGCTCATCCTTTCAGACATTACAGGCACTTCCAGGAGGAAGTTCACTGCTAGCTGCAGGGAAGCAAGCCCCCTGCTGACAGCACTACAAGCCCGAAGGCACCCTAGAGGTGGCATTCCCCAGCCAAGTTACCCAATCCCATTTATAACAACTGCAAGCCTCTTTAATTATCCCAAACAAGAATCTACTCTACCTCTATGTCAAACATACTCCCTAAAAAGGGGACAGGTTGTTTCCCCAAAGCAAAAAACCTTGCTTTTTTTATCTGTAATGTCTTTTCCATGTTGTACAATATATTTTGTCCAAAGCTCCGAAGACTCCGAAACAGACCATAGTCAAATATCTCAGAAACTTTGCTCGTAGCTCCAGAAATATGACAGGTGCACTAAGAGCCCCAGGCCCAGGGTCTGTGTCTTTTCTTCAACATGCACACCATCATAAAATAACTGTTTGTATACACAAGTGCTCAACACCCACCTTAGAAGTTTCCATTACTCATGATCAGAGAGAGGTAATGTCCTTCACAAAAGATAAAGCATAGCTTTCATTTCCTATGGGGCATTCATAATCAAAAACACTATAAACACTCTCTGCACAATTGTCAGTTCTAGAAATGTCTGCACCAAAATGCTAAAAACAATTTATGTATATACTGTAAACTTTCCAAGAAAGAGAAAAATAAGACAGCCATTTAAAATTAAATTAGAAACGGTCTGCACACACTATAGTTCCTTACACCTAGCTCTGGGCTTCAGAACTACAAGAGACATTCAAAGTACAAAGCTTTAAAAGCAATACTGTTAAGGCAAGTGTAACAGCATATTGTGGCATTGCTATGGAAACAGTTTTCTGATGCAGTCAATATTGTTCATTCCTCAATTCAATTAGTTAGGTCTTATATGTTGCGCTTATCCTTTACCATAACCATGAAATAAACAAGGACAGATGGATTTGCAGAACTTCAGAATTCAGTTATAAATTGCTTTTACTTGAATCAGAGGACAGAAATGCATGTTCCTGCATTGAGTTCAGCTCCATTATCAGTCTGGTCTGTCATGTACAGAAGGTCTATGTTATAACATCTTGATTTTCATATAATAGCTTTTTTCACTTGACAGTGAAGACTTATTACTCACACCAAGTGCAATGTAATCTCATAGGTCACAATGATACACTCACAGAAATAGGAAAATATGGCATGTAAAAATCAAGGAAAAGTGCAGGATCCTTTAGGAAAGACACATTACTTGAAAAATAGCTCAGGGATGTCATCCATAGGATTCACTTTGATCCTCAGGAAGATTATCTATCTTCCCACTATTTAAAACATAATTAACATTACATTTGCACTACAATGAGCTATTGATCTAGAAACTGAAATTATGAGATGGAAAAATATTTTCATATAGTCGAGGGAATGAATATACTGTATACAATGTTTTGTTCTTCCATAACTGTACTGTAGATTTAAAATGTCATTCGGTACCAATTGTTTAGGAAGAATGTCATTAAAATCCCCACAAAAAGTAGATTGTGTTACTTTCACTGGCTAGGCCTGTGACCTACAGAACAATATACCTGGGAGCACTGCACATTAATTCATACAGTAAAAGAAGACATTTTCTGCCCTTACACACTGTAGAACCCAAACATCACATTCTGAGTTTCATATAAGAACGTTTTTTAGATCAATAGCAAAAATTGATGTGTTTTAGAGAGCAAAGAATAATATTAAAAAGAGGCAGCCATGAGGCACAGGTTTATAAAGCTGAGAGGGTACCTGCTCATGTGTAAAGATTTCCATTTCGGCTGTGTTTCTATAATCTGTGGCCCTCAAGTCATTTTATATCAAGAGGATTCTTCAGGCTGTTCTTTAAAAATTATGTGTGCTCGTGTACTGCAATATAAACATAAGCAGTGATCAAAATCCAAATTCTCTTGATGCACACTCCACATTACACTAATCTTTGTGCCAAGGCTGGGATATTGCAGCTCAGGTTTGTTTAATATTTATTTTTGCAAATCCTATTACCACCATAACCTAACAAAAGTTTTGTTTTTAGGGAAAAATGTCCTTCATTTTTTTTTAAGAAATACCCAAAAGCCAAGAATATTCCATTGTGAAGTTATTAAATACTATATCAGTTTCAATGTCTTATATCTGTTTGGGCAAAGACACCTCATGGTGCTTTTGAACAAAGCTGTACAAAGGAAATAAAGTGGAAAATGTTTCACGACGCTGGGAAGATGAATTGCAGAGTTCTTAGAATACAAGGAAAATCAATCACTTTTCAAAGCATTCAAAGCAAAGCCCCAGATTTAAAACCAGGCAGTGTCTGCCCTTGTACAGCAGTATTATGAAACGGCTCTGTATGAACAGATAGTATTCAATAACGGCTTTATTCTGTGCAGTCTGAAAGTCTGTACAACTATTGTATAGATTTTGATTTTATCAAATTAAAGGTTAATGATTTTTTTAAAATTCAAACAATTCAAAATGTATTCATTTCCAAAGGAAAAATATTTTTTTCTTTTACACCATGGACATTGTTAAACCTCCTAGGTGGTTACAGTACAGAATGTCCTAAGGCAAGAGATATCGATGAGGGTCATTTATAATGCAAGAGGCCACCCATAATGAGATAAGTGCAGGTGCACATTAGTAATATAAACTTCACAAACTTCTTTGCGATCAAATATCAGCCTATTGTACAGCATAAAACACGTATGAAATCATTCAGTTGCCAAAAATGCTAATTTGTCTAGGCAAAATGGTTTAAAAAAAACTATTAAGAAAAGATCACTTTAACCTGTAAGCACAGATACTGTAGGTCTTACATAAGTCTTTTCCTTCATATAAGGAACTAATTTAGGTGCACAGGAGTTTATGTGCTGTATACAGTAGCATACAGTAGGAAAGTGATCGACCCCCACAAATCTGTTGTGAGCGGCTCAAGTTACAGCACATCTTTTTCCAAGAAAAACATGAAAGGTTAAACACAAGCTCAAGATAATGTAATTCACACCTTGTTGCACATGTACACACAAAATATTTTGGAATTATTTTACCCATTATAAAGCTTTTAAAAGGATCTGGTTTTTAGGGGTGTTCTGTGCTGAGTTTTCAAAATTTTCAAACATTTCTCAAAAACTCATGGCATAGTTCTGTTCATAGCATCGATGTGCTCATGATACTACTATACTTGATGAGAGATGAGGTTCTTCACATGATCTTTTCTGAAGCAAATAAAATCACAAAATGAGATGTCATTTGAGCAGAAAGCCTACCTTTGCTCTCAAAATGCAATATTATAAACGTCAGCTTCACCATTGACAACCGAGGCAGTGAGTCAGTTTGTCAAATAAAAATATATTGCATGTATGGTATACAGTATATGCAAAAGGTCTTTTCATATTACAGCTGTGCATCTGAATCTATCCATCCGTGAAACCATCTTAGCACATGTATTGAATTGTTTTTCACACTCCTAAATTACTGAATATCAAGATAAAAGCAGTATGATCTGGAACTGTTTGGATCACACATTGTGTTGAGTCTGAGAAGAAAAGCCATGAAAGTAAAAATGTGGAAGTAGATCATACTCACCATTTCCTTGAAATACTTCAGGAGTCATTTGGAATTTCTTCTTTGGGAAATGCTGAAAATAAAGGTTTATTTTAATAAGCAATGCTGCTTTTAACCAGTTATCTGGCACCAACAAGTGTACATTACATACTGTAAGCTTCCAGACGTTAAGAAATAATGCCTCAGAGGTTTCATCTGTTAGTTATCTTTGTTGGAGAAATGTTACTCACTTCCCCTTAAAAGACAGTCAGGAATCCATCTCAGAAGTTTAAAGAAGTTTTTATTTCATGCGCACGGGAGTGCAAAACACCAAGATACTCTGTTTTTCTCAAAGTGATTAAATTTGCAAAGCCCTGTATCTACAGTATCACGCTTGCCTGTGCTGATCAGATTGGCAGCGTTCCAAAATCACGCACATCATCCTCTTCCCTATTTGCAGAAGATTACTATTTATTAACACAATTTGTTACTCAGCTTTGTAGCACACGTTCATTTATACGCAGTATAGAATAATAGTAGCCCTTGTGTCCAGCATTCTTCCAATCCAGTTCAAACCAGTTCTGAATAACCACCTTATAAAATAATGTAGCTTCAGCAGAAAAAGTGTGTACAAATTTCACAAAAACCCTCTCAACATCTTCATTCCTGTTTGTTTCATACAGTATAAGAGTCATATACTGTATGCTCATTACAGCTGAACAGGTACATAAATGCCATCTGCATGGCTGGATGTTTCAAAACTAAACTTTTTGAAATCCCCAGTTTAGTCACAGTCTATAATGAACCAGTATTCCACCAACTCATTTCCTGTCGCAACAATGTGTAGTCAATTTTCTCTTACCAGAACTACTGTAACTGAGTGTAATCTTGATGCATTTTCCACTATCAAGCAATAATTACAGTATTTTATTTGCATAACACAGAATCTTAATGAGAAATTACCAATTAAATTAAGCACTATGAAATTAAGGTTGATAAAACTACATTTAAGAGTTTAAGAACTCAAGAGTTTTGTTCTTTTCAATTCAGAAACACAAATACGAGGTTGCCGAACCACTGTTCTCAATCGGTTATGTTTATAAGACATTTCACTTGAGGGTTGTGAGCTGTACTCTGCTTCAGAAAATTCAGATGTGAAAAAAAGTACCAAAATGTTGTAATTTATTTTACATGTAAAAGTGTCAGTTACATAAATAACTACCAAAACAATCTTACCTTCTTTTAACTTGCAGCCGAAGTGTTATACCAAATGAATTTGTTAATTGATGCATGAAAACACAAGTAATTGCAAAGTTCATCTCGTTCTCCCTGACACATTGATTAGATTATTTTGTACCTTAAACTAAGTGAGAAATCATACTTTCCCAACCACTTGTATTAATTTGTACAATTAACAAGGAACGCATTTTCTGCAGTTCGAATTCTCAAAGTATTTCTTTCGGCACTTGTTTTGAAACATAACATGCAAACAAGAGTAGGCCAGTCTGCCCATTTATCCTGTGTTTTAGTAGCTAATTTATCTGTGGCTTTCATTCACCCTTCCTTGAGAGATATACAGTAAGTGTAGCATCTTCAGCAACATGGCTGGGCAATCTGTTTCACACTCCCACAACCCTTTTTGTAAAGAGGAACTTTCTGCTCTCAGTTTTCAAAGAACATCTCTGTAGTCTCTACTTGGATGCTTGGGTTTTTGATTCAGTGGTGATTCTGAATCGCCACTTCATTTGACAACATTTACCTCCGAGGTTTCTGACTGCTTGAATCCGGTCCTCTCGATTATTGATACATACTGTATTAGGAAGAACTGTGGACACCGTAATGCAGTGCGTAACTAATTGAATCACTCTACTTGGAGCATTTACCACTTCTCAGTCTGAACCTGTGCCTGACTTTGAATAATTGCCTGCAAAACAAGAATTAATCTGCTATGAGGAACTTTATCAGAAGCCTTGTAAAAATCAAAATATACTGTATCATATGCAGTTACTGCTGTTATTTGTTCAAAATGTTAATTAAGCAAGGCCAACCTTTTGTTGGCTTTCCAATTTAGCTCCAATTCTTCCAGATCTCCTTGGAAATAACAGAAGTAAAACGCAGTGGTGTGTAAATCACTTGGTTTGATTTTGTCACCTTTTTTGTAGATTAACACTATTTTTATCAATATTCCAGTCAGTGGGTATAACCACAGTCTCGAGAGACTACCAGAAGAGCTTTGTTAATGGCCCATGAATAAAATCGTCTTTCCTTAAGTACAATTGCTAGAATAACATTGGGCCCTAGAGAGTCGTATTAAGTGCTTCTAAAATCTGGAACATCTCTACCTCTTCTACTGTATGCTAATATTATTTAATATAGAGTTTGTCTTTTCTCAGCTTGAGGCATGATGCCTGTTCCTTCCTTGGCGAACACCTGAGTGAAATATTCATTTAATACATCACCCTTTCCTTTCATTCCCTAACGTTCCTCATTTTTATCTGACAGACTAACTTCATCCTGACTCTTCACAAGCCTCAGCAGAAATCTGAAATTCAATTTCATCACCATTCCCCATGTGATGTAATAATCCAGGATATGTTAAATGGTTTAATCACGACATTTCAAGATCTCAGCACAGCCGACAGAGGCAAGCTGAGTTTATGATTAACACGATAGTGTGTTCTGCAAAACATTGACAAGAGGGAAAAAAAACTATTTAATCACAACTTTGAGTGCACTAGTACAGATTAGGAACACTTGGATGTGCAAGCAAAGAAACAAAAGGGATAGATGCACTGTTAAAACTGAGTAAGGGGATGGAAAAAAGAAAATATTTGCATCAGCTCCAGGTTTTAACAGAGCCATTCTGTGGTAATCCATAGAACTAGTCTGTTGCTTGATATGATATCCTAATACGAGTGATTTGTTTTTCCCCAAATGTCAATGACTAAAGTCTAAAGTAGCAAGAGATCATGGCGCACAAACAATGCCAAACAGATGGTATTCCACTGGGACAGAGTTAACCACCATTCTTATTATCAATCGGTCTCAGATATTGATACTGTACATGCAACAACATGGATGAGTGTCAGCTTGATAGATTGCTTCCTCACTCTGTATAGAGTGAGCTGTATAGCACATACCAGTATCTACCAGAGCTGCGCACGCCAAACTAAAATGTTTTTTGCATCCACACAGACACAAACCAAAGGAACGGATGTGGCTTCCACTGTAAAAGATTCCAAAATCTAAGCTTTTGAGACAAAAAGCTGACTTTGCTGTGTGATGAATGGCTTTTTTCCCCCCAAAGTTCTGCTACAAACAAGATAAGATTTAACTCAGCCAACTGCTCAAGAACCAGGAAACAAAATTCCCCGAGGAGCTGTATGTACAGTGATGCCCATTATTGAAATTACACGAGAGGCTGCAGTAAATGAGAACTGGTGCATGGAAAAAAAACTTCAAGGCTTATACAGTACACTATCTCTGAGGCTTCCTGTGAACAACCTTATGCTGCGAGCATACCAATGGCAGAAACTGATACAACTACAAAATTCCTTACTTAAAACGTGAGCAAGTGCTATTTTTGTGATTTGTTTTATTTCACTCCTTATTTGCTTATTGTACACATGTCTTTTTGGAGAACACAATTGGTCACAAGACACAAACACCAGCCTCTCTTTTCAGTTTTGGTGGCAGGATCACTTACTGTACCGTACATGGACTGTTTTCAGAAACGCAAAGCTGTCTTGTTGTTTCAGGTCTTGGTCTGAACACCTGTACATATTTGACAGAACTGTTCACACCAGCGGTCTTCACCAGCTGATTAGCTCACATTAAGAGATCAGATTTCTGTTATGTACATGATTTGATGCAGATTTCTACTGAAAAAAGGGAATAAATCATAATAATTCCACAACAATACATCATATTAAAAAGTCACATAGTATTTAATTCATCATAGTAAATGAATAAGATTTAAAATGCGCATGTATGGCAAACAACACTGAAACATGAAAGCTGACAAATTCCAATGTTGGTATATTTTAAAGGTTGTAAAACAAGAAATACCATTAAGCTTTCCAAGGCCAAGATAGTAAACAAACAAGGCAAAAATCTGACATCTTTCAGCAGTTTATCATGTGATTTGCTTGCATCCTGACCATTATATGAACAGTACGTCAGTTATATGATCACAGTCTTCAGCTGAGATTCAGTGCCACACATTATGCCTTATATTCATTGGAATTAATATAATATTTCTACTTCCAATTTGTATCCTGCTGATGTATTCCATTTTGAGAACAAATGAAACAGTTATTCAGAATACTTCTCAGTTCTGTATAATCTTAAGTATTGTTTGAAGCTGAAACGGCAGCTCGTGAATATCCTTCAATTCTTAAGAGCAGCTCCTTGCCGATACAGGCTCTGGCTCCACGATCCTGTACTGGGTGAAGCACATAGATGATGGATGGATGGGTTTCTAGGAGCAGCCAGCAGTCATGTAATCAAGCCAGAATCAAAGTGGCTGCAAAATAACACAATAAGATACAAGAGCAGGATATCGGTAAATGTCTTAGTTTTCAGTTAACCTCAAGAGTTCCATTTAAGGTTGTTGAAGTCTTAAACGAAGACAACAGTAGTACTGCAAAATAGCTCCTCAATAAACACTTCATTTTATATGGTAGTACTCCAAATACCTTAAAATGAGAATACAGCAGCACCTGTCTAAATTAAATGTATTTTAACTGCTACTTGCTTACCAGTGACAAAAATATTGGTCTATCCAAACATCAAGTCATCTCTTCCTGTCAACTTTGACTTTTTTTGAGAACTCAACAGAAAGATATCGTAAAAGTCCCAAAATGTTATTTGCAAAACAAAGACAAGCACCTGCAGAGCATGCAATTAATACATTTTATTTTCTCATCTGTCGCAAGCAATACAGGATATGTAAATGGCTCAGAGCTTTCAGTTTCAAAATTACATTGGAAAGGAAGTGTAGTACAGTGCTTATATAAGATGAAGATAAAGGGCTGAGGGACAGCAGCAAAGTGCCCTCCGGTGAGCTATGATAATGGCATCAACAAATGAAACATTAAAGGGTTGAACAGAAACAGAAAAAATAGGCTAATGTAAATCTGCAATGATAAGAAGGATCCATTTTCACAGTGACATATGGAATGAGGCATGATAAGACTCTTAAGGGATATTTTTTCGGTCCTTATCTATAAGCAGCTGCTTCTTGAAGATGATTGAAAAATCTCTTGTATTCTGACAACTCAGAAAAAAAAACAGGTAAAAAAAATCAGGTCTGTGATGCTAGAATGCTTCAGGCAATTTAGCCATGAGAAAAGTGAACAGCCTTCCCAGAAGCAAACACGGACTTTGCCTTTCACTGCTGCTGTCAGAGGATGTGTTGATAAAAGGTAAACAGCTGACCATGAAAGCAATTCTATGCACAGGAGTGGACCTTGAAAGCAATATCAAGTCTCTTATGTGCACCAAGGAGAAAAAAAAACTGAGCATGGAAAAAAAAACATTAAAATTTCTCGACCTTCTTTGCATAAAACAAAACATCCAAATGGTTTTGGCTATCCTGCTATAAAGCCTGGGGAACTCCTAACTACATCACTGCTATTTGTTCCTGCAATATTAATAACTACTGCAGCACGGGGCTCATTTGGATTTTGGTCAGGTAGGATAATAGAGGACCAGATAAAGACGGCTGCAGTTTCTTTGGCCATGTACCCACCTGGTGAGGTAAACTGGCACATCACAGAAGCTTTGCCTATGGGCTGAGGGGGATTACAGCTTTACAGCTCTGTGTGTTAAAGCATGAAAGCTGCATTTAAGTGGCTGTGCTTCGCTCCAAACCCTGGTGATCACAATATATGGAAAGAACATCTCTAAGAGCAAACTGTGTTCAGTATTATTCTTTTTTTTTTCTATAGTGCATTCATAATAATGGCTCAACTCATTCCATCTCTTCCATACTAGTTTAAAGAACAAGTCGACTGTGAAGGAAGAACTGTCTCAGGTAAGGACGAGTCTGATAAATTATGAGCGGCTGTTTGCTGGGCTGCTGTTACAATGGGTTTTGTTTGCTGGCTGGAAAATAAGCATTATAATGCATTTCATTATGGATGGGAATTGTTAAAAACAGCTTTTTTATTACCAAGGCTACTAACTGCTTTATTAGCTCCTCAGCACATTTAGAAATTGTCTATAGTTCCATAAGAAGTTAGAAGAAAAAACTCAATTCAGTGCAACATGCATTTTCTGATTGGCAGAAAAAGCCAATGTGTTAAATATGAAAAGATCCACTTGTTTGCATGATGTTTTAATATTGAATTTGGCCTTCTTTTAACGAAGCTGAAAGGCATGGTGGGTGCAGATGTTGATTTAACATAAATTCAAGAAGAAATCATGCAGGAAATTAAATTCCATTCAAAGCCACTCAATTCAAACAAACTCAGGTTTGGTACAAAATATTAGAATAATCATGAGGTTCAAGAAATCGATTCTTGCAGCTGGAGCCTGAGTGATCTCTGAGCAGAAGGTCATTTCATGTCATGGTGCAGGCTCCAGTCACTTTCCAATCTTTTCCTTTTAATTAAATTGACCATTATTTTACATTTCAGAAGGTTCAGCACCGCAGAAGTCCGATTCAAATTCACTTTTTTCCCCAATTTTTTTTATCCGGAGAGTTATTATGTATTATATATTGCCTACTGCAAGTCACCTGAACACAGGGGGAAGAAAGACACACACATGCCCTTGAACAGCATGCTAAGCAGTCAGAATGGTACAGCAGGCTTAGCGTGACATTCACTATCACTGGGCCCAGCAGTTCCCAGAAGCCACTGCAGCGTAACAAGTCAGAGACCATGGTCAATTCAAGTCCACCTAACCCTGGTAGAGCTCAGCCAATTTGGAGCAACAAGATGTTTAGGAAAAAATATAGATGTTGTTTTTAATCCTTTACTGTATATCCTTAATGTGCAGAAGGAACACGACAAAATGTTGGTACTATATGTCAAACTAAAAGAGTTTAATTTAAATCAAGGTGTACTCAAATTCTACATCGCACCACTAAACTCAAAGTTAGAATATTGTGCTCTGTTTTGTTTACTGCATTCACTAACTCACCAGAATCACTCCACAAAAGAGCAATCAGATATTTTTCTAATTTGCATAACAAAATCATGTCAATTCAAGAGTGTGCCAAGTCTTTTTTTTCCGCACAATGTCATTTACACCACCAAAACACAAAGGTTTCATTTATATCACACGTTTTATTGAGTAAGGCTGAGAACCTTTAACTTTCAATTGTGTTGCACACCAACTTCCCCAAGCTTCAAAGGAATATAATCCTGAAGTAGCTGTAAAAGATAAATATGGTAAAGAATACTGTAGCTTGTGAATTTTGTTTACTGGTTAGAAGAACTGACAATGAAGAAAGTGCTTCGGACTTACAGCAACACACGCAAACATCTAAAAAAAACTGAGGAGTGGTTGATAAAAAGGCACTTTTTGCAAAAAACAGTACGAGAAACAGACTTTTAGCTGCTAGGCAGACATTCTCTCGCTTTTCCAGCACATCTTTTAAGAAGGATTCCATCATTATGCAATCTGCCTCTTTTCACTCCAGCTGCCTGCAAGTCAGGTGCTGCAGGCATCACAAGTGAATCAAACTTTCACAGCAGAGAAATGCAGCTATTGTACTGCTGTTCGGTTTCATTCTAGGCAAAAGGATTTTAATTTGCAAGAAAAGTATCCCATCTGCTATGGTGGAAAGCCCTAGAGGTTTAAAATCTCTGCTGTGTGAAGTCAGCAAGTGTGTGTTTTGAGAACAGTCTGTATTGAAGAAGCTTCCAATTTAATCACTTGAGATACAGTAGTGCTGGTGGCCATTAAGGTTATCACTAAGATAGCCAGACAAGCAATTGAAATGGAAACAAATTGAGTTTCCACCATTATTATGAAATGCATATTATCTGCTAAAGATTAATGTGCCAAACAACAGGCCAAATATACTGTAAGCACATTTCAATGTTACAACAAATCCAGCTTTCACCATCTCCTGCCACAACAGCTCAGCTTTTATCTAAATGTATTGCATTACACCATTAAACACTTTGATAAGGATCCTTACAGTACCAGAGCAACAGCTTTCCCCAAAGAAAGGCTGTAATGTCAAACAGAATTTAACAGCAAAGCTTTAATGTTCAATAGGCAACCCCAGGACTTCAGGACTATTCAATGGGCGATGTAAGTCTCCACTGGGTGTGGAAAGTTGTTTGGCTTGTAAATCACATTTAAACATTCTTTATTCATTGCCACGTTTAGCGGACTGCACATTTTACACAGGTTGAATCTCTATGTAAACTACAATCACTCCTCTGGGGGTAAGTAACACAGAATGCAAGCTAAATATTTTCTAAATAGTGGTTGTTGATGTACTCAGCTGCACATGTTTAGAAACAAAAAAATCAGGCTTGCAATTATGAAACTGAGTGAATTATGTTTACACCCAACTTTCAGAAAATATTAAACTGCATTTAAGTGCCTGCACTTTGCACAGTTTAATTACATTCATAACATTGAAATGCCAAATAAAAGTAGTTTTTCATTAAAAAATAAAACAAATGCAGGATCTCTTATAGTGAATTCAGTTCACATCACATTAAGCAATTATTACATGTAAGAGTTGCATTCACAGAAGAACACACATTTAACCACTTGAACAAGACATTTGCATATATCAGTTGATACAGTAGGCAGGCAGGTTCCTACTGAACAACATTCATTCCCATTTCACAAAGTCAAACTCTCATTGTTTCAGTTGACAGACAGAGTGACCGGTGCAATCTGCTCACCTGGGAGACAACAGGGAGTGAGCAATTTTATGCCAATGTAAAATATGAACTTTCATCTTTGAGGAACTGTTTTATCAAATTTAGAACTTATTTTTTAATTTTTAACTAAATAAATAATATACTATCTGTTTCTGGTGTAGTGTCTGCAGAAGCATATATTGACATTTCCTCATGTGTTTTCTAAGTCCAGGCTTTGTTCTTGGTCATTCAGCAGTCCTTTGGAATTTTTTTAAAGGATTTCTCTGCAGAGCAGGTTTTCAATAGTTTTTATGCAAATCTGTGCTCTTTTTAGACAAAACAAATTTTATGAAGATAATACTAGTGTGCAGTATTTACTGACAAGGGAGTCTGCTAATGAATAAGTAAAAGTAAGTTAGTTGCAATCTAATTTTTCAAGTGTGGTGTAGTGCTGAAACCCCATTCTTTGTATTTGGAATGATAAATAACTGTTTTTCAGCTAATGCATGCAGATGTTCTTCTTATAGCAAACAGCACATAATAATGCAGTGTGTGTCACACTCCAAGATCTTAAATTAATACTAAAGGCTTATAATGTTTAATTGGCTCAATTTGCTATGAACAGGGATAATATACGAGATTAATTTGCGTACAGCCGCCTTAGTGCAATACTTACGATCTGCATTTAATTTAAAGACATCAGATTATTTTGTTTACTAATAGCATTATAAAACAATTAACTGCACCATTCACATTTGCATATGAAAAGGGAGAAAGAGGTAAAAAATACGAAATTCCATTAATAAGTAACAAGTCAACTGAGAAAAATAAGTCACCACCATCACCAAAGCTGAAAAAATATCTATTTAAATTATACAATATCTACTGTACCTGTAGTCTTTAAATTTTAGAGACTCTAGATAAGGCATTGCCTTGAAGCTATAAGGGAATAGCCAAACCCACTGTTTCACAGTCTTGTCTACTGATGGACATTCCTCTGATTACATTTATTTGCCTAATTGAGCATGAATAAAAATTCCTTAGTCTGTATTCTAGGTATTAATTAAAAAGTCTTTTACATCTTGAATGACCTAGTTTGGTTTCCAAAGACTTAGCTCAGTACTGTTCTATCAGGTTTTTTTGTTGGTGTACACTGGTCAAATTCAGACATCAAATGAGTCAAAGAAGCTACTCACACATAGGATATTAACTGGCCCATATTAACCTCTTCCAATACGTTGTGCTCAGTTCATCATTATTAAGGCTATTTAAGCTTTGAGTGATTTTAAACGTTAATACTCCAGACGGAGAGGCAAAATCTGAAGTCATATTAAAATATACATATTTAAATTTTAGCTGTGTGGAAAATGAAAAAGGTGCAGAGTATTACAGTAAAGCAAACCTCTTTAGTGTTTGTGCAGTTGAGAGCACAAAGTTTTTGTAGTTGGGAAAACAACTCTCTGGAGACAAAAATACAGAAAATCTTCAAACGTATTTACGGCAGCTGTTTTCCACCCTTTATGTTTACTTCGGGAGATTACAATCCAGTAACCTCCAAACCTGAAAGAGTTACCACAGCGCAATAGCTACAGAATACACGTTCTCTGGCACCCAGGAGTACTTTGTCAGTCTGGGTATCACAGCACTTCTTCATTCATTCTCTGGCAAGTCATAGGTTTGTAAAAATAGTTCAAATTACAAATACATCTCCTATTCCACCTGTGATGTACTGTATTATCAGGAGTTTTATGTTTTTATTTCCAGCTACCTGATTGTGGAGGATGTACATCCTGCTTCAAAAGCTTAAGGGTATTGAGAAAGCAAAGGAATGGAAGAAAAAGCACAGGTCATTTCATATGTATATCTGCTTAGAGAGCACTAACAGTACACATCTGGCTCATTTTTAGAAACATGCACAGCTGGTTGGCTGAGAAGATTACAATATAAAGGAACAGACTGATTAAGGCTGGGTTATTACTCTACGAATGCACTTTTAAAACTACTGTAAATGAAATAATGAAGAATGTACTTCAGTAATCCATGTAATCTCTGTGATTCAAGGCTTTCGTTGTTAATAATAACAAATTAGTTGTATTTGCCAAAGTATTTCAAAAGCCTTTTAAAGCACTCATAATATCAGATTAATGACCTTCTGTTCTTAATACTGTACATACATCGGTATGATCTTCTAGTTTCATAACTTGTGTCGCTGTTCAGTAGCTCTTTAATTCACAAATAAACCACAGCGCATCAACCACTTGATTAAATGGATACCATTACTTTCAAGGTCCAGAAATGATAGTTCATTTAAGACTAATGTTATGAAGATTGAATTGTTAAATATACACATTTGCTTAGGTATTCATCTTATTTTTCCTATTTATTGTATACATTAAATTGTTTTATTATTGCTGGTAATTTAGCACAGAGACATGTTAGAATTATAAAATATTATAATCTGTGTATCAGACTATACCTCCTGTTGATACATTCTATGGAATTCAGTGAATATCACCACAACTGGTAAAATTGCTGGACATTTTACAAATAATGTGTGCAGTAATAAATCTTAGGAGATAGTGGATCAATCAACTGACTAACTTCTTTTTGTAAAACCTAGTCAAGATTAGGTGATAACTCATGTATTGCTGTTACTGAGCATAAAAAACAAATTGCATACATCTGAACAAACCTATGAATAAATTTCATGTTTTGTTTAATGCCGTAATTATTGTAATCTGCCATCTAGAATACTCTTTGGTATATTTCCAACACAAGAGACATTTTAAAATCCATTTTGAGAAAAATAGCATTAGGACTAAAAATCAGTCTTGACAAGAATATCTGACCTCATGTCTTCTGACAGACAGAGAAATTTTTGAGTTTGGATATGAGGAAGAAGACAGATGCCAGTTGAAGTTATTATCCCATCAACCAAGAAAGAAAATGACAAAAATGAACTTGCAAATCAACCAGGCCCTGAGACTAACTTACTGAAGCAAATAAATGCTGTGCCTCTATTTTAGCTCAGCTCAGCTGTAATTCATGCATACATAATTACAGGAATGACAAATTAAAAGTGCAAATTGCAGTATAAAAAAAATCAGCAAGTAAATTTAAATTAAACTTCATTCCCATTTAAAGCATGAAGCTTTCGGAATGCTAATTAGCCTTTTCTCTTGGATTAATACATGTAGTAATTGCTGGCCTTTTCCTCTTTCTAATGCTCTCTTTAATCAAAAGCCAGCTAATTAATAGTCACGGGACTAAGAAAAAGTAGAGTTCCTCCGTGTGCTTGCCTTTACCTTGGTATTATTTCCTTAAAAGAGTTTGGAGCAGCACTTTGCTAAGTATTCAAAATAAGTCAATAGGACACTCAATGGAGAACCTTAATGTGCCTTTGATACATAACTTGGCAGCATCTGCTGGCAAACTACAAAGACACACCACTTCCATAGGCACACACAGTTATAGAGAAAGACCTGTTGATAAGTGTGGCTCCTTCAACATGCAGACTGTGTCTACAGTTTGGTTGTAGTGTATCTCCCGCATTTTGCAGTCGTGCATTTTTAATTCATGTAAAATAAGATTTTATCCATCTAAATGTGCAGATACTGTACACAACAGGTAATTAAACCAAGGACAGGTTTACTGTATAACGGTCTTTCAACAATCATAACACCACACATGAGAAGGCTGAGGCTTATGCAGCATGTCAGTGTCAAGTGTCAATACAAAAGAACTATAGTATATAACTAGATTCCGATTTATGATTAACAGTATTAACAGTATGTACTGTATGCATGAATATGCAACATCATGTATACGCCATTCTAAATCTGTAAACACCAGCCCACCACTTGCCAGTTTACAATACAGTATATGATAAATTAAAGATGAAAATGAAATCAGGTCTATAAAGTTTGAAATAATCACACCTAAATAAGATACAATGGCTTTGAACTGTGTGAACGATGTAAACAAAATATTAAAGTAATCAAACATGTTAGTATCAGCCACCAAGTTACTAAAAAGATACTACTTCTCTGTCCAAAGAAGAGCAGCCAGATGCATTCCAGGACTGAAGGAATTCCCTGCACTGACAGGCTGAGGGATCAGAATCTTTTCATTCTTGAGCAGAGAAGACTGTGGGGGATATGATAAAGGGATTCGAAATCACCAAGGGCATGGATGAACAGTCACAGCCAACAGTGAAATATGAACCAAAGGACAGAAGTCGAAATGACATGTATCTGCATTAATACCCAGAACTGGTTGCCCACACCTCTTTTCTAGTATTTCTCCCTTCGCCCCAGCAGCACTCCTGCAGCTGCCTCCCGGGTTCCTTCCTCTAACGCGAGGAGCATTGCCAGTGCTGTCATTTCTTCTTTGTATTTCTTGGCTTGTTTCATCTTTACTAACATTTGACCGGACAGATGAAATGGTTCAGATGGGCCAAATAGCCTCCTCTTGTCTGTAACCTTTCTCATGTCCTGTGATCGTGCTAGGATTCAGATAACGTACTGTTTTAACATGTATGTCTATGAACACCATGATACGAGAAGCAACCACAGAAATACCTGGCAGTGAGTGTTAACAGCAAAACTAAAACTACTGGGGAGAAAAAAACATACTGCAGCAATAATGCTAAACAAAGAAAATAAACAAGATCACCCAAATGGCGCTCTGAGAAAATATCACAGACTTTAGAATAAAGCTTTTAGTTTTCCATTAATTAGTTCTCTAACGCATTCAACAAACTCCAGGTCATTGAGGCAGAGATGAAGAATTGTTAAATCCCCATCACTCAAGAGAGATACCACAGTGAACAGATGTAATACAGCCAGCATTATATCAAATGCAGAAGCTGAAAGTCCTTGCATGAAGCAACCGATTCCTTCAGACATGCATAAAGAGAAGTTGTTTATTTTTCCATTTGCCGATGCTCAAGACAGCTTAACAGTGCACAGACTTGTTTGCCTAAAAATGTTATTGGCTTTCCGCTTTATTAAAAATGTCTCATGCTACAACCAAGAGGTGTCTATAAAATCTTTTCATATACATTTTCATTTGATATTTATCAAATAAATACTTAAATACTGGTTGCATAGAGAGAAAGTCGGAGTTACATATTTTAGTTTTACATCGAACCATACAAAACATATCAATACCTCTGGCTTTAATAATGATGGGCAACAGCATGCACTAAAATTAGAGATTTTACTTGGCTTATTGCTTTGAACAGCAGACTGCTTTGGCTGATAATGGATACAGCTAAGGGGAGGCTGGCTGGAACCATGTGTAAGAGAATGTGAGAGAATACATGCAACAGAAAACAAAAACACTTCCTGTGATTAATCTTGATTTTATAGATACAGATTCAGAAGGCAATAAAACAGATAAAGAACAAAGTAAATTTCAACCAAACACCACTGGAAAAGCAAGGATAAATCTGGCAAAAATCTGTAATTGTATTTTTTCGATGGTGCTTTACATGCGCTCCCTTTGGCCATTTATTGTGTACTATCTATATTGCACAAGGCTAATTAATAACACAAACTCCCAAAAGATAGATATGTTTATCAACTTAAAACAGTGGGAACGAGCACTCTTAAATGCAAGGTTAAAAAGCTAATAACTATAAATGCTGGTCTGGCAATTTATAGCAATAATAAATAGTGAATTTCTCACAAATGCCTGTTAGAAGCATGCATAATGTATTGGCCTATAAATCTTTCCAAGGAAAAGGTGTGAAGCTCACATGTGCTTCAGGAAAGAAGTAATATTCTGATTAATGTCATTCAAAAACATTAATTCATCATATACTTTCAAAGTATGCAGTTAAAGCTAATACGAAAAACCTATGCTTCCATGAAACACTGGAAACAATCAACTCCAGATACATTTAAGATTGCCCTTCCAGTTATGATGTGTTAATATAACAGAGGCACCATTTAATTATAGAAATATCATATCTGTATTTTTCAAGTAAATAATAAAAACTACGTTTTCATTTTTCATTTGTTGGCATTCATCTTCACCCTTACAATTATGGTGTTAAACCATCTTCAACCCACCAGTGATTGTCCTCACATTTTCTATACTGTTGTTTCTTCTGGTAACGTACACACTGGCAGGAGAAAACACTTCACCTTTCTCATGCATTACAAGCCATCTAAACCTCTCAGCATAGTATATCAGTATACTGTATATACATAAGGTCTTCATCAGTTCTGCTCTTTAGTGGAGTATCAGGCTATCAAACATTTTTAATACTCATCCATCCCTTCATCCATTTTTTATAACTGCATCCTCCAATTCAGGGTCATATCAGGTAAGCACTCCAGGCAGGATATGCCCTGGATGGGACACCAATCTCACCTGGGTCAATTTTCTCCGAAGCCAGTTAACCTACCAGCATGTTTCTGGACTGTGGTAGGAAAGCAGAGCACCAGAAGGAAACCCAGGTGACACAGGGAGAACATACAAAACTCCATGCAGAAAGTAGCCCAGCAAGATCGCCTAATCATGCATGCATAATCTTTTAAAATAGAAGACATTTCAAAATGGTCTGTAGACCCAGGCCAGTTACATGATCTTGCATGAACAGCAACCAAGGCCATCAATGAAATAGTTATTATACAGTAAATGAAATAGGATAACAGTATAGAGGTCATTACAGTATTTTCCTTACGAATTGATAAGAAGTACATAATTCAGTATTTTCTATCCAGTGACTTTCAGGACACCCGTAATTTTTCTTACCATGTCAGCCAAAAGAACTCACTACATGAACATCTACATTATCAAAGCAGTCAATTCAGATTGGTGCATTTAGTATTTGTATGAAACCTTTACATCAAACTTGCATTTATTTTATATAGATTTTTGGTTTTTCTCTCTTTTGTCCAACTGGGTCATCATTAACTGTATAAATGTAGCAGCAGATATTGTACATAAAGTGTGCACTATTTTAGTTATTTGTTTCAGAACACCCTAAAATTGTAGATGCAAAATGTTTTAAATTCCAGAACTGCAATAAACTTGCCCAGACATATAATGATTAATAGAAAAGGCAGTGCAATATAAAATTACTCCTTATTTATGACTGCATGATGGAGACAGACCCAAAATCTAACTAAGGAAAAGAATACAGAAAGCCTTCTGATCTACACACTGAAGGAATCTGCTTCAAAATTATGCCTTCAGCTCAGCCCTCCCAAGATCTTAGCCTGTTACAGATAAGCGGTTTCTGACAACATTCAAAATCCCTTAAACTGTAATCCAATGAAAAAAACTGGCAGTACTATTTGACATAAGGATTAGTCACTGAACAGGATAAGCAACTTTATTCTGCGTATCTGTAATTAGCACAAATGCTTTGCTTTTGGATTTATATGTAGATACAGAGTAGCACTCCAAAGAGGGGAAAAAACAGTATTTATTAGAGCTCTTTATTTCTGTCACTTAATTTTCAGGTTTGACCCTCACAGAGACACTCCAATATCAAAATTTAGTTAGCAGTGGGAGCAATGGCACAGTGTAGGAAAGCATACTGACTTGTTTACATTTGTCAACCTAGCTTTAAAAAAATTTGAACAGCTTAAAAACACTGGGAAATAAATAAATTGTAGCACATTCTGTATAGATATGAATACATACAGCAAGGATATAAGCATACCACAACATACTAAACTTGATCACTTTGGCCTATCCAAAAATATGACTTTCCTTGACTCGTTTCCTAAATATTGCAGGCCAGAATCAGTTTTATTACAAATAAAAAGTGCAACCAACAGTTATCGACAGTACTTGCACCTGGATGGAGGTTCATATTAAATGAGTGTGTTGCACCTCTCCCCCGATGTGGTTCCTCTATGCCAAAAGGCTTGATCTCCTGCTGAGGGACAAGTCAACCCTATCCACATTTTCGGGGGATCACCAACACGTCTTCTTCTGTTCAAGTTTTCCCAGGTAGCAAGAAAACAAACTAAGGACTTGCAAAAGAAAGATACCAGATACCATAAAAAACTATTACCTTTCAAGGTGAAGTTTTGCCACAAATTCAACAAATTAAAATCTGGTTTTGATTTCACATGAGCTCAGACATTTGAACTGATTACCTGCTTCTAATTTAGATGCTTAAAACAGTAATTTAAGTCACTTTGAAGATCTAATAACTCAATCTCTCCAGTAGAACCATTTCTAGTAAACTCAGTTATTAGTTCAATGAAAACCAGAGATACTCAGTTCACCATAACTAGGACTGGAGAGCCCAGCTCTACGGTAAAATAGCAACCAAGAACAATCAAATCAGGAACAGCTGAATGCCATTCTCATAGTGGAGTTCTCCAAGACAAGGTACATACGATCCCACTTTTTCAAATTCAATGTTTTCAATCCTAGAAAAGCATTTCTAAGACTGAAGGCTAACCTTCTTTAACACATCGCAACCAAAAAGGAAAAAAAAAACAACGAAAAATAAATATCCTCTAACCTGTCTTAATCTTCTCCTCTCTGTAGTGCATAACAAAAGTGTTGAAGTTCTTGCACCAGGGCAAATCTATCCTCTCCTCAAGAGCTCTTCCAAGCAGACAGTTTTAAAAGGTTTTTGCAGGTGAGAGACAGGGCATGACCTGTTTTATGTGAAGAAAAGAAGCCACATTTGCTCAGACAACAGCACTTAATTTCCTCATGATCAGGGAGTGAAAGAAAACAGGTGAACACACCAAAAAACACAAAACAAGCAAAATTAAATCAACACCAAATCAAAATGGATAAAGCAAAACACAAAACACTCAGAGCTAAAAATGGAAATGGAAAAATTAATACAAGAATAAATGTGCACAGATAATTAACTTAATTAATGAAACATTAAAAGAAACTAGCAGCTACTATCAGTTAGAGCTATACATGTCACAAGGCTGACCTTTTGCAATTATTGTTTTTTTGTAGCCTACAGTACATACTGTATTGACAAACTGACAATATTTAAACAGGAACCTTATGTGTAAAATAAAAAAAACTAAATATCGGCTTTAGGATAAGTATTATAGTAATAGTGTAAAAAATACTACTGTAGTATTTTTTTTCATTTCCTCAAGGCTAATGACAATTTTTCAGAATGTTGATTTACCTCTTGAATAATTGTAATGTACTGAAATACTATAGAAATGCATAGTCAACACATTATTCGATGATAACATTTTAACCTGTTTGACTGTGATATTATGCAATTACCCCGCTAAACATACTCTAGACTAGATCGCATTTGTGCTTGGTCCTATTTAACCCTTTGGAAATAAAATGCAAATCATACAGAAGGTTTGGCAAGAAATCTGTGCTTGTGAGTTTGTACATGCAAAAATTATGTGTAGGCATAAAGGCACACAGGGTGAGCAGATTTAATCATACTGCGGTGATTTCACCTCTCGGAAGGGAACATGCTCTGGGAATGTTGCCGATAGGGATGTCATAATGTGAGGCCTCTGTGACATTTCACATTCATCCACTTCGCATTAGCAGGTTCCAGCAGGAGTGCCAGCTGAAATGTCAATGATTAACCCCGACTCAAACAGACATCACATTCAGACGAAAATTAACTTACAGGAATCACTTCTGCGCCACAATAACCACAACTGTCAAATACAACAGAGCTTCGTGAAAGACCCATAAAATGGAGCTCAGCCAACACATGACTTGGGAAGACCACTGTCTGATGCAGGCACCCTGTGATGGTAACGTTATGGCTCAAGGCCTCAAACACCACAACTGCTGCTTGTGCATCAATATGAACAAACTCCTGGGTACAAACCAAAATTGTTTTGTGATGAATCCCAATCCTGTTCCTGTCTCTTATTTTGGGGTGGCAGAGATTTTTCACACAGCCAATATTAATACAGCCAACCTTATCTATCCATCTATTTTCTAACCTTTCTTCTAACATCTTTTCTAGTTCACTTCGCTCTCAGACGACATATAGCTTCTGTCATATTCATTGCCTTTAAAATACACAATCCACTAAACCACTACAGTATATAACTGCTTCTTCCAATTCAGGGTAGCAGGGGGAGCTGGAGCCTATCCTGACAAGCAGCGGGTGCGAGGCAGGGTACCCCCTGGATGGGACATCAGTCCATTGAAGCACATACTGTACACAGACACACAAACAGTCAGGGAGCCTTAGAATTTTATTGCTGTACCTGTAAAACGGCTCCCTGGATATTTTACAAAGGGAATTCAGGAATTAAGGTAAAATAAAACAATAACACTGATGGAATTAAGGGATTTAGAATTTTTCAAATTAAATTAAATACAAATTACTCATTTAGTCAACACAAACTGAATGCTTCAACTACAGTGAAAAAAGCTTCTTTCGATGTTGTAGGGCACATTAATTTCTTCAGCCAATTCTTGTTAAAGTTGGCATTCATTTCTAAACTATTGATAAACAGTAACAGGTATGAAATTGAGGTTTTGCTTGATCTTCTCTTTAGTGTGTCTTCCATTACAACAAACAAAGATTCTTATTTTTTAATTGTGCCATCAGATATATAAAACAGGATAAACAGCATAGCCTCAACCACTGTCAGTAAATATGCTTCACAGAATGAGCTCATTTTTTCCACTTTAACAAGGTTTAAAGTTGTAAATAAAAACAAAATTGAGATCCTCCTAAATCACTATTGCAAATCCTCTTGATAATCAAGCCATGTCCTGCAAATCTAATTATATTTTATATTATACTTTGCGACTCTATTAAAGGAATGCCGAGGTTTGTGCTATTAATTTAACAAGAGGTTACAGGAATAAACTTTGTCATTTTGTCATCTATGCAGTCTAAAAACATCACAGGAAAATAAAGCAGGGAAATAAAATGTAAAGAATAAATTATGAAAGCCAATGAAGCTATTAGGAATAAAAACACAAAAATATACTTTATTGCAGACTCTACTATTACGCTGGAGTGCTGTGCCAGATGTACTGTACAGTATATGCAGAAAACACATTATAACACACAGCAAATAAATAAGATAAAAAACAGAGGGAATCTCTTGAAAGTATCTTGATTTGCTTTCCACACATCCCTTTACTTAAGGTACAGGACAGAAGAATGGACATCTGAATGCAGTTTCCGTTTCATCCAGAAGATGGCAAAAGCTTGGTGCTTTTCTGCCTTCCTTCCCCCCCGTCTTTGATGTCAAACTCAGCCAAAGTAACTCACTAAGTTTGAACCGAGGGAGAGCACGTGGCAGAGTGCAGGGTGCACAGACCGGCGAGCAAGGCAGAACAAGACTGAGTGGCAGACGGTGCTCCATCATGGGCAAAGCAGTTTTCTGGCTCCTGCTCCTCACGCTGCCTCCCCGCCTGGTTTCAGGGGGCATGGACTCCTGCTATGACACCCACGGCGCTCCGCACCGATGCCTGCCCAAGTTCGAGAATGCAGCTTTCAACAAAACTGTGCTTGTATCCAATGTGTGTGGCTCTCCGCCAGAGGACTTCTGCATGCAGGCTGGCTCCACCAAGTCATGCCATCACTGCGATTCCATGGACCCCCTCCAACATCACAATGCCACCTACCTGACAGACTTCCACAGCGAGGAAGAGCCAAGCTGGTGGCAGAGCCAGTCAATGTTTTACGGGATCCAGTATCCTACATCTGTGAACTTAACTCTACACTTGGGTAAGAGCTTTTTTTTTCTTTTTTTTTTTTTTTTTTTACTTTTAAAGAGCCTTTCCCTGTTGATGTGATCTTCCACACTTTTACTGTGACTTGACCCACTTTTCAGGCAAGCAAACAAGACTTGCAGTGCATGCCAGTTTGATCTATTTCATTTTAAAAACTGTAGGTTCTTGTACAAACACTACTGATGGTGCAAAGGAATTGCTTGCAATTTAGATTCTATATATATATATTAACTGCCCACATCTGCCCATGCAAATGAGCACAAAGTAGTACCACCTGGGGCCAACATCCGTATATCCCGCAGTTTTTAGAACATGGAGCTTTATCTGTTACTGCTTCTTCTATCTGTTACAGTAAAGTAACATTCTGTAAAGAGCTGAGCACATCCTCTTCCACATCAGAGTACAGCAGAGGTTTCCAAATCCTGAAACTGTTTATTCTGATGTATTTGACTCTGGAACTTTTCAGATGAGATGTGAAAGTTCATACAGAAGGAGATCTCCAGCACATACTGTAACTGCTCTTTTGAAAACGGGCTTTGGTGTTTTGTTATTTAATGCTCTGGTAATTGTATATAAAACCACATTACTCCAGATATTGCTTAAAGCCATATTGTTCAGATAATTGCAGGCATATATCAAAAGGATTCTTTCAGGAACTTTTTTATTGAAAACTGCACTGAACTAGGTACTTTTATAACTGCAGATATTTCTTCCAGCTTCCCGAACAGTATGAATTGAAATCTGTCACAGTTTACGGAGGCAGTCATTATTTTGGTAAAGTCTCATGATTACTTAAGCTTTGATTTAGTAGAATTGAAATTTTCAAATTATTTTCAAATGCAGAGCATGTGTATGAAAGGCATAAATGTTAGGAGTAAGTTTTAAACCTGAATATTTCCAGATCTTGTTCTTGTAAGGGTGTTGTGTTCTTCTGTACTGTAGGTGTCCCTTGTTCCTATTGATTGCAGCTTTTGTAGTTACAGTAGTTAAGACAAGGCGTTGGCTATGTTTGCACCAGATTCCATAGCATCAAGCAATGACAGTGAGTTCTGCTGAAAATCTCTAGTCAGTAGGTTATTTTCAATTCATCGGTTGCAATACACAATATGGTGAATAAAGAGTTAAACTACAAAGACAAGCCTTGCATCTTTACTGCAAATTACAAAGTAAAGACTCATTTTTAAAATAAATAAGATTAATCTTTTTTGATTCTCCTAAGCGATGCATTATTTTAAGTCAAGTCTGTCATCCCTAAAGCCTGTTCACCTTTATAACAGAGTTTGCCAGCAGATGCCAAAGGAGAGAGAACAGACAATAGGCACTGCCCCACTAAAGCTGTCCTACCTCCCACCAACCCAAAAACATCCACTGGAACTTGAAAAAACAGGACATTGAAAATCCTGCCAGGAATCTTGACTGCTCCAGCAAACCCTAATATAGAGTTTTATTGGAGACCAAAATATGTATACAGAACAGGTAATTGTATCTCCTGTAAAGTTGCTTGGAAAAAGTCATAAGACTAATTAGTAATCTATTTGCAGCAGTGTTTCCATTTCTTCAGAGCAATCACTACTACAATAATCTGTTTCACAACACTTCTATCCATTTTCTTCCTGTTTTGATATTGCTCCTGATAATTTTATTTTAACAGTTTACTTGGATATTAATACAATTGACTAATAGTCATTCAATTCAATGAAACAATCACTAACTGGGTAAGAGCCAAGAACAGTTTTCACCCTACTCATTACAGTTAAATCATCTTAAGTGAGATACCTACCTGCATGGATACTGTACAGAAGGCAATGGTCTAACCCAGAGAAAATAAAGTTGATAATGCACTCCATAGAACTCTACATGAATCAAAGGAAAAGCATTAACCCCATCAGTTGTAGTTGTATCATTTGAATATACAATACACGTTCTTTGGTCCTTGTTGAGAAAGAATACTTCAGAGACACAGAAGGATTAACCCTGAAACTCCATAATAATAACTGTAGATATGCGAGACATGCATATAACTATTTCATGGAAACAAATAGCAGTTTTGTGTCCATTTGTTGAGTCTCCTTTTTCCATTGATGCAATATATTGTTCACTTTGAAAAGGTCTTGCTTTTTTCAACAAATGTCAGAAACATATTCGTAGAAAATCAGTGCCACGTTTGTTTTTGCAAATAACAAGCAAGGAATCCTCAAATGAGAGGTTGGCAGGAAGACTGCAGAGTATTTTCAACAATATTAATAGAAATAATAATAATAATAATAATAATAATAATAATAATAATAATAATATCACTTTATTAACCCTTTACAATTTCTTGCATTAGGAATTATCTTTTCGCATACCCCAGCTTGCTCTCCATGAGACACACAGACACAGACAGGGAGAGAAACTTGGGGTCAGAGCGCAGGGTCAGACATTGTACGGCGCTCCTGGAGCAGTTGGGGTTAAGGGCCTTGCTCAGACTTCCCCATACAAAAATACAGATAAAAAAGATCAAACCTTTTCTACCACATTCTATGAAAAACACATAGTGTGAGGATCTAGTCTAATTATAACATGCTGGCACACTTCTTGTTGTAATTTAAATACTTGGTTAAGCTTCAAAGACAAACTGCACGGAAGGCATAGTATGAAAGTTAAACATTTTTTTTGCATTATTTTCCAAACATGGAGTGTTACAGGGTTTAAAAAAAATGCAGACATTTCCTAGGCTGCTACTAATAAAAACATACAAGCACAACCTTCATCTATCTGTGCTTATACAGTGCAAGAGCATGGGATGTTTGTGACAGCAGTTACATGCATTTATAACAGTTGATGCGGACCACAGTTATCAACCAGCAAGAAGCTATAGCCTAAGACTGAAAGTCTTTTAAATCTGATGAATTTGTTGAAAAGAAGTCAACAAAATGGCAATGTCATGCAGATGATGAGTATGGCCTTCTTCAGTTATGATATTAAAGCTGTTTTCGAAGTATCAACAGAGTAAAGAATTTGAAACTACACCATATTTATGGATATACACATGGCATTTTTCTAAAAGATGTTAGTCTCCCTAAATCTCTGGCTGTCTCGTTTGAAAAACGTCTCCCTAAATCTGTGAATTCCCTAATCTTCTTAAATGTATATATTTTTGTGCTGTCTATCATATCTTTCCAGATGATGGGTCCTCCATTAGCTCATTACCAAGGCAGCTGAATTGAATTTCTCGATCCCTATCCAGTCCACTATTCTCAACCTCCCGTTTAATCTTAAACTCATTGGAATTCTGTGGGATTAACATCATTTTCTTATTTGACTACTGTAGTCAGTACTGTAGTTTCTGTACACTATTTATAGTGTGCACAGAAAGGCTATAGCAGTAACATCAACACCTGATAATCACTGTTGTTCAAAAACTCAATGTCTAAATGAATGGATGGAGAGCCAGTTAATTGTTTTAGGCCATCTCTGGCTTTTATACACATCAGAGGGCTTGTAGGTTTATGGGATCTTCTTTTTCATTGTTTCCAGCTGTGAGGCTATTGGGCTCTTCCTGAAGATTGTATATTCTTTCTTCTCCAAATGAAACATCAGTTCACAGTGGGTACTGTTTTCAAACATACTAAAGAAATGACACAGATTGGTCTCAAACAGTCAAGTATGTGGAGGAAAAAAAACAAAAACAAAGAGCCCTGTGTGGTCTAGCCAATGGAAATTAGGGTCAGACATTTCCCAGACACATGCAAGGAGACTTCCATCTGTTTTCAATTCTTCAAGATTAAACAAAGTTTCCTGTCTGGGATGAACAAAATACTTAAAACAAAAGCATTTCTTTTTAAAAAGGCAATAGAATGTGTTCCTGGAAATAGACTGACGCAGTGGCACGAGGGTACTAAAGGTGTTTGTTTGTGATGACAGTCCACTCAGCAAAATATACCATAGGCGCTGTAGAGTATCAGTGTTTGATCAATTTTTACCATTCTAACTTCTACTGTCACAACTCTACATCATAGTCTACATCGTTATCGTATCACTTCCTAAGAAGCAATATATTTGTTGCTCATGTAAGATGGTTTTTAATGCAAATCTGAGCTGAAAGTGAGTTACTGAGATAAAAACCTCCTGGACTGACAAACACATTCTGAGACCTTAAATCAGAATGCCCTTTTTCAACGTAATGGGTTTGGCTCTGTTCAAGACTGCAGTTTTGTTGTTGCTTCAATATGATTGCAGTTCAAATTGAAGGTCTTACTGTGCATACTACACTCAGATAAAAACTACAGGCCTAGGAAAATATCTGGTTTAGACTTGTTTTATACTGAATTTATTGCAGAATAGTTTTGCATTTCTGAGGTCATTCTTAAGTTAATTACAGCAGCACCTTAACTATAGTTTCAGAGGAAATTATTTTTCATATAATATTTTATACCTGAGGTTGACAGTCATGTACTGTAGAAAATTGAATTCAATAGTGTGAAGTCAGGCAATGTCTACGGGGGACTGAGTTTTACAGAAACTAACTAAATTTCCTTGATTCAACTCAGACTTGAACTCGGTTTGCCAACAATGAAAAGCTCCAAAGGCATGTAAATTAGTCTCCCGCACAACCAAGTTCCCACCAAATATTAAAGGGCTTTAATTGCAACAGAAAAATGATTCTTTAGACCACAGTACATATGACAGCTTACAAATTTGAGGAAGCTATTCAGCTCATCATGTTTCTACGGTACTTAGCAGCTTATTGATTCATGAAGCTCAGCCCTTTCTTGAAATATCCTAATGGATCTGTATCCATAGACTTTTTAAGTTGCTCCTTTCATTTCCCACTGTTCAGTTAAACAGCTGCCTTTTCATTAGCTTGTTGCTTTGTAGAGAAGTGGCATTTAGAGTTAACTTAATATATTATTAGTCTCTTTTAGATTTTTGAAGAGTTAAGCCTTTAAGAATGCTCGACTTGGTAAATTTACTATTCCTTTGCTGTTAAATGTTTCTAAGGAAAGTTTACTAAGGTACAAAACAGTCTAGTATAATAAAGAATACTGATGTTCATTGAAGATAAAACCACGTCAAAACTAGGGTTAAGCAGTAAAGCCACAGTAAGACTACGGCAGAAATGTGAAAATCCTATCATGTATCAGCTTTCATGCAGAGCACAAATGTTGCAATCATGAAAAAAACAGTATTGTATTAAGAGCCAAGATGTTAAAAGTGAAGATATCCAAAATATTTACAATAAACAACTGGGCTTAATCAAGGATTATCTGTGCTTGTAAAATTGTGTTTAGTTGCCTACAAGTGAGGATTATCCCATCTGTGCCTTGAGTAGAATGATCAAAAAGGCCTACAGTTTCTGCCAAAGTTAAGATTCTACATCATAAATAGATTACAAGTATTGAATAAAAACCAGCTGTCTTTCACATGATACAATAGCACTGTAAACCTTTTTTTCAGGTTAGTAAAACACAAACATCATAATACTTGAATATTCTGGTTAAGTCTGCTGTAAATGTACATTAAAAGCAGAAACTAGTGATTGGAGCATTTAATATTAATTAGACATACTGTAACAATTCAACACTACACAGTCAAAAATACACAGAAGGTTTTACATGAAAATGTTTTCTCAAAATATTTTCAATGGGGATACCTCAATGCATGCAATATTAAAGTCAATGCCTCCTTTATAACGGTATAAGGCACATTACCAGATGAGAAACAGCATGAAAGTTAGATAAATGTGGTACTGTAGCACATTAATATAAGGCGTGATAAAAAAAACAAGTAGAAGAATTACAGGATGCCTTTGGCGATTACTGAATAACAGGTGTGAGAATTATTATTTCACTTTTGATTGTTCAAAATTGTACATTTAAAGAAAAGTAATATTTGGAGGTGAATTGTGTACTTTAACTGTAACAAAAGCACAGAACTCTCTCCTATGCATAGATACTGTACAGCAGGAACTGTAGTTCCTCTGTTCTCTTTGTGATTTGGCTTTAAGGCTACAGTCCCTCTCAAAATAAAAGAAATCTCCTTCTCTTGCCTGGCCTACACTAAGTGAGAGAAGTGCAGGTTTTTCATGCTTAGTGATGGGTCCTGCTGACCTCACTGACTTTATAAGTGAGTGTTTTATGAGCTTACACTTATTTATTCATTTCTGTTTGTAAGTTTCTAAGTTTAATTTCCCACAGAGCAAAAACAAAATGTTTTTTACAAAATGAAGTATGGTGTTGATAGATTTCAGAAACTTCCCAAGACAAGTCATTTTACTTTGAATTTTTTTTAAATGGACATACCTATTATACTGTATTAAATGTGACAAAGTCACAGGTAAAGTCGGCCACAACATTATATAAGTATAAAAAGGGAACTTTAAATATGCTGTTGCTTAACAATACAATTAATGTAAAACAAAAAATGTATTGATCTGTTCTAGGGTCTCTTTCCTTTGCACATACTTCTAACAGAAAGGGGAGCAAAAAATATTTTTGCTAATGTGGAGTTAATACAAGCAAGATATCACAACTGAAAGGTACACAGTAAAGGGGAGATGAGCAGTTTGTGTGTCTTTCACAGTTTAACAAAACCTAACCAAAGTTCTTTTAAGGTGCAAAATAAAAAACTTCTTACCTGAACTGGAGCAACAGTTTGCTGACATCTAGGTGAGGTTTTGAAGAAGAAAATTTGAAACAAACACTACTTGGGGTCAAAAGGGTTTGATACCTGTTTCTGAATCCTGCTTCTCGGGCGGAAGATACCACTATAGGCTGAGGGGTGGAAGAAAAGAGTCAAAAAACATTATTGAAGGATTCATTTAATGAAAGATAAATCGTTGAAAATATATTTTATTTATATATAATATTTATATAATATTAAAATATTAATTACATTGTTATACAATTAAAATTGATAGTATTTTATGTTTAAAACATTTAAACCCTAACCGTTATTCCCATTAAGCTAAGGAAGTGGGAAATTCCAGAAAAGGGTGTGTCAATAGAGGAAGAGGCTGCATTTCATGGTGACTTTATTTGTGGAAGCAAAATAGAGATGAACAATTTCATGGTTGCTCTACATTAAAATATATTTTCTTAATTTCTTAATAGACACTGTAAAATTACAATGTTTAGATTATTGACTCTTTTAGTATTATGTTGTTTCCTGATTACTTGAAATTATAATCACATTACAATTAGCTAAATTGAATTGGTTTATCAGAAAGATAATGGTGTTCTACATGCTGTGTTGTTGCTCCAGTTATTACTCACAAGTTCAAAAAATGAAATGTACTGTATCCTGTTAGATCACAAGATTGTAATCTCAGACATTGCAAAGCTAAGAAGTATTTTTGTAGAGATTAAGTACCTTCTGTGTTTTGGTAAATATTTTGGTTAGTACTTTATGTTTGAGCACTTTTACAACAAAAACAACTTCTGAAATGTCAAAATCTGACACCTGTGGTTTTATCTATTTATGTAGGAGAATATGATATTTAACTCGTGTCCATGTGGCCTGAAAATATTCTCAGTGAGATGGAAAGAGATAATGTGGCTCCTAGAAATGATTATTGCTTCTGTAGCATTAAAAAATCATTAACCCAGCTCAATATACAGTAAGCAATTTTCCACATTAAAACCTGTAAAATGTTGGTGTTATTTTATTCCATTAAATCTACAGGGTTGAAGAGGTGATCAAGAACAAGGAAAATGACATCAGAAACCTAACAACTTCACGGACGTTTAGCTGACAATTTTCAAACCAGGCACCAGCATTTACAGTTAAATAGTCTACATAGAATATTGGCATCTGAACTAATATTTATGTGGCCTTCATCATGTTGTGTATAGTAGGTGAATCTCAAAGGTATTTGTGAGCAGTGTATTGAGGCACACTTTAAAGCATGAAACGTATTGTGTGCTTAACTTGCAGCCAACTATATTACGAGTTGAGTCGTGTTTAGATATGGTTCTTTTTTGGGTTCAAACACAATACAACAATATTTTTTTTATTTTGAAGCTTGCTGCCAATTTGAATTCTATTCTTGGTGTTCTATCAGCTAGATCTTTCTGCTGAGTTTACAAAAACAATGAATTTTAAAAAAAGTAGGAGCCAATTTGGTTCTATTACAATATATACTGTACAACTTGGAAGGTAAGATAAAATGGATGTCATCTGAGTCCACACTGAAACAGGGATCAGAGCAGCGTTACTCTGAGCACAGTGGTGTGCCTTTAGACATTAACAGGTATGCCCTGGGATTTTGGAAAAGCCACATATGAGCAAAATGGAGCCATTAAACAGACGGAAGAAGATCAAATTGTAATCTTATACTTCTTATACATTCGCTTAAATAGGAATATTTCATCTGCTGAGCCCTCATTAAAACACATCTTTTCTCACACCCCTCTGTCCACCACATCTTTACCTTTGCTGCAGCCTCCCTCGCTAATTCCTTTGCAAGCAAGGGTGTTTTTTTCATGGCCTTACAGCCAGGATCGCCATTTCCTTGCCAAGCAAGTTAACACCAAATTGTTATCAGTTCCTACTAGGACCTTAAGGTGAATTCGGATTAAACATTGAAATACATTACAGTCTTGTTTGTAATCCATGTGTATGTGGAGAGGTGGGCAGTGTAACACAACTTTTTATTTTACCTAACTGTGCTATCAGATGGAGAAAGTTGAGAAACTCTGGGTCAGAGGACACAAGTCACAATTTAAAAGAAGTACATTAACAACCAGAAAATGGAAACCCTTCTTCAGGCTTCACACAGTGTTATATATCAGATATTCAGTAGGAGGTCAAATGCCAGTCTCACAATTCCACACACCTGAATACAAATACTCGCTGGCTGCCCACAATTCTGTCTTCCCTGTCTGCACCCCAGCTTCACACCTGCAGCTGTCTCTCTGGATCATTCCTCATAACTGAGAGGGTTGTGACAGCCAGGTGACTTGAAGCCATTGTATTATGTACTGTAAGCTGTATCTTTACATTCAGCGGCTCATTTTGTCTCCATTAGAATTTGACCAAGGTTCTGAAAGAGCTCTATGAGTCTATTTGCTTATGTTGCTGAAAGCATTTCTCAGGGATCCGTCAGACTGGAATCCTTACCTTTTCAGATGTTCTTAGTGATTTCTAGCCTGGAGCATCGCGAACTATGGGAACCCAGAATAAACAATGCTCCTTTTTTCTGTAATTTTTAACATCAAGCCAAATACTGTACACCCTGTATCACCAATGCCTTAGAGTGCACGTGAGTTTCAGACAGAAAATTAGTTCCTGTCAGTTGGAGATTCTTAAAGAAAGCACAAAAATATTACTGCTTCCTTAAGAGGGTGAGTTTAGGAATGCATATTGTGCTAAAACGCAAATTATTGTTGGAACTTTCAATATGCAGAATATGGAAGTCTACACCTCTAACAGTGAAATTGATTTATCTGCAACTTGTCTGATTCCTTTAAGGGGGTAAAAATATAAAATCAAATTGCTTTAAACAATAACTGTATTTATATTGATTTCCATCTAGTTGACCAAGAGCACTGACATTCAAAATCCAAAAAAGCCACCAAGAAATTAAACATTTTATACACACAATTTTTAGTTATAATACTTAAGTTTGATTTAAAGTTATCCTTCATTTTAAAACACTGGCATATTAAAGATTATGTGGATGATTTTTAAATAGAGTCCAATAAGGTTAGCCCCTGATGCCATAATTAAATTTCCTAGTTAATAAAAAATGTCCAGCCCAACTAAATCCCTTTTTCTCTAGTTAATTTAATTTTGCAAAAGTCTTCTCTTTCCTCACAGCTCCCACAAGACATCTTGAGTAAAGAGATATTGGATCTCAGTGGAATTATTGAGCACAAACATGTTTCCGTTGGTATAAGTGCAAAAGATAAAAGTTCAAGGCCTTTAATAATGAACTTTTCATTACATAAATGTAAAAGTATATGTTGTAAATTAATATATAGGTACAGTGGAACTAAAGGTATAAAGTGAAAGACTAAACTGAAATCTCAGTGCAAGCAGGGTAAAAATCTATGTGAGTCCAGGAATTACAGTTTAGATATTTGATCAGTTAAACAGGCAAGAAAAGCTATGATAGAACAAAAATATGAAACATCTGTCTGAAAATAATAGGGCATTATTGTAGTGGTTGTCTACTTGATTTCCTTAAAACTCAGTAGTAATGAAAATACTATTATCTACCAAAACCTCAAAGCTCATCTTTTATTATTCATTCCCTTCAAAGAAAGCTATTATGAAAATTACAGGTTTTTTGCTAAATAAATTCATCATAGGACTGACAAATTAAACTCTTTGATCTGGAAAATGTAGTTAATCTCACGAAGTTCTATCCTTCAATATTGTATGAATTATTGACAAGAACCTTTTGGTGCAAGGTTCAGATTAAATATTACATTAGTAAACATGTGAATGTTTAGCAACATTCTCTTCTTACCTCTGATGCTTCATTATTGCAATCCTGCAACATCTTAATGACAGGACATGATACTTTCTCCATGACCTACACATCACTTCTTCCAGGGAGTTTATTTGTTTATTATGACAGCTGTCTCCTGAGTACAAACAACACAGGAAATCAAAGTTGCAATATAATCTCTCCATATCTCTCCCCCATTCCTCTCCACTTTCTAGACTCGAAAGCTTCCTTGTAAGCAGGCTTCCAGAACAACAGTACAATAGATGCTGTCAGACTCAGCAGACAGATGTCAGAGTAAAGCTATGTGGTTTCCTTGCTGAGGTGTAATCATAAAGCAAGTAGTGTGCAATGTTTTTGTGTTGGGGGGATGTTTTACAAGGAATGTTGCTCATTTCCTAGATTTTTTCCTGTCCATTCTACTCTCCTATGAGCAATCCATTGATAACAATGTAAGATTTTAGTGCATTGCATTCTTCTTAATAAGAACAATACAATATCATTGTACTATACTATAACAATATATTAGAAGATGAGATCAACAGGGAAATAAGATAATTATATGTTTTTAAACCACAGTATCTGTTTTATGTTCATTGTAAATAACAAATGTGACTTAGAGTACTGTACTGCATAACAGTGAAAATCTACCCATCAATCCAGTATTTTAAATGCAGGACGTAAGTGCTCTGTGCCAGTGGGTTCTTGCATTTAGGACAATCCGAATGGGGTTAGGAATGTGCTACAGATAGGTTAACCTATATTATCATTTGATCTACTGTAGGTCAACAAAACCCCAAAGATGAAACCAATATCTTTCTTGGTTAGGAATGAAATGAATGAATAAAGGACTTAACCAAGTATCAACTAAACCAACTAAAATAGGGGCTGCAGAGTTGAAAGAAAATGCAGAAAGCTGAGAATCATTCAATAAAATGTACTCAGTCCTTTCTTAAGAGGAAAGACCAGCTTAATGATTTGAAAGCAAAAGTAAGACTCAGATACACACCATTGACTCTGAGGTTCTTACTGCATATTTTCTTCTTTTGGTATCCTTAGCAGGTTAAACAATTTAAATTGAACAGAATGCTTAAAATTTTGTCTGGCGAGTTGATGTGTATCAAATTTGCCCCAAAATACAGAACTATTCTCTAGGTGCTGAGTCTAATCATCTGTTTCTGAGGCAACTGTCTGATGTAAGTAGATCTACTTTAGTCACTCTGAAGTGTGTGGGTTACTCCCTTTATTTCCGGACATCTAATCGCATTCAATGACTGAGAAGAAGAGGTGCCTCCGAATGCAATGCTCTTTTTGCTCTCTTGTTATTTTCCAAAAGTAAAATTTAACCTTCCAGCCTTCCTGATTTGTTTTAAGTACTGTTCTTATCTTCCATCGTCTTCTGCAGGGAAAGCCTATGAAATTACCTACATCCGGCTCAAGTTCCACACCAGCCGTCCCGAGAGCTTTGCCATTTACAAGAGGACTCAAGAGGGAGGACCCTGGCTCCCATACCAGCACTACAGCGCCTCCTGCAGGAAGACTTATGCTCAAAGCAACCAAGGCTATATCCGGCCCGGGGAGGACGAGCGGACAGCCACCTGCACTGACGAGTTCAGTGACATCTCGCCCCTCACTGGAGGGAACGTGGCCTTCTCCACGTTAGAGGGGAGGCCAAGCGCTTATAATTTTGATCAAAGCCCTGTGCTCCAGGTAAGTCTGAAAGATTTGTTTTGTTCTTCTGGCACCACATTTGCTCCTCATCCCAGCCTCAGAATAAGCTTCGAATGGGAAATGAAGTTTCCAAGTGGCTCAAACAGTTAGGGTGTTTGTGCACAGGAACAGAAGGTGTTTGTGCAGCCCGGACTGCAGCTGCCTGCACAGGCACAGCTCTGAGCCCCCGATCCCACCCAGCTCAAGACGTCACCTTGCTGCTGTTCTATAAAGCGCTTAAAAAAGCCACTTTTAAAGGTGGTATACAAAAGTAAAGTTTATTATTATTTGACAGCTCTTTAAAGACCTGCGAGGTGATGCCACACTAACAGGCTCATTGTGCTCTCTAAGATCTGTTACATGTCAGAGCACAGGGTGGCTCCCACAATCCAAACAATCAGTGCACGTTCCCAAAGGACAGTGCAGCTTGTTGCATAGGAAATAGCAGAAGGCTATTCAAGGCCGGGAGCGTGCTGGAGGAGTCTTCACAGTCCTCATTCCCCCAGGGTTATAGTGGTGGGCCCAGCTGATCAACAGGTGCTGTTCCCCAATCAGGAGGGAATTAAAAGGGAATCGGTCATTTCAATTCAATTTTTTATTAAAAGAAAGGTATAAAGAGACAACATAAATGTAGGGAAAAGATTACTAACAGTTTTTCTTAGTGGCTGAAAAACAATTGTGTTTTAGTGGGAAAAGAGGTGAATGACAATGACTGAGGCGATTAACCAGTATGAAGTCTTGTAGCTTTTCTTCGATTTTAAGCATTAATCAGCCTTTGTAAAAAGAAAATTAATTCATTCCCTTAGCACATGCTCTTGTGTTCATTTTACTTCTAATAAAACGCAAGCCAGTTTTGATTAGAACACTGATTTTCTCTTGATTATGTACTGTACCTGCAATTCCTTGAAAATTAATAGATAGAAAAATCAATGAGTAAACTTTCTCCAGTTAATGATTTTGAACTCCTTTTTGAAGGCCACCTCTGAATAATCGTTTTCGCAATCGTTTTGTCTTGCTTATTTAAAATCAGTTGGAGAGCTTTATTTTTTGTCATGGAGTACCCTTTAGAATTGTTCAGAAACTCCTCATTATTCTGTGCATACTTCAGCGAACCACACTATATAAACTATTCCTATTTGAAAATTAAACGAATTCTACTTTAAATATTTTACTTGTAAGACTTTTGAGATAGGCAAATATTTTCAGAATACCTGAAGATATTTGCATGTTCACGGCATCTTTACACCATGTGAGGAAAGTCATCATCATTAGCACCACAATTTAAGCGAGACTTGGCATGAAGTTTTCTTCCTTTAATTAAGCTCCTGTGGTAACTGTGTAAAGACAGCCTTAATCCATGACAGTGTTTTTAAATAGTTTTCTGTTGACATCAGTCACTGATGTGGGTTGGGCTGTTTGAATATGAATGTATCTCAGCTAAGATAAAGCTAATCTTTGCGGCAAAGCATAATAAAGATGTTTCATGCCTCGCAAAATCCTCTTTAGGAAAAAACACAACTTATCTCTAAATTTTCTTAAAATGAACATTTAAGATGTAATGCAGTCAGGGTGGGGGTAATTTTATTCAGGCTGCATCTTTATTAACCTGTATTGGATTTGGCCATGACTTCAGGCTTGCTTCTTCACTCGACCAAAATAGCATGGATACAATCTGGGTTTAATACTTAAATCACGGACTGGATCTTTACCACCCCCTCTGTCAGAGAGCTCTAATAATAACAGTTCATGAGGAATAATGACTCTCAGCATTGCTTTTCAGGATGTTTACTTGAGTATTTGTTATAAGGAGATTTAACTTAAACCCTCGATGGGGGGCCAGCCCCCTGCCAGTAGTGTGATGAGTGAGGAATGAGCTAAGGGGACAGTTGCGAAGGTGAAGGATGAACACCTACAGTATAAGCAGACCTTTATAGGTTTCAAGTGCATGTTTAAGCTAGTAGCTGATTGATTTAAAAAGGTTATCTTCAACTGAGCTATTGGGATCAGACTTGGGATTTAAACTGGATCTCGTAGAGTCCGAGAATTGCCCACCTATGAAAGGGTGCAAAGAATTACACAAGCTAACCTGAAACTGGAGACTGAGCCGGACAAATCAGGCAAAATTCAATTTGCATTTCTCATTACGTGATTGATTAGGTGTTATTTTAGGTTTTATGAAGAAAGAATGAAATGCATTTATGGGGTTATGCATTTGCAGATTACATAATATTTTCCTTCATTCTATTAGGACTAATGTCTGAGCAAATTAACTTAGTTCTGTTTCTGTTGCTCCCTGTCTGCTGTTGTGAGAGAACGACACTCTGATCCGTTTCTGTGAGCTATAATTAGTCACACTGGGTTTTAATTAGAAATATTGAAAAGTGGGAAGCTTTTATATTTTCTCTGAGTAGAACTTAAATACCTGACTGTTCCTTTTTCCGTTTCCTGCCTCTTTTGCCAAGCAGTTCATTAATCAAGTCCCGAGACTGATCACGCTATTTCCCCCTTCCACTCTCTCCAGAAATGCCCTGTTTGCTAGCTGACGGCTGTTGTGGAAAATATAGCACCTTCTTCCTTTTCTGTAAGACTATAAATCAAAGGTGTGACCAATGATGGGCAATGAAGTTTCTTCTGCAAGAGTCTGTTTGGTTGTTCTTAACAGCATAGTGTAACGGAAACATGGGGCAACTTAAAATAGTCAGATCATGGTGGCTTGGCAGTTACCATACTACTGCTTCACAGCCACACAGTCCTTGAGTCCTGGGCTGTGTGGAGGTTGTGAGGCAGCCCATTTATATGTTGGTTTTCGACAGACACTATTTGCTCCCACGTCTCAGAGATAGTCAGGTAGGTTTGACTGCGCTAAAGGGGAGGTGATTCATGGGAATTTCATACAGCAGGTGAAGGTGTTCTCAGTACAACCAGTACTGGCTGTGTGGCTATAGAACATACAACGAAATGAGCATGAATGGCTGAAAAGTGTTAAAGGATTTTTTTGTTGGTAAAAAATTTTTGGCCATTTACAGTGCCTTGCACCGTAGAAGATTAATTCTTCTCATGTAGATATGAAAGAGAGGACCGAGGCCCAGTTCAGAATAATATAATGCAATTGTAATTACTACAGACAAGAGAAAATACACTTCACAGAAAGTGTTAGAATAAGATTTAGCTCTTGGGCGCCTACAGAGGACATATTAGTTAATATTAATATTAGTAATCCAAGTTCAAAACATGACAATTTACTGTGAGGTATTAGGCATACAGTATTTGGTTTTCATTACATGAAATGACATTTACACAGTAGCTGTTATTTGTTCTATGGAAGATGGAAGTGCACAAGACCGAAAACCCATGGCAGAGACAACTCCTTAGTAACCTAGGAAGCGTGGCTAGGCGAATCAGGAACAGTGATTTAGCTAAAAGAAAGAAAAGGAATCACATAGAAAATAATACTAATGCTGTAATTATATGAATACAGGAAAAATTGACTTTTACTAGGAGATGAAAATAATCTAGGAAAGAATTTTATTTAAAAAAGGAAAATTATTACAGGTAATAGGCTGCCTTGTTTTGACCACATTCTACTGCATGTTTCAGAATGCACATGATGGATTAAGACCCAGAAGTCAGGCATTGAGTTCTTGTTTAATTAAATAAAGTATTAGATCTGTAAAGTCTTTGTCAAGATAGAGTTTTATATAACATCATCCCAGTTTTAGTTTGGTGGGTTATCTGATACTGCAAATGCATGCTGCTGTTTTATGAACCAGAATAATATATTAAACATGAATTCGTAAGATGTTCTTGTAATGATCTGGGGTATTTATGAAAAGGATATTGATATAAAATATATATTTTCATGACGAGAATATGCCTGAAATCTGCATCCTTGCTGTACAGTGTTGTAGGTTCTGTACAGTGTTGTTCACCTTTTGTAATGCAGTCTGTATTTTCAGTATGGACTGAGAATTGTGCAAGATTTTATAAATAGTTTAAGCTTTTTAAGTAGTAATAATATGCACTTAGGTGTCCTGATAATATTAATTATTAATATTCTAAATCATAGGTGTTGCATACTCTATGACCAGTCAGGTTAATTTCTCCAGGAGACAAATAGGATCTTTTACATTTTCATGGTGATAGGATGACCTTTCCTGACACCACAAAGCTTGAAGACACTGTAGCCTCAGAATTCACCTCAACTCCATGACCCACTTTCCCAAACCAAACTCGTAGGTATTTCAAATTGGAGGCCAATTATCCTTCCTGGTCACACGTGATTGCATTGTTAAGCAGGCTTTATTAATTAAAACATTGCAGAAGCCCCTGATTGCAGCTGTATTTGATATGAAATTATTTGGTAATGGTTGCATCGGGCTATACTTCTGATTATCATTTGATTGAGTCTACACTAAAAAGCTCTAAGCAAATTAAACCAATAGGGCCTGTGATTAGTAAAACCTTTTCAAACACACACACGTTTATTTAATACACCTTCTTGTCACCTGAGGGGAAATGGTGATCACTAGGCTGACTTTAGCATGAAAAGTTATTTTCTAAACCATTAGACACAGGGCTTTCAGTTGGTTAAAGCTGAGGGCTGGGTCAGCTGCGTCCCTGACAAACACTCTAACCTAAGGCATAGTCATGTCAGCTTAGTGTTTGTGAGAGGCAGCAAGGAGAGATCAGGGTACAAGCTGTATGAGATTTGGAATGAGACTTCAAGGTCAAAGTCAGTTGTCAAAATGCAGTTCACCATGAACATCTGTGGTCATTTTCATGTAACTTTCTAAACAGAATTACTATATACTGTAGTTTTTAAAATGATCACATTGGGTACCAGCAGTTGTTTACCTACATCTTTAACTAATGGATGGAATTAAAGAAATTGGAGTAGGAGTGTTACAAAAAGTAACATTATTACATTTAAACCACATAACCTTATGGTAATTACCACCAAATTACAGAATTGGAGCAGTTTATATACAAGCTTTAATTCTGAATAAGCATTCAAGGGGTTCAAGTAGGCATTTACAACAAAAATCAGAAAATACATAATTTCACCATTAAAAAAATGTTTCAAGTAAGCAATTGCAATTTAACTCTTTTGTCCTAAGACAACTACATAAGCATAAATAAACCATGAAAGATTGAAAAATGTCATTGAGTTTCTCCATTCAGTTTTAATAATTACAGATAATTTGGCATTGAATGATGTCAATCTAACTTGTTCCATGTGTGCTCAATTGGGTAATACAGAAGGGCTGTAGGAAATATTGATCCTATCCTAAACAAGCTTTGAATAAATGATCCTTGCTACATGGGAACATGCAATATCATACATTACGTTTTTTTTTTTAAATTTACAGTTACAGTAGATCTTGGAGAAAATATTTAAAATCCCATCAATTCCCTAGAGTTTAGATATCGTTACACAGTGTAACACAGTGTAAACATTTCCAGTTTTGAAGCAAAGAGGATGTTTGCTGAGATGCAGGGGGTGTAAAATCTGTGATCCAAGCAATCATGAAGTTTGCCTTGGTTTATCAACAGTCCAGAAAGACACCATAGGAGATCAGATCAAGAGAAAAAAAAGGTCAGACCACAAGAGAGAGAGGAGACAGAAAGAAACGTAAGTGGAAACTTGTGCCAGGTGAGGGTTCCTTGTTCAAGGTCATGCAAGAAGACCCGATTGGAGCAAAGTATCTGAACCTGGTCAAAGCCAGCTTCCTATTCCGTGTTTTAAGGGAACTTGGATTTACTGAGTGAAGAATACCTCCGTTAAAAATGGTCTTTCTGGCTTGGTGAATTTATTTTTAGAACAGAGATAGGCTCCCATCTTATTCTGGCCACTGTTAAAATTGTTAATAAATATCTTTTTACCCAAGTCTTCCTAAATTATTACTATTTGTACCAAAGCTGTGCCAGAGAGCAAAGAATACACAAGCCTCTAATTATACTAACTGCTTGGTTCTTGTATTCTTGGAGAAATCCTTACAAATTGGAGATTATGTTTGTTTATTTTACTTATTCACTAATCTGCTCAGTCAATTCCTGTAGTCCCTCAAACCTCACAGGTGAAGTCAATGGTTTGAAATTGTACTTCAGTTCCCCAAGAGTGCAGTAGAGTGATGAGATCTGTGCAGGGTACTTGGTGTGACTCATTTAGCTAAGGGAATGGCAGTCTGACCCGGAGGCTGAAGCTGCCCAAACCCCCCTCACTATTGAGAATGATCTGGAAGTCACTGCAAGGAAGACCTGGGTGCAAGACTTGTATATGTAGGTGTACTGTATATAATCTAAACGTGTCTTAATTAACACTATTGTTTTGTTATCAGATTTATTGTGTTAGCAAGTCACATCAAATACCCTGTGCAAATTTCATTGCTATTGCATTCCTCAGATTCAAGCAGAACTCCTTATGGCATGTTTGTCCTTTACTTTGATTATCTTGGTGGACATCTCTCCTATATTTCACCTGAATCTTTAAAGCTTTGTATTCTGCATTGCAGTGTGCCCCTGTTCCTTGGTCCCTCAGCCTTTGTCACTTACAGTATAACCAAGCAGGCTGAAGCTATCGTTTCAATACATTTTCTTTTATTATCACATTTGCATTTATATTAGAGTTTGTGTGCTACTTCTGAACTCTGACATTGGTGTTGCTGCAACAACAAAATGTATCTCAAAATGTGCTCGACATAACACTGCAGTGACACTAGCAGTCACATCGTACAGCTGACTCCTCAATAAGACATTAATACCTTTCTCCCATATCATTTGTTAGAACCACTGTCATTCCATTACTGAAAATGTCATAGAACTGGGATGTACCAAAAAAAACACCACCTTCATCATGAGTCATGATTAACATTGTAGAGGAATTTTCACTGTATTTGGGCACCTGTGACTTGAATGATGACAGTAATCAGGTTTATACATCTTCCATGTTGCCCTGTTGTGTTAGCAAGAATACAGTAGACGCTATTGTGATGAAATTATACCTTCTGAATTTGACAATCCTGTAATTTGCCAATGAACAGATCCTGGCTATACAGGAAATGCCAGTTAGGGGGTAGTTCAGCGAGATTTTAGTGATGATGGCTGGATTGATGATGTCTCAGTATGGTCCTGTTTCATTTTCCAACCAGCAAACATCTCTGACCATTCTTTCACCAGCTGTTGTCTCAATGTTGTGTGATAGCAATCAATGAACCAATGTACCTTTACAATACGTTTATACTGTATATATATGGTCTCTGCACATGCAAACACATTTTGTACTTTGCATTTGCTACTTTTGAAATTTTCCACTACATGCTGTTCCAATTTTTGAGACTATTGAAGTGCCTTTTAGAATCGAGATACCATAAGTAACACTTGGCTAGTGTCCAAACTTCCAGTTCTCAGAAGCGTCAATGCAAGTAGATTCAAAGCCTCAGCAATCTCACAGCAATCGTGAAGTTTACCTTAGTTAACTAAGTTATGGGTAAATCATTCAGAGTGATCACCAGTCTAGGAACACAGCATTATAAATGAGAAGGTGCAGACAAGAAAGAAGAGGGAAAAACAAGAGGACAAGAGACAGAAAAGCAGAAGGTGAGAGGTCCTTGTTTATGTTGTGTGTTTTATAGTGTGTGTTTTGTTGTTGTTAATAAATTTGTGTTTGACCCAGTGTGCCTGAATTATTACTCTTCTCACTTAAACTGTACCAAAGAACAAAGAACTCATGGGTCTCTAACTATACCAATGGCAAAATCTTTACAAGTTGGGGATTATGACTATTTAATTTACTTTTTGATGAGTCTGCTCATCTAGTTTTGTAACCCCCCTATTTTTAACTATACTGTATATATTATATTAATTTGTAAATCTAGGGTGAATGTATAATATCTCTTCCTATTTATTAATCACTCATTCATCTGAGGTGATATCAGTTAATTCAAGGGAATGTCTTAACTAATTTGAGATAAAAGATTCTGTTGCTTATGTGTAAAGATAAAAGTGATAAATCTTTGGCAACTATAGTTTAACAAGTAATTCATTACAATGAAGTAGTGAATATTCATGATTCAGAGAGAGTGACATACTTTCTTCCGAAACTAATATATACCTTTTTTAAATGACTATTTATTCTGATTTTAATTTTATTATGGACCGCGTATAAAACATTTTCATGGAATATTACTCACGCTCAGAAATGTTGGCAGATCAGAAAAATGAACTCTACTCACATCTCAAAGACATTCATATGCATTCAGTATATAATTCATACAGAACATGCATATTTAATACATTTTTTTTTACTTTGAATTTTATCTATTTTTAATTCTTTTATGCCTGTTTTAATCCACAGTTGTACTCTGTGGTATTAAAATGAAACACAGTGGAATTATCTCCTTTTCTCACAGAATTTCAGAGCCTGAGGTATAGCTATCTGTTATTTATCAGAGCTTCACATGTGGCAGAAGGCTAAGCTATCAGATTCTGTTGGGTTAGAATCAGCTCTCTTTTGTGCTTGGTGTTCTCAAATTAATAAAGATTTCTGTATTAAGGCCACTGTTTTTTTAAAGTACTTGGATACATAAAACATTAAACTTAAAAACATTTAGGATTTCTAATCGCAACTATCCAAGAATTAGACATCAGATAAACAAATGCTCTGAGTTCTTCATCTTACTTGCTGCCGTTTACTGATTAATTAAAGTTAATTAAATTTGTAAGGACACAAAGGTAAATTCTACCTTCAGATTGAATCCTTAATCTTGAATGCTCTGTATGAAATCCACCAATTAATAAATACAAGCAATTAATGTCACTATGAATAAGGCATGTTGCTTAAGTGCTTTAAATATTTTTTATAAACAAAGTTATAAAAGGGTGTGTTTTTTCTGTATGTTCCTCAGTTTATCTCTTTTAAACGAATCAGAGAAGAGAGTGAATCACTTCCCAAGTGGAAAATAACAAACTCGCGCTCTGCAAGACAGTGCCCAGCTCTTTGAAGTTAACTGCCACTAAGTCATCCCTCGGCACAGGCTGTGCATGCTTAAGCGATTCTGTTGTACCAAGTGTGTAAAATGCTTTTAAAATACAGAGGTGATGAAAAGTGTTCTGTGAATTCAAATCTAATTTGTGCAGTCATCCATTAAAAACATTTTTGGGGTAGTGCAGGCGAGCTTTGTGGTAAATTAGACCCCTGTCAGAAGATGGAAGTGAATAAAAAGAGCTAGGCTGGAATTTTAATAATAATTGAAAAGAAGTTATTATGTTGCTGATTAGTTAGCAGATATACAGTCAGAATTATGATCCCAACATGTGAGACAAGATGTTCAAATTAAGAGATGTAATGGCATTCTTTATCATCATCGATCAAGGCTATTCTTCTGGGGACAGCAGTATAATTTACCTCTGTAGGATTCTGAGCTGGCCTGAATTCGATAGCAGCTACTCAAGGAGGATTTATGGGGCACGAGAAAAGTCCCTTGGCGTATTGTAGGGGAAGGAGCCCTTATTTGCACTCTATCGTATATTTGTGTTCTAGAAACTAAGCTGTCACAGTACCACAGGTTGTTCAAGCTGACAGGCCCACTCTCTCCCAGTCAGGATGACATGCTCGCCTGGAGCCTTGAAATCTTGTCTGATCTTCCTGTCTGTGTTTTGACTGCACTTCTGTAGCTCTTTGTAAAGGATGAGCCCTTAAGGGCAGAATTTCAAATCATCTAAATGCAGGTGAATTATATTCTCACCAGCTCATGCAATATGTGGTGATTAAGGGGTACTCCACAATGCAGTATGTTCTCCTACATCTGGGGGACCCCCGAGGACTTTTCGTGTGTCCTAATCATTAAATAAACAATGGTTGGTAATCCTAGCCTTGCCAGATTTCTAGATGTGAATTCCCATCTGCTTTGCAGCAGTCTCAAGGTAGTGTATGCCCTGCAAGCTCTTCAGTTATGGCTTAGAAATGCCCATGGAGTGGTTTTATTGGGGTCAACAGAGCTGAGGTCTTTGTGCTGAAGAGCAATGTTACTTCTAACAAGACATGTTCGGTGACACACTGCGTTCCTTGAACTTGAAATGTTTCCTAGTTTTCTAGTTTTAGAAAATGTCACATTGGCATTTCTCAATGGAAAATCCCCTTTTCAAGTGTGTGGTCATAGGAGTTTTCCAGAATCACTGTAATAGGTTATTTAACATGCATAAGTAAATAGGACAGTTTACAGCTGTATAGAAGTAATGCATTGCCTTTGAGTTGTAGTTTCTGTAATAACACATTCAGAGCTGAAGTTCATTCAAAACAAAGACACTGGAATGACCACTTGAAAGGATTGAAACATGGAAGAACAAAACATCTGATGAAATACCTTCTCTATGTTCCAGTAAGGTCCTTTGGCTAAAGATTACTTTTATATTGTATATCATAAAATTTTTCTTTTAGTGTGACAAAACAGCTTTAGAAGCACAGTTTTTCCCCAACAATATACACTGTCCAAATTGCTAAATTGCTTTATGAAATGGGAAATACTTTGCACGAATGCAGTTACATACCCTGGAGTGCTGTTTTCTTTTCAGTTCATAGCTCTTGCCTCGGTTTTCACATACTGTCGTCAATAATTTGACCCTCAATTAACCTTCTAATGCTGGCTATTCAGTGCAATTTTTGAAAATGGTCTTTTTTCACATTTAGTAGCACTAGCAAACAGTAGCCAACAACAGTTTTGTTTGTAAAGTATCTGTGATTAGACTACACAGACTTAAATAAAGAATATCTTGCAAAAATAAGAAAACACCATATTTGTCCATTACCATTACTTTTGTCCTGGTGAGGAACACAGAAAGCATAGGTCCAAGGTGCCCACACAGTGACAATTTAGAAATGTCCATTAACCAACCCAATCTTTGGAATGTGGGAGGACCCCAGGCTGTCTGGCAAAACCCCATGAAAACATGAAGTGAACACGCAAAATGCACACAACGCAATCCCGTCCAGAATCAAACTCATGTCCCAAGCAATAACCACTGAGCCACCCCAATCAATGCTTGCATTTTGTATAAAAATGAAACATTCCTCATATTCTAGGTGGTAGAAAAACGCTGAAATGTTATACATCAGCTTTGGAATGTGAATTACTGTCTCTTCATCAGAAGATTCTGTTTTAAAGCACCGCTAGGGGGTAATACATAATGAATTTTATTAACATGTTAAAAGGCAAAATGAATAAGTTGCCCATTGGAAGCATCAGGAAACATTGAAAGACTCAGTAAAGTATGTCAAGTGGTGATAGCAGATATACTATGTAGGTACAGTATCACTCAAAACGTTTTACTACAATCTTGAAGAATAGCTCATTTTCGTCTCAATCCTGTTCTGCTCATTGTATTCAAAGAATAGCCACCAGGCAGAACAGGTTTGAGCCCGAGTTCCTATTACTCCTTGGGGAAATCCTAGTTCATAAAAATCATATCAAGGTTTTGAGTTAGTTTACGGAATTTAAATAACAGAACCCAAACATCAATAAGACATTTGAAGGAGGGACACAGATTTCCCTGACTTTGCACTTCTAAAACGCCAAAGCCTCTGAACGTTCAAAATAAAAATCCATCAGATGATTCAACTGAGCTCAGGGCTTCCTGCCTGTAACATTTCATTTCTCCTAAAGGTTTTGAACTACAAGCCTCTTTGATTTGTAATAGACATGATTCCTGATTGCTGTGTTGAAATGATCAGACCAGCAAAGAACCTGTCCGGCATTCCGGGTTTTGCTGAAACTCTCACATAAAGACCAATGAAAACAGGTTGTACAAAGGAACTGCATTCATTTGTCATTCTCGTTCATGGTGGAATAATTACATTGAAGCTGAAATATATAGATGGCTCTTTAAACTCACTGATGTCCATTTACTCAAGTTGCTTTACAAATGATAGAAAGAGACAAGCTTAGTATTTGATTCCGCAGAAAAAAATCAAATATTATGCACAACTACCTGGGTGGTGTTTGTCCCTGTCACAGATTATTGACAGTATTTTCTAATCACTGTGTCAAAGTCACAGAACAGTTGCCTGGAGTTCACCCAGAGCAATGAATGAAGAATGACTGTTCATTGAAATCTAAATCCAAGGATCCCACAGGCAAACTGCAGCCAAAGGCACCATTAACAGGGAGGGCTACTGTATGTCAAGAAGCATGTTGATATGCGGTTACCAACTCATCCTGTGAGCAATTTTACTGGGAACACAGGCTAGGACTGTCAAGTTTAAATCCAAGTTACATTTTCAATCCTTTAACAAGGCAGTAAAGAGATAAGGAAAACACAGCTGGAATGTACTCTTACAGTTCGGATGAAAACAAAAGCATTTACTGGAGGCCTTTAGTGAGCAAATCCCCCTGATCACAACATAACTTTTGAATTTGTGTTTGATAAACTCCTCTTGTGCTCTTCTGCTTGTGAAAGCAGTCTTTCTGAGGGATTCTTCATTCATGTTTATTACCCTTTCACTGTTCACTGGGCTGTACCACTTTGAGGATGAACTGTCCCCAGTGAATTGTTACTGTAAATCCTTCACAGTTACGATCGGTTGGACGCCGAATGCCCAGTCGCCTTTCCACCCAGCAGATTATTCTGGTTCCAGGTTTGCTCACTCAAATAACAAACAGCGCGAAGTGCGAATTCTTATACTCCAATCTAGAATCCTTCTATAATGGTCTTTGTTTTCTCTGTGGGCATACTGTCCACTCCACATGAAATTAATTAGATGGGAACTTGCCCCACAGTTTGCCCACAAGAAAAACCGGAATCTAGAATGTCCAACCTCCAAAACCAAGACTAAAGTAAGTGGTTATAGCCCTCTGGCTACTTCAGCGATGCAAATCCAGTCCAAACATTTGCTAGGAATACCCTTCAGCATCCTGTCTAATACAATCGGTGGTCATTTCTAAATTGTTTTCCATGTTTGCCTTTTTTATGAGAACCACTCTTTGACATTGCCAGTGTTTGTACTGGAGGTGCTTGATAAGATCCTCTTTTTCTGTTTGTGTGTCTCCAGGAGTGGGTGACAGCCACTGACCTTCTCATTTCCTTGGACAGACTCAACACCTTTGGGGATGAATTCTTCAAGGACCCAAAGGTTCTCAGATCCTATTATTATGCCATTTCGGATTTTTCAGTGGGTGGCAGGTAAACACATTCTGGATATATACCGCAGATCAACTCATGTGTATGCTGTCTATCATGACAAGATATCTGTATGGCCCTCTGTGTGAGATTGCTTCCATGTTAGTCTCATACCTGATTTTGTTCAAGTAGTGATAGGTAATGCATATAATACAGTAAGTATTATCCTCCCACTAAAAGATGAGTGGAAGTGATTATATATCAGATTAAATGGTACGTTCAGGGTTCACTGATTATATTCTGTTAGTAATCACCAGTTAACAAGGAAGGTTTAAAAGGACATTTGAACCCTTAATCTAAAGTTTATCTGCACGGAAAAATGCAAACACAAAATATACATTATTTTATAACTTCTAAATGAAATTTAAATACAGTAACTTTCCACTTATTACACCTATATACTGTATATTGCAGCCTAAGTATATACAATGCAACGCATTTTGATTTTTCTCTTGCTTTTAAAGTATTTGATCAGATATAAATGAGTCTCTCCTTTCAAGAGCAATAAAGAAGTGCTTTCCCATTCCATCAACTGCTAATTCCGTCATATCTGGTGACATTTACATCAGGATAAAGTGGGTACCACTTTTTGTGACATTTAGTTATTGGTTGCAGTAATATGTACCTGATTTATCTGATTGAATTTATCAAGGACTGCTTACCATAAGTAGAATAAACTGTGTCGATAAGGAAAACTGTTTTCAGGCACATTATAAGACTCTTATTAGTATTCTAATTGGTATTTGCATGCAATATTTGTAACCTTGCTTAAGCATATTCGTGGCTGTAAACAGCAGAAATCCTCTGTTTGTAAAACTCTATATGATTCAATCACATGGGACAGACCATAAAGAAGCAGAGTTTTCCTGCATCTCCATATCCTGTTTATATTGAATGCAGACTTTCTTAACAAAAGCATATTTTCACGGCTTGTAGACTTTTTTATTGAAAAAATGTCTTTACCTCTGCCATAGTAGCCTTTAAAAACAGAGTGAGTCATGCACAGTTTGTTCAATGTCTGTTCAATTACTTTTGTCCACAAAATGCTAGAAAATAAAAAAAATTGACTTTAGCATTTCACATCGTCTTCCTAGAAACATTAGGCTTCCAGCTTTCCATAAGAGATCGATATCTCTAAATTCTTTCCTGTTTTTTAATGTGCCCTTTGGTTAGTCCTCAAGCAGCTGTTGTCTGGAGGAGACATCTGGCATCACTAAACATCTGATGTAGGAGTCTCTTATATTTTCAATATGGCTCATGTGGTTATCATAACTTCATTGAGATATAAAACCTCAGAAACATCCGGGGAACAGCAAGGACTGGCTATGTGTAGTTCTAAAACAATTTTATTACCCTGTTATACTTTGCCTTATACTATCCACATCTGCACTGTTTTATCAAATCCATTTCCCCCAAATCGCCCATAAATACAGTCTGCTTATTTAACATAGCCCCACCTTGAACAACAAAATAGCAAAATGTAAAGATAAAAAACAAGATTACTCCAGGATTACTCCTAAACAGCTCTCAGTCGTTTGTGCTGAGAGGTTGATGTACCTGTCCTTTGCTTTCGCCCTCTTTCACCAAATTAGACTTCCCTAAAAATAACTTTGACCACAGGTATTGTTCAATATGCCTGATTCCCTTCAACAGCACACAAAGACAAATAATACTGTGTATACCAACAGATCAGCATTAGACTGCCACTCGAAGTTTGTATTAAGTGCTGACCCACTGGTATGTACTGTACGAAAGAACCAACTTTACTAAGAGAAACGTTCATGCCTGTCATGTATAATAGAAAGTGACAGTCCTATAGCCGAAACAGTGTGCATGCTCCACTTCCCTTTCCTTTCCTCTTTCCTAGGTGCAAATGCAATGGCCATGCAAGTGAATGTGTGAGGAATGAAGCGGGCAGGCTCGTGTGTGACTGTCAGCACAACACCGCGGGTCCCGACTGCGAGAGATGTCAGCCGTTTTACCATGACAGACCCTGGGCAAGGGCAACGGCTGACTCAGCTAATGAGTGTCTCCGTAAGTACAACTGTCCACTGGCACAACCGGAGAGGAGCTCAGTCTGACAGGAAGAAAGGCTGTGGCTGTATACTGTACCCATAGCGGAGCCACAGTCTGTTGACTGTCAGCCGTCATAATTCACTGTCCTGGTCAAACGTGTTCTGGAGAGAGTGCAGCCCCGGCTGTGTGTTTGTGTGTGTGCGTTTAAAACAAAAAAATAGACAAAGAAAAAAGCTCAATTTGATCAATATTTAATTCTGAAAGCTAGATGAACTGCATTCTTGCCATACATATCTAAGACATTGGCGCACACTTCAGTTGGTGAACCTTGCACAGGTTCTCCAGTCCTTGAGAGCTACAGTAGATTCCAGCTGGTCTTCTAGGTCCCTTTAGATCATAAACAGCTGAACACCTTTGAAAAAAGGTGTGAAACAGGTAAATTAAGGTGATGATAACCAACTATGCCATTAAGAGCAGAGGTGGAACAAAAGCATGGAGACACTGGAGCCCCCCAGGAGTGGATCTGAGACAACATGTGTGCACGTTTATGGTTGCATCTTTCATTTTGTTTTAAACAGTCAGCTCCTAACACAATCTGCCAAACTAAACACTTTTTTCTAAACAAAGCCAAGGTACAAAAATTTAATTAAAACTCCCATTGTTTCCCAAAGAAAATAATAAAAATAAAATTGCTGAAGTTTCCTAATACCCACCCTGAGATTTACAGTATAGTACTCGGAAAATTGCATGGCAAGCTTTTTAGATTTAAAGCAAATCCATTGATAACTGTGCTGCCCTTCTATAGAATTCAGTACTATAAGGCTGCCAAGATAGCATGTATTTTCGGAACAAAAAAACATACAATTTTACTTCTGTCTACTTATGTCTCCCATATACTCTTAAAGGAGATTTTCCAGTGCAAACCCTCTAGTATTTCAACTTTTTACGCAAAAAAGTACTATGTTCATCCTGAGACACAGATATGCAGTAGGTAAACATAGACAAAAATGATAACTGAGCACCAAAAACATCTATATTTCTGCATGTATAGCTTTAATAAAGAAGATTGGGATTTGGATCCTGGATATTGACTAAATGTTTTGAAGTTAGCATTGACTCCTCCTTGTTGGTTGGGCTCCGGTCAGGCGTTTTGACCTGCTGGATGTCAAGAAAAAGAGTGACGTGTGGTACACTCTTCTGTCATCAAGCATAATTACTGTAACTGTTTTTCTTAGCAAAGTTATAATGGGTTTCATTAAGATCTGAAGCTTGGAAATGTACAGTATTTTGATATGCTCAGCCTGGTTTTGTTGCATCTCATACTGAGATAAAGAGGCCTGTTGGGAAACTGGAGAAAAGCCAGAGGTTAGACTTTCCACTGGAATTAAATAAAATTAGTTTCATGAAAAAAGTCAATATTTTATCATAGTTTTATACTGCAACTTACAAAAAATGGAAAGATGATGGGCACAGAAAGCTATTAAAAATAATCTTCCATTACGCAACTGAAGTCCTGACAAAACGGGTGATTTCACATAATCTTATGCTATTATGAGGGAAAACCTTGGTGCGATGGTGTGATCTGAATCTTAATCTGGAGTGGAGACTACACATTTTATAATCTACTTTTGTAAAAATTTATTGATAAATCCCTTTCATCTAAATCCCTCATTGTTTTTTCCAAGCAATACCAAGGTATGAGATGTTGAATTTCCCCATGTGTGGTAACATGTCTGTGGACTCTTTTATTAATAAGACACTCAGCCCAAAAGGTCCAGGAAGGAACAGGGTCCAGGAAGGTTTCATGGAAGACATGAACCTCGTTCTCTTGCGCTCTGACAATACAGACGCAGGCACTAAGAATGTGTGTCAGTCGGTAAACCACTGTGGGCACTATATATATCTCCCAGACAGCGATGCATCATGGAAATTTTACTTTTTCAAATAATCTGATGCAGAAGAGCACTGTTCTGTAAAACTGATGGAGCAGTAAACCATAAAAAGTATCACAGATGCATGATGTGTGGCTGTCAGACAAATCCTTACAGTATTCAAATGTTTATTAAACCATTAATGCTTTCCTATCTTAATCATGTACTAGCGACAAACAATTTCATCAAATATGATTCTTATATTTTAAGACAGGTTTTTATTGAGACTGTAGAGAATACCATTTGTGCAGGAAACTAGCCTAGTATCAACACATATACAATATCATTAATACCAGTCTTGTGTGATTACCATTTTAAACCATCATAATCATTCCATTAATTGCATTATTTACTTTAAAACTGCCCCGGTGGTCATTTAGCAGCCATATCACTCTGCAGCTCACAACTGGCAACCCACTGAATCTAAGCAGGTGTGAGCCTGGTCAGTACCTGGATGGGAGACCTTCTGGGAAAAAACTAAGGTTGCTGCTGGAAGAGGTGTTAGTGGGGCCAGCAGGGGGCGCTCACCCTGTGGTCCATGTGGGTCCTAATGCCCCAGTATAGTGACGGGGACACTATACTGTAAACAGGCGCCGTCCTTCGAATTAGACATAAAACCGAGGTCCTGACTCTCTGTGGTCATTAAAAATCCCAGGGCGTTTCTCGAAAAGAGTAGGGGTGTAACCCCGGCATCCTGGCCAAATTTCCCATTGGCCCTTACCAATCATGGCCTCCTAATAATCCCCATCTATGAATTGGCTTCATTACTCTGCTCTCCTCCCCACTGATAGCTGGTGTGTGGGGAGCATTCTGGCGCACTATGGCTGCTGTCGCATCATCCAGGTGGATGTTGCACATTGGTGGAGGTGGAGGGAATCCCCATTACCTGTAAAGCGCTTTGAGTGAAGTGCCAAAAAAGCGCTATATAAGTGTAAGCAATTATTATTATTATTATTATTATTATTACAGCCCTTCGGTCAGAGTAGTTCACCACAGTGAGAGTAAAAATTCTTATATATCTTTAATTAATATACCTTATGTATCTTATCTATCTTTAATATCTTGTGCCAGGGCAGAAGAAGCTTTCTGTGCACAAACTTTCTTTTATCGTGAATTGTAACCTTTACAAAAAGTGAAAACAACAACATGATTTTTTTTTTATTTTATACCCCACCAATCTGGAATCGGTTGAATTTAAGAGCTGGTTTGCACCTACAGCTCTTATACTGCACTGGGACAATGAAACCCTGAAGACATGCTTGTTTGACACAGTCAGTCAGCACTGATTAAAGGAGTAGCATGATTGCCCCAGGTATGACCTGCTGGCATCTACCAGCAGCAGGTATGGAGCAATCACCAATGAATCTTGCTGTTCAATGTGTTGTGGTGATCAATCTATCCAGAGACGACATGTTGTTTACCACGGGGACAGCAGTGGATTCCAGTCACTTCTACAGCTTCAGCAGTTAATTACTCTAATCTGCAGGGCATCACACATGCTCACACAGAAAGTGAAGCCTTCGGTGATATTAACCCCGACTGTCTCGTGCTGCTCAGCGTGTAACTGCAGTGGACGCGCAGAGGAGTGCTACTTTGACGCGGAGCTGTACCGGCGTACGGGACATGGAAGCCACTGTTCAAACTGCAGGGACAACACAGACGGACCCAACTGTGAGACGTGCAAAGACAATTTCTACCGGAGCTCTCCACAGGATGTCTGTCTGCCCTGCAACTGCAGCGTCTTAGGTGAGGGATCTTTGTTTCTTTCTGCAGTGTGCATACAGTAGGTCTCTCTACCGAAATGGCCAAAGGATACCTTTTCAAGCTGTCCTCTCATTTAGTGCTTTTCAGTTACACTCTGAAAGTCCCTAAAAATTCTAAAGAAAACTGTAGATGTTTAACGCGTTTTCTTTTGTTATTGTTGTTGCTGCCAGTGAACATGACAGAAGTCTGTTTTGTCCATACTATAGGTACTGTATGATAAATTCCAGCCCCTGTGAAATGTTACAAGAATACCACCAGAATAGGTTTGAAATCCTGTCCAAAACAAAAACATGATTTTTGTATTATTTCTGCTATTAGATGATTGAATTTCATGATTTTCATTAATCCCTTCTGACTAAGGAAAATACCTTGAATATGTAATGGAATATGTCATGAATACATCCTTACCTCATTTATTCAATATGAATTCACTTCAGAGTCATCAAGTTGTTCATGCAGATTTAAACTGAAATCATGGACATCTACATATACATCATATAGTGCTCTTTTATACTCATAATCTTGCTCTAAGTCCTGATCACAGAGTGTAATGGGGCTTTTCAGGCCATGATGCCCCTTGAACTAGCGAATGCTGGTGGAGTTTCTGTGGGCTTTCTTCTCTTTCGTTAGTTGTTTGTGTTTTCTGGAAGTTTCTCTTCCATTCCTTTGAAAAATGCCTTTCAAACGTCAGACTAATTTGCCCGATTCTGTTGCAAATGACACAAGACAAACGTCCCCTCCCGCCTGTCCAGGATCGTCGAGCCTGCAGTGTGGAGGTGACGGGCACTGTGTCTGTAAACGGAGTGTAGCTGGGGAGAAATGTGACAGCTGTCAGCCCGGATACCACTCACTCACCGCAGCTGGCTGCAGGTAATACAGAGCCCACAACAACAGAAGGAACTATATGGCTGTCTAACTCTCCACTAGGAATTGTGACGGTTATTAACCAAGTTATTATGAGACAAGAGACAGGCTCATCTATCACTTGAGCAGAAAATCATGATAATGAATAATTTCAACCATACATACACTACTATTATTAGGTTGCCTGGGCATAATGGAGAAATAGAACTTGTATCTCTCTTGGCGTAAGGGTCATTATATCACTCATGAAGATAAAGTTCTGTGATTTATTTTAATGTGGGGCCGTTGCACATTTTACTGACCTGACCTGCTTCTTTTTTACAGTGGTGACAACCAGCAGTGCTGAACTGCATAAAAATTAGAGAGTTTTCTAATTTTTGTACTATCAGTAGTACCGCACTCCCATGTAATCTGCACATCTGGCAGCTGCATATTAAAAATGGAGCAAATTTGCATCCTACATCCATGTATGAATATTCATAACAAGTGATGCGTTCTCATTAATAAGATGTACTATCCTACATGTTGGAGTCTCATTTATCAGACAGATTCCTAGCAACCTTTAGGTCAGAAATGGAAATTATTTGGTCACTGGAACAGAACGAGAAGGTAGAAGATCAATTAATTAAAGAATTTCTAATAGGACTCACAGTAAAACATTGATTCTGTAATATACCAATATGTAACTACAATCAATCAGGTAATAAGCTGCATATGCACCCATTGTAATAACCACCCATCACAGAGGATTCAAAGACAAGAAGTACCTCTTTGTGTATTAATATAACTTTTTTTGGTCTTGGATGTTTTTTTATCTTTACTAATTTATTTTAATGTTCTAAGGTTATTCAATTCAACCAAGGCAAAAACAAAGAAACTCATTTGCTGGTGTTGAAAAGAACGCGAGGTGATTCGATCGTTTTGTGTGCAACAAGAAGGGAGAGTGGCTCTGCAGCAGAGTGCCGTGCAGCCGAATGAAGCCACTTGTTTGTGCCCTGCAGGCCCTGCCACTGCCAGCCTTCAGGCAGTGTTGGCTTCTGCGGCTCCCAGGATGGACAGTGCCGCTGCAAGGCTCATGTGGAAGGATATTCCTGTGACAGGTCATTCCTTTGTTCTCTTTTTCTCCTGCTTCAACTGCTAGAAGTGACGCACTTCTCACAGAAATGTGGTGCCAGACACACATCAGTGTGCTAGTGACATGATCCTTCGAGCTCTCCATGACACTCAGAGGGGTTTCTAGCTTCATGGAGACATGGTATATGCAGACCCTACATGGGTCAGAGTTAGCTGCACCATGTTGGGTAGATGAAGTGTCTATGGCTGCGTCCTTCCACTTCATATACAGAAAAACTGAAACTCTGAGTTTCTTGGCATGGCCCTGCATCCAAGAACCGGGAGTTGGAATGAGCTCATTAATATCCATTCCCACAATTCATAGAGACTGCATGCTCTTAAAAGGAAAGGTGTAAGGCAGCATCCTCTATGTAGATGATTACCAAAATAAATTCACATCAAAATAAAACTATTTTAATTACACCTGGTTACAAACACCTAGGCTTTCTCATAAGGGATTGTGGGACTTCTCTGTTATTTCCTTATTATTTCAACTCTCAGTTTTTCGATCAACCCAGTAAATAAGTTCATGCAATACCACAGGAGTTTAATTGTCATCTTGAAGAATTTGCCATCTGGCTTTTCCATTCCCATTACAACTTTTCATGCAATGTCATTACGTTCCATTTTCATTTGAATGATAATTCATGTTTTAATACAGACAGAAACTACAGTTTTGTTTAAAAAACTAATTTGATTTATTTTTATTGAAAGGAGATGTACTGTACTGTATGTGTTGTACTTAATGTAATTATTTGCTCAATAATGAATTTGAATTTTTATAAATTCAAAGGCATACAGTACCTGTAGTTTAATTACAGTAGCTTCTGGAAAAACTGGCCCTGGTGTGAGTGTGCATGTCTGTGTTTGTGTGTTTCTGCCCTGCAGTGGACTGGCTTCCCGACCAGGGCGTTTCCTGCCTGTCTCCCACTGCTAGCTGGGAGAGGCCCTGACTCCCCCGTGACTCTGTACTGGATAAAGCAATTAGAAAATAGATGGATGGATTAGTGAAAATTGATTTCAAAGTCAACTTAATGACATGTTGGAGTTTACGGTCTTACATCCTTGCACAGCCTTGATCTGTGTTTCTTGATTCAGATGCAAACCAGGATCTTTCAACCTGGATTCCCAGAATCCTGATGGATGTTTGAACTGTTTCTGCTTTGGACACTCGGCTGTCTGCACATCAGCCTCACACTACTCAGCAATCAACATCACCTCTGACTTCATTGAAGGTAATCAGTGAAGCTGCTAACCACAGAATACTGATTGTTCAGACACAAACCTTCTCTTTTCAGTGTTGCTAACACTATGGCAGCTACCTATTTTTGCCTTCTTTTCTTCACTAAGCCACACAATATATCAACACAAGCATTTACACTAGGAAAGAGAACCAAAAACAGTCCTCTTTTCCTGGTTATATGCAGCTGGCAATTAAATCAAACGGAATGGTTTCTTCACAACATAAAACAGAAAGCTGTTGAAGAAAGCATGCGTCTGTGGAGCAGGTCTCACTCAGAGCCGTACTCCGAATCCCCTGTGCTGGAGAGATGCTATTGTAGACCCGTAGCCACACAGAGGTGACTGGGAGAAGATGGCTCAAATCCAGGCTTCACTGCGCTCGGTCAGGCAGGGAAACAGAGTGAACATTTTGCATTGTAAAAAAATAACTTAATCCTAACCTAATTCCTTGTGCTTCCATGTATTAAAAGTATTGAATACTTTACAAATATTTAATGTTTACAAATGCAGATTGACCGTGTTTTTACCGTTGTGATGATTATAACCAATATTAGTGATATGTTCTTATTCTAATCTTATAGATACAGAAGGCTGGATAGGGGAGTTTTCAAATGGGCTAGAAAGCTCTTTGATCTGGAAGGAGGGTGAGGTCTACTTGCTCCCTTACAGTGAGAAAGACTCTGGCTTCTATAAAGCACCTGGTAAGTTTTTGTCCTTGCTTGGAAAGAAGCTGCCTAAACGTATTGAACTTTTTATGTTGTAGCTTTAACTGATATTGACCTCTCTCCCTTTACAATTAAATGCCAGCCCCAATGCTAGGAACTAACATTACAAACACCCTCTCTAAAGTCGTTGAACCAATCTAATCAGAATTGATTGCAGGATTGCCTGGGTTCTCCTTATGTAATTGATTGCTTCAATTGACAAGACATACAAAATTAGCAAAATGCTAAAAGGAAAATCCTTTGGACTGTCTTGTCCTGCTGTAGTGATAAGCTGTGTGAGAGAGGAATCCTCTTATAGCACTGCATGGATAGCTGTAGAATGGATCTAATTTTATCCTGATTTCCATTTGTAAAGCCAGACCAGGCTGGCCGTCTACATGTTTTGAACGTTTTTAGACCTTTGATTAGGTTCCCTGTCTTTTTCTTGATTTTCAGTCTTCTCATTGATTTCTGATTGACTTGTCATAACGGGCAAGATAAATCGTAGCAAATAAAAATCACGTACTTCTTGCAAGAGAGGATGTCTGTCCATGTTTGCTTTGAGTAAATGTGACTTGTGTGTACTGTATACAGTATGATACCACTGAATGAACTGGATCTCAGTGTGAACAATATAGATTTTTTTACCTCACAGTAGTTCATATACGATAAACGATCACAAGCAAAGAAACTATAAAAGTTCTGATTTGAACGATGAACGATGGATGATGCTCCGCTTTTCCTGTCACCGCGGACATTAGATATGTGAAGACTAAAAATGATGGAAAAATAGAGGGAAGGCATTTTTGCTTTCAATGAGCATTTTATCTTTTCTCTACTGTTTTGTAAAATGGGTATAAAAGAGAAGAATAATTACCAGGAACACTTCTCCTTTGGATCAGAATGTCCACACCAGCACTGGTATAGGGACTGGGGACGCTGTTAATGGGAAATCCTGCTCTATAGGTGTTTCAAGATGCCAGGGCACTGGTGGTAAGATTAAGGGTGTGAAGCCTAGTTTCTTTGCTAACTGTCCACTTGGGCTTGCTCAGACTAGCCTCCTGTACCTTCGGTTCTCCCTTAACTGAACTGGTGAGGAAATTTCTCACTCCTCTTACTGATCCGATGATACTAGATGGGGTGTCCCATCCTCAGTTCATTGGTGGATTAAGTGGGGTCCCTCCTGTATGTACTGTAAATTCTTTGGAAAGTTTTAGGATAAATAGAACTATATAAAGTCAAGGAACAGCCAACTTTACCTTAGATTTAGTCTGCCAGTCACATAAACTAGTAAATGCTGTCCATGCCTTCTTTCTATTCTATTCTTAAGTATTTGTGATTAAACACATGCAGCCTAGGCACATTTAAATTATTAAACTGAATACTGTTACTATTTATATGTTCACAGACCAGAAAAGTACCTGAAATAGAGAGAAAAAGCTTGATCCATGATCCTTGCCTGGAGGAAAAAAACTAATAGAGTATGAACCAGTGTAAATTACTTGTATATTCTGTTACAGAATTGGAACTTGCTCCTTGTTTCTAATCTATATAAAGGTTTAGAGGCTTTTATGTTCAAAACTCAAGCCTCAAGTCCTTTATGAGCAAGATGTACTGTATATTTATTTTTAAACTCTAATCCTCACAATTTCTGTTATCCAGTGTGCCAATGGCCTTTAACCAAGAGTAATACCAGAGATCCTTTAGAGAAACTGTCCTCTTTGTACAAGGATATAACAGCTTTTGTAGCCATGTTTGAATCTGAATAAACCTTATGGCATATACTGTGCACAAGAACTGCATAACAAGTCAAGTCTGCTTCCATGAACATGGCAAACTATTCGTTTGAAAATTTGGAACAGCATGAGCTGAAAAAAGAGTAAATCTGATATCACAAATAGCAGGATTTTGATAAATGAAGTATTGCAGCTGAAACACTGTGCCTCTAATTCTCCTTTTTAAATCTTCATAGTCCTGGCAGGTGTTTTCTAAAACCACAGATTCTAAGTTCATTGCAATTATCTTCAAGGTGTCAGTTTACATTTGCGAGTGGGTATGTCCTGAGACTGCTGTCTGTCTGACATCACATGGAGCTACAGTAATGGAAAAATTACTAAAGCTAATGTTGTTCATGTTGTTCTCGTGGAAACTGTTAACAGACTCTGATGTTCATATACTGTAGTATACAGCCTAACAAACTACTGAAATACAATATTGAGGGCTCATAATTATATGCATTTTGTCCCACTACCATTAAATGTTTTGGGTTAGCCATACGTTTAAGATTTCTGTAGATACATATTAATCAGTATTTAACTGCTATTGAAAGAAAGTTTTTACAGAGCCCAGAAAGTGGGTCCACACTACATGAGCCTTGTACTAGTCAGAGCTCAGTGTGAAGAATACTGAGATGCCTGCTGTTCCTGTGTTGTGTGATTGTGGAACAGTCCACAAGATCAACCTAAGGAAAGCCAAGTTAGTTCTAAGACTTTTGACTTAACTGCTGTAAGTAATTCACTTATACTGTAAATCCAGAGTGAGTCAGTGCTGCATAGTTTTTTTTAAAAAAATAAGCTTTTACAATTTGTGCATAATGCTAGAAAAAAAAACAAATGCAGCATAAGAGCTACAGTATTAATAGAAAACAATTACTAGGAATAAAAACCTGTAGAGACATGTTGGGCTAAAAGCAATCAAATACCAGAAATTGCCAGCCTTCTGTGATGCAGAGAGAGATGTTCCAAATATGCAGGGATGTCATGAGGGCATTGAAGTGTTTATGTGAATGAGAGGGTCTCTGCTGAGTTTAATGCATTACAGGAAGCAGTAAGATGAAAGCTGTGTGCTGCACTGCTCCACAGAAACGCACCTCACTAGGTGAATGATCTCATACCAGGGCTGCCTGTACCTGACAGGGTTTTCAAGGAGCTGTTTCTGAGAGGATAAGAGAGGCTTGATGGGAGCCAGGCAGAATTTTAAAAAGCAGCAACGTCAAAGAAATGCAGAGCTTTTACTCCTGCAAGTCAGGCTTATTGAGCTCAGATTTGGAGGTGATGGACACCTGATGACAACCAACCATTAAACAGCAGCGCACATGCAGCACTTTGAATGCTAATGATCCAGCTAAAACATACAAAAAACGTAATGCATCATATACTGTACAAACTTAAAAACTCCTTGTAACGGGTACAGTTTAGATCCATTCAGTATCCTACAGAGTCCTATAGAGTGTTTAAGGGCTAGTTTTTTTATGGGACGATCCATCAAAGAGTTCAGTTTGTCAAGAAGGAGATGATAAGTAAACGGCTTTTGAAGTATTTTATTGTGTTTTCTTATCTTTCCTTTCCAGCGCCTGTTTCCATAGTGTGCATCATAGTAAACAGCTGAGATCTATTGCCACAACACTGTGTTTAATTATCTTACTATCTTTTCTGTCTGCAGACAACTCTTCTAAGGATTAAACCAACAAAGTGTGCCATTATATTTTGGGTTAATTTGTCCCTCAATCTTCTCACAATAAAGAGTCGTTTTTAATTGGCTTTTGAGACAGGACCAATATGATGGTATTACCAGGATGTCTGTCATCCATTAGAAAGCTGCTTACTCCTGGCAGGGGATGTAGCAAGCCGAACCCATCCCAGTGGAATAGGGTGCAAAGTAGGCCTACTGTACGTCCTCCAATGAGTCTCCAGTGAACCTGCCCAGCAGGAAACAAGCATCTGGAAAAACCCCATGTGAACATGCAAACATCACACAGAAGGACCCCCACAGGACCCAAAAGCCATGAGCCGGCAGTACTTAATACCACACACTTATGCTTTCCAAGGCTGCCTCCCTGTGAATTATTTTTTGCAGTTGTCATGCCACTTTAATATTCAAATAGTCAAAACAATATATAGGAAAATAAATAAGGAGCAAATATAAGGAAAGTAAAATTTCATGGAGTCTGATCCTCCTTTACTGTTCCAGGCTTTCCAGCTTTTTGAAATAACTAGAGACAAAACTATTTATTTTTTTGCTTTCGCAAACTGCCAAAATGTGACTCACCGGGTCTACAATATTGTAACTTACCTCTGTGTTTCTATTGGTCAGAAACTGTAGGAAGACCTTTGCAAATGTTGTCATTACTGTAATTCAATCGCTGTAAGATTTACAAGCCCAGTTGGCTATCTAATTAAAAGGGCACTGTTTTGATCTCACTTTAGGCCCCGTAGTCCAGAAATTGATTATGAGCAAACTGTGAGCCGTGTTTTTTTATCAAGCTGTGACCAGGTCGGGGTTGAGTGGGCTCAGCTTAATTACTTTGGCTTCTAACAGCACCCCCTACTGGTAGCTGTGTGCCTTTTCTGCAGGGCTTTTTCTGCTGCTGGTAATGAGGCTAAGAGAGGCAGATGATGACGGGTTTCAGAGAATGTGGGCATGGTGTCATCCAAGTGAATTCAAATTGGGGGATTTGGGGACTGGCTGGATTCAGGGGGTGGTGAGGTGGGACAGTGAAAAGAAAAGGCACTGGTAAGAGACAATGAGAGAGCTGATTTTCAAGAGCTACAACAAAAAGCTGAGCCTCAGGGGCAAAAAACTGATCAATCACAAACGTGCACGTAAAACGATTCTTCTCACCCTCTGCAAAACTGTGGACTGAGTGGTAAAAGGGAGAGAAGAAAACAGAAAAGCAGGCACTTTGCAGCAGGAAAAATAAAAAAGGATCTGAGCGCAATGCAGCACTGGCTTTGAATTTTAAAATCTGTTATGATGCAGGAAGCAGAGCAGCCATCCGTTCTCATGCTCCAGTCAACAGAAAAGTAATGATTCAAGATCTATCAATAAAAATATCTCTCATCTGTGCTGCTGTCAGAAACGATATTACAGGGATACTGACATCATGTGATACATCTCAAAATAGACAATACATTGAATAAAGTTCCACATTAGGTTTCCTAACCATTTAAGGACTCGCTGCAGATGGATAATTTGGGAAGCAGAAGACTAGTGTTTGTCTGTAGGCATCCTAGAGAAGATGCATTGTACAATAGCTACAATAGATAAAACTGATCAATGCCATCTTCCAAAAGATTTGCAGATTTTTCACTGAATTTCAATAAAGGGCTCTGCAGAAGATTAATCTGTTGTGTTTTGGGTATTGGAGTACAGTTTATCTAATCTATACATTTAAATTCATTCCTTGCTTTTCACCACCAGCAGAGAAACAATCTTATGTCACTCGATCCCAAACTGTTTCTGGTAGCATTAGTTCAAGTATTACTGACATCTTTACTGTATGAGTTACTGTAGGATATTCATCCTGGTATGACTGCCAGAATCCACTTAATGTTTTGCCTCCACTGTTCAGTTGTAAAGAAGGTGGATCAGAGCTACAAAAAGCTGTGTTTCCCCAAAGGAAATTCTTTTAGATCCTTGAAGTAAACTGCTCTGCTCAGGTTGTCCTAATATAGACCCAGTAATTGGTAGTAATCATGAGGAGCTACTGGTGTTTTTGCAGTTCTTGCTCTCTTGCAGTAGTTTAAGAGCAAAAGAAAGTTTGTAAACAACAGGGGGGCTTTTGGCCTGTTTAGCTGAATTGGTAATCAGTAACTAATTAATTCAAGAATTTCATCCATCCATTTCCTCAAGGAATCTAGGGTACTGGCTTTAATGATATGACCGGACAGCTTGTTCCATGCTCCTACAACCTTTAGGGTAAAGAAATGCCCAAATAACTGTAACATTTTAAGATACAAGACAACATTCTACAGGTCATCTGGAACATAAGGATGAAAATATAAAAGATCTTAAATTATGCAGCAATCTGATGTGGTTAAACCACCAACCACAATGAAGATAAAAAGGAACATGTGACATTGGCAGGACAGGCTGCCGCTCCTCTGTACTGGAAATAGTGGTTAGAAAATGTCTAACATGGATTTTGTAACCATCCATGAGCTTAAAAAAGTGTCTAAGTGCTTTGAGAGTTAATAAAGTTCCTCAAACCAATAACAGGATAATAAAACTATGCAATACATTACTAAACACATTTGTATATTAATTTTATTGAATAATGTAGCTTCTAGAGGAACATTTTAATTCACTTGAAAAATTCTGTTACAATGGTCTTTAAAGAAGTGTGCACTTGAGGCCGGACTAGGGTTAGGGTGTCACAAGACCCATCCAAATTTGACACAGAGGAATTAATCTATTTCCACTTGAAATGACAAAATTGAGACACTCAGTTTTGAAATACTATTCCTGAACGGTACTTCAGAAGGTTCAAAATGGATGTGATATTGCATACGATCATAAGTCATGAGTGGTGATTTAAAAATGATCGATTACACCATACACACATTAAATGTGTATACACATTCATTTCAGGTATAGTGGAATATTAAATGTCACAATGAAATGTGTTACTTTTGCTGTTACAAGTTACTCAAATTAAGATACTTATAATTGTTTATTTAATAGTATGTTATTGTATTGGATGTTTGTTTCTTAATTAATTTATTAATCAAGGTTGTTTTTTTCTTATCTGAGGGAGGCATAATACTTCTAATTGTTTATTTAATAGTATGTTATTATATTGGATGTTTGTTTCTTAATTAATTTATTAATCAAGGTTGTTTTTTTCTTATCTGAGGGAGGCATTGTGCTGCGGGGGTATTGTTTTAGTTCTCGGTTGGATTGTGTGGAGTTTGCATGTTCTCTGCAGGTTCACACAGGTTCCTGCAAGGTGCTTTAGTTTCCTCCACCACACCACACCCCTCCCTGCCCCCAAAGGCATGCTGGGTAGGATAATTGCTGCTTCTTACTGTGTGTCTTTCTGCCCTATTTTTCTGGCATAGGCTGTTAGTTACCACACCTCTTGCCAGGAATAAGCAGCTTACTGATAATGGATGGATGGACTTATTTGAGCTTATCCTATTTGTCTGATAGATGTATAATTCTTTGTCAAAAACATTAGTCAGAAAAAGCCTAAAAATGGTGATAGTATTTATCTTCTTAAAGTGATAAGAATGTTTTGATAAAGACAGTTTTGGTCCTGAATATAATAATGAGCAGTTATTACTGAGGTGCCAAAAGCATAGTTTTAGCAGCAAAGTGGTACAGTATATGGTTTGTCCTGTAGATTTGTTTCCAAACACATTTCAAACAGCTGCTAGTTTTGTTGGAAGACAAGAGTTTGTATTGTACATGCACCATATTGAGCATGTCAGAAGTGAAATAAATTACAGTAATAGGGAGCAGATTTAAAACTGTGAAAATTAAATTTGCTTTTTGAAATATACCACAGCTTCTCAGTATGCCTACAATAACAATGAAATGCCCGACCCCAGCATAACTATCAAATCAGCAAAACTACACAAAAAAGCATGACACAAAAATGCCTTTGTGATCCTGGTTTTATTGTTAATCACAGCAAAAAAGGAATTTTCTCACAAATAAAAAATCAGCGAGAAAATGAAGATCCAAACCGGAGATGACAAATGAGCATAAGAAACTTTCTGTTTCGTACTTCAGGCTATGAGCCTGCTGGGCAATCAGTCAGGGGCTAATGTATTTTACCATTAGAATGGTACTGAAGGGCATCAATAGCAATTAAATACAGTGGAGTCCAAATGTTTTTTTAATAAAATATATAAATATATATATTCATTATTTTATTGTAATGTGCCACCCTGCACAGAAATCATATTAATGCAATTAAATTGCCTAGAGAAAAGAGCAGCACAGTAAATAATGCATGCACTCTGATCTCTGTAGGATGTTAAAGATTTTGACCTCCTATATCTCGAAAAGCATTTGCATGCCTTTTTTGTGATGCCACCCAGGAATACATCCAGTGGTTGCTGAATAATGTTATTATTCAGCCTGTGGGCGAGCTCGTTTAGAAGAGCGTCACATGGGCTCTGAAGATGAAATGGCACTGCAAGTTTCTCCTAATTGCTTGTGATGGCTTTTCAGAAATGTTTTTGGGGAACAGACGGCTGAGTTACGGGCAGCCCCTCTCCTTCACTTTCCAAGCGGAGAGTGTGGAGCTCTTGCCACAGGAGGTGAAGGTGATTCTCCAGGGTTCTGGAATGGAAGTCACCACACATCTTTTCCCTGTTGCTGGACAGAAATTGAGCTTGATTCCTCAGTGCACGTTTGTATTCAGGTAAGCTATTCTGCCCATCAAGATTTTGTGTGGACAAAAAGAGAAGCTTATTATCAGGAGGCTTCATTTTTAAGCCCTGCCTTTTTATACTGACTGCAGCCTGCACAAGCTCCAGAAATTCCAGATTCTCCAACCTATGAATGGGATGAAGGTTCGATTGTACAGTAAGTGACCTTACAGCAACACACATGTTGTCCACTCCCTAGCTGTTAAACATAGCTTTCATAAAATAAGCCCTAATTGGCTAAAATATACTTTGCAGGGGCTCCCGAGTGGCTCAGTTAATACCCTAAAGTTTCAAACTAAAGTTTAGGCTCAGAGACAGTTCAAGTCTGGGACATGCTATGTCTGTCATGAAATTAGCCAGCCATTAGCAGGAGTCCTCCGAACAGCAGCACACAAATAGCAGAACACCATTTACTTGCAAGAGTGGGTTAGATGTGATTAACAGGTGGGCCTATGTGATTGGAAGACCCTGAATGGGCATCCCATGGTCAGCACACTGGCCAGTTTCTGTCCAGGGTGAGAAACAACAAGGAGGAACAGACAAAGTACAGGATCAGCAACCATAGCCTCACCTTAGAACCTGGCACTGGGTTGTGGGAGGCCAGTAGATGGAGGAACTACAGTTGCAGTCAATCTGCTTCTAGAGGTGAAGGGAGTTGGTCCATATTCTCATCTGGCTTTAATTATGGTTGGTTTGGTACAAAAAGGGTGTGTTTGCATTTTGAAGATCCTTGCATTGTTAGTTTGAAAAAAAAATTCAGATAAGCTCCCTAGATCGAAGATAGGGTCTGTCACAATGTCCTGGGTAATTTGATGCAAAAACACTTGGACTGAAAATTCTTTACTTTCTAGAATTGTTCTTCTGTTCATATAAAGGTGGGTTTGATTGATTCTGTCATTTATGCATGAAATATATATCACAAAACCCTGCTTATAAGCAATGTGTGAAGACATTTCTAAAGTGATATGTCATAAGACAAAAGGAAGCATGCGTCTTGTATCTGAGTCATATTTCTGATGTTTTATAAAAAAAGGAATTCAGTTTCTTAAGTGAGACAGATTTTTCTTTATGTGGTATATAGCACTATTAGAGTTTGGGGAAAAAAGAGGTGTGTGGAAAAGAAAGGCCCATTTTTACAGGCATGAAAAAGAACACTTTTTTACACACACAACTGCTGCGCTGTAATTGTTTCATTGAATCTGGAGCCCAGAGTCTATCCTTTGGAGAAAGATAATGTCACATTACACTCCATCTGCATCTTATGCTCTTTCTCTTGCAGCTCAGCATTGCCACTTTTAAATTGAGTGCAAGGATTTCTTAGGACGCTCTGTGGGGATTCATACTGTGATTCCACAGGCAAGGATAGATACAGTACAAGTGCTCCCATCACAGCAACATGAAAAGACTTCCTACCTAGAAACACTGTTGACACTTTTCTGTAGGATAATGGTTTCCAACCAGTACAGAGCAGAATCATTTGAATCAGTTCTCAAGCAATTTGCCATTCAACTATGGGTACAATGCATCATAAATTATACTTAATAATTATAAATTAGTTATACTTCTAATTCCAACAATTAAAGTAAAATATATTTACGATCTTACATACACTTTGGCAATGAAATTCCTGTTGCTTCCTATGCAAATCTATGCGCATCAATAAACTTTGCAAGTAAAATGTAGAATACAGAACATTCTGTATTACTTTATCACTTTTGCTCCCCAGTTAATCTCATTCTAAATTCTAATTCAGCAGAACTGGATTTGTGACACATTTTGCAAACGTTAAAAAATTTCTAGGTATTATGCACAACATGTAATTGCTATTTTTTTATTGCAGTGTTCGTACTGCAGTCATAAACTGCTATATTTCTACAGCTGCAATACCAGTGTAGTTTAAGTCATTGTACTGACACTTAAGCATTCACATAGTTGAATAAGTACCGGGTACTTGGGTAAGACAAGTGATGACAGCTTTGCTGTGGAGATTTTCACCTACACTTTTCACACAATTCACAGAAGGTATGTTTGGGTACTTAAATGAGATGTGTGTCAGGTCAATCTTCAAGTCCAGATTAGGCCTGATGAATAAGAATCATTACAATATGAAAGACCTCACAGAGTTGTGTATAGCTTGTCCTCTGCTCTGTTTTCATTTTCATTTTCAAAAAGAAAAGGGAGTTAAAGACAATGTGTGCATCTGTAATACATTGGACATCAAGTCCAGTACTGTATCTGTGGAGATATGGCACTAGGTTACCAAGAACAGTTGATACAGTCCTGAATGAGATGTCAAATACTGTGATCTGATGGCAAGCCCCACCACATTCTCCATCTGCACAAAGGGATTTGAAACCCAGTGACTCTAAATCCTAGAGACTGTCTGGTATTAACACATTAGCCAGGACTGCTGTTGCCTTCAGAAATGTAGTAGAAGCATACTGTACATACTGTACACCAGTAGCTTTTTACAAGATAAATTACAGCAGCCTTTTGTCCTTTAATACAGCACAGTGAGGAAACAACCTTGTAAAACTGCTACTATTTAATAGTCCTCGGGAATCATGAGAAAGACGACACTGTGCCATGTTAGAGCATTCTCTAACACTTTGTACGGTAACTATGAGAGGAAAGTAGTAAAGTTGTAAACTTGCCCAGCCTCACTCTTGCACAAGAATGACAGAAAGCCCTGATATAATGAATGTAACTGAATAGATTATGCCTAAATGCATGCTCCTCTATTGCAAAAAGGATCTAAGTGGCTTGATGTGATATTACTCACATTATGCATTTAAGGTGCACACACTGAGCACACACTTCCTAAAGTGTAGGAAAGACATGTAAGGCCTTGAATTAGATTGAATTCAGCCATCATTATTTAGGTCTATCCATTTTCTAATTGCCTTATCCAATACAGGGTTGCAGGCGAGCTGGTGTCTATCCTGGCAGTCAATGGATACAGGGTGAAATACTCTCTGGACAGGAAACTAGTCCATCACAGGGTAAACACTGACACAAAGGCACACATTCACTCTCACACTGAGGTGAATTTGTTTACAGAAGCTAATTAACCTACCAGTGTGTCTGGATGGTGGGAGGAAACTGGGGCACATGAACTCCACACAAACAGCACCCTGGGACTTGAACCAGGGCCCCAGTGCTACAAGGCAGCGATGCTGTCCATTGTGCCACCACGCCGCCCTCATTAGTCAAATGATTAATGGAAATGTGTTCTAGTTTTGGCTGATCTTTAAAACTGCAATTACTTCACACCTACATGGTACCGCATGATTAATGTCTTCCCTTCTTTTCTAATGTCTGCTGTTGTTTGGTCACATTGTATCTCCCCATAGAAAATACCTCCCTTTAGAAAATGACATTGAGTAGGAAGTGGAACTGGCTCGTGAAGTAACAATTCAAAATATTTGAAGAATGACAACAGCTATGAAAATGGAGGAAGAAATCTTGACAGTTTTTTGTGGTTATGCTGGAGAACTGGTCTTCACAAATTTAACCTGCTTGATTTTTTTCTCCCCTGTTCTTTTTCACTTTGTCAGCGCTAAAGAGAAGCATTAATGAAGGGCCTGTGGCTTCCCTGCAGCTTGATAAAAAGGACAATGCTGTTCCAAAGGGACTCAGCGGTTGACAACTCACTGAGATTAAAAGGAACTTTGCTCATTAACAAAAGAACACTTCCATTAGCTTGTTTTTCAGATTAGTAATTGCTTATTATTGTTGTTGTTGCTTTTGTTATAACTAATGCAGTCTCTGAAATAATGTGTCAAAATCCTCTGTGTGTTGTATGCACATGTGCTTGCATCCTGCAGGGCATCAGAACCTTTTATTGTCCAATCCAGTTGTCTGTGTCTGGTGTGAAATGTGATACAGTATCTTATCAATTTTCTGTCCAGGCTCCATGAAAAAGAGGAAAGACAGCGGCCTTCCTTGTCTTCTTCTGACTTCCAACACCTTCTCTCCAACCTCACCGCAATTAAAATAAGCAATGCCGGAGGCCAGAACTGTAAGTAGTTCACATTAGTGGTGCTGACAGTCCACCTTTATTTTTTATTTTTTAAGTTATAAAAATGGACCCATTGATTTTAACTAAATATTTCTGGAAAGGCTCCTTCCTTTTCTTTTTGTTGTTAGCCTCTAATTTATTAGATTTGTGATTTGAATGGCTTTATAACATGATTATTTTGATCTGGAGGGGTGCTGCGTCTGTGTATTTTAATTCCTGTTCAGCTCTTAACAAGGCAATTTAACAAATTATTGGCCTAAATGGAGCAGTTTACCCAGATTTTCCCAGCTCTTAAGGACTTGACTATTAAAGGAGAGCAGGACTGTGGCTCTCCAGGACTGGAGCTGGGCAGCCCTGAGCTAAATTAATGCAAATCTATTTGTTGTTTATAATCTTAAAATTTGATTTTGTTCCACACAGGAACACCAGTGGAGTCCACCAAGTTTACCTTGGAAACCTGGGTTATTAAATAAATCACAGTTAAAATAGCAGCTTTACAGAAGAGTCAGTGCAAATCAAACCTTTTGTTTATCCATAGTTGTTAAGTGAAGGTATTCTAGAGTAAATGTTGTTAAGTAAGACATCCGGCTGATAAGTAACCATCACACTGTCAGATTCATTAAAAGAGAAGCAAGCTTCAATTTTCTCCAAAGACTGGCTTCATTCTTTGCAAAAACATGAAAATGCACAAGGAATAAGCCTGGGCAACCTTGCAGAACCACTTATAAACTAAATGCTCATGAGTATCACTGCTTCTGAGCCTGTACAACATGTATGAAATTTTAAAAATAATAAATTAAATAGCTCTCATGAAACAGAAAAGTGACTTCTAGGCTATTAAAGTAATGGAGTGGGTGTCTACTTTCTTTAAATAGCTAAGGAACACAAGTCTTTCTGTGTGACAACTGCACATGAGTAGGCACTGCTCCACGCTGGCTGCTGTTACACATCTTGATCACAGATCCACAGGAAATGTGCAAGACAGCAGCAGCTCCTGAAGTCCACAGACTGATTATAATACTCCCTTTCCAAATGACCATGACACAGTCTTTTGAATTTCCTTTTCAAATTCACGCAAGTCGTATCATTAGACTGTCGGCAGAGAGAGAGGCGATAATCAGAGAGGCCTCAGAGCTGCCAGTCGAAGCAGATTTATCTGTTGCTGTGGTTTGCAAGCCAGGGACTGAAAATCATTCACATCTGATGGATGGAAAACATCAAAAGTAGCTCTTTTACAACCCCAGATTAAAGTACTATGATAACATTTATAGCAGAGAGAATCCTGTTTTACTTTTTAGCTTTCTTTGAAAAAAACTGTATGGGACAAACTACAGTACTTATATTTTTGCATCCGTTGGATATGGTACAAATAATTTTTATCCTGGTGCGGTGTTTATAGTAAATTGTTTGGAAATTGGATGGTTCTGATCATAAGTACTGAACTTGGTTTGCATTGAAGATGGTTTATTGGTTATCAATACAGTTGCAGATATGTTCTTCTAAAAATTCGACTTTTTTTCCTGTTGATGTTGCTTTTTTTTCTGCAAAGGAACTCTCTGGGGTAAACCCATCTGCAGTAACAGTGCAGATTTCAGAGCTCTGGAGCTGTTTAAAAATGTGTGACATTCACTTGGCTATCATTGACTAACACATCTTCACTTTGTCACGCTGTGAAAAAGTATTAGCACATATGATCATTCAGCTTAATTTCCTTCTATGTCTTCTGGCTTTATGGAGACTGTTTCTGTGCTTAGATGCTCTGTGTGAAGCCAGTCTAGACTGTTGTAATGACACTGCAAAAAGGGTGTTCGCCATTGACCTTCAACTCGCGAGCAAGGGCGCACCATGTGGTGATCATAAGCTACAAACCCATTATCCCTTTTGGATGCTAACTGCTGTCACGCCATGCGTTTTTTCAATTTGTTTTGTTTATTGATACCCTCAGTGTGAATCAAAGAATATTAAGAGTAGCAAACTAAAATTACACAAGTTTCAAGGGTGGTTATGTTCTTTGGTGACTGTCTAGGGACCACAATTTGTTTGGCAATGCTTATGGAAAATAATCTTAAGATCAAACAGAGCTCGAAAATTTTTTTAAAAAGGAGGTTTTAAAGATGAAAGATGTAGGTTTCTCAGGAAACAAGTCCAGTAGAAAAATCAAAGTTTGGTGTGCAGGCAAAAATAAAGTGAGACTAAAATACTGTGGGTGTATTAAAGCTGGATGGAAGCCGCCAAATGTTTGGAAATCCAGATAAAAAAATGTAGATAAAACAAATAATGATCGAGTCAATGGATTCAAACCCATCGGCAAATTAAAAAAAAAGAAATGAACAATTAACAGGCATTTGAAAGTTTGGAAAGATTTTCAAAATCAAGGAACCTGTATTATTATTTATGACATATATTTATATTAATTCTCTTAATCCAAGACTAATGTTTACTGTTTTTGAAAGTAGCAATTGGTTCATTTAAATTCATTCGTCTGTCACATGAAACTGTACAAAATAGCATAAGACATATTGTATTTCTTCTCTCGCAAAGCTGGATTTAGAGAAACATCCTTCTTTCTACCACCGACAGAAAGCAAAGTGGAGTCACAAGAATAGGGAACCGGGCTCTGACACATTTAGGCCAATATTTTTGCAGAGCTAAACGGGCAGATTTTTCTTTCTTTAAAAAATGAGATCCTCTTATGTTCTATTATTGTGGACCTTTACTTTTAGTTACACACAGGGTACTGGCCATTCGGATCATTACACCCATAGCCCCCAGCGCAGCCAGTGCCATTATTTGCAGTAGCAGAGAAAAAGACACTAAACGCCTTCGAGTAGCTATTATGTGCCTGAGTGTCTGATTGATGTTGGCTTTTCCTTTCAACAGATACTGCCCAGCTCTCAGGGGTCACCCTTGTAACAGCTGCCCCGGGCCCCTCTCCATCTGCCCCCTGGGTGGAGGAGTGTACATGCCCCCAGGGCTACATGGGGCAGTTCTGCGAGGACTGCACCCCAGGGTACAAGCGTGAGATTCCCAACGGTGGTCCCTTTGTTCGCTGCATCCCCTGCACCTGCAACCAGCATGGCATCTGTGATCCAGAAACAGGTTCGAGAGCCTCCCTCATCATTGATTCTCCTTGCTTGCAGCTGATTTCTTTCCCATTTCACTTCAGCTACACTGCACTTCGAGCCCCACAGAGTGTGAACCTGGAGATTTGTATTTAAGACCTTCCTGCTACCATAATTTCTTCAATTACTTGATTAGCCAAATGATGCCCTTGTTTAAATGTCCTGTGGCATACCATGGTAATACCACTGTAAGGTTCAATCAAAAAGTGAGGTCATGCTGATGCATGGAGAGTAGTTATGATGCTAACCTTGAGAAATTTCAGCAAAATGTAAGCATAGTCTATTGTATTTTAAAATAGGAAATCTGCAAGGATACCATCCACTTCGACATGGTGCATATGCATGAAACTGATTATATCCTTGTCTGTGTTCATGTCCTTTGCAAAAATAGCTAGCGTCTGGCTACTGGTGTTTTCATTGTCAACCAGTTTAGAGTTTCAGTCTCAATCAGTATCACCGGGTAGACTCAGTGGGGACAAATAACAGAGGTGCTGTTTGTGAGACAAAGTACCTGTACTTTGCAGTACAATCCATTTTATTCTTGAAAAGCCTGCACTATATTTTCAGCTTTTTTGACACTGTCTCTCACTCGCATTACACTGAAAAAATCTCCTTGATTCTCATTCAAAATTAATGCACTTTGGCTTTGGGTGAATGTGTCAGCACTAACATTGATAATATTGATATTCCATATAGCCTGCTCTCCCTCTATCAGCCTCTTTGAGGACAGGACTACAGTACATTATGTTTTTCTGGCAAAGTTGCCCTTGGAAATGTTCTGACCTTAAATAGACAGACTACAGCTGTAAAATTAATAAAAATAAAAATGCTGGTTCTCCTCTAGAGCTTGTTAAACAGATAAAATATAACTCACAAGGCAGACTTTGAAGACTCCTTGATTGGGAAACGCAGATCACAAGTGCTTTTGAGTAACAACTTCAATAACCAAAATCCCTCAGCAGTTGTCAGCAGCAATTGTTATGTCACTTTATTTACCAATACAGCAGAGAGGCCTCACCATTGTCAGCAGGGGCCTGAGAAGTGGGGAGAGCCAATGTTCTCTCCTTACTAGTCCATCAGCCAACTGAATTTCATTTACAAGAAAATTACACCATTGATATCACTACGAGCGTTTCTGTAGTGAATTAGATTCCATCTGGCTCTTTAATTAAAGTGTGCATTGAGATGGCCCAGACGCATTTTGATTCCACTCTCATTTACAATTTAACAGACTTTAACAGGATCGCTCTTTTCTGTTTTGATATACATGAGGCAGTGGGGAAAATAAATCTATGCATATGGAAAGACAGCATCTGAAAGCAAGAATAAATCATGGAAGTCATTAAAGATACGTTGGCAAAAATGTTGATCGTGTGCAGATCCCATATCTGATCTCCTTCTGTCAGCCCCGCTATGCTAGATAAACCAGCCAGTCCATCTTTTCCTGTCAACCAACAGAATCTCCTGCCCCTTCCCTGGAAAATCCTCTCTCCCGCTTGCCCAGGATACAGTCCCACCCTTGGACAGTTCACTCTGCACTGGCCATTATATATGGAAATGTTATTCATAGGGATTCCCGCAACTTACAGAGCAGTGGTCTGAGCCTCAGGCCCCGGGAGACTTCCTGCCTTCTGGTTTTTATTCTGCTTGAGCTCTCCATTACTTCAGGCTTGCCTTCTTTAAGTTCCGTTAATAATTAGCGTATCTAATTATTTACATCTCCCATATGTCTAATGTCTCCCAAGTGTTTCATAGGTAACAGTACTGAACGGTTACTGATACTGTTACCTGGAAACACAGGGAGGGTGAAAACCCCAAATATTTCTCAACTACAGCCCAGTTTGTTTAAAAACAAATTAAACCGAAACTGACCTCAGGAAAGAATAGATTTAAACATGTTTATTGGACTCCTGAACATCTGTCAGTCTTTATACTGACGTAGAATCTTCAAAGTCATCTCCATAATGGCTGATGATAACACAAGGCAAAATGCCAGCAGATCTGAATCTAAATTGTGCGTATTGGCGATGATCTCATCTCACCAGTTTAATCTTGTCCATTTATAGCTAACAACATACTGTATAGTGAAGGGAAAAGTTCGTACAGCAGGAGACATTCAAAATAACTGTTCCTGAATCAAACTCATACAGTGTGTACTAAATGTGATCACGTCAACAGTTTTTGCAGTCTGGTACTTGAAGGTCTTTTACACTGCATGCTTTTAAACAACTAAATAGCACTGGAGAGTCCTCAGATATGTGAATTCTGCTCTGGAGATGATATAGAGAAGTTACTTCCATCCATATTGTCGACCTTGAAGTTGAGATTGGGCTCCAGTTTTCTGTGCTGCTTAATCAGCCTCAGCTATTCAATGGCACATTCTTTCAAAGACATTCTTCGGCTTCACATCACACAGTCTGCAGGGTGCTTAATTGTCAGTAATTAGAAAATAATCTAGTTAAATGAACAGTGTAGCAGAATCAGAAAAGAGCATACATGTCAGGAGAAAAGGGAGAAAAAGAATCTTTTCATTTCCTGGGGCTTTCAAATGCAAAAAATAAGAAATTCTGGAGAGTTTTAGCTTCTAGTTAGACAGTTCTGTGGAAGCTGTAGTCAATGGAAATGCCAAATAGTAGGGGAAATGATTCACTTAGATTTTTTTCCTTTTTCTGTCATTTTATTTTCTTCATTATTAACACACACAAATACAACTTGATATATTAAAAGTTGTACCCTCTGCTCAAGTGGCTCTGACCTAATGTATAAAAGCCTTATACATGATTAATGGCCTGGAACTCAAATGAAACCCCCAGAATCTAATATTATGTATACTTTCCTGCACACATAACCCTCCAATGTTTGCTTTTATTATTGTTTATGGGGAGAAAAAGTGCAAGTAAATACTTCCATATTGCAGCTAAGCAGCCCAGAGCAGCATTATGAAATTTGTAACTTGAAAGGAATTGAAAATATATATTTATCAGATTCACTTCTTCACAGCATTTGTTCTTAATGGCCACTTTGCAATGAAGGAAAGGAATGCCTGGTTTACGTAAAAGCATATAGCCTTTCCAGCAGGGAGCCCAAATATTTCTTTCAATTCTTTGTTTTCTAAATTTGCAGACTTACAGTTTGGCACTCTGTCTGACTTTAGGTAATTTGCTGATTTATTACGTGTAATAACTATTGTAAGTCAAACTATTTATTTAGCACTGATGTCTCCTCTATGCTTATTGTAAATTAACTAATTTAACTTTCAAGCTGCCAGTACATATATTTACAACTCTTTGGAGGCCTTGGGATTTGTAAACATAAATATTGGCACTGTATATCATCAATTAGTTAATTAACCACATATTCTTAATGATCGCTTACTCAGATGAATAGTCAATAAAGTTAAAAGAGTGTTGACTGAACAAAATTTATTACACAGACTTATATCCACGCCACTACATCCTTATATATTATAGTGGTTTAATTTACAAGAATTAAAATGATTTGTGCTGATTGCATAGAATATCTTATAACAGATTCCCTCGCTAAAATGTTACTTTGTTTTTGAGGATGTTTGAACATGAGTACTGTGTACCCCAGGTCAAGCAGATTCAGATTCTTGGATGATTAATAATTAAGATTCATCAGTATTTTCAAACTTTGTTGTCTTGTAACACAGCAGATTGGAACTGCTAATATTTGCACTGAATCTGTATATTCTCTAGAAATCTGTTCCGAGGGCTAATGATGTTTAGCATATGTCCCTCAGATATCCATACACTCGCTGTGCATTAATTTGAAGCATCCCATCCATAAAATTAGGAACAGACTGTAACTCATAAGAGAAGGGGTGCGTAGCGATTCCAGGGAGGGGGAATAACTTTAATTCCACTGAACTGACAAGAAAAAAAATGATCTTCAAAGGGGCCTGACTCCAACCCTGAAAACCTCATTAATCACTGAAATAAAATGAACTCATGATACCCCTCAAGCACCTCTGCAATTCCAATTATTGTGATGCCACTTGAAGACGCCAAATAGCACCCATCTGCTACTGTGGTGTGCTATGTTGTTTGAAGTCTCAGTTCAAGTGCAGGTTTAGCCTGATTTTGATCGCATTTCCAGCCTTAACTGCTCTTGTCTTCTCTGCTTTCATCTGACTTTCCATCACGAAGGTGCAAACTCTATTCATATTGTATTGGAGCCCCGGTACTACCCATCTTTAAAAGGTTTCTGAATAGCTTAAAGAGCTACAAACATTTTCAATTTCTGTTTCATTCATCTGTTTTCAAACATTTCCAGCTGTGTGTTAAAAAGCATTCAAACCAGAAACTGCAAACACAGTCTACATTTGGGAGTGTCATGATTACAAGAGTTTATTTTACTTTTTCTCATTTTGCAAATCCAGAGAAATATTTCCTATAATTAATTTAGACTGAACGTCCCAGGGGAAGTCAGGTCCTTCTTTCCAAAGTTGTGTTCTTTGTTTTTCAAGACTTATTACATTTCACAAAAGGCCAAAAAAACAGGACAGTTGGATTTAGCCCTTTAAAATAGACTGCCTTAGGACAACTATGTTTCCTTACTGGTTCTGCCTGCAATGAGTGTCCTCATTAAGCAAAGGACTGTGTTTATTTGCAAGAGATAATTTATCTTGATATCAGCTAAAAGGGTAGATATGCATCCTTTTCACAGCTGGTAACTGGTGCCTAGTGACATGAACCTACTGTAGAAAAACAGAACATTCTGCAAGTTAATGAGTCTAGCAGATCCACAACTTTCAGTGAGCCATGCTATGATACAGTATTATTAGCACCAGTTGTGTCATCTTTTTTGTGGCTTGCTTAATAAGTTGTTGCTCTGCTACAACTGTCTAAGATGCTTACTTATTTATGATATTAATTGGAATTACACCCTGTCAAACACTGTTGTGATATGCAAACAGCTCTGTGTGCACCAGCTTGCTCCAATTCCCAACATTTCCTCGTCAAAATGAATTGCGTTAGCGAGGGGAGATCTGACACCCAGCAGTTGCTAATTTTTTTTCCGTTGTCCAACTGGAAACAGTTTTTACAAAAGATTTAATAAAGTAAGTAGTGCAATTCAAATATTTATTTTGCCAAAGCAGTTGGCAGTTCACGAGGAGCAAGAACCGTAAGAGAAAATGCTTCGAGGAACTGTCAGTACTTCTCTTACCGGTGGATTGACAGGATGACTGTCAACAGATCACTTACGAAGTTATTTGGCGTTTTCAGCAACTGTGCTACTGGATGACCTAAGGAGCAGGTTAGAGTGGGGGGCCTCTGTGTGTTTTCTGGCAGTGACATCACGGGGGGGGGGCACGGTGACACTTAGTGACAGCCCACTGTAAAGCCTTGAGGATTAGTACACATACTGTATGAATCCATGAGGAACCAATTTCCACAAACATTGACTGGTAGTGTTGGATATTTCAATATTTCATTGTACCCCAGAAACACACTGTTTGCTCTTTGTTGGGTACACAAGTGGGTGTATGAGAACAGATCCATCATGCACAGTGTTCATGATGGGTTTGTTTCAGTAGCTCAGCCAATGTTTTAAGCACCTTGTTACTAAGCACCAAGTAACTATATAGCTATGTAAAGCTTAGACAGAAGCCTTTAAAAACTGCTGGAGCTCTCTTTCTCTACATGCCAATATTTTGGAAAACTGGTGCTAGGAGAGGAGTCCTTATTTCTGCTTTGAGAAATACATCTCCAAGTAACATATTGTGTTTGATGATTCTTAAGTACAGTCCTTTTGAAATGTGAAGTTACATCTGTAATATGAGTGCTTCAGGAGAATGCCTAGTGTGGACAAGCTGTTGTAAACAGGTTTTTTTCTTACATCCACCTAAAGACCACATCTGTCTTACACATGGTGGCAGAATAACAATACCTGCATACTTAAAGTGATCAGCTAACAGATGTTTTTTAAAGATGAATATTGTCTGTCATCTTTGAACAGATGACTGAAGGTGAAAGCTGCCAACTGCCCTGAGTTGAGACCTTTTTCGAAACGTCTCATCCAATACAAGTTGCTTTATGTTTTTAGCCTTGTCACTTCACTTTGGTCCTGCTTTCTAATTTCACACTTCAAAGAGGGGAGTTACAGAGTGAAGTCACACATATGCTTTTTCCATATTAAGATGTTTTAGGAAAAAAATATGTATCTATTATAATAACATTGTTTTAAGATGGAAAAATGCATAAAACGCATTCCGAAAGGCATTTCTAAATCCTATTTGGAATCTTTCTTGTCTTAAATATCAACAGAGGTACCGAGAACCAGTCTGTGCACGTGAATTGTCTTACCATCATATCTTTCAACAAGTCTGCACCAGATCTGGTCCATAAACACAGCTGGACACAGCAGTATCTCAGTCATGTAGTCATGTAGTAAGTATTTTACTTTGCTGGTGAGAAATTGTAAATTATATCTGCTGGCTAGAAAAATGAAAACATAAAGCCACAATTTATTATTCAGTTGCAGCCGTATGTATTGTATTGACTCTTGATGGGAAAACCCAAACCATCGCCTGCAAATAAGCCCTCTGCTGATGCTTAATGACAAGAAGTGAGCACAAAACTCCTAGTGACTGCGAGAAAGAGGTCCCAGAGCATACTATGTCACCTGAGGACAGAAACTAATGAGAAATACATTATGTCTTTCTCATTAGGTTAATGTCCCCCAATATAATTCTGCTAAAATATTTTACATCGGTAATTATAAACGCATCATACATTTCTCTTCAAGAGATCTCTTACATTTGGTACTCAGTTGTCTTCATCGTAATATTGTTTTGCTAATTTACTTTTCTGGGAAATGTGGAACAATGTACGGTACCTCAGCTACTTGGTTGTGTTTTTCAGGTTTCTAAAAAGACGCTAGAAACAACATGGATGAACTGTACAAGATAGTAGTTTTTTTTACATCGGAACCTGTATCTAACGGTTGAAACAAAAATTCATAAAAATGCACTGGCATCATTTTGCCAAAGTATTCATAATTCACGACATTTCAATGAATATCAAAATAGCATCAAATTACCTTTGATTTGCGTTGAACTGCATATTGGAATAAATTATACCTTGGAAGGCAGACACAGCAGATAATGTGCTATCTCTGGGTACTGTTCAATTGTTCTAACCCCCATATCTATAAATTTTAAATTCTTCTTTTACCAGAGACACTGACTCCGTCTTTTTTGTATCACATTCCCTGCCTAATATAGTTTATTTTCAAAACTATGTTGCTCTTGCTCCTAGACCTCCCAAATCTGAAAACAGTGGTGAATGTGTAGGAGGATTTTTCTGAATCCAATTTTGCTAGAAAAATAAATAGAATGAAGAAAGATAAACAGCTGCACTAGGAGATGTTTTTTGCAGTCTTTAGCTTCTCAGCCTTAAATAAAGTAGAACTGTGACAGTTAGATCGCTGCTTTTTTGTGAAAACAAAACAAACATAAGACAGTTTTAAAACGTTTATGAAAAACAAAAACAATGATTTTCCTTAAAAAATAGTAACTAAAGCAGTAGTTGTGTATGTCAAAGAATGTCATCTTCACCTTTCTTTTACATTTTCTTGCATCTCTTGCACTACGGGGGCGCATGGTTTGCTGAGCTGTCTCACCGGGGTGGGGCCCTGGGGGTGGGTGCTGTGTGTGTGGAGTTTGTATGTTCCTCTGGGTGCTCTGGTTTCCTCCAACAGTCCAAAGACATGCTGGAAATGTGCTTCTAGTACACCACTGGCCCTGGTGTGAGTGTGTCTGTATTTTTATCCGTTTGCCCTGCACTGGACTGTCATCCCACCCAGGGTGTACCCTGCCTTGTCAGCTTTCTGTCTTAGTCTCCAGCACCCCTGTGACCCTGTATCATATCAAACGGTTTAGAAAATATATCAGCATTATTGTGATCAACTCTGTCAGGGCATCCTGCTTTAAAAATCTTATTGTGACCTGTTAATTTCAGCACTGTCACTCATTTTTTTTCCTGTAAAAATAACTTCATATTTGCAAGATCTTGTCGTTCTTTTTCACACAAAGGTGCACTGGGCTGTAGCTACCAAACGGCTCAAACCAGTCCCTGTGAACTTGGCAGAAGCTGAAGTGTTAAATTGCAAAGGGTTGATCAAACAGATCCCAGAGGAGCTGTAGTGCTGCAGGTTTTATAAGTATCCTTAAACTGGCAAGTGATGAAAATCTAAACCATGATTATTTCAATAATTAAGAAAAGAAAAAAGGTTAATTAAGTAATTAAAATAAAGGTTAGAATCAATTCCAGAGGCAGTAGTTTTATTTAACATTTCATGTCTTAGATTTGAGTTCTCATCTGATCCTAATGGAAGGCCATCTTCAGAATTAGACTGATTGTAATGTGATTATTGTGTTTTTATTCATGTTTTATTCTTGGCCTCCTGCTAAAAGGAGCCCCACAGTATGTGAGCAATAAAAGGTTCCTCTCCATAACGGCTTAAGGCAAGCGTGCACTTCGTGCATGACAAGTAAGTGCACACCCATGACATGAACCGCTTAACACGAGGTCGCCAGGACGCCCCTGGGGAGAGAATGTCACAGAGGCTGTGCAAAAGCCGTCCCCTTGGACAAGCCCTGCGAAACTAGAAGAGGCATTCTGCACCACTCGCATTGATTGATGGTGATCGCTGAGACTGAATGAGTATGGGTTTCATGGCCCGGTTAATGACTACATTTAATTACATTGGAGGGAGTGCGAGAGAGAGGGGTGGGGGGGTTCTTTCGCTTATAATTCTCACTCGAATGCTGTGTGTTATTGTGCAGGAACACTAGCTTGTAGCATTCTTGGATGGCTGATTTTTTTTTCTGCTGGTAAAGTTACTGGAGCGCTCGATCCCTGCTCTTCCAGGTTTGTTTATCTCTGGTTTTGTCCATTTAAGATGGATATCTTGTTTAATTATTCAATCTAATTAAGACCCAGTAAAAATACATAAAGCGTGTAAAGAATGACCTAATATTCACACATTCAGTGGCAACGGCATTATCAGCTTGGAGTTCGATTTTGGCAGGGCTCAGAGGCTAAGCAGGTGTAAGTATGGTCAGTGCTGGTTTCGGAGACCTTCAAGGACAACACAGCTTTTGCTAAGTGTTAGTGGACCAGTAGGTGAAGCTCCTCCCTCTGGACCTGTTTCCAAAAACCCATTATGGTAACTGAGCACAATGTGCTGTGGGAGGTACTGTCCTTGAGATGAGATTTTAACCCAAAGACCTGACTTTTTGGTCATTAAACAGTGATCCCATATCACTGTTCTTAAGATTAGAGGGGTTAAACCCCGATGTTTTGTCTGGTTTTGTATAATATGGCAAATCCCTCACTTCTCTATGTGATCTGCTGTCTAATAATGTCCCATGAGTCAGCCAGGTGGGTCCTGCACTTCACTTCCAGAGCACTGGAGGCTGAAATGGATCCCTTCCTACAGGAAGTGCTCTGGGATCCTTTTGGATGAAAAACTGTATAAATGCAATTGTTTATTATCATTATTATTGCTTTTTGTTCTTTTACTACGTTAACAATTAATCTCCATCCATTTTTCAAGACTGATATCTTCCTGAATTTTAAAGAAAAGAAAAAGGATTTCATTTTATAATTAAACCTGGAGAAAAGCATTTGAAATGCTACCCACAAGGTTATTTCACGTCATTAAGATTTAAAACAGCACCACAATATTTTGTGTTATGTAACAAAGACAAAACACTTTCAAAGCATGTATTGCTGGAAGGTCTTTTAGAAGGCTGTTGTAATGTAATCCCATGTAATTATTAATCGTTAGGCCTGCAATTTCAATCGCAAATCAGACCAATGAAAGGTCTGTTTTAATTTTCACAGGCTACAATGAGGCACCTAAATTTCTTAACTGAAGTCATTGAAATGATGGGTTCTTCAGCGTGGTGCAGTAAAAAAGTGAATTGGAAAATAGAAAAAATACAAATGATAAATTTAATCCACAAATTGCTGAGATTATTTTTTTCAGATTGAAAATAAATCTGTTAATCTCCCAAATGAAAGGGATTAATGTGCTTCCTGAAGCTTTTTAAGAACTGGCTGGACTTCTTTCACTCTGTCCCCAAAATTATTACCAATGAATTAGATTTCAGTGCAGCAGAGCTTTCAAAGTTAAAGTCAAGCTGTACTGTGATGACTAGACTCACATTGCCCCCTACTGGGTGAAAACAAAAAGAGCACTGCATTGCATTAGCATTTCTAGAACAAGGGTAGATTAATGAGTTAATTATTAGGATTTTATCTGATGGGCTTTGGGCAGCATGGTGGCGCAGTGGTCAGCATTGCCATCTCACAGCGCTGGGACCCCTGGGTTCAATTCCAAACCTGGGGTACTATCTGTGTGGGGTTCCTTCCATAGTCTAAAGACATACTGGTAGGTTAATTGGTTTCTGGGATAGCTGGCCTGGTGTGGGTGTGTGTATTTGTCTTCTTCTTCCCTGTGATGCACTGGCATCCTGATGAGGGTGTACCCCATCTGTGGCTTGCTGGGATAGGCTGCAGCTCCCCTCTGACCCTGAATTGGAAAAACAGTTAGAAAATGGATGGATGGCTGATGGGCTTTGATATTTGAAAATATTTTTTATTTCACCCAAATAATATTTCAAAGTACTGAAAGTAGATTTGATCTTGAAGAACAGAAACTTCTACTTTCAGCACTTTGAAATATTACTTTATTTTAGCTGAAATTTTCAAGTCTACAAATTTTGGTAGATAACCTAAATGTGATTTATATCCTGGCATATGCATTTGCACATAACAGTGGTACTGCTGTATTTAAATTTCTTTTACAAGAGTGATTGAATTTTCCCACCATTTCTCCATTGATTTAACTACAAAACTTTAAAAGTTTTTGCAAAAAAAACATGTATTGTCAAATGAAGTTTCAAACAGAAACATCCTGAACGAAATGAAGCACCTTGAATCTCACAGGAAAAGGGGAAATAGCCTCAACCCTAAATTTATTTTTTTTTCAAAGTGCTGAATTAGCTCCATACTAGTTAGTAAAACAGCGTTTTCTGGTGTTAATGTTGAGCAGTCTGCTTTCTAACCCTGTTTGGTCTTCTGTCTCAGGTGTCTGTCAGTGTACAGACAACACTACAGGCCCGGCCTGCGACAGTTGCTTGCACGGTTTCTATGGGAACCCTCTGATTGGCAGCTCCAGTGACTGCCAGCCTTGTCCTTGTCCCAGCCAGTCTGGCTGCACGCAGATCCCTGCCACACAGGAAGTGGTGTGTACGGAGTGCCCACCGGGGCAGAGGGGTAAGACATCCATACTCAGTTCTTACATGGGAAGAGTCCAACAGTCTCTGATATACTCTGTGCTTTTGTTTATTTTTCCGTTTTTTGCTGCACAACAGTCCTGCTTGCATGTACTATTCCCACCAAGGGAACTGACTCTCATTCCCTGTGCTGCTGAAAGGTGTCTTCAGGGTCTTCAAGGTCTTTTTACAGTATGTGAGAGCTGCTCGCCCAAGTGCAGGTCTCGGGTCTGACTGTGGGCCCTGCAGGGGAAAGAGGTTTGCAGAATTCAAGCTCTCCGCCCGTCTCCCTCCTCACCTCGGCAGCAATGGTTTCTCGTCTACCAGACCGGCTCTACCTACTGTAATCCTGTCCCTGTCACATCCAACCTTTCAACACAGGAAGTATGAAACGCTTACACTTCTAGAGCGCGTTGCTGGACACGCCACTCAAAGCGCTTTACAGGTCATGGGGATCCCCTCCACCCCCACCAGTGTGCAGCCCCACCTGGATGAGGCTCCAGTGCGCTCCCCACACACCAGCGCTCAGTGGGGAGGAGAGCAGAGTGATGAAGCCAGTTCCAGAAGCTTCTTTGTAGGGAAGTGAAGCCGGTGGCTGCCCTGTCCCTTCTGAGCTCAACCCCGTCTCGAATCTGCCTCCTGCTGCAGGGAGGCGATGCGAGCTCTGCGACGACGGTTTCTACGGCGACCCGCTGGGGGCCTACGGGCACGCGAGGCACTGCCTGCCCTGCGAGTGCCACGGCAATGTGGACCCCAACGCCGTGGGCGTGTGTGACCCCGTGGCCGGGCGCTGCCTCAAGTGCTTACATCACGCCGAGGGGGACCACTGCGAGCGCTGTCGGGAGGGTTACTACGGCAACGCGCAGGCCGCGCATCCTGGCGACAAGTGCAAACGTAGGTGTCTCTGTGAAAGACTGCATCTGCTTACAATCAAGAGGAATATCGGTACCTTGAAGCTCGTTTACCGTGTATTCATATTTTTATGAGTGACATCAATTTTAGTGTAAAGTAAAACTGTTTTTTGCAGCTACACAGTATACACGCATTTAGAGAGTAGATTAGCAAATCAATACTGTTAGGTTTCCTCTTGAAGCAGAAATGTTTAAAGCAGCCTTTTGATGCTGACACAGAAGAGCCGACAGCAACTATAAATTGCTGTAGAGGATAAAATTATTGTCAGCGCTCAGAACGTCCTCATCTGAGATGTGCAGCCTGTAGTCTGTTAATCTTACTGAGAATTCTATATCCTGCTGTTATTTGATGGAAGACACTGAACTATTACTCGATTCCTCTTGCAAACCCCAGCTTTTCATTTCGGTTCTGTTATGTAAGGAGCTGCTTCAGAGATTGTTAATCTTGCAGCTCACAAAATAAGACATAGAGGCAAAGATGCGTAATAGCTCTGAAACATCCACTTTCCATCTTCCAGCAAAGACTTAAATGAGGAGGGTGTGCTGACAAGTTTGATTTATAATCTTGCACCCAATAGAAATAACGAGGTTATGAGGGAGAGTTTCTGGATCTAAATTGTGTAGGCTTTCCAATCTATAAAAGCGTTATTAACAAGGCTCCGTGCAAATCTGAAGCGTCTCTCGCCTGTCGCCCGCTCTCCAGCTTGCAGCTGCAGCCCTGCCGGCTCCCTGGGGTCACCGCCTGGCTGCGACCCCCGGACTGGCCAGTGCCCGTGCCTGAGCCGCGTGACTGGACGAGACTGCAGCCGCTGTGACACAGGCTCCTTCAACCTTCAGCCTGGGGCCGGCTGTGAGAGGTGGGGAACCACAGCCCCAGAACGGCACGCTCCACACGCCTCGTCGCCCACTTCCAATAACCGCTGGCGCAGAGCCTGGGAGAAGTGCTTGAAGGATTCCGCTGTTCCGATAATTAGGTTTAATTAGGTTAGAGGCTGGACAAAACAAAAAGCAGAAGACCCCTGTGGTCTTGAGGAATAGGTTTCTACCTTTTTTCTGTATACTATTAAAATAACAGGGGACAAGGGTGCATATAAAAACAAGACGAAAGACTCGGTCTGGGAATTTTTTTTCTCCAGAAACTGCAATCGGCACATTAGCCTTTGGTGTGCGCTTCTATCTCTGCTTAGGAATGTCGAAAAATACAAGCTCTTTCTCCTTGAAGAGCAGTGGTGGGCCTGTGTGGGGAGCCTGCATCTAATGCTGCTATTTCCAAAAGAACAAGTCAGACATAAGAAAGGTTAGAAACGACAGGAGGCTATTCAACCCACCCGAATGATGCCGCAGTTAGTAGCTACTTGATCCAAGCAGCTCATCCAGCTGTTTCTAGAGGAAGCCAGGTTATCAGCTGCTCTAGTGCCTTCCCTCCAGGGTGAACTTCTCTGCTGTTCACGTGCAGGTGTGAGTGCAGTCCTGTGGGTGCTGTCTCCCCGGGCTGTCACCCCGTGTCAGGGCGCTGCACATGTCGCCCTGGGGTGGAAGGAGCCAGGTGCGACTCCTGCCGGGATGGGTTCTTTGGCTTCTCCTCCAGGGGCTGCAGAGGTGAGCAGACCCCTCTCCTCTCCCAGGACCCCTCATCGGTCCCATCCCTCTCGGATCGCATCCCCCGAGACTCACGTTTCTCATTGCAGAAAATCTAATGCTTGGGATTTGGTATAAGCAAAACCTTTGGCAACGACTGTCTGATTTGTTTTTCCTGAAATAAGGAATGCTTAGTGCCCTACTTCTTTTACCTCATGTATCATGTGAGAGGAAAGGCTTTTAAATGCCCACAATGTGATGGAATTCTTGGAAGACTTGGGAGTCGGTTTTAGGGTGGCCTATATTTTCAGTACAAGCACTAGATGAACAAAACATCATGGAGCACACGTAAAAGACTCCGAAAATCCCAGCCATTCCAGAGCAGCCGTGCCCTAATTAATGTTCAGTGGGAAATTAAATGAATTTGAGAAATGCCATGTAGCAGCTCCTAATGTGACAGCACCTCTTCTCTCCCCCAGCTTGCAACTGTGACCCCATGGGCTCTGTCACCATGCAGTGCCACGGTAACGGGACATGTGTGTGCCGAGAGGGCTTTGTAGGATACAAGTGTGACCAATGTGAGCTCAATTACTTCCACAACAGGGGCTCACACCAGTGTGAGGAGTGCCCTGCGTGCTACAGTCTTGTGAGGGATGAGGTAAACGTTTTTATTTAAAACACTACTGCAGTTAGTTTTCAGTGGAGGTTTCTCTGGTAGCTGGAATCCCATTTTGTGTTTTGATTAAATGAAAGTGTTTCAAACTGTTTCAAGGACTGACAGCAACTTTAAAACAAACCATACAAACCATGGAGAAGACCATACATGCTTGTTTGGCTGCTAATAACTTTAGGAAAAGAAATCTCCCCTTGAGATACCCCTTTGTCAGTTTCATCTTGGATGGATCATTTGTTCCAGACTCACAAAACAGAAGTGCCTTACATCTTCAATCCTATAGTACAGTAGACTGTATGTAAAGTACTTCTTCATTTCCACCTAAGCCTTTATGGACTTTATCTATAACAATTGAATATATTCCCAATTCTTTTTTTACACGCTAGCCCAATTTGGAGCAGCAGTTTTAGGTCTTGAGTGCAAAGCAGGACAAACCCTCACCCCTGACCTGCCCACCCCTTGAGCCACCCAGTCAAATAAAGGTCAAATAAAGCAAATTATTAGTTCAATTAAGGCATTGATTCAGTAATTGAGCGCTCAGTCGGTATAAGAACCAAATGACCTTTAAGTCCAGGAATTTAGTCCAGTAATTGTACTCTACAAAATCTACAGATCTCACACAATTGTATGCGTGTTTTATTCCAAGGCTGCCAAACTTAAGGAAACTCTGCAGGCTTTAGAGAATCTGCTGGAGAAGTATGACTGTCGCTACCGCAGAGGACCTGAATACAACCCAATACAGAGAGAGCATTCCTGGACAAACTCCCTGGAGGGGCTGCTAGCAATGCAAGGTGACAGTCCTGTGCGCCTCTATAGAGATTCCTCTGTACAACTTGTCTCCGACACAGAACAGAGCTTGTCTTTTAATTTACTGGTAAAATTAAAATAAATATCTCTCCTTTCAGTCAACAGAGCAGTTGCCTATTAATGCAGGTTTCTTCAGCGCCAGAAGACCTGCACTGCTGTTACTTGAATGGAAAAGTTAAATATATATATTTTAAGTTAACAATCATCATGGGTGGTATTTGAGAAGGAGACGGGGTTTTTTTCAGTTCTTTGTGAGTGTTAAGTACATTTTGTTGTAAAATTAATGGAATTTTTCAGTAAAGGGAAGGTTATAATCAGACTGTTAGTGAAATTAAACAGTTATGCTTGATCAATATTTGGATACTCCTTTCATTATATGAAACCCACTATTATTTATTTATGATAAGTAGTAATTTACCTGAGGTTTAAGAACCATGTCCATTTCAGGCTGCCACCAAGCTGAAAACAAAACACAGCAAAAGAGAACAGCTGTGTGTTTTGATGACTGGGGGCAGTTTTTCCCATTTCCCTGTAGTGCCTCTTATCTTCTTGTAGATTAACTCTTTTAATTTCAATATCTCCTTGGATTTTGAACCAAGTGCACTTGATAAAGCAATTCGGTGTTTCCCTCTCTGTACTTATCTTATCCAATTTCCATGTGGATACTTTTACACTAAGGATAAATAAACCATCATCAACATAACCATTTAGCCATGCATGTCATCTGAGAGCCTGACATTTACAGTCATCCTTTTAAGTCTCAAAATCTGCTCAGCAGTAATGAAGGCAAGCCCTCTCCTTTAAAGCTCCATTATTCCCACTGTCATCCTCTGCTTCTTAAAAGCTCATCCCTGCAGACAGTTCTCAGCAATCATATTCTTTAACAGATGGCTCTATGTCTACTGCAGAAAGACAATGGCCAAGCAAATAATATGCAACACGCTGAAGTCATACCAAAGGAAACAGGCCTTGGTAAGACAAATGGTTGTTCCTCTTGCTCTGTTTACAGATGCCAGGGACGCCTTTGTGAATGAGTTTGCTCAGCTGGAGAGATCTGCAGAGCAAGTGCAGAAGAGACTCGGTACTATAAGCCTGATATTGAACTGCAGCAGCCAGGAGACGGATAAGCCATGCAGTGCCCTGTCAGACACCACGTCCCTCATGAGCACAGCTCAGAGACAGCTGCAGCAAGCAAAGCAGATGCTGGGCACTATGGTAGGGCAGGAGCTGGCAGAATTGTGATTTATGCTCAGAAATAGAAAAGTAAATGGTCAGTAGCAATAGTTACATACATTGTTGAAATAATTTTTTTTCTGCTTGTATATGTATACAAACATATTTACTTTAGAATATATATGGACTAGTATATTCAAATTGTTCAGAACCCCATATCAGTGTGTTTTGAGAGACGCAATCATCTTTCTCGTTAGCAAGTCTCCATTTTTAAAATATTCATACCTGTTCAACTCCAGGCTACAGAGCCTCAGGCAAAGAAATGAAATCCCGGCACAACCAGCAGCAGATGGAAAAAACATGCATATTAAATGTTGGTTCAATTTCTTTTTAGAAAAACTCAAATAATATTTCTCAAATATTCAAAGATTAGCTGTTTTAGAATGAAACTGGCTTTATTATTAAGTGTCTTTCCTATTTCTGTATTTCTGTTTTAGTCTCCATCCATAGTACATTTTTATTGATGTTGAAAAAGCGTAAGAGTGGAGCTGCAGAGCTTATCACAGACCTTCTGTTCTAGGCTCAGTATTTTTCACAATTACTGCTGTAATTTAACAGATTTAAACCAAGCCTGATCTTGTTTCTAATTAGCAACTTTAACACCTCTCCTCAATACCAAAATGTGGTGTCAGCACTGAGAAAATATTCAACAGGGCTTAATTAGAGGCTTCGAACCCATTGACACAAAAGAAAGAAATTCTTCCCAGACTTGATTGTCTTTGTGATTATGTTTTCAAGGTCATTCCTGTTGAAATGCCAACTGGGCCCAACCAATGGACAGCTCTGGTAAATGAATCACAGGTCTTTGCACTAAGGTAAATGATATAAAGTGCTTTAAATAAGATAAGATCACTTTATTAGCCATATACAATTTCCTGCATTAGGAATTGGTCTTTTCACATACCCCAGCTTGCTCTCCATGAGACACACAGACAGGGAGAGAAGCTTGGGTCAGAGCGCAGGGTCAGCCATTCATATGGTGCCCCTGGAGCAGCTGGGGTTAAGGGCCTTGCTCAGGGGCCCAATGGAGTAGGATTTCTCTGCCGGCCATGGGATTTGAACCAGCAACCTTCCAGCCACAGGTGCAGATCCTTAGGCACAGTGCCACCACTCCGCCCAGGAAGGTTAAAGAAGATTTAGTAAACCCCAGTTTTGTAATGACCATTTATTAGTGAGTTTGTGCGACAACTCGGCGCTCACACTTTCACCTCCGGTCACACTGAAAAGTGCTGGACACCACAGACCTTTATTGGCCAGCTGCGGACCACCCACTCTCGTTCGGTAGCTAGCACAGTCCAGATCAGAACCAGACACCCCGAGAGAACCTCAGAACCTCAGGTTGAGGCCTTTACGGGCTGTCCTTCACATTCAGATACATCCCAGTCCAACCACAGCAGCCATCACTTAAAGTCACGTTTTTGAGCATTGTGCTGTGCCTGCAACAAACCATCTAACTTTTCTCTTCTCAGTCAAATGGAAGCGGCAGGTTTGATTGAATCGGCAGCAAAAGGGGCTTTTATGGCATCAGACCAGACCTTTTCTCTGCTCCTGACTTTCCTGGAGGACAATTCCACCGAGGCCTACATTAGGACCCTGACCGAGCAGTAAGTATAGTGAAAGCTGCTCTGAATGATGGGTGAGAATGATGGATGTGGCAAAAGGGATGTTTTTCATGCACTAATAATTTTGAATGCTAAAGTTCTACAGGCTCTCAATTTGATATAATAAATGTGAACTAAGATTGCACGCAGTCCTTTTGTTACTCTAACACACTACTGTGAAGTGAAGCGTGTCATTTTTACAGATAGCTAATTTTCTTCAAAACCTTACAGGCTTGCATGTGCCCGCAATCTACAAGAAAATGCCAACACGGATCTTTGTTCACTTACAGTGAATCAAAAATCCAGTCTGAATGTAATCATTCACGCACATATACTGTACAAACACATCTGAAAAAACAGCTGAGGTACAATCTTTCTGTGACTGCGGTTTGATCAGGGATTTATGGGTGACAGTTTGGTCCCTGATTCCCATCAATACCCCCGCGTGGGTGTGTGTAAGATTCAGAAACAGGGGATCCATTAACAAATTCACAGTCAATGGAGACAGATACCTGTACTTTTTTGATGTTTTGACCAGGGATACAGTGCTGGAAATAATTATGGCAACAGAACAAAATGACAATACAGTATATTGAACATTACACATTTTAATTTAATAGCTATAATGTCACTGCCTGCCAAGCAGTCTACTCATCTATCAGACTTCACTTCAAGGTTTTTCTACAGCAAAAGAGGGAGTGACAGGGAAGAAAACATCACATAACAAATCAAGGTTTTAACTAATGAAGGCAGCTCCTAAAATTTCACACACTGCCTTATATAAGCGTCTTGAAACTGAGAACAGAAATAGTTGAGGAAGAAGTCCCAGACTCCCAAAATCGATGTCAAGATTCTCAGTGTAAGTTATATACATGACAGATGATGATACCGCCGAGATCTTGAGAATAATGTTCCTGCAAGTACAAGTACTCATATTTCTTTAAACACAGAAAGATACACATTAGCACAAAATGATCAGTTTACTTCATCATTGTGTTTATTTCTTATCCTCAGCAAAGATTTTTGGGCAGCTACACAGTAGCTGTGCTGATGTGTAACTTACTGTCTTTTGAACTAACACCTATTTAAAATCACTGGAATATCTGATATCACACAGGGAATTTAAAATGGACTAATTTCAAAAGTGACTTTTGAAGTTCAATAATTTAGGATTTAAGTTCTTCGGTAGTATTTTCTAGTTATTTTTCTCATATGCAGTACATGGACAACTGAGGTATTAATTGAAGTAGTATTAGGTCCGTGTCATTAGTATACACAAAATATTTGTACATTACATGACAGTGGTAAAAGTGAATGCAATGAACTTACAGACTGTTTTTTTCTGCTAGGTACTTACAAATGCATCAAGCAAAATATAATTTAACAATCTCAGTGAATGAGACTTTAACAGAAGCCAAGAAAACTCATATTTCAGTACGAAGGACAAATGCTGAGATTACAGATGCCTTCCTCAAGTTCACTACATTCCAGAAAGAACTGATGTCAGAGCCTAATTTCAATGTGACTGACTTGCAAGCAGAGGTAACATTCAAAGATATTACATATAGATAAGGATATAACTTTACTTTTAGGACTTACCACAACACTCTTGTGACTTCAACAATTGAATCCACCTTCAATTGAAGGTCACAGAAAACCATCAGTTTGTTTTACTGATATCATTTGTGACTGGGACATTTGATGGTTTTTCTGTGAACTGCAGTGAATTACAGTACAGCTAAAGGGTTAAATAATATAAAATGATATGGATGTTTTAATACACATTTTTCTTCATTATGCTCTGTAATGTATAAATACAGTACTTTAATTGCATGCAGTGTAATTATTATTTGTATTCTTGTAACATCTATGAAACTAATAAAAATATTTACCACTAATAATAAAATGTTCTTGGCAATTCAAATGCATTTTATCTGGTTTTAATAGGAAATTCTTGCAGTGGTTCTGAGTAACAAAACTGCAGAATCAGACAAATTAATTCAGTCAAAAGATGAGCAGATCAGTAAAATACTGCTGGAGTTGCAGCCACGCCTGGAGTCCATTGAGAAGGATATGGAGACCATCCAACATTATGATCAGGTAATTAATGAGCTCTTTTTGTTCCAGTGAAGTCCCGCATTTAGCTTATGAGTGCCATGCTAAATCTGTTAAATAAGCAGGCATTTCTCATTAAGTAGGTCATAAAAGCTGTACTCTACATCACTTTGCATGCGGTACTCCAGTTTGTAGCTGAGCCCTGATTGTTCAAGGTGTAAATTGACCCATTGCCCTGACAATTTTTACTTGCATTAAGTGTGTGTCAAATACTAAAGAAGTCCCTGAAGTTAAATCAAGGCCTGTAGATTTTGACAAGACTAGGAAAAATTCTGGGGCGTACTGTATTTTGTGGAATGCTCTCTAAAGAGGTGCATGTAGAAACAGCGTCTGGAAAAATGTACCTGGTCCTGTTAATGAAGCTGTTAGAGAACCCCAGCTACTTCAAGAAACAGCTGGATGAATTCCTCAGATCAATAAGTTAATTGCAGTCAAACAAGCTACCAGACTTAATGACCTCCTCTAATTTCCTATATTAAGGTGTTCACAGTTCTGCATGCTGCATTTCATCTTTCTTTAGTCTTGTCTTTTTCTGTTCCTTTCTCATTTACACACAGCTAACACCTCGCGCAACAGAATCCAAATCAGTTGCCCTTTCCTCGGTTGTGAAGGGGAAAGAGGTCGAGGCAGAAGCCAGTGCTTTACTGAAGGAGTTAGAAGGTAATTTTGAATAATTTGGAAAAATGATTTACTGTAATCGTGATTGAGTGTTGTTATTACTGTTACAAGATACTAGGAAAACACAGATAGTTGATACTGATGCATCATGAATACTGTTTTATTCTCATGGCTTTATCAAGAAACTGATTCTCCCTTTTGAGTTCAGGGAAACTAGTCTAATCCCGATTTTTTCTGCGAAGTGATGAAGAAGTCCTGGCCTCGAAAGACTGCTCAGACTAAAGCATCGATGAAGAAGGCAAAAATAGTAAAAGAAAAGATATTGGAAGATTCTAAGAAAAAAACAAAACAGGGAGAGAGGATGCTAAGATATGCTGTGGACAACTCTACACTGGCAAATTCCACAGCCAGGGAGGCACAGGGTATTGCCAGTGAAGCTTCAAAGGTGAGCTAAAACCCCTCTGTGATACAGACCTCCAGAGCCACATTCTGTCTGGAATGTTCTCCCCTTAAACATTTTGTTACATCTCTGCTGCAGAACATAGCAGGTCTTAAATTGCAGCCAGCCCCCTTGGCATTAAAATGTAAACAATCAATTTAATTTTCTCTCTTTAATAAATTAAGCTTTTTATTATCTAAATGTTAAAAAAGCAGTTAGTCTGGTTTCATTTCACATTTCTTGTATTTCTGCTTTATACCAATTGAATTTGGAAACACCACTCATCTTTCACAGTGCAGAGCTCTGGTCACACAAGAGGAGAATGATGAGGGTCAGACATGCTCCTCTGACCTGCCCACACGCTGAGCTATTCTCACTTTGACATGGTACAAGCTCCGCAGTGATGTACAGCTGATTCAGTGCTGATTGGAGGAGAGGCGCCTCCACCACTGCCATCACATCACATAGCCTGCAGGGGGCGCTGTTTCACCTGGCCACCCGATCTCACCTCCCTGCTGTGCTGCTCTGCTCTTAGGGGAATTTCAGGACTGGAATGCTCATTACTATTTACATCATGCTTTTTGGAGAGGTGTTAGAAAGCGCTGAGTGATTAATACATAAAACTGAAGAATTAGCTACAAGAGCGTGTTAATTAATTAGCCTTTACAGAGAAGAATTGAAAGAAACTGGTTCACCTGGAAGTACCCAAAGGGGAATTCATGGTGTGTAGCTGTGTTTTCAGGTTTCATTTGTAATTAAAATCACAATCTTACCTTGATTGCTTAATGAGAATAACCTGATAGCTAATGCACAAGAAAAACAATGCATTAACACTCCCTTGACAGATCAGCTGTCAACTAGTAAACCTCCTCTGCACAGTCAAATCATTATACTGTAGACAGTTAAAGAACCAAGGACCTTGAACCATTTGTTAGTCTTTATTATAAGATAAACCAGAACAGGATTGTTTTTCCACTGCTGTGGTTGTGTTAGTGGTTTCATACACACAACAAATATATACAGTGCATATGCTTGCTGTTGCTGACAAGGTACTGACCCCCCTCTGGTTCATGTTAAATGCAACGAGTGCATACTGAACTGGAGTTATCTGGTCTCAGGTGGGATATTTTGTCTTTGTAGCTGAAAGAGCCAAGACAGCATTCCTACAGATGGGGAGCTCAGCTGCTGGGGAGTTATTCTCTGTACAATTCTGCAAAGCGCTTCCTTGATCATTACAGACACGGCTACGCTCGTGCACAATGTACGTGGAGTTCATATCAGTGTGAAACCCTGAGCACATTTTTTAGACTGCGATGTGCAGAGCGCCAAAATAAACAGATCGTAACAATCATTCATCAACAAGTGGAGGAATTCCTGCAAGGTGGTACTCCTCTGTATTGTACAGCCTTGCTTTTGTCTTCTCCCTAGACAGACACTGTTGCTTAAAAGAGACCTGAACCCAATGGCAAGGAAGTGCAGGCCATTTTATATCTATATTGTATATTTTCACCAGCAGATATATACATTTTTATATTGATTTTCACACCTTTTTTAATACTTTCTCAATCCAGGTTGCAAAGGATACTCTCTCCCAAACCAGAAAAGCCAAAAATGAATCACTTCTATTGAACTCTACAGTTGATGCGGTACTTCACGAGCTGGCAGACCAGGAGGGCAGAACCACACAGCTGAAGAGAGAGATAGGGGAAATGGAAGAGGTAATCATGACTGCTAAATTGCTGCCGTCATTCCAACACTTGGTATTTCAAAAAACATTTTCACACTCCATTGATCAGGAGCAGATGTATGCTAAGATGCCTGCAAGGTAATAGGCTTGATACTGAAAACAGATATGCCGTGCTGCTCATAAGTAATGAAGAATCAGGTACAGCACTTCTTTTAAGAATGCGTAATGAGGGCATTGCCACTCGTATCATCAGGTCCTCCATACTGCCATCTACTGGATTTATTCTGCAATAACTCACTGAAAAATTGTAACCATTTAGATAGAATGCTCTTCATCCAGGAATGTGAAGAAATAATAACACAACCTTTGAAGTGTGAAGTTTAGGTTCTGATTACGCTTTTGATGATTACTCAGAAGGGCTCACCAAATCGGTAGCAATACAGGAATTTAACTAAGTTCCTGACATCTGTTTTCTGAACTCTCCTCAGATAGCAGACACAGTGGATGGTATGAAGGAGAATATTCAAACTGCAAAGCATGCCCTAGAGAGTTACTCACTGATGTTGACTGAGCTTCTTCAGGAGATAGGTAAGAACCATTTAGATCTTTTTACTTAGCAATAGAGATTCTGGGGTCCTAACTCAGTCCTAAATCCCTTTCGTGCCTTTGCTACTTGGAAATATTGAGAATGTAGTGAAATACATTAAGGCCTCAATATGAAAAAACATCAATTTACAGTAAATGAAAGTAAAGTGAAGCATTTTCAATACATACTATATGGATATAGTATATGGCTCACATATAAGAAAAAATGTTTCCACTAATGAAGTACAAATTTATAAAATATTAAAGAACAGTTAAATTCTAAGTATTTCACAGCCTACTGGCACATGTAGCAAGAGAATACAGTTTCAGTGGTGTTAAGCAAACTGACTGCAAGATGGGGCACATGGTGCTATGCAGATTAAATTCCTTTCTGGTAGTGACAGGGATAGACTGGTGCCCATTTAAGCATGTGTATGAACAGAAGCAAGCTGGTCAACAGTACACTGGCACTGCTGCTGTCCCCTTTAAAGAACTGCTGATCGCAGTCACCAGTTCCTTTCATTTTCATCTCCGTTTCGCAACTTTCTTTAAAAAAACTTTGTTGTTTTCCTGGTAAACAGACGAAGACAAGGCAAATGAAAGGTTTGACAGCCTATTGAATGAAACCCGCTCCCAGCTGGGCATCCTGAGACGGGGCCTGGAGAGCACGAGTTTGGATCTGAAAATACAGGGGCTTCGCGCCGCGGCCCAGGAGCAGGAATCCCAGCTGGAGGAAGTCCGCAAGAACATCGAAGACATTCTGGAGGAGAAAAGGGGTTTAGAGGACATTATCCTCAATCTGCCAGAGGGGTGCACGGACAGGCCAAAGACTGGAGATCTGTGAGCTGAAGCAGGCTGAGCACTTTTTCCAAGAGCAAGAACTGATGGCTAAACAGCACATTGGAAGAGCTCTCCACAACAGCACCTGGAACACGACACTTTTCAGTGCTTCACCTCTTTTGTCTTGTAACTGAAACAGATCTGCAGCACAGGCCTGTATTCACTGCAGTTTCCTTCACACCCACGCAAGGCGGGAGGCTCACACACATACGGCAGCATCCTTTCAATACCAGCGCTTCAATCCTGCTCCAATTCTTTGAAGAAGAAAAAGGACCGAACGCGAGAATTTAAAAGTTTTTATTGATCGCCTTTGTATGTGTTCTCCATCTCTGGGATGACATATTGAAGGAATGCTTGATGTAAAAAGAATTGTATTGATTTCCTTATCTTACCTTTTATAGTATTCCTCACCGAGTCTTTAAAGTTTGATGCACATAAGTTAGACGGACTTCAAAACAGCTCCAACAAACTACAATTATACTAGTGTGATGTCTGATATTCAGCAGTACCTTATCTAGAGTCCTCATTAAGAACTTAACTCATTTTCTTCAGCATATTTTAATTAAAGAGCAGCTCTTTTGTGCTCTTTCACAGCACTGCTACTCAGCCTGGTTTTTCTTTTGTTCTTTTCAGTTCTCAACCTCATACATTGTGTTATCAGATGTAAAATGATGCCAGTTCTGTGCAGAACAGTCAATGAAATGTAATGGAAGAGTAACTGCTGACTAATGGACTTATGTTTTTTTGCCATTCCTTTGCTAGATACATTTCTGTGGCAAGGTTAAAATTGCCCACAGTTGACACATTCTTAAGTTCCCCAGAAATTAATTCCAGGCTGATCCTCAGTTAATGAAGTTTTACTCATGGTTATTGGGTCAAAAGGCTAATCTTAAACTTAGCATGGAACACTCAAGAAATACGTGGCAGAAATAAAAATAATGAAAAGGAGCATTCTCATGACTTGCAAAGCTCATTACGGAATGAAAAAAAGACTAGTTTTTGGGGGGTTTTGATTAGAGAAACGTTATTTCTTTCTTTGACACAGATGAGATTAAATCAGAGCTATCACGTATTACAGCTTGGTGTTGGGTGGGTGACTGTGTCTCTGTGTTTCACCAACAGGAATGTGACTAAACTTACCATGCAAGTAGAGTGTATTTTACAGTGCTGTCCCCATTAGCAGGGCTATATTATTAAGACAGGAAAAATATCCACTGGAAATAATAAGAAAATAATAAAGTAATTTTGGCTGAACAGCTAAATTGATGTTCCCAGCTTGTTTCATCAGTCTTTTGAAACTGTGTGTAGAAATGTGACATATTACAGTATATCTCTATTTTCTCCTGGAAACTTCAGAAACTGATATAGAATTATTACAATGAAAATGTAAAGGATGATGTAATGAGGTGTCTGAGGTAGGAAAAGTAGCTGTATTGCTGAAATATGGTTTATTACCCACATTTATGCAAAGAACTATATATCAATGTTTTATGAATAGAGGTTTAACTTTCATTCCCTTTCATCTCAAAGATTACCGAGAAGGAAGGTAACATTAATTACGTGAAAAAATACACATTTCATTGAATTATTCTATGTACAGTATTTAAAATCCTTCTTTAAACATGAAATTGTTGGCATGCGAAAGCAGAAAGGAACACAGTAATGGAAGATTGCAGCTGTAGGAATGAGATCGGCTGGATAGCAGGTCAACACAACACATTAGCTAGATGTTTCAAAGCAGATCTCTGCCTATGCTAACCAGGGAAGAAGCTAATCAAGGGGATTTTCAGTGCTGTTTATTTTGTAATCCATCTTATTAATTTTTATTCCCTGAATCCTGTCCAATAACAAGCATTCTTTTTAGCCAAGGGTGAATGTCTGTCTGCTCCTGTTTTTGTCTAAGCATCTGCTTTCAATACTGCATGTCAGTTTACATTTTTGTCTACTCTGTTTACACAGTATAAAGATCTGATTAAAAGAAGTACTGGGTGCTTAGAAACATATGTGATAGATTCAGACAACTGCATCATGAAAGCTGTATTGTGGAGCAATGACAATTATTATAGATGCTTACAGAATTATGGAGAACTATTTCTCCTGGGACAAAGTCAGTACTCATCAGAGGGAAACTACATTCCAGGTGTCCACTGGAAAATGGATTCTAGACATCAGAGAGAGAAATGTGTATATATTATCCCACTTGCACGAGTACTGACTTTCTCTTCCCCCCTGTGTACAGTTTTTACAATGCATTGCTCTTTAAAGCCACCTATCTTCACAACCATCCTGTATATTAGTCTCTGTGCATGCCAGTTTAGTCTTCCTTCTCAGACTCTTTGGAGGTGAAGTATCCCAGAACAGAATTCCCAGTCCAAAGACTGGCTCCCACCATTCCAAACCAAATGTGTGCTTTCGTCCAGGCGGACGTGGTTGTCTGGGTATAAACCATGAAGAGGAGCAAAACCAGAGTTCCCTAGAAACAAAGGAGGAACGTACGATATGATAAGTAACATCCCGAGATGTCTGGTCAAAGATGGTATAAAAATCTATTATTCTGATTAGTTAGGAGTAGTAGCAGTATTGTACCTTACACGTAAAAGGTTATATCATTAGTAAAAGTGAAAAATATGACAATCCTTCCACACATTTTCGGGGTCGCATGGGAGCCGGAGCCTATCCAAGCAAGTGCCAGGCGCAAGATGGGGTACACCCTGATGATATGCCAGTCCATCACAGAGCACACACAGACACAAGCACCCACACACACTCACACCAGGGCCAGTTTTCCAGAAACCAGTTAACCTCCCAGCATATCTTTGGACTGTGGGAGAAAACCAGAGCACCAAGGGAAACCCATACAAACATGGGAAGACCATACAGACTCCACACAGACAGCACCCCAGGAATCGAACCCAGCGCTGCAAGGCTGCACTGCTAGGCCCTGAGCCACCCACATGCATTATTATGATCTTATGACAACAGGAAGGTCAGTCAATCAAAGCTCACTGTTTTCTTCTTACATTACAGGGTGGAGCTGAGTTCTGGAACCCAACCTCGTGTCTTTAAAACATATTCCATGCTTTTAGAATTCAGTGCAGAAAAAAAAAGTGTTTTCTAACACGATGTGCAAAATCTGCTTTTTAACAAGTTGCCTACTCTGCCTCTCACTTTCGTCTTGTTGAACTGCGTTATAAATAACTCAGTCCGATACTTCAGAATTGAGTCATTCGGCGACACAGCCTATACAGTGGAACCTGGGTTTGAATTTACTCATGGGTATCTATAAGTACCTGAGCTTTGCAGCCCAAAAGAATGTTAATCAAGCTGAACCAGAAAACCAGCTCCTTGGTATGGGAACTGTAATGCCCCAGAATACTGGACTGCAGTGTAAGAGACTCTTTCAATCCTGCGAGCCCATTCACACAAATGCCAGAGGTTAAATTCCTTCAACCTGTCCTCTGTGTATTTAAAAGAGTTAACAGGAAGGAAATATACAGTACACTCAGGTAGAAAAAATGCTTGTTTTTTTATATATTAGACTAAACCAAAAATGGAAGGTAGTCAGAGCTTCTAAGCAACACACAAAAAGTAATTAAAATTGCAAGGCACCACTCCTGACAGATTCAATTTCCTTTGTCAGAAGGTTATTTAAACATATGAAGACACGCGGTGCTTTCTCAGATGACATGATATTCAGGGAAATATTTCTTTTTTTTCACACAACAAAATTCTTGTTAGCTTTTTTTTTTTAATTTAACAAATCTGCGTGCACAAGATCATGAACACATTCTTCCTGGGAGGAAAAACACATTTGGCTTTTCTATTAACCCATTATTGTTCCAGCACATCCAAGGAATAGACAAAATCAAATGTGCAGAGACTGCACCCATTTCCTGCGCTGATCCAAATAAATAAAGAAAGCCTGTAATTGTATATAAAAGTGTCTGCACACAACGGAAAAAATATTTACAACAATTTAAAATATCAAATAGTCAAGTAGGTAGTTTTCACAGTTAAAGAAATTTAGGATATGTGCTTATAACACAGTTATCCACAGAATTGCACAAAATATCTTTTTTTTACATACCACAGTCCGGCCCACGAACACAGAGGTCTTGTCCTTGTCGCTCCTGAAGCCCAGCGCGGTTAAGGACACAAAGCTGTCTCCTACCATCATGGCACCAAACGCTCGGGTCAAGTGAAGGTGAAGCTCATCTTCAGGGCCACTGGTCTGGACAAGCAGAGAGCGTTGTGATGGGCCTGGTCACTCACACCATCTCACACAAAAAAAAACTTTCAAAGGCTTTTGCAGATGAACAGGGCGGCGTGGGTTGAAGAGACTTTACCTGGAAGCCGAGAAGCCAGTCAGGATAGGCCAGCCACAGCAGGCCGAACACAAAGGTAGCGAGAAAATCCACTTGCAGGAACAGGAAGCCATGGTCGCCAAAGGACTTACTCAGGTCCAGCAAGCCCTTCACCTGACTCCTGCCGAGAAGCAGGTGAGCCGCGCTCCCCAGGATAAAGAAACAGTACACCGCGATGTCCAGCAGGGGGGGCTGCGAGAGTTCCCCGAAGGGGAAAAAACAAACGTTTATTTGCCATTTTCAAAGTGGCTGACATTAAATTGGTGGCAAAGTTTAAATCTTAAAATGAGTATGATCTCATGCTTTTAATGCTTCTTTGTAACGCATAAGATGAACCTACGGAACTAAATAAAGCTTCTTGTCATTGTTCAAGACTTCCAGAGCTCGAGTCCCTCACAGTGTGATCGCTCAACACGGAGCCGTCCTGAAGCGTGAAATGAAAACAGGTGTCTAATGCAATTTCCGACTTCTTGTCTCAGTCCTAAACATTAAAGAACTGTATTTTATTCCAGTAATAAGCTAACACTAACACATCAGCCTCTCCTGACTCTAATAATAAAAATGATGCCACTGAAATATAACATACCTGGTCTCCAAATACTCTGGCTGTAAAATTTCCATAGCAGACATTCAGTAAAAGAGCGAGGAATGCCTAAAGTTGAAAGTGTTAAAGCAGAGGTTTAGAAAAATACTCAAGCGGAAATTATGCAAATAACTGCAGTATGTTTGTAAGAAGATAAGATACATTTTTTTAGAAATGTGTCTCTAACTTAAATCTACAGTTAACATCAGTCGATTATTCTGTCTTTAATTATCAAAGCTGCTGCAAGAGGAAAAAAGCCGTTACAATTAAATCTTATACAAGAGTGAAAACCTGCATCTTCTAAATCTGCACTTCGTTGTGCAATACGACGCGAGACCAATAAGGGCAAGCCCAGATAAGCAAAAACACAACCCTCGAGTGATTTAATTATATTCTGGACACGGGGGTCTGCAGAACGTGCCTTAGTCCAATAAGATATTGCTTGATTTCAAAGTTCTGTGTTGTGTTTTGTTGTGTTTTTCCACCTCCCACACAGCACACACTGTACGTACAATGAGCCTGGAGGCGGAGTGGGAGGCCAGTGCCAACGGGTCCCTGCTTCTTCGGAAGAGCAGCAGCTTGAGGTAACTGGCCAGCCACACACAGCCCAGCGACCTGGTCATGTGATAGTGTACGCCGTCCGCACGGTGGGGTACTCCCTGCAAAGGAAAAGGGGGGAAAGTATATGTAGTGCAATTAACATCACAAGAACCCAGAATTAATGAGTCTCACAACGCTTAAAAGAGCTAGAGCGTGAACTATTTCACTGCACGTCGCTATGTATAAAAGCATTAGTCGCATTAATTAGTAATAATTACTAACCAACAAAAACCAAACCGCAGGTGGTAACGATTAAGTTTAAACTAAAAGGGTGGGAGACTGTGTGCTGTTAAGCACTGTAAGGTGCAAATATTTGGCTCTTTAATTCCCTGTGTTCAGAGAAACGCGCAAAGAGCTATTCAACATTGATTCTGTGTACTGTAAAACCTACAGTATGCAAGGTCCTTATTATGATTCAAAGAAGTTAAAGATTAGCAACAGCACAGATTCGAAACGGATGCTGTGATTCCACGTCCTGGTTTAAATATTATTATTGAAGCTTTCAGCAGCCCGCGGAGAAAACTTGCTAAAAGAATTTGCTGAGAAACTTCATTATCATGTTTACTTTTACAAAATTGTCGTTGACTCGCACCTTCAAGCAGAAAGTTCTCTAGCTATTATTCTGCTACAGCACATTTATGTGCATTTTATTGTATTTGAAGGAATAGATACGGATTGTGCACCTCGTTCTGCATAACGTCGTAAAACATTATACAATATTTCATATAATTCACATATGCATGTGAATTTTAGTATATCAGTACTACTACGGATATAATTGTCTGCAGGCAAGTACACAAAATCCTTGCACAAAGGTACAGTGCTTGAAATGCCTTTACTCTTTTCTCATTGTTCACTCCGATTTTACAAGAGTTGTAAAAGTAAGTACAGAATATGTTATATTTACCTGGAAATCAAAAACTTTCTGTGGAAAAAACAAATATGCAGTACTGAGGACAAAACCTCCAGCAAGCTCAGCAGAAATCAACGTGGTTTCCATGTTTCTGAAATAATCGTGGAGGACTGTAAGCTATCACACTCCTATGTCCCCTGTACTGTTTATATACTGTACAGTATATTCCACAAACGTCACACGTAGCAAACTATTCGTTATACAAGTTGGTTGTATAACCATTACTGCACCTTTTCAAGTAATACACAGGGAAACCCGATATGTGCACTTTCTTTCTACCAATCGGAGTTTGGAAACTTGGTCCCATTTGCTTAACTGTTGTCTTGTGTAACCCATTCATTACACGATTTGAAGTTTTTTTTTGTATTTCCAGTAACTCCGTAGATACATATAGGCTAAATATAATAGAAATATGTATAGTATATGCGAATAAAAAAACAGTACAGTTACGTTTCTTTCGACTTGATTTTACCCTGTTATAAAAGATTTCTTCAACTGTTTAAACCTTGCTTAGCTTTGAAAACCCGATTTGTTTTTTAACATTTGTAATTGGCTTCCTCAGAAACCTATAGGTTGTATATCTACTGTAGCATTTGTTATTTGTATGTACATTGATATATTATATTTTGCTTTTGATTATAGTTGAATGGAATTTTCCATTGTTTAAAAATGAATAGATGTTTTATTCCACATGAAAGTATACCAAAACAAAAATATAAATTTAATCATGAACAGACATACACGGATAGGCTAGTGTCTCAAAAGCTATAGAACTTGCACTGACACATTTTGGAATTGGCTATAATTGGATATGTTTCTTCATTAAGAATTTCATCAATTGAACAGGAATTGTATTAACAAACCAAAATACACTAGTGAATACCATGTGGATGTGCTTTTAAAACCTTAAACAGGAGGCACTTCTTTATGCAAAGGGTTGTGGGAGTTTGGAACAAGCTGCCCTGCCATTCAGGAAACAAAAAGCTGAAGGAGAATCTTTCAAGCAAGGGCAGGAGGAGATCCTCAAACTATCAGACGAGTAGATGGACTGTAGATGGACTGACCCCTTCTGATTTATAGCCATTCATATGTCCTTCCTCTCAATTCCACTGTCATACAGATCTCTTATGAGATAACCGGAACAAAAATAAGATGTGAAAATGAAATAGGCAACCCAACAGGTGATAAGGAATGTGATTAAGGTAAAGGAGAAATGTTTGATAAGTTAGGGACCATCACTAATTAGAAAACTCAAGACTCACTGTTTGAAACCCCGTTCTGCATCATTTTCTGCACAGAGGTCACCCGGCAAGTGATTTCAGCTCCAGATCTATGTCCACCATGTCAAAGGAGATGTCTCCAGAGGACATGGCATGACGGGTTCAATTCAATTCAACTTATTTTTATATAGCACCTTTCACAACAAGGGTGCCCCAAGGCACTTAACAACGCAAGTGACAACATACATGTTGTGAATACAGAATAGAATACAGAATACAGAACAGAAAAGACTAGAAGACAACGGAGGAGAGGAACCAAAAACTTCTTAGCAAGGAGAAAAAATACCACTGAGGGCCAAGGTCAACTGGTCAATTATACAATTAAAAAAAAGGAAAAAAATAAAGGAAAAAATGATGGATTGAGGTAAGAGATGCATTTTAAAAAGCCTTTGCTCAGTAAGGAAAAGTCAGAGCTCCTAGAATGAGAACTAAACCATAAATTAATGGATCAAAGGAGCATAGTGGGTGGGACTAGAGAAACAATGGGTGTTTTTCCCCTGGTCGCGCACGTGCAGAGACATGAGGAAAAAGCACAGGTCATATTTATGCAAGAACAATATCATTCCATTCTTCTGCATTATGAAATTAATTGAAAGGTCTCTTTTTTCAAAACAGTACAGCCAGGCTCAAACTCAATGCACTGTCAGCGAGAGGACAAACAGGTCCTGCAACTGTAATGGAATGGTCTCGGCAGGTGGGTGAAAACAGGAATTTTGAGGTCTGTGCAGGAAGTAGGGGGTTTAACTGAAGTACAGAATGCACATGCACACAGTAGAGGCACATGTATGAGCTGCCAGAGAAAGAATGAAGGGGTACTGAGAGACCCAGACAGACAGCAGAGACAAGTATCTCTGGGTGTCAAGACATTAGCCAGAGAGGGTCAGAGATCAGGTCAGGCAAGCTAGGAGATTAGTAAATATGGGCCTCACCCCCTTACCTATCTTAGAAAAAAACAATAGCTATAGCAGGATCTCAGGTAAACAAGAATTACATATACGAAGCAGAAATCTTGTATGCTTAAAAAAAACCCTCAGGTTTGGAGGCAGTTTGCTAGTAGTAATCGCTCCAGGTGAAGCTTGGTGAGTGAAAGTCAGCCGCTCTGTCTCTGTAACAGTTGTGGGAATAGAAATGCAGATTTTTCACATTCCTGTATCTTCAGAGTATCTTCACCACTACAATCTACAGGACATCCGTAGAGTTTCTTCCACAGATCGGAGTCTTTCTGCTCTCAAAGAAAACAGGCCACCAGTGATGATCGATTCCTTTCCACCAAGGGTCAGTCTGTCCCACTGTCCCCGAGTCTCTTCCGACCCGGTACAGACCACTGAAGAGTGAAATAAATCCTTCAAATTCCATTTATGAGATTTCTTTCATGATTTTTGACAGTGTTTGAAAGTAAATTAAAGGAAATTGGTCAGTAACAGTTAATGTTTCTAAACTGTTTCATGCGTTTGTTCCTTGTGTAACTTTGGTAAGTAAAAAAGTTGCCACACACATATAAGGCTACCCAAATAGAACAGTCTTAAATGTCAATTATAAAGGACTAAAAGTTCTCTAATATTTCAAAGACTACAAATTAATTAAATGAAAACCTTTAAAAAATGTATTTAACTAAATTAATCTGCTTGACTAAAATGAGACTAAAACCAAACCATTTATAGTTGACTAAAATTAAAAGTAATGTCAGTCAAATTTTATTTAACTAGAGTAAATCAAACATGTGTGACTAAAAAGCAGCTATGAATAAATGAAACAATGACTAAATTAACAAAGGCACATGGTGTTTCCTGCGTATATTTATAGTGATGTGTGTAAACAGTACATGTACTGTATGAATATATATATACAGTATATACATTAATTATAAATGGTTGAATTCATTAGCTTCTATGTAACCAAAGCTGGATGAATGCTTCTACAGAGTTCCTCAATGAACATCTGACCTTGCTGTCCTTATACAGTTTACAGTTTACACCTGCAAACATATTGATGCCTCATCTTACAGAGGGCCTTCTTCTAGAATTAGATAATTATGGGTGCCTTGGGATCCAGTTCAGTCTTTGTTTGCACCAGTAATGATCCCCTCTTTCTCACGAAGGGTCTGTCTGTCCCACTGTGGCTCAAGTCTCTTCATTTTTAAAACAGCTTGCCTGCAATGAAGCAACAGTCCCTTTCATTAGTGCTCTGTCTTGAATTTTAATCCTGGATGCCTCAGCCCTGGTCCTGGAGGAGTCCTGTGTCCCCTGGTTTTCCGATCCACTGAGCTTTTAATCAATCAGGCTAATTGATCCTTAGCTGAAGGCTTTTTTCATGTATTAAGAATCTGGATAGTATAACCAATTTCTGTGTTGCACGTCAATTATCTGCAGCACACAGAATCTCATTTTTACGTGAGTGTTTGGGTATAGTTGCACCCATCTGTTTGTGTTCATTCATGATTGGTCACCTAAGGGACCAGTTAATAGGCAAGCCAAAGAGAGAATGAATACAGATGTATTTGCAGCAACATATCTATCTCTTTTTGAGAGAAACACAAGGATCAAGCAGCAGGATGTTCAATTCCACAGCACAGCTAGCCTCGATGATTCAGATCTCAGCTGGAATAAAACACAGAAGACACAGGGGGACTCAGAACAAGGCTAGAAACCAGCAATCTTATCTATTACATTATTTTTCCTTATCTTCATTGTATGGAGGTGAGGTAAGGTGATGACACTACTCTCTTAGGACTCATCACATACAAGAATGAAGCAGCTGAATTAGTTGGGCAGTGTTACCTAAATAACCTGAAACTAAATATCAGTAAAACAAAAGAATTGTGATGGACTTTAGGGAAAGCAAAGGAGCACTCTCACCACTGTCCATCAACGGTCACGCTGTAGAGGTGGACAGTTTAAGTTCCTGGGCACCACCCTTTCCAGAACTCTAAAATGGGAGGTCAACGCATCCACTGTGGTCAAGAAAGCTCACCAGAGGCTGTTGTTTTTGCACGGCTTATTGGTATTTTATCTGGACTCTTTTGTCCATTTTAGATTTTAACTGGAATATTTGCATTGTATGAGCTCGCCAAACCAAATTCCATGCAGCTAGTGTTATGGCCATAAAGTCTTGAACTTGAACTGTTCTCAGCAGACATTTTGTTCCATTCTCCAGGCTGCCCATAGGTTTATCCTGGGCTACAGGGCTCAGGCGCAGAGAAGAGCACATGCATGAGACTTGTTTTGTTAAAGAAGCGGTGCTTTAAAGCATGCTTTTTTCTTTATCTGTGTATTCTGCCTCCATGCTTTAAGGCTGAATTTCCTTTCATGAGAAGGATTTTCCTCAAATCAGTCAGCAAGGTCAGTGAAAAATGTTTTTCTTCCAACCTTCAGCCAGCAGAGGGAGCAAATTCCTCAAAAACAGTTTTGCCTTTCATGCTCTAAAAGCTGGGTGGCACAGTGGTGCAGTGGTGAGCACTGTTTTGCTGGGGTCCTGGGCTCAGTTCTGGGCCTGGGGTGCTGTCTGCATGGCTGGCATGTGGTAGGTGTGTGTGTGTTTGTATGCTCTGTGATGGACTGGCCCTGGTGTGAGTGTGAGTGTGTGTGTGTGCGTGTGTGTGTCATTGTGTGCCCTGTGATGGACTGGCCCCGATGTGAGTGTGTGTGTGTGTGTGTGTGTGTGTGTCAGTGGCCCTATGAAGGACTCCCTGCCAGCCTGAACTGGATGAAGTGATTACAAAAGTTTACAGATTTTCTGTTGGATGTTTTGCAAATACAGTTTTACATTTACAAACACACAGTGATACATTTATTGTGCACAATAATAAAACAAAACACCCTTGCTCCAGACCCAATGTACTTAATACACAGATCTACAAATAATAATAATAATTGCTTACACTTACATAGGGCTTTTCTGGACACTCCACTCAAAGCGCTTTACAGGTAATGGGGATCCCCTCCACCACCACCAGTGTGCAGCCCCACCTGGTCCCGAAATATATCAGTTATAACTCTTCCTACCTTCTTTGTATATGTTTTTTTTTAAACTAAATACTATGCATCGTTTTTAAATTAAACATGTTATCATTAACATCAAGAACCGATTTACAAATGTTGAAAGTCTGACTTCAGGACTGCAAATTTTCACAACTTCAAAAATTATAAAAAAAAAATTCTTATATATGGTTAAGGGTATTTAATATGAGCAACTGTATTTCAGATCACATCAACGGAGCCGCTAACGCCAGATCTGTTTTTTTCTCCAGGAACATATTTAAATTGCACTGCTGACAGTGTATCCTTACAATGCCACTGAACAGCGGTGTGAGCGGCTCTTCTGTTGATGTAGTGCCAGTGGGGGCCGGTTGGGGCTCTCAAGTGCTGGTCATCTCTTCTAACACGGAGCAGTATCAGCCGCTGGGAGTGCGGGCACAAGCCTCACTCTCCCAGTGCGCCTCAGAGAGTCCAGCGGCCAGAAAGGCGCGCAGATCGGGCTTTGCACGTTTGCATTTTGCGAGGTTTTTATTTTTGTTAACAAAAAGCAACCGGAAGATGCCTTCAGATCAGAACTTGCAAGGTAGAAATTGATAACTATATCAGCACTTTTAAAGCGAGAGACGGTACCTCTTTACTGCCCCCGAGTTCGCTTGGGACGTTGGGCAATGTGATTGCTTGAGCACTGTTGATCAGATTCAAACTGGCTCGGAGTCTGTTGGCGGTTTAATAATAATGTTTGCTTTTTTAAAATTTGCAGGAGGAAAAGCATTTGGATTATTAAAAGCCCAACAAAGGGAAAGGCTGGAACAAATTAACAAGGTACAATACGCTTTTCATTTTTTAAAATCCTTTTCTGCCTCTACTTGTACTGTACAACAACATTGCGTGCAACTTCAGATTATCCAGAGGGCTAATTAAATCGTTTAGCCAATCAATTTAACGTCCGAATTCCCCGGTTCATGTATTACAAGTACGTTTTTCTTCCTTAAATGTTAAAAGAAAACATTTAGCTATCCATAAAGTCGAGACGTACAGTACTTGTATCAGAATATTTGTGATGAAGGATGTGTTCATCCTAATGAGCTGTTTAATTCCTGAATTGTAACGTTAATAATGTTATATTCATTCTGTTAGAGTATTGCTGGAATCAGAATTAAGTAATATTGTGTATATTGTTTCCACACTGCTATACTTGTGCAGCTGAATTTCAAAACAAAGCTAAATGCGATTCCACTTACTCTCAAAAGTACATACAGTAGTACTTGTGTAGTGCTGTTGTGTGAATGCAGTGTGCAGATTTCTCAACAGGTTCAAGTGACACTGGTATTTTGCCTTTGCTCTTGCGCTGTTGGTGGCGACAGCTCATTAATTCATAATCATTTTTGGACAATATATACCTGTACCTTTAACCTGTCAACAGTTTTGCTTTGCTTTGTCCCAAAACAAAAGCTGTGCTGTAATAATCGAACCAGAAGTAATACTTCATAAAAGTATAAATTTCTGCTAAGAAAATGGCAGAAGAGCTACATCTTGACTTAAAATACCTACACTGTAGCCTGTTCTGCAAAATCCTTGTCTTTTGAGGCATTGAATTACTTTTTCCTATTTAGAAAAACCTCAGAGATCTGGCAACCCTGCCAGTGTGCTGAGGGATACACAACAGGTGCTCTGAAAGAGTCTGTTCTTTTCAGCTGCACTGGAGCGCCTTGTTCTGGCTGTGACAGTGCTGCTCCTTCTGCTGTGTTTTAAAGTTGTTGTTTTTTTTAGCTGTAGTATGGTATTGGAATTACAGTTGGCTCCAAACCTACTGTATGTACTTGTTATAATGTTACCAAAAGCTGGTTTTACCAAAACAAAGCAAGTGAACATTCAGTATTTCTTGGGTGAATGAATTAAAGCACAGGAAGTTGTAAGATACCAGTATTGGGTGAAAGCGAAATACGATTGGCCGATTACTTACATATTTATCTAAATACTGTACATTATGTTTTCTTTCATTCAGTAGATATGATTAAAATAAGTCCTTCAAATGTAAACCTGTAATATTGTGTAGTTAAGTATTAGTTTTACAAAGGCTCTATAAACTCAAGTTTATAGAAGCATCTTCATGGGGAAAGTCTGAAAACTATCTGAAAATCTAAAATAAAATATTACCAACATCAATATTTCTAATAACATAAATAAAACAATCAATAAGACATTCCAGATTTGACTGTATTGTCAATCATCCAGAAGTTAAAGGCTAATGGGATAGGTGCTACCCAACCAGAAAGAGAACATTTATTTAAATGTAGTCAGAGAAGTGGTTTGACAATTAATTCTCAACCAAGGACAACAATTGAGAACCTTCAGAAAACACTGGCATCTTCAGTTCACAATATATACAAAGCTACTGTACCATTTGAGGCTAAACTCATGAATCTGGTGTCTGCAGCAAAGTTTCATAGCAATATTGGAAGAACAGACATGAATTAGCAAAGTCACAGATACATGTCTCAAGTCAGATGAAACCTCATGACATGGCTGGATGAAACACAAACAAACAAAGAATTTCTGGGCAGTCTCTCCAGGAGTATGATTAGCACATCTAGATGATGCTGAGGTGTAAAAACAATGTCATCCCTTCTGTGAAGAATGGAAGTAGGTCTGATTTAGAGCTGTTGTGCAGCTACTGATCCTAGTGCCCTTGCTAGAATTCAAAGGTGGATGGACTCCAAATTATATCCGAATATTTTATCCAAAAACCTCTTTCCTCTGCTAAGAAGATCAACCTTGGTAGCAAATAGGAATTCCAGCAGGCTAATGACCCAAAACCCAGCTCTGAATGTTTTGCCAAATGGTTAAAGGAGCCTAACTTCAACGTTCTTGATTGGCTATCTCCATGTCCCAGACAGAGGAATGAACTGAATGAAGCAGTTCCCAAGTGCAAACAGCATAATCCAGAGGAGCTGGAGAGGTTCGGTGTGGACAAAACATCAGAAATGTCTGAGATCTGCCTGAAACTAATAAAAAGCTACAGGAATCCACAACAGAGTAGTTGCTGGGTTGTGATTCATTTTGAATGTAACATATTTGGAGAAATATGCACTTTGGTCATTTCTGTTTTTGTGATACCCAATACCGTTCCTACAATATTTCAAGTCTTCAGCTTATTTATTCAACTAATGCTCAATGTAAACTTGCATGTTTTTTTCTTGTGAAACCAACTGTAACGAACAGTTCTTTCCGGACCCTATGCGGACGACACAGTCCGACGAAGTGGGGGAACACTGGGGAAACGTCATGCAGGAAAACGGGGCTGAAGACAGGGGGGCATGTCCAAGGTGCGCTGGTGCACGGGGGAGGTGTGGCCGAGGCGAACAATCCAAGAGTAATCCTTAGGGAAAATCCAAAAACACACGAGAAAGTCCAAAACCAGGAGATCCATCAGAACAAGAATTAAAAACCACGAAGACCGGGTCGGAACCGGCGGACAGGGACAAGGAACAAGGGTTAAAACCTTAACGGGACCAGGCACTTCCTGGTCCCGGACTCGCACGATATGGAAATCAGATGCAGAGCCCGGAAGAGCGTCAGCGCCTGGCTTTTAAGGTGGGCAGGGAATGGGAAACAGGTGCAGAGAATGAAGTCTTTAGTGAAAGGGCTGGAGCACCCTTAAGGAGGGGGGACTATAGTCGTGACACCAACTTTCATTAACATGAGAGCTATGAATACTTTGAGGACCAGCTAAGAAGGAAGGAGAAAACCACCATTTGTAACATTTGTAACTTGTAGCATAATGAGGGGTTTGTAAGACAGCATGAGAGCAGTTAGCCTCACTGGCCCTTGGATCCATGGTGCTGTTGCTGTAACCAGCCTGCTCAGTACAAGAGGAAGTGTAGGTTCAGCTGCCACTGCCTGGGGAGCATGACTGCACACACTGAAGTCAGAACGATTGCTGAAAGGAATCGGGCCCTTTGTGGAGCTCCTGGTGCTCTCAGAGGGCAGGTAGTGGTCTACCCCCTGAATCGTGTGCTAACATGAAACAGGGAATATTGGGGTACACTGGGAACATTAGAGAACGTTTGGGAGCGCTGGGAAATTTGGGGGACTATGGGAAACATTAGGGTACACTGAGAACTTTAGGGAACGTACCGTAAAGTGTAAGTGCAGGCATGAAATCCTTTCTTCAGAAAAGCACACTAAACACCCTTTTATAGGGGATAATTTATTTTCTTCCACTTTATATAAGATACCTTCCTGGTATTATTTTACTTTTGGTTTAACTAAAATATCTGCATAATGTTTTTACATTTTTGCTTTACTTTCCTTTTATTCTTCACAGGCATAGAAATTAAAATCTTGTGTCATGCTGGTACTGAAAGCCAAAGGCAGTTTATATAATCTAAATTTTGCCACAGGGGTTGTTTTGATTGCTAGTCCTTGAGGCCATATTGGATTGAAGCTCTGATGCAGATCCAGGTCCAAACAGCAGAGGAAGGTTAGTTTAAGGTCACAAAGGGTACAGTGGTGCCTGCCTCTCTCCTGGCACACTGCGCCATGTGCTCCAGTGATTATTGAGTCATCTAGTGCTGGGTCTGGCCACACTGAACTCCTTGGTCTGAGCAAACAGAAACACACTTTTGAGCTTCTGATTGCTGTAATGTAAGATTGTTGTTAATTTGAAGCCAGTGACAAAGGGGCTGTTGTCACAGCAGGAGAAGACACAGGCAGTTTTATTCTCATTGTTCAGTTTCACACATTTTCTGGACCTCCTTCTTTGTGTCTGTGGTTGCTTTTAATAAAGATTATTTCCCCTTTCAAAGTAGGATTTTTCAATCCTTATCCAGCTTTTCCCTGTTCACTTTGTGCAATTGTCAATCTTAAGATCTAGGGAGCATTTTTTATATTTATTTTAATAAACAGTTAAGAACAGGAATAGAACAATAAGCAAGACATTTTCATGATTGCTAGAAATAAAAAAAAACATCACTTCTAAAGTCCCCAGCTATGATCCTCAAATTATAACATGGCATCTTTAGACACATATTCAGTTGTTTAGGTCATGACAGAACGAATCTAACACTTTTTTTATTTAAGCTGGCTAATTAACAAAAAGAAATGCTGCTGGATTGTGTCTGTCCCAGAACAGCGCTGAGGGCCTTTGACTTACTATACTGGACAGTTTAGCAACAGAGACCAAGAATGCAGCACCTGTCCAATGGTTTAAAGAAAGTCCAACTGCACTCAACGTGCACAAACCCATTTTTGTGGTATATATTAAAATAGTCCTTAAATAAATAGTCATTATGGCTTTGAGTTCTTACTTCCATGGTTTTATTCCTAATTTAGTTGCCTTCCAAAGGCCAATAACACTTTGTATCAGTGTTAGACTTTTGAACTTGGTCTTGCTTCTTTCTTACTGAAATGATTTCTGTCATTATCACAGTCCTCCAGTGTTCATTGTTTCGTGCTGGCCAGACTCATTGTGCTGCTGTTTTGAGAAACAGTCAAAGAGGAATTTCCTTGTTCAGCACATTCCTGACAGAACCTTTTCATACCCCCTCCACCTCTTGTGTGCAGAGCCACACATACCTGGTGTTTAGTTAACTTTCTATTTCTCTCACTTGTCGAAAACATTGCAGTAAACACTCTGACACCGAATATCCATTCGAACATGGGCAAATATTCCCTGTATGTGGTTTTAGTTTTGAATGATATGTACCTGTACATGGCTGAGAGGTCACATACACAAAACAGAAAAGGGGGAATAAGAAGATAAACAACAAGAGCGTAAATCAACATGATACACCCTGACCTTCAGTCTCACTCCCGGTCTGATCTGTAGGCAGCGGTGTGTTAAAACTGAAGCCAGTGTGTAAAAGATTAAGTAGGAATGAAGTGAGGCTGAAGTGTCAGACAGGTCTGGAAACACAAGCCTGACGTCTAAACTGAACTGGGCCATGGTGGCTTGTGTTCTGCAGGCACGTTAACCAGTACACTGGGCAGAGAACCTCCATCTCAGGCGTTTCCTTTCATCTCTCTTGCTGCTAATGGTGTTTTTCTCTTCTGTCTGATAACCCAGTAAAAATAGGTCAAGATGTGGTATTTAGTTACAGAGAGTCCAGAGAACCATGGGGGGGCAGAGAGCTCGGTTAATGGCCCAAGGCTTTTGATGGCTACATTTGCATGTCTGTAATCAGAGCACAGAGCCCAGGATAGAGAGGATGTAATGCAGTTCTCTTGAAAAAGAGATCTTTTTTTAAAATACCTGATAAAAGCTCTCTCTTTTCATAGAATTAAACCAGAGTGGCTATAGCAGGAAAAATCTAAAACACGTACATTCCCAGCCTTATTTTACAGTAAGCCTGTAACAATATGTTGTTGAATTAATATATTATAAAGATTGCAGCAGCCTTGTGATGTGGATGTGTATTTGCATCTGCACTAGAAAAATAAAGATGAATAAGGACAAGCCTGGTGGTTGCTACTCTCAGTATGTGCTTGTCAGCTTACATGTTAAAACACTTTATTAGATACTGGTTGATAAAATATTTATTTCCAACAGATGGTGATGGTGTAATATAGCTCCTCCTCAGCTTGATCGGAAGCTCTTTCATAGATGTTGATCCGTAAATTGCCTCCAGGGGTGTTACAGATTAAAGGCAAAGGGGAGAATGTTTTAATGTTTGCATTTCTTTTTTTAGGAGTTCCTGGAAGATCAGAAGTACAGAGATGAGGAGGACCTGGAAGAGAAGCTAGACTCCTTTAAAAGTAAATCTTCTGATGAGTACCTTCCTTGAAACTACAGCACTTCACTGTGGTCACTTACCGTATCATTGTGCCACTCGGTGCCTTAGCACTAGCTGAGTTTCTATGACACTTTGAAAGTATTATAAACTCTACAGGGCACAAATGGCATTTTTTTCAACTTTATAATTTCTGTATTATAGAAATGGAAAATATGAATAAGCAATTGGGTAGCTTAGAATGAATGAAAATGCTAACACTTCATAGTGAATCACAGCATCAGCTTCCCAAAACAAACGTTATCCTGTATTAGTGGCTCTAATGCCTCTGTGAGCTTTCACGGGCCCAGGCAGTTCTCAGGCTCTGTGCACAAGTACAGGCCTTCAGGACTACTAGCAGAAAGCTGAGGAAAAAGGGAGTCAAAGACAGAGACTGTGCCCAAGAGGAGCCCCCAATGCCCCTAAAATGTGTGGCAAGAAACGGGGCTTGTTTGAGGCTCAGGCACATAGGGAGGAGTCCAGTTTTTGTGCATCCAAATGCTGTGTGCTGTTAAAACCTGCCGGAAACGCACAAAAGAGTGGGGAGATGTTGAAAGGGGGTTCCGTGAGACCCCAGTCTCTTGTTGAAGACTGGCTTTCTTTAGCACTGGCTGCGGTGGGCGGGAGCCGTTTGTGCAAATGAGAAGCGAGGGCCCAGGAACAAACCCCTCCTTGTGGCTGGACTGCAGGAATTCTGAGGCCACCTCTCACGCCAGGCCCATTGCCCAGAGCTCACGAACAATATTAGCATTGTCCTGTTTTCAGTAGGTGACACGGTTTTTGTTCCATGAAACTGCATTGGAGGCACTAAACAGGCTTCGTATTGTGAAATCTTTTTAATGGGTTAATCCACATGCACCTTAACTGTCAAAGAGAGAACTAAAATGGAATTTCCTTGGAGGTGGACAATTATTTACTGATTTATTTATGTATATTTTTTAAAACTAGTTTAAAATTATTCCTGATGGCTTATTAGGATATGATTTTCTAAAATTAAAAATTAGTTATCCTGCCAAGCAAGGATTTAATAGTTTAAATTAAAGTCAAAAAGTGTAAATTAATTTAGGCTTAAGAGAAGTAAAGGAGAAAAGATTTTCTATACTTATATTTGACCAAATCCAAAGCTGGATACATTTACTTAAATCACATTTTACACATAAGTTAATCTTTACAAACACTGGAAAGTTTTCTTGCACACCGAAGACAAGCCATTGGAAAAAAAAGCAAGAATTTAAAAAAAGAAGACTTCGTTTGAATTACATTTAAAACACTAGTGTTGCTCTGTAATTGACCTTTTTTTCAAAGAACCAGAGTTGATCTTTAAATCTTCGCCCCAAAAATCAGCAGACTGGAACAGTGTCTGGTTGCCAGCTCAGGATTAAGTTTGTTTTAACCAGAAAATAAAAATGCACGCTTTCCCAGCTCAGGCACATTGTGATGTGTTGGTACTGTATGTGTTGTTGAAAACTGACTGCTTCACTAAATAACTGATTGGAACGCTGTAGCTCAGTTAGCTGCATTAACTGCTGAGAGTTCCTGACCTCTGCAGGAGATGTACTCATTGTAAGAACTTGGCAAAGGCAGAAATCTGGCCTGTGTGAGGAACTTGCAGACAGGGAAGTACTTCAGAGTGGAGTAAGAAGTGAAATTGGTCCGTGTCCTGTTATTTAGTACATTATGTGAGGAGTACATCTCTTGTAGCGCTGCTGTCCGTGTTGTTTCAGATCTCTCAAACCCTTCAGTGCTGGGCCCGCTCTCAGAGCTCACCCCTCCACCTGTCAGGACCACCTGTCTGAATAGGAGACAGCTGCCCACTACACAGCTGTCACATGGAGGAGGGGCTCAGCTCTCAGTTTAACTGAACACTGGCTTCTTGTGACATTGCTGTTGGCTTCTGTGAGTCTGCAGCTCCCTCGAGGCAGAGTCTTGTCCACAGCCCCTTGTGAAGTTCACTTGCTTGGACGCACTGAACTGCCTGGATGCTTGGTGCCAATTAGTGCCACCACATGTGCCTCACATACAAGGCAGCGATGAGTAAAGAGCTTCTCTCAGCTGCACTGGCTGTTCTAGTCAAGACAGCCAGAATGGCTGCTGCTGCTAGCAAGGCAGACAGAGGCGAAGCAAGAGTTAAGGCCCACGTGCACAGTTGCTGAAGGGCATCGGAAAAGGTTTTTCTGTGACCTACAGTAAGCCTTAGCTGGACTGGATGGTCTTTAACGGGTAATGTGCACATTTCCAGATCTTCCCTTCAGCCCGGCCATCTGTGTTTTTCACTGTTTTTTTAAGATGACAATAACAAAGTGCCACTGAGTATTTTCTCGTGAGAAGTATTGTTTGAATGTTCTTGGCCTTGACGTGAGCTCAGATGCAGTGCTCTGCCGTGATTTGTGCCTGCGATGTTTTTAAAAGCTGTCTGTTTGCTCTCCAGCTGCTGACAGTCCCTGGCTGGGGAGTGTTTTTTACAACTGCAACTGCCTGGTCAGGACGTGAACCCGAGGAAATCAATCCCAGGCTCATCTCGCTTTGCTTTGTCAAATAATTTGGTTTTCCCTGATTTATTATTAGACCTGAGATGGGAAAGCTTTGCAATTTCAGGCAATTTGATTCTTATTTAGATCTAAAAAGAGAAACATCAGTTTGGTTGTGAAAGGGAGTGTTACAGGGATGTTAGGATCATAGGTTTTGCAAATCAGTTCAACTTTTTTTAATGACATTGTGGATGTCTCTGATCATTCTGCCTTAATATCTCCAACATTTGAGCAAAGATTTAAACAACTGAAGCAACGTAGTAGGTTAGATCTATTTGAAAAGTGGGACCTGTATTCTGGGGCAGGCTTCTGTTTGTGTCAGAGCTTCTCTTTAATGTGTGATCCAATCAATGTCAACTTCTAAAGGCATCCTTTCCCTGCAGAGGACTGAAGAGTTACTCTTGGCAATTTCCTTTCATGTCATTCAGCAGCTCCAGTGACCCGAAGAAACGTCTTTTCCAGCTTTCCAGCACCAAGTTTAAATTAATCATGCTTAAGCCCCCATAGACCACATCAGTTTCTACATGTTCTGGTCTGTAGAACAGCAGAGAGCTAATACATTTCAGGTGTCATATAGAATCACAGTATCATAAGTATCATAAGTATTCTGTTACAGCCAAATTAACTGTAATTATTTACATAGTAATTAATCATAATTATTAGCACAGAGTTTGTTAAATTATTGTAGATAACCAGGTATCTCATTTACCACTGGCTAAAACAAATGCCCCATACATCTTTGCTTCATGAAAAGTGTCGGTAATGTCTGTAACTATACATGTACTTGAGAGAATTAGCTGTATGCACTGAGACTCAGTTTATTATTTGGGTGGGGTATCAGATCAGCCTTAAATACTTTGGCTTCAAGAGTGTTGTGTACTTTTTTCCATCTTAATAACCATTAACAATCAGATCTCTTCTTTCCTTTCCAGTATAGTTATCTTCATCACAAACTCTATTAACAATCATGCTTTTGTACTGTTTAGTGGTTTCATCCCATGTATGAACTTTCAGTTTTAGGAGATTCATTTATTATCTCTGACCATTTTCTTTGGCATTTTTATCTGTTTTTAGATAAGTATGCAGAGTTTGACCTGAATGATCAAGGAGAGATTGGTAAGTGTGTGACCTTACAGCACATTTAGGTTTTCAATTTATCAAGAATAAAATGTATCACCTCCGGGAACATCCTGATACTAAAGGTGTCAGAGTAGCACTTCTTATTAGAACAGTCACAGTAGCGTTTTGTTCTACACCTGTCACATTGCCTGGTTGCCTGTTCATCTTCTAAATTAAAATGTTTAATATTCCTTTCTCAAAACAAAAAAAAAGTCCCCGTCCCCGTCCCCCCCAAAATAGTAAAACATTGTGTGAGATGTTTTTACCTTTCTAGTTAAGAATAACATTTTAAGAACATTAGAACAATTTTAGACAACAGATACTGCAAGTAAAATGTTTTTTTCTTTGATTTGGAAACGCTGTGTCTCATTCGATTTAAAGTTTGGCTCCCGTCCTTTGTATAGTGACAGGATGTCACATGGTTAGGATCCCTCCTTCACTGTCATGAGGTTAGAGGCAGCAGGTGTGAGTGGCTGATTGCGAGGACTCTGTGCTCCCTCCAGACATGATGGGCTTGAAGAGGATGATGGAGAAACTGGGGGTGCCCAAGACTCACCTGGAGATGAAGAAGATGATCTCGGAGGTGACGGGAGGGTGCAGCGAAACCATCTCGTACAGGGACTTCGTCAAGATGATGCTGGGGAAGAGATCTGCTGTCTTAAAACTGTGAGTGGTGGGGACTCTAGGGGCCACATCTGGGGGCTAGTTTCCAGCCAAAAGCTGCCCTTGAACACGCGTCTGTTTCTTGGTTGATCTGTTGCAAAATCAGCATGTTACTGTCCCTCGGTGGGCTTCTTGGGCGGGTGGGCTTGTGCAGTGGAAGGAAGGCAGAGTCCAGCGCCGTGGGCCTCCTCCTCAGATCCCCGAGCGGAGTGCGGAAACTCCCCGCCGTGCGTCTCCTCCGGTCAGGCCGTCGGGGTAGTTCGTCGGGATGGGTTCTCCAACATGCCGTTGTGTTAGGCGCTTTAATCACAAAAGGGCGTCATGCCAGCAGGCCATCCATAACCTGCAATGGAGAACAACAATCTGGATGTGCTTGGAACTTGTAAACAGAGTAAATATTTATTTGCTTAGTGCACACCCTAAGACAAAAAAAAGTATTTTGAAAAGTTGGCAGTATTTATGTTTTAGTCGAAACCCTGAGCTTTTGTGACCCTGAACCAGACAAAGTTCCCTTAATCCAAACGTGCTAATTGTTTCATGAAGTGAACTTTTCCTTTCCACTTCTTTCCTCCCTCACGTGCTTCTGTCAGCCCCGGGAGTCACTTGACCCGCAAACATGGTTCATTGAAATTGGCCTGTGGGTACAGTTCTTGAGCTTAGAACAGTGTGTTCAGATCAAATGTTTTGCCATTCCATTTTTTATTACACAGTAATCTGCTTTATCTTACAAGACAGTATACAGTATACAGTAGCTTGCTGGTATGTTTCAATTATGCTGTTTAGTTGCCTGACTTACTCTTTATACTTAATTTTTTTATATATATAGTTTATTATTCACTTTTATGTCTGCATTTTGTAAAATCATCCTACTTCTTTTGTCACTTGATTACATGTTTCCCTGCATTCACAGGCAATAACAGTGAAATGCTCCTTCTTCCATTTAGATAAGAGACAACAGAATTTTACTTCCTGCTCATTCTCATTCAGTCTTTGAATGATATCACATTCGTCACCCTTGTAGCAGCCTCCTGGCTCGTCTGACTCATGGAAGCTGAATCAACACATCTGTACAGTATAAGATTTCCACTAGTGTGTGACGAGAGGCTAAGGTGTCAGTCCCCAGAAAATTAAATCACCTTTTGCAATTCCTTCGTAATGAAAAGAGGTGGTTTTTACTTCATCGTAGACTTAACTTGCACATCGAGAGACTGTCATTCAGCAAGGGGTAATTTCACTGACTGCACCTCTCCGGTTGTTGCCCAATACAGCACTGCAAAAGCCTTCCCCTTCCACGGTATCACATGGACAGATATGTAGGACAAACATTGTAGCATGTATAGGATCACACTGTGTGATATCTGAGTGATTTTAATTTGCATTTAGCTACCCAAGGGTATGTGGCATTTACGCCACTTAAGCCACCTGTGCAGGTTGTGTGTGGTGCATGCTTCATAATCCTCCTGTGCATCTATAAAAAGCCCCCAAAGCATGATTGCTTTAGCCCTGCAGCAATGCATCTTTAAGATAAGCTTTTGCAGAGAATCTCTGGTCACCTCTGTCATAGTGTCCCGAAATACCTTTCACCACTGAACCCCACAATAATACCAAACACTTTTGTATTTTGTTTACATATTTCTTTAGTTAAGGTGTCTCTAATTGCTCTAATTGGTTAAAAATGATAATGCTACTAGTTGATGGGCTGCAAACAAACCTAACAAAATTCACATTCTTTCCTGATGATGTGTGTATCTCTCCAGCATCATTCAATTTCAGCAGCATATACCCATTCCTTGCCTGTCTCAAGAAAAAAAACTTTTTTTCTTTCCTGATCCTGAATGTCGGCACATGTTTTGGTTCCCAAACTGTGGGTCCTGTGGGTCCCACGGGAATGCTGTGTTAGTGTCACTGTTAGGCCAAAGTAAGACTAACGTATCCTCAGAGCTTGTCCCTCTCTCCTGAAAAGATTCAAGATCAAAAAGGCTGTTTACTTGCAGACAGACTTATCTGAGCTCACACTGCATGGTTTTCCAGCACCACTCCTCCAGTGCGAGGAGTCGCTATCGAACCCTCACTTCAGGAGTTTTCAAAATACAGGCTTTTTGTGCAGAATTGACATGATCAGAATGCTGAGGCTGTTTTTTTTTTCCTGTTGAATCCTTGCTTTATTGTAGCTGCATCACGTAAGACGTCTTTGGCTATTCCAAAAGCGTAGCTACAGAAAGGAGTACAGCCACTCTTAAGTGATTCTTTAGAGTTGTGAGCGATTTTTTCTGGTTCATTTTTCCCCACTTAAGCTTACTGGGAACAAACATGATTTTGGCAACTGACCAAGTTGGCAATGGAAATCAACAGCACAAGGCCGAGCTTACAAATCTGCGATCAGGTTTAATTGAGTTTGCAGAGAAATTACAGAATATAACACATATTTGTCCAAGACAATCCTGACATGCTGTATGTAGTCCTGGCCTCTATACTAGGCTATGCTGGTAGCCATGCCTGGAGTCAGAGGGTTTTATAAATCCTTTATTATAAAACATATATTGGTCTTGAAATGACTATTTAAAGGTAGAAGAATAATGAGGATTTTGATAAAAATAGAAATTAAAGCAGCTACATTACGTTTATTGATGGAATTCTCATATATAGATAATAGAAAACCAAGACATTTTTTGATTTTCAACATAATATTGCTTGCTTATTCTTTTGTGTGTTTTTTAGAGAACATGTTAAAAGCTCCAGATTTGTATTTCTGGACAGGCAAGGATAGTGTTTCAACATAGTGGTGGGCATGATCTGGTTATGACCATAAGATCAGTGTTGTTTTTCCTGAAGCAGAACTACTGTACAAACTGCTTTGAAGAACTGGTGCACTCAGCCGTATTTCGTGCTGTGTGTTTTAACAAATCCTATTTTTTGTGGTGCCTGTTCTCGGAGTGTGTCAGATAGAAGAGCTTTATTTTCTTTTCCTTTTTGAGCAGCAGTCCTTCAGGCGTGTTGCACCCTGTAGGCCTCCAGGGCGCTGCTCTGAAGCGCTGGCTGGTACAGGCCGGTGTGAGGAGCAGGCCGAAGGAGAAAGCTATCTCCTGAATTACAGAGCTTCCACCACAGCTAATCTCGGATTTCTTCCAGAAATCCTGAAACAGTGAATGGGCATTAAAAATCTATAGATCAGTCAGGGACCCTGCTTGGGACTGATGAGCCCGTGAACCATTGTGCAGGCCACTCGACATACAGTAAACAGAAAGGGAATAGATCAAATGAAAGGAAGCATGGACTGAAGAGTGAGCCAGAGCAGTTTGCATGTAATGGATTTACACATCGAGCTCCAGCAGCAAGGGAGTAGAATAGCTGCACAACCATTTATCTTTAGGGATAAGGGGCTCTTAAGAGCTTATCGAAGCTTTGCAAGAGGTTAACCAAAAAAGGAAAGTAAAGAAGCTCACTCGAATAGAACTGTCAGCCCCTGTGGTTTGTCACCCAGCGATCAATGATGACAGGATCTGGGGTAAAAATACTTTATGGGGGGGAATGATACCCTAATGAACCGGGCAGGAGCTCTCAGCAACCTGGGGCTTTGGGTAATGTAGGTTAATGTTTGAGAGTGAAAATCGTAATCTGGAATCTTGTGCTTGTGCTTCGCTTTTTGCACTGTGGCTTTTGTTGCAGTGTGGGGGAAAATCATAAAAGGCTCAGCACAGAGTCATCAAGAAGTAAAGACTAGTTTTAACCTGTGAGTGTCAATCTTGCTTGCACTGCAAGAGCTTCACCTCTGTCAGCAGCCTGAATACATCAGTAGGTTTGTGTTTATGTAATTGTGTAATGATGCCTTACTGTCATTGTCTGGGATGTCGCCCAGTCAGACAGGAGATACTGTCTTAGGGACTGCTGGTGTACTGAACATGGCTGACTGACTCCAGGATGCTGTATTTATACTGTAGGTTGACCTTGCATACTTAGTTGCTTTTTTGCACATTATTTGTAGGCAATGATACTTTTTATGCCATCTGCCCATCCAACTCGTGTGTTTTGAACCCAAGAATGTTTCAGTATAACAATTTACTCCAATGCTACCTTTTAAAGAAATTCTTTCTGTCTTCGGCTCTGTACATTTCTCCTATCTAAAGTGTCACATAAAGGCTAAAGAGATGTTAAAAGGGCATTCTGGTCTCTCAACGAATAGAGGCAGTCGCTCTGAGTGCAAGCGGAGCTCAGATGCCTATTCAGCACCACTCGGTTGGGATCAGTTGGCCAGATCTCACTCTGCTTTCAACCAATAGCAGTTTCTAGGACTTGCAGGCTTTGTAGTGACATCGTTGAAAGCTGTGCCACTCCTCCAAGTGGAAGTATATTTCCTGTCGAGCACTGTGGAGCTTGCAGCATGTAAAATGGAAAAATGACTCTGCAGATGACTCTCCAAACAGCACGTCTCATTCTCTCATGTGCAGGTATGGCGTGTTCAAGCTGGAGAGCTGAGCCTTAAACAGCTAGCACCTCCGAATTGTGCGGTGGATATTTAATGAAAATGAATTGAGTCTTGGGGTGGAACAGTGCTTAGCATTACTGCCTTGCAGCGCTGGGGTCCTGGGTTCAGTTCCAGACTTCGCTGTGCTATCTGGATGGAGCTTGTTGGTTTGTTCTGCCTGTGTTTGGGTGGGTGTCCTCTGGGTGCTCCAGTTTCCTCCCACAATCAAAGACATGCTGCTGGGTTAAATGGCTTCTGGGAAAACTGGCCATGGTGTGTGTGCATGACTGTGTCTGTATGTGCCCTGTGATGGACTGGCGTCCCGTCCAGGGTGTACCCCGAATCGCACCCCTTTCTACTCGGGACAGACTCTGGATCCCCTGCGACCCTGAACTGGAAGAAGAGGTTAGACAATGGATGGAAGCAAACATTCTACATCCAATAAAAAAATGAAATCCATTCTTGCAGAATCTGCCCTGAGGTTTTTGTTTTCAGATATACTGTATTCAAGAGCATCGTGAAATAGCAGCCCCTTCTGCACAGATCGCGACCCGGGAAGACATGATTGCAGGGACCGCTGAAGTGCACGCCTCATTGTTTTCCTCTCCCGTCCCCCTTGTGTTGCAGAGTGATGATATTTGAAGACAAGGCAAACGGATCAATCTTGAAGCCCAGCGGCCCCCCGCCCAAGAGAGACATCGCCAGCCTCCCGTAGACATGAGGAGCAGCCCAGGAGGCAGGGGCAGCCTGTGGACACACACTTGTCCCATCCTGTGTCTTTGTATCGGTGTGTGAATAGAGCCTTATTGTGAGTCGGGATTCTACTGATGAAGGAGACTCCTTGTAGGCAAGGAACTTGTCTTAGTTTTAAGGAGTCAGCAGAGTACAAAATAAAAACGTAGCTGTGAAGAAACAATGAAAAAATAGTTTTTTTATAATAAGAACAAATGTATATATTTATATTAAGGATAATAAAATATTTTTAATTACAGTACTCCAGACACCTTACACCCCTGTGAACTGAGTTTTGTGCTTTTTATTGAAGTGAATAAAGGCTGTTTTAGGAAAGAAACCAGAAGTAGCAACTATCTTTTAGATCAGTTCCACATAGTGTAGCTATTCAGAGGGAATAGAGCAGTAAATAGTAGCAGTGAGTAGCCAAGGCCTAAATAATATCTAGATATGTAATTTGTAACACCTAGTAAATGGCTCCTGTAATTATACTAGTTTCTGCACTACTTTCAGCGATGTGTTATGAAATATGAAATTTACCAGTGCTGTGTCTTACATTCCATATGTGGAATTCATAACTCTATAGTTCCTTGGACTCCCATTGCATGAATGGAAGAAGGTTAGAGCCCTCTGATTGTATTCCGCCTGGATGAGTCGGGCTAATTAAGGCATGGCGATTATGCTCAGCTTTCTGTAATGAGGTATGATGTTTGTCACTTTGCAACAAAAAAGAAAAAGAAGACCTTTTCTTCTGTGTCACACAGTAAAGTTAAGATGGCAATTAAAATGCTGCACGACTGCAATACAATAAAAAAGCACTGTAGTGCTTCATTAAATGTGGAAACCTTTGACTTTCCGCTGTAAACTTAAGGGCACAGTGTGCTTCATGGGCATGTGGAGCATTTTTTAAAACCAGCTTGCTTTATGTAATGTGCTAAACTTCCTTTTTTGTGTAAGAAGTCTTGATTCCAAAAGCAAACCCTTCCTTGACCTCATAAATTGGACATGAGTAGTTGTCTTCATTCCTTGCTTCCTCACAGTGCTTGCTTATTCCTTTTTAAACTGAAGCAATGGACTAAACTAAAAAGAAAAAGTCTCAGAAAAAGTGGACATCTATTAAATAAATGTTTTACTATGATATATTTCTAGAACGAAATTGTGAGTACTCATTTCTGTACTGTATCTTACTCTCACTGTTAGTCCTGCATTTTCCAGACTCTTAATCCATAGCTTGTCAAAAGCTTCTGTTCCTGACTTTAAGTGAGGAAGTAATTTATGATTATGAGAAAGCATTTTCACTTTGTCAGTATTCAAGTTAGGAATTGGAATTAAAAAGATTATTTGATATAATTACAAGTTGTTTTGTACATTACAATAGCCAGACTGCCCATAGTAAATTCCTTTTTGTAGTACAGTTTTTCACTGAACTCATGAGAAATATACTGAAGTAAATGCTGTTCACTACACATTTTTTTTCTTGAAGAACAGAGGTACCCTCATATGTAGGGTCATCAACTTTCAGCATTTATTCCTGTCTTGAAATCCGCTGGCCTTGAAATGTCTCGTGTGCAAAGAAAAAAAAATCGGGTAACAGTGAAATTGTCTTCTGTGAACGCTTAACTTTGTTCAGAATAAAGACACTGATACAGTGCTGGCTGATTCAGAGCTATAACTGGTTTGTTGCTGTATAAGATCCAAAACTGAATCCTCCCACTGTTTTTATACTTTGTGTTGAACAAATTGCTGCACACCCACAGTCTTAATGAAAAAGCAGGATTGTGTATGGGCTACATCCCTTGACAGTGAGAGTGTTCAGAGATCAGCTATGGATAACCAGATGTTTCGGGATCTTTTTGGACAGGCTTTGCTTTGCTTTCTTTAGGGCAAACAGGAATGACTGAAAAGGAGCACATGGCTGAAATACAGTAGCTGTAAATCGTACGTAAATCCTACATCACTTAAAACTTCTACTATTAAAGTATATAATAATATATGATCTATATATTATTATATAATGCATGTCGCTTGATGTCCCATTATTTGTTTAAGGTGTCATAACTAGTTAATTGGTTTATTTTTAAATATATTTTTCTGTTTTGTTCTACAGTATCTGTGCCTCTTTTCTTATATTAAAAATACATAACATCAACTCTTAAAAGTTTGTAATGTGTTAGTATTACATGTCTTATACTTGTTTTCTCTGAAGCAATTTAAATCTCATGTTCAGTAGCAATTTTAAACACTGTAAAATGCAGATACACCAAAGGAATAAAGCTCAAACTAAAAATGTGTTTTGTTTTGGTGTCTTTTGGTGTGGATGATATCAGTAGGTGATGTATTCAGTGTGTACAGTGTGTTATGACAGTGTGTTATGAGTCATACTTGTTGGGATGAGTCTTATTTTCAGTAGTCACAAGAACATATCACCTAGAACTTTACATATGACAAATTGTTGTATTTTTAAACTGGGCTTGATAAATATACTCATTAATTTAAAGCACAGACCTCAGATCTGCAGAATTTGTACTTAAATAGTCAATACTTCTTCAAAATGATTGATCTTAATGATTCAGATACCAAATCAATGAAACCATATACATAATGGAGATAACAACTGGATAACCTGTAATATACTGTATAAGAGGCCATGTAGAATCATGTTTGTATTCAGTCTCCTCCCGTGTCGGGTCTGAGTTTAGCACTGCAGTCAAATCCCAACAGGTATTTGGGGATCCGTTCATGAGCTACTGTATGAAGTTTATTGCCATGCTTCCTTTTAGACAAGGCTGATATGAATTAATATTTTATGATGAACACTCAGATTAAAAAGTACACCATGGGCATGCCACAGCAGATGTTTATAAGTGTTTTAGGGCAGAATATTGACAGAACTGCATTCCATTCAAATTATTCTCATGATGCGATGAGAATCACAGACTGTGCTCAGACACTCGGACAAACATCCCGGGAAGCTTGCAGATTCCAATCAATGGAATCTGGGAATCACAATGCTGGGATTCTCTCAATATGTGGACGGGTCAAACCAGAAAAGACAGTATTCCGGATAAAAACTAGGTTAATTTTGCTGGGGCGTATGGATCCAAGATCAGACCACTAATTTCTAAATCCAATAATGTAGCGCGTTTGAATTCCCAGCAGTAAACCGGAAGAGAAGACTGTCAGGGTGTGGCCACAGGAAGGTAAGAAGAACCTGAAGCGTGTTTTAGAAGAGACAGATCGGGACATGTTTTACCAAGGCACCTCAGATGACATGACAACAGTGACTACAGAGTACAAAATAAAGGAAATAAAGGTGTATCCCAATAATAATATATACAGTATACATAAGGCACATTAAACACCCCGAATTTGAGGAAGCTCGCTTTTAAGAATAAGGCCTTTGATGAAATGAATGTTTTTTACTAGGTGTGACAAAGCAGACGCCTCTGATGAGTGTTTTAACGTTCTAAAGTCAGTTTCACTCAACAGTCCAGACTGGGTTATCACTGTGGGGAAGTAAGCTTTCAGGTTCTGGTCATTTATGTGGATTCCTATAGGAGTAGTGCAAAATGACAAAGTATAGGTTGATGTCTGTTATGCAATGTTATATTTATTTTTAATAAATGTGTTTATTTGTACTGTTTGTATGTTTTTTATAAGTCTCTCTGTGTGTAAACCACAGCTATTTGGAAGCAAAACAAATTTCCAAGAATTCAGACAATAAAGTATTATCATATCAGGTCAATGAATCAGTCTATGGTATGGCTGTTATTATTTTTGTATGCTGTGAGTTACACTGTCCAATTATGTAAATATTGCACAGGCAAAAAAACGTTTCCCAGCCTACACAGCTCTGTGTTTCAGGCACTGTTTGTTAGGTAGGCTTCACAATGGAAGGGGCTGTTGGGGGCTATTCAGAAAAGAGCCTAATATTTTAATTAGGAGTAGAGGCAGAGAGCTAAGCTCAGCCAGTAGGGGATCAATGGGAAGAAATTAGATGCACACAACATGCTAATGACAGGGGCTGATGGGGGGCAAACAATTGCTGTAATTAAGACACACATCAGGCTGCCTAATACAGACGTCTCTCATTCCCAGAAATGCAACACAAAAGCTACTCCAAACGTGTTCTTATGGGTTGGTGGACAAAACTGAATATTTTCTGTGCATTGAAAGAGAGAATGAAATCACTTCATTTTTGTCTTTTATAGTCTGTTTGGAATGCTCGTGATTTTAAAAGTATAGTATTTTGAAATCAGTATAGAACTACAGGTTTTTAAGGACTTTATACATTTGTAGGACCTATTAAACCCACACAATTGTTTTGTTCCCCATGTTTTTTTGTTGTTCCTTCTGCATACGTTTGTTTCCACTTGTTTTTTTCTTTCATTGTCAAGATGATCAATTCCAATTACAGATGCACAGACTGATTTCAGTTCTGTTTTTAAAGTGTCATTTCTGTTGCACAGGGATCTGATTTGTATGTGTCCCTCTGACACAATGCTAGCTGCGATTCAATTCAGATTAAAGGCATTTCCTGAAATATCTCAAAGTTAAAAATGAGCTAAAAATACTTTCTGGTATTATGACAGTGGATCCTTTAATGTAATGAAACATGCTTCTGTGAAGGAGTAGAACTGCAGCATGGGTTAACCTAAAAATTGCAACCTCAAGACATATTCTTATGCTTTTCTTGTTTAAGATATTTTAATTTTATACTTTAGGACTTTGCTAACACAAACTTAAAATTAAATGCCACTGGGTCCAAATATACATGTAAAGGCTAATTAATGTTCAGTTTCTTTTAAATGTTGGTACCTCGAGGCTGTTTTTTCCTTTGTATATCTTCTTTAAGTAAACAAACTTAGTTGTTTTACTTTATTGGCCATGAACTGCTTCTGGGAATACTCACAATGTTTTCAACTGAGTGTTAAAAAATGTGTCCTCAAAAAGTCTTTTTTTTTTTAGAAGCCGCCTGCACCAGGCATAGTTTTCCATTTAGGGAAACCAATTGCTAAATCAAAACCAGTTTCTCGGCTATTTTTAACAGCTGCTTTGGGATGTAAAAAAAGTAGACATATCCTTGCATAAACTTTATTATATTCACAAGTTCATGTCAAAAACAGCTATTTCTCTGGAGCGTTTTGTAAGCCCAGAGTTGGAAGGAGAATACATTTCTGCCTCACAGAAATATCACTATATTTAAATTTCTATTCTGTTTATTTGCAAACGTAAGTGGGGCACCTTCAACTCATTTTAATCCTATTAGACATGAAACTAGTTTTAGAAAACAAAACTACTGATCTCCTGTTCACACTATTTCTAAGACACGATATCATACTTTGTGGACTGCAGAGAAGTTAGACCACTGTTGAATAATCTCAGTCTTCTAGGGCTGGCATCCTGAGGTGTTTACAGGCATGTTTCAATTACCTACTCATTAAGACCTAAAAAACTTCAGTTCTGATCAAAATAACCAATTTAATTAAATAATTAAGATGAATGAAAATCAGACACTCTGGCTCTCCAAGACTGAGTCTCTGAATCCAGCAACTGGCTTTTTAGATAAAGACATGCTCCTGATACAGCCTCACCTTGCTTTAGTATAAAAGCAAATGAAATGAGATATATAAATAGGTTATTCTAACTTAAACAGCAGACTAATGAGCAGACTGTTGAATGGACCCGGGGAAGATTGAGATGGCTATCTATTGCTCCCGGTTATCTGCCTCGCATAGCAGTGCTGTTGCAAACATGGGTTTCAAAAAGCCAGGCTGTTCATCACGCTCCTGATTAGGCAGCGCAGTTTGGCCTGCAGGGCTCGCATGTCATGTGCAAGGTTCTGGCAGCTCTTATGAAAGAGACTTTAAAACCTTCCTGGTTGAGGTGTAGCTAACAATAAACCACAATGTGCCCATAAAGCCCAGAACACTGTAGCGAACCTGAGTGGTGAAAGGACATTGCAGCTGACTGCAGTGGGTTTATTGTGCGGGCAGCACAGGTCCTTGACCACAGAGTGCAATGGAAGCAGACATTTTCTTAACCTTTTATGCTGGTTTTAGATTATGGCTCTCTGCAGTGTACTACGGCCTTTTGTCCAAGGGTTGCTCTTCAACTAAGGATTTTCTGTTGGGGAATTGTGAGCAGCACTCCATGAACACAATCTAAACTCTTACATGTCTGCATCTTCCCCGTAGGGTCCTTTCCATTACCGCTTGCCATTATTCCAGCAATCTCCCACCTAGTGTGTAGAATACAAAGCCTACGTGTTAGTCTCTTTTCTTCTAGACTAGGGTTTTCTTGACCACGAATGCTTTTGACTGACAAGAGCTATTAGGAAGGGAAGAAGGAATGTACTTGTGCACTCTGGGCTCCACATGTGACTTCTGGAGCCTGGCGTTCACAGCTCTGTGACACTGTAATCCCCTGCTCTATTTTAATTAGCTCTGTGCCACAACGCCGATTAAATGAAAAGAAGAAATTAGATTAGATAGTTTTATATTCAACAGATTGACTAAGGAGATTATTTTCATTATTTAATTTTAGTACAGTCTGCTTGTTTATAACATGATATAATAAGTTAGTTATTTAACCGATGCTTTATTCCCAAAGCGCCTTACATGTGTACCCATTTACTTACATGTCTGGGCATTTTGGTGGAGCAGTCTGAGTGCAGTATCTTTCTGAGAGGTGTAACAGGAGTTCCCCACCCAGGAATTAAACCCAAGCCTCCCAATTATGAGTCTAGACACCTAACTGCCATTTCACACTGCTACCAATACTATAATATAAGCTGAATCCTTGTTAACACTAGAAATAAACTAGAAAGAACTACTATATTATACACAAATAACCCTTTTTACCATACATTATGTAAATGAGGCTCACTGGAAGGAGACTTTACAGTATACAGTATGTGTGCCATATTTTAATACCTATTTACACTGCCTGCACCTTGTAATGTTCTAAACACTAGTCACTAGTTAGAACACTTTGGCTAGTTAAAATACTAGTTTGCAGTAAACTGACAGATCAGAGAATTATTGTTATATTTTACTTCAGTAAAACATTCTGAATACCATATAAAAATAAATAAGGCAGTTACAGGCAAAATTCAAGTACCGAAAACCTTCAAAGGATATTGCTTTTCAACTCAAGGGAATCATACTGTACAATCAAGATCTGTGAATAATGGAAATTAAAAGCGGGAGGTTTAGGACTGGAAACAGGAGGCATTTTTTTTACCAAAATAGTGGTGGGTGTCTGTAACAAGAAAGACAGGAAAATGGGAACTGATCATGTCCCTTTCCTCCTTGGTGAAACTTTCCAAAATAATCAGACCAGGCTAAAGTTGTCTTTAGTTGATGACAGAGTATTAAAAGTCATAATTCAGGAATTGTGTTGCCCACTTGTCTAACTATTCCTTGTTACATATGGACAATATTTTCATCCATTAGGTTGATTTTATATTATAATCAGCAGTTAAAGGCTTTGCAAGAAGGTTCTCTGGAATAAATTATCTACAAGCAGTCAAATGTGCAAGGTGGACTGAACAGCCTTCTCACCTTTGTTAACTTTCTCATGGATTTATACTGTCAAGATATTGACCGTTTTTGTGTTGTACTTTTCAATATTCTGTAGAACATGTACTCAGACACATCAGAGAGCCACAATATTAATACTTCAAAAGTAAGGTTAACAGATAACCAAACAGTAAAAGGAACATTTGGATCTAACTTTAAGTCTAAGTAAGATATTTTAAGTTAACAACAGAACAACAGTCAGAATAATTATCAGCAGGGCTCCAAATGCACATAAGGAAAGCTGTTAAAAAGTTAGGAATATTCAATGCATTACAGCTCCTTAACCTTGTTTCAGAGTAACAGACTTTCTGATTGGCTTTCTGTTGTTTATGGATTGAGTTTTTTTTCTGTTACCAAACTGCATAAACATGATGTCTAATAAATGAAATGGCATTTTAAAAAATGAATCAGAATTTAATTAGACATTTTCGAAGGTTTTTGCAATTAAAATAAGAAGGCTACAGTAGGCTTCTCACTGCAAAACCTGTTGAGTCTGTCCAACCCAGAGTTTTGGAAATGAAACCAACTGTAAAACAATTGCTACAAGCTTATCAGCGGGACTGACCTTTCCAAGTACAAATACTGTTTGTTTTCTTTTATTGTCAGTTAATCAGAAAGCAGTTTGCAGTATTGTTGTTTTGTTATGTTTTTGGTTAAAAAACAATAGTGCTAAAACCTACACATTCAATCTGAATTATTATTAAGATGCCATACAGGAATAAATGTGGATCTATTTTGATCCTTTTTTAACTATATCAGATTTAAATACAGGGATATGAATGTTTTAATAAACAATATCCTGTTTCATATCCAGATAAGCATTCCTCTGACAGGACGTAGTGAAGAATGTAGCCAAGGTTCTTGTTGTAATAACTCCTCCTAAATTACTGAAGAAACAAAACTGCTGAGGTCTAGAGACTTTAGACACATCGACTGAATGAAAATCCTGTAACATTGTTATTACTGTATATGACACACTCAGTAACATGTTTGAATTGATATACACTTATTTGACAAATCACACCAATACTCAATTTATTAAAAACATTACACAAATAGTGTTAGAAAAATGATATTTCCATTTTAAAGCAGAATTTTTTTCTATTCATTTTTATAATGTCCGTTTCTCATTGCGAAGACTGAAGTCGAGATTTTTATTTTTTGGTGTTTCTGTTTCTTTGCTGCATCACAAACCTCATACAGTAGCTAGATCATGTCAGATTTCAGAAAGAGAGACAAATTACTATCGCCTGTTGTTTTGGTGGACTTGTAGGTGGTGGGATTCCCCCTGGACCACAATTTTCACAAACCCTGGTCTAGTCACCAGCGATACTCTGAAAGAACGGCCTTTCTACAGTGATGTTAATCTGAGGTTCTCATTGCTTGGTTTCCAAAGACCAAAGACCCATTGCCCTATTTGTAAGAGAAATGTTGTTAAACCCTCAAAATCTCACCCACCAAGTTAAGTTCCCTCTTAATTTTATTGCAGTTATAGCAATTTTGCACTTCTTTACCTGATCTGCAGTGTAGTGGGGCTCCTAGGGGGGTGAATACAGTGGGCATTTTTATTTTATGTATTAATGTACAGTAATATATACATAATAATAATATATATTACAGTCCATACAGTCTCTCAAGTAATTTCAAATTCTTTGGGTGGAAAAGTGTTGTACAAAAATAATTCTGTACATTGTATTTATTCTGTTTCTTACCTCAATGGGTGATGATTCAAACCAAGTTTCAATACATCACTCTTCTCATTGCACAGTAACTTTGTTACGGTCACTTGTGAAATTTTGTCCCATGAATATCTATCACCATAGATAAAGGCATTACAAATCTAATTATCTAAACAAGTCTAATTATCGGGAGAATTTCTAAGAATATATTGCAGCGCTCTCGGGTTCACGGGGGTATGTGCCCACCTCAGGTCGGCCCCCCACCGCTAGGGACTCGAACCCGGGCCTCCGGCGTCACTCAACAGGGACCCCGCCCGTTGAGCTAAAGGGAAATCTCCCTGAGCCGCCCTCCCTATTCACAGGGAAGGGCGGTGACGTCACCGCGCCGGTAAGCCGGCCCGCACAACCTGCAGTGGCGGCCGTCTGCGGAAAACAACAACAGCATGTTGTTTTCCGTAGCAGTAATGGATCATAATCACATTTATGAGTAACCGTCGCGTACTTCCCAACAGCCTGTAATGAAAAGCTCCGTGAAGTTGCTCCCGCCTACACACAGCACAAACGACGAAACCCACCTCAATCGTTAGTGCAGCGTTTGTGCCGGTTTGTGCCGTTGAAAGTAACTTCCCAGCTGCTTTCGTTCCTTAGATACGTCTTCTTTTTCAGGGGTGACCTTGCCCAGAACCCCTACAACGTCGTAGGGAAACCGGACCGGTCTCAGGCGTTTGTGCCGGTTTCGTTCCCCAGATATAGCGCCTTGTCTTTCCGGTGATCACACGACCTTGACCTCCAGTGACCCCGAGTTCAAGCGTCTGTGAGGGGTGCGAGAGGAACGGCTCTGCAGGTGTGTTCCTCTGTTTGCCCGGGTGGGGGGCGGCGGTGGATTTTGCATTAAATATCAGTGTCCTCTGTGCGTCGGAGTGATTTGTCACGAATATCGCACACCCTAATCAGAAGAGTTGCGGGTGTAGTCTCAAAGAGAAAACACTAGCAAACAATTGCATGTTCTTACCAAGAGGCTTTAACGAGCACGTCTTAATACTTCGTAGCAGTGTGTGCTTTTAAAAAAACCCTGAAATGATCAGTTTCTCACCGTCTCCTTCTTCAATAAACACGCACCAAGGGACGTGTAAAGGCGGGGTCACTGGAGGTCAAGGTCGCCGTGCATGGTTACATGATCAGCGGAAAGACAAGGTGCTATGTCTGGGAACGAAAGCGGCACAAACTTGCACAAACGAATGAAGTGGGTTTGATCGTTTGTGCTCTGTAGGGGGGCCAACTTCACGGAGCTCTGTAAGGAAACTATTAGAAAAACAGCGCCACATTGTGGACTATTTTAGTATTGTGAGTTTTCCAAGTGGTGTTTTATTTTTAACCATTTAGTTTTGTATTACTTTAATTTATGTCATATATTAGCACGTAGCAAGTATTGTCACACACACAATATGTATTTTAGCTCATCAGTTTAAATTTTCTAACAACATTTTCCTGATACATTACACTGTAACTTTCCTGAGGAATTCAATTTTCCAGCCAGGACAAGAGGTTGAAAAGTTTTACATGCACAGAAATAGCTAATGAAACACTTTTAATTTTTTAAATCAATTTTAGTCATGTTTAACACGACATCGTGACGGATAATACAGTGAATTGATTTTCTCAAGGGGAGGCGCCATAGTTTTGAATCTGTGACGTAAGACATGCGACGGATGTGTTGATTCTCAGTCGCACTGAGACAGAAGCCATGATGGTGTCAGAAGACTCATGAAACTATTGCGAATTTGAGTTTCAGACTACTTTGAAACTTAAAACAGTTGACTGTTTTTCTCCTATTGCATTTATTAATTTGCCGTTGCTTTTGCGGTGATACAAGATGAGCGACGATTTGGACGCAATTCCCGAAAGGGAAATGAAGGTAAGTGTTTGAAAATTTGTGAAGCTTTCAGTTTACATTGGTCGATTTGCAGTACCAAGTGCACGACATCTTCGTGGTTTGCCTCTCTTAAGACTTTTGCCGTGGTTGAGTGACAGCTGTGATTGTCGAAACACGATAAAGCTATTCTTAAAAAAGTATTTAGATACTCCTGTCACACTTTCGTATGTCTAGAATGTATTTTCTTATTTTGTAATGTGCTATTTGCCTTAGAGTTATAAGATATTTTTAAGTTAAGCATTCAAATTATTTTCTTGATGAAATGTTAGATTAGGCTTTACGTTTTTTCTATTCCATACCCATTATCTACGAGGATGCCGGCAAACATTTGAGCCTGTGTTGTTTTCACTTTCATTTCTTCGTTTCGAAAGTTCTGAATTTATCGTATACATATGTCAATCCGTCTTATTCCTGCTGGAATGGAAGGTGGTGCTATTTAATAATTTTGCAAAAAACAGATCTTGTTCTTGTGGAATGCTGCCTCTGCGACTGAGGGATAAACTTCATGTCTGAGGTCCACAGACTGTAACGTAACTGTACAGCACTGTCAGTGTCTGTTACTTCAGTAAACAGTTTTTACAAGAGACTTTAAGGAGGACAAAGAGTTGGTGCACGGCTTAAATGCTTTTTATTTGTTGTTTGCAGGATTTTCAATTTAGGCAGATGAAGAAGATCCGCATTTTTGACACCCCAGAGGAGTTGCCGAAAGAAAGGTCTAGCCTGCTTGCAGTTTCCAACAAGTATGGGCTGACTTTTATAGGCTATGACACGGAGCTCAAAGTGTTCCAAACCTGTGACATCGTTGCAGCAAACCGGATTGAGGGCAATCCCAACGAAATAGGTACAGTGTGACTTCAGAGGGTGTTTACTTCTGAGCAGAGTGTGAACATGGATCATAGCTGATTGGTTTCCAGTTAGATTTAAACAATATAGTCAAGCCAGAGAAAATCCTTGCACTTGCCTGTATCAAATTCAGACTTAGGATCTGTACCCTAACATTTTGGTCCAAAATTGTATAGCTCTCTAAAGCCTGTAAAATAATTTTGAGTACTCTTGCATAGACAGGGTGCAGTAAACAAATGCAATATTAAAAACATTTGTTTTTGCTTTACCTGTATGAATTTAAGAAGATTCCCACAGCTCTAAACCAAATCAGATTGCTGTGTTATAGGAGCCTTATGTGTATCCTTGTGCACAATCTGTAAAAGATTAGCATAACTTGTGCTTTTAGTTGTATACAATACTCGTGATAATTATATTTTGATCAATTATGTTATCAGTTTTGTGTTGCTATGGTATGTTCTTGTTTTGCAGTTTTATTGTGGCTGTGTTTCATGTTGATGCAGGAATTCATCTGGATTTCTCTGTTTTTCAGTGGAGGGTGTAAAAGGCACAAGCGTTGCTCTGGAATCTCCTGTGCACCATGTGGCTCTGAGCTGTGACGAGCTCACCCTGTCTGTGTGCACGCTGTCCGCTGAGGGGGGGGTGAAATTGTCTTTCTTTGACGTCCGAACTCTGCTCAATAAGGTAGGCTTTCTGCACTGAAAGCTCCTTCTGTCATCTCGTCTCCCTGGAGCTTTAGAGGAGGTTTTCTGTAAAAGAGCTTTCAAGCATTAATGGGAAAAATAGCTTTCCAGCAGAGGATGGAGACGAGCATGAACCACTGTAGTTGCATGTTTCTTAAAAAAGACTGCGTTTGACTGCAGCTTTATAACACAAAGCAATACATCCTCCCCGCTGGCAGTGAACAGATTCCCCACCTGTTGGCAGCGCAGCTCACTTGAATAGCAGCCCTGAGGCTGAGTGTACCTGCCGTATAGCCTGTCATTCAGTGCCAGCGCTCGTGGCAGCTCCAGCTTTAACGTCAGGAAGGAAGGAGAAGGTCACCGCGTTGACGTGGCCGTGCCTCTCCCCTCAGGCCAGGCCAGAGAAGCTGCCGTTCACCAGCCTCAGGCCGGCCGTGCAGCCGGGGACCTCGGTGAAGGACCTGAAGTGGAACCCGGCCCTGCCCTCCCTCCTGGCGGCCTGCCTGTCCGACGGCAGCATGCTGGTTCTGGAGGTCCTGGACAGCGCCAAGCTGCAGGCTCAGCTGCCCCCCACTGAGGGAATCACATGTGGTGAGCGTGCTCCTCCGTGGCTAATCCGCCCCAAGATTAGTGTGCTCAGCCCATTAAGATGAACAGATCTGTTTAATGGGTTGTGATGCAGGTGCAAGGCCTTAAAGCACTGTTGTTGTATTGACATATCTAAAGTTACATGTACCGTGTGGTAGGGAGAGAGAGAGATTTCCCTTCATCTCTATTTTTGTGATTTGTCAAATTAATATTCTCCTTTATCAGTTGGTGTTGCTCAGTTAAAGGTTGTCAATCCTTCACATCAATGTGTTGGATAAAGCTTGTTGAAGTGATACTGTGGTGAACAGGTTGCACGTAGGGTGTAGAAAGAAAAAACAGTATTTTCCCTGATATTTTTTTAAATATTTAAATGAAGTTAATTGTTTTTTGCGACGCTTATTTTTCATCCAGTCTGCTGGAGTCCCAAAGGCAAGCAGGTGGCTGCTGGAAAGAAAAATGCCACTGTGACCCAGTATTCCCCTGTAAGTTTGTTCACTCATGCAAAAAGGATAAAAAATGCATTAATAATAATTTCTTGCACTGATTCATTTAAATGGCGTCTTGATCTACTTCAGTTTATAGAGTTAAAAGATGCAGCAAAAAAGCTGGATATTTAATACAAGTTAAACTTAATATCTGTTTTTGCACATTTCTTAAAACAAGGCCACAAGGCTGAAACATTCATTACCAGTAGTACGGTATAACTTAACTCTTTTGAAAACCAAGGCAATTTTTTCTCAATTTAATATTATTCTTTTGTGGTGTTCTCAATATGATATGAAGTCTGTTGCCACAAGAGTCATTTACTATGAGATTCTTTCCTGATTTTAATATATTTTAAAAAATGTTTTTTTTCTTAGACCCTGCAAGAGAAGAAAGTGATCCCCTGTCCACATTTCTACAGTTCTGACAATCAAGCTAAAGGTTAGATGATCTTTTTCTTGACGATAAAGTACGCAGCTGATGCAAAGCAAAATGCTCACCATGGAAAAGATCTAAGAGAAATTCAGTGAAGCTGAATTTGGCAGCTCATTAAAGCAATTCTTCTACATGCGTTCCTAAAGCCCCATTTCTATTGATTTACTCATGTATTGCTGATTAAATGCTTCATAAAGAGGCTTACAGTTCGATGTAGTAAGTGAGGATTAATCCTTCTGGTTTTATTGCCCCTTAGACTTCATTGATGCATCCCTGGAAGCAGCAGTGATATTTATTGCCAGTTATAAGTATCTGGTTCAAATAAGTGACAAACAAGGACTAGAATTACATGCCCTGGAGTTAGTATGTATCCCAGTCTTGTTTTGTGTTTTTCGAAGCGCAGCTTTCCTGACGTGAGTGTTTTTGTCTTCTCAGTGCTGGATGTGCTGTGGCTCAGTACCTATGTGTTTGCTGTGGTGTACACGGCTGCCGACGATGCCTTGGAGACTCCCCCAGACCTGGTGGTGGTCTCCCTTCCTGTACGTACAGAAGGCGCCCAGTGTGCCTTACCTCGCTTTTTCTATTGTCTCATTCCCAGGTCTGCTGAGTGCTAACCGCACCTATAGGAAGTTTAAACACAGGAACTTATTTACATACCACGGATATGCATACATACCACAAACTGCGTGACATTAATAACACCCTGCTGAGTTGTTTCTCATTACATCTCAATGGCAGTCACTGCTGACTGAGGATTAATTTTGGAATCAAACATCGCAGGGAAGGTGCGACTTGAAACAGTGTTTTGCTGTATGGTTTATCTGCAGTCTGAGGTTATTTCGGTGTGCTGTTTTCTTCTGTGCTCTAAAGAAAAAAGATGAGAAGCGAGAGGAAAGGTACCTGAACTTCAACGATATTGTTTATGGGTCCTGCGCCGAGAGACAGCACCATTACTTCCTGAGCCACGTAGAAGACTGGTGAGCTTTATACCTGGGTTTAATGTAATATTAATCTGATTTTGAGGTTTATTTCCAACAGAAAAGGGTACTGTATAATTCTACCTCCTTTCATGCTTGGGGTTTTGGGCAGCCTGGTTGGTCTGTCTCCAGTCAAATTAAAGTGTAATATAAACTACTTTTTAATTTTTCAAAGCCATTTCAATTTATTTTCTGTGCTCCCAAACATTTTTTTTATTTGCACTGTAAAACACAAATTAAATGCACGTCACACAGGAGTTATATTGCATTCTGAAAAGGGTAAGGAAGAAGAACACGGCAATTTGCCTGCATAGTCTTGTACTACACCTGAAGAAGCTCCACAGCTAAAACATTGTTTTAGTTGCACTTTGTACTTTTTGGCATGAAATTGACCTCTTTCTGTTCCTTTGAGCTCACCTGCAGACACAGATCCACTCTCAAGCCCCTTTCTTGAGCCATGTGTCTGTTATAAACGCTTGTTTTGCTTAAACGTATACTCTGACTTTGTGTGCAGCTGTGGAATGCATCTTTGTAATACAGTTTGTGATTCTTTTTTAATTGACAATTTCTCCCATTTCCACAGGGACATAGTTCTAGCAGCATCAGCAGCCTCCATTGAAGTCAGCATCATCGCCAAGCAGGATGACAAGGTATCAGCAGCCGTTTTAGTCAGATCGTCGCTGGATTGCCTGTCGTACCGAAACATGCGAGATATAAGCGCTTCAGAAAGTTTTCTACAAGGCTGTGGCCTGAGATCTTTCATCAGAGATGGTGCTGGGATAAACAGCTGAATTTGGAATTGTATTTTGTAGAGATTTAATCCAAGGAATCTGATGAGGTTTTAAGGTGGAATTGTTTACAGCGCTAACCTGTAAAATGTGGCAAAGAACAGTGTGAATTTAAAATGACTCCTGTACTCTTCTTCAGGTTCTGTGACGTTGTAGATAAAGAGTTTTATTGCGTGTGGTGTTTAGCCATTCATTTCTTAGCAGTGTGTGACACTGCTTTATTCTGGTTTTGTTTGTCACCTTCTCCTCAGACAAGCTGGGAACTGTGGCTGTTGGAGGATGCCAGCAGGGCTGAACTTCCCGTGACGATGAACAATGACGACACCCTGCCCCTGGGGGTGGCCATCGATTACACCAGCCAGGAGGAGATCCCTATCAGTGAGTGCTTCATCTTAATGACCGGGACTCTTGTGTCTTTGGGTCTAATTTTAAAACCTCTTTGGGGGGCCAGGGGCTCGGCTCATGAAGACGCTACGCTAGAGCTCAGAGTGTAGTTCTGAGTCTGGTACACACCAGGAGCCGACTTACTCTGTGACAGAGTTTCCCAGGAAGCGGCGCCTAGTTTCTCTGAGGGCAGCTGAAGGCTGACATCCATGTCGCAGAGACTTCTGGGAACTGTCAAGCCCAGTGGATAAACAGTTGGCGATTCCGATGTGCTTTGTTGAACACAGAAAATAATTGGCAGTTTTAAGAATGTCACTGCTCTCTGTTGCAGGTGAGGAGAAGACACTTCCTCCGGCCCCAATCCTGATGCTGTTGTCCACTGATGGGGTTCTGTGCCCCTTCTATCTCATCAACCAGAACCCAGGGGTGAAGCAGCTGTGCACTGTGCCAGTCAGCCTGCCCGTGGAGGGCGAGAGGCAGCCCAGCGCCAGTGAGTCCTTCAGGGTTTTTAATGCAACAGCTTACTGCTTTGAACGACGCATTTCAAGGTTGATGAGGGCATAGTATTGTCTTGTATTCCTACAAAGCAGACGTTTATAATCAGTCTGTGTTGGTGAGGCATACATGCATCAAAATATGAACCTTCTTGGCAATTCCAGCACTAATCCATTCAGTTTTCTCGAGGGAAATGAGCAGAAGTGGACCCTAGATCTTACTGTATTATTTATTATCACCGTACTAATGTATGGTCAGTAACACATCATCGCCTCGGCCTCACAAGCGTCATGAGCACAAAAGAGCATTTGTTTCTTTTTCCATCCCTTCTCGACCCCTAATCTTTGTTTTTTATTTGGCTGATCTTGCTGTAGGTGCTGGCTCTCCTCCACCTTACAGTGCAGGTATACCGGCAGGGCCTCCTGCGCTCAGGCCTCCGGCCTCGACCCCGGCTCCCGCCTCTGTGCTGTTTACCCCAGCCGGGCCCCCTGCTGCGGCTCCGGGCCCCGGTGGCGGTCTGGGCTCAGGGTTCTCCTTCGCGTCCGCCGCGCAGCTCCCCACAGCCCCCTCCGCCCCCTCCGCCTTCTCTCTGGGCTCCCCGGCCTCCTGCAGACCGGGCCCGGCTGCCCCCTCGTCCGGAGCTGCAGGCTTCTCCTTCACCGCCGCGGCCCCCAGACCCCTGTCCTCGGCCCCCTCTGCCTCGGCCTTCTCCTTCAGCGCTCCCGCAGCGAAGCCCGCGGGCGAGAGACCCTCCGGGCCGCCGGTCGGCTCCTCGCCCCTGGGCGGCTTCAGGAGCGTCCCCGAGCCGGCCACGCCCGCGGTGAAGACGAACCTCAGTGAGAGGTAGGGTGGATCGGGGCTGAAAAGTCTCACGGCAACTAATTAAATGAGTGTAATTGCTTATTTAATTTGCTTATCTGTGTAAGTAAGAGACATTTAACCAGGGAAATAACTTCCCATGGTCATTAAAATCCCTGGGCGTTTCTCAGAAAGAGTAGGGGTGTTACCCTGGTGTCCTGGCCAAGTTTCCCCCTGGTCTTTACCAATCATGGCCTCCCATCTCTGAACCAGCTTCATTACTCTCCTCTCCTCCCCACTGAGAGCTGGTGTGTGAGAGGACTGGAGCATCATCCAGGTGGGGCTGCACACTGGTGGGGGTGGTGGGGGAGTCCCCATGACCTGTAAAGCGCTTTGAGTGTCCAGAAAACTATTGTTATTACAAGTTTTTTTCTTTTCTTGTGGAGAGGCTCTAAGGGTTGTAGACGAGCTATGAGTCTTGCTCACAGTCCACAGACAGGGAAAGTGAAGACACTGCCCCTGGCGATCACAGTGCGTTTCTCCTGTCCAGGTTTTCGGCTGTGGACACTCCTGCCCCAGCAGCAGGGGGCCCTCAGCAGTTCTTCACCCCCGCGCCCAAGGCCAGCTTCCCGGGGCCGGTCAACCAGTCCACCCCATTGCCTGGCTCCAGCAAGGCTGCCGCCAGCTCAGGTGTGCTTCTTAAATGCTATTGCTATGTTGCTACATTAATTATTTTGATTTTAAATACATATATGTGCTAAAGGTGAAGAAATGTGTTAATTGACAGCTAATTGTTTTGGTTAAGTGTTAAGAAATTGATGGTTCATGCCTGACCTTTGACACCAGATTGATTGTGGCTTTCCAGGGCAAGACATTGCCATTTCTTTGCAGAGTGTGACTGTAGCGATTTTACTGTGCTTCTGCCCTCTGTCCAGTCCCTGCCCGGCAAGCACAGACTTTCACACCCACGCCGGTGGTACAGAAGCCAAGCTCCTCTGCTCAGGCCCCAGTCAGAACAGCCACTCCTCAGGTATGGCAGTGCTGTGACCATGGACTAAAACCGTTTATTTGAAGAGATGGTATCTTTTGTTTTCCAAGTGCTGAATTATTATTTTCAGTTTAGGATCAACAAATATTTTTAATACCAACCCCTAACTGTTGAGAGCTGACAATCGTCTTGCATCTGCATGCATTCTCAAGCTCACCTGAACGCGCACTCTTTCTCCAGCAGACCCCCGTCTCAGTCAAGACTCAGCTGGAGAAACAGCTGCAGCAGAGGAAGGATTCTGACCCCATCATGACAGGAATACTGGAGGAGGTAAGGACTAGATAAAACCAGACCTGCGCAGAAAAGGACAATTAACCAAATTTCAGATTTTTTTTTTGTGAGTATGCTTCACTTTAATTTCAGGTCCTTGTAATATACTATAACCCTTCTAGTAAAAATGGATGTTTTAGCAGAGTCTCTTTGTTAACAAATGCTAAGCAATGTGAGTGAAGAGTTGCATTTAAAACTGTTTTTATTTCACATGAATTGTATTGGGGAGGCACACTGGCACAATGGTTAGCATTGCAGCCTTGCAGCGCTGGGGCCCTGGGTTCAGTTGCGGACTTGGGGTGCTGTCTGTGTGGAGCTTGTATGTTCTCCCTGTATTCACGTGGGTTTCCTCTTGGAGCTCCAGTTCCTCCCACAGTCTTACTGATGTTTAATTGGCTTCTGGGAAGGTTGGCCCTGGTGTGAGTGTATGCGTGTCTGTTTCTCTGTGACTGCTCTGCAATGGACTGTGGTCCTGTCCAGGGTGTATGCTCCGACTCCCTGGCAACCCCGAATTGGCAGTTAGGAACTCTCTAGAAGAAACTAAGAAGTTAGAAAAGGAATGAATCAATGGAAAGGGCAGAAAATAATGTAATGTCTTCTAGCTTTATTTGTGGTGAGTGTTTTGACCCCTACTTGACTGTGTAACTCATGTAGGTGTTTTTGTTTGTTGTGTGTACCATGTAGATCGCTCACTTCCAGAAGGAGCTGGATGACCTGAAAGCTCGTACAGAGAAGGCGGATTTCAGCGTGGGCAACCCAGGGCAGATGAAGGAGCTGAGGAATGAATCGGAGGATCTTCACACCTTCATCTTGGAGATCAAAGAGACGACTGAGGTGTGCATATCATTTCTGGGGGAAAAAATTGCATCTTAAAACTAGATTAATAAGAAAGAGCAGAGAAAGCAGAGTCACGAGGCTCAGGATTTTACAGCAGTGCTAAGAAACCTAGTTGGGCTGATAAGGAATCCTTCCACATCCAGACTGGTGTCTTTCTGTCCTTGTACACAGTCTCTCCATGGGGACATCAGCACTTTAAAGACCAGCATGCTGGAGGGATTTGCGGGCGTAGAGGAAGCCAGATCGCAGAATGAGCTCAACAAGGATCGGGAATACTTGCAGCTGCTGTACAAGAAGCCTCTGGACCCCAGGAGTGAGGAGCAGTTGAAGGTAATACGAGACAGGATGGGATCCCTGGCTCTTCAGCGATTGCATATGTGCGATGTAAATGTGAAGACATCCTATCAACGTCTTGGCATCCAAGGTTAGGTGAATTAAAACTTGCACTGTAGTTGCAATATCCACTGTTCCTTACACAGGTATCAGGAATGACTAACAAAGCAATTCCATGCTAAAATCCTTTCCCTTCAACCCTGCAAGATGTCCAGTTGTCCGATTTTGCGTTTCTTTAAGGAAATTCGGAGGTTGTACCAGTACATCAAGTTTGCTGTGGAAGATGTGAATGGCGTCCTTGATCTGGAGTGGGAGAAGCAGCTTGAGAAGAAGAAGAAACAGAAGTAAGATGTTTTGCTGAGAGACCTGCCTGTGCAGTACTACATTGCCTGAGCAGTATCTGCTGTAATCGTTCAGCTGTTTTATCTCACTGTTTTGCTTCACTGTGTAATTTGTTTGCAGAATGCTGATGCTACACGTTTGGTAGATGTATCTGCCTAGTATAGCCCTATTAATAGCTTTAATACTATTCCCTCTGTGTTTTGTAATGCGCCACTATACATTATGTAATTGTATAAAGCAAGTCACGAGCCAATTTTATATATAAAAAAGATAATAATGCTTTTGTAGTAAAAGAACAGGTGAATAAATAACCATTATCCTGCTTTTGGAGATCAGATTTTAATCTGGGGTTATAATTACGAGTTGTGTTTCTACACACAACTCTGTCTGCATCCTTCATCCTGACATGATTGGTTGTTGTTTTTTTTCTCCCCTCCTTTTGATCAGGCATCTTGTCGTTCCGGAGAGAGAAGCTTTGTTCAATGCCCTTGCCAACAACCTGGGCATCATCAATCAGCAGAAGCAGAAGCTCGGCTTGCTGGTGAAAAGCTTGCAGGATCTCAGGCTGTATAGCAAGACCTCCCAGCGGAGCGTTTCTGGCCAGGCCTCACCGCAGCCCACTGTGCAGGGGTAGGTCATCCGGATCTCTCCCTTGTGCTGATGAAGAGGCTGCCTGCATCAAGGAGCGCAGGGGGAGGGTGCTGTCACATCATCGTGCCATCTGAAGTCAAATTGTGTTGTTGACCCCAGTCACATCAGGCTGTGAAAACCATGTTTGGAATTCAAAGCGCAGTGGACTTAGATGAGGAGATGCTTGCTAGGTGGTAGGGGAAGGGAGACTTTTCACCTGGTCATTCAATTGTATGTTTGTTTTCCCCTTTTAGGTGAATCCATTTGAAGTATTCAGAAGTATGTCCCTGATCTAAAAAACAGGTCTTGGATTGGATTAGTGTTTTGCCAAAATGAAGTTTTGTACTGAAGCAGCACAGAAAAATTTCGTGCCATAATTTTATTTGATTTTGCAACAAATCGCCAGCTTTGTAAGGCTTCAATGTTGAGCAGTCCACAGTGATGGAGAAATCCGAAACTGTTCCTTATTAAAGGACAGTGACCGATAATTGCGCTCCCTTTAGGGAAAACTGTCTTGCTGAAAGATCAGTGCTCTTCAGAGTAATGGTAATTACGGTAAAATCTATGGTAAATTGTAGGAAGGTTTAATATTGTTGACTGCTGCTCTTTTAATATTGTTACAATTACAACTACAACAAACACAGCTTGACTGATGTTGCTTTTTTCTGCAGTTTTAACACTCCCCCGTGAAAATCTGTGTTTTGCAGATTGGATAATGAACTGGAGAGTTTGCGCCGTGCCCTGCTGAAAGCCAGTTTAGAAACCAGCCCCAAAGCACCTTCCAAATCTCCAGGTAAAAGTAATTCACTGAAAATATTTCCAAACGAACTGCAGTCTTCCCGTTTACATAAACAGCAGAGAAGGAATATGTTAATGTGCTTTTGTACATTCTTGTGTTTTTTAGTATTGCAGAGATTCCAATTGCCAGATGTAACCTGTAAAGCATTAATAATGACAAATGATTGTTTTGTTTCTTTATAGGTGTTTTGCTGTGCAAATCTTTCTTGCTGTCATTTCTTTGTCTTTATTTCAGCTAAGATGTCTCCAGTGAAGCAGTCCCAGCTGAGAAATTTCCTTTCCAAGAGGAACACCCCTCCTGTTCGATCCACAGCTCCAGGTACAAATAGCTTGTATCCATCGGTTGCTGCAAAATAACCCCTTTCATCCAATGGAAAGTCAACAAAATGTAAATGATCATTACTGCTATATTATAGCATTATACCCTGATCGGCTTTACGCTTCAGTATTGGTGAAGTAAGAACAGATTTTTACAAGCACAAACAGATTTTGAGATCATGTATCAGTTGTTAAAAATGTGCATGCAGAGTCAGCTGGGTTGTGCTTTCTTGAACAGCAAACCTGTCCAGGTCAGCCTTCCTCTCGCCCAAGTATTTCGAGGATCTGGATGACGTCAGCTCCACCTCCTCGCAGTCCCAAGCCCTGGAGCCCGAAGACCCGCAGGCGGAGGAGCTGGAGGAGAGCCCCCTGTCTGTGCCGCGACACCCCGCTGTGGTCCGCACGCCCTCCATCCAGCCCGGCTTCACCACCCAGTCCACCCCCTTCAGCAAGGTCCACGCGGGCCTCGGGCCGGGCCCTGTCCCTGGTCCTGGCTCCATCCTCAGCCCAGGTCAGATTGTAACACGAGCAGCTCCCTCGGCTTTGCAGAAGTGCAGGTCTGCACAAGGGGCAGTGGTGTAGCGAACAGATTAGCGAACCAGCAGCATGCTGGCGGGCTGAAATGTCATTACGATTCAGTACCAGAAGCAAAGATCGGATTACTCCTGTGAAATCCAGCTGAAGCCTGCGTGACTTGTTTTGTGGGTGCCACCAGTTTCGTCTTTGTGACTTAAGGAACGTCTTCCTGGCACATGGCTTTGCCAGTGCCCAGTTTAGCAAAGGTGTGCCTCCGTGATGAAGGAATACTTCGAAGCGGCACAGTGCTCCGGGATTTTTCATTTTTTTCCTGCTTTTCTTCAGTGCCGACTCCTAAGATCAGTGCTGGGGGTGCGGACAGCACGGCTCTCGCCACGAAGACCGTGAAGCACGGCGCGCCGCCGGCAGACAGGGGCCTGGCGGTCCTGGTGCCGGCCCAGCAGGCGGCTGCCGCGGCCGCCCTGCGCAGACAGATGGCCAGTCAGAAACCAGGTAAGCGGCCGGCCTGGGTCAGAGCCCAGCGGGGCGTTTCGGGAGTGACTAGACCAGCGTGCGAGTGACGCATTCCTTGTCAGGGAGAGCCAGATCTGATCGCTCCTGCTCTGGGTCTGTGGAATGCGTGCTGAGTGGGTTCCATTTGAGGTTTCTTGCCAATTTTATACATCTCTTCACGTGAAATTTGCATCACGAGTGTAATGGCAAAGATATCTCGGGTTTTAAATCTGCTGACAAAAAAAATCTGCCTGTGGAGATGTATGATTGGATGTTTAATCTGTCCGCACTCCAGAGCAGAATGTTGCTTTACAGTTGAGCCTTGTGTGCACAACAAATGCAGTGCAGGGCATCTTGCCAACAGGGGGCGCAAGCTATCCATACAGCAACAGAAGCTTGGTGGAGCTGTCTTTGCTGTATCTGCAAGGTCCTTTGCTGTGTGATTAGTCTTGACAGTGTTACCACAGATGCAGCTATTTCATTCCACTGTCATGCAACATCATTATTACTGCAAATTGCTTTGCTGCTCTGGCAGTACCAGGAGGAGGCTGAAATGATTTGTAAAATAATGTCTTCCATCTAAAAGAAAATATTCAGAATAACTAGAAAGCAATCTCCCTCCCTATTTGTTATTTTGCAGCTTGAATGTTTTTAACATAAATATATGTATTATAGTTATTTCTGTATATGAATAGATCTGGATGATAAGAATCAAAGCAATTGTGCTCTGCAAGCTAAATGATTTAATGTGTAGATATAAGAAAAGTAACAATCTAGTGGAGGCCATAAAGCTAATTTAGTTTATTAGCTTATTGATCTAGATTTCGTCTCCATGTTTTTTTCTCAACAATCCCAGACAAAGATTTTTGCAGTTTGGTCAGGTTATCTATTCTAGTTTCTTTAAGAAATTCCCCCTAATTATTATCATCATCTTCATCTTTAATACCATTATTATCTTCGTTTTGTCTCCATGTCAGAGCCCTTATTGGCATGTAGTGTGACGTCTCCTGTGATTGGCTGGTTTTATCTGATCGCCTACTTTGGCACCTGTGACATTGAGTTTTAATTCTGCTCCATGTTAAACCTGGTCCTCCGTGTGGTAAAGTTGAGTTGCTCATGCCATCACAGTTCTGTTTCTGAAACAGAAATATTAAAGCCGAGTGAAGTATTATACATTTATAATGCAGCTGATAGAGAGGTTGTGTCATTCGTATTGCATGCGTAAGTTCTTTGCTAATGTTCATCACCTCCAATTTTGTCTTTGTCTGATTTTCTTTGCACTGATTTTTAGCTGTCAGCACATCCCTCACAGAGTCCACTCTGAAGAACGTCCCGCAGGTGGTGAATGTCCAGGAGCTGAAGGACAAAGGCCCAGCCCCGCCTGTGTCAACGGTCATCAGGTGAGTCCTCCGTCCTCGGGTATCAGGTCTGTAGGACTGGAGTAGACCATCTTCCCTACCCTTCTGACTGCTGCACTTCACAGCAGCTCATGGAGTTGATAAGCCCTCTAAAAGAAGGGATTATGGATCCATTTCAGAGCTGCTAAATTAAAACAAGAAGACATGTGACGTCCATAGTATTCACAGATGTATGAGTTAGTCTTTTAGATCACATCTACGACACATCATTCCAAGAGGCTGCCAGTTATTAGACTTTACTGCTCTGGTGAGCAGGCTCCAGACTTGTTTTCCAACACTTGTTTCTTTTAGTGAGTAAATGATCCACTTGTGATGAAATGGTGATTTCTCAATACATTTTGATTTTTTTAAAATCTTTGTCCATCTCTCGAGCCTTCCTGAAGCTTTTGAGTAAATGTCTCAGGGCTTGGTTACCAAATAGAAAGAAACTGCTTGTCATTGCCTAAGTGGAGTGTATCGAAGGCTGGTTTGTGCAGGTGAATGTGAAATAGCTGCAGTAGTGGCGGTTCTTTAGAAGTTGTAGGTTCCGTCACTTAAATGTTTTCATTAAGCTATAGTGAGTATGTGAGTAACTAATGAATTCACTGCATTAAAAGAAAGACCGCATTTTTACAGAACTAGAATAGTCTTGCTGCTTGAACAACTGGGGCAATCCATCTGAGACGACAGAATGCAGGATAGTTAGGTTTCGGTATATCCATTTAGCCAGGCTGATTTTTAATTGCCATTTCAGTACCGACTTTGCAGTGGATGCGAACGGCTGAGTAAAGTGTGCACTGTATATTTGAGCTGTTCCAGTTTGAAGCTCTCATTTTGCTCTCCTTGTTAACTAAGTTTGACAGTTGTCCTGCTTTCCAGTACAATTGTAAGACAACAACTTTGCTAAATAGAAACTTAATTAAAATTCTTTACTGGGTCCATCAAGTCCAAAGGCTGGGCAGTTAATTCTGAAGCCCGCTGTTGCGTTAAGATTTTTTTCTCACCAATTTTTTTAACGTAAAATGAGCAGTTCACAGCTACCGATATGCACATAAAGAAAAAAGAGTTCACTAAAGATAATATACAAAATTTGGACCAATTGTATTTCCTAGTGAATGTCAAGTATTTTAGAAGGACAAACATGTTTTGTTCTAGGTTTGTATATTAAACAAAAGTGCTTCCCTGCCTGTGTGCAGATGGGCTGGCCTAGATGTTGAGGTCAGCTCGGTCTTGTTTGCAGCTGGCATGCTTAGATGTGAGCCTCCTAACGTACCGTATGGTAATAGCAACAAGCAGGCCATGAAAAAAGCAGTAGCTGGGAGCCAGGATGCTCTTTCTGTTTTGCTTTGCTTCTCGAGATTTGACGTTTGCCCTTCCTTTTTTTCCCCACTGTTACTCCTCCAGAGGGTGTGTAGAAGAAAATAACAGCAATCCTATTCCTTCATGGAAAACAAAAACAAAACCTTCCAGACTTTTTTCGTAACATCTTATGTTAAAAATCTTTTAAATGTCTGACGCCTGTTTTGATGACATTAGGGGAACATTTAATTCTCTGGGGTTCAGGATTTCTGTTTTTCTGTATTCTGTTTCCTGGGGTTGAAATACAATAGTACCATTGCAAAATGCTAGTGCCCAGTGTTGGCAAACTGTGTGTCGTACTGCTGGGGTGCAGCTGTTTTAGTTTTCTATTAACGCTGCCCTGCAAGGCAAGCAGACTTAGGCATTGACTTAGGCATTGCATCGGCATTACAAATGAAGATAACTTTGCCAGCTGTTCCTTTTTTACAAGCAATGTCAGTGAGTGAAGAGTGGCATTTAAAACTGTTTTTTTTATTTCACATGAAATCAATGGGGGGAGGCACAGTGGTACAGTGGGCTGGGGCTCTGGTTTCAAATGTGCACCTGCAGTGCTGTCTGTGTGGGGTTTGTTTGTTCTCCACTTGTTCTCATGGGTTTCTTCTCACAGTCCAAAGACGTGCTGGTAAGCTAATTCGTTTCTGGGAAAAGTGTCCCAGGGGTGAGTGTGTGTGTCTGTGTGTGCCCTGTGATGGTCTGGCCTCCCGTCCAGGATGCACTGCTGTGCCGCCCTATATTGGTAGAAGTGGTTCGAAGGTGGTTGGAGGGGATGGGTGAATTACGTTTTTTGTCAGGTGAACACGGCAAAGGTTTAAAACCAGAGTGGGCATCTTCAATACTTATTAGTGAATCAGTTCAGATTGATTAAGTCAATTTCTTGAATCATTGCCACAACCTCAATTCCAGCATGGGACAGAACTGTCCTGCCTGCGCCCTAATTAACGGCTTTTTCCTTGGTACTGCAAGCCCACAGCTCGCCCAGCAAAGCTCAGCCTCTGATGGAGGGTGGTGGACACAGCTTCGTTAGCCCTGCAGAGACGCAGCTTCCCAGTGTGCATCAGGAATCAAGTGTTATAACCGGCCCAGAATGTCTTGGCCAGCTTCACACGGTCAGCCTTGGCAGTGCTTGAGCATTTGAGCTCCATCCCTTAAAGAATCCTGGTTTCCCTCAGCTAATGACAAGTTTGAGTCAATGATCAATGGCGCCCTGTGCCCATTTATCTTTATAAGCACCGGCCAGCTCCCCTCTGCTTTTCATTTCTTATTGGAAACAGCACTCCTATAAAGTGGAGTGCCATTTTAAGTTCTCTATTCAAGTTATCTTGATGGGCTCTTAACTTTAATTAAAACATTGATTATCTGAAGGAGTGATGCTGGAATTCCCTGGGGTTTGGCGTTTTGCCATGCACTTGGGTTTTATTTTTGTCTTGTAGTGCTGTATTATGGAAGACCAGGCACTACAGATGTCATTCAGCATGATGGTAAAAATGTGCTGCTGTCAGAATGAGAAAATGTGCTACCGTATCTCGGGCCTGCCTTGTCATGCAAAGTTCAAATACCTGGTTTCCACTGTCCAGCACATTGTTCCTTTTTAACATCGAGTTTGTAGACTTGACAGCCTAGCCAGGCTCCACTTGCTGTGCTGGAGAAGTGTACTGTAAAAGTATTAACAACTAATTTATTTTTTAAATTATAATGTAAAAAAAGCCCTTTGTAAAGAGCTGTCCCATATTTCTTTGGGATAACTGCAGGAAAGCAGGGTGATATTTATGCTATGTGGGAAAGCCCGAGGTGCCGAAATGGCTAAAACCTGGTGCCGTCCACTCGCCCACTTTCTAAACACTTCTTCCAGTTCAGGGTTGTAGGGCAGCTGGAGCCTATCCCAGAAAGCAACGGGCTCAAGGCAGGGTACACCAGTCTCTCGCAGGGCTCACCCACTCACCCACTCAGACCAGTGCCAGCTATCCCAGAGAAAACTCGCACAAACACGGAGAACGTACAGACTCCACACAGACCACTGCGCCACCATGCTACCCTCATACCATGTAAGTAAGTATTGAGTTGATGGGCGCTATGATATTAGTGAATAATAATAATAATTTTAATAGTGTTTCTGTGGACACTCAAAGAGCTTTACAGGTAATGGGGACTCCCCTCCACCACCAGTGTAAAGCACCACCTGGATGATGTGATGGCAGCCATAGTGCACCAGTACACTCACCACACATCAGCTAACAGTGGGGGGGGGGGACAGAGTTCTCCTTTTACAGTATAGTGTCCCTCTCACTATACTGGGGCATTAGACCCACACAGACAGCAGACCTCACTAACACCTCTTCCAACAGCAAACTTCACTTTCCCAGGAGGTCTCCCATCCAGGTACTGACCAGGCTCACACCTGCCAGTTGTGAGTTACAGGGTGATGTGGCTGCTGGCAAATATACAAAGCTTTGAACAGTGCTGCATGAAAACATATACTTACTGTATACTTGTGTGTATGTGTGTGTGTTTGTATATGTACCGATCTTACAGTGTGGGCACTCTGCAGAAAGGGGAATTCTTTATCCGGATTAGGGGTTAGACTGTTTTGATAAAAAGTGGTTTGTTGTCTGTATGCAACGTGTATCTGGGAAGGACCCATTTGGATCCTGAAGGCTGTTCTGTTCAAAAGCGGCCTTGGGAAAATCTAAGCATTATGAAGCACAGGAGCTAACCCTGAGATGAAAACCTCTTTTTGGAGGGCAAATTGTGTACCAAAATAAAAAAGAAGGTTATCTGACCAGGATAATAGAAGGTTAAGAGCCCTTCCGGACTCCAAGGCCTCATAGACCCGGGTTTGGACACCACAGCTTGATTAACAGTAATCGTTCCCAACACTTCCCGACTGGCAGTGTGAGGCAGAGCAGGGTTAGCAGGATCGATAGCGGGATTTGAGCCTCCTTCAGAACTGCCCTTTTTAGTGTTTTTCCCTTTTTGATGGTGCTGCTGTGTTTTCAGAGGATAAGAGCTTTTAAATCTGTTTTTGAGGAATGAAAAATGGCTGCGCTTGTACATCCCCAAGAAGGTTCGCATTATTACGTGTTTTGAAGGTGCTCCAAGATCTTCGATTACATAATTACAGGATTTCTGCTTCTATTGGACCTATTTTGTTCACCAAAGCTAAGATCGACTTCATTTCCTTTATGCCATTAGGATAACATAGGATAACAGTATTTTATCTTTGAAGTTTTGCATTAAAACGTAACTTAGCAGAAGAAAATGTTGCATAATTTGACATGCAGTATCATATTACATAAAATTCCTTTATGGGGGAAAAAAATCTTTCTTCCTTTTTTAAATTTCACAGCAACATAACTTAGTCATGCCAGACAATAAGAAAAGAAAATCGAGAAACACACACGGATTTGAGGGTTTTCTGGTGGTCCAGTGTTGCAATACAAGTTCAAGAGGCCCAATATCACTTGAATATTTCTAATTACAATCTTGGTCAAATGTATTTTTTCCATTACATACAGTCTATTCATTCTATGTCCATGGCTTTTTTCCTTTAGTTTGCCCTAAAGTCTGCCACAGTAGAGCATCCCAGTGTTTTGAGAGTTTAGTAATACTATTTAATAAAAGATATATTAATTAATAATAAAGATCAAAAAGTGGCGTTGTAGGTTAACCTCTGCAGCCTCAGCTTCTGGGTCCTGGGTTTGATTACAGACCGAGGTCCTCTGAGGAGTTTTCCTCCCTCCTTCTAAAGATTTGCTGTCTAGGTTGATTAGGTTAATTAGTGTCTCTTAATAGAATGCATGTGCATGTGTGTTTAAGTGCCCTGTGGGCAGGAATAAACTTTCTGATAATGGATGGATGGTTTTGACAACCTGATAAAAAGTACAGTGTGTTCCCTTTTTATCAAAACATTGCTGTCTCTATTGAATAGAGCACCTCAAAAGCAACTTAAATCTCGGGAAAGGGAGGCAATATTTGTCTAAATAAAACTTAAAACTACTTGTGAATAATTTTCCAAGCCACCTGATAGAGCTTTTAGTGGTGTGCAGATTTAGGATGCTATGTACTTTTTGAGGTTTACTTTGTTTGCCCGGTATATTAGATATTTTACGTATTTCTTGGTCACATATCATGGGGTTTCCTTACAGTTCTTTGCGAAGTAAGTGACCTGTAGAGAATAGAAATGAGATCCAGAGAATCTTCTTTTATCGCTTCACAGCATTTATTTAATGCACCTGCTTGGTTCAGTGATGAAACATTAATAGGGACCTCAATTATTTAAAAGAGGTAGGCTAACCTAAGATACTTCATATAGGGCATTAAGCACAAGAGCCATTTCTTGAAAGAAGAAAGGGTATCAGCTTTCGCAGCATGGCTTGATAGTTTATTCCAGACTCCCGAAACCCTTTGTGTATAAAAACGTAACTTCTGTTCTCAGTTTTAAATTCACCGTACTGTACGTATTCACTTTTGTTCTCTGGTTCAAGATGTACTTTTAATTCTGGAGTCTTCTGGAAAGGCATCATCAACCTGTAATAACAAAGAAGTGTCCCCTTAAGAGGACTCCTGATCATCTGGATTGACTCCTCACAAAACCTGCTTCTTTTTTCCAGAATTCAAACTGGCCCTACTTAGAAACCATGTAGCCAATTAACTCCAAACCTTGCACTCATAGTGCTGGGTCATGGTAGTATGTTAATATGTAACTACAAATGGCCCACAGTAAATTATAAAAATGACAGCTAACCTTTCTGACTTTTTTATAAATTTAACACACGTACCAGTTGAACATTTGGCAGACACTGTGTCTTGGCTCGTGTTTTGCGCATGTGTTTGTGAACAGTAGCCCAAGCCATCTTAGTGTCAAGGCGAATGTTCACGCAGCCTTTCCGCAGTAGTCTTGTACGAAAGCCTTTTTTTTTGTGCTGGGGGTGGGGGTCGTGGATATTTTAAACTCACTGCTAATTCAATACGTGGAAAAAAAAAAAGATAAGGGCCGTTTCTTTTCTGTTCTCGGGGGAAGCTTCCTGGCTCGGCTGCACACATCCTGCAGCGCCCTGCTGTTGACGTCACCAGACTTCCCATGTTCTCCTTCGCCCTGTAATCAGTCTTCGCAGGACCGCGGCGTTTCCGGCACTCCCTGGCGTGCTTGCAGCTCGGGCTGACGCTCCATGGGCGTGAAATTGCAGTGTTTGTTGTCCAGCTCCAGCCGTGTGACTGGTCTTATGAAGTGTTGTTAAGCTGCGCCTGCCCACCTCACCACCCCGTGTGCCAAGTAAATGAGTTCAAATAAATGGTTCATATCGTACAGCTCATTATTTAGTTTCTTGCACAGTTCATGGGTTCTCATCTAAAGAGCTCAAGCTTGGTCTCTCTGTGTATATTGCAAGGATTTGCTCCCAAGAATACTCATTAAAATGCAAATGGAATGTTTTAAGACGCATATCCATTAAGGCACTCGACTTGTTTGTATTATAAGGTGGCAATACGGACGTTTTTCATATTGGGGCCCATCTGTTTCACCTTTGCATCCAAAAAAGTGCATTTTTCATTATTGCTTTTGCCCATGAGCTGTACAGTCCTCATTATTGAACCGTGGGGTTTAAGCACATATTACAGTGAACTAAGGGAAACCCTGCTTGCCTGCAGTAACGACTACTAGTAGGGCCGAGTAGCTGGTAATCTTCATTTCACCCTCCTGCAGGGTAAATGTTAGGGGTGGAAAGGAATGTGTCAGTCTGCCTATAAATGCCCACCTTTCTCCACCTTCTCCTCTGGTCTCTGCTAATAGATCAGAGCCATGAGGAGGAGAGCTGTGATGCTCTGCTCATACTGATGGCGTTTTTCAGATGTGCAAAGAGAGACTCAATTTAAAGAGCTGCTGTGAAAGAAAGCAATAATCTGTGCTTCCTAATAGAGAAAAGCCCACTGGTATAGACTCATTAAAGGTCTTTAGCTTAAAAGCACAGCATGCACAGCTTCACCACATCACCACATCAGAGAATCTGAACAAGTCTTTTAAGAAAGTTGAGATATCATACTTACTATTGACAGCTAGAAATGTTTCCAGAAAGCACCAGTTCTGTCGCACAGATGCTGTGGTAAGAGTTTCTCCAAGATTATTGATAGAGGATCATGCCTTCACACATGCATCCTTCATCGGTTGTTTTTAACTGTGAATTTCTGCATCTGATGTAGAATTTATCACCTTTTCAGGTCACTACTTTTTGAATGGAGTCGCATGAATGCTCACTGACATGCATGCATGTGATGCTTTTTAGGTTAAACCATTATATTTCCAATTCTCGGCAGTCAAATAACTGTCATTGCAGTTTTTGATTTTGTTTGTATTGTTATTAAAAGCTTCTTTAGTTCTGTTATTAACATGCTCGTCCACCATTTTCTCTGAGCACTTGAAAATTGTATTAATACAGGATGGCCCCCAGGCAGTTTTTAAATTGACTGTTCTGACAATAACCAGAAATCCCTGAATTGGCCTCATGGGTTCTTTATAATCTAATTTGCCTTTGGGTGGAAGTGGATTTTTCTGTTGGGTGACATGTTAAAGCTGCCACTGGAGTGATAAGGGTTGAGTCAATATGTAGTGCTGTCCTTAGGATCTGTGGTCTGCAGGCTTCTTTCTCTTTATTGTAAAGACTTGAAAGTCACTATGCTTGTGTTACAAATGTGAGTTTGCACTTGGTTAAATAAAATAACCATACTGTTGGTACATTTAGTTTCTGTTTTGCTTCTAAGAATGCTAACCAAAGAAAGCTGCACAGGAGTTAAGAGGCTTACTCAGTCTTTTTATTTGTCAACTGGTGGTGTTGAGAGTGCAGACCATACCACACCAGAATAGTTCATTAGCTCAAGTCCATTTATGCACAACATACCTGCATTTGCTTCTGATGAATGCCTTTATATAGCTGGACGTTCAGAGTATTACAGTGCCGTGATATTGAACGCCTAATGGGTTGATGCAGCAAAAATATCTTGCTGAACTTGCTTGCTCTTAATTAATCATTCAAACAGCTATAGAAGTGTTCAGGCCTATATAATGTGGTGCGTGCAGTCTCCGCTGCATTTCTATGAGTCCTTTGCAAAGTTCACATTCCCTGTAAAATGAGCAGTCTCTTGAGGGGAGAGAAAGTGCTTAGGTGTTGTTCATTCTGCCAAGATGTCTCTCCACATATTTGCTTTTATATTTCAGCTTCTGGTTCCAAATAGATGAACTCTCTTCTGTAGTTCTGCTGGAACAGCTTGACTCATTCTCGCACTGGGATGTTGTTGTGTGTTAAATAACTATGTACAACAGGGTAACCCCTCTCCCATTTCTTATTAGAGGACCCAGGCTGCTTTCCGCTTTTTTTTTAGCTCAAGAAAACCGCCTTTTCAGGACCATAGAGTTTTCATCGTCAGATGAGCTCATGTTGCTGCAGTCAGGCAGTGACTCCAGTTCCACTTCATGCCATTCCAGGGTCTTGATTATCTGATTGATCTCAACAACAATTCATTATATAAGCTAATAAACCACAGGTTAGATCAAAGTCCTGGAATGGAACTGGAAGTGTCCAGGGATGCAGGTCTCTGTTGCATGATAGTATTCTACCCCTTTATGTTAGTATTTGCTACTATTATGTGCATGCAGTTTTAATATTGTAATGTGTGGCTACAAGCAATAAGAGAGCTGCGCACATTTATTTGGTTTTAGCTCGCATTTAATAGCATAGATAGTGGTAACGGAAATCTTGCTGTGCTAACTTTGGCCTGCTCTGTATTCTCTCCGGCAGCTCATCTGTTCCAGCTCCAGCTGCTCAGGTTGTCCAGCAGGTATTGGCAACGGTGGCAACAAACCAGGCAAAACGGGTAAATGTTCTGTTTTTACGCTGCTGCTTACTGGCTACATAAAAATCCACGACTGTGACTGCTGGCAGAACTGTCAGACACTAGACACAGGGTGCAGATTTATTCCAACAGGAAACATACATCACATGAGCCAGTTACTAATACTATCATTGAAATACTAGTGTAAAAGCTTAAAGATGTGTTATTAAGAGAGGTTTTCAGTGAATTAGTTTCTGGCTTGTCGTGTATCGTTACTGAATGTGGAATTGCAGCCATTTGTTACGGTTTGTTTTTAATTTGGAGTTTTTGTAGTATTTTTGTCTTATTCTCATTTTATTTAGACTCAGAATTCATCCCAAAATACACTGAAGGCTGCAGGCCCAACAACTGGCAGTTTAACCTCTCTACAGTCTGGCTTTGTTTTTGGTAAGTGTGCATCCTGTTTCTTTTTGTGTTTTCACTAATGCCTTACGGGCAAAAGACAAATACCGACTTTTTTCTAAACTGCTTCTTTGTATTTTATTTTTAAAACTAAATGTAGAAACAACCGCCTAGTGCAGTCCACTGTAAATATCCATAACCAAAAAGAGCTTATTATGTTCATGCTTAGTCTTGCCCACACAAGATACTACAAAACAGTCAAGGTGTGCTGGACAAATCATATTATCATCAACAGGTTACTATCGAGTAACCTGTTCATTTTTGTTTTGTACTTCAGCTTTATATTCTGCAGTCTAAGTCTGCTTTGTCTTCTCCGTCTTCTCAAATGCACAGCTACTACTTTTACTCAAGCAAGAATTACACAATCAGATTATATGACTTTCATGTCTGTTTTTATAGTTTGGAGATGGTTCTTTTTACTTCACATAAAGATGTGCACTTTAGCGATTGATCTTACCACATGTACCCTGCATAGCCCCCGTACCACAATTGCAATGTAATTGTAGTTCCCTAAAATTTAAAAAGTTTTTCCATTGATGCAATTATATTCTTTGAGCAATTAAAAATACAGCAAATAAGTGCTGGAATAAGTAGCATTTTTTGAGATTTTAGTACCACTCAGTATACAGTATATAACATTGAAGTATCTGATAACTAATAAAACATATAAAAGGTCTGTTTTTATTGATACACTTTTATTTCCACCAAAACGCATGTAGCAAAATATCACTTGTTTTTTTACAGGCAATTGCAGCATCCAACATTTAATAATCTATTTTATGCTAATAAAAATAGCCACTACAAAGAACTAGGTAGCTTACAGAAGACTTACAAATACGTGGTTCAGAATTTGCAGTACTACCATCGAAGGTCACTATCATGTCTGTGCTAAAGTGCGAGTTTGGACTGGGAAATACTTATGCGTTCGTTCTCACATAACTGGGCATTTTCTTGGATGTTGGAGAATCAGTGGTTAATGCAAATTTGCAGTTTGAGACTAACAGAAGAGCAGTGGCAGCTTTCAATTTGTGATAACCTGAATTTAAATACGTAAGTTCAAATGCAAATGCCTCAATACCAAAAACATGTTGATATATTAAAATAACCGTAGGGGTTCCAGTAACTTAATTATCCCAGCTCTGCGAAGTAGCATTAAATTTCACGCTTAGCAACTCACTTCATTAAAACAGACTTGAGACCTGTTCCATCCGAAGTTGTTAAAAACTGAGAAGACGTTAAATGCAGTTCCAAGTACTCACTTCCTAATGATGAAATTTAACTGTGGTGAAGAACAGAAGTCTTTCACAATTTCAAATTGAGGCGGACAGTGGGATGGTATTTGACTTGTTGAAGGACAGCCGGACACTGAGCGATCTGTTATTTATTTTTTCTCTTGCCGTTTTTCTTTTTTTTTTTGTTAGGTGGGTCTGTGAAAAATGAAACCCCAGCGGCCCTCCCTGCTTCCAGTTCTGTCCCCATCCTCGGAGAGCAAACCAGTAAAACATTCTCCTTCTCTTCCGCTGCGTAAGTGCTGGACCGGTAACCCTCCTTCATGCAAACTGTCTGGTTCTTTTCAGTAGGAGATTCAAGAACTGGGACGTAGTCCAGTTGTAATGAAGTAGATATTGTTCACCTGACAGCCATTACACTCCTGCAGCCCCACCATGCAGCATGTTGGGTAGAGAAGTTAGAAATAGCTTCACTGGTTGAATTAAACATGGATTTAGCCAGGTGACTGGGGTTAACACTTTACCCTTACAAACAGTGCCAGCTTCTTATCTGAAAGCGAGGGCTTCCCACACCAGTTTTCTCAAATGGGACATTGGTTCGTAAGTCCTGGCACAGAGGAGAGACTGCTGCCTGCTGGTCCGCCACGCCACTTACAGCAGCCACCTGGTTTTGCTTGGAGGTCTCCCTTCGCAGTGTTGACTGGACCCAGCCTGGCCCAGCTTCTGAGATCAGGCTGTGTCCTGTATGTCTGGGATATTTCTGGATGTCTTGGTCTGTTCTAAAGGCAATTTGCTTTCATATTTATTTGTACAGTACTTGTGAAGCTCAAAGAAGAGTTTGTGGAAACAACCAATGGCAAGTACTGAGACAGGAATAACTGCTTAGAGCTTGTCCCTGTGTTTGGTGTGTTTGATAGGTCTGGTGGCGGATTTGGGTTCTCTTCTCTCAACGCTTCTTCAGCTGCTACAACTCAAGGAAGTGGGAACTCTCAAGGTATAGCTGCATAGTTGCCTCTGTTTGCTTAGACTAGGCCTTTACACAAGATTGTGTCTTTCCCAGCTAGGAAGACTTGAAAAATAAAGAATTGTTGTGATGCATTGCAGATTCACTGATGAGCCATTAAGTGGTTGGATTCATTTTACTGTTTGTGTTGTTTAATGTGTTTTGATGTAATGAAAAAGAGAGAGCATTCAGGGGACTTAAGTTATAGTTAGTGGAGAATAAATACAGTAAAACGCAAGTAACTGCTGAAAGACCGTGGGAACAGGTTCCTAGATTTCATGCTTGTCAACTTGTATTGTCAGTTCTCCATTTATTTTCTGTTATTTCCTCAGAGTATCCAGATGTTTGTACTAGTTACTGCAGTAAAGGTAATAAAAAAAGGAATTTGAAATACAAATGATCAAGCATGAGCGATTCAATTAAGATAGTCCTGTATGAATAATTCATTGTGTTGGCAGGTCACAGGGACGATTTTGTGTTGGTTTCTTGCAGGAAAGGACGCGAGCCAGCTGAGTAAGTTTTCCTTCGGAACCGGCACAGCGAAGATGGTGTTTGGGTCCGGAGGAGAGGGCGCTTTCTCTTTCGCCCCCAAACCCGCCCCTTCGGCCGCTGCCAGATCCACCCCCACGGCCGGCGTCGGCGGGGAGCCTTCGCTCGGCAGCAAGCCAGCCCCGCCCACAGCTGGCAGCAAGCCAGAGGCCCAGCCCTCCAAGTCGGGGAATGGGCTTTTCCAGCCCACGGTGGGCGGGGAGACGCTCGGGAGCTTCTCGGGCCTCCGCGTCGGCCAGGGAGACGAAGAAGCGAAAGAAGCACCCAAGGGCGGCAGTGCAGGGTTCAGCTTTGCCCAGGTGGAAGCGGAGCCCCCTGCGGGCAACGTGGCCGACTTCAGTTTTGGAAGCACGTTCCAGATGGGGAAACCTGCAGATTCTGCCTCCAAGGAAGCCGTTTCCCCCGCTGCTGCCGATACTCCTGAGGCCGTGGGTGCCGTGTTTGGGAATGTCCAGGCCGCCGGCCTCTTACCTTCATCTGGAGTGTTCAAGCCAGCGGAACCGGCGGGGCCCGGTCCTGCCAAACCTGCTCTCTCGTTTAGTCAGCCGAGCGGCACCTCTGCAGCGCCCCCTGCTGCTGTCACTTCTTTCAGCAGCCTCCTCGTCTCCTCCCCAGCGGCCCCAGCTCACGGCAGCACTGGGGAAGCAGCCAGGCCCTCTGCAGCAGGAACAGAGCCTCCTGCGGCGGCGGAGCCCGTGAAGCCCGTCGCACCGCAGGGCGCGGACCGTGAGGGCTCAGTCTCCCTGCCTGCGAAACCTGCTCCTGTGGACGGCGGCGTCCCATCGTCGGCCCCGGCTCTGCCTGCTGACGAGACCCGGGTCGTGACAGCCCCTGAAAAGCTGCCTGCTGCTCCTAAGGAGCCCGCTGCTCTCTCTGCTGCTCCTCCAGCAGCTCCAGCGGCTTCTCCCACTCCGGTTTCCACAGCGCCTGGCGCCCCTCCGTCAGAGGGAGCCCCAGCCTCCAGTGCCAGTCCTGCCGCTCAGAGCTCTCCTTCGCCGGCGCCTCTGCCACAGCAGCCTTCTCTGTTTGGGCAGCCCTCCAGCTCCGACAGGCCGGGCTCCATCTTCACTCAGACTCCGGTCAGCACCCAGGGCACCACCTTGGGGGTTTCTAGTTTGTCCCAGGCCGTAACCACGGTCGCCTCGCCCGCTGCCCCAACCCCGACCTCAACGCCGGCCGCCACCGCGGTGACCGCCTCTATCTTCGGACAGCCCCCCGCGGCCACCACCTCGGCGCCACCGGCCCCCTCTGGGTTTGGCTCCTCGGGTTTTGATGCCGGGTTTGGGAAGCCCGTGTTCGGGCAGACGGCGGGCTTTGGGCAGCCGGCCAGCGGCTCGGCCAGCACCTTCAGCTTCGGACAGGCCGCCTTCGGGTCGAGCCCCGCCTTTGGGCAGCCAGCCGCGTCTGCACCAGCGTCCAGCAGCGGTGGGATCTTCGGGTCGGCCAGCACCAGTAGCGCCAACAGCTTCTCCTTTGGGCAGCTGGCCGTGAGCAGTGCCAGCAGCACCGGGGGCAGCCTCTTCGGCCAGAGTGGCGCTCCCGCCTTTGGGCAGAGCTCGACGTTCGGCCAGTCCTCCGCCGTGTTTGGAAGCAACACCACAACGACCTCTTCCACCGGCTTCGGCTTCGGGCAGTCTTCAGGTAAGTGAAGAGACCGAGCCACCCCGCCCGTCGCAGTTCATTTCAAAGCAATAAAAATCTATATGAAGTAGTTCAGGTGGGCAGCTGCGTCAAGGAAAGAAACAACGTCTCGGCTGTGGAGCTTCCTTCGAGCGTAAGCACGCTTAAACCCGAATAATGCTCCACGACCGAAACGTTGTTGTGTTTCCTTTCTTCTCTTTTCAGCATGGAATAAACCCATTACCTGTTCCTAAAAATATATATTACATTTATAAAGGTTAGATGCTGTTAGCATCTACAAGGTGTCTAACTTTAATGGTGTATAGCTCATGAACAGGGTGTCATCATTCCTATTAGTAACAAAGTAGTCACAAGAGGTATAAAACTTGTGATTTTTCCAATTTATTCTGTATAAAATGACCTTTGTGTTTTTGTGTTCTACTGATTGAATTCAATATGATCTGCCTGTTCAGATCAAACTTATTTAATCACCTTAAAATGTTCAAAAATTCAATCCATTCTCTCCAACAGAGGTGTTCTGCTGATTATGATATGATTATGGGGCAAGAATGTACTGCTGTGAATTACTGTCAAGCAATGTTACAGTTCAAAAGAATCCAAACTCTTGATATTTTTCTTGTGTTTTTTTAAATAGTGTCAGCAGCAACCTTGATCTGAGTGTAAAAGCACTTGATCATGGCTATCCTGTCCTGCCCTTACTTACCTAGTCCATGTTTATTTGTTTTCATCAAAGAGAATATTTCATATCCAGATGCACAATATAAATATAACAGTCAGGTCTAATGGATTCAATCCAAATACAGAGTAAAGTACAAGCTGGCCACAGCAAGAGTTCAACCTTGTTTTCTTCAAGTCATGTTGTTGTAATCCTGCTGTTGTGTGGTCTTGAATTTCCTGCTAGAAAATCGATTCTTGTTGCTTGATGAAACGTTATTTGATCAAAGACTTTGTCAGTGTGTCAATGGGCAATAAGGCTGGCCTTATTTTATAATAGAACACTTCACTCCCATCACTGCCACTATCTGTGAAGTTCTCTCGTCCACAGAATTTGGCAGTTTTCTCTCTCAGCTGTCAATATGTTCCCCTTGGGTGGCCTGCAAGCGTACAGATCGTTTTCATGCAGAGAACGAGCTGCACTTATTCAGATGATGGTTGGGTGGTTCCGTCCTTGAGCTTTTGGATCTACAGCCCCACCCGTTCTGTAAATGTAGGTTGATGAGATGGGTGTGAGGAGTCTGGGTTGGTGTGATTCTTCCTCTGCCACCCAGTCTGATCTGTCACTCACAGTCTGTCCCTCGCTGAGCTGGTTTCCTGGTATTGACTGATGAAACAGCACATTACATTCCCTGGGCATCTTCTCTAATGGTGCCATCAATTGTGCTGATATTGATCTTCAAGACTCAGGCAGGGCATGGTCATATGTTTTGATGTTCTAGTGTTAATTAAGCTCCTGTTTACACAGATTCTTGTAAACTTGTGAATAAGTGGTGGTTATAAACAAGGTAATGCTTCCAGAAGCGAAGTTGTGGTGTGTGTGCTGGCCTGTTTCCTGGCTGAATTTCCCTGGCCTGTATACCTCAAGGTTACGCCAGGAAGGGAAAGAGCAGGATCTCTGGTTCTGATGCTCTGGTCACTCGTTAACATGTTGCTCTCATCATTTTGAAACGCTCACAAACTCACCAAAGTGCTAAAAGTGCCACGGTGGATACATTTCAAAGCACTTGTCACTTGTTGATTCTTCTGGAGAGTTCTCCTTGATCAAATATAATCTCTTACACATTTCCACAACATAGATTTGTGCTGCGCGGTCAATATGAAATGAATGTTAATGCGTTGGCTTTTTTGGAAGGTACCTTTTAACTATTCTGTGGTGGGAGGTACAGACATGCTTGTATTTTGAAAATAACACACAAGCTTTAAGAACTGGAGAGGCTGTTTTACGTTTTGAAGAGCAAACATCAAACAGATAAATTAAGTATATATTTGATGCATAACAAATCTTCTTCACATCAACCTAAATTTGGACTTTTGTGGAATCTTCCCACAGACCCCAGCTTGCTCTCCTTGAGACACACAGACAGGGAGAGAAGCTGGGGGTCAGAGCACAGGGTCCCCCATTTATACAGCACCCCGGGAGCAGCTGGGGTGAAGGGCCTTGCTCAGGGGCCCAACAGCGTAGGATTCCTCTGCCGGCCGCGGGACACGAACTGGCAACCTTCCAACCTCAGGCGCAGATCCTGAGCCACAGAGCCAGCAAACCTGAACTTGGTTAAAAGCCAGAAACCTGTCTAGTAGATCCAGTTAATTTAATTAGACTATTTAAATTAACCGAGCACTTAACTCTGACTGGAAATCAGAAGCACCTTGGGAAGGGAGTTTAATAGTCCAACCTTGGGCACAGTCTTGTGAGCAAATCTGATATGAAGTGTGTGCAGTTACTAATGGGCTTTAGAGAGCAATTCCTTTTTATCAGCAGTTATCACTTTACTCCAGTCAATCAACGCAATCCTCAGACTTTCACCTCTATATTTCCTGTCTTACCCCTTTACCTGTGGAAACGTCTGAAGAGGATTTGTAGCCTTCTAGCTGTGCTTGGCTGCCTTTTGTGCACCGGTCGGGATCCTGCATCTCCGGGCTGTGTTTCCAGCCGGGGAATGCAGGGAATCTGTGGGAAAGGCACTTGGAGAGCGTCCTCAGGCAGCTCCCCCTGAGCCCCGCGCCTCACGTCTGCCCCTCCCTCAGGGTTCGACTGGACAGCTGCACAGCGCTCTCGGCTTTCGATCGGTGGTCTTCAGCCCTCAGGAGGGGCCCGCCTGGTTTGCTCTCAGCCTTCGCTGCAGGAGCCCCGGCTCGGGTAGTGGGCGAATAAGCACCTTGGGGGTTCACTGGCCGCGCCCCATTCCAGTGACCCGCACACAACAAGATGCCACATGGGAGCCAGACACAACAACATTCTCCATTATTCCAGCTCCTCTCGGGAATGCAGGGATATGCTTTCCCTGTCTCAGTTCTCAGTTTAGCGCTGCTGACCTGCCTGCTTCTGTATGGTCTATGTACCTACGCTGTTGCTTACAAATAGAAGGCAAAAAAAGAGAGTGAGTGCTCGGGCAAAACTTGGGTATACCTGGATGAAGTCTAATTTACACTGAGGCACAAATCCTTAGTAAAAGCAGCTGGTTGTATATGGAGGGTAGCATCCAGCTTTGCTTACTTCCAGCTATAACAATGAAGATGGATGGGACTCTTTCAGAGGCTAACTTCCTTCTTCCTGTCTCAGTTACCACCATTAACTGTTAAAAAAACAGCTGAATTAAGTTAGAAACCCTAGAATTGTTTGCCCATTACCTACATAATACCATAATAAATAGATACTTTATTGATCCCGTGAGAGAAATTGCAGAACTATGAATAGAAGGTGACGTGGTTCTGTAATTAGTGCTCTGGTTAAGAAGTAGTTTATCAACAGTTAGCTTGCGTAAATTAAACATGAATTCAGATTGTGAGCCATGTGATAATATCTGCAACAGTCATGCTTTGATACTGTGTGTGTTCCACACAGGCAATTTTTCACATAAGAGTATACCTGCTGCAAATTTTAAGCTTGCTACTAGCCTACAGCCAAGCTGCATTAACTAAATGTATGTACGGCTAGGTCTTCAGAGGGTCCATGAATATTAAAACCTAATATTTCCCATATATAATCAAGTGACATTAAAATATATTTTTTTAGGTTTGCTGTGGTACAATGGCTGACCCTGTGCTCTGACCCCAAGCTTCTCTCCCTGTCTGTGTGTCTCATGGAGAGCAAGCTGGGGTCTGCGAAAAAGACAAATTCCTAATGCAAGAAGTTGTATATGGCCAATAAATTGATCTTATCTTAACACCCTTGCTGTTCCAAACAGTGACACGGGATTTTTAATGACCCAATACTTAGGTAGTCTGTGATTGGACTTCAAGGAGCATAGTCACAGGGTGTCACCGGTCACCGTACAGGGGCGTTGGTTGGATGTTCTGAATGAGAGAGAAGAGGAGATCTCCATGTACAGGTCCACTTGCACCTGCAGCAGCAACCTGATTTTCTTCACAGGTCTCCCATCTCACTACTGGCCAGGCCCATATCTGAAAGATGAGGTTACAGCATCTTAAAGCTGCTGTATTATTGCATTTGATCATGTAGAAATGTATTAGCAGCCTTATGAATGTAAGAGAAAAGGCTTCAGAGGGCTTTTATCTGTGTTTATACGTTAGTAGCCTTTTCTGTTGTATTTGGCCTCGAAAGCATGGTGTTGATAGTCTAGTCACTTTTTCTGAAAAGGTAAGGCATAGACGACAGTGAGAAATTATGTGTATGCATTTGAATCTCCAGAGTCATTGGCTTTTTTCCAAAAGAGAGAGTTGACGCAATTTTCAGCAATCGCAAAACAAAAATTGAATGTAAATTGGACCAAAACCTTTGCACATTCTGTAAACATTTCATGCTTGGAAGGAGCAGCTGATTATAGACAGAAGTTACGTTGAGCATGGCTTGTTCTGTGGGCTGTAATCTGTGTCTTCTAAAACCATTGGATTGAATAAGTGAGATATGCAAAGGCAAGACAATAGAAACAGGTTCACCAAAAGTGTTTTTACTTACGATTAGTGAGAAACTAAGGCTTCAGTTTCTTTTTAAAAAAAAGAATTATGATCACATGCAGAAAGTGACTTAATCTTACTCTCGTTGGTAAAGGGATATTTTAAATTAAATATGATTTTATACAATACAAATATACAGTTGAACAAATCTGCTCGTAACCCCTTTCAATACCTTTTTGATACGATCAATTCTGAGTAAAGATTGTGCTATAGGTGCGTACCTTTTCTATAGTTAACCGATAGTGGAAAGTATGCATTTATCTTTCTATTTCTATATTAATATGGGTCAACGTTTATGTGTACGCTATACAGCTGGAATATAGTGTAGGATTGATTGTGCTCTGTTCTTGTACTGCACCTGTCAGGCTTTTTGATCACACTCTAATATCATGGTTTGGTTAGTAGTACAAATTAACAGAACATAGCAGAACAGTAATTGTTTAATAGAAATGGCCTGCAGTCGAAAAGGAATGTGATCTTGATGTGACTTTTTTGGCTTGGCCTTTTGTGTATATTTCATGTATCAAGTTACGACCGGATAACTGGAGCAAAATGGGGTTTGGTTTTAAAATCAATGGGATTTTTTTCTGCTCAAATGTGCAGATCTTTCTACAAGTGATTTGTATTTTAGCTGAGGGAATTTTAGTACCACCCAGCATAATGAAGCTGGAACTAGTTCAACCATAAAATGACTCCACTATTTTGTTTTCCCTGCAGTATTTAATGAGACAAACCTGTGATTTTATCATGACCTCAGATGGTAAGGTTAGAGCCCTGCCCTGTGTTGTTGTTGTTGTTTCCTCCCCAGCACAAATAGAAAGTGTCAGAATTCAGAATGTGTAATGGTTACAGGCTCTGTAACAAATCTTTTTGCGGTATTGTTCAGTTTTATGTTGCCTAAATTGCCACCCATAGCAATGGTGATAACACTTTAGATAAGGCTTTGCAAATCTCATTTCTAAATCCTTTTTAGGCTGCAGTTTATGAAAAGATTATTAATAGAGAGTCACTGACCTGGCATTAAATAACTACTACGAATCATTAATTACATCTTTAACAACAGTAGCCAGATCACTATCACGTATAACTCCTTAGTGCATTTTTAAAGTGTCATTAGTAACTAAAGGGTTACTACCGGGGTTGTGCTGAGCAGAAGAGCTCTATAGCTCTCCTATTATGCTGTCTGGGTTGAGTATTCCTATAAGAGTCCCGGTCCAGCTAGTCGCCTGGTAAGTGTCTTTTATTATCCCCAAGGGGCAATTCGTTTTACAGCAGTGGACAATCTAAAGAAAACACCCAAACAAACACGAGTACACATGAACAGGGCAAGAGAATCAACTGTTGAGCAGGGTCATGGCCACAGGTATAAATGAGAGCTTGAAACTGTTTGTAAATTGGGAAATCTATATCTGTGTTCTGAGATACAGTTCTGGGAGTAATTGTAATTAAACACAGGGTCATCTAGAATGGAGCATGCTTTACGCAAGATATAATTTGACAGTTCTCTCCCGTTTGTTCTTATTCAGATCCAGGTTCCCAAACCAGCAGATCAGGGCAAATCTTAAAGCAGATTCAATAAAAGAACAACAAGATCAACAATGAGTTATCAACCTTATAATGCTTAAGCTTTCTTCAGAAAAATAGATACTGTTCCGCCTTTTGAAAAGAGAATCGACGTCTGTGTCAAGATTTAACTTGCAGTCCGGAACAGTCCCTAAATATGTATATTTATCAGCCATCTCCACTGATTGTTCTCTGACGCAGATGTGACAGGAGGTCCTGAAATCAATTAGATGTAAGTGGAAAACTGATCATGTTTGTATATTCAACAAATGTCAGCCAGGTTTTTCTGTGCATTGGTATTTCTTTGAGGGGCGTGTTGTGATCTTGTAGAGATGCCATATTTCCGGACAGCAGAAGGGGACAGATAGGAGCACTTGCGGTTTAAATATAAAAGTGACCTTCCGCCACGTGTTGCTCTCCTAGTCCCACAGCGCAGCTTGTGTGTGACCCCTAAGGACTCGTGTTAAACATGCCATTCCAGCACGCTGATCCAGAGAACATAGAAATGGAAGCCCAGGGTGGTTGACTTGAGCTGCATAACATTGCAGACTGAATCTTAAAAGGAGTCTTGAAATTCCATTTACAGCTTTCTGAGGGAAGTGACCGATCTCAGGGGCACATTACACTGCGTGACTTGGTTTGAGAAGAAATTCAGCTCCGACTGTTTTGGTCATTTTGTTTCTTCCTCCTAGGTTTTGGCAACGCGCCCAGTACTTCCGTGTTTGGGCAGCCGCCCAGTGGCAGTAGCGTCTTTGGCCAGGTAGGATGTTTGTCCTGTAGCAGCATTACCTCTCTTTAACCTGATCCTGTCAGACCTTGGAAGCTACGCACGGCTGAGCTTGGTAGTGGGATGGGAGGGAGTGGGATCGCAGCACAGCACTTAGCTGCTGTAAGTAGCACTGGTTGACCAATAGGTGATGCTCTTCCCTCTGGAGCAAAATTCCCAAAAATCAATCCGGCAGTGACAGTGGGCCTGACAATTTCATCATTCGATTCCTTAGCTGTTCTCCAAGAGCAGGGGATTTTAACGCCATTGTCCTGCCTCCATTCCACCGTGGGCTTAGAAAAAATCTGGCCTGCGAAGCAATTCCTTGCTTCTCCAGCTGACCCGCTGTTTCATAACTACAGAGGTGGATGCAGTGCGTCCCTTTCCATATCTGAGGTGGTGGATCAGAAGCCTGTACAAATACAAGTCGATCTTTTCACCGGTAAACAAAATCTAAAGTTAACTGTAGGTGAAAATTACTTATTAATCTTAATGATGGAAAATGTTTAGCCATCAGGCTGAAATGTCAGTTTTCAGGTGTGTTTTTATACTCTGTATTGCCTTTGCCAAATGTTATACTCTGGGTCACCTGCTGGATTTATAAATATTCTGATCTGTCCTTCTGTCTGTGAATGAATGGTCTGAGAGGCAGCCAGAGAATGAATGACTGACAATTTCCTCTCTCCTGTGCCTCACTGAGCTTGCGCCAGTGCCGAATCTCTGCACCGACACATTCTGAAAAATGTCATGCCAGGGCCGAAAAGTTGCTCCTAAGACCTGTTGCAATTCAGCGACTCGTCTGATTAGAGTTTCTGTGACATTAGCATATTTGTCAAGCTTTGAAAAAACAGTCCCCAGAACACGGTGCTTTTTAACAGCCACATGGGAGGCAAAAATACCTGTGGAAATTGATGTCCACAGCTAGCCTGTAGTAGCGCACAGTACATCACCAAGATCCTCTCTCCGATATCAGTAGCCTGGAGAAATTTGACTAGAGCACTCCATTCTCTTCTGATATCTAACCACAGTGTAAACTCACTTCACACAGCCAAATAACTGTGAGAGGAAGTTATTTCCGGTCTCACAACATAAATACATTTGCTGGAAATGATATAGTAGCTGTAAGAGCCACTGCTGCCAGAGTTGTCTAAACAACAGATTCTAATCTGTACTGCTTGGATCAGATACCAGGAAAGCATCTTTCTCTGGCTCTGCCTGGGTTTGTGTGTAGTCTTTTATCAGTGCTGTGCAGTTACAAAATTAAAAAGTAGTTTCAAGGGAGCAGATAGATCTTGCTGTTCGTGGTAGCTTGATGCGTCTCAGATTTATCGAGCCATGGGGCTCTAGTGGGAAATGTTAATGAAGCAAAAATGTTGGGTTTTTTTTTTTGCACAGCTATTAACAATTTAATGTACCAGTCTGAAATCACTGAAGATTGAAACTTAAACTTGAAACAGGTCAGACTTCAAAACAGTGAGAATTTAACCTGTTTCCCTGGTTTTCTTAGGGATAAGGCTGTAAGTGACTGGGGGTCACTCTGGGGCAGTGAACGTGTGTCACTAAGCTTACCTAACTGAATTTTTTCATATAACTGTTCATGCACAACTGGCTAGACCAGGGAATTTCCTGTCATGGTCCTGAAGAGCTCCAGTCCAGCAGGTTTTATTGGTCAGTGTTTAAGTGCAGATTTATAGAGACTTGACACAAACTCATTGTGCTCAATTAAGCAGGTGATTTCGTTAAATTAAGTAACTTAGAGATTGTGTCCCTCAAGAACTAGAGCTGTAATTGAGCAGAATTGCTTAATTGACCCGCGATTAACTGGTGTTCCCAGTGTTAAGAAGATCTATAAAACGGGGGATTGGGTTGGGGCTCTTAAGGACCAGCGTTGTTAAGTAGCTGATATGAGACTATATCCAGCGCTTGGGTGAAAACACTGATCTCTGTTTATCTGTGTTCCCAGCAGCAGTCTTCCACTGGAGGGGGGCTTTTTGGATCAGGAAATAACAGCAGCTCTGTGGCCGGGGGAGGGGCGGGTGGAGGGGGCGGCTTCTTCAGCGGCCTGGGGGGCAAACCCAGCGAGGACGCCGCCAATAAAAACCCATTCGGGTCGACTTCCTCCGGAGCCTTCGGACAGGCCAGTCAAGCAGGTGAGTCAGCTGGAGCAGAAGGGCATTATGGGTAGAGCATTAAGCTGTGCATCCCCTTGAAAATGACCAGACAAACCTGACAAAATGATGAAGAAATGTTAAGAGCTTACTGCCTCTATGTAAGGTGCAGAGTTATTTGCAAAATGATTAAGACGGTGTTCTCTGTTTTACTTGGGGAGATTTTTATTTTTATTTATCTGTTGATGGGACATTGTTTTCACTTCAACTCAGTTAAGGCCTTAAGAAACAAAACTGTTCTGTAACCAGAAAGGGTGTGTCTGCATTTTCTGTTACTCATGTTTCCAGTGTAAGTTTTTTCTTCTTACTAGAGTAGGGAGTGTAGTTCAGAAACTGCTACAGTCCTCCTAGGAATCATTAGCAGAGGTATGGTCATTTCAGCTTATCTTTCTCATTGTCACATACTCTCTTGAGCAAGTTTGGTTCAGGTTTTTCCCAAACTAACTTGTTCAGAGGATGATAAATATGCTGTATCTTGTCAGTAGTGGTCCAGTTTTAAAGCTTTGTAGCTAGGTTTATCCCCCCAAAAACTTCTGCAGTTCTATGTGTTTCATCATGCCTCTGGAATAATCTTTAAACGCATTTTGTTTCAGGTTAATGTAATGAAATTGTGGTTTACGAATCAAAAGGACTGTATTTATTGCGCTCAATATTGTTCCCTAAGGAACTGCTGAATGGATGCATTAAATCTGGCATTGAACAGGTTTGAGTTTGCTGTCAATATTTTCAGCATGCATCTGATTACCCTCCTACCTCTTAGTCATGCTTTCTTTCTGCAGTAAAAATACCACTGCAGCACAGATACTGAGGTTAATGCCAGGCTGAATTTAGTTCAAATAACACATTTTCTGGATAGGTTTGTGTTAGCAGGATATGGTTTGGTGGCTAACAAGACATGTGAAGAGAGTCAATGATATCCTGGAGACGCATTTATAAAGCACGACAATTGAAAGGCTGTGCTTAAGAGCATAACAACAGTGTCTCACATGGGATATGAACCTGTGATTTTTGGGTCTGCATTTCAGAGGCCTGACTGCTCTTGTAAGCTGCTGCCTCAATATATTGGTTTGCTTTGTTTATACTTGGAGAATGTAATGTGGGTTCATGGAGAATGTAATGTGGGTTCATTTCTTCCATCAGCTTAGAAAGAGCTTTTCAAATTACTTTTTATTTCTTAATGTGATACAAAATCTATACATTGATATAGCCCAACCACTTGTGGGCAGATTGGGTCAGGGATGTCAGCATTAGTGTGATTTACTTACATATTTTACTCTTTTTTTCTCCTTTTTCTGAGTTTTCTGTTTCACTCCCCCGCATCTTAAACTTTTTTGATAACTGTTTATCAAAGTTTGGAAGGTCTCTTGGGATGTTCATAAGATGATTCCTGTGAAGCTTCTCAGATTCTCTGCAGTCTTTTTCTTGTGATAAACGTACAGTTGTAAATTCAGCACGGAGGACGTGTGCTGTAGTTTACCGAGGAAGCGACTGAAGGCAAGGATGAATGAGATCCTTGGGCAAATAAAAATGTTCCCTTCACACGTCAAACCATATGTCTCGTACTGAAAGTAGAAACAGTTTGTTCTGTTAACACAGAAATGTAATTTTGAGTGGGGAGTAGAAAATGTAAGAAGTTTTGTTTTTTGGTTTTCATCGAGTGCATCCGTCTCATGTTAGCTTTTTTTACTGTAACTTTCTATTGCTTGTCCCCATGAGCTTTCTTTAACAAAAATCAATATGCTTTTCATAAAACACTGCAAGTGAAAAGAGTAGCTTTGTTCTGCTGACACTGCATGTTTGATACATGCAGCCAATAAGTAATTGCTTCCTGTGGGAAACCACATTTATCCTGGAGAAAGCCAGAGCTTAATATCTCAACACTGCACTAAGGCAGTTATCGTGTGCTAATTACCATGACTAGGACATCTTCACAAAATCTGTCAGAGTGGCTTTCCATGGATACCTCCCAGGAGTCCTAGGCTTTAGGTTTCTACACCAGGATAATCTTCCTCCTGAGCCTCTGAAAGCATGACAAAGTGTTACTTCTGCCTTTATTTATTTTCCAAACTACAGCGCATCTGTAAGATCATATATTCCACAGTTAGCTTCTGAACTGTTCACCACTTTCCATTGGTAAAGTGGGGCATGTAGTGTAAAGAACCCATGGACATGTACATATCTCATAGCGTGTGAGCGTTACTCATCCGCACCATGCTGACAAAACTCCTTCAGTGCAGAAATGCTTTACGTCCTTTCACTAAATTCTAATTGAAGCGTTTTAACTCTCATCTAAATCTTTTTAAAGTTAACGCCTTATTACCAAACTTTGAAAGAGTAATTCAATTAGTAAATGGTTTTTACCTCAGTGTTTACGGTTTTGGTGTCTTTACCTCTGAGAGTCAATTGAGGCAGGCAGTCCAGACATGCAGTGAGCAAGAAAGAAATGGACACCCTGAATATGAAAGCATTCTCTCGTATGTGGAGCGCCGTGAAGCGCTCCACCTGATGATCTTGTCTCCCGCAGGAACCAGCAGCCTGTTCGGGAACAGCGGAGCCAAGACCTTTGGCTTTGGAAGCTCTTCATTTGGGGAGCAGAAGCCAAGTGGGACCTTCAGCACAGGAGGGGGGACTGTGGCGGCACAGGGTTTCGGCTCTTTCTCCACTCCGGCCAAAACAGGTATCCTGAGCGCCTCGGCAGACTACACTTGTGTTCAACTCGGTTCATACCCACTCGGTGACCACTGTGCCGTGTTGAGCCCACACATCACGAGCCCCAGCCATGTTCTTGAAACCCACACCATGTTTTCTGTCAAGAACCAGCTGGATGTGGTCCTTCAGGCAGGGCCTGGGGCTCATTTTCACGCAGGGTCTTGTGGGAGTGTGGACCCAGCTACTCACCTATGTTGTTGGAGCAAGCACCCTAGTTTCTTTCAAGAATCTGCAAATGAGTTCCCTAGCTACTAGCTACCAATTGGGATTTTTTTGGACTATTCTTATCGTGGAGGGGGGAATTGAAAACCTATGAAAAACAAAATTGAAACACATTTGCGTTAAAACTAAGAATGACTGCACTGATCTGAAGGGTGCCTGCTTGTGAAAAGAGATACTTTGTTTCTTTTGAAAAAAAATAGGATCCCAAACACTCTCCAGACAGTCCTGCAACCATGCATTTCGTGCTGTGTTTTCATGACGTTTGTTTCATTAAGGCTGAAAATTGACTCATTTCCATTTCCAAATTGTGACATGTGACCAGTTCAATTAACTATGCAGCCTTCTGTGACACAACAAATTGGATACCTGTTTGTTGATTGCACCAGGCCAGGCTCAGTGTAGGATTTTTTGGGGCGGGTTTCTCAAGCTGTGCAGTTGCAGGAGCACTTTTCTAAGGCTTGAGAGTAAGAGCAGCCATTGTGATGATGGATGAACGACACACCCATTATGAATCTGGTACGATCATAAAGGAAGCATACCCTGTTACCAAATATCTGCACATTTGTCTTGAGCATTTATTTTTAGAGATGCTTTTGCCTTCCAGTAGCTGTTGAACACTGTTGCCAGATTCTCACACACAGTGTTTTGAAAATATCAGTGCAATTCAAGAAAGATTGGTTTTGTTATTTTTTATAATATCCAAATGATCAGAGCTTTTTTTTATTTCAATTTATTAAAGATCATCATCTTAGCTTCAGATGACATCTGTCTTAAGCATGCAGTGAACCCTGCAAAGCAATCTCTCGGATTGCTTTTCTTGTCAGTCAGCTGCATACCATTTCTGTGTCAGCTGAATTTGCAAAGCAGGGATAGTTATGACATTCCATTTCTTGACAGCCCCTCTTCAGCTGTTCTTGACTTCAGATGGCACATCCAAGGTTTTTTTTTTCTAAATTTGGAGTCAGAAATTTGTTTTATGTCTTCCCCATTCGATCATGGATTGTTAATCAGCTAGACTTACAACACCTACCCTACAGCAGGCAGGTTGAATGATGGCCTCCATAGACATTCCTCCTCCTGTCTGAGTCATTTCCCATGATGCTCCTTTGTGCCTTATAGGTAAGCTTCCTGTGACAGGGGGGAGCAGCACATCTCTCCCTGACATCACTGCAAGCTCCCTGGTGCATACTAGGCCTCAGGTGTCTGAGCAGCCGCTGACATTGCTTAGCTGACTCGAGCCCCATGGTGTCAGCCTTTTGAGCTCCAGCTTGGGAGCTCAGGGCCACGGTAGACTATTATGTTTGTTAGAAAGAATCAGCATTGATGAGTGTATTTTTTTTCAGAAATATTGCGCTCTCGAGTTACAGACGGTTTTACCGACAATTACTTCTTATTTGTTAACCCTGCATGCAGATCATGCTGGAACATTTCCGCTGTGAAATGTCTGCTGCACAACCTGTACTTATTCCTACGGTCATCACATCACATCAGTCGCTACAGTGACTAGTGAGCAGGAAGGGCTGCTTCACATCTGGTGAGACCAGGGGTTTTGGACATGTCCAGTACTTTCACAAAGTTCACGATTTTGTGCTTAATTCGGAATTCGTAAAATTTTGCGATACTGTCAGTTCATGTATTTTGTTACCAAGATTTAATAACCAGTTTGAGAAATTGGGACTGCAGTCCCCCTGTAGTTCCCTCTGTCCTGCACATTCGGTATATACTTTTATATTTGCTGAGTGTTGGATCACGGGAAATGGTAACTGGCCTACAAAATGACTTGTCTGATTTACCTTTTTAAAAACCCCTTTCATTTCTGTATACTTAATATACATTAAGCCACTCCTTCTTTTAACTGCTGCTCAGAAGGATTCCTTTACTCAAGCCCCTTTAGACAGTGACCCTGTGAAAATGGACAGGAAGCACAGCTGCTGCATCTTTAATAAGAGTAGCTTGCAACTCAATCACATTACCTCTTTAATTATTCAGGGACAGGTACGGTGGACCACACTGAAATTTCAAACTGTGCCACTTGTCTGAATGTCCCTCCATATCTGAGACTAGATCCAGCCCCTTAGCAGAAGAAATATCCGAGTGCATTATTTTAAAGTATCACATGTCATAAGTCTTAAGCACTATGCAAAGCTGGTAACTTAGCTGCTTCTCCTACTTCTGTTGTTTTTCAGACACTGCCTGATGATCTGATGTCCAGTCCAGTTCTGTCACAGAGCAGCTCCTAGAGAGAGCATGTTTATTTGAGTTCTATATTTCCCCCGTGCAGCTAACAGTGTGTGATCTCTCTCCACGTTTTGCTTCTGTTTTGCTCAGGTGGGTTTGGGGGCACTCCAGTGTTTGGCAGCCCTCCCTCCTTCGGGGGATCCCCAGCTTTTGGAGGGGCGCCAGCATTCGGCTCCGCCCCAGCTTTCAGCAGCCCTCTGGGTTCCACCGGAGGCAAAGTTTTCGGGGAGGGGACGGCAGCGGCCAGCGTCGGAGGATTTGGGTAAGAGGTCTGGTCGGCATTTGCTGGGGCCTCACAGGGCACACCCAGCTCCTCCCACAGAAGAAGCGTCTCGGAGGAAAATCTCAGATTAAAGACTTCATACACCGTAATGGCAGCATGTAGAGGAGTAGACTACTTTCCAAAATGTTTCTTAATTTTAGCAATGCCTGTATGGATTCCAGAGTTTGTGCTTGTGACTGCTGTACGTTGAACACACCCCAGTCTGAGGAGAAGAACCTCTATCCCAGACACCTTGTTTAACTGCTGGTGGAAATAAACAGATAAACAATAACTAATCCATTTTGGGCTGAATTGTGGTGAAGAAGGAGTGAAATATGAGCTTGAAGAGGCTCTGGGATCCTTGATTATTGTCACCTGTATACTGTGCTTGAGGGGTTGATGAGGGAAAACACTCAGCAGCTGTGTTAAAAGGAAAAGCAGCTTGGCTTGTTTCTTGATTATCAGAGTTTTAGTGTTTAGAATTCAGGAGCAGAATCCTCATTTATGGCAATGTTTAAACACCGAAGAGCCTATAGATGTCACTTTATTTTAAAGTAAGAAATTAAACTGAGAAGGTTTCTGATTTAGGGAAGGGCAGTCACCCTCTGAAAACAGAAGCTGATTTGCTTCTGAAACGCCCTCATCTCTTCCCTTGAGGAGGTTTCACCTCCACTGTACACAAATGAACAAGTTGCTCTGCGGTATCTGAAATCTGTTTTCCAAAACTAATTACAATTGTCGCGGAAAAAATTTGATTTTGTTTGTTGGCCCTGTGCTCTGGGGAGGTCCACCGCTGCATGTCTAGGAATGTTAAAATCGCTGTCCAACTGGAAGCAGTGAATTATACTGCAGATGGTTTGACGTAACTCGCATTACCCTTCTTCTGGTGGTGGGCTGATACAGAGGATTAGTGATACCGACTGGATTACCTCCAGGGTACCTAGCCGGAAGGGAAGAAAAGCCCTTGACCTTTCTGTGTTGTTTTTTTTAGTCAGTATCTTTGGATTGGTTGTTGTTGAGGCATGTACTAGTCATCGTTTCTTCCTGTCCACACATCCTGCATTATTCTGATGAGAGATACTGCCAAAGCTGTCTTTTTTTGTAATCTTTGTGGGGAATGAGCAGTGACTATTTTTAGGAATCTGTTGTCTTTCTGGAAGATCTAGATCATTACAAAGTGAATAGTGCTCCATCACATTCCAGACAATCCATACAGACATTCCTTGAAAATTAATCTTGTCCTGGATGACCTCTAGTAACAAGCAGAGCAGCTGCCAAAATTGCCTCTCCGGGTTGAGTTCAGAGGTCTCTTGTATTTCTAGCTCTCTCATCATCCAAGATTAAACGCTTGACTAAGACCAGGCTTCTGAAAGAGCTTCACTGCAGTTAGATGTGCTTTCCTGGAGACTGAGCCGTTCAGATGGTCCTGGTTTCTTTTTCTCACTCAGCAGTTAATCCCCGCACGTCTTTCGGCACAGTGCCCCCCCGTTTCTGGACACGGGTTAGTCCTCTCATTAGAAGGATCAGTAAGCAAACACAAACATATAGGCTGTCCGCAGGAGCCTAGATAATGGATCTCAGTCTGGAAAAAGGAATTATCAGAAGTACAGCGAAGTATCGCTAGATCCTTAGAGAAGAATACATACAGTTTCTCATATTCCTTGAGTTCTCGTTGCCTTTCTGATTTTCTTCTTTGTCCGTTTCTCACTCTCCCTCACAGCTTCGCTTCAGCTTCCAATGCTCCGAGCTTCAGCAGTCTGGCTGGTCCGTCTTCCTTTGGCTCCCTGGCTCAGCAGGGCTCCGGGTTTGGAGCCCAGAGCTCCGGCTTCTCTGGGTTCGGATCCTCAGGAGGAGGTGAGTCACTTTCACACGGGTTATGCCTGGTGGGGATACACAGTGACGCACCGTTTTTTCTCTGTAGGACAAATGAAACAGCCCACTCACATTTTCCCCTTGACAGTTTCCCTCATTTTGTGCCAGCAGTGCTACAGATGCATTGTCCACAGGGTTCCATTCCTTTTTCGTTTAGGTTCAGAAGGATACAAACACACACCTGCCGGGCCCACACCCAGCCAAGCTCAACACTTTATGTTCCTTCTGCCGTTATAGTTAGTTCATGGCCAGTGAATTGTGTTTTATCGTTTTTCCAAGTTTTTTTTCTTTGTGCTTATCTAAGCAGCAACAGTAGTGCTACACACCCACTAAATTAAGTTTATAAACTAAAAAGAGCCATGTGCTTTACAGAGTGCCAGTGTTCCAATACCAGATTTTAATGAGCCTCTGTTGTCAAACGCAAGGTGATTGCTTGGGCACTGTTTCTGGTCTCTTCACCCTACGTTACGGGCCTGTTTGATATGGTGAATCCTATACCCGTAGTATAACACCCTCCAGATTTAGAACTGCTAGTTATTAATGAGCGTATCTTACAGCTGTCTCCCACATAGCTGTCCAGGGAGGGTGTGGGCCGTAGTTTCACGCTCCTAGACCCTGCACAGACTTAGCGGTGAGCTCGTGCTTGTTGGAGAAGACCTGGTTCTTCCACACAAGTTCACAGGTGCCAAGCAAGCTGATGATAGCTTACCTCCCTAGATCACATTAGCCCCGAGACGCTCATCTGCTTGCTCTCCTCCTTTCTGGAATCCCAAATACAGCCCTGCCCCCCCAGTGACTGGACGGCAGAACCTCCCAGAGTTCAGCAAAGCAGATTTACTTGACATTGCAGCCACTCGGGAAGACCTTCAAGATGATGATAATCCCATGTCCTGCCCTGTGCGCTATTTTCTGTTGAAGGTCTTTTCGGCAGGAAAAGACATGTAGCACCCCGCACAGATGAGCAAGTCTTAAACAAGACTGCCCGTCTTCGACGAGGAAAGAGTTTGATTCTTCTGGGAAACACTTTCCAGCCTCATTCTGCTAAGACCATTAGGAGCCGAGTTAGCGCAGTGTAAGACTACCCTAGAGCAAAATGTCAGCTGACTTTGTTCTGTGGTAAAAGACCACAGGTATAATTGTTACCACTGGGACTGTGGTATCCCATTAGCTCTCCCCCTAGTAACCCAGTTGCTGCTGGGCCTGCTCGAGAATACTAATCTGAAAACATGAGAGAGTTTCTGCTACATAAACATTTAGAGCTCAATTTAGCTGAGAGATAAAAGGCAGTTGGAATATTAGAAATCTTCATTTCACAACAGTGGAGAAAAGAGAACAATCTTATGGGTTCTTTTGTTCGTGTATGAAATTAGATTAGGTTGAGGTTGAGCAGGCTTTTCTTTTATGACCGCCTGAATTTTCTTTCATGTGTATTTGACAGAGATGTGTGAAACTTTACTAGGATATTGGCATTCTGTGATCCAATTCCAGTTGGTGATTAACAAGTATGATTAAATCACAAGAGTGTAGCCTGAGCACCATGGCTTAGATCTCACTGCTTGGAGGCTGGGTCATGTCTCCACTGGGACCAGGATTCCCTGAGTGGCAGAGCGACAGGGCTGGGGTATCCATCACAACCTCACCAGTGCAGAAAAGGGAGGTGCCGCCCAGATGTAAGGAACTGATTGGCGATTCCAAATTAGCTGGGTATAAAATGAGAAATGCAAAATAATATAAAAGGCTGGACTGGCAGGTGCTATGAAGAAACAGATTCACTGGGATCCCTTCAAGGAACGGAGTGTTCACATGATCAGGTTTTCTGGTGCTCTAAGTCCGAATTCTCCACAGTAAACTATATCTGAATAATCACATTCAGCAGCTCTTGTTCATTTTCCTCACCTCACTGTCATCCAGAAATGATTGTAATGTGTTCACGTTTTACAGCATCAGGGTTGAGAATGTGCTATCAACAATTTTCTCTTTGGATTTTGTAGCTTTCACTGGCAGCGGGTTTGGATCCACCAATCAGTAAGTATTGATTTACTGAAAATGCAGCTCCCCCTCCCCCAGCCTCATTATCTAACCTAAGTGTACACATAGACATGCATCAGTGGTGTATTGAATTTACAGTGTAAACAGAAGCAAGCTGGTTAATTGCACTGTGTGGGCTGATTTATCGAAGACCTGGTTCTTATCCATCACTTTATCTAACCAGCTGCTATCTGCTTTTAGGCCATGCTGACATTCTGTTGCACAGTTTCCTCTGGTCCGTAAACTTACTGTCCGTGCTGTCGATTTCCCTGCTCTCAGCCTGCGGTATCCCTGCAAAGCACCTGCCTTCCACACCTTTGACTGCTTTTCCTGGTTTCCGGGGTGTATTGCGGTGCTTCCATCCCTGGGATTAGCCTGAGGGGCTTTTGTCTTTGATCAGCCGGATCCCCCTTATTTTAAGGCTAAAGATCAAGTGTCAAAAAATATTCACATCTGCATTGTGAAACAATGTGTTGTTCTAGTTTGACAGCTTTGCAAATCAGACTTATTCTAAGAACGGGGCTGTAACTGCAAAATGAAAAATATTGATTTCAAGAAACGCCCGCCTACAGGCAGAAGGTAGTGTGGCTTGCCAGCTGGATGTCGGCTGCTGGATTTTGAGTGTTTCAGAAAGGGTTATTGTGTATGTAAACTGTCTGGATCACCAAAACAGATTATTCAAATATTGCAAGGCTCTTTCTCACGTCTGTACACAAGAGTGAACTGTTAGCTTCAGGCAGACTTTGCAATTGACAAAAATAAGTGTATGTAAAATGGACTGAGATTGTCAGAGGAGTTGTTGCCGATAAAGCGTTATAGCTTCATGTGACTCCTGCAAATATACGAACAGTAGAAAAAAATGTACTTTTTCATGCCCTATCCACAATAACAAATATCTGAGCCTTAAAATAACACCACAAGACAAAGAAAAATGCTACTGAATTTTTCCAAAGCACCTCAACATTTCGGTGTAATGGTGTTTGAAGTTATTTACTTAGCAGTCTCAGGGGTTGCTTGCATTGTTTTATAGTATACTGTATAGTTTTGATAATCAGCATTCTTGTATTTCTAATATTATTCACTTAGTGTCTCATAAAATCTTTTGAGCATTCTTGCTTTGATCTAACCCAGTGCCTAGATGAAGAAAATTTGTTCAGGATTTCTCTTTGAAATTACTCCAAAACTGAAAAAGATAAAATAACGTTTGTCCTTCATCTGTGTTAATGTAGTTAATATGCATAGAAAGACCCTCCTTTTGAGGTGAGGGTTGATGCATAAATTTAGTATTCTAAGTGGGTGTCTCATTGGTGAGGTCATTCAGACAAGGACTTTTTGCCTTCAGTTGGTGCTTGAGAAAATTATATGTTGAGGTGTTTAGAATGAGCTTAATTTGCACAGCTGTAAAATATGGAAATGTTTCGTAATGCAGATTATTTTAGTGTATTGAATGACGTAAATACTAGGAACCAGTGTGTAAATAACTATGATTATTTTTCTCAGGGAAATTGTTCCCTTGAGTTAGCAGTGGAAGCTAATTTTCATCATCTGTGGTCCAGAGGGTGGCCCTCAAAAAGAGAGTTTTAATTGGCTATTGATACATTACTGAAAGAATCAGGCCGAACAGTACTTTACAGTGATAGTCTGTGACAGGCTATAGGTCTCTTCCTGAATGTTAGAAGTGACACTCTTCTCAGATGGAGATGTTTGAAAGCACAAATAGGTGTCACTTATGTGTAAGAAGACTGTTTTGAAAGAACAGCGTAGGAGAAAAAAAATCAGAAATCACGAAAGGGCTCATGTACCTGTCATTGCTTACTGAAGGCTTTATATCTGACCAACATTCTCACCCTTCATGAGACCTTTGCGTCTAGAGCATCTGTCAGTTACTCTTCAACAAGCAGCAGCAACACGAGTTCCACCACATCAGCAGACTCTTTGTTCAGCCCTTGTTTTTTTTGGTTGGTTTCTGTTTTTCCAGATCTTCTTCTCAAACATTCGGCAGTTGGAGAAGCTAGTTTTTTAGGAAGCTGCTGTGATCCCAAGCGTGCACCTCTGCCCCACTTCTGCAATCAAGCTTTTTTAAAAGTGTGCTCGTGGCACCTAGTCAACTCATAACTCTCTCTCGGTCTGCAAGCCGCCAGTTGGTGTGATCCTGCAGGATTGCTCTGTGCACCACAAAACAAATGTAAAAGAGTGTATTTGAGTGCAAGGGTGTCCGTGTTTATGTTTGTGTGGGTTCAGCCATTTTTTCTTTCTTTGCTTCATCTACAAGGAGATCAGTCCAAAGAAGACTATTAGAATTTGTTAATCTTGGGTCACTGAGCTTCGCGCGATTGTTGAGCTGTCATGGCTGATGCTCTTCGATGTCGGCGGGTCATGAATTCTGATCCCAGTCTTGGCCTGTGGGTTTAGGATGGTTAAAAAAAAAAGAAAGCACAGCAAGTTTCCAGCTCTAATGTTACTGTCCTCCTGTCACACGATCAGGGTTTGATCTTTCACTGTGCCCACATGGGAGTGCAGGCAGATTACAGCTGGAAGCAGTTCCTCCAAAGCCAGGAGAGAAAAACCATAAGTAGATTAATTAATTGTAATGGCATCACACATTCCATTGTACACATTTCCCACCCTCGGGTTCCCCAGAACATGGCTGTCACCTCTATGACCTGAACCTCAATGACACCTACACTACTTCCGTATTTGTTCCTTCAGAAAAGTAATCTTGGAGAGGTTGAAATGCTCTCCTTCAACCTTTCATTTGTAATGCATACTTGACAGTTTGGTTTGTGTGCTTTTTAGTGTGTGGTTCTTTCTGTTTAGAATATCATATATGCACACACTGTTTCCAAAATCCCTCCTGAAAGTAGGATTCTTCACAGTGACAGGAAATGATACCAGAAAGTAGATTCGAGTTTCCACATCATAGTTTAAAAATGGCCAGGAGGCCTAGGGTACAGCTCCATTACTCCTGTTTGAATTTTATATTTTCAGTCAAGCATGACCTGTTTCAGTGCTTAAAGAGCAAGTACAAGCATTATAGCAAGTCATTTGTCCCCATGTATTGACGAGTTCATACATTTGCTTTTTAACATACAGGGATTATCATTTTTTGCCGCAGTTGTCACTTTGCTAATTTTGCATGTAGGTTGTCTTCTAACAAGACAATAAATATATGAACAGTTAAAAACATGAGAATGAGCAGTAGAGCATTATGGTTTTACAATATAATTTATATTTACATCTAAAAGAATGTTTTTTAATGGTGTTATTTTAGTTATATTAAACAGTTAACATTGAACCACAAGATCAATGTGTGTGTTTAATATTGCCTTCCAATTTATTGCCGTTTTGGCAGTACATTGGGGAAAGGGGGGACACTGATTGGAGTGAGGTTGTAAACTGCAGAATTCCAGCAGGAGAAGCTAATTTAATAAATTGTTCATTTCTTGATAGTAAATGGAGAGATGTTCTGTTTGAAGCTTATGGGATATTTCAGTCTAAACAGAAAGAGACAATCACACAGGGCATACAGAAATATGACATGGGAATGGAGTGACAAAACAATGCTAATTTTATAAGAGTCCTTAAAATATTATTAAGCTTAAAACAAAACTTGAGTTCAGTAGCTGTTAGGCATAGTCACGTGACTGTCAAGTTTTTGGATGTTCTTCTGTGATGACAGTACAGAGATGCTAAAAGGATTTTTGGTTTTTAAATTCTTATTTAATTTCCCCTTGAGGAAGAAAGCTCTGAACCGATTCTGATCCTGCTCAGAATGGGATCAAGTCTTAGGAGCAGCTTGGCAAGGTTATGCTGTGTAAATCCAGGTGTTAAAAGCAGTATTTCATGAATCTAAAGAAAGGGTGTGTTCAGTGACTGCTTCGTACTGTGTTCCTCTTGGTAGTTCAGAATAAAATTGAACTGTGAGAAATTTAAAATACGAGTTATTTATTTTGTTTTAAATGGAGAACTGGTTTAAACATAAAAGTGCATCAGAAATGGACAGCTATGTTTTCTTAACTTTTTTTGTTTCATTGTGAAATATAGCCCAAGCACAGAGAGTGAATGTATGTCCAGACTACCCGGTTGAGGGGGCTGAGAATATACAGTATGAACAGACTTCAAAAGCTCCTTTTCATTGCTTTTTCTGAATAACTTCATGATCATAATTAAAGCACAAATTAAGGTCAATTGTACTTTTCTAATGATTTCCAATTTTGGGATAAAACCTTTTAATTTTTAACTGTATTTCATGTGTGTCATTAAGGAGTAAAATGATGCTATTTTTATGGGTTTTTTTTTTATTTTAGCCTCATCAGTGTAACAGAAAACTTAAGCTTTGCCTTAATGATTTGCATGTGTATTGTTCTACTTAAAAGACTGCCTTGAGATAGAACGTCTATGGCTTTTCCATTTTCATTGTCTGAGTTTGTAATATGGATAATTACTTTATGTAATTGCTTTTGAAAAGGGATGAATAAAAGAGCAGTAATTAACTGGCCACATCCAACATGGTAAAGAATCTGAATGTTAGTTCAGTGAAAAATAAACAGAGGCTCTGTAAAGGCAGTTGGTACTTGGCCTGTCCTTCCAAAAAATAACTGAATGCAGGGAAAATATTTATTTTATATTATATATTAGCATTTCAAGGAAAATTAGCAAATACCTACAATGGTCTTAGGTTAACATTTATTGCATTTTGAGTTATGTGGGTGAGCTTATTTTTCTTAACCTGGAGCACATAAGCAGTCAACAGTGTTTAAAACTGTGTGTGGATGCTTCACTTACATGGAAAGAATTTTTTTAATGAGAAGGTACTCAAGTACGCATTGTACTGTTGCCACTTCTAGGCACTAAGAACTCATTAGTGCTTATAAATAGACATTTTGAAGGGCCCTGCTCTTGAATTTGATGTCTTCACCTTATCTGGTGATACTCCTGCTTTTGGATTTGCCTTCCTGAGTGCACTGTCTGGCTTCTGGCCACAGCAGAAAGGAATGGTAAGGGTCACCTTCACAAAACAGCTGTCCAGTGATTCTAGCTTTCCTTTAAATGGGGCAGTTTATAGTTGATGCTTAGTGCTCCAGATTGGAGTTCCAGTCCCCACTGTGGACACTGCTGTTGAAGGAGGTACATGCTGAGGTACACCCAGCTGCCCAGATGATTCCCCCACAAAGCACCATCAACTCACTCAGGAGAGTCATGTACTCATTAACCCAATGCTGTAGATTGAATAATGAACTTCTTATTTTTTCCGTTATTTCTGTTTTGTCACTGTAGTCTCAGATCACCAGACTGCATCTTGATTGCAAAAATATCCCTCTGCATAGGCCTTCTTTTTTCCTTGCATTTGTCGTATCGGGAGCCATTCTGTGCCGATAGTCTGATCTTAGAAGTCCATCAACTGTGCTACAGATGACCTGTCAGCGAAAAATTAAATCAACATCTGTGCATGTCTAGATAAATACAGTCGGAGGGACAGAATATTGTTTGGTTTTATCCTCAGCCTTTCGATGGAATGGAATTATGACAGTCATGATTGCAGAAGTTTAGCTGTCTGCAGATTTCTTCCCAACAAAGACAATAATTGTGAATTTGTAGCGTACAATTCTTTCACAGTACATATCTCTGTGGACCGCCTTGAAATCATGTAAATATAACAATATGTTGTATAGAGCATTCCAGTTATTGGGTAAGTCTATTTTCACTTTAAAATGTTACTGTCTGTGCAGCTCCTTTCCTATGTTTCTAAATGATAAAACTATTGATGTATGTGCTACTGTTAAGTTGATCGTTATAATGGAAGCAAAGTAACAAACCTAAATTATCTGGGAATCATGAGCGAAGTCCTTTAATGGGTTCTGATTTCTCTGATTATTATAAGAAAGTATTGGCTCCAGAACGGGGCCTAGACCCTGCACTGCACCACCAGGCTTCTCCAAAATCTCGCCTATGACCGTGACTTTTAGAACAGGATTTGAAAGTGCTGCCTGCCTTACAAGATCAGAAGGAAACTGGGAGATCATTTCACTCTCCTGGAGCAGCACAACAGAAAGCCACCCTGGGTTCAGAGCCTCATTTTGGAAATCTCGAAAGAAGACCAGACACCAAAGGTGTGTGGGGAGTTAACGGTTCACAGACTAGTCGGGGGCCAAACCTGTCAAGGCCTTTAAGTTGAGCTGTAGCGTTTTTATTTTTTTTCCTCAATCCCACAGGGAGCCAGTGCGTAGACCTTCAGCGATATCCCTGTTCAAGCACTCTCTCTGCAATTATGAGTATTCTGTATACATATACGATATATACATGTGACTGTGTAAGTAGCTGGAAATTCTATATATACAGTATAATGTCAGTATTGGTGTATGAAAGGTTCTAGGTAATACTAAATACCTCTGTCTTTTCAAAGCAACTTGCTGCCTGATGTACAGATCATGTAATGAAACTCCACTGGTGTTCCACTCCTCATAAAGCCCTTCGTGTGAAAGTGAGCGACAGTGTGAACGCTCTGCTCTGTTTTTTCTCCATCCCTTTTATAATATCTCAGCCCTGAAAGCTGCACAAGCCTCTCAGCTGTTAGTGGAAATTCCAGTTATAAATAACCCCTCATTTGGATGGAATCTTGTGAAAACATTTTTGGAATTGTTAGAGGTTTGTTTCCTTCATTCCTAACTTTTTGTTCCGGTCCTTTTTTTTTTATTTTGCCTTGATTTTTCTTGATTTTGGTTTTTGTGGATTTTTACCAGCTGACCTGGGATAGTGGCAAGCTTCATTTCGAAGCAAATGGAAGGTCTTTTTTTCAGACCAACCCATAATATGCGCGCCACCTACAGTTACACAGTAGCTGTACTTGCTTAAACATTCCTCTCCGCCTGCAGCATGTTAGTCTCGGATCTTGCAGTGGAAAAGCTTTAGGGCACTGGGAGGGTGCAGTGCGTGATGGCTGTGTTCATCTCCGTGTGCATAATCCCAAATGAAGAAGGAGATTTGTTCAGCCTTCCAAGCATTGATACAAGCTCCAGAAATACACAGCAAATACAGCGATGCAGAGCACAGCAGCATACTTTAATGGGAATCATAATGAACAGCAAAAGAAACCCATTTTTGTAGCAGAGGCCCTGCATGTGCATTGAAAAACATGATGGAGGTAAATTCCTATTGACTGGTTAACATTTGTCATCAACTGGAGCTCTCCTGAGAAAAGTCAAGACTTAGTACTGTACGTTGCCACCATCAGAAGCACAAACTGTATGTTTGGAATCAGGTTACAGATTCGATCGCCTTGGGTTCTGTCCATTTCCTTAAAATATGGATATGCACAAGCCCTAGGGGCCACACATCGCCTCAGCTCATCCCACAAATGATCAGTGGGGCTCCAGTCTAGTGAGTAGGCTTCCCAAGGTATTAATGTTAACTCTTGTTTGTCAGGAAAGCAGAGCAGCATGAAAATGTGTTGTCCTGCTGGAATGTGGTCACTTCAGGGTGACGAGATGTGGGGGTTGTCGGCCATGACTGCTGCCGAGGCGCAAACAGCAGGTCCTCTCCTTCACAGAGCAGCTTCTCCGGGGGGCTCCGGGGCGGTTCATCAGCGTGAGGTCTTCCACAGTCCCTTTTATTAACTACTGGGCCAATCTGAAAAATTCAGTCAAGAGAAATTTTTAGGAGTCTGTTTTTATTTGGAAAAAGGATAAGTCAGGGTGCTGCAAGGTAGTTCAGGTATCCGTATACACTGTACTACTTTGCCTTAGCAGCGTAAACTGTTTTAATGACATCCGACTAAAACATGAAAATTAATCTTTTTCCACAACACGGATAAATCTGTTAGGTGAAATGAAAAATCCAGATTAATTGTGATACTGGATGTAGTCTCACAGTGGAGTGCATTCAGAGTTCACGTGCTGTGGCTTGATACTTTGTTGTACGAAACAGGGTTCAGTTGGACACAGCAGGGCAGTGACATTACTGGGGCTGCTCTTTAAATCAGGAACCTGTAGAAATATCAACCCTGTGTATTAGATCGTAGGTTACTTCAGATGTACACCCTTTGCATAACTTAGGCAGATAGAATTTCTGGTGTGTTTCAGGTCAAAATTGCATTCTTATAGTAAATAATGTTTAATCAATATAGTGCTTCCTCTGAATTTTACATGAATGGTAGTATTTCTACACTCTTTAAGACTTGGCGTGCTCTCCTTTGGGTTCCTTCCTAGCAGGAGACGGTGGTCAGTTTGTGTTGGGCTTTTGGCCCATTCCTTGTTGTTCCCACTTAGGGTGCAGTTCAGATTTTGTTTTAGAAATGGCATTTCTTGGCGCCCATTACTGCCCTCAGACCCACCAAGGCATCACAGCTAGATTCCCATCACATCATTGCTTTCGCTTTGTCCTCTTTAAGCTCAGTTGACATGACCCTCTGCTCTCTAGCTATTCTTTGCATTTAGTTTTTTTTCTTATTTCAAATCGCCAAATAGGTTTGAGAAAGGAACGAGTAGAGATTCAGCAGCGTAGTCTACTCCAGCTCCCGGTGTGTCAGACGAAAGACGAGACGACTCGAGAGCCGAAACGTTGTTTCTTCTTTCTGCTTGACAGCGTGGAATTAACCCACATGCTTAAGCGGCTCCTCACTCTAGGATGCTTTTGCAAGCCCCGCCAGTGAGGAATTGTGGTGGGGAAAGACACCTGTGAATGAACTCAGTTGGGAATGGCAAATTCTCAGGAGCAATCTGCATTCCAGATCTGCTTGTGCAGTCCCAGCGTCGAACACTGAGGCTGCAGATTGTCTGAGTTAGTGACCTTCTTTTCTGTGTTTACTCATCAAAAGGCGCAGAAAAACAAAGTGGCAAATACTGTATAACCCACATGCCAAAGCTATGAAGCAAGAGCAAGTAGCTCCCTGTGAGCTGATATTAATCTGAGTTTTCTATTTCAGTATATAAGCCTGCTTGCTTTGATTTATCACCGGCTGATCAGTTGTGCTGGAGGTGCGAGAGTGAAATCTGCTGTCTCCCATATTCTCTTTAGTAGACGATCGTGCTTAGCTTTTCAGAGTGTTTTAGAGTGTTGTAACAGTAGAATCAGTTTAAGGAAAAGAGTGGGGATGAGAATAAAGCGTTAACGGGAGGTCCTATTATCCGGAGGTTGTCTGGAACCTGTGAGTAATATCAATTGAATCATGTCCGTTGATCTTTGGTCACAGTGCCACTTGAATGAGCACGTATTTTCATCCTTTCTTAATGTGAATCCAGATAGAAAACTGAAATCAATAAGTCTTTGATTAACACATCGGCTGGAGCAAGACTCAGATGAGACGGTTTACCTGATGGTAACATTAAGGCATGCCTGCAAATCAACTAAAGTGATTTTTTGCAAACCATACTTCCTAAAGCTATAGCAATAAATGTAAATGGCATCAGGCTTAAAGAGTTCTCCAGTTATATTTATTACATTTACATAATCGGTATGAAACCAGATGTCTGCAATGGATTATTTTTGACGATTAAATGCGATTGTATTAGAGGCCAGTTAATAAACTGATGTCTGGTGCCTGTGTCCCAAAACCTGCCCTTCTTGATAGTGAAACTCCAGGTGAGATGAGGAGACTTGAAAGATGTATTCTCTGCATAGCAAGATAAGCAAGAAGAAGAAATCAGTGGTATGTGTTGTCATTTAAAAATAGACATGCACAAGTTAAAGCTGTTTAGTCAGAAATAATAGCAATAAAGCTGAGGAGAGGCTATGAAAAAGTACCCTTGAAGTCAGGCATTTTGGACACTTAGGAATGACCAAAGGAAGAAGTTAATAAATGTGTAAGCAAGCAAGCGGATCAATAAAATGATCAATTAGTTCTGGAGATTTGAAGCCTAGCTAGAATCGGTAGCTGGAGCCAGCAGAAACAGTTTTCCTTCGCGTGCAGGTTTGGGATTCCCTGCTTAATGTGTAAAACGAAATTAAAATCCCACACGATGATTCTTGTCCTTTTCTGTTAATGTACGACAGAAACATTTCTCCGTCCTGAAACAGCTCGAAATGTCAATGTTTCTGCCACAACGGCACTTCAGCTGGAAGCTGGTGCTGTGCTGTCAGTGAGTCTTCAGGAGTTGCAAAGTCTGCTCTGCTACAGCTTTGCCAATAGACGTCCTAAATGAACTGAATTTGTAGTAAAGGAAATGCAGAGGACTGCTGGAATGTCACAGAGATAAGTGTGGGATAGTGTGACGAAGCAGATTTTGGGATGGCAGGTCTCCAGCAGCACCATCCCCAGCGGGGCTCTCTAAACGATCTGGGATACGAACTGCAGGCTCACATGGCTTCCCAGCACGCTCCGGGATCTGATATGTCCTGCGAGTTGGCCACTTTCCCGGCTGCAGGCAGAGCCTCACTCAGAGGTGATAGCAGGATGCAGGCCGAGCTGCTGCCAGAGCTTTTAGAGGAATTAAAAGCATTTTCATATCAGAATCATAGGCAGTCTGGTGCCAATAAATTTGCTAACCTGTCCACTGGTACCATTAACTGTTTCAGGTGTCTTCAGAGCTTAAGCAGGCATGGGGAAGGCAACTGAAGAAGAAATCCTATAAAGCCGAGGGCACTATCTCTGTCCTACTTATCAGATGTGAAATGTAAATTTATAAGAGTGAACCTGAGATCTCCTGCACTTAACAACTGTAAAAATATTAAAAGTGCCGTGTTTCAGGGACATTTTCTAAAAGCTCTGTACATCCAGGGTTGGAGTTACAGGTGCATGTTTAACTTGTATGAATATTATGTAACAATTCGTTATCTATAAATACACATGAATGTCAGTTCACTAAGCTATTTTTATAAGTAAATGAGAATGTTTATATATAATCAATCATATAAAAATCTTTAAACCTTTTGATGAAACTGGAAAACTCTCAATACTCAATTGCACAATTAAGGTTATCAAGAGTCAGTAGAAAAGAGATTGTGCTACACTATTTAAAAAGGCTCAATACGAATGGTTCTGTCTGTAAATAGATATTTCCCCATGCAAAAAACAGTAGTCATTGTAAAACCGCTAATGAATGTGTATAATCTCTTTTAAACAGCTTGTCGTGGCCAGGACACATATTGTACTCTGTGCCTTGCCACAGTTTCATAAATCTGCTTTTTCAGATCGAGATGCACACATTGGGACAGTCTGTTTTAAGGGTCTTCAGTCTTTTTAATGCATATTCATGGTATCGATGTTCTGTCTAAGGCTTTTCCATTCCCAAGCTACGTGCACGCATACGGCCTCCTTTGTGCAGACGATGTGAAAATGAATGCAGGCAAGTCCAAAGCGATATAAAAGTGAGTTGTATACTGCCATAAAAAGAGAAAGGATGCTTAAAAACAGAAATCTGGAATCTTTTCTTTCCTAATAATAGTATTTTTGGCAGCTGCATCATTTAATAAATTTTGCTCCTATGCAGTCATTGTTTGGATTAAATGAATAAAGACTGATAATCTGACTGTCAGTAAATAAGGTACATTGTCCTATGTTAGTGTGCCCTTCCCTGGAGGTGATGTGACTTATCTGAAGTGCCATCTTCTTAGTGTTTGTATTTAAGCTGTGAGGAAATCTGCATCCTGTGTCTGTGTGCAGACATGGATTTTGGAAAAGCAAAACAGATCTCAAAGCAGATGTTACCCCCACAAACACCTCCATCCCCTCCCTGCGGAAAATCCCATGAACAAGTACGTGCTGCAAGGTTAAAGAGACATGCCGGTCTCTGCTGAAAATATTAGAAGACCACAGTCTGAGTGAAGGGCCTGTATTTTTTCTTTTTTAACCCAAATTTTTTTGCTCCTACAGCAACAGCAAAAAATCTTTTTCTTATGCTCTTTAGGATTACCATTTAAATTGTATTGGTATGTAATGTGTTTGAGGCACACAAAATAGGAAGATGTGTTTATCATTGAAACTTTTCCAAATACATATTATAGTTAGCCTAGTGCTGCTTTCAAGGGATTTCAGTATTTTAACCATATAGCACAGTGGTGCTCCCTGTAGATCCAAAACGATCCAGTATGTTGCTGGGGTCTGTGTGGTGTGTGTGTGTGTTTAACCAGAGTTAGAAATGCAGGTGAAAATTAAAAATCTTAAATACAAACAGGTTTGCATTTATATTTGAATGTATAATTGTGTGCTTTAATGAATATAGTAGTGAAATGTGCTTCTAATTCTAAAATTATTTGGTCCATAGCAAATTTAAAAAATTGTAAATCAGCAGTTTCTGAGTAACACCTATTAATGTGAGTAATATAGCTCATAATTAGTGATATTACATTTTATAAGCAAAAGGCAATGTAGGTAGACTGGGGAGACATTGATTTTGTGGTGAACAGAAGTAAGGTCTTTTGGTTTCAGGACCATATGGTTGTTCTAATTAACTCTCGGTATTTGAAATTCCATTTCATTAGACTGGTGCTTCTGGCAAGAACTACGACTGGTTTTTGCACTTGCAGTGCTTCATGAACAGCAGGTTTAGAAAATCCTCATGGAGGAGAAAGAGTACCTCCTCAACTCGGTCCTTGCCAATGTGTCCCCTTTTAAGGGAGGGATATTCACTGCCTAATGCGAAAGGAAAAACTTGCAACTAGTTTTTGGTCACATTGAGTGCACTGAGATAGATATGTTTTATTTCTTATTTATTGCATTGAACAGAGCCTGTTCCATTCCAGTTCTGACTCAAACATGAAAAAGCACAATCTTGCAGTCACTTCTGCATGAAGTCATTATTTTTTCTAGGAAGGTGTCCCTTCAAGTCCAGTAACAGTGTTTATTCTGCAGCTTCTCAAATCAAATCAGTTCCGGTTTGTGACAGAATGGCCATGCAGATATGTCTGTTATTGCTCTTGTTATTCCAGATTGCAGTGCTAGCATTGCCTTACTGCAAGCAGTGATCTAATTTGTCTTTTTATGCTTTTCCAGACTCACACCCAGATGGCCAGGACTGCAGTAGAAAACAACAGTGCACTGTGTTAGGTTTTTACTCATGCATCTGAGTGTGCTTTTCTTCCCTTTTTTTACAAGTGTAAATTCAGAATGCCTAATAAAACAAGGTCCTGATGGGAGTGTATGTGGTTCTCCTCTTCCTTTGCTTTGCTGTGTGAGGGCTGGAGCTGGGGACCAGAATTGGGGTAGGTCATACTTAGATAAGTGCTGTGGCAGACAGATGCCGCAGCTCTTTTTTGTTAGGAATGTGTTTTACTTTAATTATTATAAATTATAATACACTGAAAATGCTGAGGACATGAAATATCAGTAAATTAATCATAAAAAAACAATATATATTCAGGTGTAGTCTCTGCCAAAGTTTGTTTTTTGCAGTATACTGACTTTCATCAGGATGGTATTGGTACACAGGGTAGCATGTGGCAGTGGTAAATTAGTAGTAGGAACCTTCTCTGTCTGTACTCTTTGTATACATACATTCTGATTTTGTATGCTGTTTATTATTGACCTTGGCCTGTAGTGGGTCTGGGTCATATGGTAGCTTTCCAATAGGTGTTATTGTTATAATATCAATTTTATTCAGAAAAAAAAATCTCTCCACAAATTGTAGAATGCATAAAATACAGAACAAAACAGTTTCCATATTTACAGTACAGCAAAACAAAAATAAGTGACTGATACAGGAATACTCTCTTCCAAGACTGAGATCATTTGTCCAGTCTGTAGTTTTTATGATGAAGTCTTGATGTTATCAACTGCAGATCACATTCCAGGGTTGATAGTGCATGAGCAACCTAAAGCGTGCAAGAGGAGTGTGGAGACTTTTGATGACAAGCAAAAAACATCTCAGACAAACACTGGAAATCCTACATTGCTAAGTACCACAGAAAAAACATGCTCTTGCCTTGCAGTTTAAAATTAATTACCTGAGTTGGATCAGAAACCTGGACTGCCACTGGGCACCAACATTGAAGTGAGTGACAGTAAACCAACAGCACTCATCTGTAAAGTCCTCCCAGGAATTTGTTCTGCATTTATCCTAAATTGCTTTATCTCATCCACTTAGCACTTGAAACACTTAAGCGATGATAAGCTGTTGATGATTTCCACACACTAGCAAACTACACTTTTTCACACTACAAAGAGGAGCAGGTAATGTGCAGGTACCATTCTTTTTTCTTTGATCGGGTTGAGAGGTCCCCAGAGCTTCATAAACCAGTATTTGATGTAAAAAAGTGTTTTTTTACATCATGAATTCAAATGACTAGTATGCCTTGATTTGTTCCCACACAATTGATTATTGGTTGCATCCCAGTCACAAGAGATAATCTCAGAAACTGTTGTAGATGTATTAATGCTCTTGTGGATTTATGCGGTGATTACAGAATAATAATTCTGAAAGCAGAATCTAATCTTCTTGTTCTCTGGTGCTAAGTGACAGGCAATGTTGCATGTTGCAAGCTTTTGCACTTAATCCTCTGCCCTGCAAAACTGCCTAACGGCTTCCAGGCTGCCCTCTGTGGGTCTCTCCAGAGTAGACCCGTCCATCATGAAAACGTACAGAGCTCCCAGTTTTCTTCCTGTCTTTCTGCTCTGTCAGGAGCACCTTATCTCACTGCCGAACCTGTGTAAATATTAATATTTGAATGCATGCATTTTTAATCCTTGGAAATCCTGCAGAAGATTCGCCGTTCTGGTTAGGTTTGGTTTCTGTCATCTGTAGGTTCTAATAACAAATACACAAAACGCAACTCTTTAATTAAAACCCCAAACATTTTTATAAATCACGGCAAATCCCTAAAAAGGGATTTAGGGATTAAATGAGATTTTGAGAAGCCAGTGTGCATAAGAAGATTTCCACAGTGAGGTGGTGACGTTAAAAAGGAATATTAGAAACATAGAGGATGAGATTTTTATATGAGTTTTTTTGTGTTTGTTTTTTTTAATATACGTGGTGGGTGTGAAAACTCACAAGAGGTGAAAATGAAAAGAATGGTTTAGAAAACTGCATTCTAGGTAAGGTATCTTTCAAGGAGTGGCATGTTCGTTTTTTTTTCTTAAAAAATAAAACTGGTGTTTCGTTAAATGCGCGACATCCAATGCAATTAACAGCATCAAATGAAAGAGGCACACTCTTTCATAGAAAGGTCCCCAGTGCCAATTAATTTTGTAACGATTGCTAATTTTCTCTGGCAGGGGAGACGGGCAGCTTTGCGGGCTGCACGCAAAACAAAGCTTATGATAACGAGATCCATTAGAGATGCGCCAGTGATGCAGCAGCTTGATTAATTTAGCCCACAAAGCACACTACCACATGGGCGACTTGGTGAGAAATCAAGACCTCCAGAGCACTGTTCGTAGCACTTCGGGTGTCAACCCTGCCAGTCTGGCTGAATTCCTTTTTCAGCTGGAGCAAACCCGCCCCACGTATGTTCCTCCCTGTTTCAGTTGTTGAAGTAATTTCTCACTTCACCTGCGTGACGAGGCTGCTGGAATACAGTAGCCATCTTGTCACCCAGGTGGCAGCTACTTCAGGACTGTGAAGCACTTTTGAGATCCTTTGGGGTGAAATGTGCTAGACAAATGAAAGTTTTCTCACTTAATATTATTATTAATAATAATTGTTATTATTTTGCCATTTGTATGATGGTTGCTTTGTGGCACGCTTTATCAAACTACATCTTTGACCCATGGGAAAAGATAAATCAAGACTTAAATATTACAATTTAATTTAAAATAATGTTCAACATTTATAGAGATTTACTTCTCTGTACAAAATACAAACTTATTTCAATTTCAAGTGTTCTCTGACAGGATTAAATTTGTTCACTAAGGGAGGTCTCAAATTTTTCTTTTTTAGTTTCAGTGGGTATTGCTCTGATATGGGTCATTTTTCTCATATGCTACTACAACTAAACTATGTTGCTGTGTTTAAGAATCGGATGTCTGCAATTGCCCCTCTGTAAACAGACTGTCTCAGACAGATGGTGGGGAGATAAAAAGAATCTCACGTCTCTCTCCTCGACCCCTCCCCCAGGGTGAAGCGCAGACTAACATCATGCTTACAAGGCTGCACAAAAGCAGCATTTCATGTTCAAAAGTAGCATTTAAAGCTTAAATATGCTTGTAATTTTTCCTTTTGCATTGGATAGTGTAAGCCCTGCACTCGTGCACTAGACAGATTGTTACTTTAGAGCAGTAAAATGCATAAGAGGTTATGGAGTATGGTTGTTCAGGTAAAAACATCCCTGAGGCACATTTTTAAAGAAGGAAGGGACCAGTCTCTGCTGTGGGTCCTTATTCTCCAGGTTTTTTTTACAGCAGAACAAGGACTGGTGAGTTCAGCTATGCAACTGGGTGAGGTTTGTTCATGGCCTCTCCTTTTTGTTTGGCTGAGTTGCTGCATGTTTTTTACAACAAGAATTTTACAACTTCCAATCATGAATCTGTTAAACTTCTACAGCCCTTCCATCAGCACAGGAAACACTACACATGCACCTTACTACTGTTATCTGCTGTATTATACAGTTGCAGTGCAAACAGCAGTGTCACACATCTGATGGAGGATGACTGTAGCCTTCTGATGACTTTACACACTACAGCACAAGGTCTTAAGGATCACTCTGCGTAGCCACCCAAGGAAATCCTGAGAGGGCTTAAATTCACTCAAAACGACTGGCACTGGGCTTGTAGTTTCTTGAGGACACCAGGGATATTTGGTCATATTCAGCTAATGAATTAGCACATGTTCCCGACCCCGGTGTGCTTCATGATTGTTCCTGATCTTTGGGTTTCATGTTGGTAAAAGACTCTCAGGAAGTGATGTCAGTGAGGTGATGAAATGGACTGATGTGCCTGTCACATACATTGACTTGTTGGAAACACAGTTAACTTTCATTCCTCATCTGGTCTGGACAATGTGTCTTTAAAATCAACGTCAAATGGAAAGCAGGAGATGCAGGGTATCACTCTTAAGCGAGAAGTAATAATGAGCATATGGTTGTATACTGTATATCCTTCACACAGAACTCTGTACGTACATGATAGGACGGTTTGTCCTTTGCAGGACAGCACTGAAATCACCCACTGTCTTGGATGACTTTGCTTTATGGACGCATCATTGTAATAACTAACTGCGGCTTGCCATTTTCCTGTAAGAGTATGTTATTAGGACCATGTGCATAGAGCTGGTGTACATGGGCATGTCGAAATGCCTAGACTGATGTTAGTAATCAAGCAGAAAAGGCTCTTCTACAGAAAGCAAGCTGTTGATGAAAAGTTCACAGCTGTAGAACATGGGACTTGAACATGTTCGTTTTTTTATTTTATTAGTTTATTTAATTTTAGTAAAAAAACACCCCCTTAAAAAGGCGAACATTTGGATTTACTAGTAAAATTCTTTTAAAGTGAGACTTCAAGGTGAGATCTAGCCATCTTATGGTCATTAAAGATCTTATATGAAAGCTAGGAGCTATATTGCCCTGCAGCTCACAACTGGCCGCCCACTGAAGCTGAGCAGGTATGAGCCTGACCAGTACCTGTGGTTTGTTTGGGCCCTAATGCCCCAGTATAGTGATGGGGACACTAAACTGTAAAAAGGCTCTGTCCTTCGGATGAGACATAAAACCAAGGTGCTCTGTGGTCATTAAAAATCGCAGTGTGTTTTTCAAAAAGAGTAGGGGTGTTACCCTGGTGTCCTGGCCAAATTTCCCACAGGCCTTTACCAATCATGGCCTCCTAATAACCCCCATCTATGTCAATAATGAACTGGCTTCATCTCTTTGTCCTGTTATGTAGCTGGTGTGTGGTGAGCAGACTGACGCACTCTGGCTGTTGTTGCAACACTGGTGGTGGAGGGGAGTCCCCATTACCTGTAAAGTGCGTTGAGTGTCTAGAAAAGCACTATATAAGAGTAAGGATTCTTATTATCACCATCACCCTCTGGGAGTGCTTCTAGCTTCAGTGTCTGATCAGGACCTCAGTGTGTCCCCTTGGACCTGCAGTGCAGCAGAAGACAACAGCTGCCTCTCACTATGGGTGTTGAAAAGTACTGTATGGAAGCAAGCCATTATTATAGGGATGACTTTCATCACTATTACAAATTTACTCTAGCATTCTACTTTACCATGCTGTATGAGCAGGTTAGAGTACTTCATCAAAAGATCCTGTCAAGACAAATAACACAAATGTTTTACCAAGAGTCTGCTTTAGTATTTCATGGATCCTTTTATTTTCTGTCTCACTAATTTTGTCTATGGTTCAGGTTGCTGTTTTCATTGAACTAATTAAAGGGCTCGTAGATGCAGATAGAAGGCTTTTCATGTCCAGTCAAATGTATCCATGAAACAGTACATCGAACTGAATAAAAGCTTGTTTGTTGACCTACAGTATTCAGTTTAAATTGAAGAGGGGCTTTTGTTACGCAGGCACCAGGCACACCTGGAGCAGGAGTATGGCTGGGAGTGGGCGTTTAATCAGCGTCGGGGGCTTTGTTGTAGATTTCTGTTAATCCAAATGCCATGCTGCTGTGGAGCCCATTCCAATTCTTCAAATGCACCAAAGGGGAATTTTCCCTTGTGGCATCAACACAGAGCTGTTAGGCATTTAGAGCCTTGATGGTCTCCTCTCTACGGCAGACAGCACAGAGCACATTCTCAGAGCTCTCAGATCCCCGAGATATGAGTGATTACTCTCACCCCTGATCCGTGAATTTCAGGCTCGCTTGCTTCAGTGATGCGGAATCGTCTTCCCCAGCCCTTTACTGGTCTAGTTATTTCATTCTGGGAAAATGGATCACGTCTGTCCGCTAAAACAGTTTAACGGCTATCGCATCTAATCGTCTGCTTCAAAAGAGGCTGGAAACAAATATTAAACATTCCCAGCTGAGCCGTATAATTAAAGCAATTAAGTTCAAGTTGTCAGACGATCCCCCAGTCCTCTGGGATCAAGGCTGGATATTTTCTATTGTCTTAACCCACAGTTCACTCACAAACTCTCTCCACACTGCAATGTCTGGAGAATTGCTTACAGGTTTGAAGCTGCAGCACTCTGGTTCGGTTTGTTTACTTCGTGCACATTTCTGTGCTGATTTTGATTTCCAAAGCTGCTCTAGGCCTTATGCGTTAATGTAATTATGTAAATGGGCCCCGTATTGGTGCTGAATGGTCTGAGCACAGCAAAGTGGAGGTTTGTAATACAGCAGGGGTGTCCTCCACCCAACATGAGTTGTCTTATACTATACATCCCTGTTCCGTCCTTCTCTTATTTCTGTGCCTGTGTGGATTGCACCTCTGTGCTGAGCAGATTCTCAACAGAAAGAGCTAGAGATGCTGGTGGAAGTGAGGATGAGTTACTTATGAAGCCACAAGCCAGGTCATGTATGACTCCGGGATTCAGGATTCAGCCCAGAGGAAAGCTTTTGGGACGTAAGCAGTAAATGCTGGCTATGAATGATCATGTCCTGATTTCAATCGATCATTGGTGTCGTGATCTTCAAATATCAGTTATTAATATCAGACTTCTAATAATTCAGTAATTATTGAATTACACAATTAATATAAGTGCATTTGTTGATCACTTTTCAATGCAAATAATCCCAAAAGTGCTTTATATATAAAAGGGGACCCACTACATCCACCACTGAAATGCAGTCCCCTGGATGAGATTTGGCAGCTGCAGCCACCCCGCTACAGAGAGGATCAGGTGGAGAGGTAAGAATTCCTTCACTGATGGACTTAAATGCACAAAAACACAAATTCTGTATATACATGTACTCAAAGGCATATAGAACATGGTTTTATCGAAATCTGTCTAATGAATGGAAAACCTAGCTTTATTGAAGCTTTCACATAAAGGTAATATATCAAGGGCGGATATCTGATGCTATTTATGTTACTAAAGACCCACTATTGCCTGTGTGAGAAGAGCTTAATGGCTTAATTTCAGGATGAAATTAATTTAAATAAATGACTGCACATTATGCAAAGAGAGCTTGAGATAATCTTAATGGATTCTATTAGTACCTCCCAAAAAGCCAAGTCTATTTGAATGATTTCTGCTGCATTAATCTAATATCTATTTCTATGAAGTATTGTAATATATCTTTAAAAGATGATGACATCTAGATGATTTTAAATTTGCAGTTATCCTCAAGTTATCCATGCCTAACAATCCGTACAGCACTGCTATGTCAGAAGTCAACATACACAGGCACAAATGAGGGCATCTGTCATGTCGTTTTTCAGCTTGTTTCCAACTGTCATTGTGTTCAGGTTTACTAGCTGATGCTCTCTGCTGAGATCTGGACTAGCGATTCCACTGAACATTCTTCATAAAGTAGATTTGAAATAACGTTCAGGACAGGACTTATCCTCAGGTGTCATGCACGTACAGTAAGTGCCATTTTGTGCCATTTGTCCATTATTGGGAAAATTGGCCAATAGATTTTTATCATGGGTTTTGTTTTTGCAGACACCGAATTCCTCTCGTTTTGGTGATTTGGTGATGGATTGTCATGTTAATTTGGAATGAGGCATTAAAACAAATCTGCACTTGTGAATTATCTGTCTTACTAAAGCTCCCCATCTGGAATTCTGTTCTGTGCTTGAACACACATCATTCCAACCCCTACACTAGCCTGGAAGGGATTGAGGACTGTAATGCACTGCCTGGCACTCCCACTGTTGGGCTGCTGTGCCATATGACACACTGTGAGACAGAGCCTCACAGCAAGGGCAGTGATGTGTCTCTCACCTTTTACAGGTTTTCAGGTATAGGTATATCGAGGTCTGTGCTACTTGTTGGAGTAGGTGTGTTAACTCAGGTTAAGCCCGCTTTGAGCTTCTGACCTAACTGAATTTCACCCTTATTCTCAAAATGACTTTATATACAGTATATGGTATGAATACTTTACTTTCTGCTCTTTGGCACTGAGTTAAAAAAATCTGTCTGCCAAAACTGGTTATTTCCATCTTTAATTCCTTTTCTTGGAGTAGGAATTATTAATGAATACATTGTTCTGTGAGAAAGAAATAAAATACCAAAGACAAAAAGTACAAAAATGTCCAAGACAGCTGTTTAAACTTGGTTCATTACACACAGAGTTCATTCCCACTCATCAATTTAAAAAAAATACAGACTTGTTCCTTAGGTTCCATCAAATGCTCTTCCTGTCTAAAGAGGCAGATTCTGCATCACCCCTACAGCCAGGAAGTTAAGAATGTTTCAGCGAGGGGCTGTTAAAGCTGTGTTCATCCTGACAGCTCTCTGCAGATTGGCAGCTACATTACAGCAGGCCCGCAGCAAGAAGACTGGTCATTTCTTTAAATGGATCGTGACAGTGGGAATAATGTCACTGAGTGCCGTTTCAATGCTCTGTTGCCGGTGGTGGAAAAATGAACTGTCCTTTTTCACACCAGGCCGATGGCTCCATCCAGATGCTCTCCTTTCCTGTCTAATGCAACTTTCTTGCTGATGACTAACATTGAGCACAAACCAGGGGGTTTGACAAAGCACATTTGCTCCATCTGCAAGGCATTAAACACTTCAAAGGTCTAGTATTAAGAAAGTTTATAAAGGAGAATTTACCAGAGAACTTTTGCATTTCTATTGTTTTACATTTTCTGCTTGTGTGTTATGTGCTTAACCCATTGCACAGAGCAGTCCCTAAAAAACATCTAGGGCAGTAAGTCAGAGCATGTTTTTGGCTCAGTGAATTAAAGAACATTAAAGGTAGGTAAAGGCTAAAGGAAACTAAACTGTAAAACCATAGTCAAGGAAAAAAATTGTAATGTGTTAACTTTGAGAATGGGATTTGCCTGTTGATAATGGGATTTTGTTATCCTTGCTAGTGTTGCACATTTGTCCTAACGTTTGTTATAAACCTTTTAGAATTACACCTCTGGAGAAAATAAAATGTGATTTTTTGCCATTTTGCCTGGTGTTGGAGATCACTCTTTTCCCCAGTCAAAGAGAGTGAGTCCAGTTAGCCTTCAGTCACTGCCTGTCGTCTTGAGAATGAGGGAAGAGGAAGAGGTTGTGCAGGGGGCTGGCGATGGTCTTTTCAGGTTGCTGAGATGTCAGGGAAGTCGTGCACAATCCTCGAGAAACTCCCTGCAGGAACCCTGCAGCACATGATGCAAAACGTGAATATGTGCGTTAGGATAAAAAAACACAGCACTTGGGATTTAGATATCTATTTTAACCATTAGTTTTATTAAATTACAAAAAAATTCACCAAACACAGATCAAGGAATCAATTTCTGTATCAAACATGACAGTGTTGAAATGAAAACATTCCAATGACTAAGCACAAGACAATATTGTTAATGATATTAACTATATTGTTGATGTGAAAATGTTCCACTGTAATCATGGCACCCTCTGGTCTTGAAGTAGCTTGCTGTGACAGTGACTTTGCAAAATGTATCGTTAATCTTTACAGTTCCCCTCATCTAGTCTCCTTAAATCTCCGCTCTTATGAGATACACAAAGTATCTACGCCGAGTAACAGGTATTGAATTCTAGAGATTTGGACAAGTTGTCTCTTTGTATCGCAGCGGAAGAGCTTGAATACAAGCTCTAAATAAGGCCAGGAAATGGATTGGACTGCAGGTTTTAACGATTGTGCTAAGTGAACCCTAGCTAGCCACTAGAGCTACTTAAGGAATCAGAATAAACTACACATACTGTAACTACACATTGAAGAGTATATCAGCCATGTTGCTGTCTCCCAGCATTAATGAGGGAATCGTCCTTATATTGTGTTGCACCCTGCGATTATGCAATGGTAAAGCAGACTGTATACACATACAAATACATCTTTAGACAGTGTGTGGGTGGCACAGTGGGCAGTGGATAGCATCATTGCCTCGCAGCGCTGGGGCCCTGGGTTCAGCTCCAGCTCTGGGGTGCTGGCTGTGTGGAGTTTGCATGTTCTTGTGGGTTTCCTCTGGATGCCCTGGCGTGAGTGTGTGTGTCTGTGTGTGCCCTGTGATGGACCCACTGCGTGCAGGGATAGGCTCTGGCTCCCCTGCAACCGTGATTTAGGAAAAGTGGTCAGAAAATTGCAGGGAACAGATTCATAAATCACACAGATTCAGTTTTGTCAGATGTAGCATTTTTTTTCACTTCGGTTCTTTTTTAACTTGGATTGAAAGCTGCTTTTCTGATGTTGAGGGAGAAAACCACATATTATAGATAATATGGATTAAGTATTTTAAAGCCCAGTGATTTTTCCTTTTTTAATCCACAGAACATGTTATATAAAATCAAAGGACCCCAGATATTTGAGTCTCGCATATGTTACTTCATTGCACTGGCTTTGTATAAGCAAGATAATCTTTTAATTCACGTATACTGTGCTCTGTGGGTGAACCCTGGAACATTATTAAATGGCATCACAGTCAGTTCGCTGGTTTTTCAGAACATAACCTCACAGATTTCCTCAGATTCGCATCCAATACATTTAATTCTCCACCAGAACAATTAAATCTGACTCCCTTTTCCTCATATTTTGGAAACTTCTCGTGATATGCATTGCTATTTATTTTTTATGTACAGTAGGTATGTGCTGCACTGCAAATTCTCTTTTAATACTTTCTAATTTTGGAAGCTTTGGATATTAATTGTCTTGGTTCTTTGCTCCAGTCCTCACTCCAGCCCGAGAGTTATGCACTCCATGCTCTTGATCGCTGAAACGTGCTGCATCGTCTCCTCCTCTTTCTCACAGTATTCACAGTTAAGATCAGCTCCATGTGGAGGACCGATGCAGCTCTCTCTGATACCTCTGCAAGGTCAAACAGCAGGTGGCTGTTAAGTCAAGGGAGCTCTCGTGTAATTTGATGCCATTGGGTCCAGAGAACACTGGACGTTCATCATTTACTGCATATGAGTCAAAGCGGCTGATAACATTGCTTGGATCATCGGTCTGTGGACGTTAGGGCACTGAGTCTTCAGGAGCCCCCAAATCTCTTTATTAATTCCTGTTTGTCAAACAAGGTCATGTATGAAACAGGTTCCACAGTATCTGTGGTTAACGTCAAATGCTAAGAGATCATCTATGATTAACATCATGGACTAAAGAACAAATGACTGCCACACTCATTGTGGAAGCACATGCTGACCTCGTCTAGTCTGACATGAAATAAGAAAGTGAAGAGTGCTGCATGGTTATTTAGTATAGCAAGTGTTATGCTACTCCAGTGTTTTGTCTTAAAAACTGATGACTGTGTAATACAACAGACAACAGCTTCTGCATATTGAAGACACTGACCAACAGTGCACAGTTATAAATCAATTTATTAGACAGCGTTTGCATAATGCATCCAATATGTTTTGTTGAGGAAACCACTGAGTGTAAGGAACTGCTTAAGCAGAATAGTCAAAGATAGTGTTGATTTTAGAGCATTGCCCTAACATTGCTTTCTTGCCTTGCCATGGCAGCATGTGTAGGTAAAGTTACCTCTGTTACTGAATGTGATACAGCGCTGAGAGCCAACAGTGAACTACAGAAGCATCACTGTGGAGCAGTGCCTTCATTGGAACAGTCAGCATCACAGTCCTGAGCATGTCTGAGGGTGAAGAGTAGGGAACTGAACTGAGGATGTCACAATAAAATAGGCTGTAAAGGAGATTTAATGAAGAGCAATAGGAACCTAAATCAATACTTAAGCAACATGTATGTTAGCGAAATCAAGTCAATAGTCTTTCTGAGGGAAGGGGTATTTATAATTGTCAAATTTAATGCGCAAGAGTGTTTTATGTAATCAGCCTCAGGGCCCTGGGTCTGTATTTTTATGCAAAGATATTGCATAGTTTCTCCAACTCCCGTAAAATTAATTTATTCTGGAAATGTTAATAGGGTCAAAGCAGAAAATGTCCTTGGTGTTAGTAAGGTTTGGCTTTGATGGCAAGTATGCATTGGCTCTTACTCTCTCCTGAACAGCATCACTGCTCCCCTGACCACATCAAGACCAGGAAAATAATTAGACAGCAGACGTGGGACTCAGATCCAAGGCTCTGTGAGGGCAGCAGGTTCAGTCACTGGTGACAACAGCAGTGTGACGTCCAAGATCAAAGCCTGAATGATAGCCCATTAAAGAACTGTCTGAGCTCGATGTTTGTCACCTGTGTGTATTGCTGAAATGTATAGAGCCTTGTAAAGTTTAAAAACAAATGTCGCTTCTGAAGGAGACTTGAACTTGCCAAAAGAATACTTTCAGGGGAAACGTTTTAAACTTGTTACACTGCTGCTTGGTTATATTGTTATTTTTCTGATGTTTCTTGTAAAAATCAACCTTAAAATTTGATCCAAAAAAGTGCCAGGTGATGTTTTATTAATACATATTCAAGTCAATGTTTGAAAAGAACGTTATAAATAGTTGCAGTCTGCTGTTTCTGAAACAAGGTTGATCAGTGATACCTCTTCCATGTTTATTGGACACTCAAGGGTTCTGACTGCAAGTAGTAGTTGTTAATTTTAAGATACAACACTGCAGTACTTACACTGAGTATTGCACATAATGAGAGGAGGAATCTGTTGAAATTTAAGTAATAGTGTCCTGTGATTCAGCAGAAACACAAAAAAGCTGACTAGGAGGCTGCATAAAAATTAGCTGACTCTAAGCTTCCTGCAAAGTCAAAGTGTTTGCATTAGAAAAGGCAGTGAAAATAATCATTTGATAAAGTGCTTGAACTCTAGTTTTCTGTTGCTTCCAGTTTGGCAATATTCGAGTCACGCTCTGTTGCTCACTTCAGATCACTTCAAACAGGCTATTTATTTTCCCAGGTGAAGCAACAGTTGCTCTCACTAGGCTTAATGCACTGTGCAACAGAAACCTGACAAGTGTCAGTGTGTTATTTCACACTAAGAGCATTCGGCACGGCTGAATAAAATTGGTATTTTCTGTCATTTGCTGAACGATTTCAACAGTCATATTCCCGTTTCAAGCTTTTACAAGAAGAGACTCCATCCCTCAACCCAGGTACGAGGTCTACCTACTGAATGTGCACCTGATCCACAAACTCAGACAAAGACTTGTGGGTATGCAGGATGTGTAAATCTCCTGTCACCTTCTTTATAGCTTTCAATAGCGTTTGAATATGAACAGATGCCACATGGTATATTCCAGATGTTTTCAGGAGAACAGCTTAGTTCTTGCGCAGTTATTCACAGCAGTCCAGCCTTCCTCGGTGGGAGCCCGGCGTGGACGCGGGGACGAGCCCGGCCCGGATGGTGGCCGGACTCCAGGACCGGGACAGGGATGCAGGAGCGATCCGCAGCGATATAAGGTAAGATGAAAGATGAATGATTTGTATTCATACAGGGGCAAGATGTTATGTAGGTCAAATACATGCTGTTCTGATATTGTCTGTTTTTTGTTCATCATCTGTTCAAATACAGATAGCAGATACAGTTCTTCTTTACCGTGACTCTCAGGATTTAGAGCTGGTCTTATATTCACTCTCTCCTGTGGATTCACTGTGTTACTGCTGGAAATAGCACTGCTACAATATCATGCCTTTGCTCACTAAATGCTTTTGAGGGCTGTGTAATAAAACATCTGCTGATCAAGAGACATTTCAATGAGAGTTTTATCAAAGACTACTAAACAAAGCGCAGTAAAGGCTTGATTAAATTAAATTAATTTCAATAATTTAACAGAATTAATAAGGAGGGTACACACAAGGTGAGCCAAATGAGAATGGAACACTTACAGAAATAATTATATTGTGGTAATAATTACTGTGCAATGTGCTCTATGAAGTGTCCAAAACTTGAATCCCTTAGTACTTCAAAACCAAGTAAAATTGTGAATAACAACCACAGAATTTCCAATTTGGGGAAAAAAGGCCTGTAGAAAGTCTTCCAATAATGACACAAAATCCTTCTCCTACTGAATGTCCTGGCTCCCTCATGCCCAGGGTAACAGATGGAAATGAAAGTCCAGACCCTGCTGTTGTGCAGTATTCGGTGTACCTGCTGTGCCAAGAGTGCAATTAAACACATTTACTGCTTTCGCACATTTTCTTTATTCATCAAAAACAACATTTCTCTATTTCTTTTTCTCAGATTTGTTCTTAAGTTTATGTTTAACATTGTGCATTTTCACAGTTTCCAATATTTTCCAGTGATGTCCCATTGTCAAGTATATATGTAAATGATCAGTATTTTTTTGCTGCAATATAAATTAGCAGAGGAATCGTCTGAAACCTAAGAACTATCCCACTTCTATTAACCCTTTTCTTTCCAATGGGCCTGCATATTCAATTTCAGTGTTCTCTGTTATAACACCAGTGCAGTGCCTGGTTACAACACCATGAGGACATTTTAAGAAATAAAAAACGTCTTTCACAAGTAACTCTTACAATGGTCAGCAAAGAATTATAGAAAGCAAACTACCACCACAAGGTGGCTGAGATACATCATGGACAGCTCTTGAGTTTGTCATGTCAAGAATAATGAAAAGAGAGAGGGACACTCTGTCAAATAAAAAAAAGAAAATCAGCATCTTTCTCGGAACCGTGCAATGAAAAAATCTCGTACCTCACAACAGTTTCACAGAATTCTTATCAATCATGTTTCCTGTAAGTGTCCAAATTTGTTTCTCGTGACTAGACGCAAAGCCAGTCTTCAGAGTTACTGTACAGCTTGACGCGGCAGGACTTGAGGACAGAATGCCGCTCTCTCTAGAATCACTGCGGATCACAGCTTCACAGGGTGGCAGCGAAAAGGAGCAGTGGCCATGTGTCAGTAATGAGATCCATTGCACAACACTCTTTATAGAACACTTAGGCACCTGCATTCAGACTGATAATCCTTTAAGGTCAAGTGTTCTCACAACATGGTGCTAAAAGCCTAAAAGCAACCAGAAGGCTGTGAAGCAGGGTACTGGATCTGAACGGTTGTGCAACAAGGCAAGCCAGCAGCAGTGGCACCTCTCCAGAAGGCAGGCCACTGCAGCAGTATTCTGTAATCTTCAAATAAAAGATTGCAGGTGGCCTGAAATTCCTGAAAGTGACACCACAGCACCTGTTAGACTGAATCACTTTAAGATTCTGTATTAGATTCCCTCTGTGGGAGCTGGTCTTCACCAGACACAAGTTGTCAGTAATGCTAAAACGGACACCGACTGTCCGTCTTCAACATTCAGAAGCCTGCCACTCCCAAGATATTAAAAACTATCCAACTGAACTGTTTCGAAAGAACATCAACAATGAAATCCAAATGAAGATAATGACCTGGTTTCTCCTACAAGGATGAGATTATTTTTAAAATATTGCGTAAATGAAAGATTTCAGAGGCTCATAAAACTGCTGATCATTAGAAATCAATTCCTTGTACCCATTACACTGTAAAGGACCACAGCATGACACTTCTCCATAAATATCAGTTGTTTTATGTAACAGGACTGCAGCTATTTTTTCAAAAGTGAATTTCTTGACAATTATTTTTACAATAAAGTCTAGTATTCCCTTTCACTCTATTTTCTTCTAATGTTCTTCAATGTATTGGTTTTTCTACAGTGAACATAAAATTGTCCCTTTAGTTTCTCATTGGTTTTGGAATATGGTAATTATTATATCCTGTATTTCTGAGCTAGTATTATCTGTACAACTAATGTTATTATAAGAAACAGGATGAGAGAAGTACATTTTGTATTTTTGATTTTTTGTCTGCAAAATGTCACAGACTGCTTGATCTCACATCTTCACAATGGACTGAGATAAATATTTCCATATTTAATGGAGGGATGTCAACTATGGCGATAAATGTTACTTGTGTCACACTAGATTGTTCGGAAACCAGATACAGTACTTGCTCTTTAAGGTCTCAATTCTCAAAATGGAGCATCATGGAGTTTATGACTAATGTTCTGTTAAATATTCCATGATATCGTTTTGGATAACAGTACTTTGTACCGTGAATGGTATATTGAACTAGCACCTGCAGGCAATTTTTGAAGAGATGGATTTTGACAATTTTGTATTTTAATACCTACAGAGCAACTATTTCTGAAAGCACATAAAGAACGAAAAGTTTTAAATTAGGTGTCACAGAGCCTAGCCTGTTACATTAATTCATGACTGTGATTGTAAGTGGGAACGACAGCACTTTCAGTATCTAATTGAAAAACCTACTGACTTTAAAGATCAGGTTTTCTGCAGTGGACAGAAAAGCAAAGAACACACAGAATTATCCAGCAGCTCTCAAATTTAGGTTCATTAGTTTTTTTTCCCTTAATCATTAAACCTGTAAAAATACAGATCCTTTCCGAAGAGCAAAAATTAGATGGTAAGATGACACTCTAAACACCCCTAAACTGCATCTGCCTGCCTGATTAAAAAATAATGATCGGTCATCATCAGTCTCCATAATAATCGAATGCAACAATGGAGAGTATGCTGTTCATCTGGAATTTGTTCAGGGCATTCCCCTGAATTTTTTTGAGGGCATTCCCAATTGAGAGCCAAATATACCACATACCCACATCAGCACACTCAGTGGCTACATATGGCCAGCACTCAAATTGCCTTTAATTAATTGCTTGAGCCTTCAAGTTAACATAGGCCCGGGATGAAGGGTGTGTCATGACATCATTGTTCCAGAGATGGGGAAGGGGTTCTTTCAGGGAAGAATTTTTTTTTAAAGGAAAATGACACCCCTATAACTCTATCTGGGGGGACACCTGTTCTTACAAAGGGGGGCTTCCTAAGTAGGAATGCTTCTTTAGTGTGAACACTGAATATGATCAATATATAGACCACATATAGTAAATACAATAATTTAATTGTATAACAATTGTACAAAAATTTAATTGTAACTTGGACAAAAGAAAACTTCAAGTGCTGACTTCACTAGTGATTAGCTAGTGAATCACCGTGCAGGTTTTACTTTACAAACCAGACAAATTGGTAATGGTGTTAAAATGACAGAAATATTCTCTATTTGCTTTGAGTTGGTATTTCTGCAAAATATCAATTAATTTCTCTAGGGAAATCATTCTCTTCAGCCTTGAGTACCACAAACAACCATTCAAAGACTCAAACTGACCTCTTTCTCAGTGTTTTGTCATGCTGCATATTCTCCATTCTAACCCAGTAAGAAGCCAGCAGACCCGAGCGAATATTTACCACATTCTATAGTATATTGCAGTTTAGGGATGAGACAGCAGATTCATTGTGAAGCACATGATTTAAAGATATGGTATCCCTCTGCCATGAGCACATTCATTACTAATTGAGATCCTGGGCTGCAGTCAGGAGGGAGTGGCAGAGGAGACAAAAAGCATATCGTACCGCAGGACCTGGCTGTAACTCACCCACTAGTGTGACCACAGCCTGATCACATGCCTATTATTAACGTGTGACCTCTCCTCCCTCTCTAATTTGAAGTGCAACTTGGTTTGAGGGCTTTACTGCTGGGGCACTCTGTTCTCTACAAGCCTGAGTTTGTGCATGCAATCCAACACCATCTGTAATGATATGCAATATCAATGGCAATGCACTCAACTTCAACCCCCAGCTCCACACTGACAAGCACCCCCCTGGTTTGTGTGCATTTTGAAATGACGAGGCTCAGATGATTTTGCAAGCTTTGGTTTATGAAACTTTCCTCACCAGTTTTTAACACTAGTGAGTAACACTTCATCTAGTGCAGAGCTGGAGCTCCTCGATTGCTGGTGCAGGACAAATAACGTTTCCATGTTCTCCTGTATAATTCTCTCAAGTTTATACTTCCATTTGTTAGCAAAGCCTGAGGGTGGGAGTGTGTGACAAACACCCAGACACAGGCCGAATGAGCTGCTGGTATTGTAATTAACAAATGTTTCAGAATTGCAGAGGGGCTTCTAATAACACTTTTGCTCTGCCCCCTCCTGAGAGGTGACGTATGGAAGGGAAATTACAAAAGAAACAGCAGTATGGGAAGGAATTTATTTGATCCCACTCTATTTAGGTTTACAGGATGCTCCTTTTCAACCTGGGGTTTGCCTCTTCCACAGTTTAGTTTCTAATTAAATCAAATGTACCACGCTCTAACTCTGGACCATCCTAAGTCCATCTCAGTACTGTTGCTGTTTTCTGTTTGATTAATGTACCCTGTTCTTTCACAGGACATGAATCACAGCTTATTACACAGTTTCAGAAGTAGTCATCTTTTTAAGGTTCGTTTTTTCAATTTTTTTAAGGTAAGCGTGTGTGATGTGCCTTCGAGGAACCTGGCAGTTTTATTCTGTTAGCTTACAAACTTCACCAAATTAAAGCCATCCTTTAGATCAACACCGTCTCTCTCATCACTTTTGCTCTCCTGAAGAGAACTGGCGACAGAATACTGTTCCTCCTGTTGCAAACTGGCACGATGGAGGTCTGGGGGGGTGTAACTAGGGTCTGTCCCCCAGTGTTTCACACCTTGCCTACAGCAGACCTGTTGCAAAATGCACTCAACATGAACAGTAGTGGTAAGATGCACTTTTAACTGTGCTCTAGTTGTATTTTATTTATGAGCAAGTTTGTATCACAGACTGTTGGACCTACCAGCAGTCTACCAGTCTTTCAGTGGTATGCAGCTCTGAAATGATCAATCTCAGAAACAGATCAAGGTAGTACTCCAATGGTCCTTAGGGAATATACCTCCACACCTACATTTTTAAATGTGATGTTACTCTCCGGGCTACCATTCTGTCATGATGGCTTATTAATAATTTCATTGACTCAGTGCCAGCGACATTATTGGCTCTGAAAGATCTGTTTGCAGATGTAGTGGCAGGAGAGAATATCACAGTACAATTGGAGTTTCTGGTTCTTTTAGGTACTGTACGTCCACAAAATTACTGCATAGCGTAAATACTCAGGTCACAGGTTTCTGTGAGCTTCTAACTGTGACAGCCTAACTAGGGGTTCTTTTTTCTGACAGTTTGTTACATTCTTCCAGGTTTTCTCGAACACTGAATGACAAAAATATTCACTCTTGTAAGACCGGAGTGTCGCTGTGTTAGCTGTGCAGAGCTTCCTGATCTGATAATCAGATTTTGAAAACATGACATTTCCAAGCTGTACCAAAAGTTCCTAAATATTTCTTCAAACAACTTTGTTTATTCACTTGTTTTTTCTGGGGGTAGCTGCCGGCTCGCCAGGAGAGAGGGCATGTTGATTGGGTGAGGGTCTTGCCAGACCCCCTCCCAGAGTCACTCTGGGATGGACAGTGCATCAGACAGCGTTTAAGGCAAAAGTCCGCAATGAAAAGCAATGCAAACGTAAGGCAGCATGGATTTGACGTCTCGCACTTTAAAAAAGTATTGCATGTTCCTTTATGCAAAACAACGTTTTTCTCTTTGTTCCTCCCCCCTCCAGCTTTGGAGCAAATATACATTTTTTTTTCTGTATGAAAAAATTCTGTAATCCCCCCCCACCCTTCCTATCCCAGAAAAAAAGTTTAAAAAAGGTATGTGCATGTGAGTATATGTGTATATTTGTATATACACATATGCATTCTCGTATAATGTTCAAAAAATGCCAAGCAAAAAAAAAAAACTTCTAGCTGTTTTTGCAATGATTTCATTTAGCACAGTGATACCCGACCCAGTTTAAAGGTAGAATGGTTGCACTTGTTTAGTCCAGGAGACGTCCATAGCTTTGCCACTTGGGGGTGTCTTGTTATATCTTTTACTCATTGTTTTTGATGTAAAAAAAGATGAAGGAAGAAAAGCCGCCCCCCCCGTGCCAGGCGGGTCAGTATTTCGGAGGTATAACAACCACAGGCTCCCCGGTTTTTGGCCTCCACATCAGGACCTGCGCGTCGTTGGCATTGGGCTTCACCATGGCGTTGGGCGGGATGGGCTCGTTCCTGGCCAGGACCTGGGGCTGCTCCTGGGCGGTGGGCTCCAGCAGTTTGGCACGCTGGCCCAGGGGCTTGCCGGGGTCGATCTCGATGTGCAGCTGCATCCTCCACTTGATGGTCTGCAGAACGACGGTCTCCCCGCTGGCCTGGTTGATGGCCACCAGCCAGGTGATGAAGCTCTGGTCCCTGCGGATGCTGGTCAGCTGGGGCAGGTTGCTGTCGCTCACAGGCACACCCCAGGTCACGCTGGGGTAGAAGTTGTCGTTCATTCTGACCGTGAACTTCGTGTCCTTCTTGGTGGGGCCGACGATGGTGCAGGTCTCCGTCGTATTGCCGTACCAGGGGTAGTTCACCCCATCAGAGTCACTTATTGCTTGCATTTTACCATCCCTTAAATCAGGGAGCTCCCAGCTAGACCTAAAACAAAACGCACCAATTAATAAATCAGCGCATCCACACGTAACAACACTGCAACAGTGCTAGTTTTGACAGTTTCCTCTCTTTATAGTAAAACAAGTCTGTAGTGGCTTCTACAGCAGTTTTGTTTGAAACAAACAATCTAGACAGCTCTGTATTCTGTAGTGCAAAAAGCAGATTTTTTGCATTACCAACATATTCAGGGGAACAAATGTGACTTGTCATTGTTACTGACAGGGGATAAGTGATATTCTTGACAAGGAACACCTGACAATGAGTCAAATAGATCTGTTTAGTGAATGTGATTGGTTAGGTGCTATAACATTTCTTATTGGCTCATCATTACCTTGAGTTTCTGAGATCATATCATTGAAGATTCTGAACACTTACTGATCAAAAACTTTTTTTCGCACAATAACTAAACTATAGGAAAAATAGTCAAAATTATTAGAATGGTTGAAAACGTTAATGGAGGCTTTGAGCCAACTGGTGATGCTTATAACATATGTTAATTCCCGAATTTGCCTAAAATATCCAAGGCTCTTGCACAGCACTGTACATATTTAGAACTAAGTAAGAACATTTTCCAGCAGGAAAATGTGTTCCCACCTAACAAGAAAAAATATTTCACCTGTTTAACCTATACTGGCTTAATCTTAATTCTGACAGAATTGATTCTCATTCTTTATAACCCATGCACCTGTTTGTGTTAAAAATAAACATCAAAGGATAGCACTGGTACCACATGAGGCCTGCATCCTGTTCAGAAAACCCTGCAGTTCCAGTCTCTCAGTTGTAGTAAGATTTGTTTAGACGCACCTATGAACTGGTTTTGAAAAGTAAATCCATCATTCATCTACTTTATCCAATTCAGGGTAGCGGGGGAGCCAGAGCCCATCCCAGCGAGCAAAGGGGACAGGGCAGGGTACGGCCTGGATGGGACGCCAGTCCATCACGCAGACACACTCTCACACCAGGGCCAGTTTTCCCAGACGGCAATTAATCCACCAGTATGTCTGTGGACTGTGGGAGGAAACCCTCATGAACATGGGGAGAAGATACAACTCCATGTACGTGGCACCCTAAGAACTGAGCCCAGAGCCCCAGCGCTGCGATGCAGTAATGCTGACCACTCATTTTTTCCACAAAAAATATTTCAATTGCCAATTATTTTCTTTTAAATAACCCCGTCCAATTTAGATTCTCCACAGTTTAATGGGCTTGGGTTTAAAGCAGCTCTCCAACCAGCACAGGAAACACAAAATCCAGTAACCCTTCCTTGTGCTTGTGAGAGTCATCTGCCATTTTTCACTTCACAGGCCCCACAGATACCACGGTGGAGTCAGTATCTCACAGATACTGGACGTTCACAGACACAAGTCACAGGGGCGCTGCTGAAAATACCGTGACTGGTTGAAACGCAACAAAACCCCCGACAGTCATGTACCACGCCTTGAGGAATCCTGGTCACAGTCAGATAATGGGTTTGCCCCCACTCAAACTGACACTGTCCAGACTCTTGGGCAAATGGTCCTGTCTTAACTGGCATCAAACACTGCAGGACTGAGTAAGTGCTGCTCTGACAATAATACAGTATGTTTGTTCCCTGCACTTGGATATTGAATACAAGGGGGTCTTTATACTGTCTACCAAGATGTAAGAGTCAGCAAATCCTATAAATACAATGTGAAGTGTTAGTATGGACAGACTACATTGTACATGACTATTTATTTAGAGAAGATTAAGCTGCAACCTGGCCATGAAAAGACTCCGGTACAGCAGAACACATTTGTGTATATCTTTACAGTAAGCACTGATGGAATATGTACTGTAAGATGCAGCGTTTTCTTCTTTATTACGGGCACATAAAAGCACAAGAAGATGAAGTATGCATCTCTTTGTAGTTCTGTCTCCTTCTTTCTCATTTCTCTCAATCACTTCCCTGCCACTCTTCATTTCAGAGACACAGAAGAGTTTCTCCAGAGGGAAATTCGAGTCCAGGCTACTGGAGCTGAATCTATTAAGAACCGTGGTAACAGGTACTCTGCTGGGAAATTTGACATTTCTGAGAATATCCCTATCTTGAATTGTTCCAGGCTTTTTAATTTAGACCTTGGCACTTTCTCCACAGCCATTCTCTAACCTTCATTGGGTACTAATCCAGAAACCATTGCTGAGCTCATTAGAGCAGTTTCAAACATCTCGTTCTAGCTGACCATGGCTGTGTCATGGCGTAGGACAAATGCAATTAGTTTTGATTAAGAAACCAAACGTTCATGTTATTTTTCCCCCTAAATTTGTCTCATTTACAGTTTGGAACATGTTCTGATAGGTCCACTTCGCAGTCATTACAGAGTTCAGAGTTATTTTTCCTTCAAATACAGCCAGAATGTGCTCCAGTCATGCAGCTCAAGTAGCTAATTCCTCGACTGATGTCTGGATAAGAAGAAAAATCATGACTGAAATAAAGGCAAACATTCACAGGCAACTATAAATGATGAAATAACAGCACAGTTATGAAAATAACAGCACACTAGCAGGATTGATATTGATTTCTACCTGCTAGTGATCACTTAGACACAGTTCACTGAGGATATAAAATACCATGTCTGATGCTCTTGAGCAAAACAAGAGATACTGGAAGTCAGTGAGGAAAAAAGCTTTCAAAGATAAAACAGATACAAATAAATCCAGCCATTTTATTTATAAGGTGTGTAAAAATATATTAGAAAGCAGAAATGCAACTCTATATTTCCATTATATATATATGTATATATGTATAAATATTGCATAGTATAAACATGCTAAATGCTAATTAAACCTCTCTTTTATTTGGGCTGATTATACTGATAGTTACACAAACTAAGATCTAAAAGTGAAACCAAAAACTTTGCTAGAAGTGGAGTTCAAAGCTACTTTATATTGAACAATTTAATGAATGTGTTCATTTCTTTTTAATGTATGGGATTGGTCTTCATTTTATAAGTAGGTTTTGGACAGAAACATCTATGAAAATAAAACTCCTATACTGGTTTGCTTTTCCTTGGCATGTACCTTGCCTGTTTTTTCGCTCATATCCCTCCTAGCAGGCTGATAGAAAAGGGAGAAAACCTCAGAAACCACCAGGCAGCCCCCATCCACACTGTTTTTAATCTATTCTACATCTTTCCAGATCAGGCACCCCCGGAGAGAGGACATCAGCCAGGGAGAGAGCCTGGTTTGAGTCCCAGTGGGTGTGTTATTACACAGACGAAGTCAGATACAGGTACAGACAAACATGGATCCAGCAGCTGCAGAGCTCACAGGCTCAATCACAAGCTCCGGTCAGTGAGCCGCACGCTTGCAGGCAGAGGAGAATTATGCATTCAGCAGGAGACTGCGCTGAGAACGTGCCTTGATGTTTCAGAAAGAAACCTACTTCATACAGCGGCGCCTCTAAGTTAAATAATAAACAAGGAGTGAGGACGTGAGGACCATGGTGAAGCCTGAATTGCTGATCCACCAGAACTAAAAGATTTATACATTTCTGTTCTCAGCTGCATTTCTGCCAATTCAAACTTGCAATCTGGTCTTCTGTATCTCCTTAATTAGTCTTCTTAGAGGGGTAATTATAAGTTAATACTGAAGCGTAAATGGCTATGCTCTGATATAATCACGCACAGACTAATTTCTGAATGAGTAGTAGTTCAGGTGGGTAGCTGCGTCAGCATGCGTAGGCTGCAAAGGAACAAGTAATAGGTTTATTCCATGCTGAAAAAAAGAAGAAAGAGAACACAACATTTTGGCCGTGGAGCCTTCTTCAGGTGTGATTTCTGAATGAGCTGCTTTTTCATGCTGCTACAGTCATCACTTGGACAAGTGGACTTGAAGTGGATTAATTGTACAGTACACTGCCGAGCTAAAATTTACCCGAGAAAAAACAAAAGCAGAACTGCACCACAAGCACCTTTAATGGGTTCATATTAAAATGTATATGACATGTGCTGTATAGCTTTTATACACTACACTTAATTACAGTAGGGGCACTGGACAAAAACACTGCAACAGCAAATCTTCAAAACCATAATTCATTTTAATTCCCGTTTAAATTTCATAAACTGAACTCCTCTGAAACGTCCCTGGCCTTCTGCAGTCTGGCTTAACAAGCTTGACTTTCAAGTCGAGGGGAGGTGTGTGCTGTTTTGTGCCATAAAGGAAACAATTCCAGGAAATGCATAAACAGCAAAGAGGGCTCACTGGGGCTTGAAAAAGGTATATGCACAAAACAGGCAAATGCAGAAAAGCAACTCTGATACCACATACTGTATATCATGTACAGTACATACTGTACCACATACTGTATATTTGTGTGTGGCTAACTGGGTAGCCTAATTAGTTTGTTTTCCAGGTTATTTAAACAAAACGAGTAAAACTAGTAGTGATCAAACTAGTGAGTATTTCCCACACCACGTTACTTGTTCAATCCCCCTGCTCATTAACAGAACCCTCTTGAACATCATACCCTTTCTTCTCCCACACAGCCACCAATTAATAATTAATAATCTACCTCAAAGGAGGAAAGCAGCTCTCGGATGACCAAATAGGGTGCAACCTTTTTGTACATAGGCCTTGCTTGACAAGATCAAATTCTGCCGGCACAGGAGAATTACAAGAGGGAAAAAAGAATAATATATTTTACTGTACAGTATATCTTATAAGTTGACTGGCTGACTGTCCCATAACTGCAAATACTGGTTATCAGCAGAAAATCTTAGCGTCAGAGAATGAAAACATGTCAAACAAGAGGCATTGAATTCTGTGGCGCTGTAAACAGGACAAATGAAAGGACAAACTATCACTGCTTTCTGAACAGCTAACATGTTCAGCGTTTCAGAGGCTCGGGGTTTGTAGATACAGTGGCTTTCTCACTTTCCCACTGAACACCTGTGAAGCACTCTGGATAGTGTCACTGAAACACCTGTCAATAATGCTGGGCTGTGTCTTTTCTGCCAGATATTCTGTAACTACAACTGTTTTATCATGAGCAGGGAGCCACAGTCTAACCTGGCAGACTCAGGGTGCATGCCATGATGAGGCACCGATCTCCCACATGTGGCACGACTTAGAGACGCCAATTAATCTGGACAGCATCATGTCTGTGGACTATGGGAGAAAACTGGAGCAGCACAAAACTAGCCAATATACAGCATGCACCATGCAGACTCCACACAGAAGGCACCTGATGCTGGAATCAAGCCCAAGGCTCTCCTATTCCCTACACAAAATCCCCACTTAGCCGAGTTTAAACAAGTTGTGATTGTGCAATGGTTAAGGTAAATAGGAGGTCAACAAGGGTTTCCCAGCTCACATACCAGCTCTGCCACTGACTCATCCAGAATTTCCCTGAGCTAGTGAACCTCCCTGCAGTGTCATTCTCATGAATATTAGAAACCACTAACTTATTATAGGCCCCTAGAAATCCCTAGTCCTTTAAGAATATACAGTTGTTGTTGTTTTGCCAGTAGTACTTCTAGTCCCAAACAAGAAAACCAATATTCACAATTATCTCTCTATTCTAACACATTTCCTTTATGGCTGATGTCTCCTTTTCAGGTTATTATCTGGTGAAATCGAGTGGCACAGTCTGCATTCAGACCTGTAATCTTTATGCGTGAAGGTACTCCAGACAGGACCTCACTCAATAAGCAGCTCTGGAGTCCCGACGTTTCCTGCCGTTTGCTTTCCCCATGCACTTTAATGCTTTGAGTGATTTCAGCCAATTAGAATTGCCATTACTTAAAAAATTACTTAGAAAGTTTTTTTTGGAGCCATTTACATTTCTCTCATTTCTTCACAGAAGACTCCATCATCTCCTAACAATCAATTGGCCAAAGTGGTCTGTTGGGAGAAGCAGTTAATCTTCATAAAAAGCGCTTCAATTGGTCTCCTGTATCATTATGCCCTTGACAAGGCATTCTGAGTTTCCTCAGAACAGAAGGTAAGACAGTACCGTGCCTACCACCAGCCTTCAAGCTCTCAATCACAGGAGTAAAAGCAGCTAGTCAGCAATTAATATTTCAGCCTCTGGGCTCAGTATTTTCAGCCTGTCGTCTTCTCTGAGGGCGTGAGTCCAAACCACGAGCCAGATACAGGCAGGCGGCTTGAAATGTCTGCTCTGTGGCCTATCTTGGTACAGAAAGTTAAGGATACCACACCACAACAAGCAGCCTGTTTCCCAACTACACAACATGACCTTTTAACTGCAATGCAATGGCAACTTCCTCTGAGTTTGCTAGTATAACTGCGCAGTAACACTAGGCCTGTTGTGGATGGCGATGTCACCCCCTTAAGACTCATTTCAGCAACAGCCATCTAAATTTCGGGGTGTGCTGTTAACCTTTACTCCATGTGAATAAAGCCCAGGGGAAATGTTTGGATTTATACTCTTGGTACTGTATGTTCAAGCTAGAACTCAAACACAGTGGAAAGGAAGAGAAAAAAATTGTTGCTTAAAAGTATTCATCTAGAAAGCAGAAAGGTGAAATCTCTTCAGCTTGCTTCCCAAGAGTTTTTTTTTGACAAATTGGTAAAGATAGCAAGTGTCAGAAATGAATAATTTAAGTTTATTTTTTGTTACGTTGGCTATAATAGCTTATTTAAGGAATTAATTTATTTGTTGAACTGACCTTTCAGATAAACCATAAGTGACTTTCACAATACAGATTCATTTCCTTCATTCTGTTGGGATCAAAGGCATCCCTGTAGCACATGATAGAGGACAGCATACCACAGAAAGACCAATCAGCCTCTTGAGGAAAAGGTCTTATCATACGGAACATTTTATTCTTTTGCAGACATACTTGTGTGTTCCTATGTCATTTTTTGCACTAATGAATAAAACCAATCAACGAAACAAAACCTACCTCTGATTATTATTAAACACACTGTCCACCTAGTTAATCCTTTCTAAATCTAAATTAAACTCATCAGGTACTTAAAATTCACATTTAAATGTTGAAACTGACAAAATCCCCACCAGTGCCAAAACATAGCTTGTCTTATGTAAATCTCCAGCTAAAACCATTAAGGAATTTTTACGCTTTTGTTATCTACTTTCTTGTTAAAAGGCAACGCGAAGTACAGGCCTTCCTCTGCAGCGCCGACGACTGCTGACATCCTGAATTTAGCACCTCACAGGCGGGCCGAAAATAACCCCATTCTCTCAGAGGGGCACACCGCCGGCGACGCCGCTTCACAGGTTGGGGCTCAATTTCCAAGAAAGGGAAAAAGACCTTCTGCTGTTGTTATTATTACCGCACATTCTTCAGCGAACATGTTACTTCAAAACGCGCCATGTGCCAGAAAAACAGCGACAAACTCCATGTAATTAATTCATCCTGAAATAAATAAATAAATTCAAGCTCTGAAGCCAGCGTTAAATTAAAACTACTGTTCCTATGTCTGTTTTCATTGATATTTTTTATCAGTAGGGTGAAGCAGCAGCAGTAGGAGAGGACCAGAAGTCGTGGTAGTAGTATTATTTATGAGACGGCCGGTACGTTAGCAGTGGTAGTAATACAATTATGATTTTAAGGCTGAGTGAAATATGTGCACTGAAATGAAATATTCATATTGTAGACTTACTGGTAGCTGAGCAGTCTTAAAACAGTTCTGCTTGCTTTTACAGCACCGGTCTTGCTACTCCAAAGTTTAGGTATAAACCTAAAGGTCGCTTCTGTTGCACGACGCACCTTCCTTGCGCGTACTGTCAAACCACACAGGAACACCGGGGCGCGACCTTCTCCCTCGCCGTGCAGAAACTAGAAACTTCTGAAGTTTCAAAAGTGGGTAAGGGGGGTTTGAAGTAAGATAAAGCATAAACGTTTACTTCACTCCATACAGTCTTCATTCAATCAACATAACTGTAATTGTTTATATAATAAGGCATGGAATAATGTTATCTGATTTGCGTCTTTTCACTAATTCATACAGGCTGTATAGGATGTCAAAAGATTCTTAAACGGGTTTTTTTAGATGCAGCAGCCTGAGCTGAGCATTTTCAATTTCGAGTTTTTATGCAGTAAAGCCTTTCTTAGAGGTCGCACAGAAACGTGCTTTTATGGGGCTGCAGTCACTCCTGATTATCAAAGCGCGGCCTACAGTATGTATGTATTTCTTACAGAAACGAGTCTCTTCTAGATGGTCCCGATAATGCACTGTGCAGTCTGATAGTCTGATAATGCGTGAACATCAGCTGGCGTGTTAAGGCGGTACTCACATTCCTGTACTCCCGTATTTATTGTAAAACTCCATGTGGTTGCACGCTTGGATCCAGCCCACGGTCCAGGTCTCCTTAGCAGCGATGGGCGGCACCAGTACCCGGGCCGAAGCTCGGAAGTGCGGGGTTCTGTACCGCAGAACCACTCCAGAGGACTCGTCGATGCTGGTGGGATTTGGGTCTATGGTGGAGTTTACTTCAAGAACGGCGATGCTCTCTCGGAAACTTTTGGGCTTACACCTGATACTCTGGATACAGCCCATTGCATTTACTATCGCAAGAATTAACAGGAACGTCCAGCTTTCTGGAGGCAAGAGGCGCATGGAAGAGATTATATTCACAGTGATTCAGCCTCGCGTTTCGCTTTAGTATCCACTCAAGGAAAGTTTTGTTTTAAAAAAAGGTCTTCATGGCACATACTGTAGCCTAGCGTGATCGCAGTGGTTAGATATCCTGTTGCAGTTTCAAATTTGTACCAATCTTTTCAAATATCCACTCCCGGGTTGGTGCACACGCTCTGCACAAGAGCTAAATCAGTAGGTATTTACTGGGCGGCTGAGGAGGTCCGGCTTTTGTAAAAATAATACTCATGTTCTGGTTATCAGTGGCATTTCTTAGAAAAATACAAACAACTTAGTTTACTTCTCTGAAGCAGGTTTCCGTTTCTTATAGCGTCCTTCGTCCATTGCCGCAGAGAAGAGCGGAGATCAGTAGTTTCTGTGCAGGCCCGCAGGCATGTCCCAGATGAGCTCGGGTTCGCTGTGCCTTAATCAACAGAGTTACACCGAGAGCTGCAGTCACGCCTTTCGTTAACGTACCGGTGGATTAAAATAAAATTGCTAAGTGATAGTGATTGACAGAGCTAGACTGATCTACATGCTCTGTTGCATAAAATAAAACTGAAGTCGATTATCTGCAACTTTGCAATCTGTAGTCGTTTGATAAACGATCTTTCCGCCAAGAGCTTGAAGTTCCTACCTCAAGTTTCAGCACCCTTATACGGGCTGCCCGTTTTTTTTTTCTTACTTTCGATATAGTTTCCTTAAAAGACGGGGGGAGAGGATGTGAAAGCGATTTGAGCTACGTTTGCATGTTTCTGCTTGTGAAAGAGAGCGGAATCAATACTTTGATCCACGTCTTCATTATGTAATAATTAGACTGATGACATCTCATGCCTTCAGGCTAAGATTAATAGACTTAGCGTTGCAAGGGTTAAAGCAATATCGCTTAAATAAACCTGCATACATATACATAGCTGTGAAAATAATATAAAATATATCAAAACCTCTTACATATTGTATAAGTCATTGCATCGCAGATTACATTCTCAAAAATAAATTACATTATACCCGCTCTTCGAATTTAACAGAAAGTTCGGATTTGCTTTGCATTGTCAAAAACCCCGGCGAAAAAAATAGCTCAGGCTAGGACAGTTGGTGGTTTTTGGGTTGCCTGAATTCATTATACAATAATGTAATCCTCAATGTAACGGTTTAGTCCTGCATCGTTTACGTTCAAATTCCATAACAGGAAAAGATATATATTTTCGGTGCTTTGCCCCCTTTTTTTCACAAAACCTCTATTCGCAGACGCTTAGAAATAAAAGAGACATGACACGTGCCGGATACTTCAGGCTGTGTTTTGTTCTCAGATAGTAGCGCTAGAATCAAAGACAGTAGCGTGCACTGTTCCAGCCAAATGCATTGTCTGACGGACATCAATTCCTCCGCTTTCGTACTATGGTACTCATAGCCTTCGCAAGGTACAGCTGAAAATCCCCGTGTCTCCTGACAGTATATTGCAGCGTCCCGTCGAGATGTCATCAACTCTAATTGATTTCGCCGCACAATGTGCGCTGTAGCGTCCAAAGGCAACCAGGTCAACTTTCTCTGCACTTGTCTTCTCCAGCCCTAATGCTGACAGGAGGACTTTTGCGGGGAAATGGAATCCTGCAGAGCAGCCTCCCCTGTCGCCCCGCGTCCCTGCCAGTGATATCCCGGACACGGATCCCGGACAGCCCCTTTTCCCCCCTGCCCTCGTCCCGGCACGACCAGCGCTCGCTGCCCCCTCCTGCAGCTCTGCCTCCCGGCGGCTCGGGCTGCAGCGCTTTTATCCGAACGGCTTGGAGACGACACTTCCCTTTGATGTCGAGAGCACTCTGGGAAACGTAGTCCACTTCTGCTCCAGAGCCGCTCCGAGCGGGGTGCTGCACTGCAAGATGTCATGCAAGATTGATGAACCAAGCGCAAGCCGTCTTTAGTCATACAAATACGTGGCCCCAGGAACCGCTATGGTAGGAAATGGCATATCTCGGAGCTTCAGCACAGAAGCAGGAAGAGTTTGCTATCTTTTCTGTCACCGATCATGATTACCGTGCACGGTTGTATTTATGTTTTATATCACTCTCTGGGGGGGTTTAATATGTCATATAATGCATAACTATTTTTATATAAGTGTAAGGAATTCTCCCTCATTTGCTCCTCGTTCATGCTTGTTTGGCACATTTGTGAAGCGATTCTCCAAAGATCTCATACAGTACAAGCTGTAGTCACGTAACAGGAGGCGGTAATACATTTTGATGAGCTGTAGTGTTTTATTCTGCAGCTCAAACCGAGTGCTTCGCTTGCGCTAAGGGTGGAATGTCAGCACGAAGTTCGCCTTTCCTTACACGGCTTCGGAGAAACATGTTCCCCCCGGTCTCAGGTTTAAGCACCATGGAGAACTCCCGGCTGGCGCGCCAGCCAGCGAGGCGAGGGATCCCAAGGAGAGCAGGAACGCGCCGCGAGCCTGGCGTTCTCCTCGTCCCAGAGGAATGCCAAGCGAGCAGCACCCAAGAGGACCTGTTAGAAACTGAAGAGCGTCGCATACTTCCTGACCAGGACAATAAAAATAGAAATTCCTCCCGACGCCTTTTCCCAAGAATTCCACGCGTAACTGGGATTGTTTTTCCCACCGCACAGCACTGCGGTGCAGACCGAAATGTCAATCTCTACCCGGTTCTCAGAGGGGGTGGGGGTAGAGGCAGCCGTTGCCTTGATATGATTATCGTGGTTTTCTTTTTCTTGTCTTTCGGACGACACAGATTGCACGCAGCGCTCCTGGGGTAACTGTGTTTTACAAGCCTGGGACACGGTGTTTGACTGGGAGGAAATACATCTCCCGACATGCTGTGCATCGTCGCTTTGTTCATGTGCAAAGAGAGTCTTTAAATACCCCAGCTATGAGCGTAGTCCTCCGTCCATCGCTATCCCATCCGTAACTGACATCCAGGGAGTTTTTTCCAGGGGTGTCTTCTTTCGGATTGGGTGAACGAGACGTCAGTCACCCGTCTTCGTGTTTTCTCGGAGCGCGGAGTAAACAGCATGTGCATACATTCCGTGTGGTCTAAATATATCTGGGGTTGGGGCTGAGAGGGAGCGGGCGCTGGACAAAATCTCGCTCTGAAGAAAGGACAACTTGCCTGACGTCTTAAAATATACCGGGGAAATAAAATAATCAGAACCACCACCAGAATGCCCGCACACCAGAGCAGATCCAGAACCCGGGACCGGAACAATGTCCTGAACAGACCCGAGTTCATGTCTCTGAACCAGCCGCTGAGGAACAGCCCCGCCGAAGTCAGGAGCTCCCTGCGGAGACATAATGTTCAAGCCGGACAAGCGAAACACACACAGGTCCCGCAGCCGGATTATCCGACGCAGGAGCCGAGCGACAACGTTAAAGACCGGCGGGAGTCTCTGAAGCTGCCGGAAGACGACTGCATGCAGCTCAACCCGTCCTTCAAGGGGATAGCGATGAATTCGCTCTTGGCCATAGACATCTGCATGTCCAAGCGGCTGGGGGTCTGCGCCTACAGCACCTCCTCGTGGGGTAGCGTCCGGTCTATGGTCACTCTGCTCGCTATCACGGGCCACGGGATTCCCTGGATCTGCGGCACGCTCCTGTGCCTGACGAGGAGCAGCACCCTAGCCGGCCAGGAGGTCTTGGTCAACCTGCTGTTGGGTGAGTACAGGACGCTATCGACCAGAGCGTGAAAGCACTGTCCTGGCCTGGCTCATGCAGGAGCACTGTGACAAGGCGGGCGGCGAGCGGCCGCATTTCAAAAGAAAAGATGGTGTGGGTTTAATTACGTGGCCTGGAAGGCGTGCATTCTGTCTTAGTAGGTATGGCTTCTTTCTCTTTCTCTTAGTTTCATCTCTGGTTTGCTTCTTGGCCCTGTGTAGCTTAATCAGACATCCATTTTTATCATCTGCTTTCTCATTTGTCTATGTGTATAAATAGGAGGACCTCAGTTGATTTTTCATCTCTGTATCTCCGGTTACTACTTAACCACGCCTGTTACAAGTGGGTGTCCTCTCCTACTACTTGAGTGACAGTACTGGCCCTGAGGTCAACACTAAAATACCAGCTCATCAGGTCTCTGGAACACAAGCTCATTTCCTTTTACTTACTGTGTCCATTGAGAAGAATGGCATGAAAACAGAGAGAAATTTCACTACATCTATAAAATTATATTACAGATCTAAGTCACAGGTTGGCACAGCACTGTGGCTCATTGGTCAGCATTGTTGCCTCAGAGTCCTGAGGTTTGGGGTTCAGTTTTGGACCAGGGGTGCTGTCTGTGTGGAGTCTGTATGTTTTTCACGTTCCTCCAAGTGTTCCAGCTTCCTCCCATAGTCCAGAAACGTAATGGTAGGTTTATTGGTTTCAGGGATTATTGTGTGTGTGCGTCTGTATCTGTGTGTGTCCAGCAATGGACTGGCGTCCTGTCCAGGGCGTATCCTGCCTTGCGCCCGCTGCCTGCTGGGATGGGCTGCAGCTCCCCTGGGCCCCAGAACTGGAGGACGTGGCTAAAAAATGAATGGATGGATGTAAGTCATGTAGTTGGCAGAGGGGATGCTTAGCGTGGTTTTTGCAAGATTCTGAATGACAGAGCTGCAGTTGCAGCTGGGGATTTAATTAGCTGAGGGACATTGCTCGTTTATATTTTGTTAGATGTATGTGAAAGTGGTCAGTATGAAGCAGGAGGGTCAGGTTGCCTGATCTGTAAATCCATCACAACACGTTTCATGCCTAGGCATTATATAATATAGGCATTATATACAGTATATATAATCTGCAGAAAACTGAAAGAAAAAATATAAAACTGGTAATCATACGAGCTGTTAATTCGATATTTTTGTTAGGATGAATATGACAGAGAGTAAAAAGTATGACGTTTTTGGTGTGACATCCCCAGGTGAGGAAATGATGGTCTAGCCAGGCAATCGCTATTGCTAGCGATCTCTGGAGTTTTACTGCATGGCAAGACCTGGGTTTGAGATTTACAGTACGTATGTAGAAGAGATTAGGATTAAACTTCCTCCCAAACCACTTGTTATAAACTCCATTAAACACAAACTGTCTACGTACAGTACCGTGCAGTACAACATAACCCTTTCAGCTAACGGAAATCCAATCATGATCGTAAGTGATCACCTGAGTTTTAAAATGATTTACGGACTCTGAATTCTGAATGGACGGAGGCACAGAATCTGGTTGCCTTGTTGTACAGTATGCACTGAAAGGACTCTGTAACCTAGGACAGCAACAAAACCTAACACATCTCTTCTAGTTCTGATAGGAGCACAAGGAATACAGGAGAGTAAGATGATAACAGATCACAGTAATAGTACAAGACTATCTGTGTTATGTACACTATCTATCTATCTGTTATTTTCAATAACTAGTTAAAAATTGTTGTTCTGTCCAAAATACCAGAAGATTCTAAAGTCCCAAGAGCAAGTTCCCAAGTTCTGAAATGTAGGTAAGAATTATTTTCCAGCATTTGGTTGATATGGCATTTTGCATGCTGTAGCTGTCCCCAGAGATGCCTGTAATCCTACACTGCGGTATTGCTGCCCCACAGTTTGTTTTCTCAGGAAGGTGTACAAAACCACGTCTCAGCAACCTCTTTCGGTACCTTTCATTCCGTAGACCCCAGCCATCTCCCAGAGTGAGCTCTGGACTTCAGTGCCACATACTGGGCATTTCAACTCTCCATCCCAGCTGCATTTTCTCCTTCTCTGGGTGAAGGCAGCTGGCCTGGATGTGCACTGAAAGACATTCTGCCCACTGGGCACAGAAGAAGCTTTAACTCTCCGTTACACCTGTGATCTATCATGTTGCTCAGTTCCTGTCTGTGGAAGGTCCTGTTGGCTATCTGGACATTCCACGTAACCAAGTAGTATTATTGCTGCATTATCAGACTAAAGTTGCAGCTTAGTACAGAAACTATGGCACTACAGTTGACTATTACATTGTCATTGAAACATTCTTTGCAATGTTCTCGTAATCAAAACTTCATATTAACACAATGTTGCTTCAATATTGATGTCAGCTTGGGATTTTGTAACGTTCTGGCCATATCTCAATATCGTTTATAAAACAATCCTACATGTGTTCTAAAAACATAAGCACAACGCTGGTGTTTGTAATGTTATGTCTGAGTGCCTCACATTAACATACTCTTTTGGTTATGAAGTGAAAGCCTTGCTAAAACATTTTTGTGTTGAATTAACCAAAGCATACTTTTCTAGCAACATTTGGAAGTGCTGTTACAACATTTAGTGTTAGGTGATGTGATCTTGTAATTGAAGTCACAAATTAAGTAGAAACTAAGAGCCATCATGTACCACAGGCTTCTGGAATAGGCTCGGCTTCACCGCACTCCTCAGCAGAAATCAGAGGCTTTCTAACGATGGGTGAATGTACAGTACAGTTCTGGGAGTGCGTAGACCAGTTTTAGTGAGTTGAACTTGTTCTTGGCCATGTCCAAGAGACCTTCCCCAATAAGGGCTATGGTGGATTTGATAAAAAGACCTCTTTTTAGGTTTAGGCTTGTTCCAGTTAAAAATAAATAAGAAAGTTAGTTCAGTAAAAAAATAAATTTAAGAACAAAGCCTTAAAGTCAAAGACCTGCATATTAAACAAGACCAGCTGATGTCAAAGAAGTAGTACAAAGCGATACTTGCAGTCGTGTGCCAAGTCTTCTTTGTTGGCTTTTGGCGTTTTCTTTTACACAGCACTTTGAGTGTCTTTATTGTCCGAAGAACAAACAGTGCCGTGGTATGTCAACCAGGGACGCTGACTGTCCTTCAAGGGAGAGATTAAATGGTGGTCCTGACTTTTTGTTCATTAAAGATCTCATAGCACCCTTTGTAAGAGCAGAGGTGTTAACCATGGTGTAAACACTGGGGAAATTCCACACCAAGGTTGCACCATCTGAACAATTGAACATCCACCTTAATTCAATGGGTTAAGTTATTTCTTACTTCTCCACCCGATCTGCTGTGTAGTGTAGGAGCTGATGGTGCAGAATGGCTTCTATGCGTCTTCTATGTGGATGAAGTGTGTCCCTTTCTATGTGTAAAGCACTTTGCAAAATCACTTCACACTACACATGCAACTAATTGTTATCATCCTAATAATAATGATTGATCAATGAAGATTCTGTAAAACTGCCCAGTCAGCTTTTGTCTGGTTCTGAGCTCCTGGCTACTACTGAATATGGCACTGATGCAGTACGTCTGGATAGTAATGATATTACCCCTGGAATAGATTTTTAATGTACAGCCCTGGCCAAAGACCCAGTATTGATACAGTATCTCTTCCTCTGCAAAATACCATATTTAGAACAGATATCGCGTGATGGTATACAGATGGAATTGCACAGTTGGGACTTTGAAAGTCAGCGACTACGAGACAGGGATGATAGACATTTTGTTATTAAAGCCTGAAGGTCTAAAACTGAGAAAAATAAAAGCCGGAAACAAGACATAGTCTTACAGACAGTGAGTCTGGTGCACTGCAGAGAGCCTGACCATAGACCGCAGCTGTCCAGGAAGGGAAGAGTGCAGGAGGCAGCCTGTGGGGGTAAGGAAAAGGCAAGCAGTGCCCTTCAGCAGCTGGTGCCCGATCAGCCTGTTCCTCTTTCGTTGTGGCGTCACCCACTTGCCTGTGGTCGTCCACAGCTTTCAGCTTGTGTCATTTCCCTGAGGCACTTCCCTCAGAGATCATGAAAACAGTGACCCTGTCCCAAGGAACTCACTGAAAGGAAGCAGTGACATATAAACCTTTGTCAAGACTGTTGCTTTAATGGAGTTTCTAATGAACATTTCTGCCTCAGCGTTTCCCTGCAGTCTGTAATCAAACCCCACTCTACCACCAGTGTAGGAACCCTTTGGTTTGCTTTAGAAGGAGGGACCTGAATTCAGCCCCCATGCACATTAAAGCTAAAACATGGTCTTAAGTCTCTGTTTCCTTGAGCTAAAACACAACATTTATTTATTATTATAATATTGGAATAGCAGTGTTTTGCAAACAGTATTTGTGTTTACGTTGACAGATCATATACATTTAAATTTAGTCTAGCGGTTAATACTTAGTATATTTGAACAAAATGACGAACTGTGAGTCTTCCTTTTGATCCACAAAAAGTAGAAAAAAACTTTCATAGCAGTAGGGACACAGCAACTGGAAAGCATTTCTGCATTTACAGTTGGAAGCCTGTGTTAGGAAGGTAGAAGCTACCTCATCCACAGATGTGTGGGAAGAAAGTCTTGTTCTTCAAGACCCAAGGGGGTGTAATTCCTATGACTCATCCGAGTTGATACATGAGAATTTTTTTAATACCTACTGTATTAGTTTACTAGGTAACCATCATTGGATTCGTCTGGCAGATGAAGGGCAATAGATCTGATTTCAGTACATGTAATGTTTCTGTAAAATTACATTGTAGGAAGCATACAATTTTTTTTTCCCCTATGTGGATGAGAGATTTTGGGAAAATGTTTGAAGAAAGTAGAGTGTGAAGGGTGATGTAAAGCTGACATCATGACATCAGGCAGAACATCATGACATCACTTTATGAGCCCTATACAATTTCTTGCATTAGGAATTCATCTTTTTGCATACCCCAGCTTGCTCTCCATGAGACACAGACACAGACAGGGAGAGAGAAGCTTGGGGTCAGAGCGCAGGGTCAGCCATTGTACAGCACCCCTGGAGCAGTTGGGGTTAAGGGCCTTGCTCAGGGGCCCAACAGAGTAGGATTCCTCTGCATTTGAACCAGCAACCTGCCAGCCACAGGTGCAGATCCCGAGCCACAGAGCCACCCCTCCACCCTTAAATTGGCACTTAAGCACCTTTCTGTCTTTGGACATGCACCTGTTGCGGCAAAAGGCTGAAGTCCTGCCTTGGGCCTCATCCAAAATGGATTGTTAAGGATGAGGCTCATCTTTTATAGCAACTGTTGTCAATCAATTTTCTTGGTTATGGAAGAAAATGTCTGTGTGCTTTACGCACTAAACATTGTGTGCCAAACGTGTTCCTTTAAAATGTCTTTATATAGCCTTCCCGGCATTTGGCACACAGATTAGGGTATTTTGGTTGCTGCCTCTCTGAGCTGTTCTTTTTACGGCTTGGATGAAGTGTCTACACAGTCCTGCAGTGGCCACTTGCTAGGTCTTCCAAAGCTGGATCTCTATTCCGGCTGGGATGCACAATGAAAGTGTTGGGGCTGCAGCGTGAATTTTGATTCTCACTTTTCCTCGTGCTCTTTTTTTAACTGCACCAACCCAGAGCGCACATGGATTATGAGCGCTGTACTCTGACATGCCTGTTGAATGTCGACCTGCTGGGTATGACGTATATGCCAGGCTCGGACGTGGCTTAGGTTTCTGCATTGTTTTTGCTGGGGAGTCTGCACTGACTGAAGGACTGATGTGTCTCTCCCCCACACATCCCAGCCAAGCATAATCTGGCCCAGTCAAGCTTCCTTATCTCTGGAATCGCTCAGCCAGTTGGGCACCACCTCCAGGGAATACCCCATCACAGACAGATAGCCCCTCTTGGCTTGAACCAGTGTGGTCTAGGCTATAGTGCTCCAGCTGTGCTCATTTTAAAATATCTCCTGAAGAGGTTTTACATCCAGAATTCAATTGGTAGACAAAATCATAATTCTTGCTGTGTTTCTAAGCATCCGAAGTTTTCCAAGCTGTTATTGCTGATGTAACATTTTTCTCTGTTCTGGTTATTACATTTCCTCTTGCTCATCCTAGGATCTTTAATCGATCTGGCAGGTGGCATCACAGTATTTCATATCCAGTGGGCACAATGGCTGCTATCACCTTTGTTTCACATTTGAAGGAGAATACCGTGCGCAACTTTTCAGCACTGTGCGGAAAAAAAATCTATATGAATTAAATCTGTGGAAGCAAAGCTATGCTGCTTCAATTTGAAAGGCATCGACTTTGCAAATTTAATTTGAATGTTTTTGGATTTGCTGCATGGTTCCAGTTAGGTTTGTGGGTCAGTAGATATGGGAATAGAAGAGTGTGGATTAGCTGTCTGACTGACGGGGGGCACGTGACACTTTTTCCAGCTTTCAGCAACACGCTGGTGGATTTGCTGACAGCACTTTCTTGTAAGTCAACACCAAGTGTTATTTTAATGATTACAGTGTTGACTTTGTCTCATGCTTTTTAAACCTCTGGCCTAACCGGTTTTCTTACAGGTTCATTCTGTGGACGAATGAGTTACATTGGTGCCTTCCAGAGCATATGTACGAAAGACGTAGATCGAACATTATCTGTATGAAATGTTGTGCTGTAGAAAAACTCAGTAAAACAAGAATTTTTAATATTGAGGTTTTTGTTTCCAGATATCAGGAAATACAGTAAATACATTCAAGCAAATAATGCAATTGTCAAGCCGTGAAATGTATCACAGTAGATGTTTTTGTTTTCACAGTGCTCTTTGAAGACAGCAGCATTATGTTTCCATATTATAGTTTATATTCCTATTTGTGTATTCTGCAGAGTTACATATGAGACTGCAGATTCAGCTATTGGGCTTGTAGGAATATCAGATACTCTTCCAAGCATTAATAAACTAATGAGAAATAAATTAGTCACTGTCAGGATTAAGAGTTTTTCAGTAAAACTAAAATTAGTGGTGCAATTTAATGTCTTTTTAATGCAGTGGAAGTGTAATCTTTTAGTATGCTTCTGGATTTGATATCTAGCTGTTTATATCAGTTGTGCTCTGTAGCTGCCTTGGCTTTATTATTCCCCAGCACTGTGCCAGACATCCTTCTTTTGCTTCTGCAGTGCCGGAATGGAAGGCATGAGGTTAGCGCATGTATCTGTGTTTGGCAGCCTTCAGAGCTGCGTCTCAAAATGAGGATTAAAGCATTGTGCAGCACTTAAATGATTCCCCACCACATTTCTTAAATTATGATATAACATGTAATTAACTGTACCAACCTTTAAGCCACATACCAACCCTTTCCGAAGCTGACAGGAGTCCAGTGGTGGCTTTGCTTAACAGCAATCTCAGCACTCGTGTCAATGAACAGATAGTCGGAGAAGGAGGAAAGAGAAAAGGTCATCAATACGCTAGGGGCAATGGGACCATCTGGGGCTTCTTTATTGGAAGTGAAGGACATGCATACCTTTGCCTGGAAAGTAATTATATTTTATATTAAACCCTCTTCTTTGCACTGGGAAAATTACTCATCATAAACTAAAAACCTTGAACTGTCTGGCAAATATATTTCATTTTCTGGAAAGTGTGGGTGAGCTAATGTTATATGATGAAAACAGAATCGTATTTCTATTCATTTCTGAAAATTGACTGCTGCTTCACAACACTGCTATGATCAAATAGATGAATAGTTTTATCTACGTTAGAATCCCAGGTTATTTTTCCAGCAATTTTGAATCATGCCCGTGGTTAATGGCTTCCACCTCGATAATATATGTACACAAGTAAATTAAAGTGAATTCAATCAATAGTACAACAGCCTACACAAACATCTCTAAAAGTCTGCTGCAGTATTATGGAGAATGCCATCCTTACTGGTCTTTAAAGATTCAGGCATTGATTGGTTTGAGTTTATTAAATGATCAGGTCCTTTGTGTAGTAACAGCAGTGCATTTTGTATCTAATCTTTTCATCTGTGTATTGATCTCTGTGCAGAGCAATTCAACAGAGTGTTTCAATTTACATTTTTAACACCATGCATATTTGTTTTTGAAGGGTTTTATTTTAAACATGAGAGGTTTTCCCGAGATTCCAAAATACCCACACGCACCCGTAACCTCACACACCCTAGAAGACCTGAAAATTAAATAGAATTAAGCGCAGCTGCAAAACTAAAAGACCTCGCTCCCATTTCTCTGTTATTTTTAGTAGTTAACCTTTTTTGTGGAAAGCAGTTGTTTGTGTCTGCCACAGGCAATTCTATCTTCTCCAGTTATGTTTAAGCATGGGCCCCTGCTTTTTTTTGCAGCCTTGCTCTTTCTTGTAACTCTTTCTGTGATCTAATAATTTTGTTCTCTGTTGCCGTAGAGAACTGCTGGGTCAGTGTTGAGACAGTGATGGGTGGAAGCAGCTGAAGTTTCATTACGACATGTACTGTAGGTGTACAATACTGAAGTACAATTCAACTGCTGTCACGCACATGATACTGGGGGCCAGTCTAAACTCTCTGGATGGGATATACAGACGCTCTAAGTCTTGACTGTAGGTATCTAGCCAGAAGAGGTGCTGATTGCAGTGGGATTGTAGGCAGCTAAAAAGATCAATTCCCAGGGCTTTGCTTGAGGGGCTATTTTGAGCTCGAATGAAATAGGGCCAGATTTAGATCCAGCACAGACCCAATGCATTTGCCCGTGCTGTGGTAATCAGCGTGTGTGTGTATGCTACACAGATCTTGAGCATAACTTCATGCAGCTCTCATTTGCATTAAATCCAGGACTAGTTCGATGTGCTGTTTTCTAAGACGTGTGTTATGACGCGGCAAGCAGATGAAGAAAACCGAGTCCAAAAGCCTGATCCCAGTGGAGGTTCGGAGAGTCGAGAGCAGACAGAGATTGCCGGAGCAGGCTGGAGAGCGAAGGCTGGCGGATGTTGCCGAAAGGACCGGCGATGGCAGTGATCTATGATTATAGGCAAGAGCACTTTGCAGGGCCGATCAAGGCAGGGTGGCTGGCAGGAGTTCTGGATCAGTGCTGTTGGTCCAGTGCTCAGGTGGACAGAGGGGGAGCTGACAGACAGGACAAGATAAAGACAGATGGAGATACACTCGGGCACGATTCAGGTTTAGTCCTTCTGGGAAAATGGGCTAGTTACGTTGGTCAGAAGGTAGCTCGATGACAGAGCACCGAATCAGTGGCAGATCAGGGTTTAAATATCCTGTGTAGATGCAATAATCGCCTGTCCATTAGCAGCAGGCAGCTTGGTGAGGTGGCTCGAGTGAGTCCTCACAGCCACGGGAGGTGTTCGACTCCTTGCGTCTCGTGAATACACAAGCGTTTTAAATATAAGCCCCAATGCTTTTGTTTTCCTGACACTGGCCATTAAACTTCAGAAACTCTTCACTGCCAGATGTTTATCTAAAGCAGTGCATCTGTACCCATGTTGCTGGTTTTTAACCCCTCTTCCTCATCCGCAGGAGTGAATCGTTTAATCTCCCTTCCTCACATTCTTGTCTCCGTCCCCGTCCCTCCCCAGCGCTGGTCCTGGACGTCATGACGGTGGCCGGGGTTCAGAAGCTGGTGAAGCGCAAAGGCCCCTGGGAGATCAGCCCAAGCTTCCTGGACTACGTCGCCATGGACGTCTACTCCTTCCCAGCGGCCCATGCCAGCCGCGCGGCCATGGTGGCCAAGTTCCTGCTCAACCACCTGGTGCTGGCCGTGCCGCTGCGCATCCTGCTGGTGATCTGGGCCTTCCTGGTGGGCGTGTCCCGGGTCATGCTGGGCCGGCACCACCTGACGGACGTGGGCTGCGGGTTCGCGCTGGGCTTCCTCCACTACTACCTGGTGGAAATGGTGTGGCTCTCCTCCAACACCTGCCAGACTCTCATCTCCATCTCCACCCTCAGCCCCTTCTTTAAGTGAGCGCTGGGTCTTTTAGTAGTCCGGTTTCTTGGTTATTCATGTATGAGCAACTTGACGTGTTTTAAACCTATGAAAGGGATTTTTTTTCCCTCTTGATCTTATTTTCCTGCAAGACGCAGCATGACTTTTCAAAAGAGAGACTTTCATTTGAGACTTTTAAGATGAAAAAAAATGGCTGTTTTGTGAGCAGATGGAGCACCTGCCCAGCCCCACTCCTTCACACAAGTAACTCTGCGAGTGTTCCACTGCTGTTGGACAGTATCACTTGTTAAGCCTGGGCACTGCAGTTCGAGCTCTTTTTCTGAATTAACCACAACAATTTGTTTTCAAAAATTAATGTAAATCAGGGATTTTGCTATGAGAGCATCTCTTTTCCTAAACAGATAAAAGGCTATTTCAAATTCATTTTTAATTACAATATTTTTCTCCTACTAGTATATGTATTTTTTTTATTTTGGAGTCATACTGTTTGAACGTTTGAATTCTCTACATTGAAACTTTATTTGATTAAGATTAAAACTTAAATGTGATAGAAATATTGCACGGAGATTTAACTCCTAAATTATTTTTCAGTAATTAACCTTGAAGAGGAATCTTATCTGTTTTCACATTACAGATGAAAGAAATGTGACAGTTCAATTTTACAGGTTTTAAATGCCAAATGGTTGTCAGTGATGCCAGTGAGCTGCTGTGAGAGCCACATTTGAACTTTCTGAATGGCCTGCTTCAACCAACAAAAAACAGGAAGGTTTACAACTGAAGAATCTCTTTTAGCACCTCAATCTTACAGTTGTATAAAGATTTCCTTTTTTTATTACTTGTAATTGCTTGACAGCGTGTTTTTTCAGCATCAACTTCTATGCATTTACTCATTTAAAAAATATAACTTGCATCGAACAGCAATTTGAGACCTGTTTTTCTGAATACTGTCAATGCTGCTGTTTAGTTCGCAACAATGAATCACCTTGTGTCGGTGCCCGGGGTGCAGAATCTCAGGTAAAAACTGGGGATCGGGGGATTTTGCTGACTAACAGAGGGCCTTACTGTCTCAGCCTTCTTGATGGACGTGTTGTAGAACATTCTGGAAGACCGCCTTCGCACCAATATGACGTTCAGCCCCAAGAGTTTACTGCATCTTCAAAGTATCTCTAATGGTGGCTCGGTGTTGAAGCACAGCTGTGGAAACAGTATCTGATGTCCTCATTCCATAGTTTCTAGAGACTGCATGTGCCTTGTATTGAATCTTCTACCACTGCTGTAACTGCAGTTTAAAAATGTTCCGGCTGCCCCACAACATTTATTCGGTTCCGCCACTTGACAGCTGACCCCTCTCCATGTGCTCACTGATGTCCAAAACACAAGTGTCCTGGAATTCGTGGTCTTTGTTTTGTTCCATGAACACCGTCACTATAAAAAATGAACTGTGACTGGATGTAAATGGTGCTTTTCTTAATAACTGCGATGCCAAGTTGAACAACAACAACGTCAACCGACAGCCCTTTCAGTGCAGTGTGTCAAGCTTAACTCTACTTAGACTCGTCCAGGAAATTGTCCAGAAACAGTTCCAGGCGCTGTGTTTGCACTGTGGTGTTTCAGAGTAGTGCCAACAAAACGACTTTGTGCATTAGAGTGTACCATGTTATCCTACATGTTGCCTCCTTGATATTGTTTATGGGTAGTAACTGTTTAGCACTGAGAATTGTGAAGATGTGAAACTGTGAGGAATGGTATTTAGATGTTTGTATGGAGAAAAGTAAAAGTGTCTGTATTCTAATTGCAACAAGTCGTAGTTGCTTGACAGTTGCCAGAGCTCTTAAAAAGATTTCCATCCCAGTGCAAATCATATTACTAGCTTTACAGTGTGTTATAAATCCTTATACTCTTGGGCAGCATTACATTCAACTTAAAGTCTTGGGTCCTGGTGACTTTATTACTATTAAGCTCTGTCAATGTTCTGAATATGTTTCCATTTAGTGACTTGTAATTTACATTGTAAATCAAGTCAAGACATTAAATAATTTATTTAGCTTCTAAAAAGCACAGGGAATCCTTCAAAGTCTATCAAATAGTAAATAGCAAAAGAAAAAAACATTTTACATCTTAAAGTACTGTGAAATAAATGTAAGGGCTGACAAATTACCATATATTTACCTTTTATACATTGAAGGCACAACAGGCAGTCAGTGCTGTCGGACAGTGTTGCACTACAGAGGATGCAGTCAGTTACAGTGGCATGCACAAGCTCTGGTCTCCTTTATCAACACAGAATCAACACTGATTTCTTCTTGTCACCATCATCCACTATTTGGAATCTGAAGCTGTGAATGTGGTCTCTCAGATCACAGCCACACAGGTGATGCAGTCTACACGCATGTGGTATGTTAAAAACACTTGTATCAGGCCAACAAGTTGCACACTGCAAGACCTTGTTAATGCCTCAAGGAGCAGTTCTCTCTGATCAGACTGCAGATTCTCCCTTGTTTGGCGAGTCACAGGGGCTGCTGTGCATCATTTTGATGAAACTGTGGCCTGACCTGAGCTCACCCCTGGCTGCATTCAGCTTGTTGTGCCCACCTGGGAAACACCAGCCAGTCAGCTAATGGCTAATGGCACAGTTCAGGTCCCTGTGCATGATGAAAGCTTGGTACTTTCGCATATTGACATCTTTATTGGATGAGCAACTTGGGAACCCATTAGGAGTCTTTCTTAGGGGGAAGATCTGAACTCAATCTAGTTGATAGACGGATTTGGGGGAATTCCTTAAATCAATCTGTTTGATAGTAGGATTGATGGTATATTATTCAGTTTATTCCATATGGAGTGACACAGTACTGAACCTGGTTCTAGTTTATAAACCTAACACACACTAAAGCTATGACTTCTGTATGAAAAAAAAAGAGCATCATGTCTATGCAGTGGTCAAATTTGGCTGCTGCCAGAGCAACATATTTTCTGTTTTGGCAGCCTAGGTATTCGTTATCCAATGTAAGGCCTGCATGAAGAGGCGAATATGTTGTGCAATTACTTTTCTTAGGCTTGTCATGTCATGTGAGGTCCTTATGAGGTCTGGATCTGCAAATAGTCCTCCCTCGTGGCCAACAAAAATCCTTCAGTATAAAAAACAAATGACGATAAAACACAGCTGTGAAGAAACAATCGTGTTAAAAAGCATTTTTTAAGGAAAGTAATATACAAATTACTGGAGACCTTGCAGGGCGGTGTGGTGGCTGCCTCACAGCGCTGGGGCCCTGGGTTCAATTCCTGGGGTGCTATCTGTGTGGAGTTCGCATGTTCTCCCCAGGTCCGCATGACTTTCCTTTGGGTGCTCCGGTTTCCTCCTGCAGTCCAACCATCTCCTCAGAGTCTTACTGACTAGTCTGGCTGCTGTGAAGCAATTTTTATGATGCTTCAGTATGCGCATATAAAATCTCTAGTGCTGTTGTCTGATTTTATTCAGTCGTCTCAATTGACCAAACAGCTGTTTATACTGTTAATGTGCTTTATTAGATGTTAAAATCTTTTATATTAATACATATTAATTGATTTATTATTGGTTATTAATTATTAGGTTTAAATTAGTTTTTTAAAAACTCCTTAAAGTTTTTAAAGATTTCAAATAATAATGTGTTGCAGGTAATTTGAAATCTCCAGTTCTGTAGGCACTGAAAGGTGTATTTCAGTGATGGGCAACTCCAGTCTTCAAAGGCTGCTGGGCTGCTTAGTTTTCATTCCATCTCTGATTTTTAAATACTAGAGTATGTGAATGAGGTGTCAGAGATCCATTTTCACAGGTCTTAATCGCTTGCTGTTTGAAAACCACACGTACGACCTGCAGGAATCTGGCCCTGAGACCTGTGATGCTATCCTGCGTCTAGAGAAAGCCAAAATCACTGTTTGAATTACAGGTTCAGTGTTTCAGCTGAAAAATGAAACTGGAAAAATACTGCATCCTCTAGGTAAATCCCTACATTAACACCAGTTTTTCTTCTGGTGAAACCTGCTGCTATTTCAGCAAAGTGTGAACTCAGCTTTGTGAATTTTTTTATTAGAGCTACAATTAAAACCAAGGGATAAGCATTGTGAGAGTGCTTCTCCATTTTTCACAACCCTGGGAGAGTTTTTAGCTGTCAGAACAATGTGATTAATGCCAGGACACGACTGCACTCTGTTATTTAGACGATAAATAGAAAAACTGGTGACAGGTCTTTAATTTGAAGAATGATGTGATGTGCAAGCCCAGTGTGATGATGATGGGGTTATCTCTCATCTAGTGGAACAGAATAGTCTTTGTGTTGTTTTCTGGTTTGTTTCAAAGTTGAGAGATTACACTGTCACATACATTAATGTTTTATATTGTGCTCTCTACATTTTTTTGCTACAGTTCTAAAATAATTAAGAGGATTTGTCAAGCATATCCATTTGGCTCAAACTGGAGTATTCAGTTACAGAGACTGTTATGTAGTTTTTATCAGTCTGTTAATGTTTGGAATCTGCATGAATTTTTGTCCTTCTTTTGTAAAAGTAAAAATTGACAGTTTTAATTATTCTATGGCTGTTGTAAGATATTTAAATAAATCGGGCTCTTTTTCAGTTGTGTTCCTATGCTTTTTCTGAAAGGCTTTGTAGTGCTGTCATTTTGTCTCACTATAAAGATTTTTAGCTTCTTGTGCTAGCCTTTTTTCTGTTTCATTAATGATATATATTTAGTTTGGGGATTTTTTATGACCAAAAAGAAAACATCGATTGCGTGTGTAGAATGGAAAAAGACAGGGGTGGAGTGGAGGTGCACATTCTTCCTCTTTTTCTTCCTGAGCACGGAGATCGTTCTGAAGAGTACTGGTTAGATCAGACAGGTGAAGTCCCCTCAGCATCTGAAGCCAGCGTTTCTGGAGGAGTGCCTTGCTGTGATGAGAACTGCCTAGACGAGATGTTTGTGACTTCTAGGGAGGATATTTGAACATTCATGCCTGTCGTGGACAAGCATGTTCAATGACACCAGCTGTACCACCTGCGCAGAATCTGGGGGAGTTAAGATTTCGAGACGTATGAACTGCTGAACAGACCAGGAAAAGTCAGGTTAGTCACAATTCCAATTAGTTTTTCTCTATTAGACAGAACAATTCATTTAGTACTGTATGTCCTCTCTTTGTCATTTTTTATACTCTTTGAAATAATTTTGCATGTTATTAACGAGGTACTGTCCTATCCCTTCCAACAGAAGTGCATTGTAGAAACCGATCCATCCAGTCAGATGATGATAAAAGATTATTTACTGTGGAGAAATAGTTCATAGTTTAGCCCTGGTCTCTTGGTGAGTATATTAGGGGCCTACAGCAAGGCTGCATAAACTATTTATTAATGGAGTTTGTAACGAACGTTTGGGAGGGGTGACGACAACCACGTTCAATCAGGTGTAATTTCTTCTCCTAAAACACTATAAATATGTGATCCCTTCTCTCCAAAAAATATGTCTTTTTGCATCCCACCTCCCCCTCTGCAGCTGCCCCCTGGTCACTCCTCACTCTGCAGGGGTCCCAGCATCCTCGTCCTCAGCCAGGAGGGTTAAGACAAATTTCACTAAACACTCCAAAATCCTTTCAGGACACTTAATGCTTGGGTATTGTTATTCCTAGTGAAACTGCAGGAGATAAGAAAATGATGTGAAATAGTTCAAAATACATTACTTTCCAAAACAAAATTTCTTGGGGCTCAATCAGTTCATAATATTGAATTTTACCAATGGAGCTGATTTTCATAACACATTTGGTTAGTGTAGCACAAGATAAAACAGATTATTTAGCTCTTAACCATTTATCTGTGTACTCATCATTTGTTTTTGGTGTGGAAGCTTTTGGTCTATGTGTTGCTTGCTATGGACAGTAATTTATGGTTTATCTGTGATTTGTTTCCCCAAATCAATTTATATCAGCTCTGTCAGCTTAAGGGATCTGAAAACGGAAGGTATTTATTGAACGTACTTCCCTTTTAAGAAGTATATTTTGAAATAGACATATTGTGGTATTCTTTTGATTTGTTTCTGTGCTCTTAGTCACATGGCACAGGAAAAGTTATATATATAATAGTTACGTATCCCGTAATTTGATGATATCGGAAGGAGCCTGGCCCTTCGACATGTGCTGCACGTTTCAAGGAGAAGTTCATCCTGTTACAGTCTTTTAGAGCAGAAAATCCAGAGGTGAAAAGACCAGAGGGGGATTAATATCGTCTCCCTGCAGATGCAGGCCTGCTGTTGAGAGGTTTTGTAATCTGCAGGGTCTGAGTACTTCTGACACACTCATTTCCTGTGAGAACCATACTTTCTACTATGTGAAATACTGGCAGGCACAAGGGCTTTAGGGAGGGCAAAAACTCAAAGCGTTAGCTCTTCAAAATGTCTTCCTTTATTGGTTCATACTAATACTAATGTAAAAGAAATGCTTATTATTATGTCATCTCCCTGGCTGCTTTGTGTCTTCACCTTTTACTCTGATAGAGTTGCTCTGTTTTCTCTAAAATGTCAGTTTTTCACAGGGCCCATCCTGGGCTTGACTGGGGTTCTCAGGAGCTAATGGGTCGAAACAGGGTGATGATGACGAGGAGGCCGGACCTGTCTCTTTTATCCACATTGAGGAAGTAAGTGTGCTAAAAATGGAATACAAAAAGTATAAAAAACACCACTACTTTGTAATAGTCACCGCAGGTTTTCTGTGTCCTTTTTTCAGAAACCAGTGCCTGGCAAACATGACAGCAAATGTCACGTGTTGTAATGGCACGTGAGTTCAGAAATCAGGCTTCAGGGCAGACTTGCATTTAAACAAATTTCATAATGTTGTCCAAAAATGTCACAACACATTAGAAAGTGATGTAGTCTTGTTTAAGTGTATCACATTTGATTATCAGGAGTGCAGAAGGAGTAAGAAAAAGCAGCCCTATTCAGCGCTCATTGCATATTTGTTTATCTTAACTTATTATCTTATAATAATCTTATTAATGATATAATTTTTTTTATCCTGAACACGAATACCACCTTTTCATATTTTTGTCAATTTGTACGGAATGCTCTGAAAGGGTTTGCTTGAGCTCATTTTCTAAACCCCTTGTCAATATGTACCAACGTTCAGAAGGGGAACCACAGTATCTAAAACTGAAATTGCAAGATGTTCCTGTTCACACCAGTGAGGGGCTGTTTGTTAGAGGAGATTCTCCAGTGCTGTGCCTTCACTGCAGAAGCAACAGCTGCTGTTTTGAAGTTGTTCCTTAAAGCATGTGGATGAGAGGATAATCTTACAGAAGAACTTGAAGATTAAAATATCGAAGTGGGACACATTTCTCTTAGCCATCTCCTAGTTTCTCCTCTGCTTTTATCGCTGTTTTACACTGGAACTGTGGTTGTAAAGAGCAGAGATAGCACAGTTTTGAGTGATAGTCAGCTACACCGCAGTGTCCTTTGTTGTTCGGAACCCTGTCTTACATTGTATAATCTAAAACAGCAATAAAAATAGGGCAGCATCTAACCATAATTTAATGCATGTTTCGTGTCCTCCACAAGGTTCCAAGTTTAACTACAACATCTGCATTATCTACAACTACAGTCTGAAAGAACTACAACCCTGTTTTCTTTAGCCCATGGTATTTCCAGGAGTGATAGAGGTCATGAATCCTTCATGACTTGCAGAACTCTGGAAATTACTAGGACGCGATGAAGGGTTTGTCTTTTCAGGACTGCTTCCTGTACAGCTTTCACAGTACTTTTATAAAGTATACTGAACCAGTGGTTGAAGTAGAGAACAATGAGCCAGGACACCCTTCCCCCAATCTGAAACAAAACATAATGTCAGTAAAATATTTGCAGGAAACAAGCCTATGTATTAGTTTAATGCTTTTAAGCTTTACGTTTCTCAGACAGAAAGCAAAATTGGAAATAAATGGATGGGAAACAAGCTAATTTCTTTGTTTTTTGTTATCAGCAGTTTGTTATTTAAAACAGAATGGCAGGTAAATATAAAGTGTAGAGATAGCCTGTGTGTTGGGTACATTTGCTGCTATTAACAGAACATGCTTTCGCAGAGCTAATGAATTTATTTTACTCATGAAAACCAGAGAGGAGCACCAAAGCGTGCATTTTGCTTAGGGCTCGACTTGGGGGTTAACACAGTCCTGAAAAACATGGCTTTTCATTAAAGAGTTCCTGAGCATTTGAAGTGTACGAGCATGAATACAAGCTCAATGCATGACTTGACAAAGGACTGGAAAGGCTCCCGTGCTGGAAGTATGAACAGCAGTGGTGGAAAAGACTTCGTAGCGCCTCGAGCAGCATTAGGAGGAATCCTAGGGAGTCGGACGGAATAAACCAGCCACTGCATTACTGTTTCACAGCTGACTGCCTTGTCCTAAAGCTACAATCGCTCACGGCCCAGTAAGCAGAATCCTGCACTCTCTCAGCTCTTCGGGCAGAAGGAATCACATTAACAGGCTGTCTTAAGCAATGTCCATTATCTCAAAGAGGGACAGCCAGCTTGCTGTGTACTTCCTGGAAGTTCCATTATGAGGATCAGGTTGCTTAAGGCCTGAGGAAATAGTCAAGCTGGAACTCCAATTTTTGTTTTTAGTTCTACTTCACAGATCCTGTCATTAAAACATAATGAAGATGCCCACATCACATGGGCCTCTATCTTTCTGCGTACAGGGAGTATCTTCATTGCTTTTGCCCAGTAAAGGAGTCTAGTCAACACCTCAGCACTAAGGGCGAGTTTTCATCAAGTTATTAAGACCGTGAAGAGATTTCTGACACTGCTTTCTTAAACTTCAAACAGCAGGAGTGGTTCATGTGAGGGAGCACTGCTGAAACAGAGTGATATCTTTGTAGGAGCAAAAGGACAAGTTGCAAAGTGTGCATAAATGCCATGTAGATTGTTTGGTGGATTGAGAAAACACTAACTGGAAGTTATCCAGAATCTTTTAAACTTGATTTTTTGTCAGATCTGGCTCATTAATTTAAAGGACATTCTCACATGAGGAGTCAAAATGGTTTCAAAAGGCACTAAATCAGTGTGATGGAGACATTGGTTGTCATTGCCCCTCTCTAATTTTATTTAAAATTCCCTAGAAACGTCTTGCTTAGCATTTATGCGCTGCCTGGAGATCTGAGGTTTATTGTCATCGCTGATTGACTAGTGACTCTTTCTGAACTTTTCGATTTAATAGAGGAAGATTGGGAGTTTAACAAAATGCACTCCCCCTGGGAACAATATAATACCACCTGTATCATTGCAGAAGATCTCTAAAGTGATTAGAAGGCCTTAAAGCCCTGAGGAATCAACAATCTCAACATAAAAAAAGACCATCTGAGTGCAGGGGATAGGAGTGTCGGGGGGATAGTGGTGTAATTCCATGCAAAATCTGTTCGCTAGATTTTACCATTGCATTTCATAATCCATCTTAAGGCAAAATTAATAAAATAAACACAGATTTAACTATTTTAATTAGTTGTAATTGTCTTTTTTCTGACCCCTTCTCAAATGCTTTAAGGTGACAGTAGGTGTGGTCTAGGCAGTGCTGGTAACTGTTGATGATGTGCTGAGTAGTGATCCTACAGAGAAATATGGAACTTTACCACTTTCCATCTTTTCAACACTTATTCTAGTCAATGATGAACAATTGTCCTGTGTTGTCAGGCTTGAAACGATGCTGTATGGACAATATGCATTAAAGAGGTGCTATATATGTGTAAGCAATTATTACCATTATTACATCAGATATAGCAATCAAATAGTCTGGGACAGTAAAAGCGTCTGTGTGTGGAGGAGATGAGTGTCTGCCTGTAGGTTATATAGTGAGCAAGAGTCCACAGGGAAAGCATGACAGCTAGAGTCACGTTTGAAGTCAGCAGGTGAGTATAGAGGTAGTGTTGACAGTTTGTGGCCCCAGCAACTTAGAATAGCCCTACTAACAATGAGTTCACTGGCAATACAGTTAGAATAGGCCTGTCAGAGACAGCATGAGCACTAAGTGACAAGTGAAGGACGGAGGGCGTTCGGAGTTTCTTGGCCAGCCCTGAGCTCCATGCAGCAGAGGAGCGGATTGAATCCGGCTGTGGGAGACAGTGGAAACAGACTGGATTCACTCAGTTCTCAGCATTCAAGTCTGTGTTCCTTCAGTCACACTCTCTGCGTAACCAGCCTTCGGCAGGAATCCGTACACAATGAAAGCGTTGGGCAAATCACTGAGATATTGTACGTGAGGCATTAGGACAGACAAGGACACTTTCCCCTGGAAGAAAGTGAATACAGAGTGGACAATCATTCTGTAACAGCAGTCTACTCAAGTAGCTGGTCTTCTTTGGCCATGTTGCTCCCTAGGGGGATAAAGGCCTTCTTGCTGCTCCATTGCCAGAGGAAGCTGACGTGATGTAAGTTATCACCTTCATCTTCTCTTACAACGGATGAACAGATAGAGACTGTTCTGTGTGAAGGGTACAGACCGCAGGCTGCTGATTGGCAGAGAGCAGAGCCACACACTCACACAGAAAGTGAAGACATTGCTACTTCCTCTGAGACTGCAGCCTGCTGTGGTGCAAAACAAATCCATTTGAACCTCCGTAGGAGCCTCTGACTGAACACACTCAAGGAAGAGGTGTGGGGGCACTGAATTCCTACTTCTTTTCAGAAAAGGTGACAAAATCAAACAGCACGCTGCTGTAATGAGACACTGATAATTATACAAACACTACGCTGGTTGATACACTTAGAGTTCCTTCAATTAATGCCAATTTTAGAAACTAATATTTCTGTATTTCTGAGATATTTATTCATGTCATCAGCATGTTTTACGTTATTTACACATGCTCAATGAATAATTCCTAAAGAGGATAAAGGACCTAGGTTCTCTGAGTGTTTTAAGTTACAATGTAACTCAAGGAAAATGTCTTATTAGCTTCTGTTTTTCTAAAACCCATAACTGTTAGGGAGTTCCCTGAGCAGAAGATGGTAACAATTGCATTGCATTATCTCAGTAGTTCCTGTAGGTATTGCAGCTCCCACTGATGTAGATTGGTGGCTCTTTGACACCCTGGCAAAGCGCGGAGCACAGGCTCCAGCGTGCAGCTCGATCCCTGCTCTGGCACAGGGGCTCGGAACTGTGCCAGGCTGTGAAATCTCCTGGCGGTCTCGGCGTGCGCTCCAAGACAGGCAGCTGTCCCTGTCAGTGCCACCCTCGTGATCAGGTAACCTCGCCAGAGCCGAGCCCTGACTCAGCACTCTATAAATACAGCCAGTCAGTCACACTGCAGGAGCCTGGGCCTTCAAGGATGTAATGGGAGTATCTCACCCCCTTCCAGGGACTGGTGTGTGCACACATTTGCAAATCCGATCTACACTGTTACCGTAATACACTAAGTTTACTAGCATGCGGAGTTCTGGTATTATCTGACTACATCAGGAGATCCACCTGTCAAGCATTTTGATTCATAGATGTATTTGTGAAAAGGACATGTGGGCTTCTTTAATAAAGGTGTATATACATGTGGATTATTTTCCTAAGTTGTTTGAAGTTTCAAACTCTAAAAGTCATACACTGTATTGTTATTGAAGGGATCACTTGACTTTATTTTGTAGCACAATGTGAGCAGTATTTAATCAGGACATAGCAGAAAGCACCCTCAATGGAAGGTACTCCACCTTGACAAAATCCATGTTTTTCGTGTGTTCTAAGCTGAACTGCGTGAAGCACACCTGAGCAACAAATAAATCAGCACTTTAAGTAACCACAGCTGTTTTTAAAAAACCTGGAATAGCACTGTTTCAGATTTGTTCTAGTTGCTCAACACTGACATCATCTGATGTTTTTAAACCTCAGTGTCTGCGAAGCAGGTGGCGCAGGACCGTTGTGAAAAAGATACAGCGGTGTGTGATCGCTCTTCTTTATTTTGGGAAACTCTTCTAGTCTTACAGTGTCAAACAGAGCATCTCTTCCTAGATGGTGATGTTCCCCTACTCATGGCTGGTATATCTCCAATGCCAAAAACATGACTCAGAAGGCAATACAGGAAAAAGCCAATATACTCAATTGATCAGGTTAGCAGAAAATAGAGGGAAATGATTTACATCTCCTGTTTTTGTTTACACCAGACCAGACTTAATTATAGCTCAGTGCATTCATTGTACAAAGGCAAAAGCACTTACAAATGTAATTTCTCAAGTGAACTGCAGTGTTCCAGTTTGCCTATTTAAGAGATATACTGTAATTTCTAATTTCTTCTCTGCACAACCGAAGAGGGCTCCACGGCCGAAACGTTGTGTTCTCTTTCTTCTTTTTTTCAGCATGGAATAAACCTATTACTTGTTCCTCTGTAATGTCTAAATTAGTAGTTACGAAGGCATTTTATGTTGCTTTTTTAATCCCAAAGGATCCTAATGTGCTTTATATACTGTACATTTCATTCATTATTAAACACAGATCCTACTTGGGCGATGAGTGACAGCTCTTATGGGAGGGATACCTGCTGAGCCAACTGGACGAAGGGGAACTTCAGGCAGACCTTGCTGTTCAAAACCCAGGGTGGGACTGAGCCAGGACACTGGCTTTAAAGGGAAACTGCAATGCTGCAACACCCTGCAGCACCCTGCAACAAACTGCAGCACCCCGCAAGGTCATTTTTTATATTTCGGGGTTAGAAAGAATCAGCATTGATGAGGGCATTTCAAACCACAATATAAGTAAAATACACCAATTTCCATCGCAAAATAGACGACATTTCCAGGTACATGGAGGGCCATGTTCTGTGACGCAGAACCTCCGGTGATGTGTTGTGGCCCTATTACACTGTAAACAAGCAGGCTTGTGAAGACATCTCTTCTCATCCAGTAGAAATATTACTCTCGACTTCAAGATAGTGTGGCTGATAAATGGCACTTACTGCACTTGTAAACTCTGCAGAAGGATCACGTTTCTGTGGTGAGACGTCTGCTGCACAACCTGTACTTATTCGCTCCTGCATCACAGTGCACCAGTCATTACAGTGACTAGTGAGCAGGAAGGGCTGCAGCTCGTCGCAGTTGGTGGAACCTCTTGTGGTGAGTATTTATTTTCGTCCGTCTCTGTAATTTGCCTATTTAGGCTGAATGCACCAGCTCTCCTTTACAGTATATTTTCAACAACAAAAAACTGACCCGATTTTTTTATTGCATTTCTCGCCATTTTCCGTTTCCAATTGTAAAATGGTAACAGTCAGAGTCCTTACACACTGTAATTTAATGTATTTTTGAGTTTTTTGTATCACTTATATAAAGCTTAGATTTAGCACCATAAACACTGAGAGATTGTAAGGAGTCTGTTCTAACGCTCTTTTTTTCATAGCCGATATTTTTAAAGCATGCAGAAAAACTGCCATGGAGCCTTTCTTGTAATCTGAAAGAGGAAGACTGAAGCAAACAGGAACTTGACATTAAAATCTTCAGCGCCGATCAAGTGGTTGGTTCCCTGACAGAAACGATGGTTAAAGGTAGCGAAGACGGTTTTTTTCTGAATGACTACCTCCCGTCTCAGCCCTCTGAAGCGCAGAGTTCGTGTCCAAGAGCAACACGTCTAACCAAGCTCAGCAAACAGCTCACACAATTAAACATTTTAAAACCTAGAACACAGGGGCAAATACTTAAGCCTTGGCTAATATCGGCAAAGCAAGAAAAAGTGCGAAAGTAAAGCTTTCAAAAAGAGTTTGTTTAGCTGAAGATGTTCTCTCCCACTGGCATGATCAATTATGTACTGTACACGCATATTGTCAGATTCAACTGAATATTGTTACTGGTTAAAATGATGATGTTCATGCTAAACTAATTACAGAGTAATTATTTACTCTATACTTTAGTACCAGCTATCTAAAAATATTATAGTATTCTGCACTTTGCGTCACTTTTCTACTATAGTGGAGCTTGTGTACAATAAAAATACTGTAGAAGTGCTGTAGAGAATTTCCAGGCTCAGCTATCTCTCAGTCTGTGTGCAACACAAGCCTGATTTATAGAAAAGACACTCTCCTGTTTTTATTGTCTCAGCACGGCTCGGATTAAAAGCTGACAGCGCAGTTCTGGCGATGCTCTGTGCTGTCGGTATTTGTTGTCGATTGGGTGGTGTGTTGGATGAGGGCATATTTAATAATTTCGTTAAAATTCTTCAGTTTGGATTATTTCTGGTAGATCCATTCGGAGGAGGATACAAAACTCAGGTTTGCTTTGTTGGAAAAGATACCATTTTATTGAGCCTTGAACACATTTAACAGGTTGGCCCAGTGGGGCAGTTTGGGTTGCTAGTGAAGGAGAAGAGTAAAGAAAAACAGGGCTGTGGCTCTGCCAGCTGAAGAGACCTCCTGAGAGTGTTGAAACCCATCCTAACGCATTCGCTTAGAGGAAAAAATTCCCCAGTGTTGGGGGAAAAGCCTCAAAAAACAGGAATGCCTGCGGTACATCAACCCCACTATTCACACAGGTCTTTCCCAGCTTCTCTAGGTGTAGGGCAGAGAGAGCTCCCCTTCCCAACCAGCACAACTCACACGCTTTATCTCAGTCTCACTCTGAGGGCGTTTGGCCTACGCATGCTCTGTGGCACACCATCAATACCCTCAGCAGACAACAGGTTCACCTGGACAGAGGATGTCTTGTGAACAGGACTCACAAATCCCACAGTCCTCATGGGAGAGATTTAGTAAAATGAGTCCAGAGCATGTCTCTTTGGCCTTCCACCATAATCGTTCAGCGCCAGGCACGGTCCAGCAGGGTGGACATTTATGTGTCTGCAGTCCGCAAAACATCAACCCTGCATATGTCAGCCACAGGCAGTGCCTCAGTCAGCTGACAGGTCACGTGACACCACCTGCTGCAGTCAGTCCTGCAATGAGATTAGATTGTCCCAGAGCCCTCTCCCCCCCCAGCCCCTAAAAGATGGAGAAGAAACAGAAGACAGAAGCAATCTGTCACAGGAAATCAAATCAGAACCCTTTGCTCTTCTTCAAAGTAAGCAGGACCCTAATTAGATTTCCATTTCAATGTTCACTATAAATATTAAGTTTATTTTTGTTGCTTCGGGTCATAACTGTGATAATGTACTTTACACGCAGCACTGAAAGGAGACTCCAGAGACCACTTTTCTGCTGATAGCCCAATAGGTAATTAGATGACATGTGATAGATGTGTCTGTTGCCTTTCTGCTGCTCATGAATGTGGTATTGGCACAGAACATGACACCGTGTTTCTTAGCAACTGTTCTGCAGCCCAATGCAACACTCACAACATCTGCACTCTCAAATCAGGAGCATCCATATTCACACCAGCTCATTGTTTTGCGTAAGCAACATGTTCTATGCAACATGTGCTATTTTAAGACCATAATCTTTCTTTTTTATAAAATGTTTCTATAAAATTTTAGAGGTAACTTGAAATCAATCACTTTGATCTTGAATGACAGTCATTTGATTAAGCAAGTCATTCATTCAAATTAATGCTTCAATTAAGCTAAGATGCAGATACACGTGAGAGGTGCAGAATAAGATGCAGAAGAGAGAGGAGTTCCCAAAAGTACAAAACTGAGAGATGCACATAAATATGACATTTAATTACGGACATTTCTCTCTGTGAAAGTAATGTAAAACATTCCAAAGACTTTTGAATTAAACCTGATCTTGCAGCTGACTGGATTCTTTTAAGGTAAGGCAGATAGGAATGGAAAATAATAACGTAACAACAGACCATTTCTGGGGTACTTGATTCTGTTCAGCAAGTCACTCTGATAAGTGGGGTTTAATTCTTCTTCTCAGTGAGAAAGTGATCTTTACTTGTTACTTTGCAGCCTACGCGAACTGACGCAGCTCCCCACTCTTGACAGACTGAATTAGCTCTGTGCTAGGTGGCAGTCATTGTACAAATCCAGGTTCAAACAATGAAAAGCATATACTATAATTATTGCACGTTTCCACTGCCCAGTCCTGCAAAACTCCATTACTGCTACTACAAAAGTACACACAGAAAACACGATTAAACGCTTATGTTCAGCCACAAGATGTCAGTGTTGCTCGGGAAATTGTTTCAACATCATGGACTCCATTCTCCATGTCACTTGATCAACCACAAACTTTGCTAAAGCTGCAAATCAAATCGCTTTTCTCACATGTTAATGCGCGAAACGTGATTTAGTGTAAGTGATTCTTAGAAAACTGATTGCAAATGACTATAACTGAACACGTCATTCCCCATTAACTCTGCAAACTTCTAACGCCTCGTATGTCAATGAAGTATACAGGACTGAGGAGAATCACAAATCTATACGCAAACCTTTTATCACACAAGCTTTTCATAAGGCATGAGTTTTGTTGCAAAAAAATCCCCTAAGAGTCTCCTGAACTGCAGAATAATGGTTTTAAATTTTCATTCAAATTTTATTTATGCTTTTAAATGATTTTTTTTGCCCAATCCGTGCAGAACAGAAGAGGGCTGCGAGACTGGAATGGGAAATTATTGAACTGAAAGGTGACATAAATTTCACTAAAGCCAGGGCAATTGCAAGTCTATATCACACGTGCATCCCTGCAATTTTAAGATCAAGATATTCTTCTTATTGTAAAACATGGGAGGACACCAGTTTGCTAGGAGTGTGAACACCACATGACCTATCACCTTCATTACTTAATGAACAATTATTTCCCTGTAGAAAACATGTTACTTAAAAAAATAAAAGTTGAACACAAGTCTTTTCAGAAATAAAGCACTATATTTAATATTGTATGCTTTATTTTTCACCCTAGAATCCTGGGACATTCATCCTTCTCTGGGTGTTTTTCAACAATACCTGTCATGTCGCTGATAATCAATGCAGCTAGCTGGTTCTGTGTGGTTTAGATGAAGTAGGGCTGTCCTCCACAAGCCATTTCCGCCTGTTAGGAAAGTTGTCTGGAACTTGAGTGCTCTGCTCCAGCAGTCGGCAGATTCATTCAGAGAAACAAGAAACCCGGATAGTCCTACTGATCCCAGCCTGGCAGTGCCCAGAGCAGGGGAAACTCATCCAGAAGAATGATTGGAGCTCACCAGTGACAGAGAGAGGGGTGGCGTGCTTTATCCACTAATGGGTGCCATCTTGCCCCTGATGTGAATTTGTGAAGTTTTTGAAGTCAGCCAGTGTGTCAATGATGACGTGGAGAAGAATCTCCTTTAACACTGGGACACCTTTGATGGAGTTAGAGGGCTACATCATTAATGACGCTCTTGAGCTCCAAGCTTTTCTGTTACTGCAATCCAATCAGACTATTTGCCATATTTCAGCAGCACAAAAAATGATTATTACAGTAAAAAATAATGACCTGATTTAGACTCTTTGTGTCCTGAGTTAGAATTAGAATGGGCAACTACTTGTAGAATATCATTAGTATTATTAACAAGAAACCTGCAATGATACACATCGAACGGAATATTAATTTGTACCTGTTTTGAGTATACTTTCACGCTGAGATTAAAAAAAGGCACAAACACTGCAGCCCAGGCACGGTTTTTAGGGTACTCGGTCACCAGCACGGACCTACCCGTTTAAAAGAGATTCTCGGCGGCGTCCCTAGGGGTCGCTGTCGCTTTTGAGCCTCCCTCCGGCGGGGAGGGCCGTCGGCCGAGTCCAGTGCGAGGATAACTCAGGCCGGGCTGGTCCTGCAGCAGCGACAGATACAGCAACCCGAAACAGCGCAGGGGAGGGAGCAAACAGAGAAGCAATCCGCAGCCATCCTTTAAAAATCGCCCCGTTTACGAGCAAGATAACCTACTGTCTGGTGTGAAGCGGGGTTTGTGGGTGAACACGGTGAGTTTGGGGTGGGTTGTGGCGGGCTGTGCGGCGCTGCCGGAGCCGCTCCGCTCTCCGCTTCTCGCCGTCGCCGCCGCTTTGTTCTGGGAAGCGGCCATTTTTGATCGCCTTGTTCTCCCTCACCCCGTTCCTCTCCGGAGCCGGGCTGCGGGGGGAGACCGGCTGATCTCGGCTGCCCTGTTGCCCCCGCTCTTTTATTTATTTGCCCCGTTCTCCTCTGGTGCGCAATATTTTTTCCCCCCCAGCAGCAGGAGGGTTTACATAACTCGCAGGGTATTGGGGAAAAAAATAAAGTCCGGAGGGGGGGGCATCGTTGATTTCTCGTCTAGCGAGAGGGATCTCTCTCTCACACTCACAGGGCAGGGAAAATAATCTTTTTATAACGCAATATGTCGTGTTTTCGTTGGGTAAGACGGTATACGGCGTTTTGATAAAATGCTCTTTTTTTTTTTACAATTATCGAGGGAAACGTCTTAAATCGACTAATACGGGTTTAAAGAGCCGGGCAGCGATTTTTTTTTCAGGACGTTTTGTGTTAATAGTGGTGTTCTTGCGACATAACCTACCGGTTAGCGGAATAGGTTTTCGTTAAAATGGTTTAATTTTCGGTCGTCACAGGCTCTCGGCCGCCTGCCGCCGCGGTGTGTTTTGATTTTGGACGCCTAGGCCTCGGGTCTGCTGTTCGGCTGTCGCGGCGGATAACAGTTGGGGGCACGAAATGGGTTATTCGTTAATGGTCTCAAAATGGTTGTTTTTCTCAGCTGTGGTGGTGGAGTTTGTGTGGTTTCGTCTTGTTTGCAAGACGGGGAAGGTTTCGCGATGCCAATTTCTCCTTGCGCAATCGCTACCGGAGTGTTGACGATTTCGACTGCGGTGGCGTTATGTAGCTCATGGTGTGGGAAAAGTTCAGGTTTTAGGCAGCCTTTAAAGATTTAACCATCTTTAAACGGGTGGTCCAGTTTATCTGGTATTCTGGTACAGGGCGGTTAAGAAACTGATGAAGTAGCTGCTTGTTTTCTTTTTGTTGTTGTTGGTACACCGTGCCTGTTGGCGTCTAGCGAAGAGACCATTTTTAAGAGCTGTGCATTTTGTGTACAGCCTGCGCTTTGGCCAGATAGTTATTTCTGCGGTACCCTCGACTAAAATGGAAGAGGGTTTTGTGTATCTCAGGGAGGATTAAACAAGGCTCTGCCTTCAAAGGTATTCTGTTGCATCTTGGCAAGATGCAATACTGTAACACCTTCTTCCTCCCCTTCGCTGCAAAACCCAAAATGTCGAGTCTCGAAGCCAGTGTTTTGTGCAGGCTTGTAAGATAAGCGTCCTTTCATCTGTTTTGCTGCGGGGATATCCTACACTTAATCTCCTCCGTAAAGATAAAACACTGCTGTGGAACTTTTTTCGTTTCCTTAATCCTTTTTACATCTTCCTCGTAGGATTTCTCATCTATATTAACAATTATTGTAAATACAGCGCTTGTCAATCTTCAACAGCTCGGCATAGCGCATAGGTGTGAATGAATTGGAGGCTGTTCTTCCTTGAGAAGTAGAGAATTGAAATGCTTGAATGTCTGGATGAACAGGAGACGCGAGGAATCGATTAGTTGTCGGGGATAAAAGCGCGGTTTGGGATAGTATGGCATTAGTATTGTTGGTGTGCCTGGCGTTATTGGCTTTGTAACAGAATTTGTTTTACATCACACGAAACCACTTTTTATGTACATAACTGAAATAGCAGTACAGCTGCCAATTTGCAGTTACTTTGAAATGCTCAGTGGTCCTCATTCAAAAACCCCGTTTTTGCACTTAAAGAATTGCCGTTTTTAAGGCAATTTAAGGAGGAATGAATTTTGGCGTGAGAATCAAGCCCCACATTTTTCTGTAGAAGGGGTCCAAATCCTTTTTCTTAAATGCAGACCTTGCTTCTGTCACTTGTGGATGAAATGGCTTTGAACTTTATTAAGCAGTTATTTGTAAGGGGCTCATTTTTCAGGATTTGCTTCTTTACTGACTTTTAACTTTAAGTAAATGTACCAAATTACAAATGGATAAGTGTATCTGCTGCTGCTTCATACCCTGTAGCCTGTTTATACACACTGTTCAGGGGTTTGGTAGAATCTCTGGGTTTAGATTTTAACCTGTGTTCTGTTTAACTCTTGTTTGGCATTTTGATCCATCATCCTGTTCATGTCGTTATCCTCATGATTCTGTAGTGCATAGAGTATAGACCATATACATTGAGTGCTGTCTATAGGGATGCAACAGCCAGGAAAACAAGGCAGTGTGCGGCCTGCCTTGCACTGCTAGAGCATGTACCCCTCCAATTCCAGGGAGCTTTAGGCCTCCTGGAAGAGTTAAAGGCTTCTTGGTTTCTCTGAGCTGCAGAATATGTCTGACAGTAGAAGCGTGTGCTCCATGTCAAGGAATTAATTTCCTGTTGGATTCTCCTAAACCCTTCCTTAATTGCAGTAGCTACACCTTTTTCAAAAGAACTTGTAATGAGAATGGATTTCGGACAAGTTCTTGTAGGGTGACGGCCACTGCAGTGTCCTTTACCAGTGTTAATGTACTGAGGCTGTATTCTGGGAAGTTTACAGAAAACTATCGGAGAGCAACTTCACATCAGACAGCAGTGTCATCACAGCGATGCCATCCCATAATTCATACTGGAATACAAGGCCATTCCTTCTGAATGTTTATTGGCTGGTTCATTTATGATGTACTACAGAATATTACCGATGTATGGATTGCAAAATTTAGGATTAATTACCACCTTCCTTTCTGATTTCTCCCAAATGTGATCTTTAAATCCCCACCCTTGGAGGTATTGTTGATACTGTATTATCACCTGGACATGTTAACCAATTTTTTTGCAAACCGTTTATGCACATGCCCTGCTGCTTTGAAAACTACCATGTTTCAGGCTGCTGTAGAATGGAATGTCCTCAGGATCTTTTCCAGGTGTTTTTTGGAAAGTGAATGTAAATACATGTGCTGATTACAAATGGCAGAAGTGTGATACTCCAAGTCCTGCAGGGCATCAAGTCTAGAGTTTTTGGACGATGCTCTCCAAATCCTTATCACTTTAGAACTTGTATTTGACTCATTAGGGGGAGCTTTGTGCTCACAGACTGTAATCAGCTCTTGATTGCTCTGTCTAGGTTGTGGCTGAGGTATACAGGCACTGGGATAGTCAAGTGTGAGAGCTGCTTTTATGAAGTTTAATTCTCCGTTATGCTGCTGGAGCAGCTAGTGTCCTCATGCACCTCTACTGCAGGTGCTTTGCTGCTGTGGTTGAAAATAGCGCAGCAGAAAGAAGATGCTCATTAGGGTCAGTTTATTTGTCATATACACAGGTGCAATGAAATGATTATTTGCATGTGTGCTCCAGTACATACACATTAAGCACCAAACATTGCAGCAGCAGCAACAACAACAAAGTCAAATAACAATGTAAATAAAAGTCAGCACAAGCAGTGTGCAGAAAACATCAGTGTGAGTCAGTGGATGTGGGATAGTTCATTTTAAGAAGAGACCTGAGTTTCTCACCTGGCTGGAGTGAGGAGGTGATATCCTTTAATTAGGCTTTGTGGCAGTCTTTGTAGAAAGTTTAATTTTGAGCTCTTAGTCTTTCGCTGGAATACTGTTTCTGTGCACTCCCCTTGCTGCTGTTCTGTGAACTGAAAACGGTTCTTTGTGTGGAATTCCACACCGGGATTCTCCATGATTTCGGTGTCTTCCAAGTGCTTCACTGCAGATTGCCCTGACATCATTATGGTAGAGCTCGTGTTTCATATTGATGTGACATTTATAACACTTCTGTCTCATTCATCTACAAGACCTCGTTTACCCGTGCTCTTATCTGAGGACATGAGGAGCGAGGGCCTGCTGTGGTTTGTTTGACTATTGCTGGTTATTTGTCATCATTTACACAGGGATATGTTTTGTTTTGATTTATCATCACAGATGTTGGATAGTTGACATCTTTTCGAGAGATGTTTTGTATTTGAAGTCTATGGAAATCTCAATGCATTCCTTTTGGTTAACCACACATCAATCATGTCATTACCTGGCGATTGATGTTTTATGTGCTTTCATTTCATTATTGCAGCTTTTGATTTCGGCACTTCTGTTTTGCAGAGGTTTTAGAAAAGTGTAATGGGTATAAACGTAGACTGCGTGACGGGGATTGTGGTCTAGTAGAAGAATGAGGAAAGTGCTTTCTAACAGGTCAGGCTGAGGGGTGCACAGCTCCCCCCCTGGAGGACTGCAGTCTAGAAGGTCGGCCTCCAGCACCTGGGCCACTGGTGGTTGTCTGGTTGGTCCAATCAAGACATATCAGGTAGCGGTCAGGTGGAATGAAACCCTGTAATCAGGGCGACTATTTCAAGACTGAAGTTGTGTGTTCCTGATCTGCATACGTGCTTGGTATATTTACAAAAGCAGATGTGAGTGTTGATCTGTTGTAAAGCAGCGAGCTGTGGTGAGGAGCAGTGTTCATTGCATATTGGTCTCTAGGCATTTCAGTTGTCATCTAATAGAGACTGAAGCCTCACAAAAAGTCCACAAGAGACTGAGTTATGAGGCCTCTTCTGTAGCGGCTCAATAGGAATGATTTTTTTTTTCCAGTTCCAGCTTATTGTCAGCTTTGTAAGTCATGTTTTCCAACGTGAGCTATTTGTGTATAATTAAGGAAAAGCCCTATAAATGATGTAGGGTTTAATTTCATGTGGTTTGACTATAGCAGTTTTCTGTCCTGCAGTCTCTAGACTGATTGTGTTCTATGACTAAACCCCTGGTCTTCCAATAACTTCCAAAGTTCGATCAAACTGTCAATCATAATTCTACACAAACTCTTAAGGTTTAATGATTTTTAATCCTATCGGATGTGATTTTATGAATGCATCCTGCTTTATGAAACAACATGGTCTTAAATGGGATTTTTACGCAATATGATGGCACATCTTGCCAAAATCGCACATTTTTGCAAGCATGCAAACTCGCTGGCTGTCTGCTTTGGCGCACTATTAACCGAGCCTGCTAGAGCACGATGGCTGCCCGTGTTCCATAGGACAGGCCTGCATGAAACCCTTTTACTCTTTTCTTCAGGATATTGCACAGTCACTAACCTGCTACCGTACTGATCACGGATCATGTACAACAGATTTATTTGCAGATTTCAAAAGCATAATGCGTTAAAAAGCTGCGCACAGGGAGTGCAGGATTGGAGAAATGTCTGCTCAGGGTAGTGCCATCTCTAACGTTTATATTAATGTGAGGTTTTTTCTTGGCTTTCCTAAGCTACCAACTCGAGATCTCTACAAACTCACTGCTACAATCTTGTTCTAGATCCTCTGAGCACTTCTCATTAAAATTTCTCCCTATGCAGATGGAACATTTCGCAGTGTAAAGTGATTCACTGGGTTATTGTTTTGACCCTTGCAGCAGTGTATTGAGTGATCACTCCACTCACTGAAGCAGTCAGTTCCTGTCAAGGAGCACGTCTGTCAGTCGCTCTGTGCCTTAGCCATTGTGAATGGGGAAAGGGAAAAATGGAATGTGATTGTGTCTTAATCTTTTCTTTAATACAATTGCATACTTGCTGTCGTAACCCTAAGATAGCTATAAACCAGCAGCAGGTGTTTTATTTTCTGTATGCTTTTTACCCATAAGGCAAGTAATGTAATTAATTGCAGTTGCTAGAATATTGCCAGTACTAAACAAACAACTGTGCTAGACTTCATATTCTGAAGAACTGTGTGTGCTGTCTTTTCTGGCCCTTTGGTACAAGACTGAAGCTCCTGCCATCAGTTTGGCTAGAGGCACTTTCATATGGTCTTGAACCACCTACAACTGGAAGCTGTAGGTGAAATGGTGTTAGTTTCAGTTGGAGAAGAGGTTGATATGGTGAACCAGCCTGTGTTTATTCACTGTTCAGGATTATTTTGTTTACGTCCTATGGTGACATCCGCTGACGTTTGTGGAATTAAAATCATATTTGATTTTGTAGTAATGAGGTTCAGGGATTTCAGTTCTGTTTACTGAGGTAGCTCTTTTTTTAAACCTGAGCTTTCCAGCTCTACTGCCCTATTTTCTACTGGAGTAATATGAAGAAATGGGATGTTGCAAAGGAGTCGAACATGGAGGGGTTCTGAATTGCATTCTTAAGGTGGAAGCAAAATTGCACATGGCTTTTAATTAAGGGCTATTTTTGCGAGAGTTCTGTGTGGCACAGTGATCATGTTACGAAGAATTCTTATTTTACATGCCAAAGTGCACGCAAAAAACATCACAGTGAAACGTGAACTTGGTTCATTTGTGAATTTTCACATTTGCTGCTAGGATAAATTTGTATAGGTTAATGCAACCCTGGATCCATAATGAATATTTTCTCCTTTTTTTTCTCCAAAGCAAAAACGTCTTCAGTGTAAAAGAACGATTCAGATTTTTAGAAATGTTTTGATTTAGCTAAGCAAGAGTGAAGTACTATTAAACTGTAGTCTCAGTGGATTGGAATCCCATGGATACCAGAACTCGGGCAGTACTGTAAAGAACATGTTGGCTCTAACAGCCCGTGTTGTTGCTGAGCAGCCCTGCTGTGCAACAGCAGTTCTATTGATCTTGGCCAGTGACCCCTCCTGTCCTGGTCCTGCGCTTCCCTGCTCCAGCTCGGCAGTCAGTGTGGATGTTGTCTTCATTCTTCAGCCTTTTTAATGGGGCAGTGGGAGATGCATTTGTTCGCATTTATGTCTCTATCCTGAATATTTTTCTGGTGCAATATCAAATATTTTACATTGTTTTATAGATTTGCATGTTCGTAAATCAGATATCCTCTTGTAGTTACATGATGTGCTTTTTTTGGCAGGAGTCTTGACTGCTGTGGCCCTCTTTGATGCGGTTTAGAATTCATTTTGAGAAGCAAAAAAAGATTTCATCGTTGACACTGCTGCTTTTGTTATGAATTTGCTTATTTAAATCTTCAGTAGTTCTTATTTGTATTTGTAACATGGTAGGCAATGTTTTATTTCTCAATTATTTTAGCAATCTGAAAATGATTGTTGCCGTTATCTGGTAGGCGATTTACCAATATGTATGTAGCACGGAGGCTTAAATTAGTCATGATGATCCCAAAATAGTTTACACTGTACAAGACGTGTAAATATCACTTAGCAGATATCAGAACAGAATTATCAGAGTTTTACTCGTTTGCATTGTAAGGAACGTTTAGAACTTCCTGTTGAGATTTCCTCTTCAAGAACGTTTCCAGGGATGTTTGTTGGGGAAAACAGTGAGTGGCCAGTCAGGGCGGCCCCCTTTCTACAGAACACTCTAACGTCTGGGCTCAGAGGCAAGACTGGCTGTCGCCCAAAAGCAAAACGAGGTTCAGCTTTACAGTTATAACTTGATTCAGCTTGGATGAAAGTTCACTGGCTTTCTTATAAGAAGCAATACCTTTTTAACGTGTGCAAACTAAGAAAAATCTTAAGATGCTACCAAGTTTTTGTTACTGCCTAGAATTTAATTTGTCATTAGTGCTTTAATGTTGCTGAAATGTCAGGAGATTCTGAGATCAGTCGCTATTTTTTTTTTACCAGTTTCCAGAATGATTTCCATGTTCTGCTATTGGTGCAAAAGCCTTGCCTGTACTTTCCTCAGGCTTATAACTGATCAGTTTGAGTGTTTTTCCAGATTTTTTAGATATCCTTAGTGCAATGCAGGGGTGGGTGGTACACTTAAATTTATATGAAATGGGAAAACATTTCAATATTGTTTCCTCAAGGCTTATTTTCAAATATGATGTTATTTTCACAGGGTATCAGATGATGGCTAGGTCCTTTAACCCCTTGGTTTGAAGCCATTTTCCTAGGGCTGGACAGTACATTGTAACTATAAGGATATGTGGGTTTAACATTGGCAAGCAGGCTTTCTCTTTCACCATTATGCCATATCTGAGATGGGTACTGGCACGCACTGTTGGTGAACTTGTATGGGGATTTTAGTATGCAAGGGGACAGATAGGCATTGGAGCCACACCAAAAAGGAAAGGCTGGCATTATGAAGGGTGCTTGGCGCATGTGCATCTCTCGGCTTCAGCATTCTAGCTTTCACATGAAAGCAGTTAGATCCTGTAAATAGGATTGCTGGTATAATTTGAGACACAAGTTCTTTGTGTCAGAACTGAATAATACAACTAGACAATGCACAACATTACCTCAAAACGACATTACCTTAAAACATTACCTATATCATTTACACTATTTCCATGACAAGGAATCTGGTAGGCCAGCATTCTTTCCATCCAGAATACCCAGCATGCTAACCATGCAACCTGAAATCCTATATAAAGCCTCAACAGGCCAGCAAGAGAAATCCACTTTGCGCCCTAAATAAAAATATACCCAGAGCTAAATCTTCCTTCCTGAAGCCTGGATACCCAAACATAAATGGGACCTTTCTCCCTGTTCTACAAAGGTGTCATTGATCAGGAGAGAATGTTTTTAGCCTTAGGATTCCACAGTAACGGAAATCAGTCGCCTGATAATGAAAAGGGCAGAAATGTCTATTTAACAAGGTTCAGGTCACTTAGCCAGAATCTGGTCTTCAAACAGATCAGAACAAGGTCCTCACATGGCATAAACTTTTTTCCCCATCTCCTTTCTCCTCTCTGTCCACTCTTGCCTTCGTATGCAGTCTTTCTGCTTCTTTTCATTCTTTGTGATTAACTGGGATGGTTTGTTGAATCACTGATTTAGGTCCTCTCTCAGCCCACCTACAGCAAGGAAAATGCATCATTTTGTTCCCCTTGTTTCTCAGGCCCTGTTAAGGCGATAATTCCACTTTCTTGTAACTATTTCATATTTCACTTGAAAGTGGGTGGTGAAATTAAACCTCAGACAAAGCCATTGTTTTTTGTGATTTGATCGCAAATTGATTCTCATTTTTGACTACTTATTTTCTGGTGAATGTGTATCAATGTAATTTTTTTTCCTTCCCACAGACAGGCATATAGGGAGAGGTGCAGAGAAAAATTTCCATACTCGATGACATTACATCGCAATGTCCGATCGTTTGGGGCAAATAACCAAGGCAAAGGATGGGAAAAGCAAGTACTCCTCTCTCAGCCTGTTTGATAAATACAAGGGAAAGTCAATAGAAACTCAGAAAACCACAGGTAAGAGCTGTTAGCACCTTCAGTAATTCCCACTTTATCTTGATACCTCTGCATTGTAGCTCGTTTAACTTGAAAACTGTTCTCTCCTTGTCTTACGTCTGTGGGAAAACCTGCCATTAACTTGTATGGGGAGGAGAAAAGAAATGCATAAAGGATGTTGTTTTTGCTTAAGCTTTCCCCCAGTCTTCCTTCACCCCTGTCGTATCCTGTGCGGTGCTCGAAGGCTCTAACGCTGCCTCTCCCTCTGGCCAGCAGTTGTTCCTCGACATGGCTTGCAAAGTCTTGGTAAAGTGGCCGTTGCCCGGCGCATGCCTCCCCCTGCTCACTTGCCGAGCTTGAAATCTGAAAACAAGGGAAACGATCCTAACGTGATTATTGTGCCCAAAGACGGAACAGGATGGGCAAACAAGCAGGAGCAACCAGACCAAAAGAGGTAGGGAAGTGAATTCCATCATCAGAGCAGCCTAGAAGGTCCTGGTGTTTTCCTTGACGCAGGCTTCTTAGACTCCAGGTCTAGGTCTTCTGTTCCTGCAGAATGGGATTGCTGGGGCGGCTGCGTTTTTGTTTGCCCAGTTTTCTAAGCAGCTTATGTGGTAAATGTGGTTAATGTAAACAGGGAGGACTGTCCAACCAGTATAGCCCGATGGGTAGTTAGTAGCTAATTAATCCAAGGGTCTCATCCATCTCCGAAGTGGTGTGTGGGTGGAAAGCTTGGGATGTGATGATTTGTTAATGTGAGTGTGTGGGCTTGTGTAGGAGTTCAGAGAAGGATGCAGTTCTTTTTACTGTAGTACTAGATTTTTTTTAAAATGATAAACCAGTAGAAAAAAACTACTAGGTAATGTGCCTTTTTTTTCCCCAGTAATGCAGTTTTTGCATCCTTTGGGTTTTCTGCAACATCTTATTTTAGTTCCCTGATGCTTTTGCCTGATGAGTTTTGTTTGTTTCGTCTCCAGTTCTACTGCATCAACAATACAGCAGCAGGAGTCGCAGCAGCAGCCGGCTTTGCAGAAATCTGTCTCCAATCTTCAGAAACCGACACCAGCAGCCAGCCAGGAGGTGGGTTTCAGTCGGCCTTCATGTTCGTTGACCCACCTTCTAGCCCTGGGCCTTTTTATTTCTGCATGTCTTGTAACAGTGAGTCATAAGAGCACTTGAGCTGCTGAGTGCTTGAGGCTCTTCTAGCTCGTGTTGTGAAAATAATTTCTGGAACAGTTTCCATTTATTTCAATAAGCAAGCAGTTGCCGTGCGTGATGGTTTTTATGTGCACCTTCTCAGACTTGAGCTGTTAAGTCTCCCACATCTCTCTTCCAGAACACAAATACAGGTGGACCAAAGCAATGGGCACAGCTGAACGGAAAGGCAGTAGAACAAGATGGTCAGTGGATTCACAGGTTTTCAGTACTGGATTGTGCACTTTCCATAAAAGTAGTGAGGTGTGAGAAGCGATTAGCTATCCAGTTGACTTCATGTAAATATTTGCTTTGTAGTTTTAGGATTAGTTCATAATCATGGCCTGAAATGTAAACCTTGGCATTTATGTATTCTGGGTACTGTTTCGTTTTAATCGGAAGTGTGGTACGCGTCACAATCCGCTCCTCCCGAGTCTTTTTTTAAAATGATCCATAAAGGTGGTGTCTTCAGTAAAATCCGCCTTGTCTGCTCTGGCACGGTTGCAGGTTTAAAGGCCTCAAACCGACTGCAGCCCTTCTCTCACGAGGAATTTCCGACGTTGAAAGCAGCTGGAGAACAGGACAAGGCTGGCAAGGAAAGAAGCGCCTTCGATCTGTCGTATGGGCCCGGACCAAGCCTCCGCCCCCAGAGTAAGATCCGCGCCACGCCTGTGACTGTTAAACTCTAGGGAAGCAGTGTGGCAGAGGACTGCGCTTCCAGTACACCTGTATGGGTTGCTGCATTTGTTCACCCACATCTGGTCAATTCCAGTGCTTTCCTGCTGAAGTGCTCTTATTACTTAAGAGTTATGCGTCAGACTAAGACGACTAGTACTGGTAAGAGACAGATGTTTTGAGAGACCTTGAACTTTGACCTGGAGATGCTATGTATTGTGGGGCACGGTGGTTCTTCTTGGGAGCAGCTTCTCCGTCAGAAAGTTCTGATTCTCTCAAGTGAGTGAGCAACAGTAGTGCCAAAATTTTCATCACTTGATCAACAGTGGCCTTGTTAATTGCTCTGCAGATGTAACGAGCTGGAGGGAGGGTGGTGGGAGGAACCTGCACCCGGTGACCTCTGTGTCTGCTGCGCCCCCCGAGCCCGAGGGGAAGAGCAGCAGCCCAGGTGAGGCAGGTCCCCCTTCCTCCTCCTCCTCCTCTTCTTCCGCCGCTGCCACCACTGCTGCTGCTCCTGCTGCTCCAGTCTCCGAAAGCAAGGAACCCTGCCTCCGCCCCGTACAGCCAACCCGGAGGAGCACGACGCCAGCGCCTCAGTACCTGGGACCACAACACCACCCCACTACGACCTACCATGACATGCTGCCTGCTTTTGTAAGTCATCTTTTTAGTACAGGGGGGTATTCGAGTGGTATTCAAATTTGTCCAGGTTAAGGATCAATTCCCTTTCGGTTTCAAGCCGATGACAGTTCTGCACGTGTAAGATTTCAAAAGTAGGTCTGAAAGGCTGGAATAGACTTGGCCCTGATATGCTTTATTTTGGGGGAAAACTGGGCATTGGTGGGATCGTACAAGCAGAAATAGTACGTTTCGGGTTGGTATGCAGAACTCTTACTTGGTCATCACAAAGTTGCCCCTTCGTGAGACCGGTTTCCTCTGCAGGTCTCCTTTGGAAGTGGGAGTGTTAGTGTGGTAGCCCTTAAAGATTTATTAGCAAGTCTGTTGTGAAAATTGCAGTAGTGTACAAACAGGGTTGTTTTTGGATCCCAGACGTGTGGAACGAGAGGTAACGCCTTTCCCTTTTGCAGATGTGCCCCAAAGAGTCTCGGGACTCCCCAGCTTCCTCTGAGCGTGGCCCCCCCGCCGTCGCCGCCCCGGTCCGATTCGATGCTCGGCCCGCCTTCAGGCAGCAGTTCCAGCCTGTCGAGCCTGTGAAGTAAGTGCCTGCGGCATGGGTTGTTCTTTAAATCGATGATAATCGTAAAATTAGTGTGCTATTCACGTCTGGTTCAGGCAACCCAGTGTGTTTCTTGGTGCAGGAGTGTTGTCAGGAGCCAAATGAGTGAGAGTTTGTCATTTAAAGGAGAACTGTAACGCTATTTTTATAGTTTGGGGTTGGAGAGATTTGGCATTTCAAACCGCAGTAAAAGTAAAATGCACACAGTAATTTGTAACACCTCCAATTTATACCAGGAAATAGACAATTTCCTGGTATGTGCCGCACCAAAGTCTTGAGATTCAGAACGAGGCAACAAAACTTCCAGTGACATGTAAACATGCAGGCTTGTGAAGACATCTTTTTTTAATCCAATACAAACACATTTGCTCTTGACTTTGAGACTGTTGACGGAACTAATACTACATGTTAACTTGGCATGCATATCATGGTCATTTCATGTCACAATTCTCGTGCGCTCTCGACCATAGTGAGGCCAGGGCTAGGTGACGACACGGGCACTTACGGTGCTGTCACAGTGTTCACAATTTTGTGCTTCATTCAAAATTTGTAAAACTTTGTATACCGTTGATGAATTAATTTTGTCACTGAGATTTAATAACAGCTCTGAGAACATTGGGACTGCAGTTCCTCTAAAATTGATGTGATCAGGTTTCTCGGCTCTTTTGAAGGACGTTCTTCGGTTAGCGGTCAGAACTGTTGGGTGTTGGTAGTTTCAGGCCCCTGTGTGAGGATGTCTGGTGCTGTTGGGTGTGGGTTTGCAGTGGGTGGCAGCCAGAGCCTGACTCTCCTTCTCCCACAGCGGGGAGCTCCGGAAGGACAGCCGGTTCGCCCGCGGGCCGTCTCGCTCGTCTCGGCCCATCAGGCGCCCCGGCGACCGGGCACCAAGGCCTGCCATCATCAACCCCGAGGACCTGAAGGACCTGGACGACCTGGACAACGACTGCGACGACGGTTGGGCAGGTGGGCGGTGGTCCCTCTTAGCCTGAGCCCACTGCTTCAAGGGCAGGGCAGTGTGGAAGAGTCATAGAGAAGGGTGAAGGCAACTTGAGTTGCTACCCCATGCTCCAGAACAGGTCTGGGGTTAATACAGGGTCAGTTATTGCTGCATGTACAGCTTGGAAATGCTGTGTTTTGATGCAGGTAACACCTTAGGGTGTGAAGATTTTATTTTGCTTTCTGGTATTTAAGTTTCTTTAGGTTTAAGATGTTCACTTTCAAGCCAGTGACAGTTCCTGCAAATGTACGATTTCAAAATTTAGTTCTGAAAAGCTGGAATTGACTCCAGGTGGCTTCCTCTGCAGGTCTCCATGAAGAAGTGGATTACAGCGAGAAGCTGAAGTTCAGCGATGATGAAGATGATCACTCTTGTAGAGACAAGAACAACAAGTGGTTAGTTTGACTTTTTCAGGCCTTTTTGATCAGTTTGTGTGTGCAGCATCTAGTTTAACCTACCTGGGATATAACCTACAATTTATTGAATAGTCTCTTCTAGCTTGCTGTGTTAATTTTTTTTCCCCCATTTGAGTAGCTTAACGTGTTGTGATTTCTGTCTGATGCTGGTGTTGTAAAGGAACGACTGGGAACTCAGGCGTGACCGGCAGTCCTCTCTGAGCTCAGGGGACGGCGTGTACAGCAGGGAGACCCCTGAGGAGGAAGCAGGGTGGAATGAACGGGGCTCCCACAGGTACCAAGATGCCCAACTACAGAGGAAGGCCAACGGCTGGGCCGCCCCTCCTGAAGCACAGGTAACCATGGGGGAACCCCAGGCCTTTAACTATATTTGTGCCTCTTGGAATAATGGTTTCCAGTGGCTGCTTCTTAAATTACTCTGTAAGAATCCCATTGTACATGTACGTATGGCAAATAAGCTCCTCTGTTGCTGGTTATACTGAATAAATGGACTGATTGCATTAACCTGTGTGTATTACTGAATATTCTAATGTGGACGTTCGTTTAAGGAGGCGTCTGTGGAGTAGCTCAACTGCTTAAGGTGCTCACACAAGCACAGGGTGGACTTGATCAGAATCGCCTTTATTTGCCAAGTGCGTTTCACGTATGTGTTCACTCTGGTGTGCTTGGAGCGGCCATAACAATCTAAAAGTATGCAGACAAAACAGGACAAGAGACTTCAAGACGGTGCAAGTATAACTAGGAATACTGGTAAAGCAGAAAGGCAGCCCTGGGAAGGGAGCTGTTCAAATACCTGTTCTGCTTTTAATAGACTGGCAGCCTTTTCTTGAGGGGAGGTTATGAAACAGGTCAGTGGGAGAGCAATCTTTCCTGCCAGTCTCCTGATCACGGGCTGAAGATCGGCCTGGGTGGTGACAGGGATTGGCAGAGATTCATAAAGCAGGTGGTCCAATTGGATGAGCTCACCTGATGGCAGGACAGGTAGACCCCAGCTGTCTCTGCGGCCCCCCCCCTCACTGTTCAAGCAGGCCCTAAACCTCTGGCGCGGCGCCATGCACCCCATCACGATGCAGAACTAACGGCCTGGGGTTGGAGGAGTCTGTACACGCTTTCCTCCTCCTCCTCCCCCGGGAAGTGTGGCGTTGTGGAATTCATCACTGCCAGCTAGCAGGATAACACCACTGGCTCTTCCAAATCGGATGGGCATGAATGGGTGAAAGGAAACGGAGCAGTGTCAGAGCTGGGGTAACGGTTCCTGCTCTTGTCTGAGCTCCGTGTCGCTGTTGCCCACCTGCGCAGGCCCAGCAGAAGCCCCCCGCCCGGGGGCGAGACGCCGTGGAGGACAAGGAGGAGAGGCCGGCCCCGCGCGGGAAGTTCGTGTCGCCGGAGATCTCGGAGGCGGTGGAGCGGGCCCGGCGCCGGCGGGAGGAGGAGGAGCGGCGCGCCCGCGAGGAGAGGCTGGCGGCCTGCGCCGAGAAGCTCAAGAAGCTGGACGAGAAGTTCGGGAAGAGCGAGAAGGCGCAGAAGGCGGAGTGCTGCCCGAAGGAGCTGGACTGCAGGAGCACACAGGAGCCGCCGTCGCCCAGTAAAGACTCCAGGCTCAGTCAGGAGAACTGGCAGTATGGCACTGAAGGTAAGCAGGGCTGATTGAGGTTAATATTGGACCTGGTTACTTGTGCTTCCCGAGCTGACCGTGCTTAGCCGTGCTCTTTACATGATTGTAGTTTTCAGACACTAGCTTGAGCTAAAACTGGCACAGTTTTCTCGTATTAATGAAACTCTGATTTTAAACCTGTATTGACTTTACGCTTTACCTTTGAAAGAAGTGTCGGAAGTCCCTCCGGAGCAGTATTCCGGCCAGGATTATGCCGAAGATGAGGCTTTGGGGTCAAACTATCGGAGTGAAGACGACGGTCCAGAGCCCACCTCCCCTGTCCCCGACTACGGGAAGTATCAGAAGTCACTCCCGCCTCGCTTCCAGAAGCAGCAGCAGCAGCAGCAGCAGCAGCAGCAGCACCAGCAGGTTAAAGATTTACATTGATTCTGTTCTGCATTTCCTTAATCCGTTAATCTCCTTCAACTGAGAAAAATACAGCCTGGCAGCCGTTTAAAGGAACAGGTGTTTTCTGTAAAAAATTAATCCAGAATTTGCTCTTTGCCTTGTTTAAATGTCAGCTGGAGCAGATGTTATAAAGACGCTTAAACTGATATTGAAAGAATTAAATGATCCTCAAAGCTAATGTAGTTTATGGTCCCATGGTAGTATCTATGGAATACAAAGGTTGTTAGAGACGACCACTTTGATGCAGAAGCAGTTCCAAAAGAAAACTTGTTCTTGATTTATATTTGTTAACCCAAATAATTATGTGGATAAGTTATTCTTTTGAATTCTTTTAATCACATTTGGCTGTGGACTGTATTACTGTGTTCCGTGTTGATGTGCGAGTGGCTGTATTGAATGTGCCCTTGGTTCTCTCTTCAGGAGCAGGTGTATAAAATGCAGCACTGGCAGCAGCAGCAGCAGCAGCAGGCCCACCCTGCCCAGCCTGGTGCCACGCACCCTCAGCGCGGCTACTACCCTCCTCACGTGCTGGGTTTCGACCCTCGCTGGATGATGATGCCCCCGTACATGGACCCCCGCATGGCCCAAGGACGATCTCCTGTCGACTACTACCCGGCCCCTGTTCACTCTGCAGGTACCCTAGCTGCAAAAATGTATTGCCAGATTTGATGGGATAAAGCATCATGAAAATCCTGTTTTTGATGCTTCTGTTTTCTCAAATCTTGGAAGTTCTTCCCGCATTCAGACATTTAGTTTCTTCTTTCCTTGGCCTGACAGGAATGATGAAACCTGTCATGCAGCAAGAACATCTCAACAGTCCTGGCTCTGCTTCAGAGGAGAGCTGCCACCCTGCTGTGATTCAGGAGAGGAGAGCTCCCTCCGCTGAGCCCTACCCAGTGTGGGGTCAGGACAGTTACACCTCCGTCCCACCCCGGAGCTTCACGCCCCCCTACCAGAGACAGCACGAGAGCAAGGAGATGCGCAGGGTCGATGACAGGTGTGTTGAATCTCCGTTGGTTTTGCGGAGTGACTGAAACGGGTTTTTGTTTTGCGTTTGCGGTTCGATGTCCACTACAGAAGCATGGATGTTTTCCGTCAAGATGGGGGATATTCTACACCTGAGTGCTAAACCTCTGCAAAAACCTTGACTGTAGAATAAATGTAATTCAGAGGTAAGATGTGTTTTAAAATATTGTGCTGGTGTCTTGTACAGGAATGAGAGAACTTGTTCCCAGCAAGACTCCTATGAAGAAAGACAGGAGGAATATAGAGATGTTTCAGCTGAAGATCTCTCCCACTCTGGTTATCGCCAGACCAGGAGGCCCGAGATGGCTTTCAGTTCCTCCCAAAAGAAGGTCCATGACCAAGAAAGCAGACAGAACGAGGCTCTGGCACCTTCCAACCAAAACCGTAGCCTTTCAGGCGATGCTGAATATCTAAAACCGGAGCGTCAGGGTGAGCCCAAAGAAGTGGGATATAGGCAAAAAAAGGATAGTGCCAGAGATGAGGCGTTTGATAACTCTGCAAAAGAGAAGACCTTTGCATCTGATTTTTGGAGGAATGATGGCCTTCAGAAGAAAGAGAATGGTCCTTCCTCCCAGTGGTCTGACTCGAGCTCCAATACCAGCAGCAGCCAGCCCCAGGAGTCCACTGGGAGACCTCTGACCAGGAGAACAGGGCCGATAAAGAAGCCCGTTCTCAAGGCTCTGAAAGTAGAGGATAAGGAGAATGAAAAGCCTAAGGTTGAAGTTGAAGAGAAACCTGTCCCCTACAAACTGAAAGAGAAGGAAGTCCCTTCTAGCGTGTATGAGCAGAAAAGGGACTTGAGCCTACCTCTAGGTGCAAAGTACTCCATTACCCCTGCTGTGGCAGCTGTGGAAGAAAAGTACCCCACATACGCTAAGGCGGAGAAAAACCCAGAGAGCTCTGCTGAGGACGAGCAGAAAGACAACAGCTGGGAAAGCAAGTCCCAGCCGAGGGAGCCCAGAGACGGCAGCGATCCTCCTGCCCCGCGCCGCAACAACTGGATCTTCATAGACGAGGAGCAGGCGTTCGGAGGCGCGAGAGGAGCGGGGCGAGGGAGGGGCAGGGGGTTCAGGGAGTTCAGCTCCAGAGGCGGGCGAGGGGGCCGTGGGGAGAGCTCGAGGGGGGGCTACAATGGCCAGAGGGTGGGCCGAGGCCGGAACCTGCGCGAGTTCGCCAAGCCGGAAGACGTCCAGAGGGGCAAGCCCCGGCGTCGCAACGTCAGCGAGACCCTGAGCGAGACCTCGGAGTACGAGGAGCTGCCCAAGCGGCGCAGGCAGAAGGGCTCGGAGAACGGCGGGGATCCGGTCGGCGCTGAGACCGCCAACGCGAGGAAGGTGGACAGCAAGGATTCCTGGAGGTCCAACAAGGTTTACACGGACGAACAGAGCAGTGGCAGCGAGTCTCGCGAGAAGCCCAAAGCTAGCAGGGGTTTTGGTCGCTCTCTGCCCCCTCGGCTCACCAACGCCAGCGGCTACGGACGAGGGTTTGGACCCAGAGAGCCCTCGACGTGGAGAGGCAGGGGAGGGGCGTTTGTGGGAGGCCTGGTCCAGGAGAATGGTTACGGCCCGGTCCCGGACACCTTCTCCAGGAGACCACAGGAACGGGAGCCTCTGAAATATTCCCAGAAGTACGCGGGGACCTTCGTTGAAAATGGATTTGAAGACCGAGGCGGGGAGGAATACTTTGTGGATGGGGACAATCCTGACGGCAGGCCCCTGAGACGCCGGAGACCGCCGCGGCAGGACAAGCCGCCCCGGTTCAGGCGTTTGCGCCAGGAGAGGGAGACGGGAGCGCAGTGGGCCGGCGAGGAGCATGTCGGCGGCGACTTCTCCAGCTCCTGGCCCAGTAGGGCAAAGGGGGAGGACGGCGGCGTTCCCCACCTCGCTGGGAGCCGAGGCCGTGACGTGGCGCACCCGGAGCAGGGTGCCGAAGACTGGGAGACTGCCTCCGAGAGCAGCGACTTCAACGACAGGCGGGAGAAGCGCTCCGGCCTATCCCAGGGCGAGATTCCCTCGGAGTTGGGGCACGGGGAGGCGGGATCGGGGGAGAAGAGGGAGCTCTCCAAGCGCAGCTTCTCCAGCCAGAGGCCTCTCGTGGAGAGACAGAACCGAAAGGGGGATCCCACAGGACTTGGAGACAAAGTGTCCAGGTCTGCTGAAACTCCGTCCCGGAGTGAGAGCTGGCAGAATGGGATGCACTCCAGCAGCAAAAGGTTAATTGCTTACAGACATTTATTCAAGCGTAAGGTGGCCTAGAGCTCTTAACCGACCAGATATATTTTGCAGTTTAACTCTTCCTTTTAATAATTAAACTGGGAATTAAAATATTTGCATATTAAGTTTTTTTTACTTTAGGGTGCCAATAAAATGCTTGTTTTCTAAACATTGAGTGTTGGGAGTTGTATTTTTTTAAAGTAGTTTAACTAATAACTGTGCTTTTAGAAAATGAAATGTCCACGTTTTCCTTTGCAGAAATTAAATCTTTCAGAATTGTGATGGATATTAATTTCTTTCAATGTTTTTTTTTTTGTTAACAGGGCTTCAGACGAAGCTGCCTCTGGAGCAGGGTACAACGTGGATCAAACTGTCAAGACAGAAGATGTTCCTCAGAACAACGCCTCTGAGCATTCCAGCAAAAAGTCGGAGAAAGAAATGAAACCTGTGTCACTGAAAAGCGACAAGTCAGATTCTTCACCTCAGTACAGCCTGAATAGTTACCAAAGTGAGTTCCAACAAAAGCAGAACCTAAAGAGCTGGTTACATGCCTGCAAAAAACATTTGTTCATGTTACTGCTTAAATATAAAAAAATTCAGTTGCAGAAGATGTGCCTGTTAAATAAAAGGTATAAATCATGTCGGCCAGTGGCAGGGCCCAGTAAATGCTTGGGATTGCTGGAGTGCCACTGTACCTCCTTGTAGTGTCGTTTCGGAGCACTTTTGCCGGCTCTGTCCTGCAGTACTGGGTTTAACTGCTTTCTCCTCTCCCAGTGGAGAATGAAACGGGAGTGTCCGTGCCCAGTGGGGAGGGGTTCACCGAGATCTTGTCCAAAAAACAGCGGCGTCAGCAGGAAGAGGAACGCCGGAAGAAAGAGCAGGGGGTACAGGTGGGTTGGCACGTGACTCGTGACGTCACATCACCTCTGGATCTTTAATAAATTCTCCAGCTGATGGCTCAGGTGCAAGTGATTTAAAAAGACCCTCTGATTAAGTTTGATATCTCTAGTAGCACCTGATGTTCTAACTATAAAAAGCCTGACATGAATAGAAGTTTAAAAACAAATGCAATCTTTGAAAGTCACAGTTCTCTAAAACCATTTTCCGTTCATTTAAAATTGCTTTAATGCTGCATTTGCTGCGTTTTCTCCTATGGTGGCATTAGTTGAATACAGAAAGTGAAATTATGCATTCAAAAGCAGTATATTCAATCATTTGTTGTTTTTTCCAGATACATATCTAGTTTCATTGGCATTTGGAAATTTTAATGTTCCATGTCTTGTGCAAATACTTCACTTTTCAGCTTAGCAATAAAATAACTATTTCCATATCCGGTTTTATCTTGAGATTGCCAGATGTGTGCTCTCAGTCCTTTTGCGTGTTTAAAGATGGAAGTTGAGGTCTGTACTTTCAGTACTGACTTTTGTATTCTTCCAATCAAATGATTTTTCCATATTAAAATGTTGACTGGGTTGTACTGTTCCAAGTCTAGAGAGCTTTTCAGTTTAGCTTCCTTACAGACGGTCTGTAAATGTTTCTGCAAACAAGGTCTTTCAAAATGATCATGTGCTGTTACTGTTGCACAGGTGTCCGTGAAAAACAGGGTGATTACTTCCAAGATACCTCCACGCTTTGCAAAGAAGCAGGGCGCCATTTCAGTGGATCAGGTTGAAGAGGGGCTCTCCACTAGCAACCTGGGGACTGAGATCTGGGAGAACAACAGTGCAGGTTTGTACCATTATTATTTCAGCAGCAGACTGTGCAGGCTAAGGAAAGTAACACATTACGGGTCGTATCTCACTCCGTTTTATGTGTGTCCTTGAAAGTGTCACTTCCAGTACAGAACCCTAATTTGTTCAGTTATTTTAAATAGCAGTTTTTTTATATTGGTAGACTTATCCATTATAGAAAATAACCCTAATCATTGCAGTCATTCCAAATGAATGCATTTTTTATTTGGAAGAACAGATTTATTGTGAATTTACATTCAATTCTTTTTAAAATAATTATATGGAAGTAAACTGCTGTTTTGGAAAGGGTGTTTATACATGGTCACAAGTAGTAGTAGACTCCAGCTTCACTCAAATTGAACAGCTTTCCATTTTTGTGAGAGAGGTGTTCCAGTGTGGTAATAACGTCTGCATAAGAGTCATCGTTAAATTTCTTACGTGTCTGCCTTTGACTTCAGCTGATAGACTATTGCTGATGCAAGGATTGCTTATGGATTCCTTAACAAGCACATGTAAAAAGTAAATTGGATATTTAAGAGTAAAAATTCAAAGAAATACTCTACATTTCATTCAGAATAATTAGAAATCAAATCAAGCTTTAAGCTTGGTAAATATAGGTCAATGAAAAATTCTGACGTTTTGTTAAAATTGTCAAATTTTTTCACCCAGCTCTTTCTGTTCAGTCCACTGGTGGAGATTCTTGGACAAAGCCAGTATCCTACGCTGGGGCAGAACCAAGCTCCACTGAGGTATGGTTATTTTTAGGCCATTTTTCCCCCCATCTAAAGATTTTAAACAGCCCCATTGAGTGTCTCTGGAAATGGAGGTGAACTCCTTCATTGTGCGTGGATCTTATATCATGAATGCACCTGCAGCTGAGTCACATGTAGCTTGGAAGGCATTTTCACTTGTGTGAAAGTGTCCTTCGGTTTTGCAAAAGGTGACTTATGTATTAAATGAAGTCAGTTTTGTGTTTTGCAATACAGCACATCTCTAGGAACAGTAGTAGAAAATGCATTCTAACAACGCAACTTGATCAGTTCATCTTTTCTGATGCCCCAACAGTCAGCATGCGTGCTTAATGATCTGGTGAATGATACATTGACGGTGTTATCAAGAGCTCTGCAAATATCTAAAAGTAGAACTCCATGGGAGATGAATGCCCTGTTCTCAGGACCGAGGCGCCGTCCTCCAGCGTGTTTCTAAAGAGCTGATTGCCTCAGGTGAATGGGCCTTTTCTGTGACGGGATATCCTGTGAGACTCAGCATGGTGGTACACCCCCACCCCACCCCCCAGCCTGGAGAAAGCTGCTACACCCACTATAAGATTGAGCAAAGAAAAAACAAAGCAGAAACAAGTCGCTGCTTTTTTATAAATTTGCATTACATAAGCAATTCGAATATCTTTAAATTAGCATTACTTTGCTCAATTTGTGGGGGAAAAAAAGAAACATTTATCACCTCAATTGGAATTTGAAGCACCCTTGTGTTTTGTCTATTCCCAGGTGTTTAAAGGCAGTCAGACTGACAGTGGGATTGACCTGAGTGCTGAGTCTCAGGGATCCTCTGCCAACTCCTCCCAGAGAAGTTCCCCTTATGGCACCCTCAAGCCTGAGGAAATCAACGGGTCGACCCCAGCAGAACCAAAACAGGACGGGCTCAAAGACCTCACACCCAAGCAGATGGAGAAGAAGGTGCCGTTAACCAGCTCCCCTGTCTGCCGCCCCTCCCCTCCCCAGTAGGCCGCTAACCTCCACAGGGGTGTGTCCGTTTAGCGACTGTCCAAAGAATCGCTCAGAAGTGCAGGGCAGGCACTCCTGTTAAAATCTCTCTCCTGGCCGAGGGCATGTTGATCTGCTTGCTTCCGCTGGAGTGTAGCTATTTTGTGGTCCGCCGCGGTTTAAAAGGGTACTTTGTTGTATCTGCAAGACTCTGTGGTTATTTTTAAAAGCAGCCTTTATGGGTCGTGTAAACTTCAAATAATATCATTCCATTCCCTAATGAGTAGTAATTTTCAGTACCATTCTTCTCATCAGGTTGTGAAGCTGTTTTTTTTAACAATGAAGTAATGCAAAAACATCCGACGCCTGAAAAGTGTCTAAAAGACAAGGGATTTGGCGTTGAGTGATGTTACTGTCAGGATGCTATTCTGGGTGGTTAGAAAAAGGATGTCCTCATCAACATGGAAGAACTGATCTTTTCAAGTAAAACAGTAATCCTACATGTAGCCTTAGAGAGTTTGTCTAAGTGGGGGAGTTAAAATGCTGCATGTGGCATCCCAATGGTGACCTCACTTGCTTCTTTTGAGGCTGAAGGCCATTTCGTGTTTCTTAGACAATGGAGAAAAATGCCAAACAGGAAACGATCCATGATATTTATAACATTAATTATTCAGTTTCCTTAAAATTGAGCTCAGTAAACCTTTCGTTTTTTTAGTAAACTTTTTTAGTTTTTAAATTTCCATTAAATTTGTGGGGAAAGAATAAAAACCGCTTGCTGCATTTAGATTAGCATGTAGTTTTATATGCTTTGCATTTTAATATACGATATTTGCAAGATGGTGGCATGGACAGTATAGCTTATCTTTATTTCAAGTTAAATTTTCCTGGTTCTCGGATTTCCACCAAACTCACAACTTGGGGTATACGTTTAGGGCACAACTCTGCAGTTGCAGGCACTACTGAAGCCAGATGGTGGGGGGGGTAAAAGCACTGTCACACAGGGCATTTTATGTCACATCTGAATTGAAAGACTTGAAACAGTTTACACACCAGAACCCATGAAAAGTGAAATGTGTTGAATGGCCGACCCTGATGCTCTTTGCAGAACCTCTTCTCCTGTCAGTGTGATTAAGTAGGAGCAACCCTTATTGGCTCTACTTTGTCAAGCTGCTGTCCTTTCAACAAATATCTATGCATCTACCAGGATATGTTCCAAAAGCATGTACACTGAATGAACACTTAATATCAGACCAATTGAGTTCTCAGTGTTTCAAAATCCAGTTTGAAGAGGACATTGAATAGGGTTTTTAGTAATATGATTTAATACATTGATTTTCAGTGACATTTTTCTTCATTAAAGGTATTGCTATGTCAATTGACAAGTTCTTTGCAGAAAATTCATCGTCTTTGAATAAAATTTAATTGCAGGTTTCTGAGGAGACTAGTTAGTCATAAGTTTACCTTGTCTTAATTATTTATTCCCTCCTTTTGTTTTCATCTCTCTAGGACTCGGAGACCAATTCAGAGCAGAGCAAGGAACACAAACCTGGCCCCATTGGGAATGAGCGATCCCTGAAACACCGCAAAGGATCAGAGGGGATAGAGAGGCTGGAAGGAAACATTCCCCCTGTTAATGGCGTGGATATACATGTGGAAAACGTTATCCCTGTACCACCCATTGAGTTTGGAGTGAGTGCAAAGGTAAAGGAGGAATCACGTCTGTTGGCATGGCACACCTTATGAACAGCAAAGGTTGTAGTGGCTTCGAATCTTTCTATCTGTGAAAAAGTAGTGCTTTCAAAGTTTGCGTGATTTCTTTTAAAATAAATTTGCTGAACCCGGAGCATCTGGTATTGCTGCTTTTTATGGGAGAGTGCATCATGTTTTATTTAGTGGTGCTTTTATTTCCTGATTGCCTTGGATTTTGTAATTTGGTTACTTTGAGTTGTTTCCTGGCTCAAAGGTGATTTTCTCTTAGGATTCTGACTTCAGTCTGCCTCCTGGATCCACCCCGGTTCCTGTTTCAAACCCAGTAACAAAGCTGCAGGATGCTTTGGCCAGTAATGTAAGTCAAGTCTTCAGTCTTTATAATTATGGCAGTCCCTAATAATAATCTGTGCACAAACTGAGCCGCATTCACATTCCATTTTTTTTACATGGAACAATTGTAGGTGGCTCTCACTCAAGCGATTCCGATGCTCCGCCGCGATCATCTGCCGCAAGGCATCGGCCTCAACCCCATCTCCTTCCCGAGCACCGACCTCACCCTCAAGGTACTCGTCCGTGCAGAGCAACCCTGGGCACAGCAGTGCCCACAGCATTCAGGGCACCGGGTGCGCGGCTTTTGGCGGGGGTCCTGAGTGTTCCTGTTCCTGTGCCGCAGATGGAGTCTGCGCGGAAGGCGTGGGAGAATTCCCAGTCGCTGCCCGAGCAGGGCTCCCCGGGCGGCGCGGGCTCGGGGGGCCAGCCCCCCTGCAGCGTGGGCTCCTCCAGCGGCGTGAGCTACAGTTCGTTTGGGGGGGTGTCCATGCCACCCATGCCCGTGGCCTCGGTGGCGCCTTCGGTCTCGATGCAAGGTAGGGTCCCCACGTTACCCTGGTCTTCTGGAAGTGAGGAACGCAAGGTTGTGTTCTTGTCATCTGTATTCTGTGTACAGCAAACCCTCAGTTGAGCTGACCAACTGGGGGAATGGATGTCCATTATTGCTGGCCTGTTAAATCATGTAGCATTTTTCAGTCCAGAAACACAATTACATGAGGTATTTTTATATATATATAAAAACACTAAGTGCTTTCTGGCTCTTCAGACTTATTTTTAGGAATTTCTGTTGGCACAGTCAATGACAATTGTTCTGTACTTTTTTAAACAAATATACAAGCTTTTTATTTCATGTTTTGTCAATAAACTATAAAATGTGATCAAACATAGGAAACCGAACACCTATCATAAACTGTTGACCAAGCCCTATAGGCCACCATTATTATTTCTGTATTTTTACTGTTTATTTTTACCTAGTTTTATTATTCATGGATTTACATATGTTAAAATTCTAGCCATATTTCTTAAAATGCTTATTTTTTAAAAGTTTGCTCAAGCATACAAAACACTTATGTGTAAGCTGAGGGCTTACTGTATACTGATTGTTCAAAACATTTCATTAAGCGAAGTTCTGTGTTCATTAAGCCTGTGTTGGTTGCGAAAATGTTTTTAAACGTTGCCATGAATGACAGCAGCAACCCCTCAGTACACTTGTGCTCCGAGTGAAGTGGAGGGAGGGGCTGCCTTGCAGGTTTTGAGTGGAAACGTAATGAATTTTTGTGATTTCATGTCTGTCCCCCCCCCCAGGTAATCATATTCCACCCCTCTATCTGGACGGGCATGTCTTTCCCAGCCAGGCCCGGCTGGTTCCTCCAGCCTTGCCCCAGCAGCAGAGCTATCAGCAGGTAGGCCCCTGCCGTCTCCCCACCACACTGACCTCTGATTGTCTGCTCAGACGCACCCGAGGCAAGGAAGTCGGCAGCAGAGGTTTACTCGGCAAATATTCAGAGTGTTTACCTTTGGTTAGGTTTACATTTTGAGACTGTTCGTTAGTACAGTTCCAGGTTTTACATCTCTACATGATGAGGTCTCTGGCACCATGCAAGATGTGTTGTCTTGGAAATGAAACATTTTAAAGTAATTTGTGTTGAGTCCATTTTGAAACATGAGCTGTTCAGCAAATGGCGCAGTGGATGTGAGCGGCTTGTTTCGGGGAGCCCTCTGCTGCCGCTGTCCTGCAGGGCTTGGCGAAGCTCGTTGTCATGTCTCGTGTTGTCCTGTCCTCTCTCCCGGCAGGCTGCGGCGGCCCAGCAGATCCCCATCTCTCTCCACACCTCCCTGCAGGCCCAGGCCCAGCTCGGGCTGCGTGGCGGGCTCCCAGTCTCCCAGTCCCAGGAGATGTTCAACTCCATCCCGCCTTTTAGGTCTGTTTCTGTTGCTCAGCACTGTGGTTACTGTCCTGGTGGGCACCAGGGTGCCGGTGCAGCAAGGCTTATGAAGTTGTTTTCCCTTCTGGCCAGAGATGATCCATTTCATTAGCGTTCTGTACAAACCATTTTCATTGCTTTCCTCTGAAAGTTTCCTGATATAATATTCTGCTTGGTATTCCTTGAAATGTTTGTTTTCAATATGTACACCTTTTAACTTTTCATAGCTTTTCCTTAGTCTGATGTTAGAAAAGCGCATTTATGAGGCATTGTATGTTTTAAATGGACCAGACTGATTTACTAGTGCTCTGTTCTTGCAGGTCCCAGGTGTACATGCACCCCAACCTCTCTCAGCCCAACGCCATGGTCCTGCCAGGAGCTGCCCCCATGAAAGGCCACTACTCGCCCTTCCCTGGCATGCAGCCGTCGGAGATGGTGAAGCCCCAGTCAGGCTCGCATTACCAGCCCATGAGTGGCAGCCAGGCCCTTGTTTATGATGGGCAGATGAATCAGGCTGCAGGAATGGGCACCTCGCAGCTCATGGACTCCCAGCTCATCCAGGTGCTTCTGCTGATTCTACAGCACCTAGCGTGCATCACCTTGTATACAGCACTGTTCAACACGCAGGAGAACAGCACACAGGCTGCAAATGAATTAAAAAGTACACAAGGCTCTCAAATTTAAGTAGAGGCTAGTAAAGCAATTGCATTTTTGGTATTTATAGGAGGTTGCCGAAAAATGTAGTGTAAGAAGGGGTGTAGTCAAGACTACAGAGCCTACAGCTTGAGAAATGTTTCCATTGGTTATAGGAAGAGCAAATAAGAACCAGAAAACTGAAGTGTAGGTTTAGAAAACATGGAGAAAATTGTATGTGCCGCTGTTGAACACATGGTTGGTGTGAAGCGCTATTAATTTGGACACTTAATTGGTAATGCACTGTAACGTGCAGAGGCTGGTAGTAGCGGAAGGGGTGTCTGTTCCTCTGTTTCGATGGTGGGGGTGGGTTCTGAGCAGCTCCAGCAGCGAGGGGGTAATCTGAGCTGACGTTTCGAAGGCTTTCCTTGCTTGGCAGGTGACCATGCCCCTGCCGGGGTCGCCGCTGCGGTACGGCTCCCAGCAGCACCTCATCCTGCCCCCGTCCATCCAGCTGCAGCAGGGCCAGAACCTGCCCGTGGGGGCCCCCCGGCGCGTGCTGCCCCCCGGCTCCCAGCCCCCCGTCATGACGGGCAGCAGAGAGGTGAGCCCCCCGTTCCTGTGGGGTGGCCGGCTGGCGGCCCGTTAACGGTTTTAATAGTAAACGACCATTTTAACTGTAGTTTGCCGTTGTAGCTGGGATACTAAAGGTTTTACAACCGTTTGAGTTAAATCTATATTTTGGTTGCTTTAAAAGTCAACCAATATATTTTTAGTACAGGATCACGTTAAAATGCATTTCTAAAAGCTGTTTCCTTTACAAGCAAACAGACTACATTTTAAGGGTCATTTCCCTTTAATGATGAATTCCTTACAGAAGTAACCATTTGTGGAGTCTTCAACGTTTTGTTTTTTGTTTAATCACTAGTTTTTCCACTTTCCCCAACTTAGCTACCGAGATGCATGTAAAATCTATATAGTTATAACCTCTACACTTTTGTGGTTCAAAAGCACTGTTATAACATTGTTGATGGAAATCTATAGTGCTCTATTTTCCTCTCCTTGACTTTTCTTATTTCCTTTTAGACATCGCAGATGGAGATGAAAGGCTTTCAGTTCCAAGATAATAAGGCAAACCATTCTCCTGGCATGTCAGCAGGGTCTGCCCAAACTCCCAGCTCTTACAGGTGAGCCACCATTGCCATTACCGACTTGGCCTCCTGCTGGCAATATATAGGCAGTGTTTCAGACTTTCGGTAGTTTGACTAAGGGGGTACAGATTTCAAACTAAAGAAAGTAATCGATGAAGACCTCAGTGTCGTGTCTGCCTGGTGGATGTGCCAAGATGTGTGTTCTCCCTTTCAGGCCTGGATCTGCCAGTCCAAGTGGGAAGCCCTCAGGCCCCGGAGGGCCGGCCAGTGTAGCGCCCCTTCCTGGACACTATGCTCAGCAGGTATTGATCCCAAATGGTTCTGTACTAGAGATTTTACACTGCAGTACACAGCAGAGCATAGGGACAGCTCTGGTCTGTATGTTTAACCCTCAGTGCCATAGGGTATTGGAAGCCCCCTATGTTTGAGTGAATGCACTGTTAAATTCTGTTGCTCCGTGCTTCGAGACAGCCATTCAAAAACCAAAGGCGTGTTGGGAACAGGTGTAGCTTTCTTTTGCATGTTCTTAAACTGTTTTGAATGTGAGCCTTGGTGGTGGTTGAAAGGCTAAGCTGATAAACATTTGAGCCCATTTAATTTACGTGAAAACAATCTCCCCTCGCTGGCTCCACGGCCGCGCAGACGGGCCGGCGCTTGCAGCCCCTGTACGTTCATCTGCCTTGTTCGCTCTCAGGTCCCGCCACCGCAGGGCGGCATGATGATGCACATGCGCCCTCCCGCCACGGGGCCCTTCCCCAGCCCCATCCAGCGGCCGGTGATGCAGATGAGCAAGGCGGTCATCATCCGCTCCCCTCAGTACCCCAGCCCTGGCCGGGAGCCCCCGCCCTGCATCTCCCCCGCCAACAGCACCGATTCTGCGAAAGGGACGGAGGAAGGCATGAAGGTGAGCCACCCACCATCATTTTAGGTAATTTCTATTTACCCCCATTTATCATTTTCCAAAATGCCTCCATGACATGCACATTCGCTTTCTAGCTTCTTGCTCTGCTCCACACCTGCGTTTTCTGCAAGTCTCGTTTTAGTTTGAGCTATCTCTGGCTTGTGGAAGGTTTTATAACGCTGGAGATGTTGGGGGGGGTTCTTCTCCCTTACGCCTCCCATGTTGCTCAGCGTTCATCCGTTCCCAGAGTTTTGTCTTCAGCCCTCCATCTGCAGTTCGCTGTTATGGTGTCCAGGGATGCTTGTGCGAGTACTGTGGGTTTTGCTTTATCTCATCGGAATATTCTCAAGCTATTCCATCACTTCCGATTGTATAATGTGTTGTTCTGTCAGATGCCTTAATCGGAGTATTTCTTAGCAAAACCAAATTTCAAAAAGGCATCGCCACATAAATGCTCCAATGAAGAAGTTTGTCTGCAGCCTCCCGGGGAGTATGGACTATCGCTTGAAGTCTCAAGATGTAATCATACTCTTGGGAGTTGGTTGAATTTCTGTCCATTCTTTTGGCATCTGTAGGGTTCAGGTATTGCAGTTTTGAATGACAAAATATTTGTGTATCTGTAAGAAGTGCTTGCAGAAGGTTAAATAGTTTTAAGGTTTGTACTGTGTAGAATTGTTGGTCTAAAATCAATATGCGCTTAGTAAGGCCCCTTTTTTTCCCCCTGTAAAGACCAAGCCACGCGATGTCCTGCCGAGCTCCGGCGATGGGAAGGGACAGGCCCGGATGTCCAGCCTGCAGGAGCCACAGACCTCGAGCCAGATGAAGCCAGTCCGGACCGGGGCCATCAAGCCGCAGTCTGTCAAGGTGGAGGAGGGGAAGGCGTAACGGGAGGCCGGTGCTGTGGACCAGAGCACACTAGCAGCCGCGAAGGCAGTCCCCGAGATTGGCCTCCGCACTGGCCAGGGAAGATCACCAGTGGGATCTGACTCCTATTAAAGCAAATTCAAGCGTTGTATTGATCGAACACAGTATATATAAATATATAAATAAACACATAGGGACACTTTGAAGCAGACTTTTCATTTCATCTTATTTATTAACTCTACATCCAAACAATAAGTCGTTCAGGTTCTGTCATTTGCCTACATCAAAGGAAAGAGAAAAATAAGTAGCTCCTGCAGCTCAACAATTTCCACTTGCAAAATAACACAAAAAGGACTGCAGTTGTGTAAATGTGGCAAATGCAAGAGAATAATACAAGGCTAGTATGTAAGCTTTTAAAGCTTTCTTTCCCAAACATTCAACTTTTCTTAGCCACTTTGCTGGTACCTTGGAGTTTTAACTTTTTAAGTAATCTGAAAACTTAATATCCTTCGTTATTAAAGGAATCCTTTTATTCAATAAAGTACTATTAAAACTGAAGCAGAGGACACCTGTTTTGTGCGATCTGAAAGAAATGTTTCATGGAGAGACCCTGTAGAATCTGTTACAATTGTATTTCTCACAGCTTGTGAAATGTATACAACTGTGCTTAGGTAACTGCAAATATGTTTCCGTAACTCTGCAAAGCCTAGACTTTTTCATTACTTGTTTTTATTTTTGTGGTATTAAAAGATTTTTGGCATCATAAATCACACTCTGGTTTAAGTTTTAAGCTTCACAGGGGTTTATGAAGTGTTTTATGCATGTGGTGTAAATTAAAACGTATACGCCAGGGCCAGTGATACTTGTAACTTTGCATTTCAGAGATGTATCTAAAGTGAGTAAAATGTACAGCTGAGATGTGTGTGGACAGTGCAAAAAAGGCAGTTTTGTAGCCATCTTTGTGTAAGGGGTCCTCATTGAGTTGCCGATGTGTTCCCAGGTAGTTGGTAATGAGCAGACTGATTTTGTTTTTCTTTTGTGGGGTTTTTGCTTGTAATTAGTAACTTAATTTTTAATATTGCTACATTACATGTATGTCAAGTATAATGCCTACTAAAAAGATGCGATTTTCCTCCAGGTGTTTTCGCCTGAGGCCTGACAGCTGTTCAAGGGCTTTCGGTTTTTATTCTTTCTCCCTCTTGAACTTTTCTTCTCCTTGCTGTGTGAAGTGATGACCTATTGGCTGACTCAGGTTGACACAGGGCGGTGGGGAGTCATGAGAGTGGCTGTAATGGCAGCACACGGAGGATGAGATCCATACCATAAACCCACAATGTTGCCAACAAGGAAAAACCAGTGTACATGGGGAAATTAACAGCACATGAAACCTTGCTCTTTTTCTTTTTATTTGCTTAAGCCCAGGCTATGTATAATGTGACTGTAAACCTTAAGTGCTGGAGGGGCCAGTGTTGAAGGGAGTTTTTGGGAAGCAGGCAATAAAATGGTTGAAAGATGTTCAGCCTCAGTAGCTGTGGAACAAGGCCTAGCAAATAGAGAATGCAGTATGCAATGTAAACAGCCGGGAAGCTGATCATGCTCACCCCCTTTAGCCTGGTTGAACATTGCAGTTACTTTATAGCTCCAGCTCCAGGAAGAAAAGGACACTGCATCTTCATCTCACAGGGGTTAAATCCATCATTCAATTGAATAATACCACATCATGTAGCTGCCCTGTTCTATAACTCCGTGAGCTTGCTGATCTCATCTTTTAATTATTATTCCTGGTTCAAATCATGACAAAACACTATTTAAAGTACTTGTTTAGATCTAGTTGGTGTTTCACTGATTTTATATATATATATAAAAATATATATATAGTCTCATTCTGTGCTGGGGAGGCCAAAAACCTACTTGATTTCTATTACTGTATTTAATGTCACTTGATACACTAAAATGTTTACAGGTTGTTTTTATATGGCTGTATATGATTTTCTTTTTTTCACAGGACATATACAATTTGGTCACATTTGGAGGATTTTCTTTAGATTTTTAAGATGCAGTGGCTCTTTTCAAATTTAAGTTGGGATCATTCAGGCTGAGAGAAGTTGCCTTAGATCTAAGGTGGAGGTAATCTGGAGGAGTTGCTGATGAGTTGAACATGAATATCGCGAGATATTTGATTTGGATGTTAAAACTTTGCTTTCTTCCAACCATCACCAAGCTTATTTTAGTCTATCAGTTTTTGGCCTTTTCTTGTCTTTCTGTGTAGACTGATATTTGAAAGGGCAGACGATGGATATTTCACTGTAGAAGCTTTTTTTGTTTGTATTTTTGTTTCTGACTGGACCAGTCGTGATTTCATGGAGCTGTTCCTGCAGCTGTACAGCCTGAACCCTGTTATCAGTACCTGTTGTTTATCCTTTCAAATATGTGATTGTATTAGCTCTTTCCATATGAAAGAATTCTCCTTATTTAAATAAAAAATAAAGCAGATTATGCTTTTTCAAATACCTGCTGTGTACTTTTTTTAAATGAGACGTGATCGTTAGAACAAAAATCTAGTTCACACCTGGAGAAGACTACACAGCCGAAACGTGGTGTTTTCTCTTCTCTTTTCAGCATGGAACAAACCGATTGTTCCTTTGTGGTCATTAGATCTGCGAATTTCCAATGTTGGCAACAATGCTGCAAGGCCGAAGGTGGCTTTGCCGTGTGCTGCCTGTTCCCAAACGGTGGAAGCTGGGGCAGCTGTGCGGAGCGGGAGTCTCCAGTAGGTTCCCGGGGAATCTCAGCCCGGGGGGGTTTGTTGGTGGCCGTTGAATTTTGAACTTTTCTTTAAGACCTAAAATTTACTCTTAAGCACTAAAGAGCTGGAGTTCTGCTAAACTAAGAAAAACAGGCTCGACCTATAAGACTACGTGGGTTAAAGATCTGCAGGGACCGCGTTTGAGACCCATGGAGCAGCGTACGGATTCAGGTCTAGGTGCTTGGTGGGGCACTGCTGGTGTCTGGTGTGTAAAACACAAGGATTATAATGGACCTTTCTGCTCTCCTGCTTGAAGAAAGGTTTTTCCTGTTGCAACACAGATGTGTAAAGGGGTTTCCAACTGCTGGTTTAACTGGAGGGTATTTTTGTATAGTCTCTAGACGTACAACACGGTATGTTGTACAGCAAAATGCCCATCTACATGTGTTTCCGGAGATTGGCATAACTGGATAAGTGCGTCAGACAAATAATGAACGAACTTGTCATACTCCAATTTCCAGTCTTGTAATTGTCGTTTTAAAGGCCGCAATTTATTTCAGCGGTAGCCAGGCCCACCCTGGAATTATCCTAGGCCTACCCAATCAGTCCAAAGTAATTTTAAATTATTTTTCCCTTGTTGGCGTTACATGATTTACTTTTTAATGTTACGTGTTTTTTCATCATATGATTTGCTATTGGCTCGCTGTATCTTTTGTGACCTATAAGAAAATTATAAATGTAGTGGGGCGGTTCATGCGTAGCCTAATTGGCTATCGTTGTCATCAGACCCTCTTAGACCTATCTAGCGCTAGGTTTTTGGTTTATTAGCCAACATGGCAAAACAAATGCATACATCTGCGTTTTTTAAAATGTTAGTTTTAAATAAAAATGCAAGATAATGTACGTTGCTTAAGCGATTAACAGCTACCGAGGCCGTAGTTTTTTTTTAATCAAATCACCACTCTATTTGTGATCATTATTCGTATTTTGTATAGTTAGCTGACACGAGTACACGCCTGAAAGTAAATTGTTGGAGGGCGCCACCTGACAAGCTTGGCATCCCCCCGTTTTCATTAGATATTTTTTTTTATTTTCATAATTAAAGGATGGCCCTGCTTGAGCACTGCTGTCCGCAGCCATACTGCACTGCGGTAGAAATCGCCGCCGGCTTGCCATGCAGTCACTATGGTTACAGGCTCTGCAATCGAGCTCCCGTACTGCAGGCCGAATTAATCGATCACAGCCTCGGCGGCGGCGACTCTGTACAGCGGATCCCTGAAAACGGAGTTCTCGCCAAAGTGGGTAAGTCATATTTGACTTTTTTTCAGCATCCATCGATCACTTTGAGGTCAGTTTCCAAACGCCATACTGTTAGGGCTTGTATCGTCCGCGGGTCCGCGGGTATTAGCACGTAGATTTGAGCAGACCCTCAATAAGGCAAACGCAAAGAGGCAACGTCTGTTTAACGCTGTAACTACAGTACACTGGCAGAAACGAAGAAATTGAAAATAAGAGCTGGAAAATAACTAAATAAATAGACTCATTCCATATATTCGTTCGTATTATTACCATTGAAATAGCGGTACCTTTCTTTCGACACTGCGTTTTTTTTTTTTGGGGGGGGGGGGGTGCTTTTACTACTTTTACTAATTGATGCAGTTTTAAATATCTCAGTTCAGTCGAGTCATTTCTTCATTATATTGAATTGCAGCAACGGCACTAACTCAGTACACGCCTGTCTGTATGGGTCGCTATTTGTAAAGTAGGCGGGCTAGTGTTATCTTCATATCCTTAAGCATTAACAGAGGAAAAAGGTAACGTGACTTTAATCGGAGAGACTGGTGTGTAATGCTGAAACTTTTCCATATTTTGGTTTGAATTAAGAGTGACGTCAAAATTGTTCACTTTAGTGCGTGCTGGTAATTACAGTGTTAGAATTGAGCTTCTTTTCCTCCTGCAAAACACACAGTAAACACACAGTAATAGAGAGTAACACACTCTAGGCTGAGGAGTACGCTACTTTTAGGTTATTGAATGTGATGTTCTTATTTACAACGTGCCCGTCATGTCCTAACGTGTCTTCTCAGCAGGGTGAAGAACATCATGTTTGGACTCGTCAAACTGCCAGTTAAGGTGAAGGCAGAGATCGACTTGGTGTTGGTCGCAGTGACGATTTTGGGAATTTGGACTAGGCTCTCGGGAATCCATTTTCCCAATGCCGCTGTGTAAGCTACCTTTTCTCTTATCAGTATATGATGTGTTTCCTGCAGCTGATAACATGGTTTTGTAGAACATGCATTTCCAACCCATTTTTTGTCATTTAGATATTGCAGGTTTAAAAAGTTTGTTTGTCGCTAACACCCAGTGCTGCTTGAAATAAAACCGTATACTTGGTGGGTTTTCCAAATGGGGATCGTGTAAGATTCGTTGCTTGCGATGCATTTAATGGTAAATAAAACTGAAAGTAGTGGAATAAGTCTTCCAGGGGTCCCTCAGAAGAATGAGAATCCTTTTCCAGATCTCGCAGTGTACAGGAGTGGACCCAGTCGCTCATACCTGCAGTTGTGCTCTTCATAAAGGTTGTGACAACCCTGCTTTAAACCTATTGTACCTGATGGGCTGGAGAGAACCCAAAACGGAAGGGCCTGACGCTCCCCTGACTGCTGGGCACCATGTGTCACCTCTTTCACCTCTCTGGTGACTCTTCCCTTGCAGGTTTGATGAGGTCTATTACGGGCAGTTCGTGTCCCTGTACATGAAGCACGTCTTCTTCATCGATGACAGTGGCCCCCCTTTTGGCCACATGATTCTGGCTTTAGGAGGTAAGTGAATCCCTTCTTCTGAGACTCTCACAAAGAACACCTCGTGATACTTCAAGCACTCCATCGTCTCGGATGCTGAAGGCCACTGAGGATGCTGCTCATAGCCCTGATCTTCACCTTTTCAAAGGATAAAGAGGCCATATAGCATGAGATCCGATAGGAGCAGCTGAAGAGTAGAACAGACTGAGGTACTTAAGACTTAGTGGAGCACTGAGATTTGATATTTTTGCGGTGGGCTTTGTTGTTGTACTTGAAAGAGTAGGTAGGGTTCTGTTGAATTAAAAAATAAAACAGGGATAAATTCTCATGGGGGAGTAATTTAAAGACTAGAGTTACTGAGAGTGCCAGGAGATACTCCCTATTTGTATTTTTATGTCTTATATGAACTATGTTTTCCAACTGAGAAGAAATAACACTCATTACTGCTGCCCAGCATTGTGTGGGATTGAATCCACACTTAGCAAGTGATGGCTGAGAGCTTGTTTCAGGTGAAGAGAACACAGCGACCTGTGAAAGCCCAGTCTCATACCAATATCTTAGATTACTTTTTTACACAGATCTATATCAGAAAAGTTAGTTATTGAGTGGAGATTTGTTAGGTTGTAAAAAGTTTGGTATTATTTTTATCCCAAACGTGACACTTTACAAATGTGTTGGCAAAGCTGCTAATTAATGTCTTTTCTACACCTGATTAATATTACTCAGCTGGATTCCTCATTGTGTATTGCTGTCTGGTATTTTTAAATCTAGTTGAATTATCATATCGCTCCAGTTTTTCCATTCTAAACTGGCTTTGCATGGAGTTCGAAGTGCATTGTATAATCTTACCTGTGAGTGGTCTGTGGGATAGCTGCAGATATCTCAGACCTCGGGCTTGGGGCTTTCATCAGTACCAGAAACTAGGCAGAACATAGAGCTGTAGAATGACCTTCCAAAGGCCAACTGGGACTGATTATAATGGCATTTCTTGTATTTTATGTATTATTTTACTAATTGTAAATGTTGTGTCTTACACCCTCTACATTTTTTATTATAATTGCCTTCATTTCGTTAAGCAGTTCATACTGAGGGGCACCTTAAGATGTTGTCCATAAAAGGTGCCGCGTAAAATAAATTCTCGATCAGCCGAGTATGTAGTGTTGTATTTGATTTTTGCGCAATAAAACTCAGTGTCAACTTCCTTCTTACTCTGTTTAGCGTATCTTGGAGGATTTGATGGAAACTTTGTGTGGAACAGAATCGGGGCAGGTAGGAGCCTCTTGGGTGACTGTCTGGGGAATAACGCTGTCAGTGCTTGGTAGGAGACCCCATAAATCTGGGGACTGAGAAGGGGTGTCTGTCCTAGAGGTGAGTCCCTCACTGGAAAACATCCCCTGGCCATAACCTCCCTTTTCTAGAAAATGCTGTGTTCTAGATGGCTCTGAACGCTTCTGGTTGTATCAGACTCTTGCCAAGCTCAAGTACTTCCTAAACATGTTCACATCAGTCACACTGCAGAAGTATCGGAACGTGCAGTTTGACTGTGGGATTTAGTAAATATCTTCCCCTTCTTTATATGATTGCAGCCCTACATATACATACTGTATGGTGACAGATCATATGGGCAGTGTAGTGTTGTAAATTTCTAACAGCCTCATAGGACCAAATATAGATGTTTGGATTTTCTGTTGGAACTCTTATGTTCTGCTAAAATTACCCGATTTCTCCTGAGATGAATAAGTGCTTTTGGCCCCTTATTCTTTTTCCTGCATTTTTCAAAATGAATAATGGTGCAGAAACTCTATTTCCCATGACCTGTGAGCTCCTCCAAAAGCCTGTTTCTCTCGCAGAGCTGCACATCATATGTCCGAGTAGCACTTTGTGATCTGACAGATCATCTGGTGAGTTCTGCCGTAGACCAGGGGCTGGGACTCCGCCACGTGATGTTCTTGAGGCTGGTGCTCAGTTATTGCCTTAAACTGGATACTGCAGCACTGAATTCATTTGTGATTATTTAACTAAGCATCACTGTCTGTTGTTTTTTTGGAGCTGTGGTCAGGGCCCCCTCTGCTCCAGCTCTCAGCAGCTCGCCCCCAGAGTGTGTTGTGTTCTGGAGGAGGCCTGCTGGCCGTGACTGTGTGTCTTGTGTTCAGAGTACTCCAGGAACGTGCCGGCGTGGAGCCTGCGGGTGGTACCAGCCGTGGCCGGGGCGCTCTCGGTGCCTCTGGGGTACCTGCTGGTGGTGGAGGTGGGCTGCTCCCACGTCGCCGCCCTGGTGGCAGCTCTCCTGCTCCTGACAGGTGGGCAGGCGCTGCGTCCTTCAGCTGAACACGGGATATCTGGGTTCCTCGTTCTCTTCGGGGGGAGGGGGGTCAGTTTTTGTATTCAGTGGGTGGCTCGGGGGGATGGCACCCCTCTTCCCCTCTCCTTGCAGGGGGTTCCTTACCCAGGTGGTGGGTCTCGCTGATGGGTGGCGTTTTTCACTTTGAGGGAAACAAACATCCTGTTTTTTTAAAAATAAATTCTGGATGCCTGGGAGAGGCCTTAAGTACTAGAATGTTGCGTCAAAAATGGGAACTGTAAACAACTATAATGTTGTATATTTTATAAACGACAGCGCGAGCATCCGAAGGAAACCCATGCCGACACTGGGAGTACATGCAAACTCCACACAGACAGCACCCCAGGTCTGGAATGGTACTCAATGCCTCAGCAAAGCGAGGCAGCGGCGCTCACCACTTCACCACTGCGCCGCCCATATTTCTGTGAAACATCCGTTCTTTAATTTTCTTCCCCAGAAAACTCCCTCGTCGTCCAGTCCCGGTTCATGCTGTTGGAGTCGGTCCTTGTGTTCTTCCTGCTGCTGGCCATCGTGTCCTACCTGAAGTTCCACAATGCTCACAGCTCCGGGTAAGGCACAGCATTTCAGTGCTCCCTGTAGTGTGCACAGGCCGTCTGTCAGGGACAGCCGAGTAATCAGGCCCGTTCTTCTCTCCCAGCTCCGGCAGCTCTGTGAGCACGTGGGCTTGGCTCTTCCTGTCTGGGGCAGCCTGTGCCTGCGCTGTAGGGTAAGCCTTTGTTTCAGAGCTGTTCTGTCGCGGTTCACAATCGATGGCTTTCCCAAATGAACAGAAAATATACCTGCTTTTGACTAGTTTAGCCTTGTTTAGAAAAATCTGCAAATACATATCCAGTCCCTCTTTAAAACAGATGCATGTTACTGAGCCGAAACTGTTAAGTCCATACATTGGGTGAATTAAGCAGAATTGCTTATATTTGTGCTTCAAAAACCATGATGTTAATTATTAGAATAAAGTTAATTTGACAGCATTCATTCCAAATGACCCCAAAGCAGTTTATGTATAGGAGGGGCCTGACTTCATCCACCAGTGTAGGGTGGCAAATTCAGCCTCTGTGCACCAGCTGTCCCACTGCTTAGCGAAATGAGAGAAGTGGGACATTTCTTCTGCACTTGAATTAAAGTGAACACTTAAAGGGGGTCAGATTGTGCTCGTCCAAAGTGGAATGTAGGTTGGGCAGTGCGTTTAGCACCCCCCACGCTTACGAACAGAGTTCAGTGACCAGGCTGTCAGGACCTTGGTTTACTGTCCTATCCGAAGGATGACCCATCCTTCACCTTCTCATCCCGGCACTGTCCAGGGCTTACCTTCTGGGATCAGACAAGATAAGGCTCAGGCTAGAAAGTGGTAACGCTGAGGCCAATAATCTATACTATTATACATACTGTGCAACCCATAAATAATACTCTATATCATAGTTGAGTCCAGTCTTTAAAATATGTGAATGTTTTAATGGAAGATTCCACATTCTCTCCATCAGATGTTCAGATCTTCAGGGACTGAGCAGTTGACATGCACTCAGCTGTTAGCTCGTGCGTTTCCCTCATTGCTCTTTTCAAACTGGCTTCTCTAGAGTGAAGTACATGGGCCTCTTCACTTACCTGCTTCTGCTTCTGCTTGCGGGAGGACACACCTGGCAAGTCATCGGAGACAGAAAGCTGGGGAACGTGAGTGTGTGGTACACAGGCCACTTTCACTGCATTTTCAAATCCTGTGAACCGGAGTGTTTATTAGTGCTTTATTAAGGCTCACATTTTGTCCTGTGTTGATAAGACGATTGAAAGGGTCTGTAATCTGTATCCACCAAGATAAACCACAGTAGACAGCGCTGTGAGCTGGTGGGACTGTTGTTTCATTCGTGATCATTGTGCATGTGCTGAATACATTTTACAGAGAAAGTTGCTATGTGTTTTTTGGACCTCGGCTTTACCACTGGGTTTTCATTTTCTAAACGCAGTTGATCCAGACTACATTCGGTCTATACAAAGGAAGGTATAAATGAGGTGTGTAGGCATTGAGGAGCATGCAGGTTGGGTGCAGTGTCTGAAGTGCGTCTTTACTGGCTTGCAGGCGACCGTGTTGTGCCAGGTGGTTGGCCGGGGCCTGGCCCTGGTGGTGCTCCCTGCCCTCCTCTACCTGGGCTTCTTCTACGCCCAGCTGAGCCTGCTGTACCGCAGCGGCCCACACGACCAGATCATGAGCAGTGCCTTCCAGGCCAGTTTAGAGGTGGGTCAGCTCTGCGGCGCCGACACGAGCGAACGTGGCTCGGTTTGACTTCGGTCTGCTTTGGCTCCATCAGACACGTTGTCTTGTCTTGTCTTGTCCAGGGCGGGCTGTCTCGGATCACGCAAGGGCAGCCTCTGGAAGTGGCCTTCGGCTCTCAGGTCACCCTGCGCAATGTCCTCAGCAAGCCCCTGCCCTGCTGGCTGCACTCCCACAAAGCCAACTACCCCATCAGGTAGGGCTCTCGCACTGGAGATGGGTGAAATTGTCATTCCTTCATGCAATATAGCGCCTCCAAAATTAGATCTGTTTAAAAATTAGAACAGTTTTTGGATTGTTGTTGGCCCCATCCTTTAAATGGATTAGTAACTTGTTTGGTACGACAGCCCTAATATCCCAGTTACCGGCTGCCGACACCATTTACCTAAACGTTTCCCGCAGTGTGCTCATACAGTACCTTCCTGTTCATTTGTCCTCCATGAGGATTGAGATCTAGGAGACGCGTCTGCTCTGCACATACGGAGAGTGTGGGGGTCGAAGGGTCAAGTCATGGGGTCCATTCAAGTCTTAGTGGGCTTCTGGGATAAAGGTTCAGTGATTGGAATACGTCTTCAAGTGCCGTATACGCTAAGTCCTTTGTGTGCTGACTCTCCTGCAATGTCAGGTGTTAAGTGCATCATTCTCACTTTCCTGTCTGTGTGGCCCAAGGTACGAGAACGGCAGAGGCAGCTCCCATCAGCAGCAAGTTACCTGCTACCCCTATAAAGACATCAATAACTGGTGGATAATTAAGGACCCAGGGAGGTAAGTACCCTGAGAGTCATCGACTTGTCACCTCTGATCATTTTGTACATTATAAAAAGTGCTTGTAAGGTGGTAATGAGGGGAAAGACGACTACATAAGAAGCACAACCTTATTGTTTTCTTCCACAGTGAGAATCCTGTCCATTTTGTCCAACAGAAGCGAAATATTGCCTCATGGTCATGCCCTGTTTTCAGTGCTGTCACTGCAGACGCCTTCGTGTCGTGAGTTTCCTGTTCCTTCAGACGTGTTTCTGTCCTGTTCTCAGGCAGGAGCTGGTGGTGAGCAGCCCCCCGCGGCCGGTCAGACATGGGGACATTGTCCAGCTGGTGCACGGCATGACCTCTCACCTCCTCAACACGTACGCCCCACATTTCGCAGCCGGCTAAACTTCTGGGGATCTCGCCACACTCCTTGCTCAAGTTTGCAGCAAGCAGATTTTGTTTGTAGCCTATGGAGAGCAGTTATTTCAGTGTTGGGCATCTTCCATTGTAACATCAGCCGTTACAATGTTCTGAGCCTCCTCTGATCCTTTCTAATGTCATGAATACTGTAGCACAGCTTAGTCTGGAAAGACAGAAGAGACAAAACTTGTCATTTTACAATCTTCGCAGTGATTAGAATCTTTAAAAGCCTGATCATAGCAGCTCCAGGTAAATTACATGAGAAGCCAGTCTGAAGTATTGTAGTTCTTAGTGTGACGTTTGCTGGGCAGATCTAATTTACTTATCTAATTGCTGTCTCATCTCCTGTTAGGCACGATGTGGCTGCTCCCATGAGCCCTCACTCACAGGAAGTGTCCTGTTACATTGACTTCAACATCTCTATGCCTGCCCAGAACCTCTGGCGAGTGGTAAGGAAATACAATGCGCCTCAGTTGTTCACTCTGAAATCAAGTAAATATTTGCCTTATGCCAGTAGATAACAATTTAAAACAGTGGAGCGTCTGCAGTTAAAGGATGTATCTGATTGTTGGTGGCGTGGTGGTTATCTTTGCTGAGCTGAATTCCAGACCTTGGGTGTTTACAGGGGTTTCCTCACAGTCCAAAGACACTGGTGGGTTAACTGGGAAGCCTGGCCCTGGTGTGTGTGCGTGCCCACTGCTTGCTGGCTAGGCTCCGACTCCCATGCGACCCTGACCCTGATGAAGCCGTTAGGAAATGGAACGATTTCATTATGATTATAGAATTCGAGCTCAATATTGTTTTACACTGTTTTGCTGCCTGCATTTTCTAGTCTGTTCTATTGAAATCTAAATGCCAGAAGGAACATTTTTGAGACAAAGCTGTGCACGATAAGCCTGAAAGCACAAGGGACAGCTTGCAGGTCTGGCAGGTCTGCTTGTATTTCCAGGACATTGTGAACCGTGAGACGGAGCACGAGGTGTGGAAGACTATCCTGTCGGAGGTCCGACTGGTCCACGTGAACACCACAGCAGTGCTGAAGGTAAGAGCCTTTCCCAGAGACTCATCGAGACACAGCATTTGGCCAGGTAGATCATTTTATCAGTCCTATTTAAATTTAGTGTACCTGTATAGTTAGAAATATCCCATGAAGTACAATAAAGTTAACCAAGTATATGCTATGTAATGTTTCATCAAAGAAGCTCCATTTTCTTTTGCTTCTGAAAATATGGTTATGTATCCCACCATTGTTTTAGAATGCTTCACATGGTAGATTTTCTTCTGCCTGTTTTAATGCCATCTACACTGGTAGCCCTTATCTGAGATGGCTCCTGGGAGGAGCAGGTGGTTGTTGTGTTGAATGCCGGTCTGGAGCTTGACGGGAGTCCTGTTCTCTGTCTGGGGGGTGATCACATCGCTGACACTGGCCGTGGCTCCAGCTGAGCGGAGTGTTGCTGCCCGAGTGGGGGTTCCGGCAGCTGGAGGTCGTGGGGGACAGGATCTCGAGAGGACACCAGCAGAGCATGGCCTGGACTGTGGAGGAACACCGCTATGGAAGAAGTAAGCTACCGAGATGCAGAACGCCCACCGGTCTGGGCTCAGGTGGTTTCCAGGTCTGCTTCAGTCTGAGCGTGCTTTGTTTTAGTTGTGTCTTTCATTTTATCATGATCGTCAAACATTTTATCATCTAAAAAAGGTCCAGATACACACGCTCAACTGAGAGGACTATAGCAATAATAATTCTGCCCTTTGAAATGCTAAATTTGTATTCAGAAGCCAGAAAGAAAATATTATTTTCCCCTTTCCTCTAGGTCGTGAACAGAAGGAGAGGGAGCTGGAGTTACACTCCCCAACGCAGATCGACGTCAGCAGGAACCTCAGCTTCATGTCCAAGTTCATGGAGCTGCAGGTGAGATCGGCGACTATTATTCACTGACCCGAGTAGGGGACACCAATGGCCATGTCTGAAAAGGAGTAGGACATGGTGCTTAGATATTGTGCACCATACACCAAGGAGAAGTGAAATTTGGTATCTGCTGATAACTGGAGGCACCACTGACTATGGCAGCAGGTGCAGCAGTGTTTTTATACACCAGGAATGCACTGCATGCCCACCGCCTAGCTCTGGCATTGGTAGTGTCCTGCGGTGTGCACTCTTGACTTATCTGCAGGTGCACGAAATCTCATTACTCCACTGTGCCGTGATTAAGTCCTGTGTTTTTGTGAAGCCACTAGTAACACTGGGACACGTGTTCTCTGGCAGTGGAAGATGTTGACACTGAAGAACGAGGAATCGGAACATAAATACAGCTCCTCCCCTTTGGAATGGATCACCATGGATACCAACATTGCGTACTGGCTCCACCCCTCCAGTAACGTAAGCTGTAACCCTTCTCCGAGCCAGGCGGGGGGTTCTGTGGCTGGGCAGGTTCATTTGTCCCAGTGCCAGAGCCGCCATGTGGACCGAATGTACGGTCATTACGAACTCTTCCAAACTAGAGCGCATTCAGTCCACCCTGCTCATTTATTCTGTTTTCAATATGCAGTCATTATCCGAAGGGCCCTGCAGCGTGTATTCGAGAAGAGCTGTTGCTGCAGAGTCACAGTACGACCTGGGCTTTACATCTCTTCCAACGTAATGAGCCCAAGCAGGTCCAGTCAGCATGACACCCAGGGCTGAAGCTGGGGTCCCCTGCCTAGCCTTACACCTGAGGCCAGGGCTGTATACAGTATGTTTAGAAATATTACTGCAGTGACCTCAAGGGGTTTGATGAATGATGTCGTGGGGAAAAGCAAGAAGAGGTTGAAAGTGTTTGTGTGTGCTTATCCTAGGCTCAGATCCACCTCATCGGGAACATCGTCACCTGGTCTTCTGCCAACCTGGGCCTGGTCGTGTTCGTGCTGCTGTTCCTCTGGTACCTGCTGAGGCGGCGGCGGAAGATCGAGGATATTCCTCACGGTACGAGTGAAACTGTAGCGCGCCGCCCTGGCAGGGCTGAGCCACAGCCTGGCCGGGATCGATCCCCGCTTCAGTCGAGCATTGATCTGCGACGCAGAATGAAAGGCTGGGTTACTGCATTCTGATCAGATCTTTTCAAATGTAAGGAAGAAGATGCACAGCTGTCTTGTGTCATATACGTCGCGCTCTCCCACTCTGTATTCGTCTCGCGTGTTTTAATTGTCTGTGCTTCCCTTGCTCTCTCCCTGCCCGTGTGTCTGCAGCTTCCTGGTGTCAGTGGACTCTGGCAGGGGCAGTGTGTGCAGGAGGCTGGGCGGCCAACTACCTGCCTTTCTTCATGATGGAGAAAACGCTCTTCCTGTACCACTACCTGCCTGCCCTCACCTTCAAAATCCTCCTCCTCCCCATAGTGCTCCAGCACCTGCACCACCACCTCCTCAGGTACTCAGGGCTGCGGGCCGACCTGTGTTCAGGCGCTGAGTTTCCAAAGCCACGTCTCAAAGGCTTCCATTGCCAGTCCCCTCTGTCCAAATTAATATCGCCATTATTTAGTGATGCTGGCTCAACACTGTTTCCTTCTTGAATGTACGTATGACATTGTGGGAAATATGATTAGTTCTTTTTTACAGTGTGTGTGTGAGACCTCATGGTGAATAGTGGCCTGTCTTTGACGATACTTTACGGAGGTGTGATAAATACTACCTGTTGTTGCCTCTCTCCAGGTCCTCGCTGCACAGACGTGCTCTCGGTGGCCTGCTCCTGGCCTGGCTGTCCTCGGTGTACCTGGTGCACCGCCGCTTTTGCCCCCTTACCTACGGCCAGCCTGTCCTGTCCGCCGCCGAGCTGGGGGCCCTGCGCTGGAGGGACTCCTGGGACATCCTGATCCGCCAGCACTGACGGCCGACAGGTACTGCGACCCTGGGAGAGGGCGTGGACTGGAAACTGCGGGTGGAGAACGACATTGTGGCCCTTGTCCCTCACACCAGTTATACATTGTGGACGTGCACAGGCCTCCTGCTGTCACCCATGACTATTTGCATTTTGTCTGGGAGAGCCCTGTGCTGTATTTCTAATCTGGATCGTCTTTTTTATCACGTACCCACCCAATCTGGAATCTCCAAGGCTCGGCTAGCCCGGCAGGAGAGGAAGCTCCAGTTGCAAGTGTGACGTGTTGTTCACTCTGTCCCAGCGCCACCTGTCAGCGAGTTCCAGTCCCCAGTCCCAGTCCCAGTCCCCTAGTGGCATGACCCAGGCTCAGTCCCGCAGCGTCCTGCGAACCATGGGAGTACCTTCATGGGCAAATGCTCAGACCAGCTGCTTAACATGAGTTAAGCTCACACAGGCCCTGTCCCTTACATCATACTGTATCCACAATAATGTGCTTCTTTTTTAAAATGGAGTACCCTTCTTCAAGCAAGGCTAAACGCGTATTTCACCATGGTGAGGCTGGATCCTCAGGGTTCTATGTGTGCTTCATGTGCACACAGCAATAAGTCTTATGTTCTGCATTAAATGACAGTGTTTTAAAAAAGGGAAACTAAAACTCTTTGAGAGAATATCATAATTAGTAACTTTATATTAAAGTTAGCTAGAGTGTGATGGCGTAAAATGTTATCTTTTAAGACAACCTTAATAGCAACCTTAATAATTTCCTTATATTTGAAAATGCATTTTTAGTTTTAGACATATTTGTGATGTCTTTCACAGTTGTACATGAATCATTGTACATAAAGAACGATTAAAATATCAAAGTTGAAATCACTGTAATTCTTTATTACAATTTCTTCAAAAATGAAAACATTAACAGTAATGACCTTTTTAAATGAATTCTTCTTCAACAGAGATACAGTTGTCCATTTCACAAATGTGAAAACACTTGCATTTTATTGCAAAAATATTCAGGTAGACATCCAAAAGAATTAAAATATATTTATACATTATTCTCAGCAAACATATACATAGAATAAACCTAGGTATTAGAAACATGTCCTAGTATGAGTAGAAAACAGTTGAATTTGTTAGTGACTTGATATAAAGAGAGAGTAGAGAAATGAACACTTCTCTGGAGTCGGTACGGATGTACAGCATACAGGTGGCGGAAGACATGTGTCCTTCATGCCAGTGGCAGCAGCTGCCCTGTGTGCAGACATGGCAAACCTGTGCCAGCAGAGCGCAGATTTAGACACGTTTACAGCACCACCACGCTCATAACACTGTTGACCTGTTCTCCTTTTCACAGTCACAAGTCCGGTCGGGAAACACTAGAGTTCGCAAGCGGAGTCCTAACACTGCCACTGCAGGGACAGCGGGATTCCTAAACACCAGGGGCCATTAAGCTTTGTTAGCATTATACTCTTTATAAGTATTGTGCACATATTTTATATGTAAACAAAAGGCTATAACTGTTTTACTTCTTTTGTAAGATTCCCATGTGTTATGCGTAATGTGAAACACCGAGCTGTACTCTAGGTAGAAGACCTGTAAAAAGCACATGAACTGAATGGGGATAAAACAAAAGGTCTGGATTCATTATGAAAAAAAACAGAGAAAATCTTAACTAAGTGAACAACACTATCAGGCTGTGATTAACCATGTCAGCTGTTGAATACTGCTGACTACACTAAATACCACTTTAGGAAACGGGAACAGGACTAGACACTGATGGTCGGCACGGATCAGCGTGGCCTAAGGAGAACCAATGGCATATTCAGCTACAGTTATTAAACTGTTTTTACAACATTAATAAATAAATGCTTGTTTTAAAAGGATTTCTTTGTTGCCCTTTATTCACTTTTCTGATGCACAAAAGCACCCTCTCCAATGTGAGAGGTCTGGGAAATATATATTTTATAAGCATTTCTCAAAGTACCTAACCAAAAACGCTGGGGATTTTTAATTCTAATCTCTCATTTATGAGAGACTGAATTTGTTGTTTTGTTTGTGCTAATAACACTTTAGAGCACAGGGCTTTGGAAACTTGCTCATTTCCAGGACTGAAGGTCCACTGCAGCTGCCGTCTCCCCAGGACCAGGGACTGTCTCTGACAGTGCGACTATAACAAGGGGCAGCTGTGCTGCACGTGCACGATGCTGCCATCACAGTTGCACCTGACGGTTTGTGTTCTAGATTTGTTTTCTAACTTGCTACTTCTATAAACGCATTCCTAGAGGATTTGCCGAGATGTCCTGCCTCTCTTCCTGATTCGTTGGTTTGCTGTCATTCTCGTGGTCATGTCTGCCCACAGCTACATGGCTATAAACTGATTACAGTAGACACAGCAGCCTCCCACACTGGCTAGAAGGGGTTATGGGGGGGTATCGATGAGGAGTCGAGATGTCGGGGCGCTCGCTGCTCGTGTACCCGTTCTGCAGCTGCAGGAGTGCGCGGAGGCAGGGGGCTGGGCAGACAGGAACTGGGAGGATGAAGCCTGGGGGCTGTGGAGGTCTCAGTGGGGTCGGCTGCTGGGTTCCAGTAGGATACGTTTCCCTGGGGGGGTTGTCACCCCGTTACCCACGTCCCCTTGCTCCGGCAGGCCCCGCTTGTACCCCCGGCCCTGGGCGTCGCTGTGCACGGCGCCGCGCTGCCACCTGCAGAGATCTCCGTTCAGGATGTCCTGGATGTGCTGCACGATCAGATTGATCGCCACTGTCGTGAAGAGAGAGGACAGTAGATGGAGAGGGGGTTCGGTACAGCAGGACGGCTCAGGTTACACGAGCTCCAGGCTCTAGTACAAACCGGTGAGGCCGGAAAGCAAATCTATGTCTTTAACATTCTTTTCACTCTACATCTCTTTACTAATGAAATACCGGAACGTCAGCTCATACAAAAAGCTTCCAGCTTTTTGTGGTTCAAAACCTATGCACTGAAAATCTTCCTTCCATTTCTAAAAGAAAAGTATTTTTCTCAAAGCTCTTTGTTTTTGTGTTTTATTGCCTTGCGATTAACATCTCTTTGAACTTACAATAAGACAGTTCACTTTCCCAGTTAAAAACATTAACGCTCCACTAACAGCTACCTTCATATCACACTACTCACCCATGTTATCCACTCCTCGGGGTATTATAACATCTGCATATTTTTTAGTCTGCAAAAGGAAAGACAAGAATCAGCTGTCTTCATAAATCTCCTAAACCCCACAAAGCAACAGTGCAGAAACAAAATGAGCCCGTTTGACCTTCCAGAAAGTTGAATCTTAAGCTTCTCATTCCATTTATAGTCCATATTTATATGGTAAAACCAAGCATTTAAAAAGAAGCTTTTCTGGTCACCTTCATTTTTTAAATTATGTTTCACTGGTACAAGAAACTTATCCAAATTCTCCCTTCCTGCATTATTGGTCTCACAGTAAAATGTTAGGACTACTAAGCAATTGATAATCTTTTAAAATGGTCAGTGTTCTATAAAATATATTTCATCATACAACAATCAACATTCTAGCAAAGCCTTTGCAGAACTGAATTTCTTTTTTAAACATTAGTAACAGTATTACCGGCAAGCAAAACTCTTCAAATGCAGGTTTTACAAAGGTGGTGTACTGAGAGAGAATCTGTTCTAGGTCTCTCCCTCTCTTCATGTCCCGGAGAACTGGAAGAGAATCAGAGAAAGCATCAACTATAGCAGCCTTTGGGCACATTAGGAAACTGCCTTATTCCTCTGGCACCTTCATTTCCAAAACTTTTAAGAACTTTATTAATGGGTAAGATATCTGGTGTAAACTTACACTTTTTCCAAATAAAATACAAATTTAGTAATATATAATATATCTTTAGATGCAGAGTATATTCAGTGTTGCTAAAAAGCTTCATTAATGTGTAACATAGTGTAAACTTGACCTTTTAATAATAATAATAAACTTTATTTTATATAGCACCTTTAAAGGTGGCTTCTCAAAGCGAAAGTTCTTTTCAAATAAAAAGAGTATTTATTTTAAATGTACCGTATAGTCTATGTTTGTTATTATAAACTTCATGCAAGACATAATGGCATTTAACAAGCTTTCCTGTCAAACCTATATGCATCTTTGAGGTTTTTCTTTCTTGTCTAAACCAGATAAACTCTTTTCCAAACGTGGAAATTCAGAAGCTAGAAAGAGGGTCTTTTTTCACTCCCTGTTTCCGACCAAGACGGGGAGCTCGACTTGTCCCTACCTCTGCGTGACAGCCTCACGTCCGAGTCGGTGTCCACGAACAGCTTCATGTGGAACATGTCCCGAATCTCCTGGGAGTAAAACACCAGGATCCCCTCAAAGAGCACTACATCCGCTGGATAGACGGTTATCCTGTCTTGCAATCTGAAAGGAAAACAATTTTAGAGCTACAGAATAATTCCCAAACCTCTGACATTTACTGGAGGAAATGGAGGACTGCTGCACTCTCACTATATTGTTAAATTGGCGAAGCAAGTTAACGGAAAGGTCTTGTCACCCTGATAATAGAGGTCAGCCGCACAAGTGTCTAATATAAAGTGTCAGTTTGTATTTAAGTATTCTGACATTGTTCAGTCCTTTGTAGTTCACGATAGTTTTATGAAACCTTATCTGAATATCTCAAGGTGCTATTGTTTGTGCTGCCTTCACAGAATTTCCTCTTGCATTTAGAGGAACAGAATAGCAAGACGTTGTTCAGATGTTGAAATAAATGAGGTTGTTCTTATGTCAAAATACTGAATGTCGGACCTATTTTTGTTTTACCTGGAATGGGTGACAAAATCATATGTAGGGACTTCCACCGCCTTCCCCTCCACGATGTCCTTGAGGGTCTGATACATCAGTTCATTGTCGAAAGCATCTGGAAGGAAGGATAAAGGTGTGACGAAGGGCAGCAGCTGGCCCAGAGGCGTGCGGGCGTGATTAACGGTCACGAGCTCGTGGAAGCTGCCCGGGGGCGCTGGGCCGGAGCGGAGGGTACCTGGGTGGTCGAAGTTGTACTGGCCCTTCAGCGCCTTGGCTTTCTGCTCGGAGGTCAGGACCCTGTAGAAGGAGTCCTGGCTCACGATGACCACCTTCCGCTGGTGATGGTCCACCTCGTTCTGCCCCAGCAGCTCCATGATCTTCGCACACACTGTGGACTGCAAGCAGATGGCTTGTGAAAACATCATCCCGTATGTGTACATCCTAATCCTGTACATGTTAGCCCCCCTATACAAGTCACTACACTTTACCTGTTTGTTTTGTTACCGATGTCCAAGATCTGACACAGTACAGATGCCACTGTTAATATAAGCCTGTTTTTACAAGTGGTTTAAATAAAAAAACTTACCAAAGATATCATCAAAGGTATAATAAACGGGGCGAGTTTATGGATTTAAATTCAAGAAAGCTCTAGATATTGTTGTTACGGGGTTTAATGGATTATTCTTCTTCATAAGGATACAAAAACTGGTGGAGACTGTCGAGTCCCTGTCTAAAGTAGTTTTATAGCCAGTTTGTGTGATGTCAACCTTTTTGATAAAGATTATAAAATTGGTCATGTGTATTAAGCTACTAAGGTTTAGTAGTTTTTTTTTTTCCCTTAGCAGCTGCTTTGGACTGCAAAAGCAAGCCAAGTAAATAGGTTGATCTAAGGCAGTGAAACAGAATGTACCCTGAGCAGAGATGAAATCAGTGTTCTTTTCCAGGCTTTAACTGTTGACTTGTGAGCTCTGACCTACATTCCAGCTGTGCCTTCCCCCTTCCAGAGCTTCGTATTTGCGCCACATCTGAACAGCTCATCTCTGGGAAGCCCAGACCCTTTTCTCCCGGGAGGGAAGCTCCATAGAGCAGTTTCAGAAAACATAATGTCACATGTTGCTGGAGGACCAGACATCACCAAGCACTACTGGGCACTTTTTCATTATAGTTATGCCTCTGGACCGCAGGAGAGCTTGGTTATTTTTATATAGAGTTCTTGAGAGGCTTCAGCAAACTATAATTAGCCATTGTGTAACAAACACACAACCGTGAGGGCCTGTAAACTGTAGTAATGTGGTTCTGCAAGGTGCCATGAAGTACCCCCAGGGAACTGGATCAGACTTTAACTGAAGTAACTGTAAGCTAATATGCGATTCCCCACATTAGCACTGTACTCAGAGCTGCTTCACAGATGGCAGAAAGCATGGGCAAGTACACACTACACTGTACGCGCAGCACGAACACTGAATCCTGTCTTTCTAATTGTCTTTCTAACAGATCCGGTGACACTAGCCAGGGGTGGAGGCAGCTAAACCGAGCTAGCGGGAGAATTTGTAAGCACATGGTAAAATACCCTGAACGCCTGTTTTCATCACTCATGCTCGGTTCTTACAGGCCGGAACCAAAAAAGTAAGTCCCGACTCTCAAGTGGCTCTAATCAGAAACATGTAATGTCTGCTTATCCAATATCCATGCATAGTCTGATCCACAGAAGCCCTTTTGTCTGCTAGTTTAGTTATCGCATTACCGAAAGCATCGCCCTTAATATTTTGAGACCCCAAGGCATTCAACTGCACATAAAAGGTTATTTTTGAAACCCCTAGAATTCCAACTGATGTTGATTACGCAAAAAAAAGTCCTGTCATATGGCAGTGCTCATCTGGGAGAAAATGAGTGCTACGGCTCCAATGTATGTCTTAACCGGGCGTTATCACATCGTGCAGCTTGCAGACGATCGATCAGTGACTGGTTTTCTACGGCTGCTCAACTCGTTAGCTGGTTCAGAATCGGTCTGGCTGATATTAGTCACTCTCAATGTCTTAGAACCGCTGCTACTCTTGTGTATACCAATGTTAACAGTAACGTCAGGACAGAGAGGGCACTGTACAGGTAATAATTTAAAGCCAAAATTCAGGGGAATGCTCAGTGGCCCGTTCAGTCCCCGCACGGTTTGTAAGTTCAAGTGACTTAAGTCCTTTGTCACATTTTCACGTTTCATTCTCGCATGAGGCGCGACAGTGCGACTTGTATTGCTGTGAGCAGTGCCGGCCTCCGTGCTGTGGCTTCGGGTGTCGAAATAAAAGCCGAGCTGCGACAGTCCGACATCAGAGCCGGCGCGTCGTGTCGGCCAGCAGGGTGGGGGACAGACACACGCCGGGGTCGCCCCGAAGAGTCTGACTTGCCCTCGCAAAACGCGGAGCCGGGACCCGTCTAGAAGCAGGAGTTGCCCTTACTCGCATGCCGCCGCTGTGAATTATAAACGGCTTGTTGGGGACTAGAAGCCACTGCCTACGGTGAACTGTGAAGCAATGTCCCCGGCGCAGCAGTGAAATGAGCCGCCGCCCCTCACCTTTCCGCTGGCGGTGCCTCCGCTCACGCCTATCAGGAAAGGCCGGTGATGAGGCCGCTCGGGTTCAGCGGGCAGCCCGACACCCGCCATGGCTGTTCGGCAGTAATCCGGTAGGTACGGGCCCTCCGCCTCCAGCGAAAATAGGTCTGCAAGTCAGGAATCTCACCGTTCCTGGGGACTCTGGACCCTGCGCCGCACCACCGGGCCCTGCACAACTACAACTCCCAGGACCCTTTGCGGAGACGCTGCTTTGCTTGGCCGCACGGTAGGCGAAAGGGATGCCGGTAGTTGGAGTATGAACTTGTTCGCTGGGAAGTTCTTGGTCCAGCTCAGCGCGCATGCTCGCCGAGTGGGGTTGCGAAGACAGCGCACTGAAGTTATGGCAGTATGAGTGCATGCTGTTCTCCGTGTTGTGACATGTCGAGAAGATGCAGTAGACATTTTAATGCAATGGCGGTGAGGTGTTTTTTATATAATACTTCAATAATTGTATAATTCGAACAAAGCGAGTTTTCTTGTTTAGTTTTTACTTTGCTGTGTCTTCACTGTGCTCTACTGAATCTGGAAGTGTGGGAATACTGTAAAACGCATTTCAAATCCTACTCGCAGTGTCTTCCCTGCAGAGGAAACTTGAACGATGTTGAAGGCCTCCGTCACCCCTCCTGACCATGGATCAGTAAAACACAGCGTTGTCATCGTTTCACATGGCTATGCAGACTGGAACAATCACTATATCCCGAGCCAGAGCAGCAGGTGCAAGGCAGGACACACCTTGGACAGGACACCAGTCCATCACAGGGCACACAGACACACCAGGGCCAGTTTCCCCAGAAGCCAGTTACCCTCCCAGCAGGTGTTTGGGCTGTGGCAGGAAAGCAGAGCACTCAGAGGGAACCCACACAAACTCCACACAGACAGCACCCCAGGAACTGAGCCCAGGACTCCAGCACCGCGCCACTGTGCTGCTGAGCCACGTTATCTCCAGCTTACTTTATTTGACCATCATATCACTAAAAAGACAGAACAGTCGATTATTACAGATACTGCTAAATCATAATAATCGCAAACACAGCTCCTGCTGTATGTCTAGATAAGGCTGAACGCCAGAACCATGAAAACTACAGTATTCCCGCAAACAAATCTGGATTTTGTGTGGCAGTTATCCCAGTAATGTAACTGTAGTAAGGAAGAATTTCCTATGAAGTCAATGCTTATGTTACTCAGGTGATACAAACCTGTTGTAATCAATCCCTGAACCCAGTAGTGTGTGATCAGACCATGTGATTGCACTCATGACTAATTTATGCAGCCATGAAGCCTCAGGCTCATATTACTTGAAGCCCAACAGCAGCTCAAGAAGCCCTCTGTTCTTTGTGTCAAACACTACAGTATCCAAACACTTGGAAGCTGAAAAGGTACTTGGTACTTCTGCGGCGTTTCATGACTTAAACTGCCACTCCCTGCTGCATTTCTCAAAACTTCCAAAGGTTATTCCCTCCAACTAATATTAATTTACTGCCCCTGGCTGGTTTCTCTCTCACTGTCATTTAGTCACTGCATGTGGAAGCAATTGGATTACCTCAGTGTGATACAATGGAAAATAATGAGAACACATACTGATAATTCACCTTGGGCTTGAGCATGAGATTTTATATACAAGGCCTGTGCAGAACATTTTATTATCTGAACCAGGATAACTAAGATTGCCTATAAATGCTGGGCATTCAAAGCAAGTCCAATATGCTCTGAAGAGTGTCAGGTGTAACTGAATGTAGTTCCTTGTCATTTCTACCTGTAAATCCTAAAATTTGAGAATTTTCTACACCTAGACTCCAGAGTCACAGGGATTCAGGTCAGTTAACATGATTTTGTCCTTCGCTATATAGGGAATCCTGTTAAAAATATTGTTCTCGAAGCCTGTCCTCAAACCCCGCAAGGTCCCTGTAGGTTTCTTTGCAAAACAGCAAGATCAATCCCCAGAGAAATACCTTTTCACAATGAACACGCTTCCCTTTGTGCTGTCTTGATGCTGCTGTCTTGGGTTTAGAGGTATGAAACTGTAGCCATAAACACCTTTTAGCTTGATGAAGGCAATCAGTGCTTCCTACCTCATTCTGGTGTTTTGAATCTTTAGAAGTCAAATTATTGCATTTAGTCAACTCAATCACAAATACGGCACTTCATACATTACACTCCATGTGGCTTCTACAGATGAATGCTGTTGATGCTGTTTTGTTTTTTTGAAAACACTTCTTTCTAAGATGTGCAGCCACCCCATACAAACCAGTCTTCTCTGGGATTTGTCTGGTGATGGTACAGTATACGATACGAATACATCAGCCTTCACATTGCTGCATTCGCAAACATGTCTGTGCTTTTGCAACACTCACCTAGAAGACTTTTAGTGGGAACCCTGTCTTCTCCATGAAACAGTTCTGTGGAGAGGCCGCCGTGTTTACAGCACAATAGCTAGTATCTCATACGGAGAAGCCAGGTAGTCAATGTTCAACAAAGCAGGACTCCCATTTGACACTTTGATATTGCACATCATTCCATTTTATTACAAATCGGTGACGTAAAATTATTTATTGGTTTACCCTCGTTACATATCCAGACAAAACATGTGCTTCTAACAGGGCATGAGTAATGGACTCTGGATACCACAATAAAGGCGTCAGGAGCCGATTCTGGATTAACTCAAGGTCGCTCTGCAGTTCAGAGTTCTCTGGTCAAGCTGTCCAGAACACCCTGCGCAGGCTTCCTCGTCGATCCAGAATTGACTTGGCCTTTTGTCGCTCGGCTGTGCCAACCTCCTCTCTCTCTCCTGGCTTCTCATCGCCTCCTCAGCCCAGGGAGAGCTGGCACCACCAGCCAGAGCCTGGATCACTATCACAGCCTGTCCTTATCCAGCACACAACCTTGTCAATTATTAATGAAACCTGATAGACTCGCTCCCTGCAGAGGAAAAACACAACAGGCTGCTTTCATTTCAGAGAGTTTTGGAGCCTAAACTTTAAACACGTTTTCTCCCTGTCTCTTACTTTTCAGCCAAATATGCGTTGATTCGTCTCTGGCACAGTTTAATGGTGGATCTTCTGAATGACCTCATAAGCCCAAGACCAGGTTTTCCAACAGAGATTGATACAGCTTTTGTCTACCAATGGACTCAGGTAACAAACATTTTTTTTTTTGCTTGTAGTAGAGTTGATGTTTGCTCAGGTTATTTTGGGAATTTGTAATCTATCAATTACGCAATCAAAAAAGATACGCAGACCTGTTCTTTGAGGATCTTGTTTTTACATGGTGTGGGCTTTAAAATAAACTGGACAGTAGGAAGAATCCTGCACATTGGTTTCTGTTGTTTCTGTTCAGAACAGGACAGAATATGGGCAGTATTCTGTGTAATTGTGTGATTTGTACAATAATGTCTGTGTTGGAAGCAAATGTAATTGGAGTGTATGTATTAGGTTTGCTGATAATAAAGAAGAAAAAATAGTTGGTTACAGATATTATTATTAAATAATTTTAAATATGAGTTTCTAAATTTGAAGAATAGCTCCATCTCTTGTGTAGTTTTCATGTTTCTTCGATAGTTCTAGTTAGGAAGAATTGAAAGAGAATCAGGAAGAAAATCTCTGGCATATTCAGTGATACAGACCCTTATCAGTACACATCACTCAGAACTGCTATTCAGAAGGCAATAAAAGTGACTCTGCTTTCTGTTGTAAAACTATTAAGGACAACATTCAAAATAGAAAGCAATGTAAAATTATTACAGGAAGGGGTGTTGTGCAGTCAGATATGTTTCTGATATTTACAACATGCACGATTGGCCTTAGCATTATTCAAGTCTGTGAGGCTGGGATTCATCACTGGTCTAGTGTTGGTCCAATGTGAAGTGATGAGATTTGTACCAAGAGGTACATTTCTTTTCGCTCCACAGGGAACACAGTGTTTTTACTTCTGTTACCTGTCAGATCCAGCACTCAACACACGTCTTCCCAAAAGGATTTAGGAGTTCTTAGCTATAGAAAATCTTTAGCTTTCAGAAAATGAAAATAATTCTTTTTTTTGCAAGCAAATTGATTGTGCTTGGTCAGTTCCAGATTGCTATTGCAATTGATCAAATAAGACCAGTTTAACTGTCATGTTCGTCCGTCCAGTTTCTAACCAATTCTTCAGTTCTTCTCATTCAGGGTTGTGGCAGGGTACGCCCTGGGCTTGACACCAGTCCATCGCAGGACACACACAGACACTGGCACAAACACGCACACACCCACACCAGGGCCAGTTTTCCCAGAAGTCAGTTCACCTACCAGCACATCTTTAGACTGTAGGAGGAAACCCGATTTTTACTCTAGAAGCCTGCTTAAACCAATAACTCACAGAAACTTGGCTGAATTCAGACCTAGGCACCCGGGCAGAGACTGATACTTGTGAGCTGATTGGCTGTTGGCAGAAGCCCTTTGGCAGTTGGCTAATCGGTGTTCCTAGTCCGGTCTCGTACCAGTTCGCTATCGCGATTACAGGGCCTAGCTTGTGTTCCAAGTGAAGTCGGGCTGTTTTGGGAATGCCGTCCCACCAAGTTTATTTGCGCTGAACAAACAGTCTAAGTGTTATCAGTGTTTCTCCTTAACATAACGTTAAAATAAACTGATACAGGAGCAACGGAAGCTGGAACACTGAGACCTGGGCGGTGAACACGCAGCGGAAGATGCCGATTGTGGATGTGCTTCTAATGGCTCCCTTGCTTCTGCCCTCTCCACTGGCAGGGACGGGCCCGGGCTGTTCTCCAGAGAGTCCCGCTCCTTACCCACAAGCCCCGGAGCCGCCGGCAGCGAATCGGGGCATGGCTGCCCTCCCAGCGGCCGTGCAGTCTTCTCCTCCAGCGCCCCCCGAGGGCGGTCCACCCCCCGCAGAGGAGGGCGGGTGCCACTGGGAGAATCCCGCCGAGACCTCGCCGGCCAGACCTGCGGCCCCGAGCTGCGAGCAGGAACCCCCAGGAACCTCACCCCCGCTGACTGGAGAGCCTCCCCCTTATAGTCCACCGGACCCCAAAATGGCCTATCTGTTGTACCCTCCCCTCCAGCCACAGTTCCCTGGACTGACTCCCATCATCCACCAGCCGGGACCCAGGGAGCCCGGCCTCTATCAGCAGCCCCTCTCCCCGACAGGGAACTACCCCTACACCATCGTAAGAGCCTGACTGTTTTAATCACCACGCGCTGAGAGAGTGGGCGCAGGGGTTAGCGTTGCTGTCTTACAGCACCGGGGGGGCCATGAGTTTAATTCCGAACCGGGGAACTATCTGTGTGGAGTTTGCATGCTCTCCACGTGTTTTTGCATGGGTTTCCTCCAGGAGTCCAAAGCCATGCTGGTGGGTTAATTGGCTTCTGGGAGAACTGGCCCTGGTGTGAGAGTGTGTATATGTCTGCCCTGTGATGGACTGGCGTCCCATCCAGGGTGTATCCTGCCTTATGTCCATCGCTGGCTGAGATGGGTTCCGGCTGCCCTGTGATCCTGCGTTGGCTGAAGCAATTAGAGAATGGATGGGTGTTGATTAAGCATTTTAATTGAGTTAGCATTTGCAAAATTATTGTCCTGTGCTCATCTAGACAAGATCACTTGTGTTGTTTTCTTTAAATTTGCCCTAACACTGTCACTATGCTGGGACCGCTCTTAAAATTCTTCGGTGTCCTCCGGAACAGTTCAGGTTCTGATTTTTCTCTTGGGATTTTTTAAATAACCATCAATGGAATAACAGAAATCTGACAGAAGTGATCAGCTGTGAAGAGCATTATTCTGAGGACCACAGCAGTGACTGAGCCCTCTCTCTGTATTACAGTACATGAACAGTGTGCCGGTGACTGCTGACCACAGACCGCTGCCCAAAGACTACCTGGTGGAGTCCCTGCTGGTCACAGTCTTCTGCTGCCTGATGAGTGGGCTCGTGGCTGTCATGTACTCGTACGAGGCAAGAGAACCATCCTCTGTCCTTCCATGTCCCATTGCAGGGAATATATAGGCAGCACAGTGTCACAGTGCTGGGTGCTCTCTGTGTGGAGTTGGTGTTCAGTAGTGGTAGGTTATTTGGCACAGGAGTGAGTGCCCGTCCGTGTCTGTCTGCCCTGCGCCCCGGCCCAGGGCTGGTCACTCCTCGTGCCCACTGCCTGCCAGAACAGGCTCTGACCCCTCTGCAGCCCCGACTCAGATAAAGCGGTTCGAAAACAGATGGCTGGGAGTCTTTATCACATCCCAGTCAAAGTCTACAATTTCAGGAAGGTTGACAACAGCGTGCTGGAGAGCACAGCTTGTTCACCACACACACAGAGCCGCCGTTCGCTAGTTGAAGCTCAAGCCCCGAGAGCCCACGGCATCGTTCGTGCAGTGAACCGAGCCCATGTCCCGCTGTCCTCTGTCCCTTGCAGACTCGCTCCGCACTCAGCCGGGGGGACCTCGTGGAGGCCGAGCGCTCCTCGCAGAAGACGCGCTCCATGGTGCTCTTCAGCCTGCTCTTCGGGGTCTTCGTCTCAGTGGGCTGGGTCATCTACGTGGTGGTGGCCTTGTATGCCCTCTGACCGGCAGGAGGACTCCTGCTTCAGCCCATTCCCACCCTTCGGGGAACTGACTGGGCGCTGGAGAAAGACTCGGATGGTACTCGGGACCCCTGCCTGCACTGAGGAGCACGCTCTGCAAAGGTTCTCTACCAGCTGACCAGAGACTGAGGACTCCACAGGGATCCATGTTTTCAAGACTTTATGGTTAGTCCTGTTCAAAAGCAACTGGGTTTCATTTTTCAAAATGTAATCTGCATAATGGAATTACCTGCAAACCACTCTTAAAGAAAAATCAGTGCATCATTTCCTACTTTACCTCTGAACAAACAAGCACCTTGAAGAGATCTTGACTTCCTGCTCTGCATTTCGGCTTTTCCCTTTTTAATGTTTCGTTATTCTATCCAAAATAAACCCATGGAAATGAGTGGTAAATAATGGTCATTTCCAAAGCTCCTTCCCTTAAAATAAGAACAAACACCTTTATTAAAATCATGCAGCAATGAGAACTTGATTTGTGGGCACCTTCCTAATGTCATGTGTTTGAGCAGGTTGTCCATCTTGAAATATACAGTATCTACCAGTTCCAAATTAAACTGTCAAAGGTCAGGTCTTGCAGGAACATCCCTCTACACTAATTAGTCTTGATCTGTAAACCAAGTTGGATGGAATGTAGAATAGTGGGAACAGACAGTTCCTTCACTTGGTGGTTTTGGAAGAAGCCAGGAGGGACCTGCCCAGCTGGTGACCACCCTGTTAGAGGAATCCATCCCAGGCCGTCAGCTGGTGGTGACACTGCAGCAGCTCGTCAGCTGTTTGGAGTTGAGAGCGACCTTCACAGCTTATGGTATTATGGTCCTTGTGTACCACAGCGTTAAAGCATTCCCTCCTTTGTGGAGTTTCCAAATTTTAGTTAAAGAAAAGATGCATAAGGAAAACTTTGACATCTGTGATTAGAGGCATCACTGGCTTCTGTTTTTGTTAGCAAGCTGTTGTCCCCATGTCTGGACAGACTCAGACTTAAACACGTCCCAATAAAGCTATTGTTTATTATGTTAACATTTCATTCATTCACTATGTGGGTTACAGAAACAGGCAATACACTCAAAAAGGGAAACAAAACTCAGGGAGACAAAGCCCAACAAAAAAAATGCAGAAGCAGGAGTAATATAGCATCGAGCTATCCCAGCACACCTGGCTTCGGCAGCTCGTCTCTATGGTCTGTTGGCAACACCCTCCTGTGAGCAAGAATTCAAACTGCAAGCAGGCGCCTCTCTGTTACTGAAAAGATTTAATGGAAAGCCTAAAGGAAAATATCGATGAAGGAAACATTTAGTTTGGGGTTTGCAGAAGATGGAGGCAAACCTCCAACCTAGAGCAAAGTAAATCGCGTTCCCCTGTATCTTTTTCAACGAGGTGACACTCGTAGTCACGGAGACCAAGAGTTCTTCAGGCGCACCAATGGCGGGTTGGAACAGTTTGAAAGACCAGACCTTCACTCGCTAGAAAACAACAACAATGACAACAGCAAAGAGGGGAAAAAAAAACATTTTTGGGGGAGGGTCAACTTCAGTGTTTCCTTCAGTGTCTATTAATACCTTTAAGTTCAACATTTGACACAGACAAATAGGAGAGCAAGGAACACTCACAAAATCTGACATTGAACAAGCAGTTAATTCTGCACTGAGCCAAAATAAGCAGAAAAATGTTTATATACAAAGCGTAGTCATAAATAAAATGAATATGCCTTGAGTTTGTTTGCGCTGTTTCCTTATAGATGATTACATTCTTTTAGTTTCAATCCACCTGCATGTCATTTATAAATTGTTGCGTCAGGAGTTTTACGATCCTAGAATTCTTAAAGGTTTGGACAGAAGCAACTGCAGCTGGTTCTCACATACAGAGTAACTCCCTGACTCTTTGTTAGTCACGTTCTCATTTTTCCATGTGATCCCCAGCCACTAAAAAAAATAAAAAATAAAGTGACCGCCGTCAAGTTGTCCAAGTGAATGTGAACCTAAAAACCAACTAATAAAAGAGCACAAATACTTCAGCGCTAAATTCACAGATCTCATAGCTCTGAAAACCAAACATCAAACCAGCAGAAGCCAAGCTTTAGAAACTAACTCAAGATGGAGGACCTATGGCACAGTCCAGCCATCCGCTGTAACCTCTAGGGCCTGTGAGAGATCGGAGGTGATCTGTACACCCCAATAACAGCACATGAGTTAAGGGGATCAGGTGTGAAGCCATACAGCTTTTTTTTTGCCTCCTGGAAAAATGTTGCAACATTTAATTATCTGAGATAGGAGAAACTCATTTTCAGGGGATTCAATCCAATTTCAAGGTTTTATCTTTAAAGAACACCTGTTGAGCACAATGGGGATGGTTTTATGTTGTTTTAGAAGGTGGAAAGATCTTTAGATTAGAATTCTGGTTCCACAGAACATTAACAGGTCAGAAAACTATATTAAGTAAAAAGGGAATTGTTCATCTTCTTTCTGGGCATAGTTAGGCTTCATATATTAAATCAGTACAACAACAAAGAGGTCACACTGTAATGATCTCTGATAAAGTGCTGTATCCTGAAAAACTGAATATATTTAAAAATAAGCCACATGTAACTTACTTCTCTCTGCTGTGGATTTGTATGAGAATCTGAGCAGTTTAGAGGGAAGATGATGGAGGCTGCTAAACCAGATAGTTCATACTCACTTGCTTTTGATGAACACTATCAATGCAAAATAACTAAATTTGGTTCACCAATATAAGCATTAAATGTAATGCAAACTGTTAAATAAGAAAACCCTATATTTGGTGCCATCAATGTCAGAATCCCTGTGCCAGAGCAGGGAGAGAAACTAAATCAACCTCACATTTATGACAGCACTAGAGAATCTAGCCTCTTTGACCTAAAATAACGCTCATTCTTTCAGACTGTATTGGAACATCTAAAAACTGCACTATCGGTTACAGAATTAATGTATTCTGTCCCGTTCCTGAAAAGCTTCCGTTTCAGCAAAAACAGAAGCAGCAGCAAGATGATTCATCTCCTGTAAGTCAGATGAAATGGAAATGAAATGGAGAGCGTGTGTGAGCACTCAGCCTGTTCACTATATTCTTGGGACCAGCGGACATGGGCACCTCTGAGCTAATCTATTCGGAACCATCTTACGTCTGTTCTGTGTTTGCTTTTTGTGACTGTTCCCCTTTTGATCAATGGTTGTTGTTGCCAGTTTGTCTGGGTGTCCGTCTGTGGGTCTGTCTTTAGCTCAGCAGCTCCAGGTAGGTGACAGGAACTTTTCCTTTCTGATTCCCCCTCTCTCCGATCAGCCAGTCAGGGTCCATGCCTGGCACAGTGTACACCGTGATTAACTGGAAAAACAAACAAACAAACTGCAGTTAAGACACCTGTGAAAGAAGCTGCTTTTCCAAAATTTCCACAATTGATCTAGTTAGCCACAAGAGATCACCTTTTAAACCTGAAAACAATTCTATTTCATTCTGAATATGAATTCTCCACTCTTTAAGCAGGTTGAATTGTGCAGCTGCCATCCTTTTCTGACATTCCAATAAGAAACAAATGTAAACACATCAGGCTGTAGTCTCATATTAGAACCACTGATGCGCCCCCTGGCGGCTGATATATTTCACATAAATGCTCTACATACATCCCGAACTGAAACACTCCCTGCCCACCCAATGCAAATACAGTACAGTTCAACACTACAAGATTCATCACTGCATGAGCTTCACACACTACAGAAATAAGCTATTAGTTAAATAGCTTTAGTCAACATATATTAAAAGCTTATTTTAGTTGAGCCCAATTCCAAGCTTAAAATACAGACTCTGCAGTGCATTGACACCGATATCTATATTGAAAGGATTGCAGCCTGGCATCCTACAGTCTCTCGCCAAATGTCTAGCTCAGTTTAATTTGATGTTCCCTGAAGTTTTCATTATCCTCAAGAGCCTCCCACACATCTTGTTATTCAAAGACATGATGTTCTTTTTTCCCCTCAATATTTCCAATTAAGGGCATGAGCAGAATGTAGATTTAAGCCATCAAATACAATTAGACAAACCATTCTTTGCCTGTTTTGCCTCTTATTTATGGTGTTATCGTCCAATGAATTATTCTTTTCAAAGTTGAGAGCTCCATAGTGCTGTCTCCACTGGACTTGTGCTGTATTTTTAGATTGCCCTACTGGAAAAATACAGTTGTGCAAAACACCAGGAAAAGTTGTGCACAAGTTGCATTGCTTAGGACGTTACATGGTACTTTTCTAAAGCCAAAACTAAAATTAAACTGCAGTCAAACTGCCAAGATCTTGCACATCAAGACATAAAGGGAAACGTTCCCACACAAAAGCCACCTGGCAAGTGCCCTTCTCGTTTCATGTTCTTCAAACTCTACATCACTCACCTAACCAGCGCAGGGGCCTGCATCTCCTGCTGTGGAGGAGGAAACGTGTGTGTGGGCAGATTAATGTCACAGAGAGAAAGAGAAGCTGCAATAACACCCCAGAAAAACGGTCAGGAAAAATCGCACTGCTGTTCATTTCAAATTAAGCAGAATAAAGATGGACACAGCCGTCAGGCTGAAGAACAGGAAGTCATTTTCTGGTATGAAGCCTTGTGGGAAACCAAAGACTGCAGATGCCAGAACTGTAGCCCAGGAAGGAACAAAGTGATGGAGCTTCACAGGATAAGGTACCAACAGAGGACAACACGCAGCCCCTGGCTGAACTATCGGGAACCCGGCAGACTAATAAGCTGCACCTCTAAAAACAGAGCAGAAGCTCCTTCTTGACCTGCTCCTGCCTAGCTGAGGTAGCCTTCATATTCCTACTGTCTCTAGAAAAAGATCTAAAAGGAGCCGCTGCTAACATTCGGATTTTTGTTACTTTTGGAACGAGCCCAACGGGGCCTCGCTTCGGGGAAGCGGTTCACTTCATCAAGCGCGAGAAGACGGAAAGGTTCGGGACCCCGAGACATTCAGGCAAGCGCGGGGCGCTGAAAACCCCGGAGGGCACCGACCTCGTCGGCCAGCAGGGAGAGCTCGCTGGTGTCGGCCGCGTCGTAGTCGTACAGGACCTTGGCCTTGCGCGTGCCGGTCGCCGGGGGCTGCACCTCCTCGATCTTCAGCGAGTCGGCCTGCATGGCGCCGGCGGAGGCGCCGCCCGGGGCGGGCGTCAAGGGGAGGGTGGCCGCAGCCGAGGGGGAGGCGCCCGCAGGCGCGGGGGGGGCGTTGGCATTGGGGAACCTGAGGGGGAGAGAGAGACAAGAAGCCTGAGGCCAGCGCACTGGGCAGCCCACTGGGCAGATGTGCTTTAAGGAACTGAAAAGCAGCACACTAAAAAAAAACAGTTATGTTCTACAGCTAGACTTTGAATTTAATCCTGAGCAGTGGTTGAAAAAGAGCTTCTCTGGGTTGAGACTTACACTGCATGCACTAGTCACACATTAAACCTTGAATATGAACAAAGTGTGCACGCAGCCCCTAGATGGCGCACTCAACATACTGTTCCTATGAAGCCGTGCTGATGACACTCCAGATTAATTACACATCAATTAACACATCAAAGCTCGAGACAGATAATAAGACCAGCCGGTTTACACTTCTGCTTTAGATTCCCAATGCAGACAAATCTGAACTTACACTTCTCCATTAGCGCTGGGAGCACAAGGGAAGAGAGAAAGAAGCACTGTTAAAAGACAGGAATTTAGCCAGCACTTAACAGCTCTGTGAGCAGTGGGTGACTGGCTTTCGACACAGTGTGGCGTTCACGCAGAAGAAACAGGAGCAGAGGGCCCTTAAAAAGCCCTTAGAGCTGTATCGCCCTTTTTCTTCTTGGTAGTAGTGCCGCATTTTTCTGCGCAAGCTGGTGTGTGTGAATCGTTGGCCTACTATGAACTCGGACCTGTGTGTTAAATTCCAGTGGGACCTGGGCAAAGCTCGCTCTCTGAAGGAGGGGGATACCTTTCTAACGCGCTGCGCTGTCTGTCTCTATCAGTAAACACCAGACAGACCTCATACATTGAAATTAACATTAAATTGCAGAATCAAGAGCAGCAAGAACGAGCAGTTTAAAACCCTCTCTGGCACACCTGTACATCTCCAGTATTAAATTAGACAGTTCATTCAGAAAGCTTCTAAAAGAAACATGCTAAGAATGGGGCACCAGCATAAAAAAACAGCTGATTTTCCAATAAATCTAATACTCATAATTCACTTCTTTTTGTGTCCTTTAAATCCAAACACACTGTTGTATAGCGACGACAGGACGGGTTCTGAGCAGGTCTGCGCGGGAGGCCAGCAGCACTCACCTCCCCAGCTGCTTCTGCAGGTCCTGCATGTACTGCTGGCACTGGGCGTAGTAGGTGGCCTGTGCTTCTACAAACTCATGCAGGCAACGCAGGTGATGGACCTGGGAGACAAATTTGCACAAAGCTTTGCTCGTGGGAGTCCGTGCATGTTGTCAAAATGGATGCCCTGGCTTCTTACAACAAAGGCAGATTTCAGATGATCCCATGATGAAGATCTCATCCTGGGCGGCTGAGACCCCAAGGTAAATTAACTATTAGCATCGAAACAAGCTAGACAGAACTGCCATTTTAATAATAATTGCTTACATTTATACAGCATGTTTCTGGACACTCCACTCAAAGCGCTTTACAGGTAATGGGGATCCATCACTATACTGGGGCATAAGGACCCACTGCAGGGTGAGCGCCCCCTGCTGGCCTCATTAACACCTCTTCCAGCAGCCGCCTTCGTTTTTCCCAGGAGGTCTGTTGAGTGCGATATTCTGCTTAGATCGACAGACGGGATTGTGGTCAGGGGTGTAAGTCTTTAGCATTTTCACTGGTGCACACTCAAGCACAAACTCCTGTCGGGTGTCCACACACTGCCAACGGATATTGGTAGAGAAATACTTCCTTCTCTTACTTGATCACCACCCACGATGAACACGCCAGCGTCACGCGTGACTTACATGTGTACTGCTGATGCCCTCCAGTAGCAGCCGTGTGACCTCCGCCTGGCGGTCAAACTCCGTCTGGGCGACTCGCAGCTCGTGCTCCGCCTGCAAGACAAGAGGAGTGCAGACCTAGCGGCTGGGCCCCGGAGCGCCAACAACAACAACAACAACAACAACAACACAGGCCCGCGCACTCACACGCCCACACGCGCCAGGATGGCCAGGGAGAAACAGGCTGAGGGACCGCACGGTGAGACACAGGCCTGAATGAAGGCGTTGTATGGAAATGAAACTAACACCTTCACACCGAGCTCTTCCACCTCCTCCAATGCTGGCCAAGCAATCACACATTCTGAGTAAAACCAGTTTAGTACACATTTTTTTCCCCAAAATTAAAGATTACCTTTCCCGTTATCTAATTTAATCACCCTGCTCAGCTTTGTTTGATGCTAGTAACACAAAGTCTTTTGTCATCCTTGAAGATACACACTGCGCTGATGGTCGAGTTTTTCTCAGTAGAGATGACTAAGAAATATATTATCTGACCTTTCTTAGCTAATCCATATTATAGTAATTTAAGCAAACATTAAGGTTTCATTGTCTAGAAATGCAGGTCACACTGCAGAAACATAATTCAATCATTTCAGAATAGTTATATTTTAATGTAAAAAATTAATGCATAAAATCTTTGGTCAAAGTATTTCAACAATACAGGTTTTTTTATTACATCTACTAAAAATTACATTTACTTTAAAACATTAATTGATCAATTTACTTAAAACATTGATTTTAGTATTATAAGCCATAATATCAACAAAGAAAATCAATCAATTGAAATTCTATTACCTAAAATAATTAGCACATAGAAACTGTGTATTTTCAAGCTACAAAATTATCACCACCAAGTATTTCAAACGCATTTTTATATGTTGTTCAGAACTTGACCCTGAACAAATATCTTCTGGAAAACATTAGTGATACATTATTCTTGAAAAACGTGTAACAAAATCTTCTGCTGCCTGATCTTCAACACTCCTAACCGTGAAATATGATTTGATATAAATACCAGGTTAATATCTAGATGATCACTGTATCTAAGCAAGAAATCTATATTTAGATGCTTGCTGCAAGTCTACACTAACGCTTCAAAATATAAGGGTGAAATGCCTAGCAGGCCTACAGTACAGGCTCAAGATTTGTATATATTATTGTATAATATTCTCTTCTAACTCTGGAAATAAAATTCTAACTGCCATCAAATACTGTATAAAAACAATATATAGGCCTTGCAATTACTCCTGGTAGGAAAGATTTTGTGCGACCTCTGCAGGAGAGGCAGAAGCCTTTATGACTCTAAATCATAGCTTAATGGGAGGCTGCTGTGTAAGGCGTCTGAATCCAATAGTAAATGATCAATAGTCAATCGCAGCTGAAGCTGAACTCAGCTCCCTTTAGGTCACAAGTTTAACTGCAATAGTCATGTTCCCTCTAGACATCAGATGTATGAGGGACAAATCACACAATGCTTTTATTGGTCTCTTAAGACTGGAGTTAATTTTAGCTACAATTTGGGTTCTAAAATATTTTCTTGTTCTTTACTCTGCTTCCAAAACCTGCACAAGGAACATTTTCTACTCAACCCTAATAAAATCTGACCTCTACAAATACCTTTCATGTTCCTTCATTCAGCTAGTTGAGAACAGTGTTTATGCGACACAGGGAGATGATATTAGATGCAATACATTCAGCACTGAACAAATCGAATTCAGAACTCTATAGCAAAAGTGCAGAGTCCAAAAGGGCAAAGCAAGCCAATTTGTTTTATTATTGACAGGCTGGCTGCATCAGATCACGGTCTAAGAATTACATTTAAATTAAGCAACTGAGGAAACTATCCTGATTCAGTGCTGTCCCCTTGTGATGGAAAACAAAAGTAATTCCATATTCTCCCTGCACCGTCACCCACTCCCCCTACCCCACCTCACACACATTCACAGTAAGTTATCATGATAATCATCGTCGCCGTGATTATGATGATGCGTCTTAAGATACTCACTTTGTCCACCTCCTCACTCCAGAGCTGCAAAGCCACACAGCAACAAGAGAGGTGATGAGTGTCGGGTTCTGGCAACAGTTCGGTTGTGATGACAGCACAATGGGATACGATTCGGCAGTCTTTCCCAATCCCTAATCCCCAATCCCCGTCTCGATCCCAGGAACCCAGTAATGACCTGGGCCCGCAAAAAGGTGCAAGGCACCACCTTACTTGGGGTTGTAATTGGTGCTTAGGGGGCACCCAGTTCCTAGAACCAATTGAAATGCTGGGACAGAAGAGAGCCACGGAGAACAGTGCAGGCTTTGAAATAAAACTGATGGTGATGTCTGGCAGGCAGATTCCTGGGGCTGGAGTTGGGAAACGCTGCCTCACAACAAGAAGAGCTGACACGCAGCTGAGTCTCTCTCTACAGAACCGCCAGCTTCTTGTGCTTCGTCACTGTACAGCGTTAGGTGGGAAAGTACTGTCGGGCACGACGCTCCGCACAGTTCACTGAAATGCTGGGTATTTGCAGACTAGGGACACTCTGCAGACAGAGCAGGAGGTTTTGATCCTGGATTCTGTACACAGATATCTGCCCTCCTCTGTGAATCCATAAAAGACTGCGTCCTTCCCCGCGTAACTCAATCTTCAGAAGAGCAAATGATTAGAATCAAAGATATACAGAAGAAACAGGCCTACAGCATTGCGGCCTACAGTTTACCAGAGTTACGAAACAACAAAATGTCGAGTTTCACAGTACCAAAAACAAAAATAAACTAAAATATTTTGGAGGGTGTTAATACATATCTAAGATGTTTTCAAATTTACCTCTGAGGCCATAAATCAAGGAATAATGCCAGAAACTAAAACGGACAATGATTTTTCAAGAGTATGTTATATTTTTATAGCAAATCACGGGGAAAGTACAGTCATTCTAACCCTGTTTCATTTGGTCTCATTTTTAAAATACTTTCTTCCAGCAGGACGATCACAGCAAATATCAGCATTTCAGCTCTCTGTATGCAGTCTACTGCTAATGCATTCTGAACACTGATCAAAACCTATTGTTAAACAGGAAGAAATGACATGGCTTCTTTCTCTGACGTTACCCAGGAGCATGTTCAGATATTCCTGCAGCACAAGGTTTTTTTCAGAATCAGCCGCAGAGTTTGGGAGAGAGACTCGGGCCGGTAGAACACCAAGCTGACTCACGCACATGCGCAGAGGGAAAACATGAGCAGAAGAGAAAAACACACTGATGCTCTTGTACAGTGTCTCAGATAAAACACCTGACATGGGTCCCAGCTGCCTGTGTGCTGCAATGCTTCCTAAGGTCACACCTCATCAGACAAAGGTCTGTGTCACAGATGGCTTACAAGCAGGACATCGCTGACATAATGTGAATGTTTCATTCTGCCATCTTCACCATGTTTTCCGCTCAAGGATCAAACAGCAGGATGTTGCAAAATAGTGTGGTGCTTCACCACGCGTTGCTTCAGCTGATAGAGGAGGACGCCTGTACGTTTGGTGCTTGTTGTCCACACTGGGACATATTTCCCAACTTGCAAGTTGCACCTTCAATGTGCTTCCCCTGAGCGCACCCTCATGTGGCTCCCACTGGTCTGGGGGAGCGCGCTTCACCGAGGGCGAGAGTGAGGTCAGGACAGACCGCCTGCTGAGCAAGCGCTGCTCAGCACGGCCACACTGTCGCCAGAACGACAGGGGCTTAACCGGCACTTTTGGAGAAGCAATGGTTTTTACTGCCCCACTACTGCTGCAGTTCTCCAAAAATCATTTCATTTTCAGGTTTGCCAGAGGGATTTGCTCCCGTCACAAGAGTATTTAACATCGTGAACCGAGCGTCAGAGGAACATGTCTGAATACATTCGGCTGTACAGGGCCGTTAGGTGGTTTTTTTTTTAAACAGTAACTCAATCGTTTTTTTCAGAGGGGTATAATTTTTGCTTCCTTGTTCTGGCTGCCCCATCCACAGCATTTGGAGAGACGATGGATGGGAAATAATGGAACAAAGAAACACCTTTTTAAAAAACTGACAAGGTCATTTCAAAGAAGGACGGCACTCTGTCAAGCTGAGAGAGACCAGAGCGCTGTGACTGGCCGTGAAGGATCAGCTGACTTCTCAAAAACAGCTCTGCAGCAGGACATGATGGCTACAGGCTCTTTAGGATCTTTTCAAGGGAAACTTTCTTTTGTTTTCCAGAGAAAAAGCCCACAACCACTGTAATAAGATCATGAGGAATGACTTGTAGTATGGCATCAGGACCATCCTGAAATACAATTTGTGTTGGCTGTAACTCTCATAATCTAGTATAAGATTAAAGGAACTGTCCTTGTCCTTCAACTAATGGGACTGCATGTCGGTGCTGCACAGCAGATGAAAAGACTACTTACATGAATTTGGTTCACATTCAAGACAGGACTTCACACCACACATCATGAGCTCATTCCAAACGTGAAAGTGGACTAAGATCAGGACCAAGAAGAAATGTGCTGTGATGTAGTTTCTTTAGATTCAAATGATTAATTTAACACGACACCCCCTGCAACCTCAAAGTATCTCATTATAAAATGAGAGGGGAAATAGGGAACGTGGAAGAACTTGATTCCGCAGTTTACAGAAAAAAAGTCTGCTGCTTATTAGTCTTGACAGCTCTCCTCCTAATGGTGTAAAACCTGAAATATTAATGGATGAAACATGAGAGTGTACAGACTGTTAGCAGAAGGGTCCTATTTCATGCTTGCATTACAAATATGACAATTCTGCAAATGTCACCAGCAGTGTTTAGCCTGTTTCTTTGGGCTATTTTATACTTCATCTCTGCAATCAGCTTTTGGAGCAGAATTTGTTTGAAGTCTTTGGGTAATTCACGTGTTTCGTGGTCAAAGAAAAGTATTAGGGAGTGCAGCTACAGAAATCCCGTGATAAATAATTCAGTTTGGGCTTGTATAAGTCCTACTAGGAACCTTATGAAAGGGACACGTGTGCTAAACTGATCAGTTGTATATTGATGTTCCAGGTTTAGAAATATTATGGCCAATATAAAGATTTCCTGCCATGCCATTTTTGTGGATAATGAAAGATATTGAACTTTATAATTACAACACAGGTGGAAAAAGGCATTCTTAGCCTGTCCTGTTAAATATTACACTACAATATGTTACATATTCAGAAACATCCATGTTTTTCCATTCAGCTGTATTCAGTGTAGGGAAGGAGATTTTAGTTTATGGAAGTGTCTACATAAGGAAATGGAAATGTCAGAAATATATGTAAATCATAGAAAAAGGCTACAAAGAACACAAACTGATACAATTATCGCAACATATCTGAATTCAACTAAACATGCTCTCTGCCCTTAAATCTGAGACACTTGTAAAAAGAACATCAGAAAGAAATAAGAACAGGTTACAAAAAAGTATTTGAGTGATATGATATTTTAAGCAAATGCAACCTTTAACCAACATTTAAAGTCTGTCCTGTACAAAACACACCTTACAGGCTCTTAGAGAGAAACAAGCGACATGGATTTTAAGGAATACTAAATACAAGAGCACATACTTCATCTCAGTAATTCATGCAAAGTTTGAGTATAGAGTATAAGTACAGAGTAGGTGTTTCTGAGTGTGAAAATCTTTCTGCTGAGGAGACAACTGCTATTAAGAAACCCAGCCATTTTCTATCTGCTTCTTCCAACTCAAGGTCACGGGGAAGCTGGAGTCTGTCCCAGCAAAGCAGGACACCCTGGACAGGACACTAGTCCACTGCAGGGCAGATGGATACATGCACACACAACTGGGACAATTGTCCCAGAGGCCAATTGACCTACCAGCAGATTTCTGGACTGTGGGAACCCACACAAACACTGGGAGAACATAAAAACTCCATGCAGGTGGCACCCCAAGACTATTAGGAGACAAAAGCTTGAATTTCATTTTTTTTCCTATACAATTGCTTATGTGGTACAGTTTTACATTCAAATCTGAGATGTGCCGTGATATTTTCAAACTAAAATACTTGATTTGAAATGAAATGCCCCATTTATCTATTTTTGTATTGTGCAGCACTAAGGGATAAGCTTATTAATATTCATCATCACAACAAAAGCTTTGTATCTGCTTTACTATAATGGATAACTGCTACCTATTTATTAGAAACAGCGAACAAAAGGAAACTAAGATGCCAAACCGAATGCCTACCAGTCTCTCTCTTTTAATGTCAGAAAATTTTAAAAAGACTTACTATAGTCATCTTTTCAGATATCAAACTCTAAAACTCCTTTGCAGTTTTAAATCCTTTTTTGCAATGAAAAAAACAAAGCTTTTTTATATGCATAAATCGAAAGCTCAGTATTAGACTGAGTAGAATCCAGAATGAATATTCCCCTTTGCTTACAGAAATGAGCACTTATACACTGCACACAGTGTTACAACACCCACCACAAGACAAATTCATGGACAGAGGACATATTAAACAATACAATATCAGAAGCTGGCAGATGGGGAAAGAAAAAAGGCCTCAAAAACCATTTTAAATGTTGGCAAAATGTTGTGGTTTTTCAAAATCAAATAACAAGCCAATTGTTTGCACTCAAAGATAAGGCGTAGAGAAAGGAAGGTCTGAATCATTGTTGCAGAATCGGATTTAAGGATTCGTAAAAGGGGCTTGGAAAAACTACAGGGCAACGCACACAAAAAGCAAAGAAGGGAATTCCAAACAGCATTGCGTTAAAAGGTTCAACGTCCTTAAATAATCCGATCAGAATGAGCAGCAGGCTGGAGAGCGAATTGCCGATCAGCAGCCAGCGCTGTAGCGCCGCCGAAAGGAATATTGCCATTGGTTCTCCATTGTATTGTCTCAATCAGTGTGCAAGCAAAGGAGAATCTCGCAGCAAAGCCGGACTTCACACGCCGATCTAACTGCAAGGTGAGAGCAATGAGAGACGGGTGTGGTGTCGCTCTGGGCAGCCGGCTGCTTGTTTCAGTCTTCAAGCAGCCAGCTGCTCTAGGCCATGTGCTGCTCCAGGAGCTTCCTCAGTGGAAGGCCAAAGACTGCACATGAGACCTCATTCAGCCTTTTCAACATTTCTACAGAGCATAGCCTGCTGAGCAACAGTTGTGAACATCTGTAGCCCTTGCAGTTACATAATAAATGAAAATCTGGGTGGATCTGAGGATACTTTCTGGAGGAACAGACATCTGAGCTCAATTCCTGCATAACACACAAAATGTCGCAAGTATTAGGTTCTTTAGTCAACCGCCTGTCACCCTCTTGTAAAGAAAAACCCAGAGCCACTGGTCACAAATGACAGGACGCTTCAGACAGAGACAAGCCCTCCCTCTCTTGCGAAATGTTGAAACTGCATCATGACTCACAGCAGGCGAAAGGCTGTGGATGTTTTGGAGGAGTAAACTGGCGTCTGTGTAAAAGTATCTGTGTGTGTGGGAGTGTTTGTGTGTGTGTTCTACCACCCCAGCTTAAACACTCTACTGCACCACAGACAAGACAGTCTGAAACGGAAACTCAGAATTGCTCTTCTTTAAAAAAAAAAGGTAGACAGGGCAATTCTGAAACAGTCCTCTGATCACTGGAGGCTAGGACATTCCAAGGAAGAGTTCCTTTTTAAAAGTACAATTAATGCACAAACGGAGTGATTATGTCTTTCCAGGGGAGTAAGATGACTTTGATAGCAATGCTCATCCCAGATTTCTCATCTTGCTTAGAAAGCTCAGCAGTCTGCGTCAAGGAATGAGAATCGAGCGCAGGGGAAAATTTAAGTGGGGCTGGTATCGTGTCCAAAGGCATGTGTTCAGAAGGTATGAGGTGCTGCCGAGAGCAAGCAGGTGCGAGATGTGTGATCGCGTCGGTAGGAGCGGATGGGCGAGTGTGTGCATTTCGTGGACGCCTTACCGCAGATGCGCTGGCAGACAGAACGTAATTACGAGGCCTAGTCTCCTGAAAATCGGGCATGGCCTACAGGCAGGAACAGAGTTTACACACAAGTCATGCAAAAACACAAACACTGTTCAGAAACGGGTCAATGAAATCTTTTCAGCTGTGGAACGGCTTCTGATTGCCCCCAGTGCACAGGCTTCACTGGAGTGAGCTGAGGAGGGGACAGCACGACCTTCAGCCTTTGACCTTTGACCTCTAAACGTATCCTCACTGGGTCAGGGGGACGTGAACATGGAAGCAGCTCTTAATACTGTACCTTGACAACCATGGGCACCACAGAACACTGATGAGAAACTATACCGTTACCCACCTCACATTAGCAGTTGAGCTGGTAACTAGTAACGTATGTAGACTCGACTGTAATCATTTCGGCCTAAGTCCTAACCCATTGTCAGTATATTTAAGAAAAAAAAATTAAAGTGTGGTTTGGATTTACGACTTTATGTGTTGCACAATCACATAACCTGAGGCTTAAGCTAAAACAGTTTAGGACGATTATACATTGAATGCATCACCTAGAAAATGAAATTCATTTCACATGGGGTTTTTGCATTTTTAACATGGGGTGAACAGAGGCTATCCTGAGGTATCTAACAGAGCTCAGGATGAGTACAATTACTGTTATCCAGGCTGGAATGTAACGATTCTAAACTACATTGACTACAATTACTTTCAGTGCAGATAAATTTGATTGCAAGTCGATCATTTCATACTGTTACAAAAATCATGCAAGAGGCATTTCCCTCTTTATAAATGTGTGATTTTCCTGACGTTGTGACTGTCACAATGGAGATCTTGTCATTCCAATTTTAGAATACAGATCTCAACCTTGATGGTCTTTGTCGGTCTCCTACTGTGACAATTAACGGGTGACCTTCATCAAACAGTTTATGACGTTTATGAACTGTTTTTCAAAGAACAATGAAAGTACAAGTCTGAATGGAACAGGACCCTCATTTATTGAGGAATACCTTATTTCTATATTTTAGCACTACCACCTTGTACATTAAAACAAAATCACAGCTACTACTCAAATCGATCATCCCCATCTCCTACCAGTATTTAGACAAGTCCTATTATTAAGCACGCGCAAGCATTAAGTGCATGCTGTGAGCTTTTCCAAAGCAATTAAACTGAAACAAGATATCCCTTTAATCGACACCAGAGGGTGATGTTCCAATCAGCCAGGTCCTACATTACATTATGCTGTTGTCCGGGGTACCAAAATAAATTCAGAATTATTATTTTCATTTTTTCCAATGGCTTTCATTTCCTTATTGGCGCAATATTTTTTCGCAACACAGTCAGCGAGGTTGGACATGCACTGGGGCAGCTGAAAAACTAAATTCTATAATGGCGCACAGTAATTCTGATGTTAAGGCAATGTGTCCTTTCGTTATTAAAAAACCGGCGCATCTTTTAAGTGATCCAATAGAGAGTTTCTATTTGGAAAGATTCAGTATAGCTAATTGTTTGAAATGCGCACACAATCTCTCCACGCAATTACCCATGAAGACCAGCCTATTTTGCCCCCTGTTTTAACATGACCTTGATAGACAACATAATGTAACACATGACCCATCTGTCATCAACCACAAATGCATGAGGGCTACAGGGTTCACTTTTAATGCTTTGCTTTGGGTTAAGCTAGTTTTGAGTGCTTTATTAAAAAAAAATAGAAATCATTTTACCCCTGCGTTTTAGGCAGCACTCACCATGCATGTTTTAAAGGTCAGGTTTAACTGTAATCCAAACAGGACAGCTCACAATGACTCAAAAGGATGAGTAAACTCACAGCACTTTTGTACTAGGTAATCCCACTGCCCTGATGCAGTGGCTGAGAGTTTGGGTCTGGCTTCACTGCAGCCTCTAGACTAAAGGAAGTAGAGCTGGATTAGGAACAAGTCAGATATTTAAACGTGACCTTTAAAATGACAAGAAAAACACTGGATGCTAGATGTCACAGACTCTTCATAAACCAGATGTGCCTGTTTTGCTGGTATGTGATCTATGATTTTATACAACACCAGACTGGACAGGTATGGTGGAGCAAAATAGCATTTTCTGTTACTCTCAGAGAATTGCAGAATTGTAAAAGAGCCCCCTGGTCTACCTCTTAGTCACCTGTTGCCAATTGAAATCACACTACATACACAACACTACATCAAGATCTAATTAAAAGCTCTTCTGTAGTGGAGTACAAACTGAAATTAATAGCTGTCAGGCATTAATAACACATTCATGTGCTGTTATTTTGACCAGCAGGCGTGACTCAAAGGATAAACAGTCTTTCCTTCACCTTCCTGCTCCACTATACCTTATGATGAAAGTTTTGCTGCAAACATTTAATTCTAAAATGAATGATTCATATTTTCAAGCACCCTTTTTTAGCATCAAATGCAATCTTAATAGGAACTGTCAAAACAAAGATTAAGCTAGGAACAATTCAGTTTTGGGGATGGTGATTGAATTGAAAAGGAAGGGAATGAATCTGGCTTCAGACAAGAACAAGGGGAGAATTCTGGAGCTAGGTCTTTCAAAAAAAGGTGAAAATATGAACACAGCAACACAATGCACACAGCAATACTCACTTCTCCCTCACACTGTGCAAATTACAACAGAAAAACATGTTAGTACAGAATCAGTATGGTGCTCTGGTTCAGATGAAGACTAATGAAACAACTGAGAAAGACGATGGACTTGGGAGGCAAGATCTGTGTTGACAGTAGTCCAATTCCATTAATACAGACGAGCCTCTTTTCTGTAAACCAGGGTTTACCAAACCTGGTGCTCATGACTTTAGTGTCGGATTTTTTTCCCACGTGAACCCTCAGACTCCTCATTGCACTTATAAATCCAGTTACTCCGAAGTTTTATTATTTTCTTTTTTTTTCCCCCCATTATTTGTAGGTCTCAAGTTAACATATATATGTTAATACTAACTCAACAGAACTGAAAACAAAGAATTCAAAGAATAAAAACTTGTGTTTTTCCATATACTGTTCTATTGTGGTCTCATTCTTTCAAAAAAGTTGAAGGTTTGTTATTTATGGTAGCTCTTTTTAAAGTCCCATATACAGCTCAACCCTCCGACCACCGTCAGAATCGTACTGGATTCAAGTATAGGCTTTCTTCCACTGAACCCCAATGGAGAATAATGTCTCTGTGAGGCTCAGGGTCCCTTTGGTTGTGGCATATTAAAGTATTAAAGACAAGCCATGCTGAAGAAACAGTTAGTTCCAACAAAAAAGTAAAAGGTTACATTCTATCTGCTGCTATAATTCGGGGCTATTTGTGCCAACATTTTCAACATTTTCAGACTGACTTGCATCAACCAAAAAGCTGGACATTTGCCCCATTAGAAAGCTAGTCAGCTAGCAAGCTGGTGAACAAAAAAAAAACAGCTACACCGTCACAATACTGGCAAGGTGTGGCATTGTCAGACTGCAAGCTCAGTTTCTGCTGAAGAAGACAAGGCAGTATTAACTGAAGCCTCACCATATCCTTTTCCAGATTTACCTGTAACACACTACCCACCTGAACTACACACTTTATCTGCAGATCCTCTGATCTCTCTCTCTCTCGCATACTGTAAACCCTTATCACCTGCAGAGCCCTTCTCAACACTACACTACGCCTAAATAACACTGTTGGACTACGACTGCAGCCAATAAGGTGCGAGATTAAAAATACATCTTAATAGCAAGCATACAGTATGGCAGGTATTAAAAATACATCTTAATAGCAAGCATACAGTATGGCAGGTCAGAGATTGAGATTTTTAATCTTGCCTTACTGTATGCTTGCTATTAAGATGTATTTTTAATACCTGCCATACTGTATGCTTGCTATTAAGATGTATTTTTAATCTCGCACTTTACTGGCTGCAGTCGTAGTGCAGATTATCTTGGTTGTTAAGCCTGCTGCATTAGCTTCATGCTGGAGCCTTCGGTGCCTTTGAGGGCACTCAGTATAGGGAATTGTTCAATTACGCTGCACTATCACTTAATAAGGTTCCATAAAATACAATTCGACTGTTAAAGTATCATCATTTTTGAATTAGTCAGATAAATAACCGATTTAAAATATATAAAGCCTGGTTTAAAGTGCACAGCCTCCTAAAAAAAAACAAAAAAAAACAAATCAATGCTTGTAATTTTCTGTATTATCAAATGGTTGTGTATCCCCGTCTGTGAGAACAGAATTTTCCACTTTATTCCATTTAATGCGTCTAGATATAATCGCTTGCGTTTCCAGCCTGAAAGTGTTAACGGAGCAGTTTTTAAGCTATTTCAAGTCTGTCTTGTTGTGTGCTTTCCGAAGCAGCACGCATGTCTTTGTGCTTCTCTGTTGCTCCCTCAACTCAATAGTTACTATGATATTGAAAGTTCCATAAACAAAAACACTAATGTGAAGAAATTACTCCGGGGACATTAAACCAGTGATGCAGTTTCAAGTAAAGTCCTGCTCTGGGCATCTGTAGGAGAGTTTTAGGGATTAATCAAAAACAAATCCCACAGCCCTAATCAAACACTACAATATAACCTACTGTCACAAATAGCACAGACTGGAGACATCATCCCGAGACATGTTAGCCTGGGACCATGAAGAGGCATAGTAGGTAGGGCAGGTAGCCTGCTAAGGTAGGAAGGAAAGGGGGAGGTGTTTTGCCAGCAAACATTACTGCAAAGTGCAAAGTGAGCGCGAGAAAAAAAGATCTACTGTATAGGAACTTAATCAGCTGTTTAGTGAAACCTTAGCTAGAAGACATTACAATCCAAAGTGAGTCACAGCTCCAGTGTACATTTTTCCATCTTGCAATCCCCAACAGGGACTCCTCGCATGCACTTGCAGGACCTACTTCGCTTTTACTGATCTCTCAGCTAGCGTGGCGTCTCAGCTGAAAGAGCAACAGAGAACCCACTGGAAGGCAGTGGAACGACTGTCAAAGCTTTCCAGTCCAGCCTGAAACCCTCTCCCTTCCTGAAAGCAGCCGGGGGGGACAGAAGGTGCAGATCTGCTGACAATGTAGCTATTGAGACGTTAAGCGAGATTAATTTTCTTTTGTCTATTTTAACATGGGATCTGGAAAACGAACCCGATTGAGAAAGTGAAGCACCCTGTTCTGCATGGAGACAGAAGGCTTTGAATGTCATCCCTGGAGTAGGATGTGCAAGGAGCATGAAATGGAAGAGCAGGGAAACGTGGGAATTCACGTCCGCTGTGAGAAGGGTAGAAGGACAGAGCGTGGGCTCACCGCCACTTTGGCCTCTGCTGCCTTGGCTTTCTTTAGCCGGGCTTTGCAGGCATCCAGATCCAGCCTGCGGTTCTGAAGGACACGTCTCTCCTTCTGCAGGAGAGAAAAAGGACAGGAACAGGGGAATACCAGGGGATTGGCTTTGTTACTCGGATTCAGACCAAAAACAAAAAAAGAAAACACAGAAAACTGAATTATTTTTAAACTTGGGTAAAAGTGCTGGCTAGCAAACTGCTCTGCTCTGCTCTTTCTGCATCTGATGGACAGGCTGCCACCATCGCAGTTCTGCTCTCAAACGCAGCCCGTCTGCGACGGTGGTGCGTCAGGCCGAGCGCCGGTCCTGTGGCTTTCCTCCGAGCAACGCAGCAATACAGAACAAGAAACCGATACATTTGCTTTGCATTTTTCTGGTTGCCATTTACTATTTTAATCAAATAAAACAATGCACTGAGGAGGCTAGTATATCCAAACCTCAAATAAGACAATCCAGTCCACATTAGGAAGCTTGTCTTATACGAACCGAATGTTAATCCCTTTGGTTAGCAGTTGGATCAGAAAACTAAAGCAATTTTGTCCAGGACATTGCTTTTTTTTTTTTTTTTTTTTTTTTTTATGCGGATAGAAGGCTTAATATTTTTGTCCGTTTTCCATGAACAGGCTGCAACGAGACACGACAGCCATGGGGGGCTCCCTGGATGTGCGGATCTGCAGGACCAGCAGCTGCACAAGCAACATTGGGGTCACGCGCCCACACTCACAGAAATGGTCCTCCAGTCCCCCTCCAGGAAGTTCCTGAGTGGGGTGAGGAAGCTGATGGAGGTCGCCTGCATGAACTCGCGCTCCGCACCGCCCAGGCGCCGCTGGCTCTCCCCCACCTTGATCAGGGTGCTTCCTGCAAGAGAGCAACGAGCAAAGAGGCCGCTCACTCAGCCCGCCAACGATGGGCCTTCATGATGGGCCTTCAAGGCCTGGCAGCCCAGTGCAAAGACAAAATACAGCAACCACTCAAGGCACACAAATCGATCAACGTATAGCTGAACACCAGAACCCAGAGGGCCGGTGTGCCTGCAGGTGTTGAAGGGACTCTGTAAAAGCAGCAGCTCCTGAAGAGCAGGGAGAAGCTCTTCAGTTGACGGTTTAGCCCGTTAGCAGCAGAGCTGGAATGAACACCTGCAGGATCAGGACTGGACCCCCCTGCACAAACGATTCGGTTACAGACAGCTTTGCCAACACTGGGTCACGCAGTCACCACTTGCGAAACGAGGGAAAAGGGAAACATTTTATGCATGTCAGACGCTCACACAATCTGCAGGGAGACACTTTAAATCCCGCCTCTCCCTGGTGGGATAAAGGCATTATTAATCCATTCTGCTCAACTGCGAGATCGGGGAATGTACAGCCTCTGGAATTAATCATGTTACATCTACACATCAAATTAAAAAATAAACAAACAAGAGTCGTGCTAATGCAAAGCAGACATTTCATGCCACGTCTGTTAAATTATACAGTATATCCTCCAGCCAGGGCTCATCAGCTTCCCAGTATATGAGTTAGGGGCTCACTTTTATATACATTACATCCCAGTATAAGAGTTTCTACAACGTCTTGACTAGAGCACAAGTAATTCATCAGGTTTCTTCCCACATTTGGGCTGCGCTGATAAATAATTCAAGAACAATCTAAGCTTCCTTTAAAAACAAATTCAGGAATACCACAAGCACCTGGGGACCGGTGAGCTAAGTGAAGTCATTCCCCTTTTAAAGTGGAACTGCAAGGCTATTTTTTTATTTCAGAGTGAGAAAGAATCCGAATTGATGAGGGCATTTCAAACCACAATGAAAGTAAAATGTACACAGTAACTTATAAAACCTCCAATTTATATCACAAAACAGACTCAATTTCCAAGTGCATGCAACACCTTGTTCCAGGGGGAAACTGGAGCACCTAGAGGTCACACACCCAAACACGGGGAGAACAGACAAACTCCTGGGCCAGAATCGAACCCAGGGCCCTAATGTCCCACCCACACAGGATCCATCACCACTGACAGGAAGAGTCTCTTTGAGACAAGACTCTTCAGCTACTTTCAAGACAAAAAGAGAACAAGCAACGCTAACAAAAGGCCATTCAGTCATTCACATTGGATTGCTGGTGGCTTATGAAGAAGATCTCATCCAGCTCTTCCCCATGACCCCAGATTTTCAAAAAACAGGGCCATTGTTTTTTGAAAATGAACAAAGGTCAGACATGTGGCTGTCATGAGGCTATTTCTAGCGTATCATAATAATAAAAAACCCTGTTTTTTCCTGCCTTCAATAAGATCGATTCCTGCAGGCTGCACAACTCTGGCTTTAACTACCAGAATGTTCACAGCGCGCTGCAATCAATTATTTACAACTTGAGCAGCAAAGTGGAACGGTGATGTAATGTCTTTCCCCAGCCTGCCCAGCACTTACTATACAGTCATGAAGGATAATGTCATTGAAAAACAGGCATACCTAGAACAGCACTGTACCGGGCAAGGAACAAGGAGGCTCTTGTGAGAGTAATGCTTCCGAGACTGAAGAGAAGGACGTATAAATCACACACCACAAGCGCTACAAATAATCATGAGCATTCCCATCACATGAGAATTTATTTGATTAAATTCAATTTCTCGTTCTTAGGCTGATCCCCAGCTCCAGAGCAATCTACTCTATTAGCTAATTATCTTCAGGACTATTGCGAAAGGAGCTGTTCAAGCGCCAGCCTGCGTGCCTCACTCTCCCCTGAAAGGCATTCCGCGCCTCAGGGGGGAACGGCCGGGATGAGGGATGGATTCCTCTGGATAACGGGATCGAACCGCTGCTGTGCCACTCGCCCAGGGCGGGCAAAACAGGGACCCCAAAACATGCCTGAGTGGGACTAAGGTCCGACGAAGGTTTTCTAACGGAGGCCTTACTGTTCCATTATACAAGCTTACATAATCATTCTTGATTTAAATTCTGCGCTTTTGGCTTTGAAGCCTAAGATTTTGCTGGCATTTATTATTTTTTCATGATTAATTCCCCACAATTTCTAGAAGATGGAAATGATGTGTAAACATACAGTACAACCCTTTTTAAAAAGTCTCTTTTATAAATAGCTTCTTCTAGCTCCGTGTATCCCTTTATGCATCTGTAGTTAGGTTTTGGTACCTGCATGCAAAACCCTACACTTGTCAACATTAAACATCTGGCTGGTGCTTGCAGTCTTGAATCTTACCTACTTTTTTTTTTAATTTTATGTGCCGCGGTGTTTTCTAATCCTACTAATGTAGTGCTTTCACCTAGAAACAGTACCGGTAAACAAGATACAGCAAACCAGGTAGAGCAGTGGTCCCAGTATAGCTGCCTGTGGGAACTCCACAAACTACGTCACCTCCAGTCTGAGCATCCCCCATCATTATTTATTATGGCCATTATATACAGTATTAACCACCTCTCAACCCAAACACCCTGCATCACATGAAAAAAGAGTGACCAACGAATGAACTCAGTTTTCTGTAGACATCTCTATCGCACAACACAACGATGGCCAAGATGAACCAAAGGTTACACAAAGAACCCTGCTGTTCTTCCGTGCCAGTAGATCACAGCACACAACAGCACGACAATGGTGAGAAGGGGGTGAAGGTCAGAGTTTAGTACCGAATAAACAGGGATGTGACTAAAGAAGTGGTTTATTAATCACACACACTGAGTTGTCCTGCTACATACCTCAAGTGCGAGGGGTAATCATTTTAACAGCCCAGCTAGTAACAGGTCAAATAACTCTGCTTCTTAGGGAACGTGTGCTGAGAATATTTCAGTCATGACAAGCCATATATACACACTAATAAATGCTCTTGCTTTGCATTGCATCTTGCCTAAGCAGTTACTGCAATTTAGAGTGTAGAAAAAAAAACTCTTTCCTGGTTAATTAAATTAATTTGAAATGCTGAAAACCAAAGCATCCTTCGGTCGTGACTTTCAATACAACTAGGTTTGAGCCACAAGGATCCCCGGTTTTTTAGCATCCCAAATCTAAATTATTAACAGAGAAACAAGAGCCAAAGCCGAAGCCCAGAGACAAGGCCTAACAAAAAAGCAGTCTCCGAAGATGGATGCCTCCCCAAAGTAACTCCACTCTCCACAGAAGACAAAGCTTGGACCGAAACACAGTGAGCTGCTGAGCAACAAATGAACAAAGGAAACACGGTGTCTGCAGGCAATGTTTTTCTGGAAATAAAACAAAGAACAAAAACATTCTGCTGTTAGTAAAACCTATTTCCCCAATACAAACCACACCATCTGTTTATTGTGCGTATAATCAAATACACTTCCTAGAAATACTCTTCTCTGATAAGGGATAAGAACACACGGAGGAATGGGCAGAGCCCAATTAATAATGCTATTGTGGGTGTTGATGGAATTCTCCACTTTTAAAAGGAGAAAGGAACACAATTTAATGGGCTAGGAGGATAGCAACCTCCTGTGACATATAAAGCCCTTTAACCTTTCTCTAACCACTAGACAAGCCTTCCTTTTCCATAAAGGTGAAGAAGGCCTTCAAAACAGCTGTTAAAAATCGCTAGGCTGTGCCGTCTCCCTTAGCGAGAGCCTTTATTAGGACAAGTGCCCATCCAGACATTGTTGGAAGGAGTGGAGTGGATCTCTGTGCCTGCCACCATTCATTAAAAAGCACTTCAAATATTGAAAGCCCACTTATTCCTGTAGATTTCATCTGTCATTTGAGAAATGTTTCCTAGGGAAAAATCATTTTAAAAAAGGTGGTCACCAGTAAAAGCTGATTTAAATTGCACTCAAGGTTCTGTAGGATTGCGATTAAGAGAGAAGAAAAAAAGGCTAGAAATAAAAAAAAATGAAATGTGATTCATTTCATTAAGCCTAAGACAAAAACCGAGACTGAAACTAATGATAACCAAAGGGCAAAGACAAATTCATTTCACTTTCCTGTGAGAAGCTGCCATCAGGTCACAAGCCTGGAATGAGGTATTAATGACCGATTTAAAACAAGCCTTCGTCTGCGGCGTGACTCTTTAAGCAACTGTAAAAAATCCACAGTGAGAAGTGTGAAGTTCTGCGCTGTTGTCTGTGGTCTTCACACTCCTGCTGGAAGCCCAGTGGCTGAACTAGACAACTGGCACCACCTTCCAACACTTTCCCCACGCCCACCTGTACGGACAGCATCTACAGACTCATTCGTGCTTTCATTAGTTCTGCCATCTTGCAGTATTTTTCCTATTGTATAAATTATAGTTGATTTGCAAAGTTCTTTGTCATACCACCCTGCACTAAGTACAGTATATAACTCTAAAGCATTTAGTCTATTACAGCCCAGTGATCGTTCTGAAGGAGCATCACCTTGGACAAAGATGCTGATTAAATGAATAACAAGAGACAAGTACAGGGAACTGAACACACCACGTCCTTCACAGATGATTTCTGTCAATCAGAACAGCTCAGGTTTGTACGAATGGCTGAACTCGCACTGCAGCCTCAGAAAAATCCTTCCTTATCTTGGTCATCACATGTTAATCCTGACTTCAGACATCTTCAGTTGAACACAAGATGAAACAAGAATTGGGCATTTTAGCAAAATAACACCACAAAGTGCCTCTCTCGCCACCTCTGTCACTGCCTAGGCTGTGTGACGCAGTGGCTGCTGCTGCTCACAGGAGTCCTGCTGAGAGCTGCAGTGTGTGGGAGAGGCACTGTGCTTGCTTGTCATAAACAGCCTGACAGCCTGCCCGCTTCCACACAGCGCAGGGAGAACCGGTTGGCACAGAAATAAAACGGCTAAGGTTTCAGGATTACCAAGATCTGTAACTGATGTTTTAATGGAGGCACCACCGTTCATATCTTGTTAAAGTGTCTTGCCTCAGCTCAAAGTGGTTTTAATTGATTTTGCCATGACAAAACCTCCTTTTACAGACAAGAGTTTGAAAATGTCTGCGATACTTTAGCACTGCTAAATAGCAGAAGACTACGTGTTGTCCATGTTGGCACCTGTGCATCCAGCCACCTGAAACCACATCGTCTTCAGAGCACCAAGTGGGGAAGCACATTTGGACGGTAGATCAACATGAGAACAAACAGGATCATAACCAACAGGCCACGTCATCTATGGGGATGGGGGTGGAGAGGTTAGCGTTGCTGCCTTGCACTGGGTTCGATTCCTGGGCTGCTGTCTGTGTGGACTTTTAATGTTCTCCCCGTGCTCACATGGGTTTCCACCACGTGCTCTGGATTCCTCCCACAGTCCAAGTACATTCTGGTACATTTGGCTTTGGAAAAATTGGCCCCGGTGTGAGTGTGTGTGTGTGATGGACTGGTGGTACCCTGCCTTGCACCCGTGGCTTGCTGGGATGGGACAGGCTCCGGCTCGCCTGCGACCCCCAACTGGATGAAGCAGCTAGAGAACGGAAGGGCAGAGGGATGGATGGAATTCAACACAAGTGGTTTCGGCTTTAGTAGATTGATTTTTCTCTCCCCTAAAAGTTCCATCACCCTCAGGGGAAAAAAAGGAGACAGCTTTTGCAAACAACTCGGTTGAAGAGACCAGAGCACATGGGCTATCGATTCTCTAGAGCCGCCTTTCCGCTCTCTGCTTTTGTGAGGGAAAAAAAGACATTGATTTCCTGGTATGATGGATGGAGGAGAGGCAGTAGGGTCAAGAGTGGGAAAAACAGCTCTGAGCCTCGTCAAACCCCCACTGAAGAGGGGGGACTCCTGCCAGGGCCCGACGGCCTCGGCACCGCCCGTCTAAAAATCAGGCAAGCAACACCGAGACGGAACGACACTGGCTGGAGTCCGGCAAAAGAATTGTACGGACCTGCCAGGACAAAAGCATGGAAACAAGAGATGGAGCGAGATCGAAACATCTGCTTTTCCTCTCGTGAAAGAAAACAGCTTTGCGTCTCATTTTTATATTCCTTTACCATTAAAGCAAGCGAGCGACAGAACATCACAAAACAAACCAAATGTAATGCTAATAACGCGTGGAGTGGCTAGTGCAAATATTAAAATTTACAGCAGAGCGCGTAGGAGGGGGGCCCTATTTTGCCTTGTTATTGTAGGCCCGTTAAATCTCTGCTTTGGCAAATGCTCTACAGCAGCAGAAGCTCATTGGAAAGGAGAGGTCAAAGACCCACTGGGAGTCCAGATGGCAGAGGAGTGGGAGAGAGAGGCGCACAAAAGAGCGAGCTGGGTAATTTACAGAATCCTGAGTGATCGCAATTTTCTCACTTAGAGGGAGAAGAAACTGCTGCACTTGGCCAACAAGGAACATCAAGACTACCGAAGCATATAGTTTAGTAAAAATCACCAAGGTGAAAGCACGCAAGCTTCGTCACAACACCATGGTGCTTACTGCAGGGGCTAGGACGTCACAGGCAATCAGGAAGGAAAAGCACTGGACAAGGAGAATGCCGATATATATCTCTGAATCCCCAATCACCAGGTGAGCTTCTTGCTGGAAGTCCAGTAGGCCATGCATGCTTCCGGACTTCGACCACTGACCGTAAGGTGTTCCGGGTCCGAAGTCGTTAGCGGCCTCCAGCATGTACTGGCCCAGGAGCTCGCCATTAGTGGTCCGAGACGGGATCTTCCGGTCGAGCTTCTCGAACAGGAACTCCTCGATCCGTGCACCTGGACAGGGCAAAGACAGAAAACACGAGGGGTGTTGGAGGAGGCGGCCCAGAATAATCGATCCGCTGTCTGGAGGGCTGGGTCTGTGCTGCTCACCACTGGACATGACAAGGGTCTTTCAGACCACCGAAGCCATTCCACAGACCCCTTCACAAGGAAGCCAGCAGGCATGCTTCAGTCGACTGCAGACTTAATATTGCAGCTATTGTGCAAATGGATAAATTGCCATTTATTTAATTAAAATGTATTATTGCTTCAATCCTTAAGGCATCAGGCTATTAAGGATAATCTTAAATTTTGTAAAAACAATCTATGTAAATTTTGCAGTGGTTTTAAATCCTTGCGAACATAATTGTTCATATTTTCACAGAACACAGAAAAAGACAAAACAAAGATGACAACAGCATGCATGTCAAAGACACAGTCAAGAATACAAGAGCAACCTTAATCAACACTGAGAATGGCTACAGTAACACTGCTGTACATGGGTGTTTGAAAGGCTAAGCTAACTTACTGGAATCCTTCATAAGGCTGTGGACCACTAATCTAACCAGGCAACCTAAAAAGCATTACAGTAGCTAGGTCTGGGGTTTCCATTTCCTGTTCACACGATAGGGAATATTCAACCACTTAAAATTGTGCATTGAAATAGTCCAATTAAAGCAATTTAAGCCTTTCTCAGGTGTAAAGTCTGTGCATATCTTGTAGAGAAAATCAACAAGATGGCAGCTTCCAATCACTCCAATTCTTAGTGACTCAGTGCTGGTTATTATGGAATTCCCAATTTAAATCCTAGCAACAATTAGACTGCTGTACACGCTACACTGGGGGGGGGTTAGTTAAACCATTTCAACTACATTCTTCTGCTAAGATATTACACCGACATTTTATTTTAAGTGAGTCTGTGCGAGCTGGTTCTACCTGGACCTAGTTGCTTTATTACCTGAACTGCACTCACATCTGGCTTTAACAATAGCAATACTTCAATAAAACAGAGCAAGGATGGGGCAGAAAAACAGCTCGGAGTGTTTGCACACTGAATCAGATTTGTGGAGAGCAAGCTGCAAGCTGTTGCAGTCTGGCTTTTCCCACACAGAGGAAAAGCTCCCGCCAACTGCGTAGCTCACTGCTGATTAATAACTGTACGTATCCTATTGGCAGGAAGAGGAATGGGCTGGGGGGAAGAGCATGCAGGCGGTACAGCTTGGCCATCACATGGCTAGAATATTGTAATTAAGCATCAGGAAGGCTACAGTAAAACAGGCTTGCTTGAAACCTGAGGGACACCAGCTAAGCACCTCCACTGCTAGCTCTAGAAGAGCAGGAGGGATCTAGAGCAAAGCGAGTCTCCATGTCCACAGTCCCGCATGACACCGTGCACAGAACGCACTGGTGACAAAGGCTGTACCGGTCTCCCAGTCCTCGGGACACGGCGAACCGCTCTGCACCTGGCTGATTTCCTTTCGGCCATCGCCCCGTGTCTGGAGCGTCAACAAGGACGTTGACCCGACCCCCGGATTATGAAACGCACCCTGGACGTATTCAACCTGCGGAGTTACTGTGCCTGTGAGGCAGTGAGCTCTGTGCCACTCTCAGTCTGTTGTGCTGTAAAACGATCGGAGGCTTTGATAATTCTCCAGCCAGCCTGTGCTGCCAGACCATTATCAACAGGCTCCACTGGCCAAAGAACAGGTGTTAGCTGGTATCTGGCTATTTACCCCACCCCATCCAAACAGAGCACCCAGCGGCAGACAGAGAACAGGCCAACTGTCAAAGACTGGCGATGCTCCTTCTACAGGAAGAAATAAAACAGCCGCAAAGGACTTACAAAACGTCACTGTTCACCCAACCATGCGGCTGAAGAAAATGCGTTTCATTACCTCCATACACCAGAACGAGGTTTCACAGGACAGTGAAGAACCTTCATGTAAGTTTATGATGAGAAAAATCTGAACAAAAAATGTACTGGACCTCACAGCTGTAAATCTGTTAATTTATGGAAATAAAGAACTAACATTAGACATTGAAATTCTGCAAATTTAACTTATTTAAATTATTAAAATGTCTGAATTTTTAAACTTGATTATATGGGTTTCTGAAACATTCGCATATCCAACAATTTGAACATGCAGTGTTTTTTTCTGTACATACAGTAGCTCTTCCGGTGGCGTCTCCAGACTGATTGAGGATGATTATAACACCATGCAGTTTTGGACACTGTTCAATATTTCTATCTGAATTTTTTTTTTTTTATTATTTACTGTGTAAATGTATCTGCATTCAAATAAATAATTTTTCATTGGAAGTTTCCATGTGTTTTATCAATATATTTGAAAGTGCAGGTGGAGAGAAAAATTGATCAAACTGCTATGCAAAAGGGAGTCTCAAGTCATAAGTCACTGACACCTTCTACTCCGAGATAAATGAACACTTAGTATGTCAAGTGCTGTTAATTCATTAGTAATAACTAATTAATATTGCTTGGATATTACAAGTCCTTTAGAGTATAAGAGATCTCTAGTGAAACAAAATATAAATACAGTGAAGAAATAAACTCTCCTGGACAACCACACAACACGGGGTGGTGTTTAAGGTTTCGCCTCAGATAAGTGTCAAAAAAGCGGCCTAATGAACAGTACAAGCCCTGCTGCTCAGCGTCTGAAACCTAGCAGGAGATTTTCACAGCCTGCTTAGATTAGAAACAGCTCTTCGCCTGGGAGAAGCATCACATTGAGCCAATTAAGCCTTCAATGGGTCAGTTTATTCCATCTCTGCAGCCCCAAGCTGAAAAACCTGCTTTCTTATGCAGCCCGTGGTCTTGAACCCCTGTCCTCTACCACCATCTCCGAGCAGTGAAGGCAACCAAGAACCAGCTTAACACGAGTTCTTTCTACCAGTACAATACACGTATCTGGGAGATCAGGCCCAGCTCGACGGGATTACGGTTAAGAAATGTGAACTTACCCGTATGATCAACTGTAGCATGCAAGATCAGAAAGTAATAGATTAGAGCTCCCTACTCTTGAGGAAAGAGTCAGAGCTTTTAACACAGCATGTTCATGACTAAGACAGACCGCGGACTCTCTACAACTACAGCAGTTTACAGCACAATTGCCTTAACTTTAGATCCTCGCAAAGCAACAAAACTGACGCATTCTCTTTTCGACTGGGCTCTGACAAGCTCTGCTTGTATTTGGCATGACTTAAATTCTAAGCTTGCCTTGTGGTTCGATGTTTGATGCAAAACCCTGCGGTCCCATACAGAAAACAAAAAGTTTTCCCCAAGCAAGCATAATAAAAGATTGTTTTGCATTCAGAACAAACATTTTATATATATATAACGTAAGTGAATAAGTGGGTGATAAATATACTGTATGCATGACATTGCTGTCAACATATTAAAAATGTTTGCTCCATGTGAGTTTAGAGGAAAATGTAAATTATAGATCTAAGTAACACAGGATACAAGTTCTACTGTGCTATAGTTGCAGAATCTTACAAATACTTGTAATCTATTTCAATCAGGCAGCTCAATAAACACATGATAAACTCTGTAGTATTCTTGCACTCACCCACAGAAACCCTTGGCACTACAATATTGCTCTGAGAGTAGAAAGAGCAGTGATGTCACCAGCCCCTGGGGTGAGAGTAAGTTAACAACAACCATGTTGTTCCTGGTCTATTTTCTTAGGCTGAAGAACAACACATCTCTGGTGCAAGCAAGTAAAAAAGCATCTCTATTTACTACAAGCCTTTGTATGAAGAACACCAGCTCAATTAGGTCAATACAGCAGGATATCAAAAACCTCTACATCACAACAAATCAGGAGGCTAGGACTTAAAACCTGCTATCACTGCATTTTATTACTGCTAATCTCCATTCTAACAAAACCGCCTTAAATGACTTGCTGAATTCCTTAAGATATAAGGCGACCAACACTGGGCCTAATGTCACCCCAGTACATTTAAATTGAGGAAAATTGAAAGCAGCCATAACAGGGATCCTGGATTCCTAGGGGACAAGGACACATGGCAGAAATACGAAAGCAAGAAAGTTACACAGATATCGACAGTCTGCACGCAGAAGACTGGATGGGGTCAGCCTCTCAGAGATAAACAGCAAAGACTGATCATCTCAACCAGACCTTCCCAGCTCCTCCGTTTAAGGACATTCAAGTCTTGCAGACCTTCTGAAAAAGCCAGTTAAGCTTAGGGCTACAGACTATACTGTACTTGTACTTAGGCCACTTGTTTTTAATAACTGGCAACACCTGCAAAGCTATTAATGAATCAAGAGTGCAGTCTTTCTGTACAATTAAAAGAACTCTGGTTCTCGAGTCAGTAGTTTGGTCTTAAATTATCTCTAACTTACTTCATTTAACAAACTATCTGCTTACTGGAGCACATTGAAACTGCTCCATATATTTAGCAAGTGGTGATTTAATGGTGACCTACAAAACCTGCTGGATTGGGGATCTTCAGACCAGGCTTAGAGATCCCTGCCTTTAGTCACCAGCAGGCTCAGACCTGGGCAGAGGCTTACATTGGTTCAGTCAGTTCTTTATTTAGCAACTTTAACTCTGTGAGGTCTCGCACTGTTGATAGTTTAAAGAGACCTACCATTCCTTCTCTTCAAGAGCAGAGTACTGGAGTCCTGACATAGACTACCCATCCTAAGATCTGAACTCTCACTCTTGGGACTGTAAAGATATGGTCTTCATTCACCAGACATCTCAACAACTTAACTGAGTAGCTCAATAACCCATTCCTGGACCTGGAGAACAACACCTTTTCATCCCAGCAGAGCTTAATTACCGAACTGAAGCCTTAACTGAATTAACAAGAGGCTTGATTGGATTGCTTGCAAATTACCTTCCCCCCCGCAACTCAGAAGTTTGCGTTTTTAACATACTTGGGAAATGCAGTAGTTAAAAGGTGACTTCCAATATATTCAAGCTGAAAACAGTCAATCAGTTCCCATTAATCCTATTATTAGGTCAGGTAAAGGTTCAATTGTGTAACTGAGACCTTGGATGGAACAGAAACCAGCAGGTATGCGAGTCTCCAGGACCAGGACTGGGAAACATCCAACCATTTTCGAACCATAGCATCTCCCGCATGACACCCTTACACCTAGGAGCAATTTTCCGGGACACCCATTAACCTGCCAGCATGTCTTTGGACTGCGGGAGGGAACTCGTGTGTGCATACAAACTCCACACAGACAGCGCCCCAGGAATTGAACCCAGGGCCCCAGTGCTGTGAGGCAGCAATGCCAACCACTGGTGGCAACCTCTGGTCTAAATTACTGCTGTTCTGGTTTAGCCACTGAGGAATGTACGTTATTCATCAATTAAAAGGACTATGTCTGCTGGGGACCAAGAGAAAGCAAACCAGCGCCAGCATCTCTCCTCAGATTCGTGCCCCCACTCAGAATTCCTTCTTCTTTATGAGGGTCAACAGTATTTGATTATCCAAATGTATTCTTTAGACGGCAGGTCTAAGATTTAAGAGTGTCACAGCACCCTTTAAAATGTTGCAACATTTAGCGGGAAACAAAAGCCAGGTGTTTGTTTTACAAAAAACAAAAAGTACAAATGGGTCAGCATCATCGTGATTCGATAGCAGAGTGAACCAATGCATGAGATCGGATCCTTGGTACAGGGCAAAGCAGCAGATTGTTTCTACTCAATCTCTGATGTCTGAAATCAGGTGAAGCGGAGGATTCCCCACCCAGCACCAATCTCCTCGGCCTGCAGGAGGTGGAAAGGTGGCGCGTCTCACCTGGGTTGGGCTGGAGCAGGGCCTCGGTCTGTCTGAAGATCTTCTCGGTCCAGTTCTTGGTGCTGTCAGCTCGGGCCAGCAGATTCTCAAGGTGGGCATCCAACTCCGTCTTTTCTGCCTGGCCCAGCTTCTCCTCTGTGAACTGCAGGAGGAACACGTCCATCAGCCCCAGAACGTTCACATCTAGCACAGCCGGTTAACGCACTCGGAGGCTAACGAAGCAATAGGAACCCCTCAAGAATCATAACACCCTCGGATACCTTCCAGTGGAGTTAGCATTGCAAGATCTAAGAGATTTTCTTAAAATTTAGATGATGATGAACCCTTACCAAAACGTACAGCATTCCAAGATGTGCCAGTTAGTCACTCTGTTACTTTGGGAAATATACAGAGAGGCTGTATATATAGAATGTGTTCCAATGTGTTCCAGCCTCTCTGCATGGGAAATTAAAGAATAGTTTGCATTTTTAATGTTTCTCAGTATAGTAACTCCAACCAGTTCTTCAAATACAATCATCAGGTTTTGGGACTAATGGAGCACTTTGCATTTCTAGGATTTGAACAGGTATTAAAGACTTCCAAAACTCAGGAAATGTTTGCATTTAAGCTGCAGGATGTTTTCTCAGTTTCTCCGTTTACAAAGCAAAATTACAAAAATGAGTCAAAACAGTATGTCAGACTATATGGCACTGAAGTTTGACTCAAACACTACAAGATGATTCAACGTGCGCCCTAAACCATAATCTGCTGAGCTGACAATTTTCCTGATAAAAATGACAGTATGATGTTGGCATGAAAAGACATCTTAAGCCCTTTGTTTTAAGTGTTGATAGACACAGGGTTATAGAAATCATCTCCAGTCAGAAATAATGTTGAAGAAAAAGCTGCACAAACAATCATGGCCTGAACAATAGAAAAGCTAAAAAAAAGCCTATTACAGAGAAGCATGGCCCACTTCACATCTTACAAGCTTTGGGCACATACAATATGTAACTGATGAAGCAATAGCACATATCTGTAAAAGCGTAAATTTGTAATTCCGTTAAAAAAAATAATAAAAAAAAAAATCGATCTGTTCATTTTCTAACTTTAAGCCTCAGTCTTCAAGGCTTTAGATTCTCAAGCAGGAGTCTCCTGGTCCTGGAGGGCTGGTGTGTATGCAGGTGTTTTAGGTCTCTGTAACGCAGCAGCACCTGAAGAGCAGGGAGAAGCTGGCAATGTGAGCTGCTTTAGGTCAGCAAGAGTTTTCCAAGCTGGAAAGAAGACCAGAGCTTTGGACTCCTAATATAGACCAGAGCATATTTTACAGAATAATTATAGTTTAACGTAGAAACATAAGTGCGCAGTAGGAAAGGAATTTCATTCTTTAAAAACCCATGAAGAAATTGAGCATTTCAGTCGAACTTCATTGAGTAACAGCGAGTCTTATCAATGCGTGTTAAGGTGTGATGTGCCACATGGAATATGAAATCATCCAGACATTGCCTGGGATATTCATTACAGTCCCACCACCAGCCTAAGCCTTCAGACTTGGAATAAAAGAATCAATATTCACATTGTAAAACTAGGCAGGCTGGCAGTCCTGGTGCTGGTACCCCGTCCCGTCTCCTCCTGACCCATGTGACAGTCACGCTGCGGATCCCTGGTGCCGTTTGGATTATTAATGACTCAACACCAAAACAACGGCAGGAAACAATTCTCCCAAAATGCACAACAGGAAGTGGATTTGTGCAGACCAGTTTGCGTAAAGACTGATAGGCTTGAATTAACGAGGGACATTGTTAACACGAGTAAATAAACACCCTCTATGGCAAAAACCACAATCTAAAGCTTATAGAAGATTAATATCAGCTGTCAATATGATATATGAGGACTAAACCCACAACTATACAGTGTCAAATGATATTAATGTCACTCGATAGCTCTAGGAGTCGATACCATCTTATTATTACATTAATGATTCTCAAATCTCAACTTCTGCACTGCTGTGAATATGGATCTCTGTTTTATAACAATATGAAGTCAGTGACATATACAATGCTGTACTTCAAAATTGGAAAGAGTGTGTAATGTACATTTACAGCTCCTGGTACTATAACTGAGCGATGTCAAATAATAAGTGGGCATTCCTGCTTTGCTCTGTAGTGTCGATTTTGTAACAGCATTCCTGAAAAGCTCCTTATCCTAAATTTTAAAGTAAAAACTGTCTTATACTGTAGTAAAAATGTGGTTAACTGATTAAGCATAAGACAAGGCTAGAAAGAGGTGCCCCTGAGGATTAACAGTCCAGTGGCATTAAATATTTATTTCCAACTCTTTCAATTCCAGGCACACAAAATTCAGTGCAGGAATTGTCCAGCATGATAAAAGTCATCCTTGAAGGCAGAGATTTCAGCTCATCAGACAAGGCTGTGTCCACAGCCGATCTCTCCAGGCCTGTCTGGGGCACAGAGACACTGACAGATCGGTGAAGACAGGCCCGGGCCCACAGACGCTAGGAGAGCCGGAGGCAAGCCTGCCCCAGGGACTCCCAGCGCTGGCTGTTGAAGCAGTGCTGGTACTCCAGAATCGCAGTAAATCAGCATCTGAGGAAGGTCCATACTCAGCTCAGGCTAGGATCACCCTCTAAAGCTATTCTGGTTAATACAGTCCGTAGTTTTCAGTTCTCACAGCAGTGGGCATGAAGGATGCATTTTCAATATGACTCCCTCTGTATTCCCAAGGAAAAAAACACTTCAACCCATGCGCAAAATTACCACAGCTGAATCAGGCTGTAATCCCAAAAGCTGGAGCGCATAGTCAGTCATCGCTCCTAGTCTGACGAGAATCTTTCTTGTTATACAAAAGGCAAGTAAAATATTTTGGTTAATCCCTTCAAGTGCATTTTCCCCATCTTACAGTTAAAAGTGATCAACACAGACGTTCGTTCAGATCTGTGCTATGTTGTGAAGCTACCGGATAGCTATGACTGCTGGTTTCCTCTCAGAAATCTCAGTCTGATGAGGTCTGCAGGACATGATCTCCCCCCTCCTTCATCAAACTAACCCCCCCTCGCATTTGTCATTGTTAGCGATGAACTCAGCCTGTCACACTGTCAAAGAAACAAGCTGGCAAACAATACCTCACTAATGCAGGCAGCTTCTATCAGCACAGTGACAGGAAAACACTTTTCTGTATACAAACAAAGGAAGGGCAGAGGGTGAGCAGAACAGCACTGCATGACCTTCAGAGCTGCACCACTTGGCTGTTCCAAAGCAAAACAAAAGTGTTAAAAATGAAGGTGCTAATTTAATGGCTTGAAATCGGAGGAAATGTTTTTTTTTTCCTGAAGAGGAATTAGGTAGTGTGAGTTTGTATTTGAATAAAACTTCATTATAGGAAAAAGACTAGTGATAACTGAAAATGTGTTTGTTTTTTTGTTTCCTCCCAACAGAACAGTAATTCCTGGCATCACTAGAAATAACTCCAAATGCTACCAAAAAGCAGCTCTAGATTCATGCAGCAGGCTGGCTGCAGTCACATTTGATCCTCCATCTGTCAGCTTAATGAGCCGTGACAGGAATTTCCTTTTCCTTCTCCTGAAGATTGCCCCTGAGAGTATTTATGAAGCGGGCAATACCTCCAACCTGCATCACAGGGGTACGTGCCTCAGTGACACACCAGCACACCGAGTGTGTTCAGGAGACATGCTAAAGCAGTTCCACCGCAGGCTGGTATGTGCACACATCCGTTGTCCGGTATTTTGGCAGGGCAGTATCACAATAAATAAGACAACGCTTTGGATGGGACTTAAGGAAAGATAATGCACTTCTGATGACTACAAGGCCTTCTTCTCGGCCTGCGGATCTCTGGGGGACGAAGTCAATCTGCGAAAAGAAGAGGCAGGACTGCCGCTGCAGGGGCCACTGGGGCACCAGCGAAGGGCAAGAGAGCCCAGCAGACTGAAAGCCAGAGAAGACAGCCTCTCCAACAGGAGGCCCCGAGGAGCTGCCGAATCGGCCAAACCAGACGCCGCTTTCTGAATGCGACGAGACCGCCACCGGCTCAGCGGTGCCGTGTCACCGGGACCCGCTGCGGGAAGCGGGCTTTCCCAGAATTCATCTAGCTGAGGGCCGCAGGCCGGCTAATCAAGGGGAGAGGAACAGAAGCAATGGATGCTGGGAGAGAATGACTGCACCCGAGGAGGAGTGCATCTCGAGCAGAGAACTCTCAAGGTCAGCTTGTTTCCAGCCAGTTCCTCTTCCATTCCTTTGCTGGTTCAAATCCCACAGCTGGCAGAGGAATCCTACTGCGTTGGGCCCCTGAGCAAGGCCCTTCCTCCCCACTGCAGGGGAGTCATGATTACAGGGATTTCAAGAACAAAATGAGAAAGATGTGACTCTCTCGTACACCCTCCTGAATTATTTTTTTGATTTAAAAAAAATTGCTGTATTATAATCAGGCCGAGATGTAAAAAGTTTTAAACTATTTGCATCCACCAAGGGCAACAATACAGGAATGGGAATATTTCTTGAACGATCAGGGAATATTGACTGTATTAAAAAAAGTCTGGGAAAAACTCAGCATTCAGCTACAAATAAATATTTTTCAATTAAAATGTTGTCCAATGTGATAAATACTTTCTACCAACCTCTCACCAACAGTACAGGGGTTGTAAGCACAGCCTGGAACAGCCAACAGAAGAGAACCCTGTTCTCCAATAAGGCCATGTGCCTTTTAGAACACATTCAAGACTAGACTGAAGGATCAATAGAGTGGACACCTTAGACCAGGCAAGTGACAGGACGTTAATAATTGAACAGCAGCAGGTCAGCTGTGTTTGCGGACCATGGTGCCAAAGGGGCTCGGCTGTACTTTCTTTACTGATCCTGTGCGTTTAGATGTAATCAACACAAATGAAGAAACTGCGGGCAGGAGACATGGACTGTGCAGCCTCTGAGGACTCCTGCTTGCTGACCTCTCACCTCTTGGAATAGAGACACAGACACAGACGGAAGCCAACTGGCTTTACAGTTTTCCCCAAGAAGATTTGTCTTGGAAACCAAGACAGAGACCCCTAGCAGTCTGGGGTACCCATGAAAACACGAATCAAAGGATTGTGCCCTGGAACATGTAGATACTGGGAGGGGCACGAGGGTGCTTGTGTACAGAAGGGAGACGACTCCGAGGTTTGCTTGCCGACACAGGCTCCCCCCCGACCCCGTATTGGTTAAGGTGGTCAGAAAACGGGCGGATGGGTTAAACTCTCACACAGCAAACAACACAACCCCCCACCGTCTTCGAGAACCAGCACCATCGCGAGCCCCCTGCTCCGGCGGGCCGGCCAGGCCAGGCCTGATGGCTCAGGGCTCATTCAATCCTCTTCAAGGAGCAATCACACTGAGGGGCTGGAGCTGGCACGCCGTCACAGCAATAAACTCCCGCAGACGACACATCCAGCCTGAGCCACGCCACGGCTCCAATTCTTACTGCCTCCCTGGGATTTGAGCCCGCATTCCCAGATAGATTTCTCCTGCCCCCCCCCAGCCCATTTATTTGAAACTTGGAAGGCGTTTTCCATATTGCATTAAAGTGATCAATAAAAAGTCGCTACTCTGGAAGGCGAATTTCAGTTTTTGCTTCTCACTATTAACGGCTGGCAGCTGCTTCCTTTGCAAAAAAAAAACCAAACTCTTTTTGTGCCTCTGGGCAGACAATGTAACCTTTTGTTTTAACACTGGGTGGGATCCACCCCCCTCCTTTATGTACGGCACTTCGGTACCTTTGGGATGAAAATAACTGAGGGGTTAAAACGGAACACTTTGCTACAGCTCCTCGATTTACTGATCTTGCCCCGTGGCTGTTCTGAAACAAAGAGGCCAGCGCTGATGAAAAGCCAGTCGTTACGACAGCCGGACTGCTTTCACCTAGAGACTCACGTCAGTGACAGCCTGACTGCGCACAGAGAGTATCCAAGCATGAGGCTGAAGCATGGGATCCTTCAAGAAATAGCTGAATGAAATACTCTGATCAATTATACTCCTACTGTAGAGGAGACAGACTGCAGTCTCACTGTACATGGCCCTTCTTTCATTCTAAAACAGAAAGGAGTCTGTATAAGTCTGTATGTGCTCCAAGTAGATAAACTACCGGTCTATGACTCTAACCTGCTGAATGTTCGGTTACAGTTTTTTAACAAGACTATGTTTCTGACTGACATTATCACAGTTCCCACATCTTTAAATGATCTAGGAAGACAAGGCTATAACCTGATGAGACACTTGTCTGTAACACGTTATTCCCCCAGTCTGCCATAGCATGGTGGACTGAAGGAATCACAATTCCTCATGGATCTGACAGCAACCCACAGTCACGGGTCCACAGATAGGAATCAAGCGCGGTCACATGTGAAAGGAGAGCAGATTAAAGCCACTTCCCTGGTGAACTGTGCACAACATCACAGAACTGATCTGTTACCCCAGAGGGGTAGGATGCTTAGTGCTGATCAAGAACAAGAACAAAACCAGCAGAAATCCAACTAAAGGCTTCACACTTACATTCTTTTTTCTTCTTTTCAAAAGGATAAGATTTTGAAGTGACTCCCACAGGCTTTTTGCTTAAATAACACTGTGGGAACACGATCGCAGCTCAGAACAAACACAAAACCTAAACCAAATCCGGGCAGCGTCTTCACATCTTCAAGCCTACGAAGAAGTCAGCTGAGATCTATTTATTGGCAGAAAGGGGTTGAAGATCTTTGCATTATAACTCCAATCTTCTGAGTGGAAATGAAGTCTACGGGCAATTTGTCAAGCTATGTGTGATATGTGCAACCCCTGTGCAGTAGATCAGGAAAAGATAAGAAATTATTTCATCAATTCAGATAAGAGGGAAGTTTAGAAAGGTCAGATTGTCCAAGGCCAGAGTAGGATTTAGCCAAGACAATGGGTTTAAACACCCCTACACTTTCGAGATGTGTCTGGGATCTTTAATGACCAAGTCAGGTAGGACCTTTGTTTGACATCTCATTTAAACGAAGGGTCAAGTAACTCCGGTTTCTAAACTGACAACTCAAAAGCACAAAAAGCAGCGATGATGCAGACAGGCAGTGCAGCCGATCTGTACTGCAGAAATATTCAACAGCTGGCACAAACCATAAACAGGAACCTGCTCAGTCCTCCATTCGATACACTCAGTGTACAGCACACGCAATCTCGTTTAGGGCGCGATGCTTTTTAACAAGCACTACCAAACACAGAACCCCCAGCCAGAGAGCCAGTGATGTCATGCCACCGCTTGCCAGTTCAGGCTGGAACAGTCAACACCCAAGGCACAAATCATATAATTTAGAGAAACCGAAGTATATAATATCAATCGTCTTCTGAGAATTAAAAAACAACAACACAAGTTTCAGCTTCATGTTGCAAGACCGTTGCTGTGCTTTGGGGAAATAATGAGTGGTTTGGGGCATTACCTGTGCACTTTAAAGAAAAGGCTGAAGGAGATCCCTGGATCAATTACGTACTTAATACCAAACAAGCTAGATAAAAACAATCACCCCTTGTCTGTAACCCGGCTCATGTTCTTCATTTCTTGTGTAGCCAAGATATAGGCCAAAATAAGTGTGCCAAAATCCAACATGCGATCTTAAGAATAATCCTCAAGGAGAGAGCTTTTAAGAAAGCTGATCACCAACGATAACAGAATAAACTTTCTAAATATAGTTCATAGTTACTAACAGAATGAAGCCTATCCCGTTGGGCCACATACTGTACACAGTTCCACTCCAGAGAATGCCCTTAAATACCCAGTCTGCCTGTTAAAGAGCATTGTCCTCAAAATGATTATAATCTGGGTTGATCAAATTATAACACTCAAAGACATGCAGGTAAGTTGTTGAGTATGTTAAGGAGTACGTACCCAATTCCCTACAAGAAGAGTAAATGCCGTCAGCATTCTAAGCACTGATGGAGCCATACCTGTGTATACACCATCGTAGATAAACAGGAGTTTATCTCATACGAACTGAAATAGCAGAATGCGTCTGAGTGCCTAAACGTCAATGACACTTCAGCGGCTGTAGTTGACAATACTGGGGACCTGCAGTCTAGTCATGGCTCGTATAGCACATTAACGTTTTATAAAATACATATTTTTTTAGTCCGACGGGCTCTTTTGTATAACGCAATGACTAAACCCTGGGGAAATATTTAGCGCACTGTCGTCAGTAGCCATTTGTGCTTTAAAGCGATAAAATGATGCCCTTTAAAGCAAAACCTCCCATTCCTTTGTAACTTGGAGGTAATGCTGCTTTCCCACCGCACAACCTTTTCCCCAGAGATGAAAACTGGCCCAAGAAACAAATACCAGCACCTGCTGCCGTCAGCATAAACCTTGCCGAGCTCCACATACCAGGTCAAGAACACAGACGAGCGAGAGAAGGGAAACCTGCAAGCTCAGTCTATTCTCCGGAGCTGGTGTCCGTCACATGCCTCCTCTCCTGCTGGAGGTCCAGCGCCTGGATCCGAGCAGGGAACACTGCACCGCCTCACACGGGCTAGATCGGCTTATTACCACGAAGACCTGCCCGACGCAAATACCGGGGACAGGTGCTCAGACGCTGCCGGTTATGTCCAGCCTGCTGCTCATGAAAGGGGTGGGGGGGGACACGCAAGGAGACGAGTGCAGCAGAAAGGACCGAGACGCTGGACCCGTCGTGGCGGACAGAAGATGCTCGGATAAGGAAGGGGCCGGGACACTTCGCCCAGCCTTTAAACGCAGAAATGGGATCGCGCTTCCGCAATGCCACAACAAAGCAGAAAACAAAGCTCACCTGTACAGCCCTTGTGAAGAAAATCCCGGCGTCGGAGGCCAGTTTCTTTACATTGAAGTCCATGGTGTCACTGCGAGGAGACGGATCGCCTCCGCAAAGCCGCTCGGAGCTCAGAGTGTTCGCCCCCCCCTCCCCGCCCAGAGCGGTGGATCAGCCGGCCGGTCGACTGCTCTGAGATCGGTTACACGGCCTGCTTTTAAAGGAGAACGGCCGTCAAAGGGCTGTGGGCATGTCCCTGCTGTCGTCCGCCCAATAGACGGAAAGGCGTCGCAATGCATTATTATTATTATTATTATTATTATTATTATTATTATTATGTTTTATAACTGTCTGCAGTCTTTAATGAGAGTCAAAGAATATGCATTACTATTACTATTAATACTATTATTATGTTATTTATTATTATTATTATTATTATTATTATTATTATTATTATTATTATTATTATTCATCTTTGACGTTTGGTAAAGCCTGCAGAAAACTTAAAACTATTCTGAAATTAAACTGCATTGCAAAGAGTCGTCAGCTTCTGCATGATATACAGTATGAGCGTGTTCGGGTACACTGCGTGTAACTCTGTACGAGTATTTGCTGAACCCCGATGTCGTATTTTTTCAAAAAAAAAATCCAGATCGAAGAAGTAAATCTCCTCGGACACTGACGAAAATCTCAGCAAAAGTGGGATTGGGTAAGAGCACACATTTCCAGGAGCAATACAAAACTCCTCTGAATAGAACTCTTCAGTGCAAATGACACACCTTATCACTTATCAAAATAAACAATGGATGGGACAATTCTGGTTGGAGCCACATTAAATGTTTATACATGGGTTTGTGTTTTCCACTTGGAATTCTCCTTCTCAATTCAGGGAAATCTTTGTCAGATTGATTTTACGCACGCAGCGCTAGACAGCAAATGCAGATCATGAATCATGCACTTCGACTTAATGTTCATTTTGATAATAATTTTATTCTGACTAAAAATATTTACAATAAATAAAAGCTACTGAACAGACTTCTCCCCCACGAAATATGGCGAATGTGTGCAGGTGTGTTAGTACAGCCACAGACACAGAGCACCTAGTGGGGCTTGCGAGGCCTAGAGCATTGTGCAACACAAAATTGCTTCCTCATTGCGTTTCCTGAAGTGGGCTCTTCTGCTGGTTGTTTCTTTCTAGCTCATCGGTGCAGCAGCTGACGGAGTAACAAAGCAAGGTCCTTCAGGTCATGCGAGGTCAGCGAGGTGTGTAGAGCATGCAGTCCTTTAAAAGTCAAAGTCACACTATGATTTAAACACCAGCGGAACAGCAGAGACTTGTGAAATATAGTCTAGAATTGCAGGGGGTTGCTCAGCAGTCTCTTGACTGTTGGCAATCCAGGCTGCGTCTGCTGTGCTAAAGGCCAGATCCCTATCACCGCTGTTCCAGTCAACCCTGACAGAATCTGCAGGAAATCATATTAATCAAATCCGTGTCTGAAAGCTATCAGGACATGGAAGGACAGCAACGTGGATATAAAGTGGTGCCTGAAAACCTACAGTATCAGTCGATCTGAGTGCGCTGGCAACATTCATAGCAAAGCTGACAGCATTTCTTCTGCAGAGCTGGTTTGTTTTAGACCTCTCAGTACCAAGGACCTTGGTACAGAGTCTCACCATTTAACCATAAACAAACCTCTGATATAGTGAAATAGTCTGCATGAACTGCAGTGTCTAAGACCCTGTATATAACACAGAAGGCAAGCTGCAAGTTACCCCTCTGTTTCATAGTAAATGTCAGCTCTGTCACAGCTCATTTAATTTGGCACGGGTCTGAGTAACTTTAATATATAGCCTTCTGGACAACCTGTAAACTAATGAATAGAGCTTTTTAATGAAATTGTGAAGTAAATTAATTTGAGCTCCTTATATTGGTACAATTAGGATTCTCATATAGGGCATCAGTAGGAAATGCAGACTTAACAACAGCAGTGTGTTCTCAAAAGTTGTAGGACGGTGCTTAAAAAAACAGGAAAAACCTCTTTAAGAATGAAAACAACTTAGGACAAAAGAATCAATACATTATCCTGAATGCAATGAAATACTAGTTAAGCTGCGTGATTCTGAACGTGGGTTTGTAAAGCTAAAACCGTGATCCCAAAATCCATTTATCCCTCTTAAGAAAACAGTTTATCCTGGTTGACGGTCACGGCATGCTGGAGCCTATCCCAGAGGCACATGGGACTGAGAGCACATGACTACTCTGCTTCTGGGGAGAAGGAAACTGTATTATTTAATTTTAATACAGGTACACGTGGGGGGCCTGCAAACTACACATGGACAGACCTTCACGTCCAGACCCAGACCCTGAACCCTGGAGTGGGTAAGCAGCAGTGCTAGCATCCCTCCACCAGCTTGCTGAGCCTCGGTGAGTTCATTAAAGACGAATGCATTGACCTCTACTGCAGTGAAATCATTCAAGCCCATGCACTGAAGTGGAAGGACTGCAACCATCAATTCGAAAAGAGAAGCTGCTGCATTGGAAGGCGAAATGGTGACCAAATTTAATAGATGCTTATTTCCTATCGATTTATTTCAGTACAGTGAATGATGCCATTGCCATAACCCATATGATTCCATTTAAACATCAAAATCCATCTCCTCTCCACCTGCTTCTCTCTCCTCTGCAATGCTTCCAGTCCCATCAGCATCCTTTTCCTTATCTTTCACAAAGGCCAGGCAGACATTATTTGTCTCCAGGAATTATGTGCTTTACTTTAGCCCCTCCACATGTTTTATTAAAACTGCAGCCTTTTTGAAAATGAGAAAAAAAGACCTTACTCTGCACACCTGCTGTTTCAACTTAGTGCCAGTGTCTGCACAGGAGTGGAGATACACAATTCATGGCAGCCTTTTCCAGTTGGCTGGACTGGACTCGAAGATTAGGATGGCCATTCAGTCGCTCCAGTCCATTTCTGAAATGGTCTATCTCTGTAACTACACGAGTGCTAAATTTAAATACCCCGTGCCTCAAGTTGAACCCAGCAATTTCCTTGTCTGGTTTAGCGTGCATACTATATGATTACTAAAGAAACAGGACAGAATAGGGATAATAGATTCCCTAGCCATGCAAACTGGAGAGAACCTCCTTTACTTAATCATAATCAAATCTGGAAGAATGAAGGTTTTTTCACATAAAATAAAACATGTATTCGGGTACATGACTTGTTTCCCCTTTAGAAAATGAGTTTCTGTCTAATTTTTTTAAGGATACCAAAAATAAATTCACTGTTCATCTGTTCTTTGTCCACCTACACTAAATGCAAATATTTCCTACATAATCTGAAGGACATGGTCCACCTCAAGAGCTCTACCTGCTGGGCATATTGAATACTGCCATACCTGTCCACACATTGAGCTGATAGAGCAAAAAACTCTTATTATTTCAGGGTAGAGTAAGAATAGGAAATATATATGTTGCATTTTGATCTCGAATGAGATGAATTTCAATTAAGTACAGAAGGATTTTTTACACAAAGGGCTGTGGGGGTCTGGAACAAGCTACCCAGTCATGTTTTTGGAGCTTCTTTCAAGAAGGAGCTGATCCTCAGATCAACACCACGCTCTCATTTACAAACCTCCTTCCTTTCAACTGAATACATCCGCACCACAAGGACTATTAGATGAAATTTTGAATAATTTCCTCAATATTGGAGAAGAAGGAAAAGACAAAAACAGGAATACAATGAAACCTAAAATTTAATTATCATTATTGTTACATTATTGTGTCTGGCAGTGCACATGCCACATCCATGAATGACTTTTGCAAAAGAAAAAGGCACAGGCTGTCATCTCTTTACACTCTGAGCCAGTTCCAGGCTGCAGGAAATTAAGACACTTCCAAGTGTCAAATTCTAATAAGCAGTGGCTCATTCATGCAGTTTCACTACCTTCAGCCCTTGTGTGTGAGAGTGCTCTCCGTGCGCATTAGTGAGCATTGCATTCATTACACCAAAGAAAATCGTGGGAAGAATTTCACCACAATGACCATGTTCAAGACCAACAGAATGTGCGGGACTTGGCACCAAAGGGCAGTGATACACTTACACTTCTTCATCGCAATGGCAAAATAATTTCTAAAGAGATCATTCATAGTATAAACTGAAAGATAACTTCATGATTTTGCTGCATCTTGATCAACATTACCATTTAAACATTATTACTTTGTATACTATTTACCATAGCAGAGACATGATATTATTTTTTCTGCTTCTTTAAGCCACATCAGGGCCACTTTCTATTGCCAGATTCTGTCTGTTTTAGACCAGGAATCATTTGCAACAGATGTTACAGGCATATAGTTAATTACTACAACAACTTAACACAATATCATGCTCCCCTCAAACAAAACCTTCAATCCCTTAAAAAGCAGCATCTTCACTTCAGAACACATCTTCACACAGACTTTTAATACTTGGAGGCAAGGAAGAAAAGAGCCTGGCCTGGTGGGGTGGTACTGAACCAAGGGGAACACAGTCCCGCCTGCAGCAGGGCAGTATACAGCCCAATACAGCCCAGACGGAGACTGGGGCAATCGGACTGTGTGGCATCCCTCTTCTAAGCGTGACTGTTCTTCTCTGTGCCATCAAGACCTTCTAAACCCCTCATCTCATCATCTACAAGGCCTGCTGACTCTCAGGAATCCATGGTTCCCCTTGGAAATTGTTTTTGTTGCTGTGAACGCTGTTTTCTCCGGGATCCTTTGGGGGTGAAAAGCACTCAAAAAATTCATGGAATTATTATTATATCCACGAAAATCAGCAAAGTCTGACAAATTCTGTGTGTTTGAAGCTGAAAGATTCAACTCATGCAGAGCATGGTGGATTTTCCTGTTCTATTAGCACCAACCTTTTAATTTTGCAGCAATTGCTTAGAAAGTATTCGCCATACAAGTTGGCTTAACTAAGACAGCTGGATAACAGACAGCTGCACAAGGGGTCTCCAGTCTTGGCCAAGGAAGCCCACACAACTGCTGGATTTCAATCCCCAGTCGAAGCCTGAACTGAGCTCAGCAAGCTGCTTGATCTGAATATTTGCAAGTTTTTTCCATTCAAATGTCTGGGATGCTACACGAAAGCATTCAACCAGCTGGAGTTAAACCTATTATTAAGTCAGCTGAGGGTCCGATTGTAACTGAGAGCTGGAAGCGTGTGGGTCCCCAGAGCCAGGATGGGAGCCCCTCAGCTAGAGACTCACTTGGGGTGACAGGAGTGTGCCTGGTTTCCATGACACACAGCAAGACGGGCATCAAACACGTGAGGCTGGCAAGATTCAATATCTCGTCCACCCAACGCCAACACCAGACCAGTGGGGACTGTTATCGCAGAACAGAGCAAACCCCAAAGAGCTGAGTACTAGCGAGCCATCGCCCTGCCTGTGCTAAAGTCAAGGTCCCGGTTCCCAGTCTTCAACTCCGAATTAATGTCACATGTGTTTCAAATAAACAAAATAGAAAATGTTTTCGTAAGACAACCGAAGCGCGGGAAGAGCTGGGCTCCCGGCGGTGGCGACTCTGCAGCTGAGGCGTCGCACGCCCGCGCAGTAGGGCGGCCCGGGGCTCTGGGCGCCGCGCGGCTGCTCTACTGGGCGTGAGCCTGCACCCACTGGCACAGCCGGCTGGAGTAGGCGGGAGGGCTGACCGTGGAGAAGGCCTGCCCGGGGTACCGCAGCCTCTTCCACAGGTGCTCCAGCCTCTTCCTGAAGCCGTAGACGGTGAAGATGTCGATGATGCCCACGAAGTAGCGCAGCTCGGGCCCGTCTATGACGTGGAGGGGGTTTCTGAAGTTGGGCAGCAGGCGGCGGTTCTGGGCCTGGAGCTCCCGCAGTCCGGGGCCGGGGGCGCCGGCGGCGCCGTCGAACGCCCGCAGGGGGATGTCGGGGCTGTCGCGGTGCACCTCCCTGACCTGACAGCGGTCCGTGCCGCACTCCAGCTCCGAAACCAGCAGCGTCGCGTCCTCCTCCACCGCGCCCGGCACCGAGGGGGCCCCCGAGTGAGAGGGGCTGGTGCCCGGGTTCACCGACCTGCGGCGGGGAGGGGAAGCATACAGCAGCCACCCATCATCATCATCATCATCAATCTGACGATATTTGTGCTCCTGGTATGCTGATGTGATTTTGGTGCAAAAGATGATTATTATTATTTCCATTAATATTTGATTATTCTTGAAACCATCTAGACAAAGCGATGGAGTAATTAAAAAGGCTGAATAAATGCTAGGGTACATAATTAAATGCTCAGAATTTAAATCTGCACGTTGTGATAAAACCATATAAGACACTAAAGGCCTCATGAAGAATACTGTGTACATTTCTGGTCACCATGTTATAAAAAAAAAGATATTGAAGCTCTGGGAGAGAGAAGAGACTTAAAGGAATGTCCCACACTGACAGGCTGAAGGAACTGGGCAGTTGTTGTGTAACTTGTAGAAGCCTCTAGTGTTAGCAAGTGAGTTACAATGCAGTTAGTTTCTGTTTTAGAGCTTTGGGATGGATGTGACTTGCAGCCGGAGCACTACAAAGCTAGCCTTTTCTTTCTTACATGCCTGACAATCAGTCTTCTAAGGAAGGATGAAGACCACGACCTGAAAATCAAGAATTCATTTTTAAAAAAAGATTGTCAGGACTTGGCTTGCTCTAGCTTAAAGTGTAGAAATTTAGTGTCAAATGTTAGCAGTACAGGTGAATTCTGTGCATTAGTGGTCATCAATCCAGACTGAAACATTCTCCCTGAGTCTGCATTTAACCATTAATAAATCCCTGTTCTGGAATGGGTCATACAGATATGGTTCAGCTAGTTTTTTTCTCTCTCTTCAAATAAAGGACAATGAATGCTTTTGTGAAGCGTGTCCCTTATTCTGCTTTGCCCACAATTCTAAACAAGGGTTTGCTTGTTCTCTCCTAGAACATGTGTGTGAAATGATAACCCCTGGTTTGTCAAAGGCTGGTCTTGAATGCAGTTTAAAAGGTGTTGGCACATTAGATCCTGCCTCATTTACCAATATTTTAAAACATTCAGCTATTTAGCTCTGTGCCACTCAGATTCTTGGTGCTTGGAATGATGGAACAGTGGAAGTTTGCTGCAACATGGTGAAATCCCTATTATTGCACAGCTGTCTGATTTTGCTTCCAACATGTTTCAGCGGGAAACGCAGTGAGGGGTACCACAGGTGGGGAAGGGGGTGGTTCAAATGTTTCATCGGTTTGCTCTCGTTTGCAAACTTTTTTAAAAAAAAATCAAAGAAAATCTGGTTCACAAAAATAAATGTGAAGTCTGTGAACCAGACGTCTGAATCCTGCACACGTAAACGACACCTGACTGCAGTTTGAGAACGGAATCAGAGTGATAAATACAGAAATAACACCTGATCAAATTTACAGCTTGTCTGCACGCAGTAATCCTAATCCCTTCTCCCGGATACGATCTCTTCTCGCCCTTTTCCAGCTTTGTTTAAGCTGAACACTCATTTACTCTATTTAATGTACATGTAGACTGTTTCCATTAACCCACAGATCTTGCTAGGTTTAAGTTAACCTAATCAATTTCAGAGGCTAAATAGACACTTCATTAATCAGATGACTAGTCCAATTAAGTCTCAGAGAGCTATAGATGAGAACTCAGAGCCACAGCCATGTGATATTTCTGCGGCATGCACGCAGAATTCTTCCAGGATTTGAGGCCACTGTGTCCGGCCTTGGCCAGGGAGTTGAACGTACTTCTTGGTGCGCATGATGAGGTTGGCGAAGGAGAGGCTCTGGCCCTTCTCGTCCTTGTGCAGGGGCTGATGGGCCAGCAGCAGGCTGTAGTCGAGCACGTTGAGCTGCTGCAGGAAGGCCGTGTCAATCTCCACCTGCCTCACCAGCCAGGAGCGCTGCTGGCCTGCCAGGACACAACGGGACGCAGAGTGGGTGCCCAGGACCGGTGCCACTGCAGTACAGGCTCACTGGCCAAAATATTAGGAACCGCCTGCCAAACGAACAGACCTCCTCGTGGACATCCACTTCTCCCCTGGCTGGAACAAACCACCCAGTCCTCCAGAAAACAGGTGGAATCCCACACACCCCCACCTCACCCTTCCATCCATTTCCTAACTGTTTATCCAGCACAGCGTCACAGGGGAGCCTGTCCCAGCAAGCAACAGGCGCACGGCAGGGTACACCCTGGATGGGACACCAGTCCATCGCAGGGCAGACAGACACAAACACAGACGCACACACTCACTTATCACATCTCCATCTGATATCTGGAAATGTACCCGAACACGCAAGAACATTAAACTGGGTGCAGTCTGAGACCCTTTAACATAATATGCAACAGCAACAACATTCCTGTTTACCACCATGTAGTGCCAAGTCACAGCATGCTTTAAAGCAAATTAAAAAGTGAATTCTGATGGCCGAAGAAGTGCCTGGTACAGAAATGGCTGTTGGCATTTAGATCAGCTTTTGCATCTCTTCCATTAGAAGAGACACATTAGATTAAATCTGATGTATTCAATGAGGTGCTATTTAATAACGTCACAGTTTTACTTAAATGGTTGCTTTTTTTAGAAAATAAATTAATCAACAATTATAACTAATCAACAATAATTCATTACTACAGCAGAGAGCTCAACAACAAGAGGGCCACCCAGGTGCTGGAAAGGGTAACAAAACAACCAGGGCTTGGACAAACTTCATGCTCTTTGTTGTACAGTGTGGTATAATCTCTTACCCAGATTGATGTTTTTCCCTTCAAAGTTCAGGTCCTTCAGAACCACAATGATCTGGCTGCCTTCGGGTGCTGGGTCTGTCCACCGACTCACCTGGCAGCCTTTTATATCGTACCTGGGAGGAGACAGTCAGCATGCACACCATGACAGCAACACATTACAGCATCTGCACCTCGCTATGCATGTTGTAATATGACCTTATCCAGCATTACTGGGGGCCGATGCATTGCACTAGCTAATTCAACTCCTCTGGGAATTGAGGCTGGGGGTGGCCAGGTCCGCAGTGACCCCTGTGATTTCTTGTGAGCCTGCAGGGAGAGCTGCACAGGTCCTGAGCAGGTGGCAGAAAAAGAAACATCTACACCCCCTCTGAAGCACCCAATTCCACTGCAGGATGCTACAAGGACCTAGGATATGTTCATGTTGTGGTAAGTGCCTTACCGTGCCTCTATTCTCTCATCAGGGTAAAACACGCTCTGCATCACAATGAAGTATTTCTGAAAACAGCAACACATATCCAATAAACACAAGCTCAGTCAACTATCTCTCACACTTCATGTGTGGTTTACATTGAAGAAGAAATGTTTTTAAACATTACCTTGCTCTGATGAGGGATTTTGATTCTATGGACCCCTAGGTAAAAAAACGCATTCATATCATTTTAAGCCCAGGACAAAAAGGCAAGAGAGAGATACTCCACACCAGACAGCACACACAGAGCTCTGTGCTATTGAAAATGAAACACAAACACTGCAGTCTCAATGCTAACAGCCACTTTTAACTTTTTTGGATATTGCACATGACCTACGATCTCATTCAGCTTCCGGATCCTGACACTAAGAAACTCTGAAGCACAGAGGTGGTTCTCATCATAACATGCACAGCCTTGACGGAAAAAGTCAATTGTAAAAAATTACCAAAGGCCAAACAGAGCACATCTGTATCAAGAGGTTTGATCCTGTCCATCATGTAGGGCCCTAATGCTGTTATAAACAACCAAATTCTAATAGGGATCAGAAAAATGAGATAGCTCCACTGTTACGGGGGGTGCTAACTATAATATTTACAATGCTCCGCTTCAGTTCTTTCCTTTGAGCTCCGTCTGTTTTACTTTCACACCCGTCCACAGCCTGCAGCGAGCAGGAGACGCTCGGACCCACCCAGGAACTTCACCAGCAGCGAGTGAGGGTAATTTTCCAGGTGCTGCATGTAAATCTTCAGGTTGGACAGGAGGAACTTCGCTTCCCGCTTGTTCTGCGTTTTCAGGAAAAACTTCTTGTCGTTCCTGGAGAAGAAACAACAAAGCTTCACCACCTCAGGATGGCCCACATCGCATGGAAGAGCCATTACATGAAATCTGTTCTCTGTACCATAAATGAAAACCTAAAGATAAATTGAGCCAGTCTGACCTTCTTTTTCATCTTCTGCCTACCTTCTGTCTAGCATGATCTTGTGAAGGTGCTAGGAGCACAATCATATAGTTGTTTGAAGGCGATTCCCCAGGATACTAACAGGAAATGCCTGGAGCAATCACTGGTACAGCAAGACACTAGCAACCACATGACCCAGACAGACTGATGTGGGTGGGACAACTGCACTTCTGCAAAAGAAGCAGTCCAACTCTTTCAGACAGGTTAAAGCTTTAGAGTAATCAGGGGGTAGCCTTATACAATAAGTATAAGAAGCTCATCCTCCAGACGAGTCCACTTTCAACCACAAGCCTAGGGAAGTGAGCTCCATTTTTGCCGTTTTGAAGCTTCTCTGTTGCAATTTGAACTGCCTGATCTGATCTCTTTCTGATTTGCAGAGCTTTTAAACCGTCAGCCTTCCTGGTCCTCAGGATATACGCTACTCTCTACCGCTTGAAGTACCCCAGACCGGGTCAATGGAACCCCCCTGCTCACCCGCGCCATCGCAGACTGACACTGGGAAAGACAGCGGGGCTGTAGCCAGTGTGGGCGCAGAACTCACGTGAGGAAGAAATCAGCTTTGCTCTTGGAGTTGCTGATGAACTGCAGGTAGAAGCCTTCGGAGGAGAGGGAGCTCTGGTACTCCTTCTCTGACATCCCCAGCGAGCGGCGCAGACTGGCAAACACTGGCCCTGCGAACGTCTGCATCTTAAAGCCCTGAGGGCACAGGCACACAGTCAGCTGATTTGATATGCACACAAGATTGCACAGGGAGAAAGAGTGTATGTATAAATGCCTTCTTTTCTAGGGCAAAGCAACACTGATTTTTATGACTTTTCCTATGGTTTATTAAATTTCACATTAATATTTCATCTGTGTTAAGATTTAATGATTTTGTCCAAAGGCATCTCCTCACAAGGAGATATCACTCCCCTTTAAGAAAGGAACAGAAGCTTTTCCTTCTTATTCATTATGAATGACTGGTGAATTGCAAGCCCATACCATCAGCCCAGATAATTCCCACATGCACACAGTCAAGATCTGAAACTTCTCTTTTGCTTTCTCCCACTCCAGATGAAAGCAGGCCGTTACAATTATAAAATGCATTTGAATTTATTGAGAATCTCTAATACCAAAAATATATTGTTGTAGTTTAAAAAGGTAAAATAATATTGATGAATCCTTTACCATGTTTTTTTAATTAAAAATTCATTACCTAAAGCCTAAACAGTGCTAGAGATAAATATCAGCATCCTCTTTCTGAAATTGGTCTATTCACTAGAACCTTTGTTACCATCTAATAAGCCTAAAAGAGGTATCACTGATCAATAACCTAGAACTTCATTATAACTGTATTCAGTAATTTATGAATAAACTTGTTTCCAAAATAGACACAGTCATTACACTTTAAGGTTAGGAATAATGCTGTTCACCGAATGTACTAATACAACAATCACAAAAAGGACAGGATGTCACAAACTCAAGTAGTACAGTCAGAATACTCACCTTATGCACCTGAGTGACTTCTACTTTAAAATCATCTTCACTAAGTTCATCCTAAGGAAGGAACAGAAATAGGAAATTCTGTAGCAGACTTACATTGAAAAGACTGTACCCCCCCCCACACACACGCGCACACACACAGATTTAAAAAAAACAGCTGAATGGGAGAAGTGGCCACCTATGCTGACTCAGATAGTGGCCATACTGATCCTGCAGTTCGGCAACTTCATTGATTTGCAGCGAACTGGAAAGCTGTGGTCTAAAGAGGAGTGTTTTGTGCTTCGTGTGAGATATCCAGCAGAGCAGCAGCAGTGTGGCATACTGGCCAGGTTTCTAGCCTCCTAACTGCAAAGGCGTGGGTTCAAATCCCTGGTGAACCTCTGCTGTCACACCCCTGAGCACAGCGCTCCACTGGCCTTGCTCCAGGAACATACCCAGCTGTATGACTGGGAGGAAATTTAAGTCTGCTTATGTTGAAGAAGTCAGTGTTCCTTCACTAAAATACAAAATGAGTTATAAGTGTTCTCCTTGTTTTTATCATTCAAATAGAAAGTACTAAAATATTATTATTGATGGAGATGATAATAACGTGACAGCATTTTTAGATTGCTAAAATAATTTCAAGACATTATATTACAAAGTACCTTAAGCAGGGATACACAATTATCCCAGAGGACTTTTCCATAGAATAATACAATTTAAGTTTATACAGTATGGGTACTTGAACCAACTACTGTACAGATTCAAACCTCCAGGGTTTCAAATGACACTTCAAAGAGAACAATGTGCTGGGGTTAAAGATATCAGTACTCAGGCCTATCAGAATACTCAGCTGATTCATTTTTTATTCTCATGAATACAACTGCATTTTCCCCACGTAGCCTGGAAAGCCTTGAAAATAGTAAATCATAATACTCTTTGTTATCATTGAAACACATGAAATTGTCAGTCTGCAGTTATTTGACTGCATTGTGTTATTCTGTTTGGGCTAAAGATTAATTAGGGCACAATTACATATTCCAAAGGAATCAAGACAACCAAAAGAATGATAAAACAGTATATTAAATTTTGAATCTGACTGTCAAAGGAACTTGCAAAACTTCCTCAGTTCTCTCTTGTAGAAGATTCTTCTATATAAAACTCAATAAATAACAGAGAACCATCCCAAGAGTTTTTAACCCAGCCGTGTAGTTTAAAATGACGGTACCCTGGCTTCTTTCCAGAAATGACTGGATGAGATCCTCAGATCAATTAGCTGCTAACTACCAAACGAGCTGGATAGTCTCCCCGCGCTTGTAACTGTTTGAATATGTTTCTGTTTCCACACTCAGTATTATGATGGCGACTGGGTGAGGGCAGGGAATGGGACAGTGTGAGTCAGAAAGGCCACCAGGCTCTCTTTGACCCACACGCTGAGTCAGCCTGCTGCACCACAATAGGACTTAGCTGTTCAGAAGCACATGAGCGTGTATTATTCTCATGTGATCTCTCATTCATAACCAATCTGCCCTGTTGGATGCAGCAGATGTGATCACTTCCCAGTGAAAATTTCAGGACACACACAAGCTATATATATACACAGTAAACGCTGTCATACTACGGTATTTCTTCACACTTCACCTTTGGCATGCTATCTGTCCTGCCCCACAAGACGAGAGCCTGGAACATTAGTAACACCAAAAGCGTGTTACTTTCTGATGGAGCGGTGGCCCTGTGGCTCAGGATCTGCACCTGTGGCTGGAAGGTTGCTGGTTTGTATCCCGCAGAGGAATCCTACTCTGTTGGGCCCCTGAGCAAGGCCCTTAACCCCAACTGTTCCAGGGGTGCCGTATACATGGCTGACCCTGCGTTCTCACCCCCAGCTTCTCTCCCTGTCTGTGTGTCTCATGGATAACAAGTTGGGGAAAGCAAAAAGACAGATTCCTAATTCAAGAAACTGTATATGGCCAATAAAGTGATCTTATCTTTAAAAAGAGTCCATAGCAGCAGCCCTAGGGAATTTTCAATAAGAAAATCCAAACCCTCACTAATCAAATCTGCCAAGCTGAAAAACCAGCCATACCTCTTCTGGATAGAAAAAGGCTGAAAACCTAATTATTCTGTCACTCAAGAACCGCGGTGCTCTTCGTTTGCAGAGCTGATTAGCAGCTCTGTTCTATATGCCATTACATTCTCTCTCACAGCTCATTTCCCATCAGCTTTGAGAAGTGCAAAGAGCCTGCAGGAGTATCATTCTGAATAAAAGAACAAAGTGCATCTCATGTGAGCCTATCTTAATGATCATTCTGGACATCTAGCAGTAAACAGTATATGGTTAGAGATCACTTCAAACAGGACTCTGCAATTCATTCTGCAAAAGATTCGTTAAAACCCTGGTTCATTAAAATGAACAGAAAAGAAATGTAGTGAAACGGTCCTCTAAACAAAGCTGGTCAAAAACACACAGGAGGCATGTGACATAAAGACAGTCTGATCAGCTCTCATCACCAGGGGCTGCTTTGCATTCCTGCTGGACTCTCAGTGGCTTCTGTGAATAAATTATTTGTGTGACTGAACCACTATGCCCTCCCACTCAAGCAGAGAGCAGCTGGCAATCGAAGCACCTATGAGCCCTTCCATGGAAGACCAAGGGGACCACTAACTTAAAAGGGTTAAACGTTGATCATGCAGTCAACGAGTCTGGCTGGGTCACAAATAGGAGGGTTTATCACAGAAGGCTTTCTTTGCTACCCCAGAGGGGCAGGTTCTACTGTAAATTTGCACTTCTGCTGTATCATCAAGTCAGGACAAACAAGGAACTCACTTCTTAAGCTTTGCAAGCAGGGTCCTCTTGCTTGCCAGAGCCAGTTTGTACTCTTGTGTGTGAGTACATGAGCAACAGAGATTTCTCCCAGCTGAGATCTTCATGCACTGAGCTTTCAACGACGCTTCTGCATGAGGTTCAGCATTATTAATTCATAACTGATGGCTTTCAGTTTTATTCTGCATTTTTATTTCAGCAATAAATACTTAAGAGCTAATTTATCTGGCTGAAACTGTTATCCAAAAGCAACTTATAAAAATAACAAATACATTTTCTTTTAAGTGTTCTATATTTTACACATCTCAATAACAAAAAAAAGCTGTCACTTTACTGAGCTAGTTTTGCTGATATTAACTGACTAACTTTTTTAAAATAAAAATCAATCAAAAATAAACTTAAAAGACTACATTGAACTAAAAAAATTTGAAATGTCCCCTTTTTTCTTAGCAGTGAAGCTTTTCAAGTGCAGTGAGGCCAATTGACACAAAGGAGGAACACTGTACTTGTGTGAAATAATCCAGAAACAGTGACGGCCCCGTAGTTGGATGATTCAGTCATTGAACAGGCCTTGCTGACTGCACTCCAAGAAAGAAGGAGTAGTTAAAAAACTCTTCAGTAGTTTATCACAAACGGAAAGAGAAGGAATCCCAGCCTAGATTCCCAGGTTTGAAGGACAGGCCAAAAGTCTAAAGTGGATTCGAAGGCTAAATTGAAGAACTGTTAAAGATTCTTTCTCAGCCTGTGATGCAGGAAGAATGCTTGGTATTAAGTCCCGGAGAAGTCTACCTTTCTCAACTGGACAGAGCATCACAACATAAGCACGGCTATGAAGGTCATTCGGTATGATTTGGTCATTTAGTACTTAGCAAGAAAATATGCATTTTTTTTAGCATGGAGAGCAAAACTACAGCATAAAAACATTTGCATCTGTGTTGCTAACTTGCCCATCTGTGTGGAAAACAATTGTTGTAAAGCATAAACAGATTGCAAAAATAAAATAAATCTTGGAGACTACAACAAGTAAAAGATAGTAAACCTTAATCTGACTTAGCTGGGTGGGGGGCATGATGAAGATAGGTTTCAGGAAAGAACCCTAACAAGGTACACCATTCTGTCAGGGGAGCAGTTAAGAAGGTTTTCCTCGTGTTTTCTCTGACAGATCTAGCCTCCTGCAGGTGGACTGGATGCCCTTCCTTCTGAGCAAGGTGTTTATCCCTCCAGCAGGGAGACGGGCCTAAGACTTCAGATAACAATAGCATTTGTTTGGCCTCACGTGGTCTCTGGGGGTGCTCCGAGTGCTGGTTTCCATGCTCGGAGCCCAGAAGCCCTGCCTTATTAGCATGCTACACAATGCAAACATCTCATCTCCAGCTGCACTATTACAGTCCGTCTCTGAAGGCCCTTGTATTGGAAACAGTTTCATACCTAAATGAATCACACAGGCGTAACACAGAGACTCTTTCTATACTGCTGTGCAATCAAACACTGATGAAAAGTACGCAGATTTACCTTGCAACGATCTTACAGTTCAACAGTTGCACCTTTTCATGAAAACAACTGACACACGCTCTAGGGGATGAGATTATCTCGGCTCAAAATGCAACAGTAGTCGGTTCATAGTCAGTCATAACAAAAAAAAAACAAATGCATGCAGGGAGCTGACCACATTCTGATCATGAGGAAGATGATTCCCTTCAAGCTGCAGTCTCGAAAAAATCAGCTGCTTGCGAACGATGGGAAAACACGGACCGAACAAACCTCTCCTGCTTGTAACCTTTCTAATGGTCCTAAGGATGACGGAGATAAAGGAGTGAGACCCTACCAAGCCACCATCCTGTCCTTCGGACCCTGCAGCTCCGTGTGCCGAGGTGCTGCAGCCGGTCAGATCAGGACACTGGTCCCATTCTCCCGGTCGTGGGAGAGGCCTTACCGAAGTTTGAGAAAGTCAAGGGTTTGTCACAGGACTGCACAGCACAGCAAGCGCATGGCGAGGGCTGGTTCGCTGCAGAGGGGCATGCCCAGAAGGGTGATCAATGAGTGGTCTCTCACCAGGGGCGGGTTGTCGATGGTGTTCTGCACGGCAGCAGACAGGCCCTCCTTCATCATGCAGGTGAGGGCGTAGAACTCGTGCTCCTGGTCGATCTCGAACAGCCCCAGGAGCTTCCACTGCTGCCGCAGACGCCAGAGCAGCCTCCTCCTCACCGTGCGCGAGCGGCGCGGCGCCTCCATCTGATCCAGACACACACACACACACACGCGTGCGTTACTGCAGGGGGAGGCCAGCACCGGGCCTGCACTCACACTCCAGCTCAGGGCTCCTGGACGATGTGTGCTATTTGCAGAAGACCGGCCTATTCAAACAACCCTCTTGTGAAAGTACTGCAGGAACTGAAAATCGGCACACGTCCCTAATGGACCACTGGGAAGATATTTACACTGTTCATTTACACCGGACAGTTGTATACTGATGCGCACAGCGTGCTTCTGTCCTTCCATTCACTTTCTAACGGCTGAATTTCGCCGATCCCTCCCCAGCAGAGGCTATGCTGCTGTTTCCGTTGGAGGGGAAAGTTAGTGTTTACTCCACCACTTACTTATCTCAAATCTCACTCAGAAATCTTCACCTCCGAGTCCTAGGTATGAACCTTAAATTAAACACACCATCCCCCTGTCCATTTGCACCAGCCACTGCCAGCAGGTGCCAACGCACAGACTTTTATTCAGACGGCTCTGCAAGAGGCAATTAAAAGGAAAACCTGGGAGTTCCGGCACAGCGCAGGGAACTTAGAACAGCTAGTGGGAGGAACAGCTTCTGTCCGTGTCTCGGAATAACCCAACAGAAGATCTTCAGGGAACGCTGAACTCTGAGTTGTCTCTGGCTGCCTAGTTAGATAGCTTTTTCCTGCATTTGTAGGGTACAGAAGAAGAGGGGTACTTTATTTGCTGGAGGGAAGAGATAAAAAGTAGTAGTTTTTGGCTGCCCTATCTTTTCAGTCCATCGCCCCTCTGTGAAATGTACTCGGGTGCCAGGGGGCACCATCCCATTTACACGGTTTGTGACACGTGTCCCTGGCCTCCATCAGAGTCTCCACTAGGGCATCGTACTGTCTATAAACAGGGCTGGAACATCCAAAGCAGCGAGAGAAAGCTTGTCTTTTTGCCGCTTTTCTGAATGCAACAACCGCAGGTTGAATGAACAGCTGTTGACTTCTTAAAACAAGTAATAGAGCGCAGGCAGGGAAACCAGCACGTCCTGCCGTTACCAGTTATAGAAGCAGCGAGTCTGCATCAACCAGCCTCGGGCTTAATTGTCCATTTTAACAGCTCAATAAGTTTTGCTTTTGTTTTGTTTTTGTTTCCTTGCCAATCTGGTGGCTTTACAAGTTTCCAATCCAGCCATTTAGAAACTGGACTGCTTGCGCTTTAAACCGCAGCAATGTGCAGCCAGTCCCGGGCTCCACCTCCCCCCGCTGCCGAACAAGCCCTGGCCGGAGCGGTGCACGAACACCGGGCGGCACGGCTCTGACCGGACTCTGCGAGTCGAAAAGCCGTGTCCGTGGCTGGGGGCTGCCGCCAGCGCGCTCTGCACACACTGGGAGTCCCGGACATGTCCACTGAATGGTACAGTACTGGACATCCCACCCCACTGGACAGCGAACCTCATCATGTTGCCCGTTATCACCCAGCCTGCCCGGACGCTTCCTGAACGCGCTCCACGCCTGATCGGTACTGAGCACAGCCTCGACACAGATGTCAGATTCTCTACTTAGCGAATACACTTTACTGACAGACGTGAATGCAACGTATGTTTTACATTTTTATTTGCGCACATGAAACGCTGTTTTCCGAAAGAACACCGAAAACCAGCACCTATTAAAGTAAGCATTAAAAAGCTGTCCGGCAAAGAACGATTAAAAACCCATTACGCGATGGAGGAAATGTACAGTAAATATGAAACTGGAAACGTACCGAAAGAGTAAAACAATTGGAATATTAATTGTGAAATACACGTTAGATGTCATAAATTCAATTTTTTAAAATGACAGATCCCGGCAAGAGTTGACAGGCGCGCACATACCTCACTTTGGCTAGTCATTCAAGCGCAGGTGAGTCCCAGCTCGCTGCCCACGCTCAGACGGCATCGCCAAGTGTCAGTCACAGGGCACGGTGGGATTCTGCCCAGCCCACATCAGCTCATCTAAAGCCACTGCCGAGCGATATCGCCTGCGCTGCTGTCTTCGCCACCACAGCGCGTCAGCGCGGCTCCGCGCCGGCTGAGTCAAAGCTCTCCAGACAAACACCGGGCGCCGAGCGGGCGCGTCCACTGCACGGGAGAGCAGAGACAAGCCCCGGTTTGTGACACGGAGCGCTACGGCTGGTTTCCGAGGCACATCGGCGCGAATTGTTGTCGTGAAATAGTGAGAGCTCTGCTTTAGACAAGGGAACTGTGGCGGGCGCAGCCGCGGCAGTTCGGGAAGAGCGCTGCTGAACTCGCAGGCGTGACCCAGCCGCGCTACTGTGTTATTGACAGCACTGCGGATAAAGAGGTGTTGCTTTGCGTTAGCTTCGGGAGCACGGATCTCGTGAGAGAGAGAGCAAATAATGTGGGCATCGATACTAACAGGTTCTTCTTCATGCACCTTGCGAACAGGACTTGGGCTGAAGCCATATAGCTTCATTGGAAAATACACACCAAGCATTTTGACAATGACGGCTTTTGGCCGTTGCATTTTGTAGCATACATTAGTACCGTATGGGACGAAAGACCACTTGAAAACGTACAGTAATAGACTTTAAACACGAGTACATGAAAGAACATTAAAGTTTTTTTTTTCCCCCCATATGTGGGAAAACGCGATTTCAGCCCCGTGTTTGAGTTTGAAAACCAATATTCGTTGCAGCGTTGTAACGGCGTCAGCAGCCGTCCAAAACCTTAGGATCGCCCGCATTGCACACGTGAAACACGCCCGAAGGCAGGAGAGGGCTGACAGCAAGCCGGGTATGTTATGGGCAGTAAAGAAAGATTTATCTTGATCGACTCTGGGCTCACTACTACCAACTTCACAGACCCCGAACACCGCTGATCGTGCACTGATTAACGTGATTTCAGAGACTTTAGTTTAAGTCTTCGTACATATTCTTCGTCATTAACCTTTAACTGACATTAGATCAGAAATACTGTTTATACATGCTGTTTAAGATATACGGTGATGAAGTCCTTGTTAATTGGCTTGTCGATATGCGTGTAGCCTCCACACCAATTAAACATTGATACACAGAATGCAAACAAATGTACCCACCCTGTGGTTGCACAGACCCTAATTATCCACTAATATTGGAGTGACTAACGTTAGTTTAGGAGGGACGGTCCGACAACGCCGCGACTCACCAGGATATGCAAACTTGAGAACATACGGTGCTCTAGCGCGGTGCCTTATCTGCGTCGGCGAAACTGCCGGAGTACGGAGCCGGCTCGTCTTCACGTATTGACATCCTATCTGCTTCAACGATAAACTTCGGATTAAATACGGAAAGGTAGTTAGAAACAGAGTTGCCCTGACGATATGCAAAACTCCATTAAAATAGGCAAAATTAAGATAAGAAATTCGTGCCGATACATTGCATCTTAAATGGCTGTATTCACCCGCGTTTATCCTCAATCTTTGCAATATTTTTTAGTATTAAAAACTTGGATGAAAGTGACATACACTACTTACAGTATTAAAACTATAAACTACGTCTGCAGTATACCTTTAATACTTTACATTTCAGGAAAAATACATTCCGGAAATAATGATTATATTCAGTGCTTAAATGTAACTATATAAAGCGAGGTGCTTTTAATTATTATTAAAACATGGTCAGGCATCTCTGCATCAACTGTTCAGTAGCCCCTTATAATACTTATCACCATCATTCTTACAGGAGACTTGTCTCGCAGTTTCGAGAAGAAATTTCTAAGACTTTCCCCGCTGTTGCGGAGTTCGCGATGGGCCGATCATCTCGCACACATCCTATGCATTTTCAGGCTAAAGCGACTAATTTGGTAGCAGAGTGAAGCCGATGACATCCCTACTATTCAGCACTGACGGAATTTAAGATGAATCGCAGCCCGGACGCACACCAGGTGTGTTAACAAGTTTAGAAAGTGCGACAGTCTAAAGTCACGATCGTGTTAGCCAAGGTGGGCCTGCAGTTTATGTAAACCATATGGAAATAACCGCTATAATAAAAAAGGCATGCTCGTTGTAATCCTGAAGTTTTTTGCACCAGTTGTTCAAGGTATCAGTCGTTAATACATACTCGCATTTCCCGAAAGTGGGTTAACAAAACTGCAAAAAAAAATGGATTTGCAACAGAACAAACTTTTTTTTTTCGGTCATGTGTGTCTTGTTAACGCAGGGGCGCAGTTGCTGGGTTACAGCCGAGCCGAGCTTCCTGGGCGAGCGTGACCCCCCGACCCCCTGCGGCACTGGAGAGGAGAGCCAATTGAGCGACAACCTTGCGCATTCCCGGAGCAGGAAAGTCAAACCTATTAACAATACGTTTTCAATACTCTTGAACGCAGGGGCGTTGCCAGGAATTGCCAGCATAGGGGGACCCCTCCAATTTACAATTTACACTCCTCGAGCGGTATAATCAAACAGCATAATTAGCGGAACCTTATATATATATATGGTTCAGGTGGGGAGCTGCGTCAGCATGCGTAGGCTGCAAAGGAACAAGTAATAGGTTTATTCCATGCTGAAAAAAAGTACCTGAAGAAGGCTTCACGGCCGAAACGTTGTGTTCTCTTTCTTCTTTTTTTCAGCATGGAATAAACCTATTACTTGTTCATTATATATATATACTCTATTATATATTACCCAGGCTGCCGAACGCTACTGTACTGCACTCTCTAGTGAGGTTTTGGCCTTCTACAGAAGTCCCAGGCGTCGGGCATATGGCGATAATCTCGTCACTGTCTAGAGAGTCGGCGAATTCCCGTTCAAATGACAGCTCGTTTGCAAAGGTCTCTCATATGAGGACTTTCTCTTTAGCTGAAGAAAAGCTGCAAGAGCTCATTTTCACGTGTTGCTTTTAACAGTTCTAAGTATTTCGTATGCCTGCTTTAACATTGTTCAGAAGTTTAACGAGTTACTCTGAAGTTAATATTTTATTGCAAAACACAAGATTCAACCACGAGAGCCCATATTAACATTTTAATCTTACAGAAAATATCACAGCGCCCTAGAACCACCGTGCTTTTGGGATTGCGTGCTCTGGAGCTGCAAAAGGAAGATGCGAGTTTAATTTTGATGCGTATAACAGTCTCTCACTCGGTGATCACCTCCATTCAAGGTTTTACAGACTGGAACTCGGAGACAACAGTGGGTACACTGCACCACCAGAAGCTCACCAGCAGCCACGATAATGCTGTTTCCATTGGAGAGGAAAGATGGTGTTAAAACCACCAATCACTTATCTAAAAAATATGCATCTCAGAGCCTTAGGTATGAACTTTGGAGCACAACAGTACATTAAACACACCATCCCTCCATCCACTGAAATCAACTTTAACATGCTGGGTCTTTAGTTAGCCTTGAAGCACGTCTGTTTTTTTACATACACTTCATATTTTAAGGACTAAACACACAGTCTTACAAGGCGCAAGGTGTATAAATCAAAAAGTACGAGAAGGTCAATACCTGCACTCACATTTGAAATGTGTGCAGGCAACACAATTCATGCATTTGTGATTTTTGTTAAAAAAAGATAAGAAAGCAGTTTTGTGAACCAAGATGTCATTGTTTTTTTTTTTTGGAAGGGTAGTCACAGCATTTTACAGATGGAGGTACGTTACAGGACAAAAGCTGCCAACAAGTGTAATTAAGTAGACATCACAATTTTACTGCATACTGTACATAAATATATACAAGCTTGTCTGCAATGCAAAGGGGGCACTGATATTACATGGGAATTAATTTCATCTTCCTGTAGCCACCACAAAACTAGTATGGAGTTTCATTGACGCAATGTTTTTAAAATAAAACTTGCAGGTAAAGCATTTTAGATGTAATGTTAGACCCTTTAGTGGCAACATTAAGAACTTCCATCGTGCTTTTTAAAAAAACTGTATCCCTTCAATTCAGTGACGGAAACGGGTTACATGAGTCATCTGGCTCTCATCTGGGAGCGACTCTGTGGATTACAAGCCGGCCCCTCTGGGTTTTTGCGACAAAGTGCTTACAGCCATGCAGTCATTAAGGGTGTGCGGAGTGCGCAAGGACGATATTCTTCTCTGCAGCACCTCGAACGTTTGCCTGGGGGAAGAGGGCGGTCTGTGACCTGCACAGCAAATTCCATTTCTGCTCCACTGTGGGTGTAACCTCACAAGCCCCCGTCTGCTCGGATTTACCCTTAATTCAACCCTTGAGACGTCAGCACAGGTGACTCTGAAATGGCTCAAACTGCAGTGCAGCCCGCTTTTCAGACTTGCCCACAGAATGTCCAAAGTGCTCTGCAATGTGAAGGAAAGGGGATTCGTTCATCGGTTCACACAGGAGCTGATCTCACTCATGGGGGTTGGACTCCTGGATGCTTGTGAACGAGCTGCTCTTTTCACTCTGACTTCTTTGGTTTCCTGTTCTTCCAGGTTACTATGCCGATAAAGGTTCCTGAATATAAAAGAAGACGTAGTTATTCTCTTCAGAAAGAAACAGAAGGCCAAAGACAAACGAACTCTCTTCAAATCCGGGACCTCTTACCAAAATGTAAAAATAAGTGTGCAAGTGTGACTCATGCACTGCAGATGTTGTAGCCATGTCTACCCAGACCAGCAACAACAACAGACAGTTTCACAAAAACAATGTCTGAGTGAATCATCACAGCCACACTCGTGGCCTTAAAGACTCCAAAACAGAAGGAGAAGAGGTGAGAGACCTCAAAGCAAAGAAGTAAATGCTTTCAAGAAACAAACGAGTGCGATTCGTGAATCAGTTCAATGGTCTTGCGTTCTCTGGTCATTGTAGTACATGAGCTCGTGTTTGTCATAGAGAACTGGCTATGATAACAACCACCTTCAAGCTGAGACGTTCACGAAGGTTGGAAAAGGTTAATAAATGCTCACCCTCAATCTGAAACCTTGATTTGTGGGAAAATAAGCACAGGCTGCCGATATGTTAAGTGACTGTAAATCCCCTCCCTGCAAGAGAAACACACCTACCTACAAAGAGCAGCAGAATCAAAGCTGCAACGCCAGGCAATATGACAGAATACTCCCGGGGGAGAAAATACTGGTGCATCACGTGGTCACTGTCCACAAAGGGCTGCAAAACAACAACCAGACCAGGGTTACCACATGTCCCCACATCCCCAGGCATCTCCTCCTCCTTCATCACTAAATCTCCATCTGGGAGGAATTTTCAAATATTTTAAAATGGTTGAAATTCTTTATCTCTAAAGGTCTGACAAGTGTCTCAGCTGTCTTATCTGATCCTGTACTGTACACAGCAGCGTTTCTTCAAGAGATCTTTATTCGATGCTGTACTTTGCTATTCCTAAACAAATGCCAAAGTGAAGTGCGAAGCCACTGCAGAACTGAAGACGACATTCCCATGTTTTCAAAGGGGAAGAGAGGAATGGGACATGAGCAGTGGGCATGAAGACCTCTGTCTGGGAGTCTCAGGGGCAAACAAGATACATTGATATGTACTGTATACACCTTATATACCCTATAAAACGTGTCAAAGGCTGCTATTGTGTCACTGGGGAAAACAGCCAGAGGATCAAAATCCACATGAAGCAAGAGAGGTGAATACCCACCAAGATTATAACCCAGACTGTGTAATACGTGAAGAGCAGCAGGCTGAAGCTCACGATGCCCATCCCAACCGCCTGATCCGCTCCTGTAGCCTAGCAAAGCCGTGGAAAAGAAATGTTAACCGATAGCGCCGATAATCACACTGGGCGTTTCGTTCTGCTGTCTCAAGGTGACTGTGCAACTGCAGAAACCCCAACACAGGTGCTTATTTGGATTAACTGTCCTCTAACCCCGAAGAAGATGTTATATCCACGCACAGATTTTACGGGTTGATATGTTGACTGTATCTTATTAAACCCCACACATAGCATAACTTTATACTGAATACAATACACACTACACATCAAAGCGAATTCGTCATTTCTTTCCAAAGCTACAGTTTCTGTTTGTAAGAGTATATATTATTTCGTTAAATATGTACCTGTCTTTCCGAGTTGCCAATTCATTCAAATCCTATGAAAGCTGATACAATAATGCAGCTCAGATAACGCCTTATAAGCATAAGTCATTGCACTAAATAAAGCATTAACCAGGCTTCACAAATTACAAAGGAATATTTATTATAGCTACAGAAATCGAACATTTATAAGTCCAACTCACCATATTGCACTCGGTACTTTCCTTCCTTCTACGAAATCGTGGAGCTTCCAACTTCCGGTGAATTCTGATTGGTCCCTAAATCTTCCAATCAAAAATTTGAAGAATTATGGGAAATGTAGTTTCCTGCGATGTTACTAACTTTGAAAAGATCGGATTACTGTAGATGACGGGTATTTTGCTTGCGAGTTCGCTATAGCCTTTTACTGCGTGCAATCATTCAAATCAGTGAAGAAAGTATTACATGCGAACGGATATAACAGGTATTCAGAATATTAATTAACTCGAAATTTCACAGATGATGCGAAAAAACACTAGGTGGCAACAAAGGTGCACCTGTACTGTTAATTCTATACAGTATGCCACATACTGGCCTGTTCTGCTACTGTGCCATTCATAAACTGTGTGGTATATAGCATAATATTGATAGTATAGGTGCAGTTTTGTTGCATCCAAAAATCTAATACACTTTCTGCTCTGAATATTAATATATAGATTTGATTTTGTTAATGTTCTCGTTGTCTTGTTACGCTGATGCGCGTTTTAATAATTTCTCTTAAAAGAAATATTTAAATGAGCTCCAGCCTTGTAATATAAAATGGGTCTCACTATGAGCTAGAGAGCGCGTCGTGGTAAGTTCTTCAGATGCAGCTACGGATTTTCATTTCTTTCCGTGTTCCGCTCCTGAGCTCCCGGGGTATTAAATTAAATCGCCAAAGGTTGTACGAGCGTAAACGTGGTCCTATTCCAGTGGGTGACTCAACTTTTATCACTGCTTAGAGCGAAATCGGAATATCTCAAAGATAATTTTGACACTGGTTCTATAAGAAGAAGAATAAATCTCTCGCCATCCCCAAATGCAGCTCTTGCAACGCCGGCTGGCCCAGGCTGCGTCAGACCCCTGGAATCTGGTGGTGACATTGTAATTGCTTTCCTCGGTCTCATGGAGCTGCCACAGCTGTCAGAGAGTTACTAATGAAAACCCCGGAAGAGGCACGCAGCGCCGTACTCCAGAAACACCCCAGCGGGATGGAGGTCTGCAAATTCATCCTTCTCCTTGCCCTGTGTTTTATTCTCCCCTCTGCGTCTCCTCCACCCCTGAATAAGAAGCCGGGGTGCCTCAAGGTGAGCCACTGCAAGTGTCTCCTGAAGGACGGCTCGGGCGTCATTAACCTGGCGGCGCTGGGCGGCTCGGCCGGGCTCCCGCAGCGCTACAGAGCCGAGCCGGCGGGGGCGGACGAGGTGCTGGTGTCGTTCAGCCCCTGCTCACCCTTCTCCGAGCCGGCTGAGGTTCCCGGCACCCAGTGCCTGGAGGTGGCCGCCTGCGTGGTCGTGAGGTAGGGTCAGCGCCTGCTTGCGGGGCGGAGGGGAGGGAGACTGTAGTCCAAGTGCGAAACGGTGTTGTTAGGACTGGGAGCAAACAAACCTTACGGATGCTCAGAGCAAATACTGCAGTAAACTGTTATGATTTAAAAACAAATTCCCAATTAATGCAGCATATTACTGTATTCTACTCCGATAAGAATCACTGGCTGCCGATGTCGAGGTCAGTACGGTTACTGCGAGGGTGCCCTTGTCACTGCTGGCGGACATGCCTGATGAGGTTGGCACGGTTAGGTGCAACCTAAACCTTTTTTTCCCCCCCGACAACTCAATTCTCTCTCCCAGACACCACACAAGCAGCGGCGGCGTCGAGAGTCGCTACTTCAACTACGGGCAACACGAAGGGAACGAATTCAGATACGACAACCAATCTCGGACCCTTTCAGTTACATACCCAGGTTCGCCGTCTTTATGTTAGCTCATCACAAAACGTAACTTCTTCCGGGCTTGCAAATAATTAAATGTCAGTGAAGGGCTGGTTAGGTCTAAGAACCAGACATGAGAGCAATTCTGTCATAATCAATGAGGGATTTCATTTTGAAGAGATGGAAGTTTGAAAGAGGATCTTTGGTAATCCTCAGGTGTGAGTGTGTATTGTCAAGGTACATTTATTGAATTGAATTGAAACCTTTTCCTGTTTTTTTGCTATGAGGTGACGTTGTAAGTGGAAAGGGATTGTGTGCCTCTGCTTTGGCCCTGGTCAGAACTAAAAGAAACGTCTTGCTGCCCACCGTGAATGTGATGTGAGAGTAGTACAGGCCGTGCGAAGGAGTAATTATCCCCTCGATGTTCTTTAACAAGTCCTTTCCAGCAGCCTGGTCCACACTGTGGTGCACTATCACTGCAGCCCCAACCACTCCGTCTCCCTCTCCCAGCCTGTGGAGCACAACCGCGCCCTGGAGATCTTCGTCCGGAGCCCCTGTGCCTGCCCCAACTCCTGCAACCTGGAGGACGTAGGGCCGATGACCATCTTCCTCATCGTCCTCTGCCTCGGCACTGCTTCGTACTTCATACTGGGTAATCGACCTGCCAGGCAATCCGGATTTATTTTATAAAGTGGATCTTCATGCATGGTGACCCCCACCTCAAACTGTCTTGCAGTCAGGTTACAACGGGACACAGAACTCACAAGTCATTTCTAGAACAATAATATAACTCAATGGGTGGCCCTATGCAGTACACACCAGAGGGTGCTGTGAGGTGCAGTAGTCGTGCTGGTGAAATTTTACCCCGGTGCAGGAGTGAGCAGCCCTGGGATGACAACCCATCGAGTCTTCTGGGTCCCAGGACGCCCTCAAATCATCAGTTTCTGAAAACTTTGACCAACAAAGCGGGTGATTGGCGCAGTTAAAGGGGAATTACAGCCCCACTTCCTCAGAGCAGGTGGTGCTGCCGAGCTCTCCACTCGGCGGGGAACTGCAGCGCTCGGGGAGGGAGGTGCTCGCAGGCGGAGGACGGAGTGAGGCGTTCCTCGCCCTCGCACCAGTGCGGTCAGCGCCCTGAGGCATGTGCTCTCTCTCTCCCAGGTTCCTGCGCGCTGCGGCCCTTCAGGAGCACGCAGGGGGTGCAGATCAGGCCCGAGGAGAGCCTGTGGTGCGTCCTGTGCTACCAGTTCACAGAGGAGAGAGGGAGGAGGCTGGGCCGGAGCCAGTGCTTCAAGGAGGAGACCCTCTGAAGCGGAGAACTTCGCAAGCCCTGTCTTGCAATGTGGAGCGCTGCCCCCTGTCCTTATCTCCAAGACACTTCAACACATAGCCTCTATCAGCCACGGGAAAGGCCAATTACATAGATGGTGTTTATAGAGGTAGTTAGAGATAGCTTTCCCACCCATGGGAAAAACTACACTATGGATCGATGTGTGTTTGAGCACATCCAAAAGAACCTGCTGCTCACCACAGTACCCAGTCAGCTGGCATCCTGGAAGACTACCAGGAGAGGAATGATGGTCAAACTAATATGGGTCCCAACTTTGTCTGTGGAACCTTGTTCCTCACGGTTCCTGTCACCTTTAGATCATCCTTAACACCCTCTGTGCTGGGATCATAGCCTGGGCTTTTCTCCACTGGGTGATTGCTGGAGGTCAGTTCCTCATTAACACCAGGAGAGGTCCTCCAGCTGACCTCTGCGTAGATAATGAGATCCAAGACCAGAGGAGACGTATGCCGAGCCACAGCCTTGCAAAAGCTCTCGCATGAACTGGTTTGATTTTTTTTTTTTACTCCAAATTTGTTAAGTTTTTCTTTCCATCCTATTTTGGATTTGTTTCTTTTATAGTTGTCAGTTAGGCTACAGCCAGGAGTTAGCCAGGTCCCATTAATACTTTTCTTTTCTGTTTGCTATGTTTTCGGTCTACAGCTGGTTAGTTTTATTTTCTTCATCACGGGACCCACCAGTTTCTGTAGGACTTGTTATTTTTTCAGTTACCCAACTAACACTGTACCTGCTGTTATGGAATAAAAAAAGTGCCGGTTTTGTACAACTGCAGCTGATTATTAGCCACAATGGGCACTTCGCACCTGTGCTCGAAGATGTTCGTTCCACTTGCAGTTTTTACCATTTTCCTCACCCGCGGTTACGCGATTTTTAAAATCCAGTTAATTTTTTATCAATGCTCCAGAACTAGGTTGTTTTTTTTTTTTTTTTAGAAATAAGTCATGGGACAAATTCTCAAGTTGAAAAACAATGGAAAACTGTTCAAATAGGGAAACGCCAGGCCCTGGGAGACTGGGGAAGAGAATTGTTTCTCCAGTTTCACTAATAACTTAGTATCCCAAGTGTCAGCAGCGTGCTCTTCTTTTACTAGAAACACTTTGGAACAGGGGATCTTTTTTTACACTTGGTATTAGTTTAGAAACAATATGTAAAAAGAAAATATCAAGTTGCTTACAAAAACAACAAAAAAAAGCCAGCATCTTCATTGAGGTACCCAAGGACAACTTTATTTCCCCAAAATATTACATTTATAACTTTTCCTATTGTAATGTTACAATCTAAAATAGGAAACATTCAAATGTGAGAATACAAATATACTTTTCATTAAAATACAGTACGGTGCTCCACCTAAAGTGAATCAAATCTGTAGAGAGAAACCAAAATCCTGTTTCAACAAAAAGAAGCCTTTGGAGCAATGTTTTAATGTTTGTTATAAACTTTTATTTCCAACCAAAATGCTTTTAGAGAATCACAAAAATAGAGCCATCTAAATATTTCTCTTAATACATTCCATTATAGATCCATTGAGTTAAGGAAAATTATAGAAATCTCTGTAAATCTAATTCAATCTAAAGTACAAGTTAGAAAGTGTTAACCTTTTTGTCAGGGAGTCTTGGACTCCTGTGCATAGCTTTAATCCCTTTCCAAATTAAACATAAACCGAAAAAAAAAAATCGATGTCAAAGTCCAAGTGCTGTTGTGATGAACGTCATGTAGCCTGGGGTTTTCAGAGAAGGGACACTAGGAAAGGCCAAAGCAGCCCTTTACCTCGAACTGCAGGTCTAGGACAGACGGACAGAGGGGCCTTTGGCAAGTAGGCATTTCAATTAACAGTAACATTAGCCAATTCAGTTATTTCCTTAACAGACCTTAGATTTTATTTCGCACCTCGCAGTACAGGGGTACATGACCAGGTTAGAGATCCAGGTCGGGCAGTGAAATAAGGATCCTTTCAATACCAGTCATGAAACGCTTCTGCCTCAGATATTATAACTGTGTACCTTTCATAACGTTATCAAGAAAAATGAACACCTAATACAGTCTGTGTAGAAAAAAGTACACGTATTGGGCTGCATCTACAGAATTTCACCAAGAAAATGAGTATATTTCTTATTTTGCCATTGGGGTGCAAAGTGACTGTGGCTGAATCAGCTGGGCAGGACCCCCTCTCTCTGCCACCTCGGCTGGGCGACACGCAGAGGAAACACAACCAGTGCTCATGGGCACTGCAGGGCACCAGTCTCCAAAACTCTGGGGATAAAGTGATTGGAGGCATATAAATACACACAACACTGCCGGGAGGACAAACTACCAACAACCGTCTTACAAAAGCTGAATTCAAAATAAAAACATGGCAGCCTAGATTAAAAAAGGTGGGAAAACGACAGCTGTTCATTCCGAGCGGTAGTAATAAGTGCCCCCCTGCAGCCTTCCTGCGGTTGGTTTTTTGTCCTGTACGGCTGGGAAACACACAGAAAACAACGCTCCCTCTGTCTGGGTCACACGTGGACGAAAGAAATCCTTTCCCTTTCTGAAAACCCACAGGCATCCTGAAACATCTTTTCACACGGTGTGAGACACACGAGGTGCGCATGCGGAAGGCCATCCCGGCGCGAGGCGAGGCCAGTGAGGAAGTCCCAGCGCAGTCAGGTTATCACCAGGCTCGCCGAGCTTCACGCGATAGGAGCCAAACGCTAAAAAGCTCAGGACTGGATGAAATCAGAAGTGCTCACAAGGCATTCTTAGTTACAAACCCACAACATGGCGGCTTGTTCTCACTGGTGAAGAGGAAGGCATCACTAGGCCTTGGGATATCAAGTGGACAGGAAGGTCACAGCTTGGATTTCATTCTGTCCCTGGTCTCGTTGCTGCCCCTGTCATTAGCACTTTCTCACACAGGCTTTGCTTGTCAAATTACAGATAGTGGTTGATGTGAGCCTTCGCCATCACAAGAGAAACCCAGGCATTAAAAAGCTCTTAGCTGCAGTGCTCGTCATTTTTTTCCATTGGTGGAAATGTCAGATTCACGCAGACCCAGGTCAGTAAGAACACCCCTCACCCTCAGTCCATTACAACAGTACCTCACCAAATAAAAGTTTTCCGTTTTATAAAAGTCACAGGTTACAAACAGTCAAGTATGTAGGAAACCAAACAATTTGTACAACAAAACACAGTCTCGTTTACAAACCAGTATCAGAAAACAAGAACCACAAATAACGGCTTTTAAATTGTAATACACAAAGTTTGTTTTTGTTATTTCTACCTAAGGATTGACTGACAAGGTAAGCTGTAAATGCCCACCCAGTCGGGTCTTCCATAAAAAACAACAAACCAGCCTGCTGGTTTTGGGAAAAAAAAAAGAAATTAATCAAAATGGTAATAATACAAAAAAATACCTAGGAAAAAACTCTGTGTAACACAGTAATACAAAAGGAAAGCTTTTTTCAATTTTCCTCCAAGGTTCTAAGCCAGTGGTCCACAGTTTGGAGGAATTTCGATTCACACCAGTGATTCAGTGTGTTACATTTAAGAACCAAACACGTTTCTGTAACAAAAAAAAAGCCACCAGAGGGCAGTATCGTCTTCTCTTGCCCACCGTCGCTCTGGTGCATCTCCGCACTTCAAACTGTACAACAGGAAAAAATAAAGTTGATGCCTCTGTCTGAAAAGCACAGGATGAAAGATTTCCATCTGCATTTTGGACGTGACTGGACTGGCTTTCTCACTAACTCAACAAAAAAGGTTCGGATTGATTGGAAAATGTAACTAAAAGCCTAAGAATTATTACAGTATAAGAACCAAATCAGAAAATGTTGAGTTAACTCTGTAAACCATTCTGGTTACACAAAGGATTTTTCTCAAAAGCCGGGCCTTCTAAAACTAGAGTTTACAAACATCCCCCCCAAAAAACACATGCTTCTATAAACGTAAGCAATTTGGATTCTCTCCCTCCATAAGGTGACAACTGTACCTGCTTTTGTTCACGTGCCACAAACACAGATGGGACATATTATTAAAAGGGGTCAATATTTTCAAAGTTGCATTTTAAATCCATTAACGGGCAAGCATGGATCCCTAGAAAAAAAGGCTCTCAACCAGGAAAGAACATATTGCACAGCAATTCCTGTTAAGAGAAAGCGCTAACTGCTAGAAACCGTCTGGATCGCGACCTGCAGACGTTCTGGACCACTAACAACGCGTTTCTTTTAGGAGCGACAGGAAGTAAAGATCTGAGATGCAAACGTTAAGAAACAGCACACTGCCGTTCTGACTCAACAGCGCTGGATTCTGGCCAACCGTCCTCCCAGCGGGATGTCTCCAGCGGCCACCAGTTTACACCAGGGAACTGTCTACACAATACAGCCACTGTAGGGACGGGCAAAGGGTTCAGCTTCAATGCTTTCATTCTTTCCAAGCCAGCGAGATTAACACTAGGAGATCCAGTGACACCCAGGACAACGGCACAGCGCTGAGTTCTCGGCCTGGCCGAGCCCCGCTTCGCACAGCCGGGGAGAAAGGCTGCTAATCGTGTTAATGCCAGGACCCTCCACAGCGCTGGTTACACCATCTCAGGGACAGCAGGCTCGGGCTGCCATGCTGACAGCAGAGCGAACAGAGCAAACGGGGGGTAACGAAACGTCTTCCTTACTCTTCCTTCCTAATTTCCAGGTCTGCAAAGTCATTCCTGAATTGTGCTTTTGCAAGCCCAGTCTTGGAAAGGGCCCCAAGATGTCACCCTGTTCCGGAGAGGAGTGCAATGAAATGTGGGTTTCAGGGCCACAAGCAGGAGAAAATGAACACCAAGCACAGCCTGGCTCCAAGACCCTCCTCTACAATCCGCTACCAGATGGAATGAGTTGCAGTACTAACCGCACGTCAGCTGCCTAGTTTACTGATTTGTGGCTACATTTGTTTAATACTGTGCTCTAGCTCTAGCTCGTCAACTGGCGAGCGCCTGTGCAGTGCTCAGACCACATCACCGCCAGCTCTCCTCGCGACCTCGATTCACAGACACTTCGCCAGTTTCCGAATCGCTCAGTAACACCGGGACTTCAAGCACAACGCACTTCCACTGCCTCTTGACCTTGAGGTGAGCAGGCTTGAGCTACAAAGTGGCAACTGCTGTGATTTAACCTTTAAAGAAGACGAACCAGAAAGAGAAGCCTCCATGACAAGTAGCTTATATCCAGAAAGATTTTGTCCTCGTGAGAACTAGCACAGCTAGCTTCAATTAGAGGAAACCCTGCATTCACTAAAAATAGAGCACAGAAAACACACACACACAGACAACCAAACAAGGACTCACTGTGTGCGACTGGAGAAAATGTAGCAGGTCTTTCTTTGCCATTCTTGCATGAATGGAAATACAGTGGGCAGAACGTACACCCAGTCACAGGCTCTGCGTGTTGGGGAAAAAACCTCAGAAACTTGAATTAAATATGATGTATTCAAAACGACCAGAGAGGGTGCCAGGGAGTGAGGGGAGTAGTTCCACTTTTTATGCTTTTTTATTACAAAGAATCTCTCTGTTGTCCAGCATGACCTGAGTACAACTGCCACCTCACTCCCTGTAACCCAGCAGCCAGAGGGGGAGACTCAGTCCTAAATAATCTGCCCCCTCCCTTTGCAAAACTCCAGGCCCAGCATTGTCAGAGGGGGGTGACACATGCTCCAGTTTTCAGGCCCCCCCCTCAAAGAGAAGGGGGTTTCTCTTCTCAGTGGAGACCACGCACGTCGAGCAGGTCCAGGAAAGCTGGTTTCACTCGTGTCTTCCACCCTGAGCCGGTTCTGAACGTTTCTGCTCTGTTAACAGGACTCGCCAGTGCCCCCCAGGTCTGAGACTGGGCTGTTTGGGTGGGAGGGGGGTTGCCCACAGAACAGAATCTGGTGCCGGAAGGCAGAATTTCAAGCCCAGCATCTCCCTTGGTTTTTAAACGGTTTACAGATATATACACTCAGGACACGTGTGCGTTGTCCACAATTTGACCAAAGAACATGACATAGCCAGGAAAGGACAAGTGGACTTTTAAAGGGCTTGAGAATAATAGTAAACAGAGCATCTCATGGCTGCTGTTCTCATCATTCTGGGAGGCTGGGCTGGGACTGTCCACACCAAATCATCGCAAAATGGCAGTTAAACCTTCTTTCTCCCATTAAAGTGGCCCTGGCTAAATGTTGTCTAGTGGTTTTTACCATCTCCCTGTCTGGATTCTTTCGCTATTCCTCGTTGCGATCCAAGTTAAAACTGCTTAGCTCCCAGGTATCTGAGAAGTTAGTCTAAAACCCAGATGCAAAGCAGCAATGCTCCGCTCTTACATTTGATCCCTTTTTAACAAATGCACTCAAGAAACACGACTCAAAAGACTACATTTCGCACTCTTTGGCAGCATCATGGAATGTACAGAGTTTTTAAGGGGAATGCTGTCCTCTGCTCTTGGCAGAGCACTCCATTCCCCATAGTGCCTTTCTGTTCTGAGATGCTGAGTAAGGTGGAGAATTGCTCTTGGGAAATGTAGTCTTTAGATCACACAGAACAGTTTCATAGTCATACAAGTGAATACATTACATAACTCAAAAATCCCACCACCTTTTATATTGTTAGCTGACTAGCTGTTAGCCTCTGAATCTAAACACTTATTATTAGCATAATCTTGTATAAAAGCCAGTTTGGCTTGCTGGGACACAGTATGTTTATAATCTGGATACATCTATTAACATTTCTCAACATGACGAAAGGTTACTGGAAGGCGCACAGTGCTGGAGGTTCCAGGAACTGACACGTTTAACCTCTGCCAGCTGAATCTTTTCTTCTCCTCTGTCATCGATGAGACGGGAAGAAAAATCAGCCAAAATGCCAACACAGTTCCCAGGGGAGACTAATGGCTTTCAATAACCACCGGCTCGAAGACTCCAGCAGACACCCTGCCAAAGAGAGAGAGAATAAAAGTGAAAAAAGGAAGGAAAGGATCAAACTATATAATTTTACTCTTTAACAGAGAACACGGCAAAATGATTGTAGTTCACAATCCTCATATATAGGTCAACATAAGTGACCAGCCAAAACTGACTAAATGAGGACTTTGACCCACAAGCAGAGAAGAGGAGCATTCAGGCCTTATGCTAAGATTTCAATTTTTACACAAAGAGTAGTAGAGGTCTGGAACAAAACCACCTAGTTCTACCTATGAAGCTGGCTCGCCAGGGTTCCTTAATACACATCTGGGGGGGGGTGTGGGGTTAAGGTCTTGCTCACAATGACAGGAGCGGAAGGACCAGAGTTCACCTGTAGTTGTCCTCACCTGTTACCTAGCTGAATTCCACTCAGAGCTGTCGTCCCATCTCTGCTGACAAACAGCCTCAGGTTACTGTCTGCAGGCAGGGAAAAAAAGCAGGACAAAACACTGGATTTAGTTCTCAATAATTTCCAAAATGCTCCTGTCCACTGTGATGTTCTGATGCAATTAAAATCTCCTGTTGTAAAGGTGCTCTAAATCACAGCACAAGAAGACCCAGCTGTTAGAACAGCTGCAGTTCAGAGCTTCTACACTTGCCTTCGCCCAGAATTGTCAAAGATTCACTATTCCACACAAGATACATGGCTGTCCAATCAAGCCAGCATTTCAAATCCTGAAGCAACAACCTCACCAAGCAAAAGAGCTTCAAGCCCCGGTCCTGAGGAACTGTCGTGTCTGCTCGTTTGTTCCAACTGGGCTCTTAATTACTGGTGTGTGTAATTGATCTCCTTGCTTGGCTAGATTCCGGCGACCCCTGACCTTCGTTGCTGCTGACGTCGGTGAAGTCCTGGCTCTGAACGATCTTCTCCACGATGTCGTCCGCGTCGATCCGGGTGTCGTCCACCCAGGTGGGGTGGTTTTCCACCGAGTCCTTCTTCCTCCTGCAGGGCGGGAACACGGAGGTGGGGGGAGTCAGGTCACAGAGCTGTCGGTGTCACGGGAATGAGCCCTACCTCCAAATCAGGCCAAAATAACAAGCAATCTTAAATAAAAACAACGACTAGGAGCCTGGGATTGCCCTCTACTCCAGACAGGATGGGTCGGAGTCTGAGGGATGCTCCTGGCGGGAACAGCGTGACCCTGTAAACGTGGGCGATCTTGAGTCAGTGAGGGTATCCCCCCCCCCCCGGGCTGCAAGGGAACCACTGGACCTGCCAGGTGCCCAGAAGGTTGCAGTGCTGTCCAACCAGGGCCAGCTCTCCTGTAGAGCACCCTGAAGGCACAGGGCTGAGGGTCGCTAGAGCCTGCAGACAAGTCGTTATTGAGCCCGTGTCCCACAGTCGCTGATCTGATTAAGACTGGCAACTCCAAAGGGGGCGATGCACATTTACTCTGACGAGTGTCAAAATCCACAGCTGAGACGCCACTCGAGCCTGCAGGAGGCCAGCTGTCACCTTCCCCGAGGCCACACGTACCGGGAGGATCTTTCGGAGGGCAGGAGGGGCCGGGGGGGGCGGGGGGGCCTCTCGGGGCGCCCGGCCTCGCGCTCGCCCTCGGTGCTCTCCACCGTCATGCTCAGGCCGCCCGACGCGCTGCTGCTGGTGGAGGTGTTGCGCCGGTGGGTGAGGTCCGACATGCTGGAGGAGTGCGAGTGCTCCGTGCTGTAGCCTGGGGGACACGGCAGGGTCAGAGGGAACACAGCGCACTTCCAGCCGCACTCAAGCCTGACTGCTGAAGACCCACACGAGATCGAGCCTTAACTGCACAGGAACCCTGAGCAGTCCAAGCACTCAGAATTCAGATCTACTCCATGCCAATGTAAACAGCACTTGTGCTGAATGTCAGATCAAAAAAGAAGAATAAATAAAATGCTGCACACAAAGGGAGGGAATATTTCACAAGTCTACACAAGTCTCATCTGAATCGCACCCCTCTGCTTCCTTATTTTTACGAACAAACACCTTAACAGGCAGGACTTCAGTTTGAGGTCTCATCCAAGCACCACTTACAGCAGTGGCCCTTGGGTTTGGACACTGTAGTCCAGTGGAAAGATCGCCTCCTACTGGTCTAACGTCACCACACCAGGTTACAGCAGGAACCTGGTGTCCCATCCCAGCAGTGAGCAGGCCCAGCCTTGCTCAGCTAAACAGGTCTCGGGCTTGATCGGTGTTAATGCTTCCACAAGCCTGCAGAGCTCACAGTACTAGAGGCATGTGTGCACAACAACTGAACTGGAATTTCAACTGAATTACAAAATTAAGTAGGAAAACACTATTTAAACTGTGTGTGTTGAAATGGTGTGTCCATTGATGACTGCCCAAGCTGGTACTGAAGCAGGAGTTCAGCCCGATATCGGGTACCTGATATCTTGGACTGCTGGCTGGCATAGCTGGAGTTTCGGGAATGGCCCGTGTGGAACACCTCATCTGGGCTGGACAGGTTCTGGTCCGACTCCTCGGGCAGACCTACAGAGCACAACGCCTTGTCAGTCAGACAAAAAAAGGCCCTTGAAACACAAAAGGGAGTAAAACTGTCTTAACTATCCCAGATCAGTGCAGAACAGGGAGATTTCACAGCTCTTGTCGACTTCACTGAACTAGTGAGGCTGAAAGCTGAGGATAATTGAATGTTTTATGTGTACATGTGCAGTTTCAGACAGACGTCGTGCCTGCTTGCATCTTTGAATTAGTTAATTCCCTACAACATTTAAATTACCACTTGCTAGGATAATTGAGCATCAGAACTCACAGTTTAGTAGTTTAACAATTAATTATTACACTTAAAGGTGAACTGCAGTCCCAATCTCTCAGAGCAGTTATTAAATCTCAGTAACAAAATAAATTCATTGATGGCATGGAAAAAATTGACCAATTGACAAAAAACTAAGCACAAAATGATGAACTTTGTGAAAATTCTCCATGTTGTTGCAAACCCCTGGTCTCACCACGGGCGAGAGCAAGAGATTGCGAGAACTATGACATGATTCAGCCCTTCCTGCTCACTAGTCCCTGTAATGACTGATGTTCTATGATGTACCAGCAAATAAGCACAGGTTGTGCAGCAGACATTTCACTGTGGAAATATTCCAATGTGATCTGCATGCAGAGTTAACAAGTAGTGTTTGTTGGCAAAACCGTCTCAAAGTCAAGAGCAATACTTCTATTGGATTAAAAGAGGTGTTTTCACATGCCTACTTGTTTACAGTGTCACAGGGCCGCTTCACCTCACCGGAAGTTTTGCTGCCTCATTCTGAATTGCAGAACATAGCCTGGAAATTTCGTCCGTTTTGTGGTGTTAATTGGAGGTTTTACAAGTTACGGTGCACATTTTACTTTTATTGTGGTTTGAAATGCCCTCATAATTGCTGATTCTTTCTAACCCTGAAATATAAAAATAGCCGTGCAGTTTCCCTTTAATAACATAGCATATAACCTTAATTCAGATGCAGGGAGTCACTGTTTTGTATCTGACACAATACATATAATGATTTCCTTATTGGTGTACGGCTTGTAACTGGCCTCTCAACTTCAGTCATGTACTCCAAGATGTTCAAACCACAAAAGGAGATACACGCCCTTCATGTGGATTAGCTGGTGGATTAATGGACAGTTCAGGATGGCAGAGGTGGGTGTGGTCTTAAAGGGAGCGGATTACAGCTGGCCAATAAAATGACAACAGCTGAGCTTTATAACAAGGAATTCTGGTATCTGGAGTTTATTCCTCATCGTGCATTGCCCCTTTAATCTTATGTGGATCAAACGTGCTTTGTTAATTAAAACCGCAAAAATCCATTAAATTAAGACAAGAGCAGCTGTTCTGAAGCGCTGGCTGTTCCGCTCTCTGAGATCGCTCGGCATCGGAGTCGTCAGACTAGCTGGTGTGTGGTGCTCGTCGAAGGCCTGCTAACAGATACTTCAGCTGCAGGTTACCAAAAATCACACTGCCCACAGAGCTTAGAAGACCTGAATGTTTTGTAGAACCCAGGGGACCCCCGCAGGCCGTGAATTACAGTGCCTGGCTGCTGAACGCTGGGAACCAGGTGCCCCAATTCCAAGGGGGGAGAAGGCGGGCGTCTCCGCTGGCTGTGCGCCGGACCCCGTCTTACCCGAGCTGAGGACAGAGGTGCGAGACTTCAGCGGCCGGCCGGGGGCCATGCCCGAGGAAGGGGTGAGGGTGGCCCCGGTCCCCTCTCCTTTGCAGTCCAGCTGCAGGGAGTTGTCCTGTCCGGGGATGGAGATGGACTTGGCTGTGCTGGGGGGCCTGGAAAAGGAAGCAGGAAATACCTCATGGCCTGATCCCCAAAAATCACCTGCAGGGGTTACATCCAGCTCGACTGCCCTCAGAGCCCCACAAGCAGTTCGCACACAAGCAGCGTTCAGTCTGCCGTTTACCCATATAAAGGACATGCACTGAGACCGGATAGAGGGAATTCGCTGTAGGCCACACGCAGGGTAAGACTGGACCAGCAGGGGCCCGAGTCCGGCCAGACAGACGCCAAGCGACAAAGGGAAGTCGCGGGCTGTTGCCACGGCGAGCACCAGGGAGCTCAGCAGCCCTCGACGGCGACAGCGCGAGCTGACCGAAGTCCAGGCCGAGTCCCCTGCGCTGCCTGGCACCGGCCCTCCGAACCGCCCGCGCAAGCAAGGGCAAAACGGGACAGCACTCACGTTTTAAAGCAAGGATCTCCGGACAGCAGCGTCATCCCGATCGTAACCTGGAGGGCAGAAAGCAAGACGGGCGGAACTAGTCAGAACAGAAGAGTCACAACACGCTGCCTTGAACCGATTTCACCAGGGATTCTCCGTGAAACTCCCGAAACGGTTTAGGTATGAAAGTTGACGTGAACTCTGCCAGACGCAGGGGGAGGGGGGCGGCACCCTGACCTTCAGGATGGAGTTGTCCTGCCGGGTGTTCTTGGTGTCGTACCCTTCCAGTAAGCAGCAGCGCACGGTGGAGCCCGAGCCAGCAAACTCCGCCATGTTCAGGTCAGCAAAGCCGAGCTGCGGGAGGAGCAAGAGGGAGGGCGCAGGCCGTGACTGGGGGAGCCCCGGGCAGCAGGAGGACAAACACTCTACACCCCCCACCGAAGTCACAGTGGAAACTGGTTTAAATGGACAAACAGGTGGCATCTGTACACTAAGAGCAGCGGGTGGCGAAACAGATGGCCTTCCATTATACTTTTACCTTGGGGCAACAACAGCTCAATGACATTGCCACTAGCATCCAAGTAACCTAAAATATCTGAACTGACTCTTTTGCATTTGTTCTTTGTGTTCAAGTCTCTTTTTTTAACAGTGCATTTTACTACCTGTATACAGAAACACAAAACTGGATCTTTCTATAAGATCTTCAGTTTCCAAATAATAGCAGTGCAAGACCACTGAAAGCTACTGTACGCAGAAGCCCTGCAGCAGCTGCAGACGCAGCACTGATGTAGGGTGTCTCACACACACACACACACACACACACGCACAGTGCAGGATCTGAAAAACATTACATCATCGAATTGCTCTCCCAGCCCGAGGACGACAGCAGAGCCAGGAAGAGAGGGGAAGACACAGCAGTGTCCAGGTCAGGATTCCCCCCGACGCTCTTCCAGCACTGACATTAACGCTAAAAGGCAGCTCAGTCGATACTGACTGAATCCCTCAAGAAGAACAAGCACGTTGTTTCACAAGCACACAATAAACTAGCACAAGGTCTTTTAAACTCGCCAACACTGGCTTCCTCATTGCTGCTGCCAGAGCAAGTCCCCAGGACTGCACTTGAGTATTTGCACAGCTTTGCTTTGGTTGGGGTTACAGTAGATCCAAGTGTGTGGTGATCAGTGTTCAGCAGCAGCAGCTACTACTTTACTGCCTCACAGCCAGATCTCAGGGGCTCAGACAAGACCGATCTCTCCAAGGACAGCCAGGCTGCTGCTTTGAGTTGCGTTTGTGGACCAGCAGGGGGTGCTCTGTCTGTCTGGAGGACCAGCAAGGAGCTGCTGTCCTTCCTTGAGACACTAAACCAAGGTCTTGCCTACTCAGTTTTCCCCTAGTTCAGCTGGTGGAGTAATTTCTCACCTCCCTGCCTGACCGGCAGTGTACTGGGAATACTGGTGCAGAACAGTGATGAAACAGGTCCCCAACAAAAGGCGCTTTCATACAAAAACTAGTAAAAGATTTTTTTACTAAAAAACTCCTAGCCTGGTTAATAAATATTTGGGTTCCTTGACAATTACCGCATTACACTAAGGGTCACCCCTCACCCCTTGTGTGACCCTTACTAAACCTGAAGGCAGCACAACCCGCTCAGAAAAACAAGCACCACTACCATCGAGTAATGCAAATTCTCGCTATGGGGGAGAACTTTAACTTCAGGTGAAAGAGTACTGTCCAAAACATTTCCAGACTGCACTGTGTCCATTTTCAGCGTGCTTCTCCTCTATCAAACGACCAGTTAATGTAATTTGACTCCATTCCACTCAGTGCTTGCACAGTACTCAGGAGAGGGTACAGGAGGATCGGGGCTGATCCAACGCAGCAGCCAACCAAGGGTTAACGTTGTACAGCGAGGTTATGCAATCGAGGGCCTGGGAGCAGGAGAAGGCTGGCGATCCGTGAAACGCACTCCATTAGGAAAATCACAAAGCACTCCCTGCCTCCGGTTGTTCAGTTGTGCACAATGCCAAAACGGCGAATACTTGCACTGCTGGGTGCTTTTTAATCACGAATGGGATCCGCAGCTCCCCAGAGGCAGTAAATTCACCGAGAGGCCTAACACGGGCAAGGAAGAGGTAAGTGTGGAATAAAACCCACCCACGTGCGAACAGTTTCGAGATCAGAGATTGAGAAGTAATACCCACATCGAGCGCAGGCTCACTCCAAGCCAAAGGAGAAATGGCGTGGTGCCCCCGACAGGTTCCCAGCTGAAATACTGTGCGGTTTCACCCAGTCTGTTGAAGAAAGTGGCGTGGATGAAGACTCGGGATTAGCTCCTGCATGGTCTGCTCCCAGACGCTTTCACGTTTTCTCCTTTCCCTTCCCAGCTCTCCGGGGTCAGTGCCCCGAGCCACAAGGCAGCCCGCGGAGTCCGCCATCGGAAGAGCGCGGCACACCGGCTCCGGGAGAGAGGGCAGGAGCACTGGCCGGGGAGCAGAAACCGAGAAGGAAGAGCCCTGCGCGACCCCCAACACACGGGGTTGGTGTTGACGGTCAAGCCCTGGAGTCCAGCTCACAGCTGGCCCCCCCGCTCCAGTCTGGCAGGACTGAGCAGGTCCCGGAAAGAGCCCGCGTGCAGCCAGCCTCTCGAGACCGCGGCGCGGAGCAGCTCGACGGACTCCGATGACCCGCGAAGGAAGCGGGGCGGAAGAGGGGCTGCAAAGAGAACATCCTTCAGCCAGAAATGACCCTTCTCCTGGTGGTTTCCTCTTGGCTCTACTGGCAGGTCATTCAAACAGCCAGTCAAGTCTGTGGCTGCTGGGCGTCTGCTGAAAAGAAGACCTTTGTATCAACAAGGTTCTTTGGGAGTATGGGCACCTGTGTACAGGCACAGCGCGATGATCACGTTATACCACTGGGGGGCAGAGGCGAGCTAAACAGAGCATTACGGGAAATCACGTGCTTTGTCATAGTTATACTGGCAGCGCAGAAAGTGTTTAAATGAACCTTTAGTGGCTGCCAGTACAGTTCCCAAGCAGTCACAAAACCAGCCAAGGAGAGCTCTAGCACACTAGAAACAGCCGATGTCACTGCTCAACACAACGTCAGTACCGACCGCATGCCAGCGCGCCCCTTTTCAGATAAGATCTGCTGACGTTAAGACATGGAAAACTCAATCACCTGTGCTTCTGTAACCCAGTCTACACCTCCAGGACAGTCTGGAAATGGAGGTCAAGGTTAAATTATGGGAACGCCTCTGAAAGTCTTGATTCTGTGAAACTTTGACTCATCAAACAAATGCTGTCTTCCATCCTGCTTCACAAGACTTTTTTTTTTACCCACTCCACAGTATCTCACATGTGAGTTTCAACGAAATCGTTTCCTTCAGAAAGTGTTTCCTACTGAACCACCCAGCAAAACAACAGGGTCACCCAGAATACAATTATCCCCCCACTACCAACCCCCATCCCAAGCGCCGCCGGACAGTCCGAGGGAGGAATGTAGGAGCCATCTGTTTAGACTTTAAGCTGCTTTCACCTCTTTCAGCACTCCTGATCTCCCCAGGGATCACTGCATTCCAGAGGTGATAGAGGCTGCCATTTTCCACGCGCCGTGACTACAGGCGAGAGGGGAGCAAGCACAGACAGACCCGGACAGGCATGCAGCCCCTTCCCGGCACACGGAGAGGACCTGAGGAGGAGCCAGGGGCTTTGAAGTCCAGCCGATGGGCAGATACGAGGCGAGAGGGGTCAGCAGGACGCCCATCTGTGCGCCTCTGCTTTCTCCCACCCGGGAACAAAGCTCACCCTGAGGAGGAGGGTTCAAGGAATGTCCGGACCTCAAGGTGGGACCTTTATAGTTGTTCCACCACTACACTACACTAAAACTCTACAGCGTGCAGCTAGACCAGACGCACACAGAAGATATCCGATCAGTCTCAAGCAACCGATATAGAAAAACATAAGCACAAGTTTGTAACAGCTCCCACGAAGCCCCATTGTAGTTTTTCGGTAATGTAAACTGCTCGACCAGAACAGAGTTCAAAAAGCTTCCCCCCCGCAGATCAGCACAAACACGTACCTGTGAGGTCGGTGCATTCACATCAGATATCAGACCTTTACAAAACAATTGAACGAGGAGATAAGCTATTGACCTTCATTTGCTTTCTAATCATCTGCAACTTTGTTTTTGGCTGAATGCAAATATTGATTCACTGCTGTTCTTGCTTCTAAGCTCAAGTTGTGGAACGCCTCTATCAGTTCAAGCTGCAGTGTGCAACGCAGACCTCTTTTTCATTCTGAATCCACATTATCACATCACACTGATAACCCTGCCCTGCCTTATTTCCCAAGATGTAGTGTAAATGGACCGGGGCATATTCATCATCTTATCCTGAAGATCTTTCCCCGGAGGCCTCTGTTCACACCCACAGTTAATGCACTGTCTTAAGAAGGAGAGATAGACTTGATTGATTTGGATAATAATCTAGGATCACCAGGGACAGCAAACCAGACGCAGCAAGATCAATATAGCAAATTATCTGCTTGTCTGAGCACAGGGGCTCACTTACAGGCCACAGATACTCAGGGGTGAAGTGCTTAGCAGACCTGTTAAAGGGCAAATTACAATGAAAGAATTTGTAAAAAAAATCTTTAAAATAAAGCTAAATTAAGCAACTTAAATTTGTCACTTTTCTAACAAGGGCAACAGTGAAGAAAATTTGAAAGCTCTTTCCAACACAACCTAGTTTATTCAAAACATAGGATTCAAAGCACTTTGCACAAAAATGTGTCTTATTTGGGGTCTACAGTACAAGTGATGTAAAAGGACAATATAATATAATATAATTCCTTCTTCTTTCCCTGAAATCATGTAACTTGAAGCCCAAGATAAAAAAAGCTGCAGAAAACAGAATAATGTCAAGCAGATGGATGATTTTTTACATGACTAAGGGAATTCGTGTTCCAGTGTGGGAAAACAAAAACTTTCGTGCGTAGCCATGCTTCTTCCCTAACGATGGAAAAATCTCCTCTTCCTTGCCACAGACCTCTGTACATCCCTGCCTCCTGTGTTGTGTAATATCGGACTCAAACTGCGCGTCCGGCGTCCGGCAGGAACAAACAGCGTTTCACACCAGCGCCCTGCCACGGGTGAGAGAGGGGTGAGAGAGGCGGGATCAAGGCTGGACTCTTACCTTAGAGAACGTCTTTCCTCCTTTCAGTTCCTGCAACAAAAACAGGAAGAGGGAATAAATCTCTTACACGTTCTTACAGTGCTTAACATTAGAAATGACTGTTTCCACTGTCCCGTTAGAAAAGTTTATTGAAGTCGAATTGTGCAGAATATATTTTACAGCAATTCTCTACCATGCTTATATTGATCATTGTCCTTGCCATTGTACTATGTAAGAGTTTATTTTCCCTGTTAACCGCAATTTCACCAAACCGTACTACACTGCCCTCGCATTTATAATTGTATACAACAGTAACTGTTTCACAGGTACAAACGAATATAGTTACTAGTGGATGCAAAAACAAGCAAGTTGGATTATATAAAACGAAAAATGTTAATAATGCTCTCAAAATTTTCAAAGGTAAAATTATGACCTCTCCTGCATTCATAAGGTTAACAGAAAAATTAGGAATCTTAAAGTACAAGTAAACATCCTTATTGGCTTTGGTTGCATTGTGATTACAGGCAATATGTGGTTGTTAATGATATATTACAGGTGTAGAGGTCTTAAACAGAATTATCTTTTTCAGGATGCCAAAAATAAAGGTGTGAGACCTCTTCACACCCTTGCCTTTGAAGATATATTCATAAAAAGGTTTAGTTTGCCATAAAGCAACTTTAATTCCAAAGCCGTGCGATAAGAAGCCCTTTATCCAGCGCGTAGTGAATACTGTACCATGACAGCTGCAGTTTCAGAAGATGAGCTGCCCATCTAGTATGCTTTGTGACCTGGACTTACAGTCTTGACAGCATTTAAAACCACCATCATCACGTCTTTCTGCTGGGTCAAGTTATTTTCTACTGTGGCTAATTCTATTCCTGGCATGGAGATGGGGCTGTACATAAAACAAGAATCAATTTCTCTTTGACCATATAGTCCAATCTCCTAAAAACATCTCTACAGTCGTTCAGTTGAATGAGTCGTCAGCAAAAATCAATTAAGTACCAGTAATGGAGTTGACCATCATGTGCAACTTTCATAGCAGACTGCAATGGAAAAGCAGTCAATCCTACCCTTCAGGACAAGGCGTGTTCTACTTTAGTGTTGGCAGGTTTCTGGTAGCCAGAACTTAATCATGTCCTTTACCAGGTCCGTGCCATCTCACTATTCTACCGAGTTCATGGCGCACACGTGGCAGAGCGCCAGCAGGGCTTCTGGCAAACCCTGACCCCTGTGACCTTGTAGTGACATCAGCGAGAGATGTGCTGCTTCTCCCACCAGCAGCAGAGTGAGGTGAGTCCACAGCGGAGCAGTTTTTACAACCACTGGTCCACAGCCAGGTGGATCATAAGCTTCTACATGATCACTAGCAGCGTCAGCAGGGCGAGAAACCAGCCCGCTGACCAGGCCTCACACCCCTGGTCCCAGCGAGCCCGGGTTCGAGTGCCTCACCTTGCGGACAGACACTCGGCAGATGCAGGGGTCCAGGACGCCTGTGGTGGAGTTGGCGCTCATTTTGCACACGAAGGAGAACTTCTTCTTCCAGCGAACGCAGTTCTCCTGCACCTCCTCTCTGCAAGAGAAGCAGATGGCACGCTCATCGGTAACGAACCCAGGGCAGATCACAGTCCTCCCCATCGTTCCCCTCACTGCACTCGTTCGTCACCCCCTAAGTGACTTTTCTCCCTTGGCGTAATGCGGTTCTCCTGGGGCACTGTTTGAGCCCCAGCGCTACATACCTCCATTCTGCCCCCACATGTGCCGGCAGCTGGTGCCCCAAATACCTGTGCTCAACTAGTAACACAGGGGCGTGGAGGAGAGCCCCCAGGTGTACAGTAACATCTGTCAGTAGAGTCACAGTGGGAGAGAGCCCCTCGCCCAGGGAAGAGCAGACAGTCTAGGGAACACAAGTCCCTGCTGTTCGGCTGCTGGGGAACTCTCGTCTTAAGCAGATAAAGAATGCAAAGATGAACAGAAAACCTGGACGGTATAAAATATTTCCAATATTCAATTAGTTCAGCACACTTTATATTACTGACGTCACAGGCAATATTTTTCCTGTTAAAAAAAAAACTTAACATCTGGTTTCTTACTTTTACTAACCCTCTGGGCACCCCTAAAATGAGTTGTAGTGGTTTTCAAAAAACACAACTGCAGGGACAAATGCTAAACAAAGAGACGGCTGATTATATATTGGTAGTTAAAATGAAAGGTTCTTCTATATTTCTAAACGGACAATCTTTTTTTTTTTACTCCCAAGACAGAACACATTCTTTTGTTAAAAAAAAAGCTGTGGCTAAAGACTGTTCTTCACAGCTCCACAAATTTTTTTACCTGCTTCTGCGTCAACAACAAAAAAATGGATTTATTCTCTCTAAATTGCAGAGGAAGGTACAGATTATGCCACAGCAATAATTACAAGGATTACAAGAAGTTTTTTCTCAGGCTGTGATGACGCAGGAAGTTTGCCTGCTTCCACGCTTCCCTGTTTAAAGAGTGTGTGGGCTGTTGCCACGGACACTGTACACGGCAGCATGAGGCCTTTTCCGGTAAACAAAACCCAAAAAGATCAATAACAGGGATTGTAATTCCCCCCGGCTGTCCTCACTCTTAGTATTAAAACATCTCAAAATCCAAAAACGACACTTTAGGAGGCTAAAACGAATATGTTTTAATCTCCCCTCCCTGTTTTTCTCCCCTGATGTTTCCATCTTCTCTCTACCCTTTATGCTATAACACTGGCCTGTTTTCCCAACACAATCTCTGTACTTGGAAAGAGAGACCGTTTCGATCACTTCCCTGAACTAAATCCTGAACCGAAGATCACAGGGCTGTAAATTACTTTGGCTCGGTGTTGTGTGAGACAGGAGAGCTGAGGGAATCCTGAAATAAATTTATGACAGGCAGTAATGGCTGGCACACCCACTTCAATGTACAATCATCGTGTGAAACTGGGAGAAAGAACATTCTAGGCCTCTGTGGTGACTCCCTTTGTCTTTCCATACTCTTTTCAAAGGCTCCTTTGGTGCTTTCAGGCCCTCTGGGAGAGTGTGAAGAAAAAGAAGGGAATCTTTCCCTTCTGCACAATGGTCCTGCTGTGTCTCCTATGCGCACAGCTTAATGAAGATATTTATATTGACCTATTTGTTAGCTTCGAGGCTCAAGGAAGGGGGAGCTGCTGATGGGATGATCCCTGTTCAGGCATGTGGCCTGCTGTGGACACGCTGATGTCCAGTGTGCTGGGCTCCCACCCTCCAGAAGAGCTGTACTCACTCCTGATGTGGTACGTGTGCTCTGCAGGGGCAATGGTGAAGAGCCGCTGTGAACTGATCGTACAGTCCGAGTTCTTGTTACTTGACATAAAAACTGGAGTAAGTCTGGTCTAGCCACAATGTTTGCTGTAGACATGAGAATCACAAAAAACAGAAGCACAACAAAGATAGAAGTGAAGGAAATGGAGATAAGAGCCAGTTAGCCATTAAGATGAAAAGAAACATCTTTTTTTTCCCCTCCCCAAACATGCAACAAATTGTTTCTGCTCCAACTACGATCACTCCGCACGTCAGCCTGGGCAATCTTACCACAGAGCTATTCCTCAGTGATGCAATGCCACGACCTTCCAGAACGAGACGTTTCTCATGGCGTTGCACAACAGTACCACATTCCAAGACCCTGTCACCCCGAAGAGTGCGAGCCGCGGCGGGGCCGGTGCTGTCAGTAGCGATCGGAGGGCTGGGATGGCTTGTGAAGAGCGGGGGAAGGCTTTACCGGGCCAGCAGCTCCGTCTCGCCCTGCAGCGCTGCGGTGCCCGGTGGAAGGGGAGTCAAGGACGGGAAGAGGCTGTGAAAAGGCGGGCTGGGCGGCTCTGGGCAGCACAGGGCTGCAGGAACACGCTGTTCTGCAACGTGACCACGGAGGCAGGCCGGCGCACAGGCAGGTTCCCTCGGCCTTAGTGCTGCTGAACACATCCCGCACCCGAGCTGGGCTGGGCTTCCTCGGCTACCTCTCAGACCGCTCATCAGCCGGCCCCCTGCTCCGGTCACCGACCACTTGGCAAGGGTGCCCCCACTGTGGAGCGCACGGGGGTGCTCATAGTAACCGGCACGCACCCTCCTGCGGCACACGCCACCCACCCGTCCCGGCGCAGGCCAGCCCTGCAGCGGCACGGGTGGATTCAGAGTGAGATCACTGCTCCAGGGCAGCGGCTGCCTGCCGCAGGGCGAAGGAGGAGGGACAAGGGAGCAGAGGTTCTGCAGCAGTAACGCGCGCGAGAATAGCCACCGAGCACTCAGACAATGTGTGATTATGGCGTGGTTGGTACAGAGCCTGAAGCGTTCGCGCTCAAAAGCGATGGAACAAGTACACCTTATAGGCCACACCTCTGCTCCCCGCACTCGCGGGAGACCTGCTGCTCACTCCAGATCTCGCACGACAGCGAGGGAAAAGGTGTGTTATGTAACTCAAATAAAAAAAAGAAGGCCTTGAGCTGCCTGCAGGCTGCTCTCTCCCACTGCGATGCAAGCGGTTCTCTACACGCATGTTTGTTTTTCATGCAGACCCCGACAGTGTGGATAAAAACAGACCGAACAGGCAAACTCAGTTCAGATATTCCCCCCCATATTCCAAAGGGACCCCAAACCAGGAGAAGCTGGTGTACACATCGAGCACCTGCAGACACAGGAAGCAGACACTAGCAATCGCTGCAACCAGGCACAGGGGGAAAGGCAGTCATGCTGTCTTAAAATGAGCAAATCATTTGCTCAGATAAAATACCAAGCACAAAACGAAGCAGACACAAACCCACCAAAACTGCAGGAGCTTGGCCTTGTGCAGGGTAAGACGAACAGAATCTGAAGGCCGATTAAGAATGAAGAAATGCATTCATTGTGTTGTACTCACTCAAAGGATCCTTGGTATTCAAGATGAAAACCGAGAGTAAAAGCATGATATAGGCAGCGCGGAGCTTGTGAAGGGTGAATACACAGAAGAATACCACAGAGCTCTGCACCTTGCGGAGAGGATAGGAGCTGGAGGCAGCTTATACCTGCTATTTCTAATCCTGGATCTGTGCAGCTGAACATAAATTAACTCCTTGCCTCAATGTGGACTGCGAGAAAAGCCCTGTTGCGTCTAAGGAAAGGGAAATAAATAATCTTTTCTCCTCCAGCACGTGCCTTCCTTGAGACTTGGACAGCGTGGGTCAGCCTGCCCCAGCTGCAGGGTCACCCCTCGGCTTCATGACAAAGCAGTGCAGAGACTCTGCCGAGTCGTGCGCCTGGCAGGCCCTGGGGGAACAGTACTTTCAGACAGGAGTATAGCAAACAGGTTCTCTGTGACAAAAATAGCCACTCTTAGCAAAGAGTCCTAGTCATATCTGCACATTGCTTTAAAAAAATCAAAATGTGCAGAGATGAGCGTGTTCACTAGGAACACTGAAACATCTAAATGTCTGATTAGAAAACCTAGATGCTCCGTTAGCTACGTCAACGCAGAACAGCTTCACTTCAATGAGCTCGTAAAACGTACTAATGTGTTTGTACAGGCAGCTAAAGATCAGAGCGAAGGATTGCTTCTACATTATAAGTACAATTGACAAGTGGTATAGAGGACACTGCCCAGTCAGTATTACAAGCAGACTGGCATTCATCTCCATTCCTGTAGCTTCACGAGAAAGTGTCACCTCCTCCTCTTTACCCTCTGTGTGTTCAGGGATTCAGGGCAGGTCGTACAGCTTGCGATCTGAGAGAAGGGAAAACTCTGCTTATACGTGCTTCATCATACTCGCACAACACATCTCCCCCACGCTGAGAGGCTCATGCCCAGCCCAAAGCAAGCCTCTAACTTCACATTTCCCCACTGCCCGTGCTCTGTGTCCTGCAAGGCCAGCCATCTTTGCAGAGGTTTCCAGGTTTGACAGAGGCGGGTGTTTTTTTGTTCCAGACATCACCCTTTCAGAGTTCCAAATAAAAACCAGAAATATAGCTCCGACTGGGCTGAACCTGAACAACCAGCTGCGGTGAAAAGGAAGAACAATGTTGGGATGCAAACTCTGTACCCACCCAAGCCAAGCTGGCAATGTCCTGAGTGGTATTTCGATTCTAGCCGATAATATTCTACTTCCTAGTGAGCTGATACACAAAGACCAGGCCAGATCAAGCTTTTTTTTGCACACCTTCACAAGGTTTTTTAAGACATTATAACCGACATTTATATTTTTATCTTCAACTATTTTTCATTGAAAACAGGCTTTCCCAAAGCTCACTGCTCTGAACAGCCTGCCTTTGGCTCAGGGCGCCGCTGGAGGCTGATGGGAAAGCAGGAGGAGGCAGCTCACTACTGACGCGTCACACTAGTGACTGAGCCCACCTGTCCTGTAGCAGCAGCAAAGGCAACTGCTGCCGTTACCGTCTCCATGGTGATCAGAAGCCAAACACTCACTCCTCCATTGTGCTCTTTCACCCTGAAAGCAGATGAACTAACACAACACACCCCTCCTACAAAACCTCCTTTGAAACTACTGCTAGACATGCTTCTCGGTCCCTTTCTGCTGTTGCACCCTTAAATGTCTCAACTCCCTCTTTGGTGGAATGGTTGTTGGTGCTGCTTTTTATTTCTTTAGGCCCAGTTTCACAAAGACACTTGAACTTCATCGGAGGCTCAAAAACCACATGACTGGAAACTGTATGACCCTTAAAGTAGCATGAACAGTTGCACCAATAAGATCTTCAAGATTAAAACCTAAAATTCATGTTTCATATTGTCTGAACTTGAAAGCAAAGTTCCCTGGAGGTCATGACGTAACATGCAAACTCCACGCAGAAGGTGGCCCGGAGCCGAACCCGGGACCCAAGAGAGAGTGAAGCAGCAGTGCTGCTGTACTGCCCTGATACACTGATGGTCACTGTTCTGGAAACTGTTCTAGGAAGCAGTGACTGTCTCTGCACCGCTGTGACCATGGTCTTTTACAGTACCGCCCCACTCTCACAAAACTGCAGGAGATCGGCTTCACAACACCTCGACACTTCTGTGACTCCAGTCATGGGTCTCTGCTGTTTGTCCTCTGTTGATCTCTCACCTTTCTGGAAGAAAAACACCTTTGAATCCAGCCAAACCCTTTGCCATCACCATGACATCACAACCTCAGCTTGCGTAGCGTCCAGAGGTGCCTCACGTGACAACGCACAATCATTAACTAGCGCCCATGTTTGTACATCAAACCCTGCCTTTAGCGATGTCCAGCAGTCAGCTTCCAAAACACTGACTGCACTGTTTAAACAGCTTTCTTGCTCCACTGGTTTAGGAAATAATCTATCTTTTGATCGCTGTGGTTTTCATTACACTTCTAAGGAGTTTCTCCTTTAAAAAGATGCGAAGCAGAACAATCACATTGAGGGAAAATGAGCTTAAATTGGCTGAAAGAGGACTCTCATGACAGGAAAACGTTCTGACAGACGACAACCAAACGAAAGAAAAGGGGAAATGCATGGGGCTCGGAGTTTTCCAGACAGGCACAGAAGGGTGAAAGCCTAATTTGCTGCTCGGTTACATTTAAAAGATAAACTGCAACACACATTTGCATAAACCACAGTGATCTTTAGATGGGATGTTAATTCATACTTCCATGATATTGTATAACAGAAAAATTATTCTGTCACACTGATGATATCTTAAACCTGATCGTACGGTTAAAACAAAAATATGAACAACTTGTGAAATCAAGAATGAAGGAAACATTAACGCAGCACAGCTGTGAAGACACGCAGAAGCACGTAACCACCTACTGCTATATATATAGTATAATATAGGTTATCTGTGCAAAATTGCAGGATGTAGGGAATGTCAGCAATAATGGCTTACAGCACTGAGATTATTCCTGAGGGCTTGCAATTATACTGCACACTTTTCTGTGTGCTAAAAAAGGGAGATTGCATTTAAAAATAAGAAGGTGTGCTTTGCAACTTGGAGCTGGGAGTCCTGCCCCTTGACCCTCTGCCACTAGCTACTGTACGACAGACGCAGTGACCTCATCCTAACACCCGCGGTGCTCCGTGCTTCCAGCAGGTTATTACACAGCTAATTACAGAGCCGCCACTGCAAATTACGGACCGAGGGCCTGGGAAGTCTGGCGACGAGAGCCGAACGGGCTGCAGGGACATATAATCAGCACAGCTGGGAAAGACAGGCAGGGCTGGGTAACACTGGATTCTCAGAGACCATTTCCCATCCGACCTGCATATTTTGAATGAACCAAAAAATTACTAAACAAGAATCCAAGTCTCTAAAATGGCACTTCATGCTCATTTTGAGATAAGGGGTGTTTAAAATTGGGACAGAAAAAGTAAAGCAGCTTTTGCATTTCTCATTCTCTGCTAAAAAACATCCTGTATTTACACTCCGCTACACCTGATCCCAGAGTTAGGGTCTTCACGTGGCATTCATGATCACCTGCAGGAGAAAACGAAATAGTCCATGAACCTGAAGTCCAGGACAAACTCACCCGGGCAGTTTTACAGGGGCATTTCTGTTTCTGTTGTGTGTGAAGGTACTCATTTGCATGTGCTTGTCTTGGCAGAGATCGGCAGACACTGCTTTGTTCTAGTTCTCAGAATAATGTTAATAATTCACAAAGAACTGGAAACGAATCACAAGCCCAAGCCTCCTTTCACGTGCAGCCCTTGTGTCATTTTTGTTGTCCTTGTGCCTTTAAAGACATGGATCACGGTAATGATGCCAGACACAGGCAGTGACACTTCTGAAAACTGCTGATCAGGTCCAACCAACAAGGAAGGAAACAAGTTCAAGTAAAAAGCATTTAGGAAACAAAATGGGATGCACAGACAAATATGGACATTCTTCTCGAGAACTCTCAAAAATACACCCAAGGAGCTCTTCCAAGTGTACGTTACCAGCAACCACAACCCTGCAAGCGGGTTTAACAAAGTCCAGTTGCATAACTGATTTTTTAAATCTAAACAGTTTGACATTTCATAACCGTAACTACAACAGGCTCGTCCAACAGAGGGGAATTCGGGCCTGTTATGACTAGTTATTAGAGTTTCCTTTTTTTCTAAAGACAGCCCAGGTTAGCTTTGATCTCAGGGCCCTGGTTACCTTTGATCTCTTGGTTATGAAAGCCTGTTTCACAAAGCCGCTTGACCCCAAAAGGACTGCCTTGTTCAAGCAAATTCACCTGTCCCTGCGTAACAGGGCTGAGGGATTCCAGTAACTCCTGCTTATTCAGCTCACACGTCAGCAAGTAAGACATATCGAGAGGTTCAGCATCAGTAGTAACTGAGGTGTGAAAAAACAGGAATATTGCAGACAGTGGACACAAGGAGGATACAGGGGGCACCGTTTGTTAACCATGACTATTTTTTTTTTATAAGGGTTAAAATAACCATGAGGTTAATGCTGTAAACACTGCACTGAAAAAAGGCTCAATGGCCAAACTATTAAGCCCCCCTGCCTCCAGGGTCTCTCTCTCAGTGGCAGGCAGGTCAGGATATTTACCGATTTCTCTAAAGTGAAAACTGGTAGAACGTGGGGGGCGTGCACCTTAAAATTTCACACCGCTCATGCCATTATCACAACCTCAAACAAGAACCCCGCAAGGTACAAGGGTACGCAAGACACGCCCCGTCCTGGACGAGCCCATCTTGAGCTCTGCAGAGGCCCCCCAGTAACACGGCCTACGAGAATCTCTCTCCGCAACATCCGTGGTGGAAGTCTCCAGATGGCTGACTTCCTGCCTGAATTCTAGCTTCAGTTTCTTTCCCCCCTCCGCATGCTCAACTGCGGCCAGATGCTCTGTAAGGTCCACGCCTGCCGGAGACACCACTCCTCGAGGAGGGACGGGCCTGCCGGGCCCGATCAGGCCTGCGGCCCCCCGCCCACGCCAACACGTTGAGTGTAGTGCGTCACAACGCCACTGCCAAGCCCTGCAGCGCACACGGAAAGGACTGGGACTTTAACTAGCGTCCAGCGTCTGCACCTGCACAGACCCTGATAAAGCACAGGGCAGGTCCACTCTAGAACGATGCGCGGAGACAGGACCGAGATGGTGAAGCTGGGGATTTACAGTACTTGTGTCCCCAGGTGGAGACGAGCTCATTCCCCTCTCTCTCTCCCACACACTGAAACTCTCTGCTCGTTAAGCTCTTCGCTGGGGGAAAGGTAATAGCAGGCCCTGAATGGGCCGATTGTTGGAAAGGAATTTGGAACAATTTTGCTTTACACAAAGGAGCTGAAAACCCAAGAGGGGGTGTTCACCTGCTGGAAACGTAATAAGAAATGATTTGATACCTCCTTGCAGAGAACCTAGGTCAGCAAAAAAAAACTACATTTTTTAAGAACATTAGAAAGGTTACAAACTAGAGGACAGAGGAGACTATTCGTCCCGTCTTGCTTGTTTAACAGTTAGTTAATAGAAGAATCCTACCACTGCTTGAGAGAAACCAGATATCAACTTCAACCCAACTACTGTAGCTTGTTCCATACGACCACAATACTTTTGGATAAAACAATGCCTCCCGTTTTCAGCTCTCAGTTTGTGCGCGCCTGTGTTTATTCTGAAGAAATCTTCTGAGCTGACTTTGTTCATATCTTTTGAGGATCTTGAAGACCAAGAGGTACATAACCTAACATTTTGTTTGCATTTTTAATTGCTATATTTAAGTGATGTGTCAACATAAACACCTTGGACCTCTTTCAAGTGTTTCTAGCTCAGCGTTTCTCTTTATAAGAGACCTTCTGATTGCTACAACCAAATACAAAATGACCCATGTCAAAAAATCCAGGACTGATGTTGGGGACCAGTGTAGGTATGTGCCACTGTTCAGAAGCTTCACCTGTTTTGCTGCTCTTGATTGCTGTGCCAGCTTTTCATGAAGCAGATGGGTTTCCACAGGACAGTGACAGGTTTTATCTGTAAAAAATATGCTCCTAGCTTCACAGCCCATTCTGCGTGTGAGTACATGAAGTACAGTCCTACAACACTGAGCATTAGCACCTTTACTGTTTAAAATGAAGCTGCCACATCCCATGCCCTGTTCTGTAGGAAATAACCTTTTAGTCTTTCAGAAATGTTTGCTTATTACGTACGTGAGTGCCGGACTGCACAGCACTTTCATTGAGGTTTAAAGTGCCTTAATAATAGGCTTGCTATTGGGAAGAAGAGGTTTCCCGTCTGCCAGCCTTCAAAATTACTAGTGTGCGCTCAAAGAGCCCATTCTCCACTTGGTTTTTTACAGCTGTCTCTATAGGACTTCACTCCTCCACCTCGTCTCTCTCCCTCCTCTCCATGCAGCACAGAGCTCACCTTTTAAAGAAAACATGAATGCGGGTTCAAATTAAATATCCTTTCCCTTCCTAAAGAGTCAATAGATTCGTAAGCTTCAACAAGAGCTGGACAAGCAATGTTTTGAAGAACGTGTTAGAATATCTAAGCTTAGATAATATAAGAACAAGAACACACACTTATTAAATATTTCTGGTATTTTTCCCATTCTAATAAAACAAATCTAATAAAACTGCATATTTCCCCAAAAGCATTTGAACCGATTTACAAACCTGAGATTTTTTACAGAAGCAATCCGAGTGAAGATTTGAACCCACAACCCTCCAGATACGAGTCTGGAGCCCTGACCTCTGCACACCACTGCTCACACGTGCAACTCGTATGCCTAAATAAACTGTAAAATAAACGACTGTTTTCCTGTCAGTTCCTCCTTTGGTCTGGCTGGCTGGAGATGACTATGGAGCTGCTGCAAATAAACGATTCAGACGCACCAACACGTAGCAAGCAATGGCATTTTTTTCAATCACATTTGTGAGGTATCACAATTACAGCTACACTCCTCCTTTTATTGTATACCTGAACAGCAGCTACACCAGCCTGGTATGCAGCACAGTCTGGCTTTTATAAAGTTACAGCTTCGCACCTGAGCACTGGACACACAGCCTGAACTGGCATATTCTGTTATGCAATGTACCAGTTAAGCTTAAACCAAGCTGAGTCACAGCATGTGATCATGGTCCCCACCTTTGGAAACCAGGCAGGACTGCGGATCTGTGGTATATTTGCGATGCGAGTTAGAAAGCTGTTATATAATTCGTAACCAGCTTATCCTATTCCAACTGCCAGGTTAATATTTTTCTGCAAGGAAGCTAAGAATGAAATGTTCAACTTGTAGCGTCCTGAACATTTTAACAGGGAGTAGCACACAGCCTGAAATCACCAATCTAAACCTTTGTAAGCTTTCTTTTATATAAGTGGTGGCCAAAGAAATAAAGTAAACAGCGATTTCATGTGGATCATTCCTCCAAGTTGGAGACTGGGTGTCTCCGATCGAACTCGGGAAACGTTCCGTTTCCCTGGCGTCAGCAACCTGCAGCCTGAGAAGGATCACAGAGCGAATAACGTTGAGACGAGCTAGTAGCTGGATCCTCTCTGCAAAAAAAAAAGTGCTGACGTGGCTCTTACAGGCTTTACTTGTATTTTTAGGGAAGTACGGAGGGTGAAGGATTCTTTCTTCTCAGCCAGGAGGAAAAATAAAAAAGTGATTTTAATTGAATTCAGAGAATTCATACCCCATTTTTTTAACTCTTCTTTCGTGGTCTTTCTTATTCACATTTGTTGAGAGCTTCCTACATAGCCTGCTCTTCTGAAGCAGTTCACCCTCAGCTCCGCCTCAAGTTAAAACCAGGCTTCACACTGGGCAGGCAAACACAGGCGCCCAGGCAAACACCCGAAAAACATAGGAAAACAGGCACTCGGAGACAAACTGACACGAACATGCACGTTCAATTAAACTAACAGGGCTGCGCGCACACACGCACAGGCCGAGACAGCATCTGTATCCAATCTGCTCCCTGGGCGATTAGCCGAAGACAAACAGAAATCCCCAGAAAAATTCCTCTACACGGGCAGGCTCACAAGACAGGGTGAAAGGCCACAGTGCTCCGCTTCAGAAAGATGGGGGCTAAACTGAAGGAGATGGCTGCCAGCAACCACTACAAATTAAAAGCTTTTTTAGCCAGAGAAATGTACCGCAAAACTACATCTAACATCGGATCCCGAACTTCATCCCTCTACTGAGCGCGCAGCTGGCTGGCTGGCTGGGGAGCTGCAGGCCGGCGCATTCTTCCCAAATTCAATAAGTCACGATGACAAGTCAGCAGCTTTTGTGGGATCTTTCGGAGTGCCGGCACTCCTCCAGCTCCTCCAGGTTCTCTTCCGAGTCAGCTGCCATGGAAGTCTCGGGACTGTCCAGGCAAAAAAGTCCCCCACTTCCCTGCGATCCCCCCCCAACTCAAAAGAATCCAGAATTTCCCAAACCCAGCCCCTCCGGGAAATGGGAGCCGCACGACACGGAAAGAGAAACACGAGCTTTGAGAAGCCATAAACAAAGTAAAGTTCCCTGCCAGAGGTACGCTCGACCCAAACCATGAGAGCTGTAAGCTCTGCAGGTCAGACCCGGAAACTTTCTAGAAATCTTTGATGTGGCAAAAGAAAAAATACAGCCGCTGCAGAAGAAAACACTTTCCAGAACTCCATTCAAAACTCAACACTTGAGCCCGAGTCTCAAGCTGGGCGATGTGGGTCGAGGAGTGGTCCAGTCGGAGAAACCGTGAAGAATGTCATCTTTGTGATGCCGTGACCCCGCCCGTGCCTGCTGGGGATTGATGCTCAGCAGTAGCAGGTGTGAACAGGCACTGATACTGAGACAATGACGCCCCTGGCAAGGGTCTGACATTAAAAACTGGGGCTTATCAGCATCACCAGTGTTGCTAAACCACAAGATGCTTCTTCTCTCTCTTCATAGGAGTCACCTGAACGACGGCAAGGCTGAATTTTAGCAAGGGAATTTAAAAATCCTACAGGCTAACAACATGCCGAACACTTTAAAGCCAGGGTTCTTACATCTGGTGTCTGGGGATTTCAGATCATTCAAGCTCATGTTCCTGCTGGGTTTTCAGTTAATAAACTACTTCATTTGGCCTTTTTAATTGTTTTCAGCTCTTATGAAGTTGATCCTTTAAGTAACTTCGGAAGTATCACAAACGGTAACACTTCGGTGGCGCAAACTTAATAAAAAGCGTCCAAGACCGAAAACGATTAGCCCCTTTCAATTAAAGACTTAATTGCGGATTTGAAAGCCGGGCAAGACTCAAATATGCTTGTGGTGCCGAGAAGCAGCTGGGGAGATTACGAGACGGGGGGGGCGTAGGGGGGGGGAATGCAAATGAGAAGCTGCATGCGTGTCAGTTTCAGAAAAAGGCCAAAAAAAAACCGCTCAGCTCTCACAGGCCTTTTCACTTGTCATACGCAGGCGTGAGCCCAGACGTGCGCCCCTCTCCATGAACCAGCCCTTTCCCTGGCCGCTCACCCGCCTGCTCTTCCCCAGCGCCGCGCAAGCCAGCCAGGGCCTTCCTGGAACAGGACCACCTTGCTCACTCGGCACAGCTGCGAGGAGTTGAGGAGCTGGCTCCTCACCAGCCAGCGGGCCTGCGCTCTCACCGAGCTGCTGGAGCAGAACCAAACTAACGTCGCTTTCCCAGAGCGGTCTGCACGCTCACCGGCAACAGCGCTGCTGCCTCCGATGTTACAGACCATGAGTCAAATCAGACGTTCGATTCCACTATCAACACCAAGACACAGCAAGACACAGCAAGATCCTCCTGTCACAATCCTCCTCTGTGCTGTGACTCTGCAGCGCTCTAGAAGCAGGCAGAGTATATACAGGAGTAAGAGAAGAGGACAGGAAACAAAAAGCAAGAGCAGAGGCTCCAGCGACAGCGAGCTTGAAAACAAAGACCCCCTACTCCTGGGCAGGTTTACTAAACTGTGCACTTGGGGGGAGATCCTGCAGTCTCCTTTCTTTCAGGACGGGGTTTTCAGACTGCCAATGCTGGATTTCTGGACCTTAATAGCCACAGTTTTAGGGGGGTGGGGAGGAGTGGATCTGATTTTGCTTAAGAAAGAAAAAGACAATATGTACATATTTGCTTCCAGTGCAAAGTTCACTATAATCTGTCCCAGGTCACAGCTCAATCCTAACTATAACATTACTCCCTCTATATCAACAAGAAAAGTGCAGAGTCACAGTTAAGGCCTACTAAGCTTTAAGCACACACGTAGATATTAAATGGCAATAGCTAAAGGATCCCTGTATTGCTTTTCCACAAAAGGAGATCCCTTGAAATTCATAACCAAAACAAGACCTGTAAGCAAAACACTTGCAGCTGCTCTCCGAGTCTAAACCACTAAATTCGCTAATAAAATCAGGAACTGCTCAACAGGCACCAGAAATCCACTGAAAAAAAAATCGATGTTTTTGTTTACCAGTGAAGACTTGGACCTTTATCAAGAGTTTATTTCACACTAAGGATTCCTCTCCAGATTGCCAGTTTCGACACAGGCCCCTGGGTTTTCACGTTGTGGAACAAGGTCCAGCGAGGTGAAACAACAGGCGGCGCCGGCCCACAGCCCTGCACCTTATCTAGAAGGAGCACTACCGGCCTGCTGGTACCTGTGGGAGCCATGTGTTTCTGAGCAAACAACCAAAGCTTTCCTTGTGTGGCTGTCACGGCAACAGGGCCGGGCCTGCGTGGGGACAGGAAACTGTAAATCAGTCCTGTGACACACACACACACACACACACACACACACACACACACGGTCGCCGTGGAGCTCAACAGGAAGGGAATCCAGCCGTAAGCTGGCAGCTTGTCCGGGCGCCAGACTCCAGAGCGTGCCTGCGTAGCCCCCGGGCCCCTGCCAAACTGGATTTCATGAAGGAAATGGAGTCAATCAAGACAAACGCCCTCATCAAAGCCTATCGCAGAGTATCTGTGGGGGGGAAAGGAAAAAAGTCAGGCGCAAGGCAGCCCGCTCGTGCGCAATCAGGGACGCGGCACACACCAGCGCTTGTGAAGCCCAGCCGACTACAACAACGGCTTTAGCGCTTCGGGTCAGACAACAAACGGGAAAAGGGAAAACAGCACAGCCGCAGAAGCGCAGTGAGCGATGAAAAGTGAGGTTAGACTCCTTCCCCAACGGCACGGAGCAGGTATACCGACGATGTACAAATGATGTTGGGATTTTGGGGGGCAGTATAAAGTTCAGGGCCGGAACCCTCCTCTCTCGGATGGCCACCGGTGTCAGCTCCCACTCGGCTCACTTCCTTCCATTGTTTCGGACTCTGGAAACGCGCAGAAGCAAACCCCTCCAGCTGTCCGGCGGACATCGGCCACTCGCTCTCCCCTGCTGGCGTTTCCCTCTCGCACAGCCCTGCTGCACGGACTCGAACCGGCCTGGCGTGGAGGCAGTGCATGCGCCACACCACCCGGCACGATACGGAGCAGACACAAACACCCCAGCAGCTCAGCCCGGCGCCATGCAGGGACACACTGCAGGCACTCGCACAGAAGGATGTGGAAGCACTGCGGGTCCACAGCTTCAGGTTCTACAGTGATACAAGTGACAAGGCTATGCACACAGAATAAACATAAAACACTGTATTGGCCTAACTCCCTCTAGAATAGCTCTGAGATTTTCCATGAAGGGTAAAAAAAAACATATATATACCCCTCACTTTTCCTTTACAGTAAATGTTAAAAAATACTTTTTCCTGCCTTAAATGCCTTTTTAAATCAGAGACTGCATATGTCCAGTAGCCTACGGTGTGAAATACCCAATAAATCCAAACTCTAGTTACAAAAAAACACCCCATACTGTTCTGCGCACTTCAGAGTCTATAGGATTGAGCTGCCCCTCTCATCTCTACAGGTCAAATTCCTTCTCTCACCCTGTGGACTTTCATACATCATTACTCTGAGGAATTCAGCTCTACAGCAAAAACACCAGCTGAACCTAATTACACCTCTCCGTCACAAATCAGGGCCAAGAAAACATATGGCATAACTCAAAAACATGACTTTTTTTTCTAGAAACAGAAAGTACTGAAAAACGCCACAACATGAAGAACAAACAAGTGAGATGAATTAAATTCTGTCTAAATTAAATTGTAAACGAATGATTTACTTGTGACCACGATCTTTCAAGGCTAGTCTAAAGCACTGAGTAACATGGCAAATTAATGAAGAGAAAAGGCTGGGCCATGCCTGCTTTAAGGCTCGTTTTCAAAGCTCGTCTTTGTCAAAGAGAAAGAACCTACCAGGGAAACTGACCTAAAAAAGTGTCCCTTGCTGACATCACCAAGAGCCTGCAGGCCCACAGGAAGTGGTGGCCGTTTTGCTGGGATCTAGGTGCTCTGTAACAGACTAATCCCCATGGCCCTGCCACTGTGGAAATCCCGATCGCAGCCGGGTTAGTGGCCTTAATCAGGTGTGAACCTTCAGCACCCGGAGCACAACCTGAACTCCGAACCAACATGTTCACTGACTGAACCAGCCCAGAGCCCAGATTCCGAGTTTTCATTGGAGGAGACTAATCTAAAATCCTGCCCAATGGGGACGCAGAGCTGGGGATCGTCATGCAGAAATCAGTGGGGCACAGGAAGATGTCAGAAGAAAAAGTAAAACGCTTCAACTTGGGTCAAGAAAATATGGGCTTTGCACCTGCCTTTTTAAGATGTTATAGTGAAATGTTTTAATGTTGCTTTTGATTTTCCCATCTGAAATGCATTTCACAACAAGTACCACAAAACACGGTCATCGGAGACCAGTGTTGTCGTTGTTCATCTCTTCCGATTTTATAGGAAAGATTTCTGCAGTGTTTCTACAGTATTCCTCCCTCTGTGTTAATGCTGTTCCAGCTCCCTGGCGCGTCCGGTCGGTCTAATTACCGAGCTCGGCCCAGTCCACTGCAATCCTGAGAGGTTCCTCAGGCCGAATCAACAGCAGGAGGCTGTCCCAGCTGTGCAGACCGATCTACCTGCTGCCCTCCATATACAGTCAGAGAGCTTTTTAGACCTTCTCTTACACCCTCTTATCACCATTTATAGACTGAGAGACTCTTCATCTTAAGGGGCCCTTCTATATAATAATTCTACAGCATTTTCCTTCCAGCAGGCTCATAATTCTTTGATGAGGTCGCGCTATTTCTGGCAGGAGAAAACCTCTTGGGAGCTGTCCAGCGAAAGCGACGGCACTCATGATCATTCTAAACTCATTTAAGGTTTTCATCAGGACTAGGAAAACATACCGCTCCATATTAGATTACAAACAAAAAACCCACCCACGAGATCTCCACTCAATCACCCCTGTCAACAGGAAACTGGCTTCCGCCTGCCTGGATCCACTTAGACCCCGGTCGCTTTTCCCAACCAGACATGGGCACACGAGTACAGACCCTCCGAAAACCTCAAAACGAAACCAAAACAACCAGGTTAGAACACACCGAAATAGGCTCAATGAGTACTGCAGAATGGGCACGCACGCAACAACAAAAATACTTACTGATTAAGACAACCCCCTAATACACAAAGGGGAATTTATTGCGATACTTTGGCACCTCCCAGTTTGGACATGCCTGTAGCTGTACTTTACTACACTGGTCCCCGAGCAAACCACATCGTACTGAACTAGACAGGGGTTACGGACATCTGGGGTGATAAACTGTGGTGTTACCACTGGTCAGAGCAAAACTGAAGTAAAACAGTGGTAAAGTGCAGAAGCATCTGAATTATTTTGCTATGGAAAGCCCCTCAGATTCCTAATCCCCCCCTCAGGGCGCACCATGAGCTCTGGACTATCTCCCTCTGCAGAAGACCGGGCTGCCTTTATAAGAGCTGACGAACGTGTCCTGTAACAACTGTAAAACTGTCAGCTACGTCTGTATTATCCGGTTTATAATCCTGTCTCGGTCACTGCACTGAAGACCCCCCCCCCCCCGTCCTCGCCATCTGCCCCCCACGCCCGTCTGAATCCTTCTTTTCCTCCTTTCCTGTGGGTTTTGATCTCTCATCTTGCAATGCCCGTTTGCTAGCCCCCGTGCTTCTTCTCGAACCCCAGCCCTCACGGGAGCAGCCATCTCCAGCGCAACGAAGGGGTGAGGGGGACTGGCTCGGGCCACAGACACGGCTGGCACGATTCCCAGATCCATTCCCGCTCCTGCACACGGAGCCACATGCGGCGGCAGTGTGCAAAACTGAGAACTTTCAGAACACAGCTGGACAACGGCGCAGGCAGGGCCAGGATGGGAGGCTGGGTTTGCAAAATTCAAAAACCACAATCTTCCTTACAGACTGACGGGACTGCTGGAATGACACACTGTGTTCGGGAAGCAGATGAGTGACTTCACTCTTCACATATCTGGGAGACAAGAACCCGACTGCAGGCGGCATGGTGGCGCAGTGGTGGGCACTGGGGCCCCGACTTCGGCTCCTGGGGCGCTGTCTGTGTGGAGTCTGCATGTCCTGCCTGTGTTCACGTGGGTTTCCTCCCACAGTCCAAACACATGCTGGTGGATTCCTTGCCTTCTGGGTAGACTGGCCTCGGCTGTGCGTGCAGTGTCTGTCCAGGGTGTACCCCGTGATGCGCTCCAGCTCCCCCGCTGACAACCGGTTGGAAAGAGGATCGCATGGAAGGAACAGCCGGCAGGCCCAAGATTCATTCAAGCGGTCTGGACCTCTGCCCGCTGAGTGACAACGGAATACCCTCTCCTGACCGAGTCACATTCCTGATCCGTCATGGCAGCTCCACACCTCTCCGGTGGGATTACCGCATCCCTGCGCAGAGCCCTGGATCTGCAGGGCCGGTTCAGACGGGGCTCCGCTGTTCTGTACTGTGTGGGACTATGGGAATATCTGTCCGCTTCTGACAACCGGGGGGGGGTGTATTTAATAAGGTGTGGGGGGTTTGAGGACCAAATATTGAACAAAAAAACTGACTGCCAGTGTTTTCACCGCTCAGCAGCAAATCTATGAACAAAATTCAAGAACAGACTGTGAAGAAATGAGAAAAACTGACTGCGCCAAAGCAGGAAGGACTTCATCTGTGAAACAGCAAAAAAAAAAAGTGAGTTTACTGATGTTTTCTAGGTAAGCGGAGAAATTTAGAAGCTCGTTAAATCTAACTTGTCATCTAGCGGTTTCCTCTTGAGCTAGCATTTCACAAGATGATGTTATCGATGCTGAAAAACATTCAGAAGCACACACAGGTTACCCGCCGCTTGCGACAGGACCGGCTTGCGACACTCTGGATACAAACTCCACCATTACTAAAGCTCGACATTTGGGTTTCTTCACATGTTAAGAGAAAGCCTCCAGGGTTTCCAGTCACAAAACAAGAAGCATGTTATCAAAAGGAGTTCTCAAATCTACTCCCACAGGCACCGGGGTGTTCCAGAACCAGTGATACTTTTCAACCTTCAGGCTCATTAACTGTGATTTTTTAAACTTTGATTCTCTATGCAGGCAAATGTTTTCCCACACAAAAACAAACCCAGAAGCTGCCGATGGAGTTAATTTCCCTTCAGCCTCGTTAAGCACTCCCCCACCCCATCCCCTCAATAGTCCATCGCCCTTTTGATTGATTACTTTACAATGACAGCCTATACCATCGAAAAACAAGAAGACAAAAGTAAAAGATATTTCTCAATTCTACTGCAATTCCAACCTGCAATGACAGCACACAATGAGCGTGCTCACTGCTGGTGTTGTCATCTCTTTTGGGAATCTGATCCCTGAAGAAATGTCTGTTATTACTGGAGGTCTTACGTTTGGGTTTCAGATGCCACTGGGAAGCAGTAACAAAATAATTAAAGACCGGCGTCACCACCACACCCATTCTAAGACCACAGAGGGTGAGATCTCTGATTGATTCCTGTCTCCCATTGACATCCTGGAGCTTGGAGTTACATTGGCCACTACGAGTTCACTTACAGGACCAAATCATAATTGGGGGCACTTGGACTCACTGCATTTGCCAGATTAAGCATCTAAAAAAGATCCAGCTAGGCTATTAAGGATCTGAGCATGCCACATCTGCATGGCAGAGCACCTACAAGGAATCAGAAACTGCTCGAGAACTAGAGTGATATTTCACAGTGCGAAGGATGCTATAAGAATAATATTGATGCGCCATTGTTTCTGATGCGAAACCCTACACAGACCCTGATCCCCAGGGCTGTGTTTCAGCACATGGCCATGCAAGACTTTTAAGCACACAGTTTCTGAGACTCTGCTCAAAAAGATCCCATTCTTGTAGGGACTGAACATTAACTCCCATTCCCATGAAGGGATCGTCTGGAACCTTTCTGCATCAAACTTTATTTGGAAAGGGCTCCGGACCTTGTTTCGGGTCAGGATCCTAATTTTCCACCACTCTAACCCGAGTTAAAGCAGCTTCTGATGGATGATAAAGATGGCACGTAGGTTCTTTGAGAACAGGGAAAAAAAAATCAACCAGGATGCAGAACTACATCCAGATGAACAGACTTAAAACAACTTTTTGCCAAGGCAGGAATAAAAAAGTGCTCTCCCATCAATCTCCCTGACCGCAGATCTTTGCCATAATCTCCTCCCGTGTGCATGAACTGTTCTGCACACGTCTGTATGCAGGTGAGACTCTGGGGGTAGACACAGATAAGCGTGGGGAGAAAGCTGAATGCTGGCTAGCAGACTCGGCTTCTCTTTCTGCACTGCCCTGTGCGTGCTCTTCTGTAACAGGACTCTCTGAGCCAGTAACCTTGACTCCCTGAGCGACTAGCACCACGATCAGGTATCCCACAAACTAACATTGGCTTGTTTGGAGTGACGCATTGATTAATACCAGGCATCCATATTTAATAATATAAGCCTTTCCCATAATAATATAAGCCTTATGTAAGTAGTATATATAAATAATATAAGCCTTATGTAAGTAGTATATAAATAAGCCTTTCCTCATCTGAATGCAGGTCTCTTCAGTGACACACTGCAGTAAAAAAAAACAGCAGTAATGAAAACTAATGGGTTGTGAAGTGTGCTGTTGGGAAGCAGAGAAGCATCCCTGTCTTTTCTGTACACGTTTGTACTGAATTATACAAAGGCAAGATGCAGTCTGAACGCCTGCTGTCACTATCCTCCACGCAGCACAGAAGGACCTGCGTCTCTTCGCCATCCCTCAGCACGTGATGCCCAACCACTGGAGAAACACCTGTACTGAGCCGCACAGCCTGCGTCGCACAGGAAAAAGCTTTTTTTGTCTCGCGTGGAAATTCTGCCTTGCAGAAGTCGAGCAGAATCCTGCCTGCTAAATCAGTAATAATTCCACACAGCCCTCTCGGGGCTTTTATGATAGATGACGGTTACATTTCTGCAGGAAACACATCAAATATTTAACAGCCGTCGAATGAAGCGGTCTCTCTGCTGCTCTGATTCTGTAAGTCCAGGCAGCTCCATTTTCTGGTGTGAGGACCGCTAAAACAGAACATGCAGCAGCTCCTGCAAGCTGGGCATTACAGCTGTGCTGATAAACTGCAGATTAAGCTACAGTGCAGTATCCTAAAGGATTGCTATTCCTTGAACGGACCCTGGTATGTCTTAGGTCATGGTGTGAAGTGATATAATGTGCATCAGTGCTCACAAGTGCTCAGTCTATCAATTCTGACAGCAGTTCAAAGCCTCTTCAGGCCAGACTCTGAGCCTGCCGCCCCCCTATGGCCCGTTAGTCTGGCTATAAACTGGTACAGCAGGGCCTCCCCTCACATCCGGACAGCACCAACAGCACAGCTGGCTGCACACGCCGAGCTCCAACTCCCGTCTGGGCAATAAAACAAGCTCATTACAGCACCGGAGTGGGAAGAAACAGTAACCCCCCCCAGAAGCAAACTGGCCTCCTCTCAACTCTTCCAAAACAATCTGCACCACAGCACCACATTCCCAGACCAGAAGGAAAGAAGAGCAAAAGAAAACCTCCTGTTCGACCCCAGCTCCCCTCCTGCTCGGCCTCACGGCGGTTTCGCAGGGCCCACTGATGAGGGTCCCCTGCAGAGCTCCCCAGACCGCTATCTCACCCGCGCCAGCGGTGTGTGACAGGGCCCATGCTGGTAGCTGCACAAATACAGACTCGACTTGTTCTTGGCCCTGCCTATCCTCGTCAGGGCGTTAGCGATGACGCACGCAGGGCCCCTCTCTGCCAAACACTGCTTCCAGCATCGCTCGTACCTCTCGCCAGCAGCGTGACACACAGCCTCCATGTCCTCCTCTCTGGCACGGAGGATCGAGTATCACCGGGCGCCCCTAATCTCACTGCTCCTCTGGGGTCCCACTGAGCTCCTCCTGACCAGCAGGAGAGCGCGGCCTTTTCAGAACAGGGACAAGGGTATTTTTTCTGGGTCGGCAGCACTGCAAAGCCAAAGGTCAACCGAGGGAACAAGACAAATGTGGCACACCTAACAGGCCCCTGCCCCAAGCACCCAGCGGCCCGCATCCAAGGGCACGATCCAGCCACCTTCCAGAGACCCGGATCGTGTCCGTCACCACCCAACCTGCCGCTCTGGAGCCAGAACACGTCTTCGCGCCGCACGTGACTCTGCTGCAAATGACAAAGCCGCTCGCAGGCCAGATCTAATTATAGATCCCCAGCCTTCAGCCTGCACTACATTCCCACAGCTCGACGGCAGAAATCACTGCTGAGCAAACTGCAGGCAGGCAGGAGGCCGGCCCGTCGCCCCCCAGCCTCCAGCCCGTCGAGCAGGAATGCAGGTTATGTCAGCGGGGCTACATGCTGGAACACGCCGAGGCGATCGTGGCGGACGGACGCAGACACGGGCCTGGACCGCTACACCCGCCTGCTCACGCCAGCTGGAACGGAAAAACACGTATCCTCTTCCCCGGTTTGCAGGAAACAATCGTAGCTTTAATCCGGGGAACACGAGCGCAGCGTCCCACAAGGAAGAGCGCGACCGCCCTCTTCCAGAGGCCATTCGGATCGTTTTTAACCCATCCCGGGGAGCAGGGCGGAAAACGGGGGAATGCACTGGCTTTGCGTCCAGGCGTGCTTTCCGGGATACTGGTCCAGCTCTTGTCTTGAGCCTCGTTGAGCGTACAACATGGTCAAGTGCACGGCTAGGGCTCACCAGAGAGGGCGAGAGAAGAGACATTTCCCGAAATGCCACTCATTGATCATACTGGCTTGCTGCTCAGCACTGCAAAATCTGTGCTTGAGACCCGAAACTGATCCCCTGGGCCTACTTGGATACACAAACCCTAAGCAAATTTTGATTTTATTACTATGTTTGTGTAGCATTATTGGCAAGTGAGTGTACGCAAGTGCCACTGGAAAAACAGAAACTCTTTTAAAAAATGTCATAATTTCTACTGCAGTGTATTAAAACCTTCAGGTCACCAAAACATGAACACTCAGACTGTGGGGAAAAGACGAAGACTCTCTGCTGTCTTTCCCCCCCGAGACTCCCGCACTCTGGTGTCCGGCCCCTCAGCTCCCCCTGGCCCTGAAGGGATTTCGCCCGCGTCTCTGGTTTCAAAGCACAAACCAGCAGGTGGGCCTCTACCTCCACGGCACACAGCCCCTCCTCGGCAGCTCCGCGCGCCTGCTTAGCGAAGCCTCGCATCCAGGTGGGACTACCACAGCTCCCTTCAAAAGCTGATCCACCGTAGGCTGGCTAATAACTTCCCCAGTACGATCAGCTCAGGTTGCTTGCCGGAAAGGGGATTTATTCCCCAGCAGAGCCCGAGGTCTATTTACTGATAGAACACATGGAGCATGAGCTGCCTCCCCACCATGATCACAGACAAACACCGCTGAGGAAGCCCCTGCTTCACTTACAACATTCTGCCAACGAATATCTTTGGGGGCGAATTCCTGGCAGTAAGAAGTACCGTCCTGTTAAGTTTAATATTCTTTTACTATTATAAGTGTGCATTTTCGCTACACACCTATCCCAGGCTCTCCACGAGGACACCTCCAGCTAGGTCCCGCTGGGAAGGTCAAATAATCGGTTCAGTATCTGTAATAGTCCAGGCTGTTACAGCGCCGGCGAGCGACAGTTATCCCTGAGCTGTCGCCTAGCGGCCCTTAAATTCGGCATCTGTCAGCACTCCTTGGAAAAACAAGGATGGATCTTTGCCCACTCCGTGAATTCCACACACTTCCCCTTCGGTCCTCTCTGCTTTGAGCAAAGTTGCATCCATCTTTAAAAAAGATATTAAGAATACTAGAAAGGAGATTGCCAACAAAGGAAAAGGGGGCTGCTCAGCCCGTCTAGCCCTTCCGACAGCTGGCAGGAGTTCACTGATCAGAGGATCTCACCCAGAGAATCAGCTTCAACCACAAGGCTGGGCAGGGTGTTCCACACTCCTGCAACCCTTTGTGTAAAGCAGTGCTAAAAAAGAGAACAGTGTGATATTTCTGATGTAATCAACAGTGACGTTTAAAGGAATTGCTAGAAACCTCTCTGATAACTTGTGACACCCCTTTGGAACAGAATCTCAATACATAGCGCCCAGGAATTAGATTCATTTACATAGCTGTGTAAAGTGCTTTGAGCCTTAAAGCCCGCTTGCAAGCACGAACTGGTACCACAGCGTGAACAATTTCACATACACAATTAGTACGCAATCTTAAAAAAGCAGGATGTCAGAGATAAGATATTAAAGTGCTTAAAACGCAGGGAAGCAGTTTGTCCTCAAAGCTTCTTTAGGCTCCTGCTGAACGATAAGCAGCTTGAGCTGGCTGAGGTGACCAGGAGGCAGGTTCAGAAATCTGCTGCATGGCAGAAGCAGATTAAACTTATCTGGTTGTTTTTCCAAGTGAGCTCGGAGTTTGCGTGGCCAGACCATTGTCTGACCACTGCTCCCTATCTCAGCCTGCAACTCGCAGCCAGGGCTGCTATCAAATCGCACGGATTCCACACATTCCGAAGGGATCACAGGACCCTCGGACGAGGACCAGTCCTGGCAGGGAGCGGACAGAGAGGGGGAGCTCTGCTCCATCAACACATCCTCAATGCAACGACGTGTTCCTCTCCGGCAGAATCCCACTTTCCTGGGCAGAAGAAAAAAGCATCGAAAATGTTTCCCGCTGCTGGACGTAAAACACAAAGAGAGATGCTGCTTAAGCTCCATCCACCCCCAGAAAGCTGGGAGGTGTCCTGACCTGTGCAAAACTCATTCTTCTACCTGCAGTTCAGGAAACTTCCCTCCAAACAAGTTTCGGCATGTGAATTACTTAATCCAGCCAGGTTACTAGAAAATGTTTTTGTACAAAGTCAGTGTCAATTAGGATTATTTATCTGCCTCTTGAAGTAGCGCAAAGCTTTATCATCTTATCTCCAACACAGAACGAATGTCCAGGGGTTTCTACACACAAGACATCTTTGAGCCCATTTTGCAGTTTTCATTTCCAGTTTGACAGTGTTTGCGTTACACGCGCCAGCAATCAAAATGCCAGAGAGCAATTGATAATCACGTCACGAAAGACTTCCACAGCACGATTTCCAGATAGCCAAGTCTGCATAATGAGAGAGTATCCGTTTTTCAAAAAGTTAGACTCCTTTGTAGCTGTTTCATGTGTTTGTGTAGAGTAAATGAGTCTGTCACTAAAGCACAGCATCAAAGCTGTGACCACAAGGACACCTTAGTTTCAGGAGTGTTTAGGGTTGCAAGTAAATCAAGCAAAAAACAGCACAAAAGTCCCACCTTGCTTAGGGAGATCTGAAGGTGTGGATTTATATGACAAATCCCAGAGCCCAGCTCTCCAGCCTAAAGACAGCTCCTCGATCAACACAGCCCCACTGAGGCCTAGCTGTGTGTTCATCTCCAGCTCCAGCACAATAAGAACAGCCACACAGACTATTTCTAGTGGGGAGTCAATGCAGGGGTAGACTATACATCAGGATGATGGAAATAAAGGGTGAAAAGAGCTTTAAAACTGGCTTCATGCCCCACGAATGGTACTACCAGCCACATTTCAATGGCATCACTAGTGCTGCAGTGCCAGTACAGTCCGATAATCAGGGATCGCTCTCTGATTAGTCCACAAACAGGCTTGCATTCAGAACATGTGCAAATGCTGCTTATTAAAACAACTTTATCTTACAGCAGACTTATCTGCACATGTGTGGGGGGAGAGGAGCATGAGTAATTTCTTTCATTTTTTTGGATGACAATAGATCACAAACACAAGCTACTTATAACTGAACTGCAGACTGCTCCTCACCTCAGACAGCAAGCAGGAACACCAACACAGGCTGCTGTGAGGATGTGCTCTCCCTGCCTCTGCAGACACACGACCGTGAAAGCTACACAACCTGCACGGCCTTCAGACCAGCAGTTTAAACGCGAACTGCCAGCCTTCTTCAGGAGAGTGACACCATGTGAAGCACCTACACAGTATATTTTTCAGTCAAGAGAGAACCTGGCTTCAGCTGGAGTGGCAAAACTACATACAGAGCTGCATCAAAATGCAAAACACATCCTCAGATGGGCAAACTGCAGATGATACCCTCCACAAAGGGAAAAGAGCCTTTTTATGCTGAAACTCTTGTTCTGTGCTGCATAAACTCTAAGGCACAACAATCTGATCCAGTAACAGTCTCATTTCTAGCCCATACTCTGTTTACGCAGCACATTAAAACTAGCCTAAACACCACTCCCAGGCAGCACATTTGTCATCTTTAATCATGTTATAAGGACAGACAAAAATATAGACAGTTAAACATGTTTAGGATTCCTAAATATAAGGGTGGCTTCACAGACACCCGGCACAACCTTACCAGGCAAACGCGTAATTATAGGAGAACCGTTCTTATTTCCGAGTATTACCAGGCATCCCTATCATCACAAGACAGGCGGTGAATTTACATAACAGAGCTCTGGAAAGCCACAGGGAAATCTGGGACATTTGGAGCAGAATACAATTTATTTCATTTCACCGTCTAGAGATCCCGGATCGCCAATATAAGGATATGACATCAGTTCAAAGCACATAAACTGTAAAGCGCTCAGAGCCTTTACAATGGACCAGTGATCCTTCGCCTGCCTCTCGAGATGTCGTGCTTGAAATGAAGACCGCTGATACTGCAGGTTCGCTTGACGCCACTGCACACAGTTGTGCTATCAGGAGGGTAATATATTCTCAATAATCTCCCTTCCTTGAGCTGAAACACCAAGCCATCGACAGCAGCACACAGCACAGAAGCAAAGGCATCTCTCTTTCTCAGAGCCACGACCTCAGCCTAAGGTTTGCTCTAAATATCTAAGGATCACAAACATGGGAGTGTCACAGTCTGAACCCTTCTGTTGACCTGCTTCTATTCCTGCAGCCCTGGAGAGACGACACTCGTGGTCCGAGACCAGTGCGAAGAGATTATCATTCGTGCCTTCGCTGCCTTCCATCTTTGACCGCCAACACAACCTGATGGACTTTTATTACATCACACAACGCATGTGATAGAAATCGAATAACCTGGCAACCTGGCTGCGAGGGCCAAGCTAATAACTGCTGCTAGATCACAAAATCAGAGGCAGCAACGCTCTTCAGAGCTCGTGAACGGGATTCTCCTTGTTTTGTGTTCGGAGCTCAATCCTATGCACATTTAAACAAAACGTAGTCCTCTGTAATTGCCACTTTGGGTCAACAGATTTGCGTTGCGATCTGATCGCGCAGATGTAACTTTGCCTGAACACACCACAGTTTTGAATACACAAACTCCGCTGGCCTGGCTCCGCGGGCTGCTTGCGCCCGTTGCTTGTTGTCAACAGATTTGCATTGTCCGTTCCCCGAGCAGCTGTATTCCCACACAAAGGAAGTGCTCTGTGGCTGCCTTTGGAAAGAGAAGCTTGACTGACGCCCTTTAACAGATACACTGCATCTCGCATTCAGCTCAAGGACGTCCCATTGTGTCCCAGCTCCCCGCTATCAGCAGCTCTTTCAGCTCCTGACACACTGAACATTCTCTCCTACAGGCTGGCCAGAACAAGCAGACACCCCGCCGACGAACGCTCTGTCCTCATGGAAATTGCTACCGACTTTGCAACTGCTCTTTGAAGATGGTGGGCAGAGGGCAGTGGGGTCAGGTTATAAACTAGACTGCTGAACTGTAATGTGGAGTGATCTGAGCACAAATTTCACCTCTTGAGTAAGTTCTTCTGACGGGCCCTAACCCGTCCCGAGCGGTGGCTGTTGCCAAGTAATTAACCGGTAAAACAAAGGCAATTCAGCCCCAACTCTTGAGACGGCGTGGCCTTCTAATTTCTACAGAAGGCCGAGTTCTGTTTTGCAAAGCCGGCTCACACTAGGTGGGCAGAAATGCACCGTGCAAAGATAAGCAGCCAGACGGGCAGCAGAGTGTTCAATCTTCGCGGCCCGTGACAGCACTGAGAGCAAAGGATAACAGGGCATTTGCTGGGGTGCCAGCCCACAGACGAACACCCCGAGGACCGGGAGCAAGTGAAATTGAAGTGGTCATTTAATGCTAGGGGTGGAGGGCAAAACGAATCACTGCAAGTGTGTACTATTGAATTTGGTTTGTTTACATAACAGGAGCTGGAATGCAGGTGTGCTGTGTGCTCACTGAGGGATTATACATCTATGGAAAGTTCTCTCTATGAAAATTAAGTTCCGCACAGGCCCATAAGCCTATAAGAATGTCACCTAAGCAAAGCAGTGAGTTCCTTCCTGCAGTTACAAAGACTGGGATGGTATTCATTGTCTGCTTTAGTTACTTGGGGATTTTCTTTCCTTTCTTCAAGCACACAACAGAATAATCTTCACTTCTTATTTATTGTGTGCTGATTCTCTCCTTCCCCAAGATCTCCGACACCTTTCCCACTAAACTCCCATTTTGCCTCTTTAAGAAACCACGCGCCATGCCATCCCAAAACGCCTCCATCAATTTCTGCACCTTTTCCTTCGCTGAAGTCGCGTTCCGTGGCCACGGGCATCAGCGCTGTGCGTTTGCTCATGCCCCGTGATGAGGGTCTACGCAGCGATTCATCACATCTGCAGTGCAGCATCTCCCTCCAGGCTCGCACCCTGAGCCAATTGTTCTCTGCCGCCGGGGCGTTGCTGCTGCTCATGCACCAGAATGGGACCGAGCTGTGACAGTGTGGTCAGCTGGGCTGAAGCTGTTCTTCCTCCTCCTGCCTGACTTCTAAAGGATTTTTATATTAGCTTAAAGACCTCAATCTCCAGTCTTCCAAGATGGAAGGGAGATAAAGCAAGTCCTAATTTTTCACGTTGTGAATCCTTCTTCCAGATTGGACCTCCGGGTCACTGCGCCCTCCTGATTCTGGCAAAATCAGCCCTTCACTCGCACTCGCAAAAGCACACACCCACTCCAGCTCCGCGGACAGCGCCTCCTTGCGGTCTAGTTTGGGAATGAAGTTGCCGGCTGGCGTGTCCCCAGTGCAGGTGTCGGACCAGATAAGAGCTCAGGATTAGCAAACCTCCCCTCTGAAGGGCTGAGATCCAGAATGCACAATGAGGTGCTAACGGCCCTGTTTGCTCTGAAACTGACCTCTATGGATTTTCACACCTGTCACTGAACCCATGACAAACATGACCTCAGTGCGCCAATGCGCCTCTCACCCAGGGGCACCCCGATTTCTTCAGACAGCTCGATCTAAAGACTTCAGCCTGCACTGCACAACAATGACGCACCTCCTAGCAACAGATCGGTGACGAAAGCACTTCGCCCTTCTCCACACGTTTTCAAAATGCGTCCGAGCGACGCCTCTTCATGTTCTGCAGCTCGTGCGCTCGGGGCACCTCATCAGCATAAACCATTAGAGAAACAGAGCCACAACTTAAACACGACGGCACAAAGAAACACTTTTCCAAGCACTCTGGCAGTTCATTCTTGGGGGAAAAAAAGTCTAAATGTTTTAGGTATATACTAATACCTTACCAATCACTCCCCCTCTTTTAGCAATGTACGCTGTTCTACATTTGAGATTCTTAAAGAATCATTTAGAATCAATTAAATTAAAAAATAGAAAAGTGCCAAAGGCAAATCATGGCAGAATTGGACAAAAATAAGCAAACTTCACTTTTGCTGGCATTTACATCTTCATTTTTACTGTAGAAATGCACATGTACAACCAACATTTTGTACATCAGAAGTGGCAGGTTTATCAAATATTCTGGTACACGAGTTAAAAAGTGTACACACTATCTGATGCACGCAGTACATAAAGAAATGAGGGGTGATGAAATCTGTAAATTAGAAATCTTAAGGAATACAACCAGTATTAAATACAACTTTTAAAAAAGTCGTTGTTGGCAGCAATGAGGCTCATGGGGGAAAAAATGCATTAATCATCCATTCTCTCAGAGCAGGCTATCTGCATCTTTTCAAAGGACCGTGTGATATCTTCACAATCCACACATTCTTATGGAATTGGAATGCCAGCGAAGGGTTCGAATCCGGCTGCACGACCCCCCTCCCGAAGCAGGAGGTACACAAGACAAAATCAAGTGCTCTCCCAGCGAGCCAATCCCACAGGGCCGGCGGACAGGAGACGCCATCGCCCTGACAACTTGTCCTGACAGGCCGCGCTGAGCCTCACTGTCTGCCAGAGCCTATCGCATCCTCGGAGCGGAGCCTCTGTCCCAGACCTGTCCCTCCTCGCCTCCGGAAACGAGAGAGGAGGTCGGAGCAGGGAGCAGGGAGCTGTCTCAGCAAGCGCAGGCTGCAGAGGAGCCGGTACACGTTCCTTCCTCGTTCCACGCTGACAGGCAAAGAAGTTTCTTTTCTTTTCCTTTCGTGGAATGATTCTTTACCCAATCTCAAGAAACATCCGCAAGAAGACAAACAGCTGGTCGCGCCTTCACCAGCCACCACTGCACCGAGCTCGGAAAAAATAAATGTTAGGAGCTCGTTCCGGGGCAGGAAAAGAAAAAACAAATTCCCTTTAGAAGCTGAAAAGGCTCAGAGGCTGCAGTGAGCCCTACGAGCAGGAACACCAGGCTGCCTGCCCAGGGCCTGTGCCCAAAAACAAACGAGCTTCTACCGCTGCAGCCCGTCAAAAGAAGGGAGTGATGGCTCTTAATTACTGGAAAACGTCAGACAGACAATCTGAAAATGCAACCAAAAGAAAAGCTTAGGCAGAGAAATGTTTTCCAAATATAAAAAAACAGGGAGAGCAAGGTAAGCTGTACAGAACAGTGGAACAGGTTTCTTTTGACAAGCTACGAGGCTGTTAGTTGTTCAAAACTCAGCAACAAAAAAGGAAACTTGCACAGAATAAAGGAATGCTTTTTCTAAACAAGCCAGGGGGGCCGCTGGCTGTTCATGCTTTGAACAAGTAAACCGAAAAAATGCCCTTAGAAAGTTACACTGTGTGTGAATTGCCAGACCCTTGACTGGCTGAAAGCCGATATCATCTCCCTATCTCGGGCTACATGAAGCTCTGAATAGCTTTTCTGACTTTCCATTTTTCCTTTAACTCCCGGGCCTCACCCTGATGCTACACTAGCAGTTTCAAGCTTACTTCCCCTCCATTTCACGCTTGTTTTACGAGTGAATAAAAAGCAGAGGACGTCATGAACATTAAACAGCGGCACAGCGTTCCCAGCAGGAGCAGCCGGCCTGAGTCGAGACCTGTACTTCGGCGCTTCAGAGTCTGTCTTGAAGCACAGGATGGGTTTATTACATCCGAAAGAGGTCTGAGTCACGCCGCGGCCGAGTCAAACGACGTTCGGAATGCACCGCCCTTGAATCAGCCGCTGCTCGAACCCGCGCTCGGGGGAGGGGAGTCTTCCTCGTCACTTCCCACAAGAACAGAAGAGGTGCTGTCCGGGACGTGGAGGAGACCGCGGCCAGCCAGTTCCTCAGTCTGATACAAGAGCCCAGCAGTCCAGCTCAAGCCTCTTTGACCTTTAACCTCGGGCCCCGCTGCCAGCAGGGAAGCGCACTTCCTGTGCAAGGCGCCGCCATGCTGCTGCCTGGGACACAGGCCTTCTTCACAGACGGGACCTGCCGTCTGGAGGGACAGGAGGAACTGCACCTGCAGCACGAGGATGTTTAGTCTACACATCGCTCGATGTTAATTGGCTACCATGTTGCCTACCGGTAATCCAGACACCCACAGCAGTCTCTAAAGAGCGCAACATTCAGCTGGATAGACAAAACGTGGAAGTTGTTTCAGTTTATTTGGACGACGATGGAAGAACAACAGAGAGTTCGCATTTCGCCATGGTAACGTCAAAGCCTCTGTCCATCTTTCTTTCAGGGTCCGCACCACCGGGACCCTGCGGGTAGTCTCTTTGCACGCAGAGCTACGCTGACCAGCCTGCGGGAGGTACAGCTGTCTGGGAGATACCAAAGATACATGGAGGGGCTCCAACTATCTGGGAGATACCAAAGATACATGGAGGGGCTCCAACTATCTGGGAGATACCAAAGATACATGGAGGGGCTCCAACTATCTGGGAGATACCAAAGATACATGGAGGGGCTCCAACTTGGAGGACGTCTGCCCGAAGACGGCGACTCGCGGGGAAACTAAACCAGGAGCAATATTCTTAGAGCCAGTAAGACGTTCCGAGGGCAAGCATCTGTCAAAACTGTGGTTTAGAGCATACTGAACGGGTTAGGCAGAAAATTAACTTTAAAAGCTCGGATCCAAGAGCTTTCGTTACTCTTTTCAACATGTACAGGGACCCGCGCTGTCTTTTTACCAACAACTTCACAGGCTTGTAAGCAAATTGGCCTCAGAATGAAGGAGAGACCTGCGGCACGAACAGAGAGAGTCGCTGGTCGACGGACAGCAATTTGTTAACAGCTATTGACAAAGTTCCTTCCCCTGGAAATGCTTTGCTAAGCAATGTTTAATTACCCAATTACTATGAAAGGCATTTGTGCTTATTTTATCTGTATGAATGCCAGAGACCTCATTAATATAACAAAGTTAAAAAAAATGTATCTGCCAATTCCCATGACTGTCAGGCCACAGGTTATTGTTCAGCAGAATCGCCAGCAGCAGTATTTGTCATCTAGAGAGGATGAGTTGTTCTAAGAGGACATTATTTCCACCCTATTCACAAACTAGGCCTGTTTCTCAGCACAGTGGATCTTGTATAACCACAAAAATAAAAAAAAGACATCACCATGGAGATGGAGCACACAGCAGAACTCCAAACAGTTCGGGAATATGTTTTTTTACCGATGCAAATAAAAAAAAGGAACTACTGTAGACGAGTCAGTTCAAAAGAACGACGGCTATACCGTTGTTTTATTTTATAAAGGCCAATTAATCCCATCGGCCCAGATCTCTTATCAGGACACTGACTGTAGTCAAAACGGAACGTTTGGGTCGTTTCTTCTTTTCTAACGGCTTGGAGAGGAGCAAACAGCGCTGGCCAGTGAATTCAGGAACTACAGCATGGCTCTGTAACACAGCGCTCCATACGTGAAGCTGTCACACTGCAGACAGAGGAACAGGGAGAGGACAGCAGGGAAGAGGCAGACGCCTACATACACAACCAAAGGCTTGTCGTGTGTAACCCTGTAACCCTGGGCAGGACCCAGGAGCTGAGCTGCACCGGTGCAGAACTGGGGTGAAACGCAAGGCAGCTGCTCTTCAAATCAGAGTGGCGATTAGCGTATGAAACCTGTGGAGCTCGGCAGAACCTCCGTCCTTATTATTAATAAGCCTCTGATCCACTCTGCTAGCTTGCCCGCTGCAGCTCAACGCCGTGTCCCAGCATGGCTGCAGTGCTGTCACTAGAACAGCCCTTCTCCTTCGGTCCTTGGGAACTGCAAGAGTGGCTAGTTCACCCCCTCCACCATTCCCCGTGCTCCCCGAGACACAGACCAACCGGGCAAGGCTGGACAATCAGGGGCTACAGCACAGAGCACAAAAGCTGTTTATGTGCCTGGCTGTGTGACCTGACTGCGAATGAGCTGCTCAGGCAGAGCTGGGAACAAACAGCCTTCATTACCGAGACAAAAAAACCTACTGCTGCACCACGCTCCTTACCCACCCAGTGCAGCTCTCGGCCTCCCAATGTTAGAGCACATGCAGTAAAACTGGGCGAAAATAAAAAAACAAACTTCTAAAACAAGGGGGTTTGACAATAAACGGTTCTTAAAAAGGCAATGAGAACCAAAAATCAAGCACTAAGTGAAAAAAACCTTGAACCAACAGAGGAACTTCGAGTATAAGTATAAGTATAAACGAGAAGAATACTTCCTTAGAAAACCGGCAGGAGCTCTGTTAACCTCCGATACCACGTCCTACATTGAAGAAATGTTCAGGACGGGGTCTGGGGAGTCCCACTCTACTCTTCTCCCAATTGATTATTAATATCTGGTGCATCCTATTTATTCCCCTCATAAAAAATGTTCCTGAGTGGAGACGGGATGAATGTGTTAAAAGGCCTTCAGCAGGAGGCCGGCTGGATTCTTCAATCCCAGAGGAAGTGGCCCACTTTGGGTCCACAACTTTAATTAACACAATGCAGCTGCTACTGCACTGAGGCCACTCTGACGTTCCTGCGTTTCAGGCATTCGGGCGTCAGAAGGACGATGCAGTGCGCACACAAAAAAAAAGAGGGAAGAGAAACAAGTTGCCTTAAGACAAATTCCAGGTGCTTCTGCCAGAGCTCCAGCCGGGCGGTTCCTGCGCACTGGACAGCCTGGGCGTTTGTACCCCAGCCGGAGCAGGAGACGCAGCAGGCTGACCTGCTTCCCTGTGCAGACGTACACCTCCCTAATCTCTCAATCCCTTAATTCACGGCCTCGTTCCGTATCCCAGGAAGCGGGTTTAGCCCCAGATGACCACCCGAGGAATTCTTCTGAGCCGACCAACACGAGTCCACAAGCAATAATATTCCGACCTCACTGCCGGTTTCTCACTCATTCAGTACCGTGTGCTTTTCTAGACATCTCAAATTCTCACACCGATTCAGTCATTTTATGTGTAATTGTTTTGTTTTTTTTTTTGATTGAGGGCCCATTTGAAAAGAGACAAGGGTCCCTTATTAAGAAGCCAGCAAGTAAGCTTCTACTGGGCTATAATATTCCGAAAGGCAAGTCAGCAATTCACAAATGAAATACATTTTGCTTTTTGACTCAAGGAAATTGGGTTGTACACCAGTCATAACCGCCTAACGAGGGACAGCGGAGCACGCCAAGCAGATCTGGGATACTTTGATCGACCTCTCATGCCTACCTCACACACAGCAAGAAAAGACAGGAAAGGAGCAAATAACTGGGTAGTGCGAGACTTACACCTACAATGCATGAACTGAAAAGCTGTGCCTCGGGCGCACATGAAGAGAGCTCTCTAATCTTGCCAGACATTTGAATTAAAACGCAACAGTTCACAAAAATGGGACAATGCGGAGGTGTGGCAGCCAGCGCGGCTGTCCTGCGGCTTTCAGGTCCTGGGCTCGATTCCATCCAGAGCACCTTCCGCGGGGAGTCTGCACGTTCTGCCCCGGTCTCCGGGGGGATTTTGTCCAGGTGCTCCAGTTTCTTCCCTCCTCCCGAAGACGGGCTGTGGAAGTTACTGAGCACCTCCAAACTGCCTCTGCTTCTGCGTGTTTGTGCATGCCCTCCCACAGTCGGGCATCCTGCCTGCACGGGGGTCAACCCCAATGCCCCTGCTTATGCCACAGGCTCCAGGTCGGCATGTCTCTTCCCAGGAATGAGCGGTTATGCCATGATGTTGGGATGAGATGACTTTTTATTACATTTTTGGACAGGACTGGGACTGTCTGATTCGATATGAAACCATGAGAGAAGTCAATGAGAGCTGCTTTAGAAGCTCTTTTATGTTGTTTTGTGGTGATCGGGCCAATCTCCATTCTGTGCTCAGCCATAAATAGAAAATAATCCCCACCAGCAGCGAGGAGCTTGTTAACTTGTCCCCTTGTGCCTTTTTAATTATGCATTCACACAGTTCCCCCCCAGTCAGGGCTGGCTTCAATGAGGAGATGAGGGAAGAGTAAATGTATCACTTCTCCAGAACCGCTCCTGAGAAATTAGTCCTGTTAGAGCCGTGTGATACTTTACCAGCAGAAGCACTGGCAAGAAAATCTCACATGCACAACAAAAATACTGCAGACATCCACGCACAACAGCAGATGGAGAGAGCTCCTTTTTTTTTTTACTCTGAAGAAAAACATCCAGTCACATTTGATCCTTGCAACTTAAAGAAGTCGGTCAGGCAGGGCAGCACATTCATCAGAAAGGATTCTCTGCGGAAGACTTATCTTGAGATATGAGCAGAGCAGATGCTCGTGAACAGACACCTGGATTTGCTTCATCCATATGGAGAGGGTCATTCATTCCTGGGTGAAGAATAACAAACCTTATGGAGTCTGGCTCAAACAGGGATCTGGGATTAGCATAATCACGCTGAAAATAAGGCCTCCAAACAAGGCACAACAAAAGACAGAGTGTCCCAGCCAGCGCGTGCAAGATTAGAGGGCGACTCTGACCACTTGTGAGCCACAGACTTCTTCCTTCTAGAGAGGACGTCGGGGCAAAAGCTGACCTAGCATTACAGAACAGAAACATGGACTCCACAGTCCAGCCAGACACCAAAGGCAGAACTTATAAACAACTGGGGGCTTCAAGGGCCCTGGTGACACCCAAAAAGACATCTGGGGCGCTTATCCACACACCTGTTCCAAGAACAGCTCCCACTGCGCTTGAGACTAGAGCAACCTCCAGTCTGACAGATCTTTCACATTTCAGGGGGACAGCTTCAATGAAAACTACAGAATTAACAAGGCCCAGCTGCGAGACTGTGGTGAATTATGTATTAAGCTTGAGAGAATGAGGGTTTCTCTGGACTTTTGTCTTTGATGTAATATTCAACGGTTCTTCTGAGCGGCTCTTCAGGCCTCTTCGTCATTTTTGTGCTTTGCCCTTTCTTCCTGGTACAAAAAACAAAAAATCGGAGCTGTTCTTTCAAAAACGCCCCCTCTGCCAAAGCCAGCGTTTTTATTCTGTAAACCCATTTCCGAGTACCGGATAACAGAAGACAAAATAAGACGATAATGAAAAATCAACACCACCCAGACTGGAGTTTTATTCTCAGCCAACTTGCACCTCATGTGGCAGCATCACGCCCACACCGGATTCTTCAGCAGATCAGTCTTACAAAATAAAAGACTCGGGACTGTAGGCATCAGAGATGTAATGAGGGCATTACCAACTCTAAACACCAACAAGAAAACGACACACTGAAGCATCTTGCCCTCGCTTATTAACTGATCAAGCAGCAGGGGGAATGTTGTGGCTGGAGCACTTGTCTTTCTGTGCTTCCTCATTCCTCCCATATCGACAGCCTCACTCAAGCTGCACACAACGGGGCCACAGCGACCACAAGATCTAAACCGCAGGCACGGAAACCAAACGCACACAAAGTGAGCGTGTGGTGGGACCCTAGGTCCCTGACTCACTGACAGCCCTCCTGCAGGCTCGACCTCCACCTTGCCTCCCTCGCTCTCGTCCAGAAAGCAGTGCGAGGAATGGAGAGCCGCTCACGCCCACAGCTCCTTGTGTGCGTCGGCTAACAAGACACTATGACAGGAGTCACTGTGGCTCTCCCGGGACGATCGGAAACAGCTGTTTTGCGCACGTGTTTAGAAAAGCGCTTACGTGTCGCACAGTCTTCACAGCCAGTTCAAAACGGTAAAAAAAAAAATCGGACATGGAGAGGCGAGTTTAAAAACGATCGCCAGTATCTACTACTGCATTGGCTACCTGCTATGCTCAGATGACAAGTGGCAGCTAAGTGTGCAAGTGGCATGTCTAAACACAAAGCAAACATGCAGAACCAACATTGCCGGAAATCGTGACAAAGCAAAAGCACAAGCAAGAGCTGCCAAACAAGCAGGCAGCTTGTTTGGCAAGAGGAGAGGAGAACAAAAAACTTGAGCAGAAAAAAAAAATCACTGCCGAGAGATCAGTGTTACAACAGCAAACACAGGTGTGTAACACTCTGCAGTCATCATCCCACACGACTACATTACCAAAGGGTGGGAACGCGAGGCAGGTATTTTTCCACAGCATTGTACTCGGATAAGAAACTCTGACGCATTTTAAAAAGAAATCCTACAGGAGACTCCAATTAACCTAACCATGCAAAAAGCTCATATATTCATTGGCTTATAAAACGATGGAAAAATACTGGAAAGACCAACGCAAACAGTTCCCAATCTCTGAATCTTATTCAACAGATGTATATCGATTCACAGGAAACCTAATGAAGGTGACCAACACTTAAAGCACAAGGTCTACTAACACTGTTCCTCCCACCGTCCACATGCTGGTAGGTGCAGTGGCTTCTGGGAAGCCTGGCCCCGGTGTGAGTGAGTGTGTACCCCGCCTTGCGCCCACTGCTCTCCCCTGATTCAGCGCGCGTCTCTGCCCAACAGCACCACGTGCCTGCAAGCACCCAGGAAGCCACAGGGGGCCCTGTGTTGGCATGAGCAGAGGGTCCTCCACCCATCGCGTAGCACATAAGGAATCCCAGGCGCAGTGGGCTGTGTCACCAGCCGAGACTCGAACCCGTGAACCCCCGGGTCACGCAGCCCGATTCTTGGCGAGAACCTTTTCCTCCCAGCTGGGCTGCTCCGGAGGCCCGTGCATCATGGCTGTAGCCGCGGATGTGTGCAACTGTCTTTTGTCAGCTGAAGAGTCAGCTCGGTTGTCTGCGAGGGGACTAAAGGAAAAAATACGCTCCATCCTGGACTGAGCCCAAGGCTGGGACTGGGGGGGGGGGGGGTAGGGGATGTATTTTGATTTTGATTTTCCTCTTGGCTGGAAAAAATGAGAAGCCCTGCAAGTCTGCTAGCTGAATCATCTTCCCAAATGAAATAAAAGGAAACAGAAAAAGTGATCTTTCAAACCAACACCACCTTTCGTACTGACATCTGACAGTTGTTCATCCCTGCTTCAGACATTCACAGAGAAGAGAAGCTGTTTGAAATAAGGTAACAATTAAGGGGCCTTATGAGCAAAACACACTTGCGAGATGTACAAACATCACTAAATAAACTGTGTTCAAACGGAAAAACCTTTGAAATGTATTGACTGACAAACAGACTGTTAGTAAAAGCTCTTGTTGCAGTGAGCCCCGAAAATTCCTCTCGAGTCGCCCGAGGAGATCGTCAGCAGGGTGTGGGAAGTCATTCGGAAAAGCTGGGCTTAACTGGCTGTGCTGGGGGCTCGGAGAGCCCAGAGCAGGGAAGCCACACGGCCTACAGCTCAAACCCCAGCAGCGCACAGAGCCGCCTCTACACACCAGTTCACATGAGCATGAGCTCATCTTCAGCCTAGGTCTGCATCTGAAGAGGATTTTCTCAGTGTAGGAAAAGAAACATCACCCTGGAGACTCTCTAGCAATCCAGTGGATTGGACTGGGAAAGGCGGATTGTGATGCAGAAGTGTCCAAGTTCTGCCAGACTTCCACAGGCCTTCCTCTGAGGAGATTGTTCTTTCTCTAACCTTTCCTAACAAGAAAACCTTATTCAAGCCGGGCAAACTTCTCCCACAATACCACCTACGCTGCAAAATCTAGCAGCGGCAGCACGTTAGCAGATAAGCAGGCCGTTGGCTCCATAAAAGCTAGAAAAGACAGACAATTTAATTAATCAAATGTGACAGCTCGCCCTCATCTTCCTGTTATTCGCTCTCCACAGCTGAGCGGCCTCTTCAACACAAACAACCTCATCCGCGAGGACACGGAGAGAGAGACAGACGGGGGTCTTGGAAGAAACAAAAGCCTGCCTGTTAGCGATATCACTTTGCCTCAACTGCCCCTGAACACACTCCCTGAAACACACACACACGTTACTCACAACATAATTACGCAGACACCCCACCACCACCGTCCCACAAAAACCACCAATCTTTGAGCAGGACAAACAGCGCAGTGAGAGGGGGGTCACTCACTGCAGACAATAACGCAATGAGCTATGACATCACAGCCAGCCTGGGCTCCGCACAGACACTCTTTGTTGGACGCGCAGGGTGACACAGAGCGGGAGTGTGGACCAGCTGCCTGGTACCGCGGACGGGACGAGCCGTCCCCACAAGACACCGGCACGCGCTAGCGGGCAGTCGGCCCACCTGCTGCGGCATTCAAAGGCACGTCCAGCCACCCCCCAGGAATGGACAACGAAGAGGGAGGGGGCAAACGACACAGCAGCATCCACTGCAGGCCACACAGAGAGCCAGGGGGAACAGGAGGGGCGTTCCTCACTGACAGAAGAGGAAATGAGGGCAGCATGGTGCCAGTTTCTTCTTCAGAGCTAAGAAGACAAAAGCCAAACTGCGTGTTTGTGTTATATGATAACACTCTGCATGAAGTCCCCACTAACCTAAGAGCTGCATGCAAAACACCGCCGAGCGGACATCACTCAAGCTCTGGGCCGCAGACAGTTGAGCTGAGCCCAGGAACACCTGGTGTGTCGACTGCCTGTCCCCAGTCTTCTTCTGAGAGCTGCAGTTTCTCTTCTCTCTTTTCCATGAAGCTGTCTAGCATGCAGGGGGAACAGAAATCTCTTTCGGCTTGACCACATCCAACATGTTTGCTGTATCATTAACTCAGGCCAGGCCTGGATCCCTTTCTGATAAACACGTGCAGAGCCAGTAAGACACAGAATAAACACACCAAAGCACACAACTCTCTGGTTGCTACTGGTTAGTTTCCAGGTCCTATAAGCCACATGCAACAGGGAAGCAACCATACTCATTTTAATATCAAACATTGCCTGACTGCACATGCACCAGAAATGTCAACTACAAAGCAGCCAGCTCCTGTAAACCCTTTTCACTTGCAAAACCCAGATTTACTCAAACTACTGCGTATTAGAAGCCTTATCTTGCAATTCATTTCCACTGAAAGGAGAGGAATTACATACACACCTCCAATACCAGAGTGATAATTGCATCAGTTGTGATTTAGAATGGATAACTCACCCTGAACAGATAACATGGCTGTTTCTCACATGAACAGAGGGAGATTAGAAGTGTCCCATGAATTGACACGTCTGTGCAGGAAGGACAAAGCGATGATGCCCACTGGACAAGAAGCAGCAGGCACTGGAAACATGCCCAAGGATATTTCACATTACACAGAGGGCTTAGGGCAACAGTGGACTGCAAGTCCACAGACTGCAGTACAGTAATAGTACTGCTTGTGATCCAAATTCATGCAATAGCACTCATTTATCTCACTCATGCAGCTAATATCAGAACACAAGCAGCACAGCTAACGCGTGTAGAAATCAATACTTTATATTCAGAAAATCATGAAATGTCAAAACAAAATTAAAAGCACCACAATCTGATGCAATGCAGTGGCTTGTTGAGGGTGGTTATTCACACGCTGAATGTTCCCATCTATCCTTCCAAAACAGTTCCAGCCTGTAGAAATTAGTTAATTGAGCCGAGATGATACTCTTCGATCACATGCCTTTGTAAAGACAGAGTCGTCCTGCCAGGAGCAATAAGGAAGATTACTCATGCAGCTTCTTGTCTGTGCAGCTGGATTCTGGCTGGGGCAGCCAGCTGACTGCCACTCCCCATTGCAAAGTCGGGAGTAACTGTGGAGGTAACATATGGACTAGCTGGCCTGAAGTCAACAGTGGTCTGACGTAGTCATCCGTGTGATGCCACTGTGCTAGAATTAAAGACATTTAATGAGAACAGACCACGCCAGTACAGAAAAAAAGCCCAGGTGTTTGAAGCTGCTCTGTTTTATGCTTAGTGTTGTCTCATCTGCACGCCTGGGTTGCACATTTCCAGAATCCTGTCATTTTAAAAAGGGGGTGTGGGGGTACCCGAGTGAATAAGGGAACAAGGACATGTTTCTGAGGCCAAGTGCGCAAAGTCTGCTTGACGTGTAGCTGTGACTCCGGGTTTCAACAGCTCTGTTCCTACAGTACTGCCATCACCAACCCCTCCCCACCCACCCACACACAGAACAAAGACGTCTGGAAAATTAACGATCCCTTCGATGAAATAAAACGATCGATTTCAACTATAAACGGAGACGAGAAACAGTGGAGTGCTTCTTATTTTTAAATCTAGAAGTTTGGAGTGTGTTACACTGGAATTCAGTCGATTGAGTCTGTTATCAATTACTACCCAATACAGACGCTGGCCAGCTGGTGACCCGTCTCCCCACCCTGCAATATAGGCTTGATGAGAGCTTGTAAACACTCACCTGATCTCGAGCAGAAATACAGCTGAACTCCTTTCCTTCTCATGATAAAGAACCAAGCACATCACTTATCCCCTTTTCCTCCTTTTTTTTAAAAAAAAACTAAGATGAACAACTGATCGAAGCTAAATGAACTTTGCACACCCAGCAATTTAGGTATGTTAGTTTGAGACTGGAGTTGTGGTATTTGAAATATCCTGTTCTTGGGCCAAGTCTAGACTGCAAGATAAAAAGGGAACTGAACGAAACTTGAAAATATCACTAGCGCCACTTGCATCTTTTCTAATTAAAGACGAAAAACCACTCATTGGAGTCACTAGAGCTTCACACAACCTGCAATCACGTTATTGCAATTCCGGGTTCAGGACCAATTCTAACATACCTTTTATCATACTGTGAAAGGGGTGGTTTGCGGACATTTCTGGGGGTAAAACAGTTTTTAAAGATCATCCTATTTTCTTCCTTTGAGCAGCTTCTTATTTATCAGGCCTGAGTGAAATTCAAGGCAGTAACCATCTGGCATGCGACACAGCTCGAGTACAAGTAATGGAAAAACAAGAACACATTACAGTCGACACACTCGCTGTTTACCCAGCTGGCGAGAGACTGTTGCACAAAATTTCTTTGTTTCTGAAACTTTCTGAACTTTAGCCCAAACAGTGGGGCTCCTTCTCCTTTATTTGGATGATCTAACAGTGGTGCTCAGCCCCCTTTCCTGAAGGAACTCTCTCTTCTGTTTTTTTCTCCAGCTGAGTTCTTAATCACCGGCTAACTGATATCAGTTTTGTATTGGGGGCAGATTTGTAAATGTGCTTGTAACTCTTAAATGGTGAAATGGGGTTTGTAATTGGTTTAAACCTGGTTCCAATTTCAAGTTTCAAAACTGCCCCATGTCTGTTCATCATCAATTGATCAACTAGTAAAAGCTGCTGAGTCAGAACTAAGAGCAGGCAGGCCAAGAAGAGTTCAGCACAGGTCTGACGCTACTGGAAATTGTGACTTTGAAGCAGGGCTTAGTGATGCCCAAGACCGACCAAAGAAATGAGTTAAGTACAGTGGAGAGCTTGATCAGTGAGCATTCGCTGAAATCCACTACCCCACTTTGTCTGTGAGCCGAGACCTGAAAACGCCTGGCGATTCCAGGTTAGGTGGAAACATTCATCCATTTTCTCATCGTTTTATCCAATTAAGGGCTGCTGGAGCAAGGCAGGACACACCTTGGGCAGGACCCCAGTCCATCACAGGGCACACAGACACCCTCACTCACACCAGGGTCACTCTTCCCAGAAGCCAATTAACCCACCAGCACGACTTCAGACTGTGAACCCACTCAAACACAGGCAGAACACACAAACTCCACACAGACAGCACCCCAGGTCCAGAATTGAACCCAGGGCCCCAGCGCTGCCAGGCAGCAACACTAACCCCCCTGGAAAGAAAAGATGTAACGGTTAAATCCACACTGAAAAGCAAAAGGAAGAAAATCTTTTGGCTGTTGAGTGTGACAGCTGTTGAACAGGGTCTCCTCCATCTACCTTTCAGCGTGGAATTAACCACCACGTGTTCCCTTGAAGTGTTAGCAAGCCAGCTAATGAATGAGGTCGTCAATTAGCACTGGAGCAAAAAACAGCTACGACAGCGTCCCTCCAGGACCGGGACGGACTCTTGATCGCGGTATTTTTCAGAGACGACTGAAACATCGTAATTCATTCTGCGAAGCGAGAAAGACATTGGTCCAGATTCTGCCCAACGGGGTAAAACTCCCATTCTCAGCTGCCGTCCCGTCGATGGAATAAAACCCGCGTGTTAAAATGCCGAGACCAAGCCTTTCAACAAGGGCAAGCCAAAGATGGATCTGATGGATAGACACTTTATTAACCCCGCGGGGGAAATGGCAGAAATGGTAGCCGAGCGGCTGGGTGCCGCTGCTGAAAAACAAAAGTGGAAGTCCCTACTTTGACACGTTTGTAGCGCAGTAGGTTTCAAAGGGGACCGATACACACGCATCCCGTCCAAATTTTCGCCAACGAGAGTCTCTCTCGGACCTCCGCGTGCCGTGCCTGTGGACCTGGTTCCGATGGGGTCTGCAGCTCTGCGGTATGGATGTAACGCGAGTTGCAGAGGTCACGATTCCAAGCCACGGGGCGACTTCCAGGGAAGCAACACAGCAAGAGCACAACAGCTCACGAGTCTGCGCCTCCCCAGAGCCACGGAGCTCAGACTACACCCGCATTTCACAGAGGTGTTTACGCTTCATAAACAGTGAGGTGTTCGTGCTGAATTGGGTGAAATGATAAGGATAAGGAATCGCACGGAAGAAAACCGTTACAAACTTCCAAGGACAAAACACGGCAACAGCACACGAGTTATTTCCTCTAGGGCAGGAGAGGAGTAAAAAAAGTCTCCTCAGCTAAACTACAGCATGATCATAACAGCTATGGCGTTTCAGGCTGAACACCACTGCGTCTGTAGACTACGCATCCTTTCTACACAGAACAGAAATATATTTAAGTATATATTTAACGCTCACGACACTTTTAGGTTTTTCCTCAGCCAACAGTAGAACAGTGTCACTGAAGAGTTTCTTCTTGCTACTGCGAACGCTAAGGCAGACGGCAGACAAACAGGTTCCCCTGTCGCTTTCAGTGTCGGAAAAATAAGTTAAGTTTTCTCTAATTTTATATCCGAAGGCGCTGTTGCGAATTAGTGACGATTTCGTACACCTTTGTAAGAAACAAAAAGAAAGGCCGATCACGGCAAAGCATTTTAGCTTTCTGGCGAGCAAAATGTGGTTGAGTTGCTCAGATGCCTTAAACTGACTTGTCATCATCAGTCATCACCTGACACAATCGGTCCCGAGAAACAATTCAGGGCAGTCAATTCAATCCAGTTCAATCACCGACCCCGTGTACACGAACTGTCTAAACAAGACAGGGGAGGGGGGCACTTTTGTCACACTTATCATTTGCAATAAACTGGATTTATAGACAGACTGAAATATTAAAGCTGCACTCGCAGATGTTCGTATTCAAGCAGCTGGTCATCATCATCATCAATAACAATAATAATAATTATACCTGGACGATGAAGTAGCGAAGTCCCCTCCGTCCAAGAGCCGGATCTTGCAGAAGAGCATTCCATTGACAAACGGCACAGCCGTGAGCTCCTCCAGAGTAAAATTAGTCTGAAATTTGAATTTCTTCTTCTTCATTAAAAACGCCATTGACGAAGACAGGTCTGTGACTACTGGTCTTCAAACCCGATTCAGTGAGACCGCAGCGAGACGTATAAATAGTTCGTTTAAAAGAAAAAAAACAAATCAGTAACGAAACGATGAAGTTAAAAATAAAATCCAAATGGGAAAAGAAAAAAAAAGGTTAAACGAAAATAAAAAGTTTCTGGAGCATGGAGGTTAGCGGCGATTTTAATCTGGAGCTTGGAAATTTCTCTTAGGGAGTCCGTCTCGGATCAGCATCTCTGAATCGCCCGCAGCGAGTTCCGGCAAACCTGCAAGCATACAAGAAAAATCACTTAAAACGGACATTAACAAAGACACCCATGTGAAGTGCACGCAAAATTCAAAGGAAACAAAAACGAAACGATTATGCGAGTGTACCTGCGCGCTTGTATTTAATCCGGACAGCACGCCTCAGCGCACTGCTCGCTGAACTATCGCCTGTAACTTGAAAAACACCCCGCAAGACGGGTCCTCCAGGCTCCAGACGGTGCTCGGTGGGCGCTTGACGTGCCCTCGAAAGGCTCTGTTAGCAGAGGACCCTGTGGGGAGATGCTCCAACGTGCAAGAGTCTCCACAAACACTTGTGCGCAGCGAAGCGCAGAGCGGTCCCGGCAAATAATTTTGGTTACTGCGCCTCTTGTCGGCGCTCAAAACCGGTCTCGGTGCCCGGGGCTCCTCTTTTTTTAATTTTCCTGTGCGGATTTCTAGATGAGTCCTCCTGGTAGCTTCTCGCCTGCCTGCTCGCCCGCCAGGGGAGATGATCTCCTCCTCCAAGCGGTGCGCCGCGGTCTGCGCTCCTGCGCTGAATCACAATGAACGCGACTCGCTCGGTCTCATCCAGACTGCAGTCCTGCACACTGCCGCCCGCTGGCGAAACGGGAGCCAGCCTCCGGAAACCTAATGCCGGGCTTGATACCTCCAATTATTTAAAAAAAATAATGATCACAAACAGGCACCCAAATATTAGCGCCCGTGGCACAGGAACGCGACCGCTTCTCTTCGTGGCTCCACCACTCACTGGCCCGCAGTCACAAGCCCCCGGCCGGCATAAGCCCTCCTCCTCTCCCCGTGTGCAGGCAGCCAGGCGCCGCCTCCCAGCCCCGCACGTCACCGGCCCTGCGCACAGCCGAGCCCCGCCGGACTCGCGTTTCTTACGGAACCCACGCAACCCACGCAGCACGGCTTCTTCCCCACGACGGGCGTAGTGGCAAACGCAGAATACCACCGGCGAGAGACAACGCGAGCAGTTCTCATGGAAACTGCGCAGTTTGACTGGCCTGAGGGAGGACTGGGGGACGGGTGAGATTCACAACCACAAACCTCTACTACAGAGGAACTAAGAAGTTACTGCCGGCACTTTTGGAGCATTGCTGTGACAGCTTTTGGTGATATTTGTTAATAATACAAAATAATAGTAATGATTGTTTTTAAGTAGGGAGCTGCATCAGCATGCGTTGGCTGCAAAGGAACAAGTCAAGGTTTATTCCATGGTGAAAAGAGAAGAAAAGAAACGACGTTTCTGCTGTGGAGCCTTCTTCGGGTGTGTGAGAGATATATCGTTTGTCAGAGTTTGTCAACACTGACTTATTCATGGGTCATGCCAATAAAGCATCTTGAATTATATAGGCTTTTCCTATGTAGGACATAGAGAATTTTTCTCTCTCACACACGTGAAGCAGGCTCAATAGCCTTCTTATTATATAATATGCATATATATTATATGCATTATTATATAATATAGTATATGCATATAAATATTTAACATTATAATGCCCCCCCCCCCCGCGTGGCAATACATTCACAAAATTAAAATCAGTGAGGGTGGATGAATTTAAGTCAAAGATGATACTGTGATGTCATGTTATCATTGTCCTGGGAAGACTGCATCTGTGAGGAGCCTGTCAGGGGATTCAGACCGACCCGTGGCGCCCAGACTCGCGGACCAGTAAAATAACATCGACAGGCCAGGAGCACGTCTGCAGCTCTCGATCCGGAAACCTTGTGAAACGCTAAAAATAAAGGTTTAAACATAACGTTGGGGAGCCACGTGAAAGAGAGGGGGAGAAACTTTGTCTAGAGCGCCACCTGCTGTCTGAATTAAGTCATATCCGTTCGTATCACGAAGCGGGCTGATGCTCAGAGGTGGATGGGTGCCATACTCACTAAACAGTACTTTCCATTGTCTTACTCGGATTCAAAGTCGTACAGCTGCCAAATAATACCGTGTTATGATAATAAGACTTATATTTGGGTGGAAAGTGATATCCTCTTAATCGTTTGTCTAATTTACCAGGCACTCAGACTGGGGTTTTTCAAACGTAGGTGTGTAGCTAATCACGCAGATCCAGCGCACAATGAAAGAATATCCCCATTAGCACTCGCGTTCAAATTGCTGAAGCACACTTGTAATCTTGGCACGTACAAACAGACTGTACAAATCACACAGCTGAGCAGTCACAGCCAACGATGTTTTCAGTAACTCCATGGACAGGGCTCTCAAACTGAGCTCCTGGGAGGCCTGTTGTCGTCTGGTTCTGTTCCAGCCCCGTCCTCAGCTACAGAGGTGGTCTGATTTTTTATTTCGCTGCGCGACTGGAATACATCTACCCAGGCTCTGAGGTAATTTGTATGTAACTATCCTTTTAATGAAAGGATTGTTTTGACTAATCAAATGCAAAAGACCTCAGGAAGAGTCTTATACAAGTCTAATATAGAAAAGGATCACATATCTATAATTTCTTCATCTTGAACCGTCATGCCTTGAAATCCAGAGTTTGAGGTGGGCAGGACGACCGTGTAAAGCCAGGCTCCGTGTGTGTGTGTGTGTGTGTGTGTGTGTGTTCTCAGCGGAAAGAAAGCTCTCCCAGTGCTGAGAAGGAGGTCCAGGTCTCACAGTGTCAAAGTGCAGAAACTGCAGGGACTAAAATCATTTTATTACAAGGGCATCCATAAGCTGGCTCAACAAAGTGTATCTCATATCATGGCAGTCATGTAGAAGGCTGGCTTTTTAACCCAGGGAGCAGAGATGCTGCGATAAAACTGTAGAATTCCACGGTCCGTGGGCAGAGTTACCTTCGACATTGCAGAACCCCAGAGACAGATCAAAATCGTGAGTTCATGTAAAAAAAGGACAGTGTAACAGGAGGCATCATTTTTTTATTGGAGAAGGAAAAAAAAAAGGGAAAACGAAACAAGAGTCGATAAGACGCCCGACTGAATGCATTCCTCCCTCTTCTCACTTCTGCAGGGATAAAAAATAAAAATACAAAGGGGGGAAGGCAGTAATAAAAAGAACTAGGCAAGTGCTGAAATAACAGTTCAAGCCAAGATGAGCTGAGTGTTGTCCCAGATTTAATAAAACCCTGACAACGACCCCCCCAGCCCCAAAGCCCCCCCCCCCCGCGCCGGCGTGACGGACCCGGACACACACTACACGGGGCGGGATGCCACGGGCCACACCGTGTCTCTTTCCGCACAGCGCTCCTGACACCGCCAGGGGGAGCTCCTGCACAACAAATCACCCCGGACACGGTCAGACACGGTCAGCCACGGTCGCCTGTCTGTATTCGGCCCCCGTTCCCAGCACGCCCACAGGGGTCTGGGGTAGTGTAAGAGAGGTCTGTCATGATCTACACCTCTTCCTTTGTACCGGCTTTCCGAGAGAAAGGTGCCCGTCATCGGGCTGGGGTTATTTGAGGTCCGCACAGGTCTCAGGAGCGAGTGAATACCGACCGTTCACCATTGCCGAACTGCATTTGAAAAAAAAAAAACTTGTGAAATTGCAACTCTCACTCATGTACAGCAGACAGTTACACTTAATACCCTCCCCACCCCCACCAAAACGAAAGTCCACACCAGGATGAGGGTGGCTCCCACAGGGCAGTTAGGTCCAACCGCGTGCGCCAAGCCTGGTGTTCCTGTCGTCCTCGGCCAGGCAGGGGCTTGCACAGAGGCGCGAAGGTCGCCTTCCAGATGCCCTCCAGCCAGGGGGCTGCGCAACCAGCGCACCGCTCATACAGCGTGATGCATCTTGGTGCTCGCTGGAGGAACAAAAAAAAGTCCGGAATCCCTATTAACTTTTCAATAAATGCACTACAGAGCACTGCCTCGGCGCCGCAACCGGCAATTCTTCTCTTTGTGTGCGAACGAACGAGAGTCTGGCCCCGCCTGGCCCGCCCAGGCCCGCGATGGCGTCCTACTGCGCGTCCTCCTCCGGCGCCGGGGGCCTTGGTTTGGGCTCGCCGGCGTCTGTGCCGGGCCCCGGGGCCGGGCTGGCGCCGGAGCTCTGCAGGAACTTGCGGAAGTCCTTCAGCGCCGGGCGCAGCATCTGAATGAGGGCGATGAGCGCGGCCTGCGTGCCCTCCAGCGCCTGGGCCTGGCGCTCCTGGGCGCAGGCCTGCGCCTCCTGCGAGCGGCGGATCATCTGCAGCAGGTCGTTCTGGGTCTCCAGGTGCTGCGCGATCTCCCGCACGTGCAGGTTGGTCACCTTCTGCTCCTGCAGCAGCTTGGCCGAGTTGAGGGCGATGCGGCTCTTCAGCTCCTGGGGCTTGATGGCGCACTCGGCCTGGGCCGAGATCATCTCCACCGGGGTCTCCGTCGCCACGGCGGCGGGGGCTTCGGTCGTGCAGTACTCCACCACCCCTTCCTCCAGCGCGTGGTAGGTGGTCTCGGCTGCCGGCGTGAAGAAGCAACAGACAAACACTGAGAAGGCTCTGGAGTCTGGCCATCGCAGGGCACACACACTCACAAACTCCACACAGACACACACACTCACACACACACACGGGTCAATTTGGGGACCATGTGGGGAGAACATACAAACTCCACACCGACAGCACCCCAGGAACTGAACCCCGGACCTCGGGGCAGCAGCACAGGGATGCTCACCACTACACCTGTGTGCCACCCAGGGCTCAACACGGTCCTGCAGTGGAATGTATTCCTTCTGAACACATTATTCTGGACTAACGCACAGGATCTGCGCTGGACTCTCCGCGCAAAAACTTCAACTCCATCCAGGAGCTCCAGGTTTAGTATTATCCAATGCCAGTAGGTCAGGAAACAAGAATACTTAAATAACAAAGACATTTAATTTGAATGTACTCATTTGACACAAAGGGACCACATTAACACTATTTTTTTTTTTTTCATTTTGAGCATGGCAACAATCGAATCCTTGGGCTGTCCTCGTCTGCGTCCGCTGGCCTCATGCTCACCTAACAGAGGGGCCACCTGGCTTCTCGGGAATGGCTCAGGTGTAAAAACAACTCTTAAGAAAAATGTTTTACCTTCTAGCGCTTTCTGTACTTCACAAGCTGCCGAAGAGGAAGCCGTCTGAATGTCTGCAAGTTAAAAATAAAGACGGTGAGTCCCTGCCTCGCTGAGAGACCCTGCAGGGCCTGGCCTGCTCCCTGCAGCACTGTACTGGTGCAGCAGAGCACACTGGGCACCCTGCACCTCTGCTGCGCAGTCACTGGCTCGTCCAGTACATCAGCTCTGAAAGCAGGAGCCAGAGGAAGCCAGCAGGTGGAACATGAAGAAAAGTGCATCTGAAACCAGGAACAGGAAACACTTCTTCGCTTTTTATTTTGACTCATGAGGGGAGTCAGCTTAACTCCTTGTGACACATGGATTTCCTGAGCACCTCACAAAACTACCATCATTAGGGAGCAAACATCCTTGAATTAGAGGCCACAACACATAAACCCGACTACAGTTCTACCCAGAACAGAGAAGTGTTCGTCTGCGGTGCGTTTATCCCGAAGCTCAGCCTCCTAAGCGTCACCGCCGCCCAGACGCTGGTCTGTACAGCCCGATAACTGTACACGTGTAATCTGAACCGCGCAACTATTAATAGCGCGACTCATATGAGTCTCAGACTGTGACACAGGTGCGATTTTGAAGACGGCATCCAATCGCAAAAGGCCCCACCTACTGACACATGAAAGAAATCACGAGGAGGCGTGAGACTTTGTCTCCCAGGCAGTTAACTCGGCTGCTTTATTTACTCTGCAAAAGCCGAGTCCGGCGCCTAAACGTTTGAGGCTGATGTTGCAGTGCAATGAAAAGGACGTCTCCTCTAGGCTGGGAAAACGTGAACGAGCTCGACTTTCGAGACGTGCTAACGCCAGTGCAGAACAGCGTTGCAACCGTGCGCTTCTTATTGCGTGTATTGTTTTCTTTTTTTAACTAACATTTTCAAAAGCCACTTCTATAGCTGTTCCTGTTCGCGTTGTTAGCCATCTCCGGCAATGCACAGCTCTGTATATTCTCTGAGTGACCGGGTATGAAAGGGATGTCTCTCTCCCCGTGCACTGACGGAGCCGGTGTTCACGGCGCACTTACTCTGGGTCAGAGTCACTGTGGTGGCCGAGCTCATGGGCACGGGCACCGTGATCTCCGTGCCCCCGTCCCCCGCAGGTAGGCTGATGATGGTCGCCTCCCCCAGCAGGTTGCAGATGCGCTGCTGCATGGAGGTGAGGATCACCGGCACCGAGGTGCAGTCGCCGGACCCCTCCATCGCCGCCCGCGCCTGGGCCACCTTCCGCCGGACCTCGGTCTTCAGGTCCGACCACTTCTTCTTGACCTCGGCCAGCTCCCGCAGGCAGGTCGTCACGGCGTTCACCCGCTTCAGGATCTCGACCCACGCGTTGTTCTTGGTGATGTGTGTGACACCGGCATTGAAGTGGTTAACCAGGACGTGCTTCTGTTTCTCCATCTCCTCCACTATAATCTCCACCTCCCGCTCCGAGAAATTCATTTTCCTCTTCTTGGCCTGAGATGCCATTTTATTAGAAATTCTTCTTTTTTTAAGAATAATGTACGTAATGTGCGTAGAAACCGTGGGATTTACTCTATAGATCTGCGCAGCGTAATGGCTTCCAGAATCGACTTCTTCCTCTTGCAGGCAACGTTTACGTCCGTAATGGCTCGGGCCCCGCCCATCTCCGCACGCCGCGGTTTCATTGGTTGGGGCCCGGGGGGCTCCCCCTCGGTTCCCTTCAGCGATTCGCACGCCAGCCTGTCAATCACAGGAAGCGTAGGCGCCATTGAGGCCCCGTTGAGCAGACGAGCACTCGGGGGAGCAGCGAGTGTGCAGTCTGGGCGCTGTGTGTAGAAGCGGTCGGAAAGGCATTTTAAGCCGACTGCTGTTTATTTTTTGTACGCAAAGTTTTTTTTTTTATAACAATCTCTGTACCGCATCTAATCGCGGCGGCTTTCGAAACCTGTGTGGGATTTTTTTCGGTCTGTAAAATAACCTTGTAAAAAATAAAAAAAAGGCTTCGTGAGTTGTCCCCCCCGCCCCCATCTCCGTTGATGCTACTAAATTATACGCATCTTTGCGGATATTTAAGCTAACGGGAGTGATCCGCTTTAAAGACAGCTTTTCATTTTGCTAAAGGTTGTAGTTGCTCTTGGCGGTTTTAATTCTGCACAGCCCTGGTTGTAATGGGTAACTGAGCGTGTAGCCTCTGTTTGCTTTTATAAATGGGTTTCACGTTGTACGCTACTTCAAATACAAATATTGAAAAATAGTGTTAAATGTTTACGCCTAGGAAAATATGTCCTTTAACTTTGTAATTTATTCTCAGGTTATCAAATATGGTCTTACCTTCTAATATCCACTTACACTGTATCTCTGTACCAACTTGTTTTGCAAGAAGAGATTTTTATCATCTAACAAACCTCCGGCTGCTTTCATCTTTCTACTGTTTACAGCTACAGCCTCCACCCAGTGAGGAAGTTATTGCACAGATGCCTCTAAACTCTGATAGTTTGTTTGTAAACAGCCATCGCCTTTGCTGGAGAAAAAACTCCCCAAGATAATCTGAACTGTTCACTTTGCACGAATGGTGAATGCTAAAACGTTTTAAAACCAGCAGAAACTCCACTGTCATAAATGTTTTTATTTTTAAAGAGACCGGGCACGGGGGTTGGTTTATTTTTGGTTATTAAATTCGACATCTCGAAATGCTCATGTGCCTCTTTGTGCTCTGTGAGAGAGGTTACAGATGAATGGAAAAGCCAAGAAAAATCTTCTGGACACATTTCCTAATTTGGGATGATTTGCACAAAAAAAACAGCACTGCAGGTTACATCATATAAGTAGTATTTCTTACACAAAACACCTACTTCTGCTACTCGCCTGGAGAAGGAGGCAGGGCTACAGCGCAGAGCCGGTGATAATCTGCACTGCTCCCTGCGATTTTGTAGAATTTCTGCCAATAGATGCAGATTTTCATGTTTGCAAATCATACTAAACCAAATTTCAGAGCATGACAAAAGTACACAGAAACATAAAATCTTAAATCTATGAGAGTTTCTGATTCCTAATATGCTCACAAAACCATCTGGAAATGTTGATCCTCTATAAGCGGTGAGTAGATCTTGAACAGCTTGTGGCTCTGGACTGTGTTGAGGAGTACAGTGTGTCGGTCTGAAGTGCGTGTTCCACTGGTTTTCACTGTCTGACCGGAAGGTGTCACAGGGGGTGAGCAGGTCAGCCCTGTCCATCATTGGAACATTTTTACAACTCGCTGTCTCAGGAAGGCTGGAAGTATCGTTAAGCACACCAGTCATCCTGGTTTCTCACTTTTCTCCCCCTTCCCTCTGGTCAGCGTTGTAGGAACATAAAGGCACAAACCTCTAGATTCAGAGAGAGTTTCTTCCCACAAGCTGTCAGATTACCGAACTCCACCCCTTCCCCTGGCTCACACGGATGTGTTTTTATCACGCTGCTTGTCTGACTTTTTTTAAGATGATGTTATTTAACTTGCAGTTGCTGCTGCTGTTCTGTGTTTTAAGTTTGGTGCTTACTTGATGTCTATGTATCAGAGCAGACATGCAAATAAGCATTTCATTGCACTTGAGCGCATGAGAAGTACACTGAACTGAGCTCGGAACTGGGACCTGTGGGTTGCCTTAGCTGGGGAAGGTGAAGGACATCTGGCTGACCATCCTCTAACCAGATCTATATTTCTTGCCACTGAGAACTGATCTGTTTTTCTGGGGTTCCTTTACCTTGGCCAAGTGATCTTGTTAGTTATCTGTCCGTATCCCTGACTATATGGCAGTCAGTGCTGTCACACCAAGGACAGCAGTTGTATGTCTTGCAGCCTTATAAAAAGCTCTGTTTCGGGGGCAGCAGTGCAAACACAGAAGGTGAGCCTGTGCTGTTTGAGGGGTGGGGGTTCCCCAATACTTTTAAGAGTAAAGTATTGTGCAATGATTTTATTCGCCCTCCTCTCTACGTGCAACTATCTTTACTCCAGCCCGAGGCTAGGAATGTGCTTCTTAGACTTTCAACACCCTTGTAAAATGTAATTTAAAAAGACTTGCCTCACTGTTTACTTAAATTCAATGTTGAGGGGCTTATCTTACAAGAGTAAATGACCTTTGAAACACAAATTGTAGTGTGGGGTGTCTTTTCACATTAAGAGAGTACTAGACTAGGTCTTCATTTGGTCCTGTAGATATGCATCCAGGATTCACTCTCGTAATACAACTGATGGATGCATGCTGGTATTACAGCACAAGATGGGTTCCTGCAGAACACAAGCAGTTCCATCTTGTCGGGTAGGTTTTCAGGAGCATCAACGCACCATGTCTTCAAAGACCCCAGCGAGCTGAATTCAGCAGCGCGGTGGGGGGTAGTTCCTGACATCCACTTTTAATACCCTTGGGCTGATTTTATCAGCACACTTGAGAACCCACGGTGATTAAATCGCGGTTGCAATGCTGTTTAAAATTAAATTAAGTCCGAAATCCCGTCAGACGTTTTCACTAATTGATGTGTATTTTTTCTTATTCATGTGCGCCATCTGACTTCTTTTTTTTTCTATCGCTCTTCACTCTTGCGATTCGAGGAATCAGCCTTACGCTGCAATCCCAAAAATTGCATCATGTTACACAATGAAGGCGTCATTTCTTTGCAGCAGGCGACAGAGAAAAACCGGCGTCCCCATAAGCTATTTTGCAACATTGTGATTGGAATGCCTAGTACACGCAATACCTAGAGTCTTTTTGTTTCCCCCACAGTTACAAGTGAAACTCTTGAAGAGGGTCTATGCAAGCACAGTTGTCTCGGCCGTGTGACAAAAACGTGCTTTGGTAAGGAGAGGGGCGGGGCGTGTGGCCTCCGGAGGAGGACACGGGGGAGGGCGATTGGCTGCGAGGCCCGTCGATCCGCGCCGGGCCCCGCCCACCCCGCCGGCAGCCGGTGACTCACTTCCTGGATCCGGCCTCCACTCACCGGCGTCTGTCGGCCGTCTCAGCTGTCAGGACCCAGAGCCAAGCCCGCCCGGACCCGTCCCGCACACAGACCCGGCCCTCGGGAGCGGAGCTGCCAGTCCTGGGAGGGAAACGGACCGATCGGAGCAGATCGGGGCCCGAGTCCGAGTGTGTAATTGAGGAGGAGCAGAGACCGCTGTCCCGGAGCCCACACTCCGCCCGCTGGGGCAGAGGGGAGATTCAGACTGGGATTTCCGAAACTGTGCAGCAATTATTCCCTTTCTCTCCCTCCTCCTCCTCCTTTTTTTAAGGTTCATTCATTTATTTATTTTTTATTTATTTTAAAACACAAGTCCTCACGCGTCCGGCGTTGAGCCAGAAACGGTAGCGAAGCCAACAGGACGGGAAAGAAAGGAGGGAAAAAGAAGAAACATCTGTCTGTAGAGACACCAGAGCGATGGAGCAGCACAGGCCGGTGCTCGGCGGCGTCTTCTGCCAGTGCGACCCGGTGGATCCCGGACCCGGTTCGGGACCCGGCTCGGACCCCGGCGGCGGGGCGGGCACCCCCCGCCCGCCCCGGCCCCCGGAGCCGCCGGCCGGGCCCGAGCCGGAACCGAGCCCGAACCCGAACCCCGGCGGCTGGGACCCGGAGCACGAGCACGAGCGCGAGCACCGCCTGAAGGTCCTGTTCCAGATCCTGGACGTGAACCAGGACGGCGGCATCTGCGTGAACGACCTCACCATCGGGCTCCCGAGGCTGGGCGTGCACCGCACCGAGAAGGAGCTCAGGGTGAGTGGAGCGGGGGTCCGAGCGGGGGTCCGCCCGGCCGCCAGGCTCGCTGGGTCTAAGGTTTACTTTAATGTCGTGTCTCGCACGGTTCGGTTCCGAGCAAAACGCAGTCGCCCGCAAACACCCTCTCGAAGAAGTTGTCGATCTGCCGCGGGTTTAATACACCCGAGGAGAAGCGGTCGCGGTGGTCTCGCACGGTCTAGGGTAAAAGTTTAGACATTTTTATAAATGCAACAACTATTATAAGGATGATAATATCGCGACAGAGGTATATGCGGTTGGGAGATGCCAACATGTCGCACGTTTTAAGACGGCTACACAGGTGTTTTCTGTGTAGTGGTCTTCCAAAGCACTGGAATGTGTCACGAAACAGGAATGACTTGTTGCCAATAACTCCTATGCTCGGAGAAGCCGGTGGCGATCAGGGCTAGAGCTGTTCGGAGTGTGTGTGCTTTACTGGTGACATTGGTCTGGTCTGGAGTGTCAGTGTGTGGACGTGTTGCAGGGGGGGATGTCTCTGATGTGTCCTGTGGTGGGACAGCGCTCTGTCCCCCAGCAGCTGCAGGAAGGAAAGAAGCTTCACCAAAGACTGCATGTCAACAGTCCCAGTTACTCAGAAGTAAGGGCTACATTCTTAAATGTTGTTTATAGTCTTAGTGAGGATGGGCAGCTGTTATTTAGGAATCGGAGTGCTCGGGTGAAGTGGCACTATAACGTAGGGCTGTCTCACTTTGTGTGGTCTGCACACCGATATCGGCACATAACAGACCTGAAACGATGCAGTCAGATATCCGCCTCAAGATCAAATACATTGGCTGAGGTAAACGGGTCTTCCCCGGTCTAGATGTGCTGACAAGTTGGAAGAGCTGCAGAGCTCTCTCTGCGGGCGTCCAGAGCTGGAAACCGGGGTCAGCTCCAGTCCCGTCTGGTAGATTTCACCCCGGACTTCATCGGATTCCTGGATTCCTGAATCCCAGGGCCAAGTGCGAATGAGTCGCCGGGGCTCGAGCTGTGTGAGGAATCGGAGCTCCTCAGTGACCGGCAGCCCTGAAGGACACGTGAGAGCACAAGGACACCAGCTCCTGTCCTACTGGACACTGGACCTGAGCAACAGAGTGTCTCTGAAGAAGCTCAGGGCCCAGCCGGACTGCCAGAACCCTCATATCCTCATATACTCTCTGATACTGTATGACTTTATTAGATATAGCACCTTTAAAAGGTTCTTTTCAAAGCCTTTTTAATGCGATTACAAATGTTTGAAGAACAATATGCCGTGTCGGGTGGTGTGTAAGCGATTTTATGAACGTAAACGCGGGCCTGTCGTTGTGGAGGCTGAAGAAACACACGTGCGCTTCCCCTAAGGACAAACCTCATCGTGGGTCGTGACCTCTCGTGACCTCTAGTGAGGTCGCCCCCGCGGGATTGTACAGCCCTTGAGAAAGAGACACGTGCTCGCTGCAGGAAGGAAGCAGCAGCAGAGGAGTGCCGATCTGCACGCATACGCAGAGGGGCTGCAGGAGAGGGGTCTCTGCTTTCTTTCTCTTGCTGTCTGCTGAGCAGCTGAGTGGCAGGCCGCACCTCTGAATGTGAAGCGTCCGTTCGCGATCATGAATCACTTCCCGTCACCCTCAGGAATGCAGACTGCTGGTGAGCAGTTTAATCCCCTCAGCCCACCTGAGCGTCCTGACCAGTAAGCGAAGGTGTTGAATCCTGTGTTGCTGAGTGTGGAGGACCCCACTCTGACAGCGAAGGTGTTGAATTGCCGTTCGTGAGCAGAGGTGAGTCTCTGAATATGAGTGGCTGCTTTCGCCCTCTCGTGGCTCCGAGGTCTGCCAGTTTCTCTCGGTTGACTGTCCTGTGCGGTGTGGTATGATTCCAGTGTGTTCTGACTCCGGGCTGTGGTGTGCAGCCAGCCGCGGTCCAGCAGGGAGGGAGGTTGGGTGCGGATGAGTCTTGTGATTCACTGGGCTTAATGCAGTCACACTCACAATTACAGGCTTCTCGAAAACTGGCTGGAGCAGGGGATTTACAAGACAATGAGTGTCTAATTAACTCGACAATTACACTATCATTTTTTTTCGTGGAATTATGCTTTTGTGCTTTCTTTTTAATTAGGGGTGTCAAGACCTCTTAAGAATTTAGACCAGAAATCCGATTCCACTGGGAAAGTCTGCTGGGTTAGCAAACCTTTGTCTGTTTGACAGGAGATCCAGCCGGGGGGCGCAGGGGTTAGCGTTTCCGCCTCGCAGCGCCGGGGCCCAGGTTTCGGTTCTGGCCCTGGGGTGCTGTCTGTGTGGAGTCTGTATGTCCTCCCCTGGTTCAAGCGCGTTTCCTCCCACAGTCCAGAAACATGCTGCCAGGTTAGTTGGCGTCCCGTCCTGTTGCACGGCTTGCTGGGATGGGCTCCAGCTCCGCCGCGACCCTGGATTGGATGCAGCAGCTAGGAAACGGACAAGCGATCCATACTTGTGCCGTTGGAAGGAAAGGAGAATAAAACTCAGTTCAAGCTTTGTTTGTGCCGTTGACCGTCTGGGTTTAAGTCTGAATGGCTGCTCCCTGTGAATAACGGGCCGGGTGTGCTCCCTGGAAGTATCGACTCTATCTTTGAGAAGTTGTTTAACCCTCCTGAGCAATACACAGGGGAGCCTGTTTAGCGATTGTTCACAGTAGTCTTACATTCAGATCTTCTAACCCAGACGAGGAGAACACTCACCCCTCCCCTCCTCTCCTATCAGTTCATTGTTTTCTTGAGGATTAGTGTAAGCGAGATGAGTTGAGGTTTGCTGTGGCTTTCTTTGTCAACAAACCTCGGAGTGAAACAGGGCGTTTTGATTTGTGATGCAAATCAGGTGTGGTGACGTTGGGAACGTTTGCAAATGTTCTGGGCTGGATTTTCTCGGGTCAGTCGTGGGCTGTTGAAATACAGCATCACGTACGGATACGTCTTGCATCGGTTCAATGCAGTGTGCTTTATTTAAAGGGGAACTGCGATGCTGTTTTCGTATTTTGGGATTAGAAATAATCAGAATCGATGAGTGCATTTCAAATCGTAATAAAAGTAAAATGTACACAGCAAAAAAAAACCCCTCCAATTTACATCACAAGATAGGCTACATTTCCAGGTATGCCCAGAGCCATATTCTGTATATGAATTTAGTTTGTTGCCGACATTTTAATAACCGGTCTGAGAAGTTGGGGCTGCAGCTCCCCTTTAAAGAAGTTCAGAGACTGCGTCCCGGCAGTGAAATGCTCCAGGCTGATTCCAGGTCTGATCTCCCTAGAAGCTCGTTCTAGAGAAAAATGCAGTGCGTCATTCTAGCTCCATGAACACCTTTAAACTGAAGCTGTTTTTGGCTCAAGACAGATAAAACCGCACATTCAGTGTTTTGCACGTGATGAGCTAGAGAATGAGGGGGTCAGGGTTAAACTGCACCCCTAAAAGAGCCTTGTGTCCCCGCTGTGACAGTGCAACACTGATAACACTGAGAGAGGGATAAGCGTCCATCCAGGGTGTGAAGTGTTTTATAGGGTGCTATTAGCGTGGTGTTGCACAGCAGTGGGTGGCAGTGCGCACTGTTATTACAAACTGGCTGTTCCTCCTGCGAGCTTCCTGAGCACGACTGCAGGAGGCCAGCGTGGCAGAGACGCACGTGTGCTGTGCAGGACTTCCAGGCAGGGCTGGAACGCTACTGGGGAAAAAAAACACAGCCCTCCTTGCCAGAGAAACTGCAGACATAATTGTGGGAAAATCACTAGGGCTTATCCGAGTTTTCCTGGAATCCTTGTTCCTACTCAGCTTGCGAAAACTAGGAAGGGAGATTTCTTGGTACAGAACAGCGGCGTGTTTACCTTCTCTTCAAATTTCAAATTGGGGATTACAGGTTTGAGCCAACAGGCCTCAAAACTATCATTTGAGTTCTTTGTGCTTTCCTCATTTCTGTCGGCCGCTGACTCAAGCCTGATATCTTTCCCAGTCTTGGGCGACGGGGAGGGTTTCTGTTTTCATGGGGGAGGGGAGCAGTGTGTCCTCGGAGCAGCTGGAGGTGAAGAACGGCCCGCGGGGGAATTCGCACGGAGGTGTGACCCGGGGTGTGTGGGGGGTTTTGGTTGGGTTGCTGTTACTTTTCGTCGCTGATGGAAAAACACCAGCAAGCGCTGCTCTGTCACACCCACGGCCTGTCCATTTCTGACCGGGACTTCCTGGATGAGGAGTGGACACAGCAGTGAAGTGACATTAGTGCTGCTCTATGCTTGATTTCTGCATAGAAACCTTTCGAGATGCATCATGGTGGAACATTTGCCTTGAAAGCCATTTTGGAATATTCAGTGATTTGATTTGTTGTGTGAGAGAGGGGAAAAAATACAGTTCTATATCCAGATAATAATTATGTTCCTCCTAATAACGTCAATAAACTGTATTTATATAGCGCCTTTAAAATTGTTATCAAAGTGCTTTAAAGGAAAAGTACAAAAAAATAGTTAAAACAAATGAAAATGGTGGCAACAATAGGAGATAAAATCAGCACAAAGAAACACAGGGGACTACAAATGTAGAAGCATCATCATTATTGCATCAATTCCTGAAGAAGAAGGTTTTGAGTCGGGATTTGAGTGCGCTCGGGGTAGGTGACTCCCTGGTATCCTCAGTTAAACAGTGATGTCCTCCGTGTGTACAGTAATTGACTGTTACGGCTGGAATAAAACCCAGGAGACACTTAGCCCTCCAGGACTGAAGTATGAGACCCCTGGTTTCTACTGCGCTGCGGGGGAAGAGGGCCTTGAATAAGTGGGCTCCTGTCAGTGCCCAGGCCCAGCGGTGGTGAAGATTTTCACGAGTGTTTGAGGAGCCTAAGCTGTCACACAGCCTCTCTCGGGGAGGAGCAGACCGATGGGGCTCTCGTTCCAGAGCTCTGCTTATCACCGGCTGCGGCAGGCGGCTTGCGCTTATCTGGGGCTCAGCTGTGTTTCCAGGGAAGGCCGGGGCGAGCGGAGGCCCAGTCCTCTTCAGGGGCACTTCCAGCTGCGGGAGCGTCTCGGAATCTCTCAGGAGGTGGCTGTGAAACTCTTTCCAGAGACCTGATTTTTTTTTTCAGGCTTTGGAAGCTCAACAGTGAGGAAGACGATGGGAACCAGTAAAGATTTGTGGAAGATTAGTTTCACACTGAAAAATAGGAAGGCTTTCCGTGAAATGACACTATCACAGCCACTAAGAAACAGAGTGTGGAGAGGATTGGGTTTAAAATAATGAGATTGGGTCCCTTTGTTTGTCTAGGCTGGATTAAATAAAAGTCAGACCACTTCCTGTTATTGCTGGTAAGGCAGCAGACTCACTCTCTGAGCATTCACGCTGCTCAGAGGAGGGGTGTGACCGTCAGGCATCGCGCTCAAACCACAGAGGATGCTGCGTGTCATCCAGGCATGAGCAGGAGCCCGGCACCCTTCTCCAGCAGGGCGGTCATGAGTCGTGCTGCAGCGCTGTAGCCCCTGGGACTGTACCCGTCTCACAGGAGCAGTGTGCGCGTGAGCGTGTGCCCGGGAAGGCGGCTGTTTTCCCATGAGCTCACACCAGCACCGGCTCAGTTAGTCGCCCTGGACTTGCCGCCTCGCAGTGGCACACGTGACGGGATTCTCCGAGCGGCACGACAGCTACGCACTGTGTGCACTGTCTCGCGCTCACACAGACGCACGATAAGGAACAACTGGCCTGTTGCACTTGGGAAATGTATACACTGTAGTGGGTTGTCCTCGCGTCGGTATTCGCAGTAAGCACGTTTCTTGGATGTCGCAGAGCTCGAGGGAAAAGACTACAGGTTCTGTAAAAGCAATTCAAATGGAAGTGCTACAGTTTCTGATCCTCCCAGCAGGGGGCTCCCCCTCACTGGTCACTTGTCCTTCCATTTCATTGAGAAGCACCGTCAGGTCTCGTATTCAGCCAGGAGGTGGATTCTGAAAGCTCTCGTGTGTGTGTGGGCTTGACATGCTATTGCAGTGACCCCACTAAAGTCCAGCCTGGCTGCTGCTTTATTTAATCATTTGCACTTCTTGTCACTTAAGTGGAAAAGTCAAATTCGCTCATTCCTCAGAGTCGCGAGCCTCCTCCTGCCCTGCAGCTGGGCTCTTACCAGACGCCTGTGCGTCGGAAGCTTCCTCAGCTTCTTGTGCTTCCGAGGGCTGCTTCAACACGCAGGGATGCCCTGCACAGCGGTGGAAAGCAAGGGGGAGAGGCAGGAAACTGGACATAGTTCTAGTTTCATTTCGTTTGGCACTGGAGCACCATGGGCCACATTCCCTCCTCGCGGTTGAGTGCCGTCCAGCAGTACGGGCCGCTCTCCCTGCTCAGTGCCAGGGTACTTCCAGAGCTTCCGAAACGCAGCACAGGGACTCAGGAGGCGCCGCAGGCCCCAGCTGGACGGGCTGCTCTTCCGTGTGGAAGGGAGCGTAGGAGGGGGCTCCGGATGAAAAGACCCCTCTTGCCTGCCTGCCTGCCTGCCTGCCTGCCCTCTCCCCCTCTGCAGAGGGGGGGGTGTTGCCGTGGTGACGCCGTCAGGCTGCCGGGGTGGCTGGAAGAAGGGGAGGGGGGACACTGTCAGCAGATTTTCCCCGAGAAGAGGTGGGGGGGGTGAGCGTGCCTGAGAGAGAGACGAGGGGAGGGGGTGGAGGGGGGTGGCAAGTTCCTCTCTATTGATGGCAAGAAATCCATCAGCACTCAGGCCCTTTTCGATTGGCTGTGGGCACTCAGCCTCTTCCAGCAGACCTGCCAGTGTGAGGCCCGTGGATTGGCTGCAGCACAGCTGCAGTGAGGATGCAGGTCTGAGGAGGGCTGGGAGCCGGTTTGTACCGCATCAGTCCCTTCTGCGCTGGGGCAGGTTTCCCCAGCTCTCGTCTTCACAGCTCCTGCCGCCCTGGGAAGAGGAGGAAGAGGAGGATAAAAAGTCACTCTCTGTCCAGATCTGTGAATGCTGCTTCTTAATTTCAAACGCATAGGTAAATCAGCCACACAGCCAGACGGCCGCGCTGGACCGGCGCAGGCGGCTTGAAGGAAAGCCACAGTTCGGACTCTTGCTGGCGGATTAGACTTTCGTTGCAGTCTAGGGCAGCTGAACAGAAGTGTTCGGTGGGGTTGATGTCCCCCGGCGCGCAGCTCCTCGTGTCTGAGAGGGGGGCTCTCTCACCAGGGGTAGCGCAGGATAGTGAGGCGTAGGGGGATTTTCTGGAAGCGTCGGCCGTGATGCCCGCAGGCTGTGTCCCGGCGGACGCGGCGGTGTAGCCTGTCGGCGGGGGAGTTCAGCTGAGGGTGCTGTCAGACTCGGGTTCCGGGGTTCTTGGGGGCAGGGATGGCGCAGGGGCTGTGGGAGTGCCTGTCCCGCTGGTTTGCGCCGGCGAGGGCTCAGGGAGAGGAGCGGGATGCCGAGAGGAAAGCTGGAGCTCCGGGAGCCAGGCAGGGGAAAGAGGAGAGCGTCAGGACCGAGAAGACGACGATGATCATCGTGGTGGCGCCCCCAGAAGATCTCAAACAGGTACCCCCGCCACCCACGCAGCCCACGGCAGGGCACCCCGCGCGGTGCCCACGCTCCGCTGGGCCTCAGGACTGGCGGCTGTTCTCCCTCCAGACGACAGTGATTTCAGTATTGGACCGCTGTGATTTCGGCACTGGCCTGAAGTGCAGTCTGGGTTTAAGCCTGTAAGCGCTGTCTGATCGTGGGGCTCCAGACATGATCCCTAGTGTGGTAAGGCTGATGCCTTTCAGCACACGACTAGCTAAACCTACTGAAATGTGTGACATTGTGAACTGGAGGTGATCACCCATCAGTACTTCCTCTAGCTTCCTCTGGGAAGGGGTTGGGCTTCTGTAACTGCAGCATAAGCAACAGAAACTTCGCTTCCAGGCTTGCCTCTAGTGCCATTATTAGGGAGTTCACGTCTGTGAGTGATGGAAGAGTCAGAGGAGGCCTGCCTGATGTGTGCACTGCAGAGAAAGCTTACTCAAGCAAGTAGATGGGATATCTAATCCTGAATCTAAGGCTGTCTGCGTCAAAATGGTGGGGAGCAGTCGGTAATTACTGTACTGTAATCCTCCGTCTCGGAGTGCTTCCTGTTCAAGGGATGTTTTCTGCATCACCTTCCTCCGCCTTGTGCTCTGCAGACTGAGCCCATGCAGCCCGTTGTCTCGTGTCTGGGAGAGAGACAGGAGCTGGACCGCGGGTGAAAATGTGTCCGAGCACAGCGGCCCTTTACCACAGGAGCTTAATTTCGAAAGCTCTTTAGATGTCGTCTTTTAGATGTGCTTTTGAATGGAGGTACAGACTTCACACAGTTGTTAAAGGTCCATGGTACTCTCATAAAAGTAGAGGCGTTAACCTTAGTGTCGTGGATAAACTCCATTCTGGGCCTGTATCTCCTGTCCTCCCTAAATTCCCCCTGCAATTCAGTCAGGGGGGCCGTTTCTACCTCCTCCTGACCTGGGGCGCAGTGGGGCGCAGTGGGGCGCAGTGGGGCGCAGTGGGGCGCAGTGGGGCGCAGTGGGGTGGCTGCCGCAGATGCAGTCGTGGGCATGAAGTGGTTCCCGTTCCTGTCTGTGAAGAGCATGGGGGTCCCTCAGCGTGGAGCCGGCTGTGTGAATGCAAAGAATTAAGACGAGGTTTAAACAGCGGGCTTTGGTTTTCTGGAGTGCGGTCCACGTTTGATTGGAAACCCCAGCCCTTAAGAGGCTGCGTCTCAGGGTTTAGAGGAGTCGTGAGCCCATACCGTCATTAGTATGCGAGTGTGGGAGTGGCTTTGAACTGCGTTCTAGCGGAGTCAGCTCTGCCCTCAGGACCCGGCTCTTCCCTGACCAGAGAGGTGCAGAGCACTGCGCTGGACGTAGACAAGGGAGAGGAGAGAAGGCACTAGAAGGGCTGTGGTTCGAGACCCTTTGCCTTTCCCACAGGGGTTGAGCACCGAGCTCCACCCAGGACGGGTCTACCTGGGGTCGTCCTGCTGGGCCCCTTAACAGGGGACTTGGGCCACTGGCTCACATGTAGTCTGAATGTGTCATAGGGATGCAGGGATGTTCTGACATGGAAAGTATGAAACCAGCACACAGCATCCTTCTCATGGTTGTGTATATGGGCAAGGAGTACAGCTCACCGCATCGGGAGTACGAGGGGCTCAGGCCTGTAGAACTGCCCCTCCTTCCTGCCCGTCCTGTTACCCAGGCGCGCTGCATGTGGGACCAGCACTGGTATGGAAACACAGGTTATAAAACCTGGCTTTATCCTAGATTTAACAAGCAGGGGAGACGGGTTTTGATACACACTTGTGCAATGGAAGCTAGTCTTGCTTTTGCAATCGATACATTGAGCAACTTGGTGTCATTTGCTGTTTCACACTTGGCGCACGATGTGCAGCGGTCGTGCACCGTCAGCAGTCCACCTTGCCTGTGCAGTGGTGTGACAGTTCTGGCTCCAGGACTGTACAGACTCCTGTTATGTATTTACAGGAAAGTCATGCCAACCAAGCAAGAAAGAATGTGCACCAGCAGTGCCCTGATTTCTCCAGCTTCATTCAGGAAAAACCCATCCTCGCTGGGCACGGAAGAATGTGGGCACGTAACGTCCCGTTTTCGATTGTCTTTTTCATCAACAAGAGCCAGGAGAAACAGGATACAGTTATTTTCATAGACAACATTTGTAAGAGTTCTAAAGAGGTTAACTAGCCACAGTTCTGAGAAAAGGTCTTAAAAGTGTACAATTTCGCAGGTGTTTTGGAAACACTCCCCTTGTAAGGAATTTGCTTCTGTAAAGTAAGAAGCAAAGAAGCAGAACTTTGACGTGTAAGGATCACTTCCCAGAGCCCCGAGTCCCAGCTGTGTCTTTGCTCCTGTTCAGTTGCTGGGTGCCGGGCACGGCAGGTCATGGCAGTAGCAGCAGGGTGCGAGAGACTGAGGGCGACTCGCTCGGCGTGTGATTGTAGCAGTGGGCTTTTAAGGAGCTCCAGATCGTCCAGTACTGCTGCAATCCAATCTGACGGCAGCTGATACCAAAACGAGCGGTCTTCATGTTCTTCATTGCATGTTTTGAACTCTTCCCTTTTCTAAAGACAAACTCGGGTTCCCTACAGTATAAAACAGATTCTGTTTTGAATTTGCAGTTTTTGCATTTCTTACCCAAAGTTGTTGTTTGCCCTTATTCCAGAATGCCGGAACGCTAGCCAGAGTGTCGTTATTCTCTCCCTCTGTGAAGCTGATCTTGATGGCAACTTTAAAAGAAATTTAAAGTAAAAGGCTTCAGCACTCCTAGGATACTAGTATTGAGTGGTCCACATTGCATCTCAAGTACTGTCGCAAAAACAAATCAATAAAGGTCTAGAAAGCTGGATTTTTTGTTTCAATGTATAAGATTTTTGTTCTTATACATTCTTATCTGAAACGTTTCACAGATGAGCTTTTTCATCTTACTGGGGCATTTCTGGGGGACTGAAAAATCACCTTGAATCTTGAATACCAGCTTGAGATCAGAAAAAAAGGTTTTCTCAATAGCTTGCATAACCCTCTGCCTTGTGTTGTTTTTGTACTTTTACAGTATGTGCGGGTTTACAGCTCGGTTTTGCCCGGCAAGTATGAATTGTCTGAATGTTCTGGATTTCAGCTGATAAGATGTACTAAACCCTGTCGTTAGGCTTGATGCACACAGACGCGTGTTCAGTGTTCTGGCTGTTAGGCTCCGCATTACGTAAGCAGACAGTAAAACCTCCTCAAGACGGCAGGGGAAAAAACAAAGACCTTGTCCTGTTTTTGTATAAACCATGACCGCCCTTGTAAATATTACCTGACAGTAATCGCGCTGCACGGCTCCTGAAAACAGGTTTAATGATCCTGAGTGCACGTTGTCACAGAGCTTGACCCCTCCGAATGGCCGGGGTTGTTATTGTTGACTGCTGAAAGGCTGAGTGGGCGGGGGCGGGGGGTGGGGGGGGTCCGCTGGCTTTTGGACCCCCCTGTACGGTAAGTCCTGTTTTTATCCGAGTGTCCCTCTGCACAGACACGTGCAGGGCTGTTGTTGTGGCTGGCTGCTCTGCTCCCGGCTCAGAGGATACTGTACATGCTCACACATGCAGTTACTTCCTCTGGCATCTGTTGGCGTTGGAGTGACCGGTGTGGTCAAACCCATTCGATTCCCTGAATTTCCTGTGATTATTTTACTTTTCTCCAGTGCAGCAGGACGTGAGCAACGCTGATCAAGAGTATTTGATTCTTTCCATCCATCCATTTTCTAATCGCTTCTTCTGATTTGGGGTTGGGAGCAAGGGAGCCGGAGCCTATCCCAGCAAGCACTGGGCGCAAGTTTGTGTACAACCCTGACAGGACGCCATACAATCGCAGTACACGTCTTCCTATCGCTGTAATAAAATCATATTCTGTGAAAACATATGTCAACATTAGCTTGGAGGTTGTGCATCATGGGCCATTACTATAAAAGCATTTGTTCTTGTTTGTCCTGAAGAAACAAAATGGACGCGTCGGCGTGTATTAAGCATGTTTGTGTGTTCTCCCCGTGTTCACGTGGGTTTCCTCCGGGTGCTCCAGTTCCCTCCCACCGTCCACAGACATGCTGGTCAATTGGCTTCTGGTAAAATTGCCCCTGGTGTGAGTGTGTCTGTCCTTTGATGGACTGGCATATTGTCCAGGGTGTGTCCTGCCCGGCGCCCACTGCCTGCTGGGATAATTAATAATAAATCTCCTTACGCTTCTATAGCGCTTTTCTGGACACTCCACTCAAAGCGCTTTACAGGTAATGGGGATCCCCTCCAGCCCCACCAGTATGCAGCCCCACCTGGATGATGCGCCAGTCTGCTCCCCACACACCAGCTCTCAGTGGGGAGGCGTGATGAAGCCAGTTCAGAGATGGGGTTATTAGGAGGCCATGACTGGAAGGGCCAATGGGAGATTTTTAAGGAGCACAGAGAGTCAGGACCTCAGTTTTATGTCTCATCCGAAGGACAGCTCCTTTTTACAGTATAGTGTCCCCGTCACTATACTGGAGCATTAGGACCCACCGCAGGGTGAGCGCCCCCTACTGGCCCCACTAACACCTCTTCCAGCAGCAGCCTCAGCTCTCGCAGGAGTCTCCCCTCCAGGTACTGGCCAGGCTCTCACTGCTGGGCTCCAGCGGGCTGCCAGCTGGGAGCTGCAGGGCCACAGGGCTGCTGGGATAGGCTCCGTCTCCCCCACGACCCTGAAATTGATAAAGGAGTAAGAAAATGGATTCATGGAAACCTACACACAGTGTGCACCTTTTAAAAATCCCAAATAGATAGATATACACGTCTCCTTGTCTTCCATGAAGTTTTTAAACATTTAATCTGTTGCTTTAAAGGACATTGAAAGGACAAACAGGTCCGGACACAGAGACAATAAACATGCTCTCTGACCACAAGCCAGCTGCGTGTCCTGTTCCTCAGGGCCTGCGCTACCTTTCCCTTGACTCTTTAAATGGTCACATACAGGCCTGCAGTCCACCCGTGTTGTATGAACAGTAGCCTGGTCACAGCCGCCTCTGTCCTGTGTTCGGGATTTGCCTTTCGCTGTCCGGTGTTCTCTCCCAGCCTGGAATCGGGGCGTCATTCCTGGACCTCGCGCAGGTCTGGTTTCGCTCCAGCCCGAGCCGGGGGCTGGGGCGTGTGACCAGCCTATAAATAGGCGCCTGAGTGAAGTGAAAGCTGAGCCCCCCGCGAGGGGCGTCAGGGGGTGTCCGGCCAGGAGCTCCTTACACCTGGCGCAGGTGGTCCTGTGTGGGGTCTGCACCTTGGAAAGAGAGGCTGCAAGAGCAAGAGGGGAGAGCCTGTGGTCATCACGTCCCTCCTCGTGTATCGGCTCCAGCGTCTCGTGCCTTAATGAAGGGGTGTGTACCAGCCTGGCTGGCCCCGAGCGTGTTTTCTTGGCGTAGCACCCCGAAACGAATCCGCCTCTGCCTTTCTGCCCACCGGGAGCCTCCTGCACGCGTCGCCAGGCCAGGAGGAAGATCCCGACGGCTGTGAGCCCTGCTGTTTCTGGCCGTGTGGTTAAACACGTGGGAAAGTCTGCTAGGTCAAGACTTCTGCAGTCCGAGCTCCTCTCCTTTTTTCCTGCCGGTGCTGCGTGACGTCTCCGATTTAAATTAGGGCAGGATCGCGTTCGGTTCTCTTCTGTAAAGCGGTTTTCAGGCGAATCTTCCAAAGTGAGAGAAGGGCTTTTACCAAGTGTAGTGTGTGGGATTTTTCGTGATCGCAGGCGTTTCAGTCCTCCTACTCAGCCTAAATGAGTCATAAGCCGCAGCAGATGGCTTGTCTGTCATTTGCATTTTTTTTTCCTGAACATTCCTGAAATCATCCATTCCTGCCTCCGTTTTAAGGGATTAATATCAAAGACCAGGTCAAGTACTAAAACACAGTTATCAGACCTACTGTAAGTTGTTAATTAAACTGTATGGGCCTGCTGTGTGGTTGTAAATACCTGCACCACTAAGGAGCAGCCAGCTATCGCTAAATCAAGCCCCCGTTCATCTGCGCCTCCAGATGGAATTCACTGTCCCGCCGCCAGCTGTTCCCGGGATAATAATAATAATAAACTTTATTTTATAAGGTGGCTTCTCAAAGCGCTTTACAGGATGACAATAACAATAAATAAGAAGACTACAACAATAAATAAGAAGATTTCACAAGATAGGACACAATTATAATTACAACAATAACAATAGAGGAGACCGTGGAAGGTGGTATTTAGAAGAGCAGAGGGGTGAAGAATGGAACCAGTTCAGTAAAGGCTTTTCTGAAGAAGAAGGTTTTGAGTCTGGATTTGAAGGAGATGGTTCGAGTTTTTAAAGGAGCAAAGGTGTCGAGGGTAGATAAAAGAGCATTGTCAAGTAACTGTATTTTGTCCTCTAGAGGGTCAGAGGAAGAGAAACAGGATAAGGAGGACAGAACAGAATTTGCAAACCTTGGGTGATCAATTGATCGCCAGTTGCGGAAATGTACAGAGTGTGAGGGGGAGTGTTAGAAACAGGTAATTCCAGATTGAAGAGAACAGCTAAGAGGTCAGAGAGGCCTAGGTCAAGGGGAGAGCAGTGGGAGACAAAGGAGCCATTTGCAATAATTAGATCTAAGGTGTGTCCTTTGTTATGTGTAGGGGTACAAACAAACTGAGTGAGGTCAAAGCATCCCAAAAGAGAAAGGAAGTCTTTCTCTTTTGGGATGAATGTGGCCGCTTGAGTAGCGCAGAGCTGTACAGTGAAGTCGGATGGAAAGACGAGCCGTGTTCCCTGTTGAGGAGAAACACGACCAGGCTGCGGACCCCTCTCCTCTGTGTCTTCTGAAATGACCCAGTGGGGCAGCCTACTGCACCACTGGGTGTAGACTCCTGTGAGCAGGGGCAGGTGATCGGTCAGCCTGGTCATGGGCTGTCGCTGTCTCCGTAGCGAGAAGAAGCGAGGATTTTGTGCAGCACTCTCATGATGTTAACTTTCTGTATTAATCCTTAAATTCAACATGCCTCAGTTTATCAAGGGGATAGATTTGAATCTGTAAAGGATGTTTGAAGGATTTTTATGTGCAGTTGTGTTTTTTTTAACAGCAAGGGGATCACGTGTAATGCGTATTAATGCAGTTCCTTGTGGTTGAAGCTGGCAGCGAGCTCCTCAGTGGGTTTAATCCTTTGCTTGTCAGTTCCAGAATAGTGTAATCGACTGTGAGGGCAGGCAGAAAGGGAATGCAGTCGTCCAGCGCTTAATCTGTTATGTCTTTTCTGGAGACATCGGACACATACTGTCTGTAAGAAAGCAGGTTTGTGAAAGGATGAAAAGCAAGATGCTCATTTCTCCAGCGGAAGTAACTGCAGGGTAGCTAGCGAGAGAAAAGGCGTTCGGCTCACGTCAATTCATGTGCTGCAAATGGGTCTCTTGTGGGAAACGACACTAGCAAAGTGACTTTCTGGGATTTGAAAGCACCTTTCTTACGTCAGTGACCTCGCTTTCCCTCCCCCGCCCTCCAAAACATCATGTTGACGTGTTGATACTGTTCTGTGTAGTTTTCCGTTTCTGCGTTTACGATTCACAGCCGCACGACCGAGCGGGGTCGTGGCTACACACCAGTATTCACGTCTGCGCCCCATCAGCTGACAGGAGGCCGCTTGTTAATGAAATTAAAATACTGTTCGATGATCATTCTTGGTTCCGTCCTCCCATATTCTAACCTCTTACTCCTCTTGCTTATATTATTTAGATTGCATAAAAAATCTGTTTGCTTCGGATGCAGCCAGCTTGCCCTTTTTTATTTTTTATTTTGCTTTCTGAGAAATCTTTTGAAGTCCCTCCTCGCCAGTCCCCCCTGCCGTGGCGCCCGGAGGGACGGGGAGTCAGAGCGGCAGACGCGTCCCGCCCGCCGGAAAGCCTGCCACTTTCGCCGGCATGACGCAACCGTCTCGGGGGCCGGGGTACGGCACGCGGTTGTGATTGGCCCGGTTAATTGACGTCATAATGACGTCGGAGGGGGAGAAAGCCGACGGTGCGGACCAATGGGAGTGCGCCATGGCCTAGCGTGCCCCAGAGTGGGAGGAGCTTAGCCGTCGGCCCTACATACCATGTGCCGGCCGGCCCTCTTGCCGGCATTTCAGAGCAGAGTTCCGGTGCGGGAGGCAGAGTAGGGCTGCTTCTAAGTTATTTATTTATTCACTTATTTATTGTTAGCGGAGTAATATGCTGTGCCTGTGCCTCTACGTGCCTCTTCCTAACTCGGATCAAACCGAATTCGAGTACTTTGAGTCAAACGGACTACCGTCGGAGCTGAAGTCCCTGTTCAAGCTGAGCTTGTTCCTCCCGTCTCAGGAGTTCACCACCTATCGAAAGTGGCGGCAGGTGAGCTGGGGGGGTTCTGGGTCCAGGGTTATTATTACCTGCAAGCTTGGTCCTGCCTGTGCGGGACGGGTTTCGAGTTCACGGGACACGAACACGGGTGATATTGGGTCGAAGTGGTTATGTCTTGTTTCGGGAAATGAGCGGAACCCACTAAACTGGGATTGCGAAACGATTCGGGTTTTTTTTCCCTTTTTGCGATCAGCGTTGGTGTATTTGATTCCTTGGTTTTTAGATTCTTACTGTTGCGGTGGTTTCCGATATTGTACCTCTCTAGACGAGTACAGTACGCAGTTATGTCCCCTCGATAGCGGGAAGTCATTCAGTTGTTCAGCTTTGTAAAAAAAAAACCTGTTTCCGCTTGCTGGGAAAGAGCGGTTTCCTGCTCGTTTGGCAGATGGCAGTATCGGTTTTGTTGAAGGCTGTGAAGGGCCGGAGTCGCGAAATCATGTTTTCTGTGAATGGGGAGGTGAATGTCTTCCGACACGGGTCCTGTTCCCAGCAGACCGCTCAGTGTGTATCGCCTTGGGACATCTAGGACAATCAAAAACTGCAAGAGGCAGCTTCATTCATTTTCAGTCATGACGTCTCTTGCCTTTTTTTTATTAATAACCCGTGTAAAAGAATGCTTGACCTGTTTTTAACCGCCGGTAGACTAACCTGAAGTCTTATCGCCTTATCTTTGCCCTCTGCTAGAGCTGCGACGTGGCTTATAGACGGGGCGAATATTGTCTCGCTATAAAATCATCATTTAAAACCAGTTCTAATTGCTGTGTATCCCTGGGACGTGATAAAACGGTATGGTTCTTTGTCATAAAAAATAAGAAGTACTCGTGTTGTAGGAATGCTTCCTTTGATAGAAAAATAAATCGTTTTTCAGTGTTGTACAGTAGTGCTATTTAAAGGTGCCGGGGAACTACACTAGCTACTGCCAAATCTCTGTAAAGACAGCTATGTGAAACGGGAATATCCAATATTAAAATTGACCATCAGTCAGGCGCAGTGTGGAGAGGTGACACTGCAGGCTGAGGACCTTTACTGATGTGTTCAGCTTTGTGCCTGGACTTTGGCAGCGAGACGGAGTCCCTGCCTTTATCTCACAGAAATTACAAAAGAGCGGAATTTGGCACTTGAGCTCCTCAGCCCAGCCAAGTCTTGTCAATCTTGGAACCGATGGTGATGCAATTCAAATCTGTAGCAGGCGGCACAGCGGCGCAGTGGTTGGCATGGCTACCTCACAGCGCTGGGGCCCTGGGTTCAGTTCCTGGGGCGCTGTCTGTGTGGAGTCTGTCTGTCCCCCCCCACAGTCCAAAGACAGGCTGGTAGTTTAATTGTCACCTGGGGAAGTCACCCCTGGTGTGAGTGTGTGTGTCCTGTCTTGTGCCCGCTGCCGGTGCCCAGCTCTCCTGTAGCCCTGACGTGGTCAGAAGATGGGTGGATAAAATACAAAGCTACTGACCAGCGTGAGACAAGCAGCAAAACAAACAAACAAACTAGGAGCAAATACTGCCAGCTAACGCATGAAACACGCCTGAGCTCTTTCTCACTGCTGACGGGGGGGGTGTCCCATTCCAGATGGGATTAAGGGACCTCTCGTCCAGCGAGCCCGCCTCCTCTTTACTGTGCAGGTCTTCTGCCGTCGGTCATGTCAGCTCCGCGCGTGAAACAATGCTTACTTCCTGCCTTCTTGGTTCCTGGGAATGCAGAACACGGCAGAATTGTTCGACTGCCAAGGGGCCCCCAGTTTGCAGGTGTTGGGGAGAGCCGAGAGCACGCCGCTGACCCGCGGGTTCTCGCTGTTAGACGCGCAGACGGACAGTTGGCGGCCTTCCACGTCCAGCTTGGCTTTCACGCGGCCGCAGGCATGGTGACAGTCTATAAATTGCCTGTACTGTATGACCTGGCAGGCTCGGTGGTGTTGCTGCACGCTGGCAGGGCATCAGGATTCGTGTCGCAGGCGGCAGCAGCGGCGCTGTCGGGGGCCCGGGGCAGTCTGTGCACCACAGATTTCGTCCTCGCCCCCGTTCGTGCCTGGGTTTCCCCTCGCTCTCCCAGGCGGCTCCGAACAAGGGGCCGTTTGTCTTGGAAGAAAGAGAATCTCGCCGGGGGGTGCGGTGGGGGGGTCTGGGACGGTGTGGGGGCGTGCCCGGGGACAGCGGAGCGAATAACTGGAGAGGTTTACTGTTCTGTTTCTGCTGCTAACCTGTGGAGCCCCGTGAAGTCGCAGTAGGCTTGGGAATTAAGAACAATTCACCTCGAAACCCAGTGCAGCCGCATGAATAGATTGCTATTGAACCTGCTGTGTCAGATGCTGGGGCTTTGTGGTGTGAGAAGGGCCAAGACCCCATGACTGGCTACAGTATCAGGTGATGCACCAGAGCACTCCTGTGCTTCTGTGGCCTTCCGTTCGAAATCTCCTGTTACTACCCTGACATTCGTTACAGGGCTGTTCTAATTAAGGACGTGTTGGTTGTGTAGTACAAAGGCCAGCAGGATGTCGGCTAGCTGGAGGTCTCGGAAAAACACTTGGTTCCCACCCTGTGAGTCATGACTCATTTACATGTGTTTTCCTCGTTCCGTTTCTTGGGAAATGTATGAAACACATGCCAGAGATAACGCGGTCCATAAGTTGATGATTGGAGAGATAAGCGAGAAAAGGAACTGGTCACTCAGCCCTATCGCGTTCTGCGCTGGCCTCTGCCTGTTTCATCCGGGCGAAGGGCTCATTCATGCGGGTCACATGCCTGTCCTTGCTCAGTGGCCTGCGTGTGTTTCTGCCGTGGAACACTGCCCGAAGCGCTCCAGGAAGTGGGAACCTGCCCTTTCCACCCTCCTGGCTGGACAATCCGGTTTTATCTTGTACCCGATACCTTCCTTTCGGATGAGCAAACAACCCAACTAGGTGGTGGAAAGAGCATCCGATCGGCCACCTCTGTGGTGTCTCTCGTTGAGCCGAGAGCAGGTGCCTTTTCCGGTGGTGGCCCCTCGCTGACCCCCTTTCCTTGCCTTTTCCTAAGTTTCGTTCGTTTGGGTTTCAGAAAATTGTGAAGGCCGGGGACAAGGACCTGGATGGCCAGCTGGACTTCGAAGAGTTTGTCCACTACCTCCGCGACCACGAGAAGAAGCTGCGGCTCGTCTTCAAGAGCCTGGACAGGAAGAACGATGGTAAAGCACGCCTGTGTTGAATGCACAATAAGCAGGCGGAGATTTATAGTGTTTCCCTTTTACATTTTCCTTTTAAGATCCATTTATCTTGATCTAACTGAAAATCGATGAACGATTTCAGAGACTGTTTTTGTGGTGGTTGTACAGACAGTACTAGGCTCTTTCACGCAGTGTGAACTTGTATTATTGTGATATTTCGTGTTGCCCGTCTCTCTGACTCTCCTCCCTCCCCGCGCAGGTCGAATTGATGCACAGGAGATTATGCAGTCGCTGCGTGACCTGGGCGTGCACATCTCCGAGCAACAGGCGGAGAAGATCCTGAAGAGGTGAGGCAGGGCAGGGTTTTTCCTGTGCTGGCTGCAGGTGTCGGCCTGCTTTCGGTTTCTCTTGTAAATCAGCTCTGTGTGTGTCCTGCTGTCTCTTCTCGCTCCCTGCGCTGGATAGGTTCCTAATCTGCCTCACTAATGCCTGGCTGGTTTCAGCTCACGGTAAAGCCCAGTCATCTTAATATAATATAAATGTTACTGGTAACAAAATGGTCTTTCTAAGCTTAATCCAAAATCATATCCTTAAGTAATTTTGGAAGGCCTTGATGTGACATGATAATTGTTAATCTATCCTGGGTTTAGGAGGAATTATCCTCTCTTTATTACACTATAGTGTGTGTTTTCCGATAGACAGAACAACTTTTTTCACATTTGTTCATTTGCTTATTATTTTCCTTTTTAGAATTATTTCCCAAACCGAAAGTTTCAAACTATTTTCAGATTCCTTGGGTTAGTTTACTCCTATTCAAGGGAGAGCACCTCGATGGTTAGACTGTGTGTGTGCATGAAATGGCTTGTCTACAGTCCTGTGCCTCTGCAATGTGTCTTCACTTCTCCTTCTTGCTGTCTCGTTTGTCTCAGAATAAGGAAGGGTCAAAACTGGGCCCCTATAACTTAGTAAGTAAGAGATGCGCTTCCTGACCATGTGCTTGGCTTGGCCGTCTCGTTTCATTTCAAGCAACAGCTGTTAAAGTCCAGCAGTCAGTTTGGTTAATTCCCTTAGCCCCCCACTTAGTCCTGAATTTTGTTATTTTGGAAATCCATTTTGCTTTCATCAAAAAGTCCCTGGGCAGCACATGTCATGCACAGCCGGGCATCGCAGTATTGGCAATTTTTGTTTAAAGCATGTGGCCCAGTGTCCCTTCACAGCACCTTTTACGGATCTCTTACTGTAAAAATATTCATGTGAGCCCTGTTCTCCCCCGCAGCATGGACAAGAACGGTACAATGACCATTGACTGGAATGAGTGGAGAGATTATCACCTGTTGCACCCAGCCGATAATATTCCCGAAATCATTCTGTACTGGAAGCACTCCACGGTGAGTACAGACTGCATGTTCTCTACTCTTTTCCTTCGGAGCTTCCCTGTTCCCTGTCACTCCTTCTGGACCATGAGGCCCTGATAGCATTAGACTTACCTCTTAAGCCTGATTACACTGCGTACATATAACTGGCTTCAGGTCAGGTGAGACTTACAAGCTAAATGTGCTCTTGGACGGTCTCCTCTGAGTGACATTGCTAATGCCATCACAGCGCACTGACATCATCAAGTTTACAAACAAGAGAAGACCCTTCATGCCACGTAGCTTGATAGATTTGCCATTAGCTGCTAGTTGGTTTGAGGATCTCATGCCATTAGAGTTAAAGGGTTGTCTAGTCCTAAGTATAGGTTTGTTGAGTCTGAAGTTGAAGTTGCTGCTTAGGCAGGGGTTGATGTTGTAGTTTTCTGTTTTATTTGCATGCTAAAAGTTAACCAACACCCTTGCATCAAGGGTGCCCTGACTGCCTGAGAGGGGAATCCAGAAATATTCCTTTGCAAGAGTCACCTGGCAGAACACCCTGATTTGGAAGAGCAGTTTGTGCGACAGACGGATTAATAAATCTGGAGGCTATGAATAGGAAACAGGCCGTTACTGAGCTGTTGGCATAATCCCCTTACAAAGCCCAGGCTAAGGTCAGGGAACATTCACTCTTAAATCACTCGGACTAGACCCCAACACACAGCGCTAGGGCGGGTTATGTAATTCCTTGTGCCATATTAAAACCAAAGGTGTCAAAACATCTCTCTTAATTCGTGCTGGGGACAGCCAGTGGCTCCTGACACTTTCAGATCACAAGGAAGGTCTAAAATTAGCCTTGGTCACATCGTGTTACTGCACTCATGTGCTGGCTGTGAGGTGTGCTTGTTCTGCAGGCTGTTGGATCTCTTGTGGGAATCGTTTTATGATGCACATTATAAGCTGTGACCTCTATAAATTAGTTACTTAAATCTTTAAGGGCGTAGACGAGAAGCCTCAGGCTCGTTCTTTAACCTCAGAGTAATATGTGCCTAATTTATTGAGTATAAATATCGGTGAGAACAGCTTGACACAATTAAAAAAACTGGGACAGATGAATATCCTAATTGAAATTTCTGAGACGATACTTTTAATTGCTGATCCCTTTTTAAAATCCAGCTGCTTTCACTTAGCTGGTTACAGGTAGAGAACAACAGAACATTTTTCGGTTAACTTGCATCATATTTTATGTATTTTCTCAGCAATGAAGGGGATTTTGTTTTCTGCCAGTATTGTTTGACATATGATCATAATTGCAGAGTCCTGTCCTGAGAAATGGATGTTTTTCACTCGGTTAGATTTTTAAAGAATAGCTTTTGGTGCTTCAATTGTTTTCTGGAAGTACCACCCAATTTAAGCACTATTCTTTTTTTTTTTAAAAAAAATTTGATTCCCTTTTTCTAGTTCAGATGTTTCACTTGGTTTGCCAGTGCTCTATTTGTAAGGACATCCTGTTATCTTATTTGCCTGTAAAAGAGAACCAGTGTGGCCCATGGCCGGTGCAAGTCTGGAATTAACAAGCACTTTTGAAAGAGCTTCTGAATGTCACAATTCTGTACTTCAGCCCTGGGACATTCTGCAAGAGCTGCATTCCTTATTGAAAACCCTTTCAGCGCTCAAAGAGCTCCCTTCCAGCTGTGCTCTATAGCCGACACTCTCATTAGAAATCTGCTTTTCTGATTCACCCTGGTGCATTTCCAACGCTGCGTTCGTTTTATGAAAGTTAATGTCAGCATTTCAGTCCCTGTCGAGTTAAAGGAGGTTTTATTCTTGGTGTCATTATTTTTAGCTTTTATCTTCAATTCTGGTCAGAAGTGTGACCCCCTGTACTGACAGGCCTCGGGATATTAATCTGTATTTCCAAAACGTGCTCGGAGGAGCGTGGGTCTCTTTCCTTGGGTCGTAAGGCTGGTCCTACTCCACAGCACCCGCTCACGGAAAGGGAGTTTCTGACATGCAGGCGACTTTTCTCTTTTCCTTATCTGACCCCCTTGGCCCTTTTGCTTTCCCAGATATTCGATGTGGGCGAGAGCCTGATGGTGCCGGACGAGTTCACGGCGGAGGAGAGGAACACGGGGATGTGGTGGCGCCACCTAGTGGCGGGCGGAGGAGCAGGCGCGGTGTCCAGGACCTGCACAGCCCCTCTGGATCGGCTCAAAGTGCTCATGCAGGTAGGAAGCGGCTCGGCCACAGCGACAGGCGTTTCTGTAGACGTCCGCGGTTTCCTGGACTGGTCGTTGCTGGTTGCGTTGTGTACATGAGCGTTTTTGTTGCCAGTGCATCCAAATAGGCCTGTTGGGATGTGCAGTTTGTGCACTTTGTGTCTGTTTTTCATTGCAACACCACCAGACATGGCTCCGTCATCCACTTGGGGCCCTTTATATAGGAAGACCTGGGACTGTGAGGGGAAGTGTGAGGTCTAGGAGAAGAAGCATAGTCTGGCGCTACAGCTGTGCGTCACGATGAGGCCGGCTGGAAAAATAAATCCAATTCCAAAAATAAAAGGAGATGGACTATGGAAGTACACCAGTTATGCAATTCATGGGAGCTAAAAAATAGCTTCGCTCTCTGCTCCCGGGTCGCAATTCTCTAGTGTTGCAATGGCGGTTTCCCAACAGCAGTAAATGAGTTAATGAGTAAACGTGCCAGCGGCGGGTTCGGGAGTCCACGCACCCTGTGTTCAAGAGGCCGCCGCCGCCGCTGGGATGAGCTCGGAGCTCCCGAGCCAATCGCGAGCTACAAACGCCAGCGCACCTGTGGCTCCGGCTGGGGGCAGGTCCTCCGTCCCGGCGGCCGACGTCAGATCTGTTTGTCCAAAGCTGTTCTCAGTGGGCCGTGGAAAGTAGGGCAGTATCACCGAATTGTTTTTTACACTTTGCCCCCCTAGCAAATAAGTAAAGTGCACTGGCTGACCAGATAGATCCCCATTTTTGGTAAAATGGTTATCTTAAAAAAAAAAAGGTTCACGCAAATTCTGGAACTGCTGTTTACATTCGTTTATTTAAAAAGTTATTTTTTTACTTGTTGACATCTTGAGCAGTGCGGGTGTAGTAAAGATAATGAAGGCCGTTCTTCTCCTCATCAGTGCCTCTCTGTTCTCCATCATCATCACCATCGTGCTCTGTGTGGTCTGCAGGTTCACGGGTCCCGGGCGAACAACATGTGCATCGTGGGAGGATTTACGCAGATGATCCGCGAGGGCGGGATGCGTTCCCTGTGGCGAGGAAATGGCATCAATGTCATCAAAATCGCTCCCGAGTCGGCCATCAAGTTCATGGCGTACGAGCAGGTGGGTCACGAGAGCCTCGCTCCGCGGTCCCCTCCGTGATGCTGGCGTGCACGTTCAGATGTCTGTTGAGCGCCGCGGAAGAGACCGTCTCAACGATTGCTTCCCTGGTTGCAGATCAAGCGCTTGATGGGCAGCAGCCAGAACTCGCTGGGGATCCTGGAAAGGCTCGTCGCCGGCTCCCTTGCAGGAGCGATTGCACAGAGCAGCATCTATCCTATGGAGGTGAGAACTGTGCCCGCTGTCGGGGTCACCTGGGAGTCTGGGATCAGGATTTCCAGCTTGGGGGTGGCAGTGGAAGAAGTGTAATATGGAAACTGAATGCTGATTGTTTTTAAACAATCATACTTTATGAGTGCGGTTACTGTTCCAACATTTAATGCAACATCTTCTTGAGTTTCATTAAAAAGAACTAAAAATGCGAGAGAGGCGATTTCTGATTCTCATGGTATGGAACAGCAGCACTGCCCAGGGCCTCGGTGTTGACCTGTCGCTCGTCTGCCCAGGTCCTGAAGACCAGACTGGCGCTGCGCAAGACGGGACAGTACTCGGGCATGGCGGACTGCGCCAAGCACATCTTCAAGAAGGAGGGGCTGGCTGCCTTCTACAAGGGCTACGTTCCCAACATGCTGGGGATCATCCCCTACGCTGGCATCGACCTGGCGGTGTACGAGGTGAGTGGACAGGAAGCTCGGAAGAGCCTGAATTTCCAGTGCCGGCAGCACGGCAGAAGCTCTTTATTGTGCTCATGCGTGCAAGCCCTGAGCAATTCACACCCAAATGTTGTATCACACTTGCAAATGGGAAGCACGGCAGGCCTTTCCGTGTGCAGATCTCATTTCTACATACTCCCCGCAAGTCTCGCTGAGGTGATCGCCGGTTTCTCGTCTTCTCCAGACGCTGAAGAACTCCTGGCTGCAGCGGTACGCCACCGACAGCGCTGACCCTGGCGTGTTCGTCCTCCTGGCCTGCGGGACGATGTCCAGCACGTGCGGCCAGCTGGCCAGCTACCCTCTTGCACTGGTCCGGACCCGGATGCAGGCGCAAGGTGAGAGAGAGGAGGCGGCAACTCCCGCGGTCCCCATGGCGATGTCCGCTAGGTTTTTTTTTTTTGCTCAGCTCACCTTCTGTCCTGTTCATTTAACTCTGTGGCACATTTGTCACTTCTCCAAAGACTTGTTGAATTCCCAACTGTATAGTACAATATAGTATAGCATGCATGTGCAGAGCAGTAACTGCAGCAAGGCGAAGGAATGGCAGGGTGTCGGCTCTTGTCCTCATGTTCCTCTTCCTTCCTCTCCAGCCAGTGTAGAGGGAGCCCCTCAGATGTCCATGACGGGGCTGTTCAGACACATCCTGCGGACCGAGGGGGCGTCGGGGCTGTACAGGGGGCTGGCGCCCAACTTCATGAAGGTCATCCCGGCCGTCAGCATCAGCTACGTGGTGTACGAGAACCTGAAAGTGACTCTGGGGGTGCAGTCCCGGTGAGAGGGCGGGCGGGGGCGCAGGAGGGACCCAGAGAACAAGAGACTGCAGAATCTCTGGTCGAGAGGCCCGGGGTTGCCCGATCATCTCATTCTGTGAATGTCTGAAAACACTAGGAACTGGAAAGCTACCGATCGATAGCGCCGCTGTGACACTGTGAAACCGTTGGACATTTGGAAGGTTCTCAGTTCAGTTTTTTTTTTAATCCCAGAGGGACATTTCCAAGCAGTAGTTGCCTTTTAAGTTTCAGAACCCCCTCCCCCCCCCCACCCCCACCCCAAAACAGATCAGTCATTGGACACGCGCAGCGCAGCTCAGCGCTTGTGATCTGTTTGGGAATGAGGACGCCTCATCTCCCTCTGGGGTCCACGATACCTTCTGTACTCCACTGCTGTAGCAGGTCAGTGTTGCCCTGCGTCCCCTGAGCGGAGCACCTCGACGCAGAAGAGCCTGTACAGTATTAGAAAACCTTCTCACCTCTTCCCTTCCTGCTGTTCTAACTGCATCCTCCCTGTCGGGTCTGGCAGGACTGGGACTGTGCCTGCTTATCTGCATGGCTTTAAAGAAAACTGCCACCAAACACACACACCTGATTGAAGGGCTCTTTTTAACTTATTTAAATCACCCGTGTACCTGTTATTTTTTTAATGTACATTTTTAGTTCGTTTTCAGGATAACGCATTCTTATATATGTCCGATGAATTTGGTCTAAATTGTCACCTGCTGTTTACATTAGTTTGTTTTTTTATTTGCTTTCCAAAATGTGTAATTTGAACTGATTTGTTTGTCTCCCAACCCAGAAAAAAAGGAACCAAACCTGTATACGTGCTGGGGGAGGTTACTTCTGTTGATTTAGTCTCTAAAACAGTGTGGATGGGGAATCCGTAGTGTCTTAACTGTCTGCTTTGTCTAGCAGAATGAATGAAGAGAGGGGTGATGAAGCAGTGGAATAATTTATTTTTGTATGTATCTTACAGTGCTAACCAGATATTTATTTTAAAATGGCCTGTTAAAAAAAGTTATAAATTGTATGTTGTAAGGAGTTTGCATGTTTAAAAAGACAAATCAGCATTTCATTTCAAGTGGGTTCTTTGCTTATGCCCTCAGGAGCAAATATGCTTTATTGGACCTTCCTGACTGCAGTGTTAGTCTGATTGGAATCTTAGTCTTTGCAAAATTGACAGTTCCAGCAAGTTGCCTGATTGGGCAGGGGTGTCTGAAAGGAAACCTCAGAGTCTGCAAGGGAGCTCAAGAAATCAAAATTACAGGGGCTGCCAGTCTTAGCCTTAATTGATTATATTGATAAATTAATTGGATAATTTTCCTCTGCATTGTTGTGGGGGGAAAATCGCACTGTTACAGAAATCTGCTCTATAATGAGATGTTGCAAACCTGTGAAAGGAGGTGTGATCCATCCATATTGACTGAGGATTATTTGTGCCGAGTTTTGAGTCCCAGAGCACTGCTTTCCACCTGCTTCCGAATAACTAAATATTCTGCTTCACACTCGAGCACTTTAAAATGCTTTAACCACAGGTGAATGTTTCTTGTACTTGGAAAGACAAAAAGGCGGCCGTTGGAATATGTCACAGGTGTGATTTTTTTGTAGCATTAAAATTGTTTGGTAGGGAGTTTAATCTGTAGTCCTAGAAATATTAAGATGCACAATAGTCTGATGCTTCTAAAAGTGTAAGGGGGTGAAAAAGAATTGTACAAGAGGGATAATTATGGTTCAGTGTTTTTGGCACTCCTGTTATGCTGTCGAACCAAAACTGCCTTGTTTTGTCCATCTGCACCTCAATGCCGAACCCGCACGCTGTTCAGAAAGAGAAAACAGAACTTGCCTTACTCCCGATGTACGGAACGCAGATGAGTGCTAGGCTCTGTGGGACTCGGCGGCTCCTCTCTGCTGTCGGCACAGAAAAAGGAGGCTGTTCGGGTCTCGGAGTAACCGTCTCGAACTCGGTAATGTTTCTGAGTGGCAGCCCATTTCTTCTTTTTCCCCGTCTTGAGGTCCTCCAATTTTGCGACGGCTCAGGTAGCCGAGAACAGAAGCTGCCCGAGGGTCACGCGTGGGCGGAGTGAATGTGCACAAGGCCGAGAGAGAGGGACACGTGCCTTCTAAGAATGTGGTGTGAAACACATGACCTCCTTGCGCAGTTCAGTCAATGTGTTCCTATACTAAGATTTGCACAGTGGCTGCAGAGTGATGCCCCAGGGGCCCTGTTAGTCTATTCCACTTCAGTATGTAGAGAATATATATTTCTTCTCATGTCCTCCAGATTGATTGCCGCTTTTGGAATCTCGCAACTGCTCTTTCGGTGTATTCCAGCAGCCTGACAAGATGATGTGAATTTGACGTGTATTATATAGCATCTTCCGTGGTCCAGAAGTCTTTTTCTAAAGATGGGAGTGTCTCCTTCAAATCTGAAACCTCCCTTGCTCCTGCATCCATGTCCCGCTGTGAGAGGCGCTGTGCCGTTTCTGTGCGTGCGACTCATGCCAGTGCTCGCTGAAATATTGACGTGATGCAAAGATCAATGCAAGATATTTGTTTCAAACGATACTAATTTTGTCCTTTGTAGAGTACGAGCGAATTAATGAATGTAATGCAAATGTATTTATGTTAAAAGGGGGAACAAGTGTCAAATAAAGTTCTTCTCTTAGACGAATTTTATTGTGCTGATCTCAACTTTTTTATTAGATTTTTCTGCCTCCCTGAGTGAAGTAAAACTGGAGTCTGGCAGTTTTTATACTATGCATAAAAAGGGTGTCTTCAAATCTCAGCTGTATTAGTTTTACTTGGCGCTGATAACAGCAGTAAGCTCTAGTGGAAATTCTTAAGGCTTGTAACATCCATACACTGTCTCTCAATTCTCAGACAAGCGAACAGGGTGATAAAACCTGTTTTTTACGGTGCTTAAAAAAGTTTCATTGTCGTTAACCATCAATATTGTCAAGAAACCACACTCCATCTTCTTACCTCATTTAAGTGACCTGTTACACATTGAAAAGCCGAGTGTAATGTGACACAGCCTATGTCGCCAATAATCTGGTTCTCAGTAGCCTCAGCCGGTCACCCAGGGGACTGTTGTCAGAATGCTAATTGGGAAAGGAAGCTTACAGACGCTTTATGGAGAGGTCTTTGGCGAAAAGGGCTTCTCGATCAGACAGCCCAAATTAATCACAACCGCCATTTGCCATCGTTAGCCGCACCGACAAACTAAAAAGTGAGAAACACTCTTTCGTCGAAACGGTTTCGGGTTAGATTTGTTTTAGTTCGCCAACGCTGACTTGTGTGGCTTTGTGGGGAGGGAAGGGCAACCATGAGCTCGTTATTAATTTATGGTCGTTGCTGCGTGGTGACCGCCGCCCGGATCAGTAATGGATTACTGGGCAGCACCACCTGCGGACCGTGCTAATTGTTGGAGTCTGGGTCCCGAGCGGCCTGCTTACCGGAGTATAAATCACCTGCGGCGAGCGGGCTAAACCTGCCGCCCTCCTGCCCTGTATCTCCTCTCCTGCAGACGGGCTCTGAGGACGAGCAGTCCTCCGCCTGCACTCTCGCTGTCGATATCGCCTTTCCGTCGGTTTGGGAGAAATAACATCGACGCGGTCAGTTGTCGGTCATTTTTTATTTATCGATTCTTCCTAGTGTTTTACATTCTTTAAAAGACAGTCGGCAAAGAAGAGAAGGGCTGAAGATCTGAGACATCGAAAGAAGGATAATAATATTTCCAAGTCTAGTGAAGAACGATTGATGAATGTTGGGATTTCATCCTGATACTCATCATCAGCCGTAATAGAGCGGGGTCTTTCATAAAGTTTCCCAGCTCTGGCAGGCAAGGTCTGAATAATTCTTGCTTACTCGGCTTCTGTTTTCTTGTGCTCCCGTCCCTCCTGAGTGCCTATATGTCAAGGACGATGATGCTCAAAAGGCCATCGGAGGTGGCCACGATGCGGCGGCTGTGCAGAGACATCATTCAGTACACCTCGGCTCACGGGATCCCCAACATTTTCCGAGCGCGACACTGGTTCCGCAGGGCGCTGTGGGCTGTGTTCGTGGGCTTTGCGCTGTGCTGCGCCCTGTGGCAGTGCACCGAGATGGTCCTCAGTTTTTACAGCTACCCCTCGCACGAAAAGATCACGCTGGTCTCCGGCACCGAGCTGAGGTTCCCCGCCATCACCATCTGTAACCTGAACAGCGTCCGGTACTCCTCACTGAAGAAGAGCTTCTCCATGAGCAGCTCCCTGCAGGTAAGCCGGACCGAGGGGCCCCGCAGGCCTGTGCCGCATGTTCCCGGGGCGCGGGGAGCGCTCTTCCTCCGCAACGGATCGAAATTTGCGGGTGCTCACTCGAACAGAAAGGCTTTACCTGTGGTCTGTACGTTTTCGTTTTTTGTTTTTTTTTGCTGTGTTGGTGTAACGTCTCCCTTCGCCTCGACGCGACCTCTTACTCAAGGAGTGCCACTACAGGCAGGTGCTGTCGGGCCCCTTAACCAAGGTGTGGCCCCCCTCGTGTGGACGGGAGGCTCTTGGGTCCAATTAAATGAGGATTATTCTCGTACTCGACACAGAATTAACAGTAATCTATCCTGGCCCCACGAACACACGCGAAACACGTTTTGCTTAATCCGAAGTCTTAGTTCGAGGGAGAAATGAATTTCGGAGAGAACTCTTCGAAGGCGTCTCCTGTTCCAGAAACCTGCAACAGGTCCGTTACCAAACGAAAACAAATTATGTTTAAATGTTAATACAAGTGGGTGTGTATTACTGGCCTTAACGTCTGGCAATAACTATTTAAAACTCCCCGGGTAGATTCAGGGCGAGGGGAGTTCAACGAAACTGCATGAGCAGACTAGAATTAACCGCCACATTTTTGCTCCAGAGAGTAAAAACAAACGCCAACTTGTCCCACTCGTAACGTTGCCTAAAGGATTCACATCCCAGAAAATTCATAGAAAAGCCTGAAAAGATCATGTCTCCCTCTTTCCTTTCACGTCTGAAGTGCAAACGCATTCGTTATGAGTGCTCTTGTCTACGCAAGACATCAACCTCCTTGTTACTCTTTTTGAACACTTTGAACACGGTGTCTTTTTAGTTCGTTGTATAATCTTAAGGACTGTTCTACACGTTTAAGCAGTGTAGTTTGATGTTTTGAAATGCCCTGGGAGTTTTAATGACCGCAGAGAGTCAGGGTCAGTTTAACTTCTTATCCGAAGCACTGCACCTTTTTTTTCAGTATATTGTCCCTGTCACTATACTGCGGCATTAGGACCCACATAGGCCGAAGCTTGAGCGCCCCCTGCTGGCCCCTCTAACACCTCTTCCAGCAGCAGCCTCAGCTCTCGCAGGAGTCTCCCCTCCAGGTACTGGCCAGGCTCTCACTGCTGGGCTACAGCAGGCTGCCAGCTGGGAGCTGCAGGGCCACATGGCTGCTGGCAGGTGGAGGTGCTCCCTCTGTGTAACGCCCTGCCATTCAACAGGACTCGGGGCTGGAGCAGTCTCATCGGAGGAACAGGAGCAGCTCGCTGAACGGCACTGGGTTCTGGGACTCGTCCCAGGAAACCACCAACTACGCCCGCTCCTTCAACAAGTTTGCCTCCGAGTTTAACGAGCTGTCGGACGAGGAGAAGATTGAAATGGGACACCAGCTGGAAGATATGCTCATTTACTGCAACTACCATGGGCAGGCATGCAACACCAGGTAACGGCCGGAGGGAGAGTCTCATTCTGTTCATCTCTTATATACGCATTTTACTGTTTTATATGTTTAATGTTATAATATACAGAAAGACAGAATATATGTCCAGGATGTCAGAATACAAGCAGCTAAGGAAAATATTTTTAAATCACTTTCCCTGCTCTGTCACTCTATTAAAAAGTAATACAGTATACTGTATATAATCCATTCATAATCTATCTGCTATGAAGTGATCTCTGTGACATGATTAGTAAGGTTGCAGTAGTAGTTGCTCTCAGAGCTCATTTAGGAAGCTGATATGTGGCATCACCATCCCATCATATCGCCATCTCAGTCCTCCTTTCTTCCAGCTTCTTTTCTGGATTCATCAACTACAAGTTTGGCAACTGTTACACCTTCAACTCGCAGAAGTCCACAGACATCCGAGGGAACCCCATCAGCAGCGAAGTGCTCAACACCACCAAGGCCGGCTTCATGCATGGTACGTGCTGCAGTATCTCTGTGAAAAAGAAGCGCTTGTTCAGGTGGTTTGTGTCCTTTCTCCTGTTCAACATGGTGCTCCTGCAGAAAAAACACTAATTCCTTGTTTCACAATCTGGGGAACATTTTCGTTGCAAGGAATTGCTTTTGGAGCAGACTTCCAGTGGAGCCCCATAACTGTGAAGATCTGTGAGGAGGGCAATCTTGCACTGTAGGGTCTTCAGGTTTGGTTGTGACACTGGATTTACACCTTTTAAAGCACAAAGAGACCGCAGGGACACACTTACAGCCTGCTGTATAAAATCAGCATGCTGTAGGTCCTAATGCTTTACTACTAGACCTAGATAATTCAATTCAAGCTTTAATATCCACCTGGGGAAATTTGTTTTATGGCAAAGTTGTATTGTTGTATCAGACAAGGAAGACAAACACTAGCAACAGAGACGACAGTACTGTAGCTCCTAGTTTTTGCAGGTTGTAAGTCACAGATATTGGATGAAGTACCACTGTGATGTGCAACAGCAGATTTAATGCCACAGAAGGACAATCAAGGAACAGAATCACTTTAGTTTCAAACAGAGGAGCCCCCTTCCGGAACAACAGTGAAACAAGTAGCTGACTTATTTAGCTTATGCTTTGATCATAAACAATTACATTAGCACCCATTTATAGAGCTGGGTACCAGCGCTGCAGTCGGCAACGCTCACCAATGCACCACCCTGCCATCCAAAAACCTTTACCTGCAGTACGTGACCTGAATGTAGAAGAGTCTTTGTGTGCTTCTTTAGGAACAACATCCTTTGGTTTTACCATTATAGTTAATCATCAAGTCATTTTAATTTCACACGTAAAACCCCTAGTGTGTAAAACTCTTGGGCAGTAGGACGAGTTCAGTCTTGGCAAACGAGTGTAGGGGCGGTAAAGATGGCTGCCCCTTCCAGGCCTGCACATGGAGCTGTTCATCCAGCAGACGGAGTACGTGAAGGACATCACCCACTCCGCAGGGATCCGGCTGCTGATCCACGACCACTCGGCCACGCCCTTCCCCGAGGACGAGGGCGTGAACATCCCTCCCGGCACGGAGACGGACATCGGCATGATGAAGGTGAGGCCCAGCTGAAGGAGAACGGGGACGTGGATGTTCAGCAGCAGGGCTCCTGCGTGGCTGTGCTGGAGAGGCGCTGCCCGTGGGGGGGTGTCTCTGCCCGTGGGGGGGGGTCTCTGCCCGTGGGGGGGGGTCTCTGCCCGTGGGGCGCGTGCTGTCCACGGGGGTGTCTGGGCTTTGCCTGTGCAGACCTCATCTGCAGCGACAGCATGACACTCAGAAAGGGTATCATGGGAGTAGCTGATGGTGTTGTTCTCACCTGTGAATGAGCTGATAAAGAGTTAAGCTACAGGGAAAGATCAGTTTGAACCAGTGTGTTTGTAGGTGACACACGTACAGGTGATTGTGTGTGAGGCCTGTCCTGGGTGCAGAAATCCATTGCAAAATCAATCGCTGCTTGACTGGGATGTAAATCAACAGGGATATGCAGGGATCGGGATTTTAAAGCCATGTTCTAGATCCAAATCTGATCTGATCCAAATTCTCATCTGAACTTTAGTTTAAACACAGAAATGTGAGCTTTGATGCTGCATATTTGCCGCAGGTTTTGAATTTCTCAGCTCTGTGGAAGAAAGAGCACAATATAAGTCCCTTTCAGCATCAGGTCTGGTCTGTTGTGGTGCTTGTTACCAGAACTGCAGAAAATCCAGCTTTGTAAAGTTAGGAGGATGTTAATGGGTCAAGGCCATGCAGAGCTGGCATTAAGGTATCAAATTAAAGGGAAAAAATGCAGAGTAAAGCATTAAGTTAAATGATGGTGAATTTGCTGGTTAGTAGCGAATGCAACTCAGTGACTGGAGCACAGAATAGCTGGAGAAGATAGGTCGGAACACAAATCTTGTGTTTCTACTCCTAAATTACGGTAAAAAACATTGCATTTAATGTAAATGTAAAATACAAGGAGGTTGTATGTTTGGGGATTGCATAATTGTTTTTTTAAAGTTGTTAACTGTTCATTAACGAAGTGGTGAACGGCGTTTGTCCGGGCCCTGTCGCCAGGTCGAGATTCAGAGGCTGAAGTCCCCATTCGGAAGCCACTGCACAGATGGGGAGGGATTCCGAAATTACTACCACGACTTGTATGGATCAAGATATACCAGAGAGGTAACGGGGCCTTTTTTCCCCAGTGTTTGGGGAAAAGTCCTTTGATGTCAGAACCACGTCCAACAGCCTGCTGTTCACTGTTGGTTTGAGCTAAGATTGAAAGTCAGAATGATCAAATACATTAATTGATATCCTAGAAGAATTTGACACATTTTGAATGAAGCCCCAAATTGTGAAAGTACTGGAATAGTCGCCATGTTGTCGAGACGTGAATTGAATCGCGACGTGATGCGGCCCTTCCTGCTCACTAGTCCCTGTAACGACGTACGAGCGAATAAGTACAGGTTGTGCAGCAGACATTTCACAGCAGAAATGTTGCAATGTGATCTGCGTGCAGAGGTAACAAGTAAGTTCCGTTTACTGGCAAAACAGTCTCGAAGTCGAAAGCAATATTTCTATCGCATTGAGAGAGATGGATACACAAGCCTGCTGGTTTACAGTGTAATGGAGCTGCTTCACGCGACCAGAAGTTTTGTTGCCTCGTTCTGAGTTGCAGAACATGGCACTGCGCACAGCTGGAGATTTAGTCTATTTTGTGATGTAAATTGGAGGTTTTACAAGATATCGTGTACATTTTACTTTTTATTGCAGTTTGAAATGCTCTATATACAAATAGCCTTGCAGCTCCCCTTTTAAAGAGAAACAACTCTGGCTCCAGCAGGTATCTGAGTATAACGTTAAACTCCACTTCGAAGCTGTGTCTTGCTTCTACACACACCTCGTCTCTCTGCTTTGTTTCTCCTCGTGTCTTTGCCAGTCCTGTAAGCGGACGTGTGCCCAGCAGACCATCATGGAGAACTGTGGGTGCAGTCACTGGGAGTTTGCTGTGCCTCCAGGGTCCCACTACCCCAAATGCAATCTGAGTGCTGCAGGAATCAGTAAGCATCAGCGCAAGCACGGGGCAAGAGCTGCTGCAACTAATCATTTCTTACCAGTTGATCAATTGATGACGGACAGGCACTGTACCACACATGCCCACCTGGTCAAGCCCAGTGGTTACATGTCAGGCAGTACACCTGACTGATGGCAGTTCTGACCTCATAAATTGCTACAGTGCTGATACCAATTACAAACTTTTAAGAGCTGCTAAAATCTTCAGATATGGCCCAGATTAAAATAAAAAAACAAGATCAATTAGCTGGTGATTAAGAACTCAGCCTGAGCAGAAACCAGAAGAGAGAGTTCGTCCACGACTGGGGTTAGAAAATGCTCCAGAACACTTTCCAGCACTGGTTTTCCCCCCCATTTGTTTTCCCAGTTTCACTGGAAACAGATTGCTCTGTTAGCCCAGCCCCTGGGTGCTGCAGGTCTTGATATGTTGCTGACCTGTGTATTTTCTCTTTTCACATTACTGTAGGTGAATGTTTGGAACTGTATGAATACAAGTTTGCTCATGACATGCTGCCTTGTAACTGCCCTCTACAGTGCAAGTAAGTGGATTGTTTCAAAGATGAACGATCGGCAATTTCTTATTTCATATGTGAGAGGCAATGGGGTTTATAAAGATATTGACATTACTCAGGCCTTTCAGACACAGACTGTCTCTAGACATGCATCATCTGGTTGCTTCAGCTACATTGCTAGAGGATTCAGTTCAGTTTTTTCCTCCTCCAATGACAGACAGGTGCAATGTTCCAGAACCCACCTAAGGATTTTTATGTTTTCGTAAAGACGTTTTGACAAGATTTTGAAAGGTGGAAGGGAGGGGAACCAAACTGATATGAAACTAAACTATACCAGAATAAGCGACTATTCCCTCTGTCTTGTGTTTCTCTTCCTGGCACAGTTCTGTTAATCTGACAATGAACACACTCTTGGTTTCCTGACTCTCTCTCTCTCAGCTTCCTGTAGGGAGTGGTACAGTACATGTGGACTCCCTTGCGACCCGTGAAGACGTCAGTCTGCAATAATACCTTTCACATAGCTAGAAAGTCAAACTGACTGAACCAGCACCCCGTCTCTCACACTAATAGACTTCTGATAGCTCTTCAGATTCTCAGAAATAAAGGAAATGTTTTTAAATCAGCACATAAAATGCAAGACCTGTTGAGCTGCTGTATGGAATATTTCAGTTGGTTTGAGAAACAGGCAATTAGAGAACGCTGATTCAGTCAACTGCCACTTGAATACATTTGCAGCCCATTCCCTTGTTATCTGCCATCTTTGAGTTTCCCCCCCAGAAAATGACTGGAAGTGTCTTGATTCTCTAACCTTGGGTTAACAGCACACACCCTGGGGGTACGAGATGTCCCTTCTGGGGGTGCAAGGCATACCAGGGTTTTTTCAAAAACTTTAATCGTCAAAAACACAAATTCATTGATCAGGGTTGCGAGAATGAAAGGGGTGCAGTTGTTGGGAAAGGTTAAGAATCACTGCTCTGCAGTCCGGCACCCCTTTTCAGATTCTCTACAAACTGGTTTCAGAATGAAAGTAGTTATATAGCCAGACATACAGAATATTCCACATCTTCCCAAGCCCTGAAATTTAGTGACGTTCTGCTTTTGGAAGGTTAACACTAACCTCTCTGTGATAAAGCATCCATCTTCCCGATTAACACGTAAAGCAGGGAGTCACTGAACCCCTCTGAGCTTATTGAAGGCTGTGAAGTTTCACACATCTGGAAATCTATTTTGGAAAATGGCACCTTCTGTGCCAGTAGTCTATGACGTTAACCTATTTCTCAAACTGCTGAGACAGACGAATTTCTGTTTGCCTTCCCTGTGCTTGTTTTAACTGAATGAGGGATCGGGTTGTTTGCTCTGGAGAACCAGTTTCCTGTCAAAAAGACAGCCAGTTTCACCTTCCATCTGAAAAATAACTGCCTGGCAAAACTAAAACTTTATACAGAACACACGCAGCCTGGACAGCTTTCTCCTCAACACCACCATGAGCTTCAACAGACCTGACAGTGAATTTGAAACAAAATGACTTTTAAAGTTTTTTTTACTTCAGTGCAGAATTTGCTCTATTTTTTTCTTCTCGCAAAATATTAAAGTCTGGGAAATTTTAAGTCCATTTTCTCTTCCGTGCCTTTGCTGTTACTTGCTAGATTAGTTCGAATCAATTTAACAACTACTAGTAGAAAATAGTAAAAGTTTGGTGCTGCATACCACCCTGTAATTCAGGGTGGTATAATTAACCCTATAATTCAGAGTACTTTATTGGTGTTGCCAGTAATTAAACAAACTCCAGTAAACAATTATCACAGTAAACACCAATGACCTCACACATTTACACATGTAATTATAAATATTTTTATCACTTACGTGGATGCATAATGTGCAGTGTTTTGTGCAATAGAGTGTTGTTGTTTTATTTTCTGTCATGTCCTGAATATGGGCGAGGCAATTTTGTACAGCTCTACGGCCAGACCAGTTGCTTGCAGACCGTTAATCTGTGCATTTGCTTTGTTTCAGAGAAGAGATATACCAGCTCACAGTCTCAGGATCACAGTGGCCGGCAACAGCGTTCTTGGTAATTAACCTGCCAACATGTCTTTGGATTGGGTGTGGAGACAAGAAATCACTGTCCTTTTGAACCTTCTCTCCTTGTTATTCCAGGAGAAGTTCTCCAGTGACCTGAGAGAAATGGGAGGCCAGCTGGGAACTATAGCCGACAACCCCCAGCTTATACGGTCTGTATCCCCCCCCCAGTGGACGACTGGTTTCGCTGCACTGGGACTTGTTCATTGTAAAGAGCCATCCACAGCACATCCTGTGTTGCATTAGAGTCTTTTGCCTCCTAAATAAAATGCTAAAGTTAGTTTCCAGATTTTTTGAAAATATCATTTTAAATGCATCTGTTATCACAAACTCATCCCTGGAACTACACCCTGGGTCGGGCACCAGGGCAATTCAGATACCCCAGTGAACCCAGGCAGCAGGGCATTAAGAGGAGGTAGGGCATCAGAGCACTCGGCACAGGCCCACACAAACGCAGGGGCGAACATGCAGACTCCACACAGAAGGCACCCCTGGTTGGACTGAGACCCAGGAGCTGTGAGGCAGTAGTGCCAAGTGCTCCAGCGTCACACCACCCGATTGTAACTTCACACAAACATGGGAACTAAAGTTCAGCATAAAAGAACATGAACTTGACGGAGTGAACAAGTGCCTTTAGTCAGGAGCCGCTTCTTAAAACCGTCCAGGCTCACCATTTTCTCTACACCCAGCTTCAGTGTGTTGAACATTGAGGCCTCTTCTCTGTCTTTGCCTGCAGAGATAATTTAGTCAAAGTCGTTGTCTACTACCAGCAGCTGAACTATGAGAGGATAGTGGAGGAGCCCTCCATTACTGTAAGTACTCTGCTCATCGGCTGCAGTGCATCAGCCACACCGCGGTCAGCACAAATCCGCATCACGGCCTTCTAAATCATATTTATCCATTTATATTTTAGCCGTGCATACTTGATGAAACACCATCATAGCACCTTTTGAAAGTAGGGGATGGGCTATGTTTTTTTAAGAGGACAGCAGACCCCCAGTGTATCAGAAAAATACAAGGGGGTTTGTTATTTTCTGAATATCAATAAAATCATGAATGATGTATCTGCCCCAACACCGTTATAGGATAAGAAATACATGCTTCCTGGACCTTTTGACTTTTTTTAACATTTGCGATCAACTCAGTCCATGAAAACTGTACTCCTGAAGTTCTTATGATACAAAATGCGAGCTCTTTATTTCCTGTGTCGTAAATTACGCTGTATAAAACTGGCTAAAGCATGCGAAACACGAACAGCAGCATTGATACTCATTAAATTTAAACCTATGCAGTAATTGTTTTTACCTCAGTTTTATTACCTGTGTATTTCACTGTTGCTGTGGGGAGTCGGGGGTTATTTCCAGCCTCCTGCGGATGTGTGTGTGTGTTTGAGTTCCCGGTGCTGACACGCTGCTCTGCTTCCTTCGCCCTGTTTGGGCATGAAGGAGATCGACCTGATCTCCAACATGGGAGGCCTGGTCGGGCTGTGGGTGGGCTTCTCTGTCTGCACGCTGGCCGAGTTCTTCGAGCTCTTCGTCGACGTCCTGATCTTCGCCGTCCGCCGGTGCCTCAGAGGGTCCGTGCCCGACACCTACCGGAACCCCTACTGTGAGAAGGGCAGCCCCATATACATCGGACACAAAACCACCAGCATGTAGGAGCCGCTGGGAGAGAGGGGGCGTGCTCGGGCTTGGGGAATCGAAGTACTGGAGAGACTGGCTCGGACTGCCGACACGGAATACATACAGGAAAACTCTCCGGCAGAGGCCATTTGCGTAATCAAAACAGTTTCAAAGACATCAATGGATAAATGTTTTACCCGGCCCTTTTAGATTATGTCTGCGACGTGGTATCCAGATTTTTTGCCATTTAGAACACTGTATGGGTTTAAGAGGCGTTTAGACACCTTATTGCAGTTCTTGAGTTTCAGTCAGTATTGTTAGTAGGAGGAAAGCACAGTGCGTGAGAGATGGGAAATTAGAGTCTTCTGTACAGTTTTCACCGTTGTACTCGATATCCCATCATGCATGTTTCCAGCAAAGCCTGGGGGAACCTGTCTCCCCAGGGGTGTCTGTGTGCGAACACTGAAGAGGTGCTGGGTAATTCCTTTAAGGGGGTCAAGTTCGCGAGGTTTGTGCCCATTGCTGGCATCCACTCAGCACAATGTGCCCAAGCGCTCACGCACATGTTCAGAGATGCTGGCCTACAGCACGGTCGATTCGAGTTGGTCTCCCTCCCACTCGCTGCTGCAGCGGGGCGTCCTTGGCTCTGGAGCATCGATAAGTCTTGGCCCTCTTTAAATACCCCACACACACTTCATGTGCACCTGTACACTCCTCGCTTCCTTGCCTTCATTGTCTACAGCACTACCAGTCATTGCCAATGTGTGACACAGTGCAGTTACCCCCACACTGCTTGTCCACTGGAAATGGCCCGTCTACCTGAAATATTAGTTTGTGACATGCACGGGCAGGGCATTTTCTTTTATACAACAGAAATTCAGAACACTACCCAGTTCGCCTTATTTGCTTACATTTTGTCAGAGCTTACGTGAAAATTGAGGAAAATAATGAATGAAGAGAACTGAAGGTGATTATGATCGTGCCTTTAAACTAACAGAGGGGCATTGAAAACTGGTTTGAGCTGAAGGACTGACTGCATATTAATAACTCTCGCTTCTGCAATATTTAAATTGTAGGCAGTGTCTTGGAAATGACAGATTTAAAACATTTAACTTATTTCTTGATGTAAATAAAATTACAGGTCCATCTTAAGTAGTGTGCACTAGTCCAGTGTGGCCTAACAGCCTGGTACAATGGAGTGTCAATCTGCTGTGTTCAAGCACTTGCGTCACATTAGATCAGACACCTAACCTGCTTAGAATCTCTGTAAACATTTATGAGCGCATTGTAGATGCCAGAACATTAAAGTGTTTCATGTTGTGTCCTCTATCTATGGTTTATTATCTTTAAACTTCTATTTTTAAACTCCCAAATTGGAATTTAAATTTCTCATGTAACATATACAGATGGTGTTTATAATGAAGGACAGTGAGCGTCAGTTCGATTATCATGGGCAGTTTTGTTCACCATGCTACAGAAAAGATATCGCTCTAGAGTTTGTAGGAAGGTCCCACACCGACAGGCTGAAGGAACTGAACCTGTTTAGTCTTGAACAGAGAAGACTATGAGGAGACGTGATACAAGGACTTCAGCACCCTGGCTCCTTCCTCAGAATGAACAGCAGAACACGAGCCAGAGGGCCGCAGCGGAAACTAAACGGAAATGCATTTAAAAGGGAGAACAGGAGAGGCTTCTTTACGCAAAGGGTTGTGGGAGTGTGGAACAAGCTAGCCAGCCTTTCAAGAAATGGGCGAATGGGATACTTGAATCAATTCAGTACCTAATGGGCTTGATCAAGAAATGGATTCTCTGGCGCTGTTCTCATGTTCTTTTAATGATGATGTGCTCTATAAAATGACGTTGGATAAACACTGGGTGAATGACAGAATATGTACAGTCCAGGCTTCATTAAAGTAAAACCAGCAAGGGGGGGATGTATATATTCCATTTAAGGATTAAAATGTTTAAACTGCTTTCTTGGGAGTGTAATTATTTTGCTATTCAAAAATAGATATTCATGTTTGTCCTTGTTGGATCTGAATAATATGTCTATAAAATGTTCCTGTAACTCTTCAGATAGTAGTACTGTCACTACAATAGAATATTAACAGAGCATTACTGATATCCTACAGGTGTGTCTGTTGTTAATTTATTAACCATTTAAGTCATTCTACATTTCATCTAGATTATCCCCAGAATTGCAACCTGATGCGTAACACGGTTCTGCTGTAATTGTAGATGCTGTTTCAGAATGATGTACCTTTCAATTAGCCAGAAGAACTGTAAAGTATACAGTATGCTTAAGTGACGATCTCGCCTATCCTAGTTTTGGGTTGGACTTCATTTCTCAGTTTTAGAAAAACCTGTTTTCAGAACTGGACAAGTATTTACATGATCCATATTTATTCTCTCTCTCTCACAACGGGGTTTTAATAATATTTTTAAACAAAACTAAGTGAAATCATTGTGAACGGCCGTGTCCGCGTTAAAGAAGTTACAATCCAGCCACAGGCACGGTCACGCTGCTGGCATTAATCCCAAGCTATCGCATCTTTCTTTGAAAGACTCCAGAAGGGGGGAAGTTTTGTTTTTGTCTACGAGGGATTTTTCCCACGTAGAAAACAATGTGTGTAATTCCAGAAGTAAAACATCTCGAATTACTAACGCAAGAATGGAACTAGTATGAGAAGGAAAACTCCAGCACCCGGGTCGCCCTCCCTCCGTCTGCCTCCTGACCGGCTCTGGAGACGCCGTCACAAGACTGCTCCAGGACTGCAGACAGTCACGGGTTTCACTACAACTTGCAGCGAAGCAAGCTGCTCCGCCGACTGCCAGAGACATTTAGTAACAGGAAACGTGTTTGGTTTTTTTCCCCCTCTTCTCCGGGTGCACTTGAACCGCTGGTCTTGTGTAACCAAGCTCCTAGGAGTCACGCAAGAAGGATACAGTTAACTCGGCCCGCTGTATCTCTGCATGAGTGCCTCCGCACCATGATATCGGTGGAAGAAGCGAGGGCGCGCCTGGAGGCTGCCGGGCAGTCGCACCTCCTCCGGTTCTGGCCTGAGCTCTCCCCCGGGGAGCGACGCCGCTTTCTGGGCGAGCTGGCTCAGTTCGACCCGGCGCAGCTGCGCGGCCACTGCCGAGCCGCGGCGGAGGCGGCCCGCCGGGAGCCCAGCGCCCACGACCGTCTGGACCGGCGCCTGGAGCCGGTCCCGCCCGAATTCATAGGCGGCGTCGGGAGAAGCGACCCGGACACCCTGAAGGCATGGGAAGACGAAGGTAGGAGTTTTTCGCGCTACATCACGTTTGCATCCAACTCTGCGTCCAGCACCTTTCTTTTTAATTTACGGGAGCAAGGCGGGGTATAACGCTTGTGGCGAATAAATAGTGGAATTAAAGTGAAAGCTGTATCCAAACTACATTATCTTTCATGGAATAGACTTACAGGTATGAGGGATGCTACAGTGCTCGATAAAGACCCGGTCCTGGAAGTCATGTGAAGCTGGTGCTCTGAAGAGACTTCAACCCGACGCGCTATCTTGTAGCAAGAGCTGTGGTATTGTCGGCTTTGCTGCTCTCCCATCAGAGATCATGTATCATAAGCGAATAAAAAATAATCCAGTGTAAATATACTCTGCTTCATATTGATTTTTACGCAGAATGCACGCCATGCAATTCGCAGACGTAACAGAATTTAAACAATTATACGATGTCGTTTCAAATATTATGAATGTAATAAATACAAATGTACTTAAGTTTGTTTTCTTATAGACTTTTCAGCTCCGTTGAACAGTCCATCGCGCCTCAATGCGGAGAAAGCCGTCGAGACATAAAAGTGTTTGAAAACGTTGTCAAAAAAACAACTAGTATTTTTTTTATATTAAATGGATTATCCTGACCGGATAATTTCTAAATACGTGAGAGCGGCCGGACCGATCAGGAATGCTGCCTGGGTTTTGGGAGAGCACCATCTTTCTAAGACCATTTAAAAACTCGTGGAAGAATACCCGTCAAATTAGATTATTGGAACCCAAACTTTTATAGTAAACAAAAAATATGTCAACATTTAAATTCAGTGGCGGTTAGGCTCTGTGCATTTCCCCCCCGAAGGCCTGGAGATCCTCGGTGTTGCTTGACTCCTCACGGCGTGACCTCGGTGTCCCAGAGCCCCAGGAGAGAAGAAATCGCCCCTTTGTGTCCCCGACTACATTGCGTCCTTTCCGTGTGGGTGTGGGTGTGGGTGTGGGGAGGGGGAGAGGGAGAGTTTGTTCAAAATGTTTCACTATGTTTTGTTTTTTTGTGCTATGTACTGTAGAGCTGTGAAAATCTAAAGCCTGCAGTTCAAGGGTTCACAGCGCCGCGCCTGGTCTCGCCGAGGTGAAGGTGACGTCTCTTGCCCTGTCCCCCTCCTGTCCAGGGTTCCTGCAGATTTCTCGCAGCCGGGTGGCCGTGCTGCTGCTGGCTGGGGGCCAGGGCACTCGCCTGGGCGTGTCGTACCCCAAGGGGATGTACAGGGTGGGGCTCCCGAGTGGCAGGACCCTGTACCAGATTCAGGCCGAGCGAATCCGGAAGCTGGAACGGCTGGCGTCGGAGAAACACGGCTCGAAGTGCACCATACCCTGGTGAGGACGGGGACGGCAACAGCTCCTGCGCTCGGGGACGCCGAATTTCAGGCGCAGTTTTCCTGGGATGGCGTGGTTTCGTCGTTTGGGGGGGGGGGAAAGGCAAGAAGTTATCAACGTGTTTTCCCCCCAGGAAATGGGATCAAAGCGACACAAAAAGTCTCTCTTCTGTGTTTAGCTGTTTGTCCCACTGAAGTTTTGAGTTGGAAGGTAGGAGTTTGGGGTGGGGTTGGGGCGCAGTGTTTAACATTGCTGCCACACAGCTCTGGGGTGGAGAATTGACCCCAGGACCCGGGGTGCTGTCTGTGTGGAGTTTGTATGTTCTCCCCATGTTTACATGGGTTTCCTCTAGAGCTCCAGTTTGCCCCCAGTCCAAAGACATGCTGGTAGGTTTGGCGGCTTCTGGGAAGCCTGGCCCCGGTGTGAATGAGCGTGTTTCTGCCCAGGGTGACCCCGCCTTGCCCCGCGGCTCGCTGGGATGGGCTCCAGCTCCCCATGACCCTGAACGGGATTTAGAGGTTGGAAAATGAATGAATGGATGGATGGTAGGATTTTGATTGTTCTGCTGGCTGTGTTTAGTAGCAGAGCTCGAGACTGTTTCCCGATGTTATAATTTTTGAAGTCTACATCCGTATAGTTGTCGATTGACGGCCTTTGGTAAGTTAAGAAAAATTATAAGATTTAAACCCCCCCCCAAAAACTCATCTTAGAGATCGTGTGATCCTTTTAAGTTCTGTATTTTGTACCAACAACGTGACTGTGGTTTTCTGTGACTAAGATCTAGGCTGAAAATCCTGATTTAGTAGTTTCTGTCTTTTGAGTCACCAGTATTATTCATGTTTTAAACATACCTGTGTTTAAATGCACATTCATCTTAGTGCAAATCTTATTCCTGCCTAACCAGTGCACGTTTCACTTCCATTCCAGGTATATAATGACCAGTGAGTTTACCCTAGAGCCTACGGAGAATTTCTTTAAGGAAAACAACTATTTCAACTTGGCCCGGTCCAATGTCGTCATGTTTGAACAAAGGATGATCCCAGCGGTGTCCTTTGATGGAAAAGTCATCCTGGAAAATAAAGGCAAGATAGCGATGGCACCAGGTGAGCAGAAATCCACACACTGTTTCCTACATTGCTGTGATCACATCTAGCTAAAGGCTATAACAGGACTATATGTCATCTTATCATCCATCTGTTTTCTAACTGCTTCATCCAGTACAGGAGAGGTGGACTCTGTCCTGAAAAGCAACAGGCGCAGGGCAGGGTACACCCTGGATGGGATGCCATTACATTGCAGGGCAGACACACACAAACACACCAGGGCCAGTTGTGTTAGAAGCCAGGTCATCTACCAGTATGTCTATGGACAGTGGGAGGAAACCCAAGTAAATAACAGGGAGAACATACAAACTCCACACAGACAGCACCCCAGGTCTACAACCTGTGAGGCCCCAATGCTGACCACTGACCCACCACCTTGTCAGTTTCCTGGAAATGGTAGCTACAGAACAGCCTTTGTTAAGCAGACCTCTGCAGTATGTGGACAGACCAGTTGTCCGCACAGCCTGCTTTGTGTGGGGTGTCCAGCACCGTACAAAGTGAAACTGCTGTGCTGTAGTGCGACACGTGATCTGAGTCCGTTCTGTCACGTGGCAGTGTGCTCTGACTGCTGTGCCTGGGGTGATCCGTGGTGAACCGTGCTTGTCTGGGCTCTGGTGTGCAGATGGCAATGGCGGTCTGTACCAGGCACTGCTGGATAATAAGATCCTGGAGGACATGGAGAAGAAGGGCGTCCAGTACCTTCATGTGTACTGTGTGGACAACATCCTGGTGAAAATGGCTGATCCGGTTTTCATTGGCTTCTGTGTCAAGAAGGGGGCGGACTGTGGAGCCAAGGTAAAGACTCAGCCTGCTCAGCTCTCTTCTGTTTGCTTGCATACTGCAGGAGGCGTGTTCTGTGAAAATGGTTTGCACAGCGATGAAGTATGTTTATCTTTCAGAGGCAGAAGTTTGCAAAACAGCAGCCACCTCCTGGATAGCCGTTTATCCAGAAATTCTCAATGTTTCTCCTGGAATGGATCAGACACGTGTGAACCCTGATTAGGATAAACCATGCTTGGAATCTATAACTTTCAAATTATGCTGCATTTATATCAGTACGTAAATTTAGATGTACCTGCTGCATTGCAGTAATATTGCTTATCTCGTAAAGGGGAGCTGCAGTCCCAGTTTCTCAGATCGATTATTAAATCTCGGTAACAAAATAAATTCATGGATGGCATTGCAACAGATTACAAATTTGACAAAAATTGACCAGTTTTGAAGTAAGCACAAAATCGTGAACTTTGTGAAAGTACCCACAAACCCCTGGTCTCCCTGTGGCCCGAGCGAGAGTTCCCACCAATTGCGACGTGATGTGGCCCTTCCTGCTCACTAGTCTCAGTAGTGAATGATGTACTCTGATTTTTTTTAGTGAATTTTCTGTACTCGAGTAAACAAGCGCAGGCTGTGCAGCAGATATTTCTCTGCATAAGTGTCCCACTGTGGTCTGCATGCGGAGTTAACAAGTAGTATTTGTCAGCAAAACCGTCTCAAAATCAAGAGCAATATTTCTCTTGGATTGAAAGAGCTGTTTTCACACGCCTGATTATTTACAGTGTGCCAGGCTGCTTCATCTCGCCAGAAGTTTTGTTGCCTTGTTCTAAATCGCAGAATATGGCTCTGTGCACACCTGGACATCTCCTCTATTTTGTGGTGTAAATTGGAGGTTTTACATGTCACTCTGTACATTTAACTTTCATTGCAGATTGAAGTGCCTTCCTCGGTGCTGATTCGTTCTAATCCCAAAGTCTCAAAATAGCCTTGCGGTTTTAAGAAGAAGATAACGTTTTGGCCGTCTCTGTGATGCCGGGGCTGGGCCTGTAGTGCCCATGAGAGCTGGCGGAGGGCCTGTAACAGTCTGTGGGTGTCTGTGCCCCCAGGTGGTGCAGAAGGCCCACCCGGCCGAGCCGGTGGGTGTGGTGTGCCGCGTGGGCGGAGTCTACCAGGTGGTGGAGTACAGCGAGCTCAGCCCAGAGACGGCCGAGAAGCGGCACTCCGACGGCACGCTGGTCTACAGCGCCGGGAACATCTGCAACCACTTCTTCACCCTCGACTTCCTCAGGGCGGTCTCCGAGTAAGTCCAGCAGTGCGCGCAGCTGGGGTCTCTACACTCTACTCTGCACAGCGGCGCCCCCCTGAGATACACAGAGGGAACTGCGGCTGGCGGTGTGCCAAACGCCCAACCGCTCCGAAGGGCGTTTCGGAGACGTTGATGCTGGGATCCTCGTTTTCCCCAGTGACGCGCGGCGGCTGTGGCTGTAATGTCAGGTTGTTTGACAAGTGCAGAGTTTCGCCTTGAGACGGGAAGGAAGAGTGAGGGCAGCAGGGTGGTCAGGGGTCAGCATTGCTGCCTCGCAGCGCCGGGGTCCTGGGGTGAGTTCTGGACCTGGGCTGCTGGCTGTGTGGAGCTTGTACCTTCTCCTCGTGTTTTGTATGGATTTACTCCAGGTGCTCCGGTTTCCTCCCACAGTCCAAAGACATGCCGGTAGATGAATTGGCCCTGGTGTGAGTGTGTGTGTCAGTGTTTGCCCTGTGATGGACTGGCGTCCCTCCTGGGGCCTGTTGCCTGCTGGGATACAGTCAACTCCAGCCCCCTGCGACCCTGTGTTGCACCGAGGACGGATGAAGACTGGAGTGGGCTGAGGGTCGATGCTGGCCAACCCTTTTGGTAGAGTGGCCCTCAATAACGATAGGAGGATGTGAGTGCGTCCTCACGCTCTCTCTTCACGCAGGAAGTGTGAGAGCAAGCTGAAGCAGCACGTGGCCCTGAAGAAAGTGCCCTGCGTGGACGAGGAGGGGAACTGGGTGAAGCCCGAGAAACCAAACGGCATCAAGATGGAGAAGTTTGTGTTTGACGTCTTCCAGTTTTCCAGGTGAGACAACTGAGAGGTAGAGTGGATCGTGTGGTTAGGAAAAGCCTTATCCATCACTTTCCACTCTGAACTGAAGCATGAGCCACGGTTTCTGCTTTCTGAACACACTGGTGTTGTATTCTAACACGGGCACGTTCACTTCCTTGTTGATGCCTTCTCGCGGTTTCGTTTACGAAGTTTGACTGCGGTTCGAGTGCATCAATACAGAGTTGGTGTTGATTTGAATACGTGCGAGTGGAATATAGGAGGCCAGGCGGAGGAGTTCGGTCTGAAGACGACCCCACGATTTTCCATCCCTGCAGGGATTTTGTGGCCTTTGAGGTACGGAGAGAGGAGGAGTTCTCCCCGCTGAAGAACGCCGACACAGCCACCAAAGACACGCCTGCCACTGCTCGCCGGGCACTGCTCTCCCAGCATTACCGCTGGGCCTTAGCCGCTGGGGCCAGCTTTGTCGACGGCCAGGACAGGAAGTTACCGCCCATGCCCCGGTGAGTGACAGCTCTGACCGGAAGTTACCGCCCACACCCTGGTGAGTGACAGCTAATGAGAGCAGCTTCAGTCATGACTGAGCTGATTCAGACTTATTTTTAACTGGATTTATATAGCAGTTTTCATCCCAGAGAATCCCAGAGCTCTTTACAATTTGGAGGGGAGCCACTTCCTCCTGTGCTGAAGAGCAGCCCCCTCGTGGCGTGGGCATTATGAGACAGCAGCCACACTGCACAGCAAATCAGGTGTAGAAGTGAGAAATTGCTGCACTAATGGAATTAAAGGGGAACTTGAAGGAGGACAGTCTGCAGCTTTAGAGTGGAATTTAGCCAGGACATGGAAGTCATGAAAGTTGTCATCGAACCCGATACCTTGGCTTCTTTAAAGAAATGTCTGGAAGAGACACTTGGATCAATTACATTCTAGGAAGGCTCGGTGGGTCAAATGAGGACCTCTCATTTGTAACCTTTCTTCTGTGCTTATGTTCTTGTTTCTTATACAAATGTAAAGAATTTCATTTTACAACAAAACGGCAAGATATGGTGTTGAAATCCATTCTAGCATCCTTGGCATCAGAACATAAAAGTTAAAAAAAACTGCAACTGGAGTTCTGGGATTTATTTTGTCCCATTTTCATTTGTGCATCCCCAGTTACAGTTTCTATTTTACAGTTTATCTTTTAATTCCGTTCTCTGCAGACTGGCAGACACAGAAGACCCCCCCGCCACCTGTGAGGTTTCTCCTCTGGTCTCCTATTTCGGAGAGGTGAGAAATAAGTCTTTTTAAGGAGAAAAAGCCTGTACTGCTATTACTTTACAGTTCTTACGGATTATGGGACATGTCAGAAGTTGGGCTAATCGCATCCCATTGACCAGACCGGATCTCTCTGAAGCAGCGCCCTGTTCTGAGAGGTCTCCCGGGTCTGATATGTGCTGTACAAGCACTGCCAGCCCTGTCTGAGAATTGGTATCAGTGAGACTCAGGGATTGCAGCATACAGATACACATTCAGATTTGTGCACAAGGTTAAACCTGCTGAAATGAACAGAGATGAATCCAGTGCTGGACATTCTGTAGCCAATGGAGTCTCCCATTATTTTGGAGAGTCATATTATGATTGCCGGGTTAATTTTAAAAAGCTGAAAAGAAACACAACTTTCCGGACTGTGTTCGGGTGTAGGAGCCGGCGGATCCACAGCCGAAACATTGTTTCTTTTCTTCCCTTGTCAGCAGGAATAAACCTGGACTTGTGCCTTTGCGGCCTGCACACGCTGACGCAGTTCCCTGCTTGAGCCATTTTAAACCAGTCGGCCATAAGAAATACACTAATGTTAGTCAGGGCTTGCAGTTCCAGTGCTGGGCCTCTCACCCACTTCAGATTGTCCTCTGAGTTTGGATGTTTCCACTCTGTTACCCTCTTATGTTTTTTTTTGTCCTATGAGTGGGTCCCGGACCCAGCCAAGGTGAGTGAACTGTCTCCAGCGTGTTCACCGAGTGTTTCTTCCTGTCGCTGCAGGGCCTCGAGGCGATACTGAAAGGCAAGGAGCTGAAGTCTCCCCTCGTTCTGGAGGAGAAGGTGGCAGAGGAACTCGGAGCTCAATAGCCAACCTGTGTTTTAAGGAAAATAGTCGTTTATAGTGTAACTTGTGTTGTTTTAGTGCAGATGAGTACAAATTATCAAGGGATCAAACGTGCCTTCAACTAGAAAACAATTGTGATTTCGTAACAGCTTGCGAAAGGAACACAAACAATTCCTGAAATACAAAACAGCATTTCTTGGGAGTCCGGCTTCCTCTATGGCAAAGGCGCTATATTAAAGCTTTAACTGTGATGCTTGAAGTCTGTTTTAATTACCAAAACATTCCAGTGTACTGTACTTTCGAAATGCAGTGTTTTTGTGAAAATGCAGTGTACTGTATTTTCAAAAAGTCTTGTCTTTTCAGAGAAAAAGTAACAAATATTGCATTCCGTTATCTGGAAATGTTTACACCTGAAAAGCATCAAGCACCAATTAATTGTGAAAGCAGGAATAACCAGGGTGTATTATTAAGCAATAAAATACTTAGGGTTGTCTGGATTGGATGCCTGTCTTCTAAATATACAATTACACAAATGCTATAGACCTATAGATATAGTATTTATAAAACCATGATTGTCTTTGGCCTTTTCCCTGCTTATTTTCATTCACATTGTGAATATTATTTTTAAATACATTTTTAGCAGCCAGACATTGTACAGGTTTCAAAAGGGATTTTAGTGGGGAAGGAATGTCTAACATTGTGGAATATTACAAAAAATACTGTCTTTTTGTAGTTTGCTGGTAAACTTTTTAGTTTCTTAAAATGTAATTGTTAATCTGTGTTGCAAATTGGAGTTGATCATTTCTGTACCAGGTATAAGATATAAATATGTATCTAAGTGTAAAGTAGTTAACAGGGCTCTGGAGTTAGAACTACAGTGTTCCGAGTTTGAAAGCAGCGTGGGACACCGCTGTTGTAGATTTTACTCGGTTTGCTTCAGTAAAATACCCAGTTGTGTAAATGGATATGCTTTGGGTAAAAGCGTCAGACAGTGCATCGATACTTCATTTATTAGTGACCTGAACAACCAGTCAAGAACACTGTGAATCATGTTTACAAAACGAGGCATTAATAAAATGTATTTAACATTTGTGCTGAGGAGTCATTGCGTGCGTCTGTGTGGAGAGATTGTCTGGCTTTTGACGAAAATGATTTTTCCCCACTTCGGCTTCCGTACAGTCAGTCATTTTAGTACCGGTCACGTGGGGGCTACAGGCCAATTACAGCGCTCGGTCCGCGTTTGTTTGTTTTTAAGGCGGAGTAGCGATGGAAAAGAGCGAACAGGGAACTGAAACATGAAGAAAGAACAAGGCGGACCAGTTAAGTTTCAAGTTGTAAAGTGAATATAATGTAAAGTTATGAAGCGCGCCGCACAGCCGCTCGGCCCTCAGTGCCCTGTGGCATTTGTTTCGTTTTCGTAACTTGAGGTAACCAGGAGAGCAGGCGCATCAAGGGAGCGGTTCTAACTACAGCGGTCACGTCCACAAGCTGCGCTAGAACAGCCGTCCTCCTATCTCGGCTCCTTCTGAGGAGAGGAAGTCAATGAAACCATCGACGCTTCCCGGGCGGTCCAGACAGCACAACGCGAGAGTCCCCCTTCGGTTTCGGACGAGCTCGAGTTACAGATCGACCGCTGTGCTGTGACTGAACGGGCGGCCTCTCGATGTAGCCCGGGAACAGGTGATCGGGTTATTCCGGGCTGGGAAGAGCCGGAGGAAGCCGGCCGGCCTGGAAGCGCGCCAGGATGTTCAAGAACGTGTTCGGTTCCGGGTTCCTCGTAAGAACCGCGCACGTTATCCTGACCTGGCTGACGACCCTCATCCTCTTCCTGCACGACACAGGTCAGTGGCAGGGCGCCTTCAGGCTCCTGCTGACTCTGTTGTACCGGCGGAGACGGGCTGAATTTGTATGCTTTTCAAATTGTTTATTCACGGGTATTGTGCGAAACAAAAACAAAAAAGGTAAACGGGAAGCAAAACTGCAAACGGCACCGTACCGAACGCCACAGAACAGTCTCGTGAAGAGCCTTTTATTTCATATACTGTGTCATTATTGACAGAGAAAGTTTAAAAAAAATATTTAGTTGAAAGGTCCACTACAGCAAAACACTGTGCCGGTGCAGTCCAAGGCTGTGATGATTGCATCTGGGAGAACAGTAGATTCGTTTCTTTTCCTTGCACATCATAGAGCAGAAACACGCGAGACCCTGAACTTTTAGATTGAAATAGTCTGTGAAACTGATGACTAGAACTCGGCCGTAGTGTTCAAGCAGGATTCCTCAGCCAGCCACACGTGTGTCCGTGTGGAGACCCGACAGCGCTCTCACGCGTGTCCGTGTGTCCGTGGGGAGACCTGACAGCGCTCTCACGCGTGTCCGTGTGTCCGTGTGGAGACCCGACAGCGCTCTCACGCGTGTCCGTGTGGCCCCGCAGATCTGCGGCGACAGGAGGAGAACGGCGAGCAGCTGCAGCCCGTGCTGTTCGTGCTGCTGGTGCTGGCCTCCGTGCTGCTGTACTTCGCCGTGTCCCTCATGGACCCCGGCTTCGTGCTGTCCGACAGCGACGCCACGGTAAGGCGAGCTCGGCCGTTTTCTCCTCTTCGTGTCCTTGTTGACCCTTCCAAAAGGTGACGGCTATCCTTGACTTTTGTTTGCTCAGATACATCGTATATGTAGGACCATATGCAATTTCCTGTTATGAGTATTAGGAATCTGTCTTTTCGCACACCCCAGCTTGCTCTCCGTGAGACACACAGACAGGGAGAGAAGCTGGGGGTCAGAGCGCAGGGTCGGCCATTCATACAGCACCCCTGCAGCAGCTGGGGTTCAGGGCCTTGCCCGGTGCTCAGTGGGGTCACTAACCCTGCCTGTGTGGGGCTGCTGTTTTGCCAGTTCACCCTGGGCGTCGCGGAGGAGCAGCAGGAGATGATCCCCCCGGTGTCCAAGGCCCCGCGCCAGCGCCGCTGCGGGTTCTGCCTGCTGCAGGTACGGAGTGAGAGCCTGAGGCCCGACCCCCCTCTGCATCCCTGCGGTCTGCCTGCCCGAGGAGCGCGGGATCTTCGCTATTCACACTGAACAGCAGTGCGGCGAGGGGCCAGAGAGGACGGCGTGTCTGTCGTTTCTTCCTTCTGCGTGAACCTGCCGAGTCCGTTGTTCTGTTTAACAGTCCTAATCCGTGTGTCCTCTTGTTTCGAAGTTAGATTAGATTGTCTCCGGTACGTCCCGGGCACACAGGCCCCCTGGCTTGTGGGAGCAGGCAGTGGGGGAATCAGTTGCCGGGGGGCCAGGCCGGGTCAGCGTGAAGCCCTGCGGTCACGCTGCTCTGCTCTCTGTCCCGAGCAGCAGCCCATGAGGGCGAAGCACTGCCAGACCTGCAAGCGCTGCGTGCGGCGCTACGACCACCACTGCCCCTGGATCGAGAACTGCGTCGGGGAGAGGAACCACCGCTGGTTCGTCCTCTACCTGCTGGTGCAGCTGCTGGCGCTGCTCTGGGGCGTCAACCTCGCCTGGTGAGTCCACCGGGGGGGGGGCGGCTCTTCTCCCATCGCGCGGTTTACTGCTCTGCCCTCCCCTCTGGGCAGCGACCGCAAGGATGAGGTCGCGGGTACGAGAGGCGGAAAGGAGGTCTCTCCGCAGGGCTGCTGGCGGAGTGACCATTGAAGCGGCTCGGGCATGTGGAGGGGATGCCCCCCCGCTGGAGGTGTACCAGGCATGGCCCGCTGGGAAGAGACCCCAGGACAGGCCCAGGACCCGCTGGAGGGAGTCTCTCTCTCAGCTGGCCCGGGAGGAGCTGGAGCCTGTGGCTGGTGGAGGGGGGTCTGGTCTTACCCTGCTCAGTGTGTTCGCGCCGCCACCCTCAGCAGGAGCAAGCGGTTAGACCAGGATGATGAAGGTGATTTGCTGGCGGTGGTGATCCCCTTGCTGGGGTCACGTGTGTTCAGGGGAACAGAGGCGATCCAGTTTCAGAAACTGCCTGTAAACCCTCTGATCTATCGCCACAGCACCACTGCCACGCTGTAGCCGGGTCTCAACAGATCTCCGAAGTGAAGGCAGGAATAGGAGACCAGGTGGTGGTGGGACCAGTAGGAGGCGCTTGGCCCACTGTACCAGCAGCTCCACTCCGGCGGGCCCAGTATGGTGACCACAGCGGACACTGTGCTGTAGGAGGTGTCTTCCTGTGGAGGAGACGTTAAAGAAAGTGCTTACTACTCGGTCATTAAAGAGCTCCTCCTGGCACAAACTCCCACCGCAGATTCGTGTTGGTGAAGCAGCTTCTCGTCCTGGGATTTCCTGATCAGCTGGGCCGCAGTCGCCCAGGAGGTGCAGAAGAGGGTCCCTTCCCACGTGTAAAAGCTCCGTGTGGGCGCTGATAATCATTGCAATGTCGCCTTTCCCCCTTTTGAGCCCTCCACGCTAGCGCACATGTGGGAGATCAAAGGCCTTTTCAGGAAGTTTCCATTTAAAATTAAAAAAAAAAAGTAACTTACACGTATGCTGTACTGAGACGGGCCTCGCCGGTCCGGGTTCAACTCGAACTGTGTGAAAACAGTGTCAGCCGTGTGTGCGAGTGCTTCCTGCTGGTGCACAAGTCACTTTTGTTAATGTCCCCCCCGACTCCTCTTGTGTCCCGGGAAGGTCTGGCTTCAGCTACGCCCCCACCTGGAAGACGTGGCTGCGGCAGAACGGCTTCCTCCTGGCGGCCTTCCTGGTGGCGGCGGTGTTCGTGCTGGTGGTGGCCCTCCTGCTGGGCTCCCACCTCTACCTGGTGTCCCTCAACACCACCACCTGGGAGTTCATGTCCCGCCACCGCATCTCCTACCTCAAGCACTGCGGCGCCGACGAGAACCCCTTCGACCGGGGCGTCCCGCGCAACCTGCGGGACTTCTTCTGCGTGTGCCGCGCCGTGGCCTGGGAGGAGGTGTACTTCCGGCAGGGCAGCGACCCCGTCTAGCCGCCTGCGCCCCCCCTCTCCCGGGGAGCGGGGGCGGACTCCAGCCCTTCAGCGGGAGCAGATACAGGGCGGCTCAGTGGAAGCGGACGAGGAGGGAGCCTGCAGGAGCCCGGCCCTGTGACTCCTCCAGAAACGGGCAGAGACAAGTATTTCGCAAGTCTGGGCTCCCCGCGCCCCAGATCGCTTCAAAGAGCACGACCGTTCTGCGGAAGGTGGCGCCTTGTTCTACAGCTGTGGCGTCGCAGGAGCTGCAGGGCCCTGAAGCGACAGACAGTTGGCCGACACCGGGGTCGTCCTGGCTCCAGCGGTGTGACTTATCGCCTGACCGTGGGGAAACAAGTGCGAGAGCGTCTGTGTAATCTGCGTAATAACAAGACAATCGTAACATGGATTAAGAACTTCCACAAGCACTTTTAATATTTTTTTTTGCACATTAAATTCGTCAGCCTCAGATTTATCGCTCTGATGCATGGCACTAAAACTGTCTAGATAGTTTTTTATACCTTTACTTTCTTTCTTTCCCCACCAGAGTTGGGGAAAATCGATACGGAAAGCGAGGTGTTCAAATAAAACGGTCATGTTAAGGTGCAGATACGATGTTTATACTATGTGTGCCATGCCTGTGTTCTGTGCAACAGTAAGGAATGGTGGTTATTGAACAATTTGTAAACAAAAGCAATAATGGCAAACTATTTTAGGGGACCTACAGAAGTCTATTTTCTATAATGGCGTTGATCGGAACGATTGGTTTCACAGTGTTACCTGTGGCATCAGTGAGCAGAAGGCTGGGAAGTTGTGTCCTATGAAAAAGAAGTATTTTGGCCCAAGAACAGTCTCATGAGGGGGTCCTGTCTATTGGGAAGTGTGATGCCAGCTTCTGCATTTGACCTTACTGGACAAAAGAGTTTATGCAATAATTTCTTAAAATTTGTAATGTCTTTTGAAATGGTATTGTAGAATCAGTTTAAGAATACAGTGTTGAACATCGAAGCTGCTTTGTACTATTTCTGCTCAGTAAATTGTCAAGACTGTGTATAATAAACCCTGGATTCATCCATTTTTTCCTATATGGAGGTAGTATGAGTGGAACCTGTAAAATCTATTATTTCCAATTAAAAAACTCCCACAAACAAGTCCACAGAGTCATGCCTTTGAAATGGCTATTTTAGAACGAGACAAACATTGTAACACATTTATGCTCAAACACCCTAACTTTAGGGAGAAATAAATTTATTGTATTTTTGTTTTACGTACATGAGGACACAATAAAACAATCTCACCTAAAGCTTTAGACCATAGTACGTTGTTCCGTCCACTGTATAAATTACTTCAGTAGTAAAGCACATACATATATTCATTATATAGAGAAATATACACATTCACAGCTGTTTCAAGTGGTTTCCAAAGGAATGCAGAAACTGTAATGGCTGAAAATAGTCAGCATTGAACTTTAAAATCCTCTTATCTTCATTCACCAAAGAGTTATACGTTTTTAAGATCTGTAAAGCATTTGCACTTAATCCATTCCACTTCATTGTAAAGGTTAAGGCTCCGTATTGGTCACCACTATCATGCACCACACCCACAGCCCCATCTGTGCAGACTTCCCAGGGTTGTGGTGGGAAAGGTTGGCTGTGCGAAAAGTATGCAGAGCTCATTCATGTTCAGATACTTTTACTTTTTGAACAGCTAAGCAGAGGCACTTCTTAAAACTGTCATATTGAACCTAAATCCCAGGGAGAACATCGTTAAAGAAAAACACCTACGGTATATGTATAGCAACTTGAAAAGTTACAGCAGTAATACGGGTTGCCTTTATATTAATCGGGGGTCTACACTGTTAAGGGACAATTGCATTCTATCGGCCGTCCACTTCCTCTGGCAGCTTGCAAGTTCAGATTTGAATGTAAACTAGGTAACAAATCTGAGTTACATGTTTTAAAAGCAAACATACAGGGCCAACAGTGGCAGATTCAGTGATGGGATCGTAAAAAGCTAAGTCTCGCCCCTTAATATCACACCTAGGTAATGTACTGCTGTCTAGAATGACACCACAAAACACTCCGAGCTTTTTACGACTGCACCTGGGGCAACGTGCACATTATATCGGGATCCTAACGGGAGAAAAACCCGAGATGCTTTCCTTTAAAACATCAGCAACAACCGAGGTGCACGATAACCATGCGAGGCTGTAGGGATCTAAAAAGGAGCGAAAAAAGTTTCGAGGTTAAAAGGAATGATGACATGGGACAATAGATTTTGATCCTTCGGGTCATCAAAAGTTTAAAGGAAGCAAACCTCAGCTTGTTTTTTTTTCTTTCTTTTAAGCGTCACCGATGGCAGTTCAAGTGCCGAACCGCCCTACAATGGAGGCCTGATTCCGGTGTGGCATCCTGCGCTGGGGGTCTGGAGACCGGCGGGAGAGCGTGGGGAGGGCTCAGCCGAGCGAGGAGAAGTCGAAGCCGGCGAAGCAGGCCTGCTGCTGGTCCGTGAGCACGCAGGGGGTGTGGGGCGGCGTCAGCACTGGCCTCAGGCGCGTGAACTCCTCGTCGAAGTTGCCGACGTCCAGGGGCTCCCTGATCGTCGGGGTGAAGGGAGGCGTCACCCTCTTGGCCAGCAGGGCCTCCCAGTCGGTCCCCTGAGGAAGGAGCCACAGGCGTCACTTAGCCCCTCCAGAGGGGCAACGGTGAGCACATCTCGTTCCTACAGCCTGCCTGCCGCCCGCTTGCATTTTGTTGCTATAACCAGGTTTACAGAATTTTTACAGGCCAGCGATGTGGCTATATCCTGATGATACGGTGACGCCCAGGGAGAAGGATCTTGTATACGTCATCATATTAAAGCAGAGAGGGGCAGCTCCAGGTCACAAGGACAACCACATTGTCCAGCTTCTCTCACTACCAATAACTCTCGCGGAGTGGTCTGGCTTACCAAGTCAAATCACGTTTGTTTTGCTCAGTTTTAACCAGCGGCTAGTTGACAAGCAGCCCCAGATCATGCAATCAATGACTATCCCTCGAAAAAGTCTTCGTGATGCATTACTGAAGGTGGATCCTTTTTAAGTTTAGTGCCCTCAGTCGGAAATACCAACCTGGGTTTATTTCTTCAATTAGAGAACACACAGCATGCTTTCCTGAGACCTTAGGAAATGAGGAATGAGCAGTGAAGAGTGAAGTGAAAGCCGATCACCTGAAAGAACTTGTGTTTCTTTACTTCCTCTGAATCCTGCTCTCCACTTCCTAGCCGTTTCTCTGGGTTCTTCCGAAGCAGCTGAGAAAGACAACATAGTTGACACACATTCGAAACGGAAGGCTGTAGCGGACAGATTAAAACAGAGAGTCTTCTTTCCAAGGGGGCTTGACAGGACTGTACAAAACAATCCTCGAAGGGGACTACGTGAATACAAAGGCTTACTTCTCAATACCACTGCTCATTGGCTTCAGGGGGAAATTATAAGATGATCCGTTTAGGAAAAAAACTGGACACAGGGTATTGACCCTCTCAAGCAAAAATCTATCAATTCTCTGTGATCTTTCAAGAAAGTGCTGTCCGAGATCCTTGGATCAATAAGTTACTACCTAACAAGACGAGATGAATGCCCCTTCTAGCCCTATATCATGTGTTAAACCCCATCTGCATTGTCAACATACTTTGCAGTCTGTGCACAAACACGCATTCAATTCAACACTTGTGGCATGTGCGTGGTAGAGCACTTCAGTTTTATCCCAGTAGGAACCTACTGACAGATGCATGGAAACTGGAGCCTGATGGTCCGAGGCCAGATGTTGGCCTGAGCAGTTCCAGTCAGCTGACCCTAATGCCCTCATGTGTTAGGCACACGGGGGCTCAGCGTACCTTCTGAATGATGGAGACGGACTCCGGCGAGAGGAATCGAGGATAGCGGACTTCGTCGTTCACGATGCTGTCGAACACCTCCTCCTCGTCGTCGCCGGGGAACGGAGACTGAGACGCAAAAACAAATCGGGCGATTGACCGGACACTTTATCTATACACATTTATTTTCTTTCTCAGCGTACATCTGTGAAATGCACCGTGTAGCGCGGTATGTCTGTGAAGTTCATTGCGTTATGCCTTGTTGTTCATACGGGTTTCCAAAATCATCTTCTAAAATTCTAGAACAAAGGACGGGGTCCCCCCAGTGTCGGGGAGAAGGGAAAGGGGAGATGTTCTCTCGACCCCGTTCCCCTGCTCTGGGCCGCCTGCTCACCTCGCCCACCAGCATCTCGTAGACGAGCACCCCCAGTCCCCACCAGTCCACGGCCCGCGTGTACGTGTTGTCCGTCAGCACCTCCGGGGCCAGGAACTCGGGGGTGCCGCAGAAGGTGGACGTCCGGTCCCCGTGGCCCATTCCTGCACGCGAGAAGGGACGGGACAGTTTACCGACGGTCAACACGCCCGTCTTCGAGCGCCGCACCCCCAGAACCCACGGGGTTCCGCCGGCGTCCCGCACCCGCCGAGCGCCGAAACAGGCCTGAGGTGAGCGCAACCTGGATCAGAGCCCCCGTGGAAACGAGAAACACATGGCAAGAAACCCGTTTTTCAAAGGCCCCGTCCTTCGGATGAGACGTAAAACCGAGGTCCTGACTCTCTGTGGTCATTAAAAATCCCAGGGTGCTTCTCGAAAAGAGTAGGGGTGTAACCCCGGTGTCCTGGCCAAATTCCCATTGGCCCTTACCAATCATGGCCTCCTAATAATCCCCATCTCTGAACTGGCTACATTACTCTGCTCTCCTCCCCACTGATAGCTGATGTGTGGTGAGCGTTCTGGCGCACTATGGCTGGCGTCGCATCATCCAGGTGGGGCTGCACACTGGTGGTGGTGGAGGGGAGTCCACATTACCTGTAAAGCGCTTTGAGTGGAGTGTCCAGAAAAAGCGCTATATAAGTGTAAGCAATTATTATTATTATTATTAAACTATTATTATCATTATTACCATTTTTATATTTACGACTAAATACAAAATGAAGCTGTAATTCTTTTGAAACACTGACAGGAGCCGGGGTTACACAATAGTCCTCAGTGCCACACCAGAGAGGGTGCCTACCTTCTTTACACAAGCCGAAATCTGCGATTCTCACAAAGCCATCTGCATCCATCAGCAAGTTGTCCAACTTCAAATCTCTACAAGACAGGAGTGGTGCCGGGAACAGATTACCTTGCAGGCGCGATATGAAGAGACCAAGTCCTCCTATTCCAATCAGAATAGGTTGCAGGGACTGGCCAGGTGTTTGTAGTCGTTTTCATGTTTTAAGTCTGAAGGGTGTTTCAAGGACATTGTTCATTAAAGACGAGACCTGGACATTCCTCAAGGCGAGAAAGTCTGCAGGCCGATGGGCCAGCTTGAGAATTCTAATGCAAGGCTCAGTTGGAGAAGTTAAACAACAGCTTAAAGAAGAGAGCATTTTTAAAGTCACAAGCAATATGAAATTTCCAAGTTTACCTGCTTCGACTAAAAGGGAAACATTTCGTCCAGGATTCAAATAAGTTTTATTAGACTGCTCTTCTAAAACAAAATGTGTCAGGAGAGTAGTACCCAGAAGAAATGGGACTCACCGGTAAACGATCTTATTCTTGTGGAGAAACTCCAGCCCCAGCACCACACAGGCAGCATAGAACCTGCACAGCAAACACAGGCTTTAACAAGCGAGACGACCCCAGAGGAACCCACCCGTCTCCACTGAGCCCCTAGTTACAGAGACAGAGCCCCTAATCAGTTCTAGGTTCACCTATGACCCAGGAGGAGTGGGGAACGTGCTGCCCAGACACGTTATTGGAGCCGTTACCCTAATTTCTTTTCAGAAGAGTCTGGACGAGGTCCTTAGGTCTCCCAAGTCCTAGCAGCCAGATTCGCTGAATGGCCTCCTCTTATTTGCAACCTCTCCTTTAATCTCTCACCAAATCCCATGAAGCACATTCCTCCACCGAGGGCTCATCCCGCAGTCGGCTGCGGGGGATGAGCTGCTTTCCGATCTCCGCAGGGAGAAAGCCCCGGCTGCCGGAGACCGGAGCGGGCGGAGGGGGGCGTGTCCTCACCGGGCCTGCCCCTCGGAGAAGACGCTGCTGTGGATGTGCATCATCAGGTCGCCCCCCGGGGAGTACTCCATGACGAAGCAGACGTGCTCCGGGGTCTGGAAGCCGGCGTGCAGGTTGACCAGGAAGGGGTGGCGCGAGGCGTTGATGGTCTCGAAGATCCGCTTCTCGCACATCAGGCTGCCCCGCCCCCAGAGACAACGACACACACCACAGGTCAGGGAGAAGCACAACCCCCCCGCCAGGGAATAATCTCGTCTGAGCCCGAAACGTTCAGCGCCGAGAAATAACGTTTCCCCACAAACAAAAGAAACCCCACTGGACTGCAACCACTCCTGGTGGGATGAACCTCCAGTCTGTTTCCAAACAGCAGTTTTTCCTCTTGCTCCCTACCGAATTAAGTCACACTTTTCAGTTTTTCTAACGTCCGTGTTCATTCGAGGGTTTTAGACATGAGGGCTGGAAGAGTAGTGGACCATCAGGCAACAAGTTCCAAGACGAAGCTCCATAAGACAGAGGACACCTACCTGTCCACTTCATCACGCGTCACGATGTCTCCCTTCTTCAGGGCTTTTATGGCATACAGCTTCCCTGTCTTCCTGTACTCCGCAAGGAGAACCTGCGGAGCAGGACACTGGGATTAGTGGCGGAACCATTCTGCGGAAGCACGTAGCACAGAGTGGCGAAACACAACTCGACAGACTTTCCAACCAGCAGACGGCGGCCCACTACCTTTCCGAAATGCCCTCTTCCCAGAACAGAGATGCACTTGAAATCTTCCATCTGCATGCCTTGCTTCTTTCTGGTGGAACAAGAGGGGGAACTTCAAGGAGTCTCATGGCTAAACTATTATTGCCCAAATCATTGTACAAGCAGGTCTCAATGAGGATGTCAACTAAAGTAACATACATCACAAATCTTCATAGCAAGTCTTTTTATTAAGGAACTATAAGTATGCATCTTGCACGATTTACTAAAAAATTATACAAAAACGTACCCTTAAGGACAATTTGCTGTATTGCAAAAACATTTGAGATCACGTGGGGCGATTTCAACTTTTTTGTGGACCTGCTAAGAGGCAACTCTGATGTGTTTTATGTAGAAGGAGAAACGCATGAACAAAAGATTGAGTGAAAGTTACTCGGGAGCAGGCTGACAGGATCCCGTTCCTCTGGTGCTGCAGTTGTTTCTGTCTTCTGGCTGCGTGTCTCTGAACTGCGCAAACACAGACGGAGACAGACCAGTGAGCGCAAGCAGAGCAGCTACAGCACACACCTGTATCCCACAGCCAACACCAGGGTTGAGCATTTATAACAACCACCACAGTAACAACACTGATTTTTTCAAATCAGCACCAGGATTTGTTTTATCACCCAATCCCCTTCGGTTTGATCCATTTAGTCATTTTAAGGACGCACACAAATGCACCTAAAAAAAATGCCAGTTAATTTATCATTAAACCTTGAATATGTTTTACTGTTAGACTTGAAATGGACTGTACTTACAGTTTCAAAAAGCAAATCGTGTGCTTGCTTGTGCACTTCTTTATTTGCTAGGCAAATATGCATCATGAGTTCTGCATGACTACATGGCTTTGACTGAACTGGCCTGGAGAGACTCATCCCAAGTCTAGAGTCTGCATCCCTGGCACTCCCAGTGGGGAGGAAAGAGAGGGAGAAAGGAAACAGCACAGGTGTGTCTGTGTGCGCGTGTATCGGGGTGTCCTGTTGCGTACCGGGGGTGACGGGCTCTCTGCGGGGCTCTGCTGCATGTGGAGGCGGGGGGGTTTGGGGGGCCGGTCCTCGCTGAAGGTCAGCCTGACCACTGGAGCGTCCCTGCAACAGCGAGCGCAGGGGGAGGTGAGAGGCTGCTCCTGTCCACAGCGACACTCCAATAATACACAAGCAGCCTCAGGTTCGAGAACGAGCCCCCCCTGCACAGCGAGGCTAGAAACCGGAGCTGTTGCTCACTCGCTGAATTTAGAGCAAAACTCCCAATAACCCAGAACGGTTTACTGTGCTGAGAGAAGCCTGCCTGGTTTCCCCGTATTCACCACAAAAAGAACCTGACACACGTATTCGGGCCCCTGTTCTGTGCTAAACCACACGTCTCTTGCTGCAGAGAGAAACGTCTGTGACAGACGACAAGTTTTACCCAGGTATCCAAAACCCGCTCGGAGCTACAAAGTCCTCTGATGGTCAAAACGATCGCTTTCCTGCGCTGCGCCTGTCCAGACTCGGACAGGGGTGACCCCGTCCCGCAGATGCCCTGCCTCTCACCCGGGCAGCGGCGTGGACACGCCGGGCTTGTCCTCGGCGCACGGCGGGGGGGTGACCTCGGAATCGGAGGAGCCGGAGAGCGGGGGGCTCATGGCCGACAAGGAGCTACAGGGGGGCAGCATGCTCATCATCAGCCGGCCCCACGTGGCGATGTTGATGTTCATCTGAGCCGCGCGCAGGAAGTTCTTCCCTAGGACAGCAAGCAGGGGAAACCCAGTGAGGAAGGGGGAACGCGTTCGGGAAGCCAGAGGTTTCTCAGGGTAAATGCAGAACAGGAGCTGCTGGGGAGGAAGGAAACCATGTTGCATGGCGAGTCGCAGGCCTGCGCTGGAAACGCAATAATTCAAGGCCCCCGACGAGATCCGCGGACGGCGGCCTCACCTTTCTCTTTAGGGAAGATGCGCTTCTGCCTCTGCAGTTTCGAGTGATGCTCTATGACAGGGTTGATGAAGGTCACCTGATGTTCGCACGGCGTCAAATACAAAAAAAAGTTAAAAGTAAATACAGTTCAAAGGAAAATATATATTTTTTAAAAATCCAGCATACAAGCCTAACAGCTTCATTGAAAAAAAAATCCAAGAACCCAGTAGCACGGGAAAGAGGCTTTTCGAGGGGCAGGAAGGCTCACCTCGGTGAACAGCATGCCCTGGGGCTCCAGGTACAGACACATGCCATGACGCCGGTTATCCAGGAAGTCCTCCAGCCGCAGGAACTTCACCGCGCACAGAGCCCTCCAGTCCCGCCAGTACACCCCGATCTCCAGCTCCCGAGACTTGGGGGCGGGGCGAGGGAAAGGGGGAGACATCGTATTGCACATTACTGCGCGCCTCTGAGGATCCCGAGCCCCTCTGCCATCGTGAACTATCTTAAAAATTCATTTGTTTTTTCAATTTCTTTTTTTGAATTTAAGCACAAAAGGAGTGAGGACTCGCACAATGTTGAGCCAGCCTGCCTCTGACACACACACAGGGGCTTACGGTACCGAGGGAGCGATGCTAGGTTCTCCATCAGAAGAACAAGGCGGCTTTCACACAGCCCCAAGGACCGTACTTCAGAGATCTGTTTGCCACGTAAAGCCGCCCGAATGACATGTGCTACTGCGCCCGCTGGGCCAGCTGGGCCATGCTGCTGTTGGTCTGCGGTGGCGATGAAGAACATGAGAAGCAGCGACCTGTGTGAATTTCGGCACCCCGAGTATGAGCCTTGTGTCGCGGGCGGCTTGCCCGACGTGCGGAAAAAGTGGCCACGCGCAGCAGCGTGCTTCCCAGAGCCTCACCCTCTCCAGCTCGATGCTGAAACTCTGGTCCCAGGCCTGGTTGCTGACGGGCCTCCAGTTGGTCCTGCCCACCATTTTGTTGTCCAGCTTCAGAACAGCGCTGATGTCCGCTGCAGGAGACGGGGCAGAACAGGTTCATCTGTCAGCCGCACGGGTCACAGGAGTTCTCTCTCTCCGTGCAAACAAATGACCTGTCTCCACGTTTCTGGCAACTTAGTGCAAATGAACTGTGCAAGGAATCATTCGTTCCCAAAGGAAACTGCCAGATCTTCTTCAGCCCTGATCACAGCCCATACTAGTGGGGATGAAACGAGTGGCTCTGCAGATTCGACACTTGGACTATTATTTGCAAAGCTGAATTTTTCCACCCGGCAAATCCACAGTGCCTTAAAGAGCAGAGCTCAATGCCCACACGCAGGCTCACGGGTGTAAATCAGGGACACTCCTGCATCCCCAGTAGATACTGGCAAACTGGGGAACATGTCAACTACAGCGCTCAGTGTGCACCCAAACAGAACATCTTTCCTTCTCTAACCAAGCAGGAAGCACTTGAACTGCCCTCTTAAAACGAAATCTGACACACAAGCTTTTTCATTCTCCAACAAAATAGAAACGAGAACTAGACATTGCCCCTTTTTCATTCTGTGGTCATTTCAGAGAAGCAAAAATGTACGAACCCCACCTAAAAAAAGCCTCACAGGCCAGTTTCTCTCTCCTACGTGAAACAAGATGACTAACCAACGCCCCTGGATTAAGTTTCCGGTGAGAGTTAAGAAAGGGGGATCCCCTGCACAGCGAAGGGGGAAAGCAGACATCCGAAGCCCGGCCTGGGGTCTACTCACCGGACAGCTCGTCCGTCTTGAGCCTGCTGCTCGTGCCGCGGCCCGAGATTCCCGCCCGCACCTTCAGGGACTTGGCCTCGGAGGGGCTGCCCGGGGCCGCGGACACGCCGGAGACGCCGGACACCCGGCAGCGGCCCGGCACCGACTCCAGCAGGTCCTGACAGCCCATCAGCCTGACCTCCAGCCTGCCTGTAAGAAAGGTTCGGCTCGTGGGCAGCTCAGGAGGGACACCGCCGGGCAAGACCACCGACAGGGCGCCGGGACTCTGTCAGCTCGTCACAAGAAAGGTTCATAAAGGCATTTGAATCCAGTCACGGGGACATGCAAATGATGATATGAATCCCATTTTAATGGCCGACTGAAAACAACACTACCTGCTGAAGAGATCAGAACATCTTGCCAGCCCGTTGTGTGTCAAGACTGCCTGAATAACCGAGCACGCCCCACGACGTCCGGCCCACCTGTGAGGGTGGCGGGCTTGAAGAACGAGGAGGCCGACTGCAGGCGGTGCCGCTGGAGCCCCAGGGAGGGCGAGGCGCCCAGGGCCAGCTCCTCTTTGATGACGGCCCGTTTGGGGTGGTCCTGGGATAGCTCGCCGAGCCGCCTCTCCAGGGACAGGCGCAGCAGGTCCAGCTTCTGCGAGGACTCCTGCAGCCTGGCCTGGGCCTGGGGGGAGAGACAGCCAGTGGGCAAAGCCCTCCTGAAGCAGTGCCAGCCCGGCGGTCCCCAGCCCTGGGTCACCCACACCCCCTGCCCAACGGCCGTCTTTCCCAGCTCGCAGGAAAAACACATGCCTGGAATTTCCTCTATTTTGAGCGTCGGGGTGAATTTTCTATGCCTCTGCTGCCTGATAATACTTGTTTTTCTGCACCTAGAACAGTGTCCAGATAATCTGAAAGTGCCTGCTTGTGCTCCAGAATCCGGGTGAAGAATGAGAAATTAAGGGTCCAGTTAGAGACGCTGCATAGGCAGAGCTGCCAGTCTCTCCTAGTGCGTCTCACTCCAGCTGGACAGCGCTCTGTTTTCTCTGTACAGTACATGCATAAGCACAACTGCGTTCCTACTATAAATGCAGCGCGGAAAACCGAAATCCAGAAGGTGACCCAGGACCAGGAGCCACAACCGCTGTACTGAGGCATGTTGTTCAGTCAGAAAACAAAGTTAAAACAAGCAGATCGATTACCGGAAGCAATTAAGGGCCTGGAGAGAAGATAAACCAGCAGACACACAGGGTACCTCCAGGGCCAGGACTGCGAACTACTGATCGACCACTAAAACACCGGCGCAATCCAAGCCCAGCCAGCGCCGCTCGCTGCCCGAGTCCTGCCCCCTGTGCCAGGCCTAGTGCCCACCTCTGCCAGGGCGCGACGGTCCTGCACCCTGCGGCCCCCCAGCTGCTTCACCACGTTCTTGGCCCCCTCCGCCACGGCGGCCTCGATCTTCAGGTGGTGCCGCAGCTCAGCGACGCGGAGCTCCAGGGGGCTGATGGTGTCCAGCGTCCGGCCTGGAGGGGGGACGGGAGAGGGAACAGGGGGACTGAGGCCCAGCGGTCTGCGTGGAGTTTGCACGTTCTCCCCGCGTTACAGTGGGAAAACGGGCTCTGGTGTGCTGGTGTCTGTGTGGCAGGCAGGCCGAAGGACGGACGCGAGTATGTACAGCGCAATGAAAAGTAGCTCTTGCCGTCTACAGAAGGCCCCACCCTTTCGCTCGGCCTCCGAGTCGAAGCCTTCCCCGTCTCCCTCTCCTGCCTGCGCGACTTTGACGATCTGCATGCGGATCAGCTCGATCTTCGTCCGGCTGTCCTGGAGCATCTGCTGGGCAGTGGACAGCATCTTCCGGTCCTGGAAAGGAGAATCACAGAGGGGAAAAACAAAGGTTACGACTGCACCGAGCTTTTCCTCATTACCAAGATCACATTCCCCTGAGCTGAAGAGCAGCGTCCTGCGCGGTGTTAAGAGCCTGGCAGCTGAGGAAGCAGCACAGTGATTGATCACTGGCATGCCCTTGTCGTCCTGCTGGGAAGCACCGTGCTGAGTTATGAATATTCAGAATGTGCCAGGACACAGACAGGGCTGCCCTCCACAGCTGGACTAACTGTCCCGCTAGACTGTCCTTCTCTCCAGACACTGCTTGTGTCACGCCTCTTAACCACCCCTGAAACACAACTAGTTAGGGCTCGCTGAGTTTGAGAGATCCGCTCCAGCTCTTTCAGCCTGTTCGCTTACTGCTAAGATCTGCAATGCCTTCGCTGGATTCTGCTGATGGTTCACTAACCCATCCTCCCTCTCTCTCTCCCCCGTGTTTGCACTCTGTCTGCAGAAGCAGCTGGGCTGCCTCTGTGCCATCAGTGCTGCTTACCTGAGCACAGCTGCGCGGGCAGCGCTGCACACTGGTCTCGGCCGCCGCTGGACCAGACAAAGACCCAGCCCTTCCTGCACACGGGGGACGCCGATCGCGCGGCACTCTTTGGGCATAAACCAGTTCCGGGGGGAATTCAGCGCCTTGTACAGGCAGGGATTCTTTGGTAAGCCAAATCAGACCCCAGAGAAATGAAAGAAACCCCGAAAAACTTCCGAGAGTTTGCCAAACCCACGCCGGCGCAGCGTTAAGGGCTGTCCAGATAGGATGACAAGCAGATGACTGTTTGACACCCGTGTTTCTGAAGACCTGTCCCAAACCAGCCTGCTTCTGGTACAAGCCAGAGCGATACCCCACTGCTGTGCTCTGGCCCTCTGCAAAGTCCCCCGGCTGTCGTTCTACTTGAATCATTTCCTAATTAAACTAGGCCAGACTATTTACTCAACAGGCCCATTCTGACACGCCCGGGCCCAGAGCTGCGGACGATTTAAAGAGACTGATGAAACCAGGGCCCCAGCGCTGCGAGGCAGCAATGCCGGCCACCCTCGGGCGAGGGCCTACCTTGAAGGAGCTGTTGGAGTACATCTGGATCATGTTCTCCGCGCCCTGCTTCACCTTGGTCTCTATGGTCAGCTGCTTCTTCAAGGCCAGGATGCGGCTGGCCAGCGGCGTGGTGCTCTCCTCCCAGCGGCAGGGGTCGGGCGAGGTGGCGTCGTCTGGCGGGGGCAACACAAGGGACGGCACACGGTCACCAGACGGGCCAGGAGCGCTCGTTAGGGGCGCGATGCCCACTCAGGTACATCCCCGCTGCTGTGCGGGGGCTGGTTTCTGAAAAGAAGGCGGTGGCACTTGTCCTGCGGGGGGGGGGGCTTTATTTTTGAAGTTGGTAAATTTTGATGGCATCCCATCCTGCCATGCAGCCACCGCCTGCTGGGGTAGGGTCTGACTCCCCTGTGACCCTGAATTGAGTGAAGCACTTAGATGTGTACTAGACAGAGCCCCCTCTACAAACACGCATGTACTTCAACACCTTCTTAAATACCACACACTGTTCGCGTCAATCACTGCTCAGGCCCGTTTGCCATTTTCATCTTTGCTTGTACTTTTCTTTCTTTTTTAGTGTCGCGTGTTGTATGTTGCACCACTTGCTGCTCTTGGGAATAATTAAGTATCTTAGTTCTTAACTAAAGGGAACTGGACGGATGGTGCATTTTCACTACCTGCCCCTAAAGATGCCCCTCCAGATCGGGTCTGAGCTCTCCAGACCGCCAGCAAGGGCAGAAGATGCCAACGCGTGCGGGTTGACCCCTGACCCCTGACCCCCGACCTGTCTGGCTGTCCTTGTCCCTGGCCATGGCCCGGGCGTTGAGCTCCTGCAGCTCCCAGTGCAGCTGCTCCAGCTTGCGGTTGGAGGCCTTCAGCTGCCCCTCCACGTGCACCACGTTCCTCCGGCTGGTCACCGCGCGCCGCAGCCTCTCCGCCCCCTCCTTGATCTTCAGCTCCTTCTGGATCTCCTGCCGCAGCTGGGTCCGGGCGTCCTCCAGGCGCTGCTGGAAGGCCGGGTCCAGGATGTTGCCGTCTGTCAGGTCCTGCAGGCAGCTGCTCTGGGGGGGTTCCCAAAACCAGGAGCGTTAGAGGGTCGCTGCTGAACTTAGGGGATATATTTTTTTTTTAAATCAAAATACAATTGTTTATTGCAAAGAATCAGACACAGGTTTTTCTGCTCTACTCGCTGCCAGCCAGGCACATTTGTATGTAGTAAGGCACACAAAGTAAAGGCTGGCACTGCGTGGGCTGAACGCACAGGGAACACACCACACTGCAGGATCCCCTCCATGAGGAAATCGCCTCCTCTTTTCCTCTTCCTTCACATGGTCTTCAAGTTTTAATTTAAAACAGAAAAATGCCCTCCTGAGTTCTGTTACCACATTCTTTGTAGAACCAGCGATGGTAAAACAGAATACCCTGCCGATATTTTTATACACATATATAAAACTTCTGAAGCACTTTTTGGGCTTGCCCATTACTTTTTGGTGCTGCAGTTCCTAAACATGGTTTACCAAGAGGACAGTATGTTTCAGACAAGTCTGTTACACCAGGCGAGGCAGAAGGGGGAGGAAAGTAAATCGCAGACCAAAGCAGCCAACAATGTACAGCGTCCTGGGAAAGTCCAGTGTGGAGTCGGATTTCAATAAAGGCCACATGCGAGAGCTGTGTACACGGGGTGGGGAAACTGATAGGACCTTTCTGAACCGCCCCTACACTAGGTCGCCGCTCAGCTCCTCGGCGGAAAGGGCTTCTGAAATGAAATCTGAAAATCACCCTTCACACCACTCATCGGGCTCCCTCCCACCTCACAGGTCAAAACGGGGGTCAAGCTAAGCTCCGAGTGACGAGCGTTTCCAAAGACAGAAAAGGCTGGTCTTCTGCGACCCAGACCGATCACTGCACTTGGTTCCATTTCTGCTGATCGGCTGCATAAAGATTTATTTTCTCCCCATATAACTAGAATTTCTGCAATTCCGCGTGCCTTGGTTTTCAAAGAAAACGATGCGGCTCTTAAGTTTTAATGCAATGAGGTTTTAATGCGGTCCACGTCCCCACCCAGTACGAAGCCAGTAAACCAGCAGGATATTTGTAAAGCTATTGCGACAAAATAGTTGCTTCGTGAAGTTTGTGAACGAAAAGTGCGCTTATAGCGAACAGGAAAAACCAGAAAAGTGAGAGTTTTTCCTCCCCGGATAAAAAGCCTAAGAAGACAAAATCACACGTCCGCAGTGAACTAATCGCCCCCAAACTATTTAACTCTCATCGAAACACAATAAGTACTAGTCTTCTCTAACTCCACCTTTTCCTGCCACGGTCAAATAATGTTTCTGCAACAAGGGCAGCTCACAAAATACAGAACATAGGAAAATAACCTAATGCTCTATAAATAATGAGGCTTTTCACTCGCAAACATATTGACAACACGGGCAGCATCTGTAGGTTCAACGAGATATCCGTCATCCTAAAGAGAAGCCAAATAATCTTTTTTCTTTTTTTAAAAAAAAGGTAACTTTCATATCTTTGGCTTACCTGTACTGTGACCTCCGCCATGACCCGCAGGGCTGGAGTCGAAAGAGCGAATCCCTTGTGTTTCTGCTAATTGTGGGAAAACCTGACCGCAATAAACATAGTTACTCGGGTAAAAGCAGAAGAAAATCAAATTAACAATAACATCCGAGTAGGCGCTGCCTGGATCTACTCGCGTCTGGTTGTCAGGCGCATTCCAGTGGGGGGAAAAAACCGATACACTTGCATGAACAGAACAAAACTTCCCGGCTACTGTTTTTTCCTCCGTTTCGTCTGTTCCTCCCCCCTTTCTCTCCCGAAGGTTTGAATCTGCGGGGTCTCCTCCCTCCCCGCGGCCGGATTGGCTGTGCGGGCTGCCGGTCACCGCGGCCGGGCTGAGCCGCTGCCCGGCGGACACACTGTGTCCCCCCGCCCGGCGGACACACCGCGTCCCCCCGCCTGCCTTTGTCCCCCGGATCCCCGGTTACAGGTTATTCCGCCGCGGGCTGCAGAAGAAAACAAAAGATTCATCTATTTAAATACATCCATTTCATTGAATCAGCCGTGGAAAATCAGATGGGGAAAAGGCTGTAAGAACTCGCAGAAATAACTTCATTTACCTACATTTTAAAAAGAGCTACAGTAGCTCTTCTTTGTATCTGCGATTTCTATGAACATTGCATTGATCCTTTTAATTTAATTTTATTTTAAAAAAGGATCCATAAGGACCGCTGTACCTGCGCTGTTCGATGTAGAGCTGAAAACGGGTCACAGCTGAAAAAGTCCTGTCAGAAAATACGGCGAAATCTCTTACACACGTAGGAAAGGTTGTTAAAAAAAATAGGTATGTTAAGAGAAATTTCCTTGATGTTGCTTAACAGTTCGGCACCTGTTGCGATCAAATTTACTCAGAAGTTGGCGAAACAACTGGGAGACAGTTCCCAGCCAGTCCCGTAGATGTCGTCGTCAATTTCCTTGGCAGTCTTTTTGTGAAGAAAACACACAATGAGGCACACGGATACTGTATCGTTAATGGCTTTTAATGGACAGAAAGCACGTTCCCGTTTCCCTGGCGTGGTTACAGGACAGTTGACAAAACTGTTGGATCCAGAACCAGCACAAATGTGGTGTTTTTTGTCCCCTATATTTGATCAACATTTAATGACCTCAATAAAACACATAGGCTGTTGTGTAAGGTAAAAAGGTTCATTTATAATGTAGGATAATTTGCAGGGATTTTTATTTGAAATTATTTTTTTTATTTCACGTGTTCGTTTTCACTTATTGTTATTTATTCGAAAATGTGATTCTCTCATAAGAGTGTATCAAACGCGCTCTCGGATCCTCAGTAGGGGATGGACTGTACCACACAGTTTGTCATGCTCGCCTTGGAGTCGCTGGAGGGCGTGTTGGTGTGCAGCGCCGTGGGGTGCAGACGTGATCAGCCGGTCCTCTGCACCATCAGGACGACCCCACGCCTGAGGAAACCCGGTCAGGTACGGAGGAACCAGGGAAGGTTTATTCCCGGCGGAAAAGAGAGGAGGGGAAACGCAACGTTTCGGCTGTGGAGCCTTCTTCCGCGTGGACTAAACCCTTGCTCGTTCCTTTGCGCAATGATCCCCGCGCTGGACCCCCCTGTTCCGGCACGCACCCTGATCCCAGGGGTCCCCCGCCTGAGGACTGTGGGGCGACCCTTCCTCCCCACGAGCCCCGCTCCACGGTGTATCTTTTAAAGGAGCCCCCCGCTGTTGAGGTGACCCCTCAGGGCTGCAGCACGGGGCGTGCGCAACAGCGCCCCGGGGGAAAATAATCATCAATAACTGACTGCTTACACTAAAATAGCACTCCACTCAGAGCGCTTTATAGGTCATGGGGATCCCCTCCACCCCCACCAATGGCAGCCACAGTGCGCCAGTACGCTCCCCACACACCAGCTCTCAGTGGGGAGGGGAGCAGGGTGATGAAGCCGGTTCAAGACAGGGGCAGTTCCCCAGCCCCGGCTGCTGGCGACTGCGGGGTCCCCGGGGCGCTTCACTGCATCTGGCGATGCCGAGCTGTGTGTTTGCAGGAACTCCAGTGTGGCAGACAGAACGTGTGCAGGTCCTACAGGCACAGCGCCCGCCGAGAGGAGGGCGAGGAGCAGGGCGCGCCGAGCCGGGCATGCCCGTGCCCCCAGGGGGGTGTTTGCCCGGTCTCAGGCACCTGCACCCCCTAACCACACACACGCATGGGGACGCGACCCCTTCGGTCTCCATCTTGCCGATCAAACGCAAGATGTACGACGCGAACATGGCAGCGATTTCCTCTCTTTGTAATGGAGGTGGAGGGTGGGGGGCGGCTCGGAGAGGAGGAGGAAGATGAGATGCAGGCAGGCGAGCGCCCGCCCCCTGCGGGCCGGGGGCCAATCCGGGCGCACGCACGCACGCACGCGGAGCCGGCGCGCCGCGGGTCCCCGGCTCTCTGACGTCAGAGGACTGTCGTCCCCCTCCCACCCCCCTTCCCCCTTCCCCCCCTCGCCCCGCCCCCCCGCCCGTGCGGCGGCCAATCCCGCGCAGCGCTCGGGCGCCCCCCTCCCCCGGCCCCCACCCTCGCGGGGGCGGGGCTCCTCCGGCGATTTCCATTCGGCGGGGCGCGTGCGTCAGGGCAGGGGGAGCGCGTGAGTGAGCTCGAGCGCTTGTGGCGGCGGAGGAGAGTGTGTGCTGAGCCCCTCGCGCTGGGTACATTGTGGAGGAGCGGCGACACACGCTGTTATTTCGCAGATTTCCAGCCCGGGCAGAAACTAGTTTTCTCTTCCTCGGGGTGGGAGAGACGCCAAGCTAACGAAACCAAACCGAACCGAGTCCATCTTTTAAGAAGCTATCTCGTTCCCAAGCCTGCGAAAACATGTCGGCTTCGGCGGCGAAAGTGAGTAAAAAGGAGCTGAACTCAAACCATGACGGAGCGGACGAGACCTCCGGTAAGGAATGGCGGCCTCCGCTGCACCGCCATTTTTCACTTGTTTGTGTGTCCGTGTCTCCCCGGGGGTGCGCGGGCAGCGGGCGGGCGGCTCGGTTTCCTGCGGCGGGCCGGCCCCGGGGCGAGGTGCGGGGACGAGGCCGGCCGCCGCCGCCGCGCTGGGCGGGAGGAGGCGAGTGGGAAGCGGACCGGCGGGGGAGGCCATGTTTCTCCTGCACAGGCTTCATTGTGCACCGGCGGCATGCCCGGCGCGGGCAGCGGGCTCGCCAGCCGCCGGGCCGGGGCCGGACCCCCCCTCCGGTATTTCGGAAGGGGGTTTCGCCGGCACGGCGGCCCGCCGGCCAGCCCGCTCGGCGGAGCGGGGGGCTCTTCCTGCGCGGCTGCGGGTTGGATGAGCCGCTCCGAGGCCTAGCGCCGCTCATTGTTGTTGTGCCGCTTCGCCATGATGCGCCGGAAGCCCCGGAGCTGCGAGGCCGGGCCGAGGGGCCCCGGTGCGGGCGAGCCCGGGCGGGGAGGGGGCTGTGCCGGGCCGGGCGGGCCCGGGGCTGCCGCGGGCTGGCGGCGGGGCGGCGGGCCGGAGCCCGGGCGGCCCTGCAGGAGAGGGAGGGAGGCGCCGACCCAGCGTGAGGCCTCGCTCATTCAAACCACGCGGCTGCAGCAGGAAACGGCGTCTCCGCTCCGGGATACATCGACATATCGTCGAAATGCCGGCCGAACCGCCAGAAAAGCACCGCAGCGGGACGATAGCGCTTGCATTTTGCAAACTTCTGCGCGGTTTAATTGTTTTGTAAACCGACCCCCCCCCCCCCACTTCGTTTCGCTAGGAGGTCCGGGGAAACGGTCAGCGAGGAGCGTGTGTGAATTTGTTCTCCCGTTTATCACCCACCTGAGCATTTGCGTTTCTTTTAAAAAACAAATTAGCAAAGCATAACTTGCTTTAAAAGGTTTTCACACGGTTTTTGTTTTTACGGTGGCGAATGGTGTGCTGCTGCGGAAGTTGAGAAGCGTATTTCGTCTTCCAGGTGCGGAGTGTTCTGTCAAGAAGCGTGAACTCGATTGATGATGGAACAGGATGCATGCCTGTTTTTAAAACTCTTCTTAAAACGCCGTCTTCTATTGAATTGTGGAATGGGACTATTTCACAGGCCTTTCCGTTTCAAATCATAAAATTGTTGTAAGAGGGCGAGAATTGCGCTTGCAGATAGATACTTCGGTGCGTTCAGTCAATGCCTGCTGCAGACGTACGGTTTTTAGCGTTTTCGGCGACCTCGGTGCGATTTCGGATTCTGCAGCCTGGGTGATCCGCGAGTGTCCAGCGGTTGTTTTGGTTCTGCAAAGTTCCTCTCGGAGTTAGAGCTGAAATCGAAGACGACGATTTAATGTACCTCAGCTCCACGTGGTGGGCAGTTTCACTTCAAACCCGTTTAGAAATCAGGTGCAACACGTAGCGTGCTTGTTTCTGATCCGGACTGCAAACTCTGCCTAAAGAATTACCATTTATTTCTTCTAGAAAAAGAGCAACAGGAAGCAATCGAACATATTGATGAAGTACAGAATGAAATTGACAGGTGAGAAGCTTTCCTAAAATCTAATTTATCTTAAAGCAATATTCTTTGTTGGATTTATCTTTGTGGTATCGTAAGGGAATGTTTGCTCAGAAACATGTTTTTTTTCCCCCTTTGCAGATTGAATGAACAGGCCAGCGAGGAAATTTTAAAAGTAGAACAGAAATACAACAAACTACGCCAGCCATTCTTCCAGAAGAGGTCAGAACTGATCGCCAAAATCCCCAACTTCTGGGTCACAACGTTCGTCAATCATCCACAAGGTTGGTTCTGCCTCTTCAAGCACAGTGGTGTCTTACTTTATTCGCTCGTCTTGTGCGCAATCTTATAGGGGAATGTTAACATAGGGCACCTCATGAGAACACAGGAAAGGTTACAAAAATGAAAGGTGGTCCTTTGGTCCATCTGGCTGGGAGCTGACTAATCAGACAATCACGTCCCTCGTTTTTTTCAAAGAAGGCAGGATAATCGATTTTGACAACATGACAACTCGTATTCCCAGAAATCTCTGCATAAAAGTACTTTATATTTGTTTAGAATTGCATGTCTTTGAGCAGAATATTGTGAATTCACTTATTAGTATCCAGGTGCTTTCTTTTTAAGGTGATTTGTCTTCAGCGGTTTAAGAGCTATGAAAGGACGTGTATAACGTCTGCTCAATGTTGCAGAACGGGGTAGAGCAGTGCAAAGATTTTAGATCTGCACAACCTACAAGTCATTTACACGTTTAAGGGATACCCCCCAGAAATGCAGAGACATTGTCTGCATGAGGTGCGGTTTGTGATTGTGAAGGGTGTAAGGGAGTGGTTTTTGAGAGGGGTGCTGTTCTGACTTGAAACTTCTCTTCTCCGAACAGTTTCTGCTCTTCTTGGGGAAGAGGATGAGGAGGCACTTCACTACCTGACCAGAGTCGAAGTGACAGAATTTGAAGACATAAAATCAGGATACAGAATAGATTTTGTAAGGAAGCGCCTTTTGTAACTGAGTTCGGTTCTGCGGGTAGAGGTAGGTGCCTGTTGCCTTTTGACTGACTGTGCCTTTTCTCTTTCAGTACTTTGATGAAAATCCCTATTTCGAAAACAAAATCCTTTCCAAAGAGTTTCACCTGAATGAGAGTGGAGACCCATCCTCAAAGTCGACAGAGATCAAATGGAAAGCGGGGAAGGTATGCTGTCCTGATTCTGCATCCACACGTTCCCCAGTCTCTCCTGGTTTGAACACCTCTCCAGTGATGTTCTCTGTGGGCCTTTCGTGAAGCTGGTCAGGACTTCGTAACTGGGGCCATGTAGTGAAAATAACCTAAAAAAAACAGACAGCTCAGCCTGATGTCTCTTCCCAGGCTGTGGCCTGCACTTGTGCACCCCTGACAGGGATCGAGGAAGTGCTGCAGTGGTGTGCCTTGATTTGCATACATAGCAGGTGCTTTGCATAGCTCATGCATTGAATATTTACTATAATGTTATAGTGGTGGCAGGGTGATCTTAACACTACACACAACCCATATGTGCTGAGGTGAGGCTGGATTCAACCCACTTCTTTTGAAAAAGACAATTGAGACCATGGAAAAGCTGTACCTTGTGATTTTTCTCTGTACAGTTACAGTAGTTTTTCATAGACCTGAGTCTTAAGACTTAAAACCATTATTGGGTATTGTATGAGATGCTAGAGTAGAAAATGTGCTTTCTGACTTGTAGCAGACACTTGGAAGTCAGCTTATACCTCTTAAGGATTATAATTACCTGTTCGTTGTTGTCACTGTAAAATGACCCATTACTGAGAGCTGATCGTGGAGCCTTACTTTGCCGTTTCAGGATCTGACAAAGCGCTCCAGCCAGACGCAGAACAAAGCCGGAAGGAAGAGGCAGCATGAAGAGCCAGAGAGCTTTTTCACCTGGTTCACTGACCACTCTGATGCTGGAGCGGACGAGCTTGGAGAGGTCATCAAGGACGACATCTGGCCAAATCCCTTGCAGTACTACTTGGTAAGATACAAGGAACGCTGGTGGCAGTCAGATTCACCTGTAATATCAGAATTTAACAATTGTACTTGTTTTATGGATTTGGTTTACTTTGAGGATTGTTGCCCTTAGTGTACATGTTGTAGCGTGTATAATGTGTGGTGCAGAGTATTTTCATTTTTTCTGTCATCGGATTGCTGTTCTTGAGGGGTACTGCACATCGCACATTCTCAAGTCAATCAGTTGGCTCATGAAGGGCTAAATGAGACATTCCTTCTGTAGCCAGGTTGCTAGTGGTGTATCGGTGTGGGAATCTCGTCCAGCTGTTTCTTGGATCCCAAGCGCCGGAGCTAGGAGGTTTCTTCTAGGTTTAATTTTTTTTTTTTTAATCTTGAGACTTGAGTAAAGTGACTTTTTTCTCTTCTGAAGGTCCCCGATATGGATGATGAGGAGGGAGAGGGTGAAGATGACGAGGACGACGACGAGGAGGAGGAAGGCTTGGAGGACATTGATGAAGAAGGAGATGAGGACGACGGAGAGGAGGATGAAGAAGATGATGATGGGGAAGAAGGAGAGGTAACGAGCTTGCTGTTGATAACGGGCAAAGCCTGTGATTGGTCCAAGGTGCAGACCAATGCTGTATATTTAGATAGGAGTCTGATACTAATATGAATGTGCTGTTCATCATGTCGATTCTGGATGTTTTTTCACCAGTTCAATCTATAATGCTGTGTAGTTGGATAAACCTTTTTGAGAACAATGTGATCTACTTAATGTTCTTCACTGGCGTGGGGGCAGATGACCATAGTTTGTTTGTGGCATTGGGTCATTTACAGATAATTTTTCCGATGAGTACAGAACCCGGGCGGCTCTCGAGACTCATACGTCTCTGGTCTGCTTATTTCCAGGATGACGACGGGGAAGATGACTAAATCCGAACAGGACAGATTCCACCTCCATCCCTCCCCATTTTCCCGTTCATTTATCCTCAGATCCCTGGGAGCAAGATGCTTTTTTTAAATTTTTTTGTGCTCCGTCTCCTTGTTCTCCTGAAGTCTCTCTTCTGTCCATGTCATCCCTTAATACAGGTTTATTACCAGGAAAGACTTGCATTGGAAAACTAGTGGCAATCTCTTGAAGTCCCTTGTTTAATTTTCGACTTCCACACCATCAGAAAAACATGTAATCTGCACACCACCTTATAGTTTAAAAGGACATAAAGTAGCAATTTATATATATTTTCCTTTTGAGGGCTGTGAGTTTAAAAGCCATTGTGCAGTGAGAACAGATTTCTATCTTCCCTCCTTTTTTAATTTTTCTCAATACTGCTTAGCCCCCAGAGATGACACGGTTTTCCCATGTGATCATATGGACAGTTAGGAAGTACCAGCTCGTTCCCGTTTCCTCTTGTAATAATATAATGTTTTCGGGGTCAATATTAGGTTAGGGTGGGGTTATCATAGGCGGTTGGAATGGGTGGGCGCAGGTGGGCATTTTGACACAACATCACTGACTTTAGAGGTTATGTTGATTGATCGCATTGTAATGTTTTACAGACATCCATAAGGTTTGAAATGACATTTTTAAATAAAGAAAAAGAAAAAAAAACTACTCTTCTCTTGTAATTTTGAACCCTGCTACTTCAAGAAATATTTAAAAAAAACTGTAGAATCTTACATGGAATCTACATCTCTAATCATTTCTTTTTTTTTTCCACTGGAAAGAAAACTGCTCAATTTTAAACGTTAAAGTGTACAAGTTGCTTTGTTACAATAAAACTAAATGTGTACACGTACGTGTTTGTGGCTGTCTATTAACTACGGGTTTAAGTTGGCTCTGGGCAAGAGTGAAAATCGGACTTGCCCTCCAAGGTAATGGGGAAAAATTTGAGAACTTCTTGCGGTATCCAGACTCAACCAGTATGTTTGAGAAACCAACAGCACCAGGTTTTCTTTCTGGCCTAGGAGATGATAACAGAGTGCAATAACTTAAACTTAGAGGTAATTTTAAGTTGTTTGCATTGAGTGGGGCAGGGTAGGAGTTACATGGAAGAGAGAAGGGGTGTTAGGGCTCTAGACTTTCAAGTGGGAAATTTGAGCCCAAACGGGCAGTGGAGCACTTCTTTAGGATCATGCCTGGCTGTAGATGTTTTAGGTCAGCCATGGGAAGGTATGTCCAATTCATGAATGTAGTTCAAGTAGGGAGCTGTGTGTGCATATGTAGGCTGTAAATGGAACATGTAAAGGTTTATTCCGTGCTGAAAAGAGACTACGTTGTGGCTGTGGTCTAGACACCCAATGAAGGCTCCATAGCTGGAACATTTTTTCAGCGCGGAATAAACCTTCACTTGTTCCAGTCCATGAATGGCACAATAAAACTTGCTACTCTGTAACTGGACCTGTTGAGCATCTTTGAGATTTTAAAATCCAACATAAATCCTTGACAAGCATACTGCTGTAGACTTGTCTAGTATATGATGGTGAACATCGGCATCCTGGTGAAACAGGATGCAGGATAAACAAGCATCGCAAGTCTCAAGCTGTGCTAATAACAGTGAAAAGCAAATTGCATTTATCATAGCTACACGTTTTTTTATTTTTCACCGTATGAAATTGAAAACTTGAGTGGAGGCGACACTGACTTGAGCACAAAGGATTGGAATTCACATAGACACCAGTTTTAAGTCTTAAAGGTGGAGACGTTCTTTTACACGGAGTTGAAACGCTGAACCAGAAAGTCCAGTAGGCTTCAGGCACAGAGAGGCAGTTAGTTGTAAGGAAGCTGGGGGGTTTAGCTCTGAAATGTTTTTGGCGTCAGCAGAAGAGAGGCGGCAAAGTTTTCCTGCAGCAGCTTGTCGACGATCAGCCCGACAAACGTCTGCTCTGAGTCTTCAAACTCCCTGTCCGACACCCGGTCTGGCCAGTCACTGGGCTGGAAGCCCCAACCTGAAATCAGAATAAGGTCTGGTTACATACAAGGCCAGCAGCCATGTCGCCCCGCAGTTCCCAGCTTGGCAGCCCGCTGAAGCCCAGCGGTGTGAGCCTGGTCAGTACCTGGACAGGACACCTCCTGGGAAAGCTAAGGCTGCTGCTGGAAGAGGTGTTGGTAGGGCCAGCATGGGTCTGTGCAGATCCTAATGCCCCATGAATTAGCCCCAGAAGTCCTGCACACGCAGGTGAGAGGAGTGGATAACGCCCACTGCCTCCCTCACGCCTCGTTCAGACAAGAATACCTAGGTGCGTGTGGCATCGCGGGCACGTCGCTACTGTCCAGGAGTACCCCGGGAACCAGGAGAAATGCCCGTCCGCCGGCCAGTGCCGCCGCACCGCCGCCCTGCGCAGCGTGACGACCCGGAACCGGGAGCCGTGCGGGTTCTGGAAGAGCTGGACCGGCACCCTCCGGCCTCCCACGGCCGTGCCGTTGCGCTGCGCCAGGGCCAGCCCGCTGGCGACGAACTTGAGGTCGGAGCCGAGCGCCACTTCGTGCCCGCAGGCCCGGCACAGCAGCAGGTCCCCGGCCCCAGCAGGGCCGTGTGCGCCCCCGCAGGCCCGGCCCGGCGCCGACAGGCACCCCAGGCACCCCAGCCACAGGCACGCCGCCAGCACCGGCCGCATCCCGGCCACAGCTCCGAGGAGGAGTTCACGCCGTTTCCACATCTCTTTTTTCTCCCCCCCACCACCAATGTTATAGTTCTTGTTCTCAGGCTTTACCACGAACTGCATGAACGGATATTTTAAGTCTCCGGTGCAGCCAAGCGCTTCGATCAGCTGCCCGTTTTTACAGTGCCGTCAGCGGCAGGTGTCGGTTTTTTTACGAGCTCCGCCACTCTTCCTCCGTGTAATCACGGATTAGCTATGGCTGACAGCCATTTTAAGCGCACAAACTCCCCCCCCTCCTTTGGTGCTGGGCTAGGAACTAGACCCGCTTCATGCACAGCGATACTGGAAGAAACACTGTTTCCCGGCTCTCACTGAGCCGAGCAGCGCCGCCTTCAGACCGGAGGTCCATCTCAACACCGGCCCCGCTCGCAGGTTTGTCTGGGCGTGCGTCTCCTCTCATGCCCTGGTAACGAAATGTGTGTCTCTTGGATGAGCTAAAATATTAATAATAATAATAATAATAATAATAATGACTCGTAGACAACTAGTCCCAAATAAAGCTGGCGTTTCATGCCCCTGCTTGAGTGACCGCTCTTTTGGACGTTAAGAACCTGAATCATTTAATACCTTTATTTTTCCTCTCCAATCCTAAAAAAAAACATGATTTATTACTATTAGATACGCGTATGAAACCGATTTCACAGCTCCAGTCTCTGCCCAGGCCTCAACGCCACCTCGCCGTTTCCAGGGAGACGGACGCTGCACACGGAAGTGAGTTTCCCCTGGCAGGAAACGGTGTGGACTAGCTGCAGTCTCTGGAAAAACTGGGAAAAATATTAAACTCGCAGTACTGTGACGGTGACTTCTATGCGGTATACAATAAGACTAGGCTTTTCCGAACAAAAAGGAATGGACGTAAATATATCCCTCACGGACTCATAGCTGAGGTAGCCGTGGCGTGCGCTGCGTACTGCACAGCGACATTTCCACCAGCTGGATGAAGACCTTTAATTTCACTGCTAAGCAGTTTCAGGTGGTCTGTGTTACGGGCGTTAGCTAAACAAATCAGTCTTATAGAGTTTCTGTTTCCCGTATTGCGAAGGTAGAGGCAGCAAAAAAAAAAAAAAAAAAACAGACGCCCAGTGGAGACATTTAGGGAAACAGTCTGAAAAATAGTGGCGTTTTAACACCCCCGGTTGAATATATTCCAAAATGTTCACGGACGAGACTTTAGAAATCGTGGGCGCCGGCTCTCTGTGGAGGAAGTCGCGTCAGCTGGAGCAAGAGTCGGTGAGCTGTTCGTCATTCAATACCGGCGGAACGGTTCGCGTACAGCTCTGCACACGTGTTTGCAGGAGCGCTGGGGTTTCTGTGGACACGCTGTGGTGCCGTTCCGTAGCTACTGTTTTTCTTCCCAGAAAAGCTGCCAGACGGCACCCCTGCAGACCGCGGAGGTGGAGGTGCAGTCCCTCCAGACCTCGGACAGTGGCACTCAGACTGACGCCGACGAGCTCTGGGCCCAGCGCTCCCGCCTGGCCCCGCCGTCCGAGCAAGAGGCCCCCGGTCTGGGAGAGTTCCTGCTCCGGGTGGAGGGGACGGTGGTGAAAGAGCTGGCGAAGAACGCCAAGAGCCACGCGTTCAGCGGGTTCGAGGTGAACTGGGAGGACCGGAACCAGACGGTGAGAAAGACCGAATCTAAACCAGCCTTTAGCCTTCCTGACAGACAACCTTCCAGGTAGTGGAAGACACCCTGCCTGTGCACGTTTTCAAGACGGCGTTGTAGATCTGCTTACTTACACACACTTAATCAACGAGTTCGAAAAACGCTGACGACTCGGACAATAGATAGTTTTCAAGGCCAGGGTTAAGAGCATAAGAGGGGTTACGAGCGAGAGGAGGCTATTTGGTCCATTAAACTGGTTTCTAGGTGTTATTTCATCATAAAATCTCTTGCAATGTCTAGACGCATCACAGCATTATTGGAAAGTCACTGTCGTGGTAACCTACATCCTAGGACACCTCCAGGGCGACGCCTCCGTTACATACAGTGGATATCAAAGTCTACACGCCCTTATTGAAACTTCAGCTTTTGTTGATGTAAGGCTGAAATCAAGACAAATCATGTCAGCCCTCCTTTTTCTCCACATTTAATAAGATCTTGTGACCAACAATATTTCAGTGAAAACTGAATGGATCACTTTTTAGGAAAAATAATAAAAGCTTTTTCAATGCTTTGTACAGAAGTGTGTACACCACTTAACTAATCCTTTTGCTTTGATTACAAACAGACCTATCCAAACAGGCTGACTGCTATCAACTTAGTACAGCTGGATTTTGCATTTTTTAATCACACTGTTATTTGCAGAAGAGTTCAAGCTTAGTCAGATTGTAAGGATAAGTCCTGTGCAGTCAGGTCAGTCCACAGGTTTTCTATAGGGTTGAGGTCCGGGCTCTGACTGGGCCAGTCCAGGACATTGATCTTCCCTTTTTTAAGGGAGTCTTTGGTGGAGTTGGCAGTGTGCTTCAGATCTCTCCTTTCAACACATTGATTCTTCTTTAACTCCAGCTTTCTGTCAGAGGGTAGCAGGTTTTGTGCCAAAATCTCTTGATATTTGGAGCTGTTCATTGTCCCCTCTATCCTGACCAGAGCCCCTGTCCCCACTGAAGAGAAGCCCCATATCGTGATGCTGCCAGCACCACGCTTGACAGCAGGGCCTGTGTTCTTGGGGTGATGAGCCATTTTGGATTTGCACCAAACACATCTTTTGGAATGTAGGCCAAAAAGTAATAAGACCATAATACATTTTCTCCACATGGGTGTGGGAGATTGAAGACATCTTCTTACAGGCTTGGATGTTCTTTTTTGTGAGAAATGGCTTCCATCTTGCCACCCTACCCCACAGCTCAGACTTGTGGAGAACACGCTGACTGGTTGTAATATGCAGGGGGTGGGCAGATACTGCCATAACTTCCTGCAGCTCCTTTAAGGTTGCCGTTGGTCTCTTGGAAGCCTCCCTGATCAGCTCTCTCCTTGCCCACTCATCAGGTTTGCAGGGACATCCTGATCTTTGCAATGTCCTGGTGGTGCCATATTTCCTCCACTTCTTGATGGTCTTCACAGTGTTCCTTGATATAGGTCCTGTCTTTGAAATCCTTTGATATCCCTCTCCTGATTTGTACCTTTCAACAATAAGATCCTGTAGCTCTCCTGTTAGCTCCTTGTGGAACAGGGTTATCTGCACTATGCAACCCAGAAACCTTCAGGGAAATCCTACAGCAGCAGCTGATTTTATTTAGGGCTAATCAGAATCACTTCAATTGATGTCAGGTGGGGGCAAATGACCTTTGTCCATGATTTGGAATGTGATTGGTTAAATCTGAACACAGTTACAACCCCCCTTCATAAAGGGTGTGCACACTTATGCAACCAAGGCATTGAAATGATTTGTTTTTAATTATTTTTCCTCATAATGAACCATTTGTTATTCACTTAAATATTGTTAGTTACAATATCTTATTATAGGTGAAAAAGGTCTGACAGGATTTGTTTTGATTTCAGCCTTTACATCAACAAAAGCTGAAATTTTGCATTAGTGGACGTTTGATATCACACTGTGTGTGATAAAGCCTTTCAACATGCTCAGAGTAGCAAGTAACTGGGACCTGGAACAATTTGCTGTAAAGTGGGACGCTGAGACTTGTCCAGACACTTTAATCTGAAAGATGCATTCTCCCAACCACGTTCAAAACAGCCTGCATGCTGTAGAAACATTGTCTGCGCACCTCTAGTTTGAAAGAAGAATCCTTATCACCATGCATCACCTCTTCTTTCTCCCGGAATTATCTGAACTTGACATCAGTGTGCAAACAAGCACCTTTACAGTCAAGAAGAGGCAATTTGGCCCATCTAGACAATTTGCTAATCAGTGGTCAATGCAGGATCCCATGCGTGTCGTTTCTTGAAAGAATCCAAGGTATTGGCTTCAACAGCATGGCTGCCCAGCTCCCCCCCATTCCCACAGCCCTGTGGAGGTGGTAGGAGTTTTCTCCTGTCTGTTGGAATTATTTGTAATGGGGTAATGATGAACCAAGATTCAACTGCCTTTGAGAATCGGTGCTCAAACCCTTTGAGAGATCAGGTCCAAATGTAGCTGCAGTTAAGTCAGTAAAGTGCAGCTGTAAAGAATGAACCGACTCCCTTCCTAATGTCATGTGTTAACACAAGTGCAATGTGAAAAATCCCAATTACATTGGAATTAAATAATTTAAATATGACAGGGATGTAACAATACAGTTTGTGTATATATGCGTACAATGTGTGTGTATTATTTTGTCATTTTACAAGACGGTCACGGTAGGAGAAATCTGAACAATTTTTCAAGGCCCTGCGTCCGCTCCATTCCTTCTAGGTGACCCGCCTCCACTGTCTGCAGTACACCGAAGCCCAGGATAGGAGGCTGCACGTGACCAGTGTCTCCTGGAGCTCCACAGGCTCAGTCATCGCGTGTGCATATGGCCGGTGAGTCCTGCTGATGGTCCCTTGTGCCACAGTGTTTCCCAGCCCTCTGAAGAGCGAAGTTATATTGTAGTTCAACCAGCTGAAATCAACATGGACTGTGCTCATCGGACTGGAGAGGGCCCGATCTCGACGTGTCTACGAGAGAGTGTATCACCCGTGCGTGCTTTTTAAAATACCAGTTTCTTTTTAACTTGCAATAAGTACCATTCTTTTCAGGTACCACTGGTCTACTTTCTTATTTTAGTTACCTTAACTAGTGTGGAAAACAAAAACGGGCTCAGTGCAGTGGACTTCCATGCATCTGATCCAACAGTTTGTCTGTGCACCTGTTCAGATGAAACCTGTTTTTATGTCGCTCCGCACTAAGCGCTGTCCAGTCTGAGTCTTCCTGCTGCTCGATGTTAAAAGGGAGGTGTGTCTTGCTGTTTATTTCAGTGTGGATGACGGTGACTGGAGCACAGAGCAGTCCTTTGTGTGCACGTGGAACCTGGACAGGAGAGGGTTAAACCCCAAGCGGCCCGACCTGGTCATAGACGTGCCAGCGCCTGTGATGTGTCTGGCTTTCCACCCCTCCCAGCCCTCCCTCATCGCCGGTGTGTAGGGAATGGTTCTGACGGGTTCTCATTTGTTTGGGTGCGCAAGGGAGTCCCACCACTGTTAGGCTGTAGGAAGTAGGTAATCAATTGAAAAGCTGCAAAGAAAACAAATGTCACAGCAACCGGTGCTTTCTCACCATAGAGCACTCCATGGACAATACAGTCGTCTGAAATGTGATTATCTGAAGTCTAAAATGTACCTTTGAAAACCCAGGGGATCTGCAGTTTCTTTTCATGCAGTGTTACCTTCCCGTGCTCAGCGTGCTGATGCCTGCGCGCACTCAGACCGCTGTCTCCTGCCTTGTGTCTGTGCAGGGGGTCTGTACAGTGGGCAGGTCGTGGTGTGGGACACCAGTCGCACCCAGGACCCGGTGTTCGCCCAGACAGGCATGTCAGCAGACGCTCACCGGGAGCCCGTGTACCAGGTACTGCTCATCTCCGATTACTGTATTGCTTTGGATTTTTTATCACGGTAATATTTAAAGCATTGTGCTGTTAATGGAGAAATAGTGTTTCTTTGTTTTCTTGATTCTGCAAGACCTTAGCATCCGTTTGTGCTTGTATTCATAACTGCGTCTGTTTTCAGTATTGGTGAGTTGTGGCTTGGTATTTGGTTTCTGTAACGGAAAGCTCTTGAAAGATATGTAATTATGTAAGAACTTTCAGGGTGCTATTTAATATTTAGGCACTAAGTCTCATAGACTTAAAAGGGGAAAGAACCAAATCCCATCTTATATGGACATGAGCAGGGCCAGCTGAAGTGCAGTCTCTAGCTTCACGCTCAAGACAGGCAGGTATCTGTGATTGCTGCAGATCCATCTCCGTTAGCAGAACATACATTTGAAATGGTATTTTAACATGATTCTTACATGGCTACTTAAACAGTTGTGTGTTTATAAAGTTATTTTTTTTCCTTCATCTCTTCTGTAAGTTCCTCACTCCAACTCTGACTGAGCTCCAGAACGCCCATATTAAACATATTCATGTACATTGCTAGATAAAGATGTGAGCAATGAAATTGTGATCTGTAAAGTTCTTAAAGTGATCTGCAGTAGGAAAGCCGATTCCAGCATCGTGTGAGCTGCAGATTGAGAATGACGGGCATGAAGGAAGATGAACATAAAGCATTGCTTCTGAGGTGTTATCTGGAGACGGATGATCGGCACCAGACCGATCATTTTGAGAGGCAATTGAATGACTCGAGATGAACGAGACTGAATAACCAGAAATGAACGAGATGTTTTAAGTTGATTGACTAGAGATGAGCCTGTGTGTCTGTGTGCAGGTGTGCTGGGTGCCAGGGCCGCGCAGAGGCGAACAGGCTGTGCTGAGCGCGGGCAGTGGGGGACGGGCCCTGCGGTGGCGGGTGGATGGAGAGGGGCGGCTGGCGCTGAGCGCGGGGTACGCTCTGGCCGCGCAACAGATCCCCCGCAGCGGCGCGCTGAGCAAGGTGAGCCCCCGAGCGCCCCGGGACCCCCGTACCCGGGCCCTTCCGCATTGCCCTGACAGTTAGAGCTGGAGCCTGGGTAGCTCTCTGATCTCCCTCCTCCTTGGCGCTCAGACGGCTGGTTCGGGGGCCTACTCTGGGACACCAGATGTCCTCAGGAAGCTGAGGATTAAGATTCCCAGTCCGTGAATGGGATTGCGGGTTGCAGGTTTCTCCGCTCGTGCTGGGCTCACTCTCTGTGACGGGGAGAGGAGCTCGGCAGCCCAGGAGGACCTTGGAGTAGAGTCGCTGCTCCTCTGGATTGAGCCAGCGGAGGCGGCTCGGGCATGTGGAGGGGATGCCCCCCGCTGGAGGTGTACCAGGCATGGCCCGCTGGGAAGAGACCCCCAGGACAGGCCCAGGACCCGCTGGAGGGAGTCTCTCTCTCAGCTGGCCCGGGAGGAGCTGGAGCCTGTGGCTGGTGGAGGGGGGGTCTGGTCTTACCCTGCTCAGTGTGTTAGGGCCGCGAGCTCAGCAGGAGTAGATGGAGTGAGCGTATTCACGGGGCAGACACACGGACCTCACACACTGCTCGTGTCCCTGCTGTGTCCTCAGGCCCGCGGGAGCGGCGCGGTGGGGGTGACGTCCCTGGCGCTCAGCCCCTGGGACTCCGACGTTTTCCTGCTGGGCTCGGAGGGCGGCCTGGTGCTGAAGTGCTCCTTCTCCGCTCAGGCTGCAGCGGCGGGGCCCCCGGGGAGCGAGAGCCAGAGCGTGACGCTGAGGGCCCCGGCCCAGTTCTCCTTCGCCCCGCGCTGCGGCCCCGTCCACGCCCTGCACTGCTCCCCCTTCCACAGGTCAGCGCCGCCGCGCCGCGGGCCGGGCCCCAGCGGGGAGGGAGGTCCCCGATCGCTCGGTTCACCAGACGAGACGGGTTTTGTTTCACACCGCTAGCCAATTTGCTTTACCGCTGACTGCAAAAAGGCCTCAGTGTGTTAAAATGCAAACGCGCGAGGGGCATTTTTAAGAAAAATAATGACCCTGGCAGCTTTTTTTTCTCTTTTGACTTTAAACTTCCGTTTCCTTGGGAAATTTCGCCTGAGCGGCACCTGCCTGTAATGTCTCCTAGGAATGTGTGTGTGGAATGGGATGGCTCGAGTGCCTGCTGTTCAGTGTGCTCAGGCCTGTGGTTTCTGCTGCAGGAACCTGTTTGTGAGTGCAGGGACAGATGGCCTGGCCCACATTCACAGCCTGCTTCAGGCGTCCCCCGTGCTCTCGGTGCGCGTGTGCGACGCGTATGTGTTCGGTGTGCGCTGGTCTCCTACTCGCCCCCTGCTCCTCGCCGCTGCTACAGGACAAGGTGAGAGCCCATCTCCTTGCTAAACCACCTCCAAAGGCATCTTGCTATATTTTGAAATAGAGTAATTGCAGTTGTTGTATTTTGTATTTGTTCAGAGGGAACCTGTGCCACTGTTCCTGTGTTTGATTGTGCCCGAGAACAAAAGAAAGAGCCAGCTGGTCCTTGTCTGTTACTGAATGGTTTCCAGTTATACAGCCCCTCCTCTGCGTACAGGGCAGAGTCGATGTGTTTTGAAACTTCATTAGTGCAACAATAATTGCCTTAAAAAGATAATTGTGTAGTTACAAACTGTGACTATGCTTTATTTCAGAAAGTTCAGTTAATTCCACCAGATGCATTTTGTCTAGTGACGTTGTCCCAAAGCCTCTGCCCTATTTAACCTGTTTCTCACTCACGGGCTGTGGGAAGGTATTGCATTTCTTCCACTTGCATTTCCTGCAGGATCAGTGCTGCTCTTTGATCTGGGACGGGGGTCCCTCAGGCCCACAGCGACCATTGAGCACAGCGCAGAGGGCATGGCGGTCTCCTGCCTGGAGTACAACCCCAGACAGACGGACCTGCTGGCAGCCGGAGGCGCCGATGGCACGGTCAGCATCTGGCAGCTAAGCCCCGAGCTCACAGAGCAGGGCCCCAGGGAGGTGGCACAGCTGGAACAGATTGCACACGAGGTGGCGGAGTGATGATCACCAACTGTGAGTGCCGCCCACAGCATGCCTCCAGTCTGTTACTGAGGCAGTTTGTCGTGGGTGAAAAAAGTCTTTTTGATGCCTCTGCTGCTGTACAAGAACTGCCCTTTCTGTTGATGCTTGAGTATAGCTCATGTTGTATGTCTATCCTACCATTGTACAATATTTGTTTGTATGTATTTGTTCCTTGCACTACACCCAGCATTTTCAGTAAAGCTGATTTTTGTCATTAGAAATATATACTGCAAAACAAAGTTTTGAAATTAAACCGATTCAGTCAAGGAAAATTACATACAATTTTTCCAGTTTGAACCAGTAGCGTTTTAATTAAGCTCACTGCAGGTACAGGAGTGTTGTTTTATTTTTAGTTTCTATGTCTTAAGATCTAGCGAAGCATTTAGTAGCTAACACCACAAAAACTGCAGACAATCACAAAGCTATCGTAAGAGTTACACAGAGAGAGCGAGTCAGCCTGAATCATGCAGGTGTGCCGTCGGAAAACGCGTCCCGATTTGTCACTGGCAGGCGAGGGGGGGACGGGGGATCAGTTGACGAAGAGCGAGCGAGTGAACTCCACGAAGTCGAAGGCCGAGGGGAGCTCACGGCCCTTGCTGTCCATGTAGGGCTTCATGTGCGAGATGCAGTAGTCGGCCTGCTCCTTCGTCAGGTTCTGGAAGCAAAACGTTAACAATTGGTTAATCCTTTCAGCCCTGTTACTTGAAAAGGTGTTGGTTAGGCAGGACATCATGATTAGGGCTACAGCAGGGAAACCAGGCCTAATTTGGGGTCCTCATACGCTGGCAGTGAGCAGTCTGGGAGAAGTGTTGAATTCCTGAGTTCTTCAACTCTTCTGGTAACAAATGGGGGATTGTCATAAGGGTATAGATCAATACACAATAAGCGAACAGTGTTTTCCAGTCAACACTACACTAGTCTCTTTCGGCACCACAGCAGACAGGCCATACTGTGGTGCTGGCTCGCTGCTCGGGCCTGGAAGCCTCGACAGAGCCTGAGGGCAGCGCAGCAGTGATGTCAGCAGTGTAGCGGGCTCGGGGACCCTACCTGGTAGAGCTCCTCTTTGGTGACGTAGGGCTTGTTCTCTGCACTGAGGGCTCGGAAAGCGCTTTCGATCTCCTCGCTGGACTTCACGTTCTCCGTCTCCCGGCTGATCATGAAGGCCATGTACTCTTGCAGAGACACATGCCCGTCCCTGGGCAGAGGCAGAGGCAGAGACAGACACCCACGGTCATTCAAGGGCCTGAAGCAACACTTCCTACCAGCAAAGCAGGGGCTTCTCGGCCCAAAGCCCCGCAAGCTCAGACAAGAGGACGTCCTTTCTCAATAGTTTGTTTGTTTCATAAGATGCTCATTCAGTTCAGTACAGCTCTTCTTCTTTGGGCCTTTGCTGTTAAGTGGGTGCACTAGTCTTGGCGATATCAAGAAAACCAATTTTCACTTTTGAGCTTCTGATACTCAATTTCAATTACAATTACTGCAGTTTCCCTCATGGGATTAATAAAGTATCTATCTATACTCAGATATAGCCCTGCTTTCTAGGCCAATCCGCCACAGTAATAACCTTTATTAATTTTTCAATGAAATCCAAGTCATAGAGGCAGCTAATCAGCTGAAGCACACCCAAAAGAGAATGGCAGTCAGCTCTAGATTCAAGCTGCCAGAAGCTGGTGAATTTGACACTGGCAGTTCTAAGCAGTGGAACCGTTTCCCCCAACAACCTTTGACAGCCTAGGAAGCATGGCAAAACTCGAAGCATGCCTGAACAGGAAGGACACAGCTGTGATTCTTCATGCTTTCCCAAGCTCTCAACCTTAACCCTTTATCTGCAGATTTTTCTGACAAACCTGAAAACTTTCACCTCAGGTCCTGACAAAGGGAGACTGTAGGTTCTCAAATGGACTTCAAAGCTGCTACTGTAACACGTGAAATGCTCCATGGGTGTAGACTTTTCTACATTCTTCACATACCTAATAGCTCACTTAGATCTGAAAATGCAGATTTACTGGTTGTATCGAAATGCCATTTTCAGCCACTCAGGCTCAGAGCCTTTAACCCTTTACTTCTGCTACACCCTATCAACATTTATGTAACATTAAACTGCAGCACCGAGGGCAGGAGAGGCATCGCCGGGTGCCTGCGGATGCCCAGCAGGGTTCGGTGCTGCCGAGTCGAGAGTGGCCTGGCCAGCTCATCACACCCTACTCTCTGCACCACTTGCTGAACCAATACTAACTGCGCACTCGCTCGGGAGGCCTTGAGCGGGCTATTGTGTAGAGGTTTGCAACTGGATATGCAATTGCTCAGCTTTTTATTCACTTTTGCTCTGCTCTCAAAAGCCCTGGTATGAAGGAAGCTACATAAAAAATAAAAAATAAGAAACTGCAGCATTTCAGTCTTTCTTCCTCATGTCTGCTTGGTGAGCCTTCACACTCAAAAACTCCAGACCAATACTCACTGCTTTAACCACTGCCAAGAAAACAATACTTTTAACTGAAAAACTAGACAAAAGGTCACAATATTTCACCTTCCAATAGACTGCATATCACTTGGTAAGATCACAACTTGTTATAAAAATCAATTTTAACAGTGTAATGATTCTTTGAATCCATTCATTATATCTCTAAAATTGCCAGTAGTTTAATGTCACATTTTAATACTTACACATTAAAATACCATATTGAAAAACAGACACCAATACCACTAAAGTATAACATTATATGCATATATAAGTTTATATTCTAACGTAACCTTTACTGCTATCCTAATTATAGCCATTATATTATTTTCTTTCTTAGTTTTGTCTGTGCATAATGTTCATCTTCATCCTCTTGTATGTTTTTCCTCTTTCCTTTTCTTGCTTCCAGCACCTATTCAGAGCCTCAAGACACAGCTCTGGTTCTTCCTCTCTCCCTCTTTTGCTCTTCAATTTGTTTTTGCACTTATCCTCTCATAACCCCCCAAACATGTCACATTTTAAAAATACCACTTGGGGGAAAAAGAACCAGCTGATCTCCAAATCCAGCCAGGTCCTACAGGAGGAGCCTGCACCCTGTGTGGCAGTGAAGCACTGACCTGTTGGGGTCCACAGTGTCCAGGATGGACTCGAACTCGGGGTCGGGCTCTCCCTCCTCCACCATGGGCAGGTCATAGCCCAGCGAGCGCAGACACGACTTGAACTCCTGGTGGTTCAGACGGCCGAGCTTGTCCTTGTCGAAGTGCCTGGAAACACACAGCAAACTCCCTCGCGTCACAACAGGGGACATCTCCTCCGGACGCTTGAACGAACACTGGTCCTTGGGAGAAAACTCAGCTTCTCACCAGCAGGAAGGAAGACGTAGCCAGTACATACGCTGCACAATACACCGCACCTTACCACTATGTTTACAATTCTCCAAACTGTTATAGAATCCAGACGAACTTGAGTAAAAACACATCTGATACGCAGATCTTTCACTGCAACTGTGTGCACAAGAGGTAAGTGATCATCGGCAAACAAGAAAAACAAAATGACTCACTTGAACATCATGCTGAATTCTTTCAGAGCTTCTTCTGTCACACCAGTGGTGTTTCTGTGTAAAGAGACAGGCGTGCGTTTAGAGAAGGGAAGAACAAAGACTGGCTTCGTGAACAACTATCCCAGGCGAGACGCGGCAGGGCAGAGCTGACCTGGCCTGGATCTGCTGCTCCAGATTGTGCTGCATCCGCATGCCCAGCTGGTCCAGCTGGTCCCACTGCTGCGCCAGGCCCACGGTGCTGTGCTCAGTGTACTTGTTATCCAGGATCAGCGCCTCCTCCATGGCAGCACCCAGGTCCTCTATCTTCTTCAGCTGGCTGCGCATGGCACGGATCTCCTGATGCTTGCGCTGCAGAGGCAAGGGTTAAATAGAGTGAGGCTGGCCCGCCGTGAGCAGGCGCAGAGTGAGGCTGGCCCGCCGTGAGCAGGCGCAGAGTGAGGCTGGCCCGCCGTGAGCAGGCACAGAGTGAGGCTGGCCCACTGTGAGCAGGCACAGTCCAATACACACAAGATCCCTGGCTTTCAAAACTTCGCTCCACTACATCCAACACACATACACACATTCATCGAATGCGTTACAGAAATAAAACTAAGGAATCTCCTGCCAAAGGGAGAGCAGCCACTCGAAGGTATGGCATCAAGGACTGACAGTCCTCCCAGAGGTGCCACGATCACAAGCTGGACTAATACTCTCCAATGATGAACAAAATAAACCCTTGCAAAAGCTCAGATAAATGACAGACACCTTCCAAGAAATCCTAGTCATGGTTGACTAATGTAGCAGCTTTGTTGAAAAACGGGGGATCTGTCCTGAACGGTGCAACATGCTCAGAGCAGAGACCTGAACCTGCTGAGCCACTGGGGGAGATTACTGTCTGAACCTCAGGGCCCCACCAGTTCTGCAGAGGCTTTGCCGAAGAGCACCGAGGTGCTGCTTCACTAGTCGACTGTGACTGGGGTTCCCCCACGCAGCTGCGCACAGCTGGCGCAGGGTGGGACAGGGGTCTCGGGGCTCTCAGGCATTGACACTGAGGCCTGTGGGTGAATCAGAGGAGTGTGTGTACAGTACTAACAACTCATGGATGTCAACTAACATTCTTCTAGCCGGCGAGACCTGAGATCAGAGACGCGTCTCTCACCTTGGTGGCCTCCAGCTGCGACTCCAGTGTTCCCGACTCCTCCACCATGCAGGATCTGCACACAGACACGCGTCAGAGAGGCCAGCGGCAGCCGGGGCCCACAGTTATCACCCAGCAGCCACTCAACTCCCAGCAGCCCAGCAGCGGCACGGCTGCACCCTAACGGGCACCACGGCACTAAGGCCAGAGGCCAGAGGGCGACTCAATTTGGCCCCGTTTCCGATAGCGGGGTTCGTATATCGTGGAGCAACTTGACCAGATGGTAACTCTGAGCTGGACCAAAGGTAAACGATATAAAAAAAAAAAAAGCCAGCCCAATTCAAACAGCACTTCAAGGAAGGTAAAAAAAAACAAAAACAATCCAACAAACCAAAGCCATTAAGGATTGGAAGCCAAGTGCAGATTACTAGGAGAAACTTTTTTTAAAAGCCCTGAAATGAGCACCTTCCTAAAAACGCAGCGCACACCTGAAGAACAGCCTGGGGGGAACCCCACTGACTCAGGTCCACTGCCTGCACCAGCGCTTGGATCAGGACTCGCTACATACGGCAAGGCGCTGTTCTCACATGAAGCGTCATAACTTACCTGTCTTTAGGGAGTCAGAAAACCGAGGGGGGGGGAAATGAGGCAAGAAGGAGTTTGTGCCCCTGCTGTTTGCCCACGAGGGCCGGGCTGCTGTCCTGCACTTGGCCCCAGGTCTCAGTGCATGCCAAAGAAGCCATCCGCCACCATGGTACCCATACCATGCTTGGTTAGGCCCTTTGCGCGCAGGGGTGGAAACTGCCATGCTTGTCTGTTCAGGCTTGCGAACGGAAAGGCTTGAGATTTCTCTGGCTTGTCTTACTGCCCCTGCTGCTTCCTCAGTGCTGAATCTACACCCATAGATCACTGTTGAGGAGCTTCACCACAAAACAATATTTGCTCCATTAAGCTTTTTGAATCGATCCTCACTAGACTGCACACAAGACACGTGACATGCAGCGTTAGGGGGTACTTCTATCTCCTGAGTACCATGCCTCAGTGTCTGTGTGGTCACGCTGAAGCCAGAACACAGAAAATATGCAGCAGGTTGCATTTTTAGCACCCAACAGTGCAGAATATTACACTGTTTAAATAAGTGGATGATGGACACAAATGTTGAATACATGTGTCAAATAAAGAGTAAAAAGGGGTGTTCAGAGCCGAGTTTGTTTGGCAGCCACCTGCTAACGTAGCCAAGTCATGAGAACAAGCCGCACAGCAATAAGAACGTAACCAAAAATTGCAGTTTCAACCCCTGGTTTTGGTGCTTCAAACCAAAAAAAAAAAAAAAAAAGAAACCAAACCATCATAAACCCATCAAGTACCGACAGACGGCCAGCCTCACACAAAGCAGCAGCTGTGTCAGAAGAACCGAGCGGTTTAAAGCCGGAGTGCAGTGAGGGTTAGTCAGAAAGAAACACAGGTTTAGACTCAAGTGCTTCAGGGAAGGGGGAGGGACAGCGTGGGAGGCAGGAGAGAGGGACGGGGCCGGGAGAAAAGAAACCAGAAAAAAAGGAAAAAAACCTTCCAGAAAGATCATCACCGACTTCATACTGATAAACATGGATAACCCGCCGATAGGCTATGCTATTCAGAGAAGGGAGGGGAAGAGAAAGAATGTGAATACCGAAAGAAAGCCCAAACGAGAATTGAAAGACAAAACCAAAAAGGAAAAAATGAGTCAGAACAGAGGAGAAAAAAATTACGATGAAAAAAAAAAATGTACATATACACAAAATGTCAACTTGGATACCCTGCTGCGGGAATTACACCTGCAGAGTACAACCAGACACCCCGCCCCAGAAAGAGAGGCTTTCAGAAGATACCCAGATCGACATTTTCTTTGTCATACACCACAAAAACAGCACAGCAACAAAACAGACCTCTTCGTGACGCAATTACAATCATTTTTTTACACTACTAAGCACGCACAGACATTTAAACACAGAAAGAGAAAAATTTGATATTAACCCATCCAGTAGATATGTCCTGATTAGAAAATTGATCCAAGCATCAGGCAGCAGGAAAGAAGCAGCAGGGGGCGAAAAGGGAAAACAAAAACACAGAGAAAAATTGGTTAAAAACATTCAGTAGAAACAGTTTCCAGCACCGCTGGCGCCAATGTCCTTGTAAATCTCTACATGCCACATGACAGCACAGTAACTGCACGGAAGACGAGCATAAGCCTGTTCTCATGTTGAAACAGTCTTATGGCTGAAAACGGGGGTGGATATTTACTTAGTTACAGCAAAGTACCATCAATGTTCACATATCGACATGGAAAGGATGGAAGTGCTGATCAGAGACGAGGTGCCGAGCAGCAGGGATATTAAGAGCTGGTCAGAGCACTGGTTATCAACAGGAGGCAGATGCTTACACAGGGAGATGGATGGATTTTCACGTTACAGGTTATTAACATATAAGCTGCTCTGCAAGGTGTTTCAGAGCACGTCCTGACAAGGAACCACAGCATAGCCCAAGTCATTTCTACCTGAAGTACCAATCTGTATACCCCTACTTTCTACTCGCTAAGAGCTGCACGCTCCTGATCCATGGTGCTACTGGATCTGGGGAGCATTCGGGGAAGAATGCCCGCGCGCCTCTCTGGCGCCCCCTACCTGGTCTCCTGCAGCCACTGGTGGAAGGCGTTGGCGTGCTGGGCAAACTCCTGGCGCAGCTTGTCGTTCTCCTCCTGCCGGCGCTGCTCCTTCTGCAGCTCCTGCTCGCGCTCCTGCGGGAGAAAGGGGACGGCTGTCTCTCCCGCGGCGGAGCGGCCAGGCTCCGAGCGCCACCTCGACTCCCAGCGCGGGGGAGACGCGCGTGCACTGGGAGCCAGGCGTGCAAGCCCAGACGGGACAGTCCTAAGCGCTGATGAGTATTTGGTGAGGAATACCCCCCAGCTACCCTTCAGGTGACAGAAGGGTCCAACGCCTCAGAAGAGGCCCCATTCGTGAGTGAGGAACACGGCCTGCTGTATGAACGGCGGGGGCGGAGGCGGCACCTTGATGATCTTCTGCAGGTTCCTCCAGGTCTCCTCCAGGGCCTCCATGGTGAACCAGGTGTAGGGGTTGGACACCACGTGGTAGCTCTTGATCTGGCGGTCCAGCTCGGCCAGCTGGTTGAAGTCGGCCTGCGCGGAGCTGAGCGAGGAGCGGAAGGCCTCGTGGGCGTCCCGCAGAGCGCGGATCTCCTCCAGGGAGTTGCAGCGCACTGGGTCCGTCAGGTCCTCCTCGGCGTTCTCAAACCAGCTGTTAAACGCGGACGCCTTCTTGGCGAAGGTCAGGAAGAGGTCCTCCACCTGAACAAGGGGCAACAGCACTGCGCGTCAGGCAGTCTTCCCTCTTCACGAGATCTCCCAGGAATAAAATACCATGCCTAAGGACACCACAGAATTATTTTCCCATCCTGACGAGCAGGCAACACCCCTCTTGCCGATCCTGACCTTCCGGAAGTGCTCCTGGGCCTCCAGCAGCTTCTTCTTGCGGGCGGCGGAGTTGGAGAGCAGCTGGTTCCAGCGCTTCATGAGCGTGGCGTGGCGCGCCTCGATGGCCTTGGACTGCACGTGCTTGGCGGCCACCAGCTGGTCCTTGAGGGCCGTGATATTGGTGATGCCCTCCTGCTGGAAGGCCTGCAGTCCGGCATCGAAGGTCTCCTGCGCACAGCGGGGGACAGGCAGGTCTCAGCACAGCCAGCCTGGGGGGCGCTGCCCTCCCCCAGCCTGAGCCCCCCAGCCCAGCGGCCTGGGCACGACGGCTTTGCAACTCCCGCACAGCTCCAGGACTCGAGGAAAGCGTTTTGGCAACCATGTTTCTCCAACGCATACTTCTACAGCGCATGACCTTTAAAACACAGACATCCCGAAACTGAACAGTCCCTAGCTGGACACGCCTGCTTATGTTTCTTCATTCCCAATATTTTTATACTCTTTACAGAAAAAAAGTTAGGCGTTTCAGACTGCTTTATGGTAATCTTACAGGTTTCAGAACTATAATAGTAGTTGTGGTTCGGGGAGCGGACTCTCGCACCTGTTTAGTGAGCAGAGTCTGCACCGAGGAGAGGTCACGGCCGTAATCGTCCGTCTTCAGGCTATTCTCTTTCTCACCTGGAAAGGAACGAGGAAGTTCTCAAACCCACACAGAGACCGAACACAGACGCCAATAAAGCCTTTTGTTTTATAACGCATCTAGAGATGTGCCATCCCTGAAGATTTACACAAGTCACTTCCCCAACAACAAAGTGGCCCCTTCTTATTTAAAACACAGGCTTGCCTCCTGATCAGAAATCACACTCATACGCTGCAAGGCACATGTAAAAAGAAAAAAAAATCAAAATGCGAGATGCTAATATTAGTAGGGAACCGCAGTCCTGACGTCTTAGACCTGTTGTTAAATGTCGGTAACAAAATAAATTCATCGGCGGCATGGAAAAAAATGACAAATTTCAAATGAAGCACAAAATAGCAAACTTTTTGTGAAAGTACTGTAAGTCGCCATATTGTTTCAAATTTGCATTTGAGGTTCCTGCAAATTGTGCTGCGATGCGGCCCTTCCTGCTCACTAGTCACTGTAATGACTGACGTAACGTACAAGCGAATACGTACAGGTTGTGCAGCAGTTCTTTCTCTGCAGAAATGTCCAAATGTGATCTGCATGCAGCGTTAAAGAGTGATTTGTCGGCAAAACTGTCTCAAAGTCAAGATAAATATTTCTATGGGTTTGAAAGAGATCTAGTCCTGTTCACAGTGCAATACCGCCGCTTCACGTCAACCGATGCTCTGTTGCCTCGTTCTGAATTGCGGGATGCGGAGCTGTGCTTGCCGACGCCGAAGCGAGCAGCTCTTGGACGGAGTCGGCAGGGATCACCCAGCGACCCCTCCCCCTCCCCGGCAGCGGGACCCACCGATCCAGGACTCCACCACGTCGGCCTTCCAGTTGAACTGCAGGAAGGCCGAGTTCTCGTCCAGCTTGGCCTTCCTCTGCGCCGCGGCCTTCTCCAGCTCCGACACCTTGCCGCGCAGCGCCTTCATCTTGGCGCCGATGTTCTCCACGTGATGGTTGTTCTGTGGGGACACAGCCGGGCTCCTTCAACGTCTCGGCATTTCGATCGACGCGAGCTACACGCCTCGTAAACGTTTTTATAGTGCCACCCATTTCAAACGATCGCCCTGCACGCACGGATACGGCGTTTCAGTGCAACTTGCCTTCTGGATCAGATCGTCCCCATTCGCGCACACGTCGTTCACTCGGTCCCTGTGCACCGTGAAGTCCGTCTCGAAGGCCTCGTGCTTCTTCAGTAAGCCCTGTCAAACGGAAAGAGCACAGTTCAAGCCAAGCAGACAGAGCTCCGCACTGGAGGTACGCGATTCTACTGACCAAACAAATATTCTTCACGTTTAGAATTTGTATCAGTTTTGAAAGCAGGCGAAAGTCAGTTAGGTACCTTATAAACAAAAATACTACTACAAAATAATCGAGGGTGCCCAGAGAAGCAAAAAAGTCACTCCTTAAGTTGCAGCGAAGGCTATTCTGCTCCGAGATCAAGGCAGGACGCTTTGCCTCTGGCCCGTGATGTGGAATTTCCAAGACATGCTTGGTCTCTAAACATTAAAAACATAATAACTAAATACACAATAACTAAACCGAGTTTATTTCCTGCCACAGTCCGGCCACTGACCCCGAAGAGCATGAATCTGAAGCAAGAACGAGGTCTCATTAGTCTAAAGGGGATAACAGCTGTAACAGGAGAGCCTGAGCACCACAGCGTTTTCAGCTGGGGGAACAGTTAGAGCTTCTTATCAGAGGGCCTTTGTAAAAAAAAAAAAAAAAAAAAAAAAAAAAGCCCCCCCATCCCACAAATAAAACCCAATAAAGGTTCTTGCTTCGCAGAGGCCTGACCTGCACGGCAGCCAGCGTGTCCCCATAGTCCTCGCTGCCCACCAGGTTGAGCTTCTCGTTGATCCAGGCCTCCTCCTCCTCCACATTGGCCACGAACTGCTGGTACTCCAGGGACTCCTCCAGCCTCTGGCCCCTGCAGCGCGGAGACAAGACGGACCTTCACACTCCCAGCCGGCTCCGGCCGCCGGGGCTGCAAACCTCCCGCTGGGCTTCTCCGCCTGCAGCGGGCGGGATCACGCCCCTCGCACACCGGGGCAGGGCGAGAGAGGACAAGAGCAGCCCGGCCAGCCAGCGGGGGTGCTGAAGGAGGATCCCCACGGACCTCCAGGAACCTCAGACACGCAGCTGCCTGCAAGTCAACAAGCCGGACCGGCTCACTGGCCTCCTCTCACCTGCAGCCCGAGGATTTGACCACTCCAGCCTGATGATTTCACAGAACCAACTGCACTGTCACTAAAGAATATGGGTTTCGTGGAATCACTTAAAGAAATACATTTTTTAGGAAACGCACTGAACTAAATAAGGCTCTGAACCAGGACTCTTCCATGAGTGGTATTTGCCTTCAGTTCAGTAAACGGACCACGAGACCGCACCAAGGCACGCGCTCGACAACTGGACCCTGGCCCCCCGACGTCACGGGCAGGGCGGGGCACGTACCGAGCTGCAGCCAGGTCTCTCAGCTCCTTCCAGTGCTCCACAAACTGGGCCAGGCGCTGCTGGATCTCCTCCTGCCCGATCGTGTTGTCATCGGACAGCTTCCTCCCCGTCTCCAGCACGGACTAGAGGAGCACAGCCGTCGGGAACAGAGACGTTGGGTTAGTTATTTAACCTGCAACACGAGGAGCTCTTGCAGCCCCGGCACTGGACTGCCAGGTGTGGAAGCGCAGTTCCCGCTGGACACCTGCGAGCGCGCTCGTCCGTACCTGTATAGCAGGCTCATGGGCAGCCAGCTCGGCCTCCAGCCTCTTGTGTTTCTTCCGGAGGTTCTGCACCCCAGTCAGGTCACGGCCATAGTCCTCGGAGCTCACCAGCAGCTTCTTCTCCCTGCAGGGGGCGCCAGCGAGCAGTGCACGGTGAGATCAACGCTGGACTAGCTGGGAAGCACTAAAACTGGATACCAGACTCTTTCCAGGCTTAATGCAGATTGATACCTCTGCTCTGCAGGGCTAAAGGTTTTTCTAAACTTTTTTTTTTGAACATTCAGATACTGTGCAAGCAACTTGAGCTGATTTACCGATACCTTCATTTTTTGCGCTACTAGAAATGTTAAAAACAGAAAAATGTAGCACGCCAACACAACTACAGACTGGGGCCGCAGAACCGATCTGCCCTTCGCTGGGATGCGGGGTCCTCGGAGACACTCACTTGATCCAGGACTCCTCGTCATCCAGGTCCCTGAAGAACTGGTGCAGGCGGTGCGACTCGTTCAGCTTGGCCTGCCGGCCGGCCGCCATGCTCTTGATTTTGACGAAGCGCCCGTTGACCGCGTTGCGCTTGTCCTTCACCTGGGACGTGTCGAAGGCGTTGCTGGCCATCAGGCTGTCTGCCTGGCCGTTCAGGTCTTTCAGCCGGTCCTGCAGACACAAGTGTTAGCACCGGTCACTCGGCCCCTTGCTCTTCTCCCCACCTCAGGACTCTCTACGGCTTTGAGCTTTCCTCGTGAAGAGGAGCGTGCACGGTATGAAAGTTATTCCAGCATCAGTTATCGGGCATTTCCTTTCATTTATCACCCATGTGAAGCATTTAAGAAAAAAAGATGCTAAGATTTGAGACACGAAACAAAAATCTGTCAAATGTGCAACACATTTAGCTGGTCTCTGACAAAAATACCCCAGATTCCCTGTTCAAAATCGATTATACAGTCTGTGACTGCAACACCTGGGTGCAGTCCCAGGTGGCTCTGAAGCAGAGCTATCCAGGCTGCATGCAGTACCTCATGTGCAGAGATGTCGGCCTCCAGCAGCTGGTGCTTCTTCAGAAGATTATTGACAGAAGCAAGATCCTTCCCATAATCCTCTGAGGCCAGGAGGGCCTCAACCTGGAGGGAGACAGAAGAAAGAGCTTGAAAAGCTGCTGGTCTGATGAAAATACTGGTATTCAAAGGTGAGGAAATTAAAATTCTAAAAGACAGAGGTTCATTTCTATCCAGTTTGATCGAATTTAGCCCTTTTTGAGTCGATTCTCTAAGTCTTTCCATTGAAACAAGGTACAATCAAAAAGGTAGTTTGATTACAGTCTCTAAATGTCACAGTATCAATGGCTATGAAATTCACTGTCTGTGCTAAAAGGAAGCTAGATACCTGTAGCCCGTTTCCACCGGGACAAATCACGTCCAGCTTTAATACAGGAATCTGAGCTGAAGCAGCTGCCCGTGGGCCTAAGCACTTGCTCCCTCACCTCAGACAGCCAGAAGTCAAAGTCCTTGATTCCAGTGTTGAAGTTCTGCTGCTTGTTGGCCTCCTTCAGTTTCTGGCTCTTCTCAGCTGACTTGTTCACCAAGAACTGCCACTGGTCATCCAGGGCACTGAGACGAGCCTGCAGAGGAGGAGGAGGAGGAGGGTGAAACTGACAGCTGCGCGTACTGTTACTGCTAAAAACTGCTCGTCAGCATCTCTCCTTGCTTTACAACAGCAGTGCCCTCTGGGCGCCCATGACAGACTCCTCTTCAGTCTTACTTAGGTGCCTTTTTTCAAAAGGGACACAAACTCCAAAACAAGCCACGCAGGTTCTCTGTCCTGCACGATTTTCTCTTCCGTCATCGACGTGATCAGCACCTTTCAAGTGGGAGACAAACGGACTCTAATCTAGATCAACGGCAAACCGCCGGCGCCCACACGGGCAGACGTGGAGCTGATCGGTGATCGGGCCGGCTCCGAGCCGGCGGCACGGCGAGGACGCGGGACCCACCTTGACGGCGTCCTCGCTCCCGGCGCAGGCGCCCCGCTGGATGAGCGAGTTCCCCGTGTCGATGACACCGCGGATGCGGTCGGCATTGGCGTGGAGCTCGGCCTCGAAGGCCTGGTGCTTCTGGTGTTTGCTCTGCGGGCCACCGAGGGGACAGGGGGGACAAGGTCAGAGCCAGGGGGAACGGAGACGGGGAAAAGTCCCCCAGCCAGCCAACTACAGGGCGTGACCTGCAGCCCTATTATTGAGCGCTTGTACAAACGGGTGCTAAATGGAACATAAATGCCGCAAACCATAACATTGATCTTACCTTTGGTAGCTAAATCAACCATAACACAAAATTTGGGGAAAAAAAAAATGCAGATGGTAGAACACACTCAGTATTAATTTTACAATAACTGACAACGGCTTGAGTGATGAATTGTGAAAACATCAGAACAAGAGGCCAGCGTTTTCTCAATTGCTAGAGACACCACAGCTCACTAGACATTCAAAAAAATGAAGAGACTGTCCTGAACACACAGCAGTGTTTTCCACACCTGAACAGCGTTTTAAACATCGTTCCAGACTTGCAAATACCCCCCCATGGAAACAAGATGGGTCCGTGGCCCATGCTTGAATACATTCTCAACGGTACTGGATCGAAGTGGTTTAGAGAAACGCGTGCGCCCGTTCACCAATGGATAGCGTTTTTGTAAATGTTCTTAAGTCTTCTAAAGGAGCATTGTTAAATACTGCAGCGTGGAACGAGTTTTAAAATAGACACCCCAAGAGTTAAGACAAAACAAAAATGAAAGCACACCCAGCTTCTTTAGTGTCACGGACTTACACTAAGAACTGCAGAACTATTCACAAAAAAGCAAGCACGCCAAGTACGGATGAACAGAAGACACATGGGTGGAGGTCCAGCCAAGCCGACTGTGTATCTACACACTTATCAGAAGAGACTTACACCCAGTCAAGAGACCCTACAGTTAGTACAGACACTATTCACTTACCAGCAGTTTGGACAGCTAAAAACAGACATAGAAAGAAAGAAGATATTCAGTATTTCATTCGGAGAGATGCAGGAGATCATAAGAAAAGGACAATGTAAAAATATTGAGAGGATGAGGAATAGAAACTGCTCATCAGCAGTGAGAAAAATTGGAAATGCCAAATACGTTCGTATTTTACAGCTCCTCGGTGCAGAACGGCCAATTGGTCATCGACTTCCTGATGTAACCCTTGTACTGCACACAGGACCCCTGCGCTCGCTGCTCTGACACGCTGTGATGCTGGCCCTGACATCACTACAAGCTGGCAGGTGGTTCTGCTTCATCTCCGGGACTCACTGCTACACGGCAAGCCAAGACAAGCTGAGCCATCTGCACCTAGGGGCTCAACGTGCTACAAGTCTTAGGAGAGGCGCACTGAGGCCCTCGACCACTTCTCTACATGGCTAACTTGAAAACCTCAGAGAAAATCAGCATGCTCTACAGAGCTTAGACCACAATAAACTCGTGGGATATTTCCTAGTTTGCAGAATGACTCCTATGTATTCAGCTGCTGCCTGTTAAAACACATTCTAGAACCGTTTTAGCAAAACCAGATGTAAATGTTTATTTTTAGTAATTCGGGTGGTTTGCCAATCATAATGTCCTAAGGTGAAACATACGCTTTCACATTCCTGGCCCCGATCCCCTTACCTGGATGTTGGTGGGATCCTTGTAGGACTCGTCCGTAGCGGTCTGGAGCTTCTCGCTGATCCAGGCCTCGATCTCGTCCACATCCCGGCTGAACTGCTGCAGGGTCTGCGACTCGCCCAGCTTGGACCTCTTCTCAATCATCTGGGCCTTCAAGTGGCGCCACCTGCAATCCGCACACAGCTTCAGCACCGACATGCAAGTGATCGTCACCGAGGCGTTTCCTGTGCGCGCTGCGAGAGCGATGTAAACTCCAGGACATGCTAGAACTCTGCAGCACAAGCACAAATCCCTTTTTCCAAGGGCTACATAAACCTGCACAGAAGGCATCTCAACGACGGCCTCCCAGTGAGGCCAGCAGCCACACTGACCTGTCCAGGACCTCATTGCGCCTGTTGGAGATGTCCTGCTTAGCATAGTGATCGGCTCCAATCAGCTGATCAGCAAAGGACTGCAGAGCGGCGATCTTCTCCTCCTGCAGGGGACAGGGACACAGAGAGTTTCAGATGCTGCATACTTGTACAGCAACCCAAAAGCAACTGAAGGTCAATATTAATTTCCGTGAATAATACTACAGCCCACTGGACCATGAGCAATTCGTTTGGCGCAGGTCTCCGAGCTGTGACCTCAGCATTTCCCCTTTGCTATCAAGGCGAAAATGCAGCAGCCTCGCACTGACCTGCACATTGATGGCCTTATCGAAGTCCTCGTGCTTCTTGATGAGGGCTTCCACGCTGTCCAGAGAGTCGCCCTTGTCATCGCTGGCCAGGAAGGCCTCCCGAGCCGCCATCCAGTTCTCCGCCTGCTCGCAGTCCCGGTTGAACAGCTGGGAGGGGACGAATACCACATGGCCAGTTACCACGCACTGTCTCCCTGCCTACCTCTCCTGCAGCAAGAGAGCTAAACGTCTGTCTGACTCACTATCTCAATGCATCGCATCTGTTGAATCAAGCTGATCTGAAAAATAACACATTGAACTAGTGCTCATCCAACAGTGAATCCTCTTCAAGTTGTTCATTTATTGAAGTGGAGCTGTGATTCCAGTTTCTCAGACTGGTTATTAAATCTCTATTACAATATTAATTTATAGATGTTATCAAAAAATTCGACATCTTGAATTAAGGACAAAATTGGTAACTTTGTGAAAGTACTATAAGTTGCAAAGTTGTCACAAACTCGCGAGGAGAGGGCTGGCCGGGCCAGAGGCAGGGAGGAGGGGCCGCGGTGTAGGAGGTGTGAGAGGAGAGGCCTGGCCGGGCCAGAGGCAGGGAGGAGGGGCCGCGGTGTAGGAGGTGTGAGAGGAGAGGCCTGGCCGGGCCAGAGGCAGGGAGGAGGGGCCGCGGTGTAGGAGGTGTGAGAGGAGAGGCCTGGCCGGGCCAGAGGCAGGGAGGAGGGGCCGCGGTGTAGGAGGTGTGAGAGGAGAGGCCTGGCCGGGCCAGAGCCATAGAGGACGAGGCTGTACCTGCAGCTCCAGGCACTGGTCCAGCATCATCCTGCGCTGCACCCAGGCCTTCTCCAGGTCCGCCCGCTCATGGTCCAGGAGCTCCAGCTTCTCCTTGATCTCGGGGCTGGCGTAGTGCCCGCGGGCCAGCAGCTGCTGCCCGAACTGCTCGAAGGCCTGGAAGGTGCCGACCCGGGCGTCGATTTCGGTGCGGTGCTCCTGCACACAGCCGGGAACAAAGAGCAGGACCTTAGCAGCGAAGGAATTCCACCACATCGGCAGGAATTTCAACATTGTAGAAAAAAAGCCTTTTGTTCCATTTGCAAAAACAGAAGAAGAAAGGCTCAAAGGGGAGCCAGATCGATAATATACAGCTGAAGTGTGTTTATCGGAACTAATTCAGAGCCTAAAATCTTTATCACAGAAGACAGGTGGTTGGAAAAATGAAAATAACTTTTCATTGAATGAAATGAAAGAAACAGAAGAATGCAGAAGCATTTATAGTGTGCCGTTTAGGGCGTATCCCCGTCCAGGCCTGCCCTGTATTCGACTCCGATCAGTGGCCACAGGCTGAGAGCTGCGCTGGGCTGCAGTACCTGGTGTCTCTCCAGCAGAGCCTCAGCCCCCGTCACGTCCTTGGCCAGCTCTTCCGACGACACCAGTCCACGGATTCCATTGATCCAGGACATCAGGTCCCTGAAGAGGAAGATAAACAACAGTGCTGCTCAGCCGCTGCGCTCTTCCAGCACAGATTAGCACAGTTTCACAAGACGCAAGAACACAAATCTTTGTGAGGTCACGGAGCATGTGCTCAAAACAGTTGAGCATACACTCCATTACGTGTGTGTGTGTGGGTGGACCACAATCATGCACCAGGAGCTTTCAGAACCTGCTTCGACTCTTGGCTCTGCGCTCTGCTTCCCGAACAAGGCACGTTTCTCCTCCTGGGGGACTGCGTTAATCCGGCTGGCCTGTGCCCCGGTCACCCCCCGTTACCTGAAGTCGCTGAGGAAGCGCTGCAGGTCGTGGGAATCGCCCAGTTTCTCCTTGCGCTGGTCCGCGCGGCCCACCAAGCTGGTCCAGGCCTGGTTCAGCTCCGTGCACTTCTCCTGGATGTCGTCGACGGCCTCCGGGTGGGACTGGATCAGCCGCTCGGCCGTTTCCCCCAGGGAGTTCACCTGCACGGCGACGCCACAGCGCGGGGTGTTGAAATCGTGTGCATTTCACCTGCGGTCACCATGCCGCCCAGAACGGAGCCGTGGAAGGTCAGGCTATCCTCAGCCCCTGGGCCTAGTGAAGTCCATCCCTCCGTCTGCTAACAACTTTCTCCAATTCAGGGCTGCGGGGGAGCTGGAGCCTATCCCAGCAGGCCACAGGCGCCAAGGCAGGCCACACCCTGGGTGGGACACCAGTCCATCCCAGGGCACACACAGACACAGGCACTGGATAATAACAATTCCATTAGGAATAATATTCCTCTATTTTAGTAAATAAATAAAAAAATTCACATCATTCCGGATGTGGAATGTGGAAACCGATCCCAGGTTTTTATCAAAGGATCCTCAAGAGAGTCCGCTACGATGGAACTACCACTCAGCTGGATCTCGGAGCTACAGACCTGAAAGGTAGAGAGTTCCATCACAGTAACTGTACAACAGGACTGGATCCAATGAAGCCAAGGGGGGGGCAAATACAGAAGCCCCCAGTGCTGAACCATCAGCTTTCCAACGGTTTACTGCTGGAAACGTCAGCCAGCCCACCCGGAGCCCCTCCTGCTGCTGTGGGACGCCTGGACTGGAGCTACCTCTTGGCAGGAGTGTCCCTGCCGCGGTCCAGAAAAAGGGACCCCGTCCCCAGAGCCAGGCTACATTGGGCCCCTGTCGCCAGCGGCGGTCCAGGCGTTACCTTGTCTCCGAGCGCGGCCAGGTCCCTCTCGAAGCCCTCGTGCTTGCGCTGCAGGGCCTGCACGCTGGCCAGATCGTGACCGTAGTTGTCGGTGTTCAGCGCCTGGTTCTTCTCCTCGATCCACTCCTTGGTCTCGTCGGCGTCCCTGGACAGTGAGCGCGCGTTAGCGGACCGCGACAAGAGCCAGGACACTCCAGGCCGGACTAACAAATACGGCGGACAAATTTAGCCTGCAAGAGGGCAGGAACCAGAGGAACTAACGAAGGGAAGGCCGCGCTTGCTCATTTTTTAGCCGGCAGGAACATTTTAAAACAATAGATGCATCAGAGAAATTACCACTAAGCAAATGCATCTACGCCACTAAATGGGGAAAGAAAACAAAGATTTATACATTTTAAAAATGGTAACGAAGCCCGTAAGGGTTTAAGCTTTTCCATTAAAAACGTAGCAGGCTGAAGGCGAGAGCGAGTCAGTTTAAAGACGCAGCAGCAGAGGGCTGCAGGAGAAACGGAGGGGCGTCCGCGTGGCACCTGTGGAAGCGCTGCACCTCGTGGGCGCTGCCCAGCAGGTTGCTCCTCTCCTCCGCCAGCTGCTGTAGGGACCTCCAGCGCTCGTTCAGCTCCTGAGAGGGAGGGGAAAAGGAGACGAGGTGGGGTTACAGGCAGTCAGCAAGCCCCCAGGGGTACGCTGAAGCCCCAGGGATCCACCCTATTGGCTATTAGGGTTCGGGCAGTTGTGACGGAGCGAAGCTGACAAACTGCACGACTAAATGCGATTTTTAAAAAGATATCTTTACCAAGTGCCCATCTTAAATTCCCCTTTGCAGCCTTTGAATGAAGTTTTTAGTTCTGAATGAGACCATTGCTGGTGGTACCCCGATTTCTAGGAGTGAGACGGGCAAACCCGTCTGTACAGATGAGGGTTATTCATTTGCAAACAAAAACGAAAAGGCACACGCACGGTTTTTCAGCGGGAAATCAACGACGGTGACCGAAGGGCGACAACACCACAGGAGACGAGACAGTAAGCCGGGACTGCCAGAGGAGAACGACACACAGGTGTGCAGGAGGGGGAATGGGTCTCAGCAGGTTAATGCAATGAGGCAGATGGACAACATTTTGTGGCAATATGAGAACCAGTATAGTAATTTACCCACCCTTAGAACCGAGTTGTTAGTCTTCGACTTTAGACAAAAAAACGGAACAATTTGGATCAATCCATTTCGTAATTATTAATTATTTTGGAAATAGTCCGAGTGGCACAGCGAGAGCAGTCCGTGCCTGCAGAGGCAAGCGTGCATCACACTGCAGACGCTGTGGTCCCACTAACACGTCACCACAATCCTGCGGGCGGTCAGTGGGCCAACAGGACCGAGGGAATAAACCCCTGTGGAGCACAGCAGGCTGCTGCAGCTGCCACCCTGGTGTTCTCCCAGACCCGACACATCTGGATGGGGTCTACCAGCCACTAATGAGTGAACAGGCCAGGTGGGCACCATGCCCCCCCGGCACGCATCTCCGTGCGGGAGGCGCAGAAGCTGGGAGCACACCGGGAATGAGATGGAAGAACACACGAGCGAAGAAGGGAAGTGGATGCATTCGCCTTCATGCGGAGCGCATGTTAAGGAGAGACGAGGAAGGGAAGGGGTCTTGAGCAGACAGAGGATACAGGACAGGGGGCAGGGGACTCTTACCTTGATGGTATTAAAGCTAGTCACCGTTTGTACCGTCAAGCGTATAGACTACATCCAAATAAGAGCAGACAGAGAAGAGGGGAAACAAAAAACCAGACCAATCAGAAGATTCACTACAGGTGCTCTGAGAGCACGATGTGTTTAGACATCTGTCATCAGTGTAGATGAAGATCCCACCACCCGATACGTAGAAGCATGCAATGAATAATGTTATAAATGAAGATCTGTGCAGGACTGAGGATTAAGGCTTTGGGGGAAAAAAAAGAGACTATAGTGGCGTATTGATAAATACTTGAGATATCAATCCTGGCAAAATTATCCATAACGTTTCATTACAGATGATTTTGCCCATCTGGTACTATATCCAAAATTAATTTGTAATTATATTCAAATTAGATACATTTTGCTGAATCAAACGGTAAAACCCTCTAAATCCAGCCCTGAACAGTGTTACCCACTGGAGAAAGATGAAATGGAAATGAAGAAAGGCAGTCATGTATGATACTGGGAGAGGGTTTTAGGAAGAAGTGAAAAATTTCCAGTTTGGATAAAAACCCACTGTGGAACAAAGTCTATAGCAAACTCCAAGGGTGAATTTTCCAGATTTCAAAATAATGCTTTGATTAAAAAATTACAGAACACAGAGTATTGAGTAAAATGTTTAGATCTTCTAGCTATTGCAACTCAAAAATCAACTAAAAACACTAAAAACACAATGCACTTCCTTCTACCCAAACCTAAGCATTTTCACATTACACCTGTTTAATGTTCTGCGTTTGGAAAAGGGGTGTTATCTAAATTAATAGAAGTCTTCAGCTATAGGATCATGCAGGTCATAGCTTAGCTCACGATCATTAGGGTTTCCGTGGCACAAAACTAGAGTATGACTTTGGAAATGGCTGATGACTACAATCTTTCCAGCATGATTCACACATCACCATCATCATCATTTGTAAGATCGTGCTGTCGGGTGAGAGTTCATGCAATGGTCTTGAAATGGAAGAATATGCAAGTTGATGGCGAAAGAATGGTTTTAAATGTTAAAAGATGACTAGGCCTGCTTAGCCAAGTCAGACCTTTAATGGAGAGCAGGAGACAAGCGCGTCTTACCTTCCAAGGCGAGGCGGTTTTCGAGTCGGCTTCATCCCTTGCCGATCCCAAAGCCTCCTGTCAGGAAAGGGATTTGAGGAATCTTTAGAGCCTAAACAGGCTCATGTTTCCTCCCGAAACATGAAGCAAACGATAAAGACGTGCTAAAACAGATCCAGGACAAAACGTGCCAAGTCTTAATCAGGGAGGGAGAAAAATCTCCGTCCGGGGGTTCACTGCCTGCCTGAGCTCACCTGCGTCTGAGCCACAACCGCCCCGTCGTCCGCCATCAGCCCCTCGGACTCCAGCTCCGTCGCCACCTTGTTGATGTCCCGCAGGCGGGACTCGTTGGCTTTCAGGTCCTGCAGAACAGAGTGCGGTGTCAGGCTCCCGTTTGCACACTGCAAAGCCATCCCTGTGTACAGCACGCGTCCCCGCCACACCACAGCAATACCGAGACAAGAGCACGAAGACCACTTACTCACGGCACGAGCATAACAACGCGAATCCCAGTTTAGACACTGGGAATGACGGGGAGACAGCAGGAAATTCACATTTAAGAAGTTTGGGATCCTCCGTTACAAATCACCAGGCAGAGTCGATGAGAACAGGTCCGTCATGGAGACGTGGGGCCCCAGGTGCGAACAGAAAAAGAATCGGGTGACGTTCGACCCCCCCCCCCGCCCTCCAGTGGAAAGAGATGCGTCTACCTTCTGGAAGTCATCGAACTTCTTCTGCAGGACCTCCACCTGCTCCAGGTCCGAGCCCACCTCCTCGGTGTGCAGCGCCCCCTCCTTCTCGTGGATCCACTGCTGCAGCTCGTTGGCCTCGCGGAACAGCATGAACTTCTTGCAGCTCTTCTCCAGCATGTCCTTGCGCCTCTCGCCCAGCTCCAGCAGGGCGCTGTACCTGCAGGGCGGGGGAAGGCGGGCTCAGGGGGCTGGCACACCTGCAGGCCAGCGGCACCGCGCCCTCGTCATGCAGGGACTCGGCAGGATCGGTACGCCAAGGAGGTGCTCGTTTTGCTCAAGCCACCTTGGTCAACAGCCGGTTGCTTCCTATTTCTGACCCCTGGCGGTCAGGCTAAATGTAAAGCAGTCGTTGTCTATTAATGAGCGGTGAAGCAGTTACAGAAACGGCTGTGAACTGCTTCGTTTTATCTCTCAAGCTTGGGTGTGTGTGGGGTTACTGAACACGTTAACCCATCACACATCTTCTGATGCTCAGGTATTTGCATTTTCAATATCTATAAAAGATCAATCAAGCTAACGCTTCATTTCAAGAGGCTCGCGTTTACAATATTTTGCACATGGCTTAAACGTCTGATCCTACCTAGCCTATTCATGAACAGGCAGGGCTGCGATCGGATTTAAACGGCTTCAGAACACCACCGTAAGAAAGTCACCCACAAAACACACTGGAAAAAAAAAAATCTAGCAACGGAAAATTTAGCAAATTAACAACTTAAAAAATGGCAATGAATGAGCGATGAAGCGTGTAGCTGTTGGTTCCTGCACAACCTGCTTTGCGTTTTCCAGGCTTGCACGGCTGTTCCAGCAGCTATTAACAACAGAGCCCTCTTCCTCAACAGTAAAGGACTCTGTAGTGAACTCTTCCAAAGGCTTCAGAAAACGAGGCCATTCGTTTAAATCAGTTCTCCAGTCCTGGTCACAGAGAAACCCAGCCCAGTTAGTTTTATAGGTCATCTGCGTCTAAAACCTGAGGACACTTGTTTAATCGGGACACTGATTGTTTAATCAGGTAATCTGTTGAGATTAAGTTCTCACAGGTGTCCTTAGCAAATAAGAAATTCAGAGAGCGTATAGGACAAACTCTTAATTTAGCAAGCCTCCTGCTTAAATGATCCGAGAAACTTCAAAATTTTCAGAAAACAGGAATCTATTAAACCTGCTGGACTGGCGTTCTCCAGGCCGAGGGCTGGAGACCATTCACTTAGACTGGTGGTGGTTTACTGAGAAGGAAGTACTGCATATAAGCACAGAAATACCACCACAACGGCTTGAAATAAGGAAGCAAAGAACTCAATTCCTATATTTCCAGTTTTTTTCCCCAAAGCTCAGAATTTAACACCCAGTGGCTTAACTACACACAAGAACCAACCAGTGACAGTTTATTAAACTACTGAACACGTCCCCCAGTGGCCCGAGAGAGGGGGGTCTACACACAGAAATAAAATAAAATGCACATCAATCCTATTCCAAACTCACATGAACAAAAAACCCAACACAACAGACACCGAGACAGAGATCAGACGGCTTCTATTCAGGTGATGATAGAAGCGCTATGCAGAGGAAGCACAGGCAGCTGAGGGGAAAAAGTGAATGAGCTGGGCTGATCGAGACCGCATGGGGCGGCAGACAGGTCTTACTCACAGTTCCTCCACCTGTTTCATGCGGAGAGAAACGCTGCCGGCCTCCTTAGTAACGAGAGTCCTGCACAGACAGAGGGAAAGCACAGCAGAGGCATGCGGGCATTAGTGGTTCAGAGAAGAGCCAAGCACCAGAGAGAGCAGAAGCAAGGACCCAGAGAGCGGGAGGTCTCGCGGGGTGGAGCGGAGCTAGACAGGAGAAACGGGAGCAGCCGGAGAGGGTTAGGGAGTTAGGCATACCACACCTGCCTGCCGTGAAAGCAAACGCCACTTCCCAAGCACACAGAGAGGGACCGCGCCTCTCCGCGCGGGCAGCTGCGAGACACTACCGCACTTCGGAGTTAGATGTGAAGAGAGATTAATGAATCCGTCTGACACTAAAATACCTTAATTTTAACACGCTTTGAGTCCTATTCGTTGCTACACTAATGTATCTGAACTCATCGGACTCCCTCGGCCCTCGCAAAACCGCGCAGAACTGGAACGGCGAGCGCCGGGAACGCGGCAAGGCCGCGCCGGAGGGACTCGGGAAGCTCTCGGACGCCGGCGGCCCCCGGGGAAAGCGCCGGGTCTCCCTTACTGGCTCTCGATCTGCTCCTGGCGCAGCGAGATGCTGCCCTGCTCCTCCAGCAGGTTCTCCCGCGAGCTGGACTGGGTGGGATCCAGCTTCTTCACGTAGGCGGCCGGGACGAAGCCCTGGCGGTCGTTCACCTCCACCTTCCACCAGTCCTGCGGGGAGGGGACGGGCAGATCATCAGCCTCCCGGCCTGGGGGGGTCTCGGGGGCACGCGGCCGGGAGGGGGGGGGGCGCGGTACCTTGTTGGTGCTGTTGAGCAGAGTGAGGATGTCCCCCTTCTTCATGGTGACCTCACGGGGGCTCTTCTCCTGGTAGTCGTACAGCGCCAGCACCAGCTCCTTCCCCGTCTCGTCGTCGGTGGGCGCCACTTGTTGCTGTTTCGGATGGGAACAGACGGGGTGCTCAAGGCAAGGAGCGGAGCCGCAGAGCAATGCCTCTTCGGTACTGACCCCGAGAGGGTCTCTGCCCACACCCATCGCCCCTTAAACTCCAGTAAGCTTCGGACCCTTCAGCCTGGACCCCCACATTCAAAACCAAGCATGGCAGCGATGCCAACATTATAAAGAGAAAGGTCTACACACGGTCTCATTGCATTTGTTTAAAACACAACATGGGCGTGACACTTTACCTTCTAATACTTCTAACAAATGTTATCTTTCATTACTGCCCCCGACTGGCCATTTCCCCACTTGCTCTGCCTTCCTAGAGCCCAAGAAGAGGAGAGCATTTCTGGTCTTACCCTGCAGGACTGCGCCTGCTCCTTCAGGGCCTGAATGCTGCTCCCGTAGGCGCTCAGGTCCGACGTCAGCGCCTCGTGCTTCTTGAGGAGAGCCTGCGGGGCAAGGGGCGAACGTGAGCTGGGCTTTCGGCGGCCGACCCAATCGCTCCGATCGCAAACTCGCGCTCATTCCTGCGCTTTGCAGGCTGCATGAACTACCACCCCCCCCCTCACCTCCACTCCCTCCTGACCCCTCCTCAAACCCCCATCAAGCTGACCTTTCCTAGAGTTTACTGCCTTTACTCCACTCCAAGACAAATAACCCCCAGATCACCTCTACAGCCTTCCCTCCTCAGCCCAGCCAATGAGCAGCACTCCTCACTTTTCCCATCATTTTCAGTAACACTATGGGACTTTTAGCAGCTGCCAACAACACAACGAGCTGACCCCTCGACTGCTCTCGCAGCTCCACGAGACAAGTGTGAAACTGACGTCTAGTCGTTATTCTGGCATGAAGTACCGGACACACACTGCAGGATACAAGCTGCAACCTTGTCCTCACTCCTTCTCTTTCCTACGTTTGGCGGAGGAGGTTTGGTAAAGGGAGACGGGGGGTGTCTAGCTCTCTGGATCGTTCCTGCCACCTGCGAGACGCTCCTGCACTTTGGAGTGAGCCTTTGAAGACGTGAAGTGAGGCAGATTCATTTCACATTACAATACCTTCATTTTACCAGTTTGCTGTGAATTTTATTTGTTACCACTCCAATGTTTCGGAACTCCCTTGACTAAAATGGCGAGTGCTGGGCCGTTCCTCTTCAGCCCCGCTAATAGCCGCTGTCCCTCGGCTCCCTTCTCGCTCCCCCCCCCACGGCTCACCTCGGCCGAGTCCTCGTCCTTGCCGTAGTCAGTGCTGCCCACGATGGGCTCCTTCTCCCTCATCCAGGACTCGGCCTCGTTGGCGTCGGCGAAGTACTGCTGGGCCTGCAGGGAGTCCTCCAGGTCCTGCCTGCGCTGGGACGCCTTCCCCTTGAGCGCCTCCCAGCGGCCGTTCAGCTCGTCCAGCTTCGCCTTCACCTCGTCCCCAGCGAAGTGGCCTGGGAAAGCGGACGAAACGCCGTCAGGCGCGAGGGTTCGAGTGGGTTTTTATTTAACCCTAAAGCATCGCACGTGCAAGAAGAACTACACACTTCATACAGGGAACGACAGGGATTCAAAATCACCCGAGGGTCCTGAACGTAGAGCCTGACATTTTTCAGAGATGGAAATAAACGTTTCTGGTACTATTTGCACAATTCTACAACGGATCGGGCGTTTTTCCCAGCTGTGGTCTGGGACACAGAAAAGAGTTGGCTCCACGGGACCGATTTCTGCATGTGATTTCGCGAATTCAAGTCCAAGCGAGGGACCACAGCGCAGCGGCTCTGCGGTTCTGTGGCTCTTACCCTCCTCCACCATGGTCTGCCCCTTCTGCGTGACGGCTTTGATCCGGGGCTCGTGTCCGGCGATCTCGGCCTGCAGAGCCTGGTGCTTCTTGAGCAGGTTCTGGACACCGATGAGATCTTTGCCTAGGGGGGGAGGAAAAGTTTTTATGAAATTTTGAGGGTTTAGTAGTGAAGCCCTGGAGAAGCTGCAGCCAGAACTCGTGAACCCCAGGCCCAGTGCTCACTACTGACCCCTGTTGGTGGACGACGCGATGGGCTCTTTTTCACGGATCCAAGTTTCCTCATCCTCGACGTCCCGGAAAAGCTGCTGCAGGCGCAGGGAGTCCGAGAGCTTCTGCTTGCGGGCCACCATGGGGTCCTTCAGGGCCGCGTAGCGGGAAACGAGGGCCTCCTGTTTCTTCCGAATGTTATCGGCGTCGAAATGACCCGCCTCCTGGAACTGGCGTGCCTGGATGGTGATGCCGTCGATGCGGTCCTGTTAAGAGAAGGGCTACGCGTTAGATGCTGCAGCCCGACGTTGCCATCCCAGGGGAAAACAAGAACAGGAAGAGGAGGCACCTGGTGAGCCGTGACGTCGGCCTCTAGCAGGGCGTGTTTCTTCTGCAGGTTCTGCACGCTGGTCAGATCTTTGCCGTAGTCGTCGGAGGACAGGTGACCCTCCACCTCGTACAGCCACAGCTCGATGTCCTCCACGTTGCGGTTGAACTGCTGCTGCTGGTTGGCTTCGCGCAGCTTGATTCCTGGCGGGGGAGTGAAGGGCCGGTTCTTAAACGTCGATTTATTTACGGTTATAGACAACAGAACCCAAACTGCAAGACGCTGACGGAATTCAAATCCGTTCTGTACTTTCAACAAAAAGAACATGACAGGCAACTGGATTAAACTACAATGTGCCAACCCCCCCCCCCCCAAAATTACAAATGTTCGTACAAAGGCCTGACGCCAGCCGTGGGGTACAGCCCATGAGGCCTTCCAGAAAGCAGCACATCTCTATTCAGAAAGACTCCACATCTCTTCCGGTCAGCAGACCGCGGGACGGCTCACCTTTGAGCTCCGTGGCCTCCAGGAGCTTCTTCCAGAGAGCGCTGACTTCCTCCATGCGCCCCGACACCTCGCCGGAGGCGTAGTGATCGGCGTTGATCAGCTCCTGTCCCGCTTTCTGCAGGGCGTCGACGCGGCTCTGATTGGCCGAGAGCTCGGCTTCAAAGGCCTGGTGCTTCTGCACTTTGCCCTGGAGGTTGGAGGGGTCCTGAAAGCAGCAGGCAGCACGACAGAGAGAGGCATGAAGCCATTAATTACAACAAAGTGTTTCCGGCAGGGTTACGGAATTCCCCCAATACCTTCTAGTTCTGACACCATCAATGGCGTGCATTTGTGCAGCATTGCTTTCTTGAACTCTGCAAAAGTGCCGTGCAAACAGGCCCCCCAGTTTAATAATCCCCCTTTCTGGTTTTGAGGGTTGAAGTGCATGTGGTCATCAGTGCCGACACCTCCGAAAACATGCTAAGAGGAGGGTACAAGGATATTTCAGGCGACGGAAGGGGAGACGAGGGCCTTCGGCGGAGCTTGCCTTGTAGGCCTCGTCGGTGGCCGTCTTCATCTTCTCGTTGACCCAGCTCTTGAGCTCGTCCGAGTCGCGGAAGAACTGCTGCAGGTGGAAGGAGTCCTCCAGGGCGGCGCGGCGCGACTGGGCGCGCTCGTGCAGGGCGTTGCGGCGGCTCAGGAGCTGCGCGGGGGCACAGGGAGACGGGCCGTCAGCCCAACACTCACAGCAGGGTACCGCACACGCCCGCCGCCCAGCTAAAACTGACCAGCCTCGATAACACCTCGGTCAAATCAAGACGGGCTCCATCAAAAAACGCTGCCTGTCCCTTCGCTCTTTCAATAGAAACGAGGAGTACACAAGGACAGAAAAGTTGCGCAACGTGCCTCTGAATGCACTAAGTAACCAAATTAGTAATTTCAGGAAACGTCCATCACTCCTGTGCGATGGACAGCGCACAACCGCAAGACGCATGAGGACGCTAGTTTGGACAAGGCTGCAGCGCGGCGGGGGGAAGGCGCGTTGAGGTCTTTAAAATCCACGCGGCCGCTTACCGCATCTCGGCGCGTCGCCACGTCCTCCTTGGCGTAGTGGTTGTTCTGAATCAGCTTGGTAGCAAACTCATCCAAAGCCTAAACATTGCAAAGGAAAGAAAAAGAAAAAGAAAAAGACTCGCAAGCAGTGCCATAGAAAACGGGTCCACACGAAGGGACTGGAATGGTCATCTTCAGAGTCAGCACACCGGGACTCAAAATGGACCAGAATAACAAAACACCATACCGGAGCGCTTCCAGGAACAAAGGCGTGTCACGTACACTGCATGTGTTAACCAAATTCTCCACTAGCATTTGTGTACACAAACACACAGATTATTTTCCCTAAAAAACAGTGATGCTTTGACGCCTGGAACAAACCCATCGTTGTGTTAGTATGATGACTGTCAAAAACACATGAACATATAACAGTGAAGAATGAGAAATTCTCACGGTGATCTTCTCCTCCTGGGCACTGAGGGATTTCTCAAAATCCTCGTGTTTCTTCAGCAGGGCTTCCACACTGTCCAGAGAATCACCGAGGTCTTCATTCAGCAGGAACGCCTTCATTGAGAAAACAGGAACACGCAACAATTCACACAGTGTCCTACAGCTCTTTGGTGAAGGATCGGAACTTTCTCTGTGCATTAGTAAAATAATATCAGAACTGCTTTTATAAAATCATATATGCAGTTGCAGAAATAAACCATTTGCTTTGCAGAGGTCTGTCTTGCTTGAAAAAATCTATACTTTGGGACAAAACCACCAGGATGTTAACAGGACTCGAAAAGGGCAGAAGGCACCAGCGGTCAGTTTCAAACAGACACCTCTTGGTCAGTGTAAGCGGAGCCGGGATGTTTGTCCAGCTCACCTCCTGCTTGCTCATCCAGTTGTCCACCTGCTCTGTGTCCCTGTAGAAGAGCTGCAGGTCCATGCACTGCTCGTACTGCTGCCTGCGCAGCTCCCAGAGCTCCAGGAGAGAATCCTTCTCCTCCGCCAGGATGCCCAGCTGCAGAGACACACCCCACACACACACCATGAGCAGAGCAGCACAGTGCGGGCTGAGGAACATCACAATCCCACCCATCTCCAGGCTGGATATGGACTACTTCAACAGGAGGTAACTGGATTAAATCATGCTTCCAAGGCAGCTAATGAGTTCTTTGTATTCTCATTAATATGGCCAAAATAATTGGTTTTACTCAACTCGTATGCATCGGGACACTAGACCTGCTTAATCTTGTAATCATAAACTCTCAAGCAACATACTTGGGCCAGTCTACAGTACAGTCTACTATTACCATGATTGCTTTTAATAAATATAAAGTGTAAATATTACAACGTGAGCAAATGGCTTGATATTTGCAGAAGATAGTGCATCTACCACAGCTAGATAACACCGATTCATACAAAAGGTATTTACTATGAGGCTAGTACGTCTTCTTTATAGCGCAAGTGCTGTGAAATGTCCCGTTACCTTCTCTCGGACTTCATCGGAAGCATAATGTCCTGTGGCCAGCAGAGCCTGGCCAGCCTCATCTGTGGCTTTAAAGCTGTCTTCGTGTGCATCAATCTCTCCCTGGGGAAAGACAGCAGCAAGGAGATTCAGCCGAACAGCTGAAACGCTGGTCAGTGCTGCAACAAGGGCCTGACCATAACTGTTGAATGCCCAGATACAAAAGAGGTCCGTTCCTGCAATTTAAACTTGGTTTAAAATGAGAGAGAAACACAAAACACGACGAAAGCATTTTCCCCCTCTCACCAAACTGAAAACATTTGTCACTAAATCCCATTCCTGTGCTTTCATGCAGAACATGTTCAACAGATTCTGAAAGCGCTCATTGACAGAATAAATCCAACTACAGGACACATAATACAGGGAAGACAGTCCTGCTACAGGACAAAGGCCTACGTTGCTTGCCAGTGGCAAACCGTAACTCTTCCCTGCAGCCGTGCACGTACCTTGTGCTCCTGGTGTCTGTCCAGCAGTGCTTCTGCTCCGGCCACGTCGTTGGCCAGCTCGTCGGCGTTGATCAGGGCCTTCATCTCGGTCACCCAGCTGGTCAGGTCCCGGAAGTCTGCCGTGAAGCGCTGCAGCCTGGGAGAACGGGCAGCGCAAAGCTCGAGACGGACAACTTCCACCACGCACCGAATCCCAGCACATGCCTGGGTCTCTCAGGCATCTGTAAGGCCCTGTTCCAATTCTCGGACTTTCCCCATCATTTCATTCTCACGTCCAGGGCAGGCGTGAGCGAGGCCTCAGTTCAAAACCCGAACTGCTACCTGCGACTCCGGACGAGATGACGCTACCTGTAGGAGTCATTGAGGCGGGCATGGCGCTCGGCTGCCAGCGTGCGGATCTGCTCCCAGTTGGTGATGAGCTCGTCTCTCTTCAGGTGGATCTGCGAGGCGTTCTGGGGGTGCGTCTCCTGCAGGCGCTCCGCCTCGGCCCCCAGGGTGTTCACCTGCTCCCAGAGAGAGAGAGACGGGGAGAGAGTCACCAAGCTGAAGGACTGTGCAGCCTCACAACCCGCAGCCCTGGCAGTTACACCACAGGACTCTGACAGAGCCACTTCTGACATGCCTCCCTACAGTCCGAAAAAGAAAAGAAAGGAAAGGAAGTGCATGAACTTCCTTACGAGATGTTATTAACACCATGTTGTACGACAGCTAGTGCCCTCAGGAGAATACAGGCTTAATGCCGGAGATTCATTTGGAAAGTTACTTAGTTTTAAACCAGTCTCTGGCTCTGCCCTGGACAGAGGAGCGGTCCCGCACAAGATGACCGCCTGCGGAGGCGCGAGACGGCTCCCTCGGGCACTGACCTTGTCTTCCAGCGCGGCCAGGTCCCTCTCCAGCCCCTCGTGCTTGCGCAGCAGAGCCTGGACACTGGCCAGGTCGCGCCCGAAATCATCCGACATCATCAGCTGCTCCTTCTCCTTGATCCAGCTGATCGTTTCGTCCACGTCCCTGCGGAGAGGCCGGGCAAGGGAGGTGAGCGCCGGCCATTCTTTTTTTATTATTTTAGAGAACACATAAAACCATTTTTAATACAAATTACATTCCCCAACCATTTTTTCACAACACACATCTGCAAATATACATCACACTAGAAAATGTAATCTGTCCTCCTAATATTTTATTTACTTGATGTATAAACTCCACGGCACAGAGTGGTCAGATCATTTCCTGTGCAGTTCAATCTACACTTATTAAGCACGTGTGAGGACTGGGCAGGTATCGGTCCAGTCTGACCGTTTCACCAGGCTGACCAGAACAGGGGTAGCACACCTGTTGAAGCGCTGCACCTCTGCGGCCCCAAACAGCTTCCCCTGTCTCTGCTGAGCCAGGCCCTTGAGGCGCTGCCAGGCCACGTTCACCTCGTCCTGCTTCCTCACGATCAGCTCCGCCTCGGGGTGCGACTCCTGCGCGGGGGAGGAGGGGGCACATGTATGGTGAACAAGGGAAAACAGCTGGGCCAGCGCTCTCTGGATCCGCAACAGCCCTGGGCCTGCCCAAGGGTAATCCGTTCACGGAACCAGAGCTCGGACACAAGGAGCAAGCGAGAGGACTCTGCAAGCTGAGATACAAACCATTAACCCTGCAGGTGGCTGCAGTGATTTGCAGTGAAGCACTACAATGGCTTTATAAACCAGGATAGTTACATACTGTTGCCAAAGACATACAACACAAGAGCCCAGCCCAATGCAAGCTAGTCAGTCCAATTAAAACTGAAGTCCTGCGGAACCTAGGCAGCTCGCTCCCAGGGTACCTGGATGAGCTTGCCGGCCAGCTGGTTGACATCGTTGACCCGCTCCTCATGGGCGGCCAGGTCAGTCTGGAACTCCTCGAACTTCTTCTGCAGGACCTCCACGTGCTCCAGGTCCTGACCCAGCTCCTCCGACGTCACGATGGCCTCCTGCCAGACAAAGACGCGCGGCCGTCAGAGCGCTAAGAGAGCAACTGTCCCCAGAACCGACAGGACGGCTCCTGGGGAGAACTGACATGGTCTACATGGTCTGCGACAAAGTAAAGCCAGAAGTAGGCTTGTACATCTACCAGTGGTTGACAGAGGCAGGCTCCAGCTATAACACAGTGTCCAATATTTACCCTACAATCCCTCTGCAAAATCTATGGCCTCTCACCCCCATGACTGCCAGTGTCAGGTGAAAGAAGACATTTATGCCCAGGATCGGGGATACACATGCTGAGGCACTTTCACCGTTCCTTAAAACGGAATCTTTTATTACACCTGTAACTTATATTTAAACAAATGATATCTATATACATTCACTTCTTTAAAAACCCTCCAAAGCTGCCGCACCTTGTCGCTGATCCAGTCCAGGGCGTCCTCGCACTCCCGCAGGTACTGCACCAGTTTCTGGGCCTGCAGCAGGCGCACGCCCTTCTCCCTGGTCTTCTGCAGCAGCAGGTCCCACAGACGGTGGAGCTCCTCCAGCCGGGTCTGGAACCGAGAGCGGCATGAGGCCCGGTCCGGAGAGGGCTCCGGCGCCGAGCCTCGAAAGCAGGGAGAGGCCCGGTCCAGGAAGCACTCCGGCGCCGAGCCTCACCCATCTGGGTGTCCAGACTGACTTCATCACCCATTCCTGCGGGATCAGGTTAATGTGCCTGAGGCACAGCACTCAAAGCCTTTCTACTACTTGCCTTGGAGATCGCGATAGCCCAATTTTACTAAGCCAATATGCTGTTGAGAACTGGTTTTCCCCCCCATCATTGTCTGCCATCCTTCTCAGCTTTATGAGTTTACATACTGTATTTTTCCCAAAATCCAAGATCTGGGAGTGAGAGATCGGTCACGAAGACCGAGCCCTCCAACGACGGCAGTCTCAAACAGCGAGAACAGGAATACCTGCATGCACAGACCCTGCCCACAAAATAAGAGCTCTTCCATCTTTAGAAGAACAGCAACAACCCCCGAGGACAAACAGTTCAGCCTCCGTCTGCTTTGGTGAGCGACCCACGCCTGAGGCCACTCACTGCCACACATTTTAAAGGACAGATGCACCAAATATCCATAATTACACAGCAATCAAAACTTTCGAGATGGGAAGCAGAGGAGAGGGAGAGGCGAGGGGTGAAACTGGACAGGAAGAGCTCCACAGCACCCAGGCACCTACTTGTATATAGGCAGTGATATGGACCGATTTTACTATGGGCCGCTGGGCAGTCCGGTAGGGTGTGAAGGACTGAACCAGACAGAGGGGGACAGTGGTGTTACAAAACCCACAAAAACCGCCAATGTGACAGGAAAAGCTTTTCAAAATAAAACAAAATAAGCCGAAAGGCCCGGTGGCTCCCGGCGGCCGGCCTCGTACCCGGATGATCTCGGAGGCGAAGTGGCCCTCGGCGATCATCTGGCTCCCGGTCTCGTCCAGCTTGATGATGGCGCCGGCGTTGGCCTGGACCTCAGCCTCGAAGGCCTGGTGCTTCTGCAGCTTCCCCTGGAGACGCGAGAGGAGGAAGACGCTTTTAGCGGCGCCCGCGCGCGGGGTCACCCGGGATCCGCTTGGTCCCGAAACACAGCGGAACGGTCAGGAATCCGGGTTTTTTTCCGGGCACCATGGATCCGAGAGGGCCCCAGGCATTGGAAAGGGGGGGAACACTGCCATCAGCACACGGTCTTAATTAGCGAGCTACACAGCTGCAACAGCGAGACCAGTTTTTCTTTTCCAGACGGCCGTGGACATACAGGAAAGGTCCGGTGTGGACTGCGGCATTTCCCTCACACAAAGGAAGCCACATGGGACACGCTAGAGGCCTCTACCTAGAGAGCACACGCGAACCTCCCGGGCTCAAGGCCCCATTCGCAGAGAGAGCCCTGGGGGCGGGGGCTCCTGACCTGCAGGTTGGTGGGGTCCTTGTAGTTCTCGTCGGAGGCGATCTGCAGCTTCTCCTGGATCCACTTCTCCAGCTCGTCGGCGTCGCGGCGGAAGAACTGGAAGCGGTAGGAGTCCTCCAGCTTCTGCCGGCGCAGCGTGGACAGCTCCTTGAAGCGGCGGTAGCGGTCCAGCACCTGCTGCCTGCGCTCCTGGATGTCATCTGCCGTCTCCAGCACCTTCATGCCGCTGGTGTCCATCCTCTGAGCCCACGCACACACACACACAGGAAGAGAGTCACACTCGGGGCCCCCAGAGCTCCCGGCGCAGTACCGGGTCTCGCCAGCAGGGGTCTCCGGCTCAGCCCACAGAGGGCCTCGCCCTCAGAGCTGCTCTCATCGCGCAGGCAACTGCGACACTCAGGCCAGGCCCTGAGCTGCTCTTTAGAAGAGAAACGACTGTGCCCTTCATGAGAGCCATATACGCCTCTAGGAATATAATCAGGGTCACTACTTGACCAAAGGTGAAACAAAACCCAGATAAAACACTGCTGGAGACCAGGGACCGGTGTCCAGCTGGTTTCTCCACAAGGGAGGGAGGAGGGAAAGAAGGACACCGTTCAGCTGCTGCTCACACCTGCTGGGTTTTATTTTGCTCTGTTTATAACCTTTCCAGCAGTCCCTAAAGCTTACCAGACCCAAACTCCAAAGCCCTAATTATTAACTGTGTCTCGCGGCCTTTCCAGTATTTGTGCATCACCACGCCGCATTAGATCGGAAGCGGTTTTGACATGCCTCACGCGGCACAACGGAGAAGTTTAAATTTAAAATGAAGAACCCTGCTTTCCACAACCATAACTGTGAATACCTGCAGAAAGCCAAACGAGCTGTCGACCCAAGCACGTGGCACACGCTACACTGCTAACTCACGAGAACGCCCCCCTTCTAAACAAGATCGAGGGGAAACGGGCAACATCTCGGTTCTCTTTCTCATGAAGCTGAAAGGAATCCCTGCGGCTGTCCTGTCCCCCTCCTGATGGCTTTCCCAGCTGGCACCAGATGAGGGGGAGCAGCTGTTGGCCGAGACGCTAACAAACAGCTGGCGGGTCGAGGACAGACGCCAAGCAGGCCGAGATCCCAGAGGGCGACTGCAGCTCCCGGCTCAGCCCCGCCCTTCACGCTGGGACGCTTCACAGCGAACCCTGACCCAGGGCAGGAACGTGCAGCAGAGAAATGAAAGGCCCGTGGCAGCACTGTGTCAAAGTCCCTCCCTTTATCTCACTGCTGCGATCTGAGGAGCAGGACTCCGGATGAGTCAGGTTAGGACTAAGTGCCAGCTATGACTCGAGAATGAAAGATGTCTGCCGGCGCCTTGCGTTCAAACAGCAGCTGGAACCACATCAAAGCCGCGAGGAAAACGCTGGTTTCCACTAAGCAAGCAGGTGCTGCAGTCCTGTTCTCCTGGCACCAGGTCGTGCAGCTGTCTTCTCGCGGACGCCCGGAGGGACGGGGAACTGTCAGGACTGGCCGCGCCGCGGGCGTCTGGCCTCCCCCTCCCCTGCTGGGACAGCCGAGCCCCTGCCTTCCTGCTGGCCATGGCGAGAGGGAGGACAGACCACCCCCCACTCTAAAACCCCTCACGCACTGCTGGCCTGACTGACCCGCAACCTGCTAGATCTCATCAACCACCAAAGCCCTTTGGGATTTTCACTCCTGCGACAGGTCAGAAACCCCCCAGAGACACGCAGCCCCCCCCCTCCCCACGCGAACTGCTCCAAAACGCACTGCCGACTAACTGCAAACCCTCACAGACCACTCCTGTGCCTACGGGACCCAGACCTGTGACGATGGGGTGTTCCTGCCTACGCCAGGCATGGGGCTCAGTGCCCGGTCCGCAGTGCCAGCGCCTCCTGCATCATTAACGAACAACAGACAAGCCAAGAGTCACGCTGGCTGGCAGGGAGGTATCGCCATGCAGCACGGAGCTGCTGTAGCAGCCAGATAAGGCCACTCAGATCCACACCGAGCTCTCCCTCAGATAGCTGCGGATTCCAAGTCTCTTGACAAACCACACGCCGGGCAGCACTAAACTACCGGATTTGTTTCTTCTATTCCGAGCAGCTCCCTTACTCAAGACATCAGGACGTCAGTCCAAGGAGACCAACGGCCAACACAAACCTGACTCTCGCTCACAAAAATCAACGAAAAGAGTCGCAACGCTTTCGGAAATTGATCTGACTGGATCACGTCTCGGCCCCCAGCTGCTGCCTCTATAAGCGAAAGGGACTCGCAAGATGGCTTGACTACACACTCCACTACAGCCCAAGCCCTGCACCGCGGTCGGGAAGGCGAGGGAGGTCATGACCCCGGTCAGACAGAGTGAGCCCCCGCGAGCCTGAGCCCCCCCCCCCGCTCGCACAGGGCTCGCGGACCCCTCCCTCCGCGCTGATAACGAGCGCGCGGCCGGCTCTGGAAGCTTCTGCCCGGCGGCGCGCCCCTCCGCCGCCGGCCACGCCCAGCCCCGCCCGCTCCGCCGCCCCCGCCGGCCGCCCCTGCGTTCCACGCCGCGCGGAGCTGTGTGCGTGCGTGTGCGTGGAGAGGGGCGATGAACGATGCTAGCAGCTCCCTTTTTCAACAGGCATTTTGCGTTCATTGAAAACCCACAACAAAAATAACACCCGCTGCATTCCAAATGCTTAGCCATCATGAGGAGGTCCCGCAATTGGACTGGGGGGGGGGGGGATCTTAATGCAAAAATAAAAAGGCCAGACCTTTTCAAAAAAAACTGCTTTTACAGCTGAAGAATAAATTCAGAGTAAAAAGGAGACTTCCAATGCCAGGGATGTAGCCATCAGCTGACATGCAAGAGATGTGCCCCTGTCCAGCCACTCCCCCCAGCAGGCTTCTACAGCTGCATGCTCCACATTCCAGGACAGCACAACGGTATTTATAGAGGCCGCCCCGTCCCTGAGGAATTCGATCACCGCTGAAGTACGCCTGGCAGATCAGCGCTCACTGTAAACTGGAGCCGAGGGCCATAACGAAGTAATAGATAGCAGATATTTGCACCACCCAAAAAATATTCAAACAACAATGAGTCATTATCTGAGGTAACATCAATTCATATCGATACGTAACCAAACGCATAAATCAGCCTGGGATTGGGATTTCTAACCCGCCAGCAAAGGGCCGTGCTTGTCCACAATACCCAGCAGGCTGCAGAACCAAGCAGCAGGAGGAAACGGATGAGGTCACCTCCGATCCGCGTTCCAGGGGCCGGGGCCGAAGTGCAACTGAGCAAAACAGGAAACGGGACTGCTGGGATCTGCCTGCCGAGAGGCCACACCTTAAACGTCTTGTTCCCCCCACCGACCTGCTCCCTTCGTCCCCAAGGAAGCCGATGTGTTTTGAGTCACTCCCCTGCCCGTCCGATGGGGCGGTTTTAGAAGATGGTTCATCTACAGTATTTGCAACTACTATCTGGTCATCTGCGCACCTGCAGCCATTTCTAAACACTTTCAACAGCACGTGCCGAGCAAATTAGGCCGTCTACCATCGGACACCCTGGACTGCGCTTAATTTAACCCCACGGACTCCCACACCTTTCATTATGGCGTTTAACGAGTTTTTATTAAGAAGGCACAAGAAACCTTTAAAGTCCATGAAGAACATAAGAAAAAAGATCAGTTTTTAATAAACCACTGCACTTTTCTCAAGCTTCCCCACTACAGGGGGGACAGACGTCTTGCAACACTCCCAGCACACTGCATCTCACAATACAGAGAGAAGCAAAAGGCAAAATTTCACTGGGTGCTTTACTCAACTGCACACTTACATTTAATGATAAACTTGAGCTGAACCTGAAGACTGAAGAGAAATCCTTCCATTGACAAACCCTGACATTAAAAATATTAAAGCAACCCTTTTCCCCAAAGACCAAACAAAGAAGAAAAAAGTTCCAAGAGGCAGTTTGTTTCCACGTGCAGAAATACACTCGCATGCAGCACACACAGAAAAACAACACCAAACTGCTGGATAAGGAACACAAGCACAGAGCAAACCCAGGAAACACGTTCTCACAACGAAGTCCAGTCCGTTTCCCAACACAAGGCAGCCGGGGCCAGAGTCTATCCCAGCAGGCAACGGTGCAAGGCAGGACACACCCTGGCCAGGACGCCAGTCCATCGCAGGGCACACAAAGACACACCCTGGCCAGGACGCCAGTCCATCGCAGGGCACACACAATTTCTCCCCAGTACTGCAGTGCATCATCTACCACCACCTGCTCAGATTTTCTCCAGCCAGCCACAATCAGCTCATTTTCTTTAACCCTCATTTACAAAACCTCTCTAACAGCGTTGCCCTTTCCTAGAGTAACCATCAGTTTTTACTGCCGTTGAGCTGTGGATTAATTACATTTGCTGAACCTTTATTTGCCCCACGTCTTTTTTTTCCAACTGGGTTCTGCACTCGGATCTCAGTTTCAGAAAATCTCCTTAATGCGCAACTATTTCTAAAAAATGTTGCAGCAGAAATTTCAGCTTGGTACACAATCGGTGCTTCCAGACAGCTTCCTAAACAAGGAAATCAAGGATCAGATGATGTATAAACAGGCAGGAATGACTACCAGACACTTGCATAATAAGTATTTGTCCTGGTGCCTCAGACTCATTTCTCAAACTCCACCGTAAATCATAAACTGTTGGAACTCTGAACAGGGTTCATGCCAATTTCTAACCTCCTTTTCAAGAGCTGAAACTGATTTTTAAACACAAATAGTTCAATGAAAGGTTCAGTAGATCTGGGCAACCCAGAGCTCATGAGGAACAGGAGGAAGAAGGCACAGGGAGAGCCCAGGCCCGAGACCGACGTGACTGAGGAGTGCCCTGGCACAGATCACAGGCGGAGTACGAGAGCCCTGGAGCAGGAGCTGCTGTAGTCCACAGGATGAATGCAAGCGCAAAGCAAGAGCACGACTCCCTGCGCCAGAGCCCGACGCACTGCCTCTGCAATGCGAAGTCAAACCCAGCGCATACATGCGGCTCACACCGCAAGCATCAGAGCAGGACGAGCCCCAGCAGCACAGCTCACGACGTCCCAGAAATCTTCTGGGTTACCTAGCGATTTTATTGGAATTGGAAGCAACTCTGCACCCACGTATGACGAACTCACCCATATAAGGTTTGCTCCCAGTTAAAAGGCACATGCACACACACACACAAACACAAGTGTGACACTCGGTACCTTCAGTTTGGGTTTACGAAATGTGGACTGCATGATGTCAGGTGTAGCTGCCGTGGGCTACAGGACACAACGACACCGTTACAGACTGAAAAACGCAGTGTTAAACAAGACAAACTGAACACACAGATTTATGTACGATTCTCCCGTCACCTCCAGCATTAAAAACGCAACCCAAAGCAATCCAAATAAAGCACAGACATTCTTATACACGTACTGATCTAAATGTGATCACACACACAAAGAGAGGTCAGTATACATACTGTGTTTGCAAACAAAGGGAAACCAATGGTTAACATGCACATATATTGCCGCGTACAGGTGCTGTCACTCCAATGTCTTTAACATGTACGCTGTACGTCTTCTGCACACGCTACGGCACAGAGCTCTCAGAGCACCAGAGGTGTTGTAGAAGCTTTCTAGGTATTCACTTCTGAACGCATTTACATCCTACTCACATGAGGGATGGCTCTTTCAAATACAGGGTGTAACAGGTGAAATACAATTATGCTCTCAAGAAAAAGAAAGACATCTACTGCACTAAGCAGAGTGAAGCTGCAATGCCTACTTCGTTCATCAGTTCGGGGATGAATTTGCAACAGCGAGGTTTATTGCAATTCTATTTTTTTAAATCCCGTTTCCATATTCACTGAGCCGAAAGGGGCTTGTACCTCACTGACTAAACATGCCAGCGTTAAAAACTGCAAGTCTACATCAACCCAAAACCCTGCAGGGAACCAAGGAGAACAAGTTTGCATTTACATCCAATACTGCTACCGATTCCTTTTCTGAGCAAGCTTTCGCCAGAGGCTTTGATCAGCAGCCTATCAGCCGGAGACGAGAGCCCTTCTTCCAGCAGAAACTTGAGCCCCACAGCGACCGAGTTCAATTAAACTAAAAGGCACCATGAGACAGCAGATTCGCAAGGAAAGAAGAGCCAAGCTGGAAACAAAAAAATGGGCTTTCAGTAGGCACAGGAACAGCCGGGCTGCAAACGCCACAATCAAAGTGGGACAAAACAAAAAGCTACCTTGCAGAATGAGAAAAAGTGCCGAGCACTCTCTGCTCCACCCGATGAAACGTTAAATCGATCCGTCACTCAGGCATCTAGGAGACACAGAAGGCTCCCACAGGGCTACAGAAGGGGCAGAACTCTTGGGCTCTGAAGGACTCCCTCGGTTTCAGAACTACTGCAGTGAAGAGTATTATGGTATAAACAGCTCTTTGTCAAACCGGATTCAAGACTCATTAGACCAAACAGCACCTGCCACAGTGCTGCAGAGCACCACGGGCTCCCGGAGGGGCGAAGGGTTAACCTCTGCAGCAGGCCTGTGCCCGAGCTCAAGGACACCGCGAGAGCACAGCTCCCTGCAGCAGAGACCCGGGGCGGGAATTTAAAAACCCGCACGAAGAGAAACGCGCTGGACCTGCAGCACGCCAACGTATTCCCCCTGACCAAGTTTTAGCCCTCAGGTAATTTACACCCGTGCTCGAGGTACTGCTCCCCTTGATGAAGCGCCGCTGAACTAACTGCGGGTTTCAAGATGAGCACAGGCGCCACACCCATCCTGTCCCCTGTGCACAGCAAACGTGCGCCAGCTGGGAAGCCGGTTACAACGCAGCGCTGCGAAACGCACGACTGATCACCTGCTCGGTCCCGACAGTCCTAATCAATTCTCAGGCCCTGAAAGCACAAAAAAAACGAAAACGGAATCAAGGTGGCAAATCTGGGGGAAGGGGTTTCGCTGGAACTGTAAGAATATGAGCAGGGGTCACGACAAAACGGATGTGTTTTATCTTTAAAATAAACTTTCACACGCCACTGGACACCGTTTTCTCTGATCTGTCATAAGGAGTGTGAACGTCAGTACACGAGAAAAGAGATCTTTAAAAAGGATGCTGAACAAAAAGACGAATAACAGAATGAAAATAAGGAAGACGTACAGATAGCGCTGCTATAAAGAGGATGAGGCACAGGCAGCAGATGTCAGGCACTCCCTAGATTCCTGAAGTACTGTAGAGAAATGGCATGAAGGGCATGAACGGCTCTTTGTCAAACTGTATTTAACACTCGTGAGATTTCCATCAGAAACAGAAAGATCTTCAGGCATGTTGCAGAGGGTAGTACGGAGGCCAGGGCTGCCTACGCAGAACGAAGAGAAACCACTCCATCGCTCCGCACCCTGCATGGAGATCTTCCTCATCCAGGCTACAGGGCCAGAAACATCACTCTGCCCCCTGCCAGGGGAGGGACACAGCACTCGGGCCCGTCAAGCACGGTCCGAGACGGAAGACAGAGGACAGGAGACAAAGCAGGGAACAGACAGACCGGCTGCAGTATCCTGCAGCGTTTCTCCATATGAGGGATGTCCCTGTCCTGCCCCAGCCTGGACAGCAGAGGGGTCACCCACCTCGTGCGCTTTCCAGGGCTTTCTGCGCCACACCCCAGTGGGGAGAGCAGGAGCTTTTCACAACCACAGCAGGAATACACCCCGGGTGTGTTAGCCCCTACCCTGGACTGTGAGCAGATGGCTCATAAAAATAAACGGGTGGGGTGGGGGGGTCGGCATATTTTAAGACTCCGAAAACAATTCGTTGGGAACAGCCAGCTGGAAGGGCTCCCTATCCCACCTCCGCTGGCCGCCTGGCGGGACCTTCTCGGGAGAGCCGGGATGAAACACCGGGGGAAGGCTGGGCTTTGCCCAGAGAGAGAGAGAGCACCCCAAAAAGCCCCCTCGCCGCGACTGAAAAAGCCCAGGCAGCCATTAGACGAGGCGCTGGCGTGCACGGCAGTCTGCAGGCTGGCAGCCATCATGTGCGGCCGGGTCCGCCGCCGTGCAGCCGCGCACAGCCGGAGCGGGGCTCGACTCGGCTCGGCTCGGGTCCGTCAGCCCGGCCCAGTGAAGCCGCTGGCGGAGCGGGGCGGGTCAGAAAAAAAACAACATGTCCGCTGCCTGCCGCCGGGCACGGCAGCTCGCAGGACGACAAGTACCGGAATAAAGCAAGACGGAGTATTTACTGTAAAAAACACACACGCACAAAACAAAACACAAAGTGTCCGTATTGCGGGCTTCAAATGTCGCCAGGGCGACCTAAACGCTCCCACCGGGGGCCCCACAGTAACGTTACAAACTAGCGCGACTGCCCAGCCTTGGGCTCCTCCGCCGTGGGGTGGGTGCGCTTTCTGCAGGCGAGCCGACCGAGCAAGGAGTGACCAGCTGTCAGAACCAGTGCTTACACGCAACACGTACTGCATACTACCATTAAAGAAAATATATCGATTTCAGTAACACACTTACAGCCTCCTTTTGTTTTCGTAAGCTTCAAGCCTCTCATTTGACGTTTAGCTCTTGCGAAAAGCGAAAGCGGTCATTACGAAAAGCGTTACTTCATGAACAGCATAAACCCGGCTGCTGTGTGAATTTTTAATGATTCTCTTACCTTCTGTGGAAAGTCTGCGACTTTTCTTTTAAAAAAAAAACACAAGTAAAAAATTCTCGACCAGCTCTCTCTGCCCGAATGAAGCTGCTTGGCTCTCGCCACCAGAATTAATACACTCCGGGAGACGGTGACGTCATGCACTGCACCAACCAGCCGAGCGCCGACGGAAAAGACCGAACAGGAGGACGAGGACAGGCGCTACAGCGCGCATGCGCTGACCCCAGTCGCTGGAATGCATGAATTTCCGTATTGTCTCAGCTGCAGCTGGTAATGCAGGTTTGCACGTTTGCCGTGTATCGAAAAACAGTTTACCCAAACAATATTCTGCAAATGCTGATTGGATTTTTTTTTTATTAACATGACGTACATTTCTAGTCTTGCGTTTCTGTCAATTGCGACAGCAATTGCTAATCACAAAACGTGACATATTATGTATTTACAGTCCAGGCTTTTTTACATAGTTACGCATTAACTAGGAAACTTACACGATACAACACGATCATGTACATTTATCGAGTCAAACCAACAGATTTCCTCAGGGCATATATTTAAAAAAAAACATTCAATGTTTCAGTACAGTTGTTTTTACACTTGGTCCAGGGTAGCCCCTGTCTCTTCTGGGGTTTGATCCAGCTAAATCTAATTGATTACAGTTTGGTATTTGAGGCCTTTTTAAATTTGCTTTCAGCTGTTAAACCCGAGTGAATCCTTTGCCAATTTGTGGGTTTCGGAACTGCCTTGAGTTGTAATAGCTGAAATACAGTACAGCCAATTAGACTGGATCTGGGCGAGTCTGAGAGCCTGTCCCACCTGTCTCTCTTCAACATCAGTGGATTAACCAATAAGAGCTGTTTAGTCAGAAAAAAGGACACAAATTAGCTCATGAGGGAGAGAAAGTATAACAGCCTGCATAGTGCACCTGTAGAAAATAAAGCTTTTTAAGAAGACTGAAAGCAAGTACTGAGTGCAGAAAAAGAAAACCAGCAAGCAGATCAGTTACTCAAGGCCCAGCTGGAACAGAAACCAGAAGACTCAGGACCAGGACTACCAACCACCACATTAGACAATTTTGCTGTATTTCAACATCATAACTGCAATGAATTCTCTAAAAAATATAAAGTATACGCAAGCTTAGAAAATACATTTAATTTTAATACAGAGAACATAGTCATTTTAAAACTATCCAAAATTCATTTACAAAGTCTTTCAAGTACAACGATGACCTTTTAGAATTCTCAATTAAAACATTCCCCTTTGGCTACAACACTACAGCTTGGGAAAACTTCACGCACGGCAGGATCATAAGGACAACTGAGACAATTAAAATGTAGGTGAACTGGACTTATTCTACTGCAGCTTATGGCTGTCACAAAACTATTTTCCTGGAAAACAATCAGAAAGTCTAGAGCAAACAAAATGTTGCCATCATACAGAAAATGCAAGAAGTTGTTGTTGTTTTTTACTGTGCATTGCATTGTCTGACAGGCTTAATGTTTAATTCATGCTGTTAGCCCTTTTATACTCCAGGAGAGATTTCACTGTCTGGAATGTGCTGACTAAGATTCTATGGCAGAGAGTTCTAGATGCGGAAATTAAACTGCTCGAGTCATTAAAGCCTTTTGGCACTTCTGGTCTTACTCAGATCTTTCGCGCATTCAACAGAAATATTGCAATATATCCCCGATTCAAAGAGCACACATATACAGTACGTAGGCATACTGGCGCCTCAAACCAATATGCATTTTCTACAAATGTTTCAAAACGTCACACGCTGTACAGTTAAATAACAGGATCAAAATATAGAATCCAATGCTGAAAATAAAATACTGCTTTATAATACTGCAGATAATAAATCATGACCGATGGGTGCCCTTTTGCAAACTGCCTGTGTAATCTATTTAATATGGGATGGCAGGTGTGGCCAGTTTGCACAAAGGACAGATCAAGGCTTATATAAAACAGAATGAAACAGAATTAGAGTTCGTACGTTTTACAGCTGTAAGCAATTAGACTGTATGCCTCACTCTTGCACTTTTATAAATACCCCATTAAGACACTGAAAATATTTGCATTATGGCTTGATAAATCCACAGTTCATAAAAATGCACAACTGCCTAAAATACATCAAATTTAGAGCACATTCCATAAATGTGAAACTGAAAGAGCCAGTACAGTCTGCGATCCCTCAATAGGAAAAACATCAGATACAGATGATGTTCTCGCTCTTGTAGAACATACAATACATGAAAGCTTGTAATCTCTCACTTCCCCTCAGTATGGTCATCTCAGCTTGATGGAAAGGGTACTACTGCTTAGTGTTGCTGCAAAAAAAGACTTTCAAGAGTTCAAACAATCTAGCTAAATAAGTTTAAAAAGTTAAAAAAATAAAAAAAACAAGACTAAGTATTGCTTTGCAAAAATATAAATTGAGCACAATCATTTTTATGTCAATCCTAGACAATATTTCATATGTATAGTTGCTAAAAAGCAAAGCTGGCTCTGGATTTTAGCCCGTTTTCCTACCCTTCATGAATATTTCATGAGCAGAGAAGGCCAGTATGCCGGTATAATCAGCTATGATGTAACGTTGCAGGTCAATATCATGTTACATTTCTTTTCTATATATCCTATTTGGCAAGCTCTGCTGCATCGCATTGCTTCACGTCTCAGAAGAGATCGTGGATTCCCAGAGACCAGCACAGAGCATGACGTCAGCAACCCCAGATGTTTCAAGTTGAGGCGCTCCTCCCCGCTCAGGACCTCCAGAAGGACGTGCTCAGCTGCCCCTTCGGAGGACGAATCTCTCGCCGCTTCAGGCACGTCTGAAAGAGACCAGAGCCTCGAGGAAATGCTGGGACTGAAACTTGTCCAGATTTCCCCCGTGTTCGTACAGAACGTCAGAGTGGAGTAAGGCCTTGGCAACCGGGATCTCCCCACCACCCGACGAGCAAGGCCGGGGGTCGGCAGAAATAAGAGTCAAATCAGTTCCCCCGTTCGGCACGCTTCGACCCACGGAAAGGGAGAAGGGAGGGGCTACCGCTGTGTCCCCGACGACAAAAGCTCTCCTGCAGAGCGCAGGATGAACGGGGGTCATGCCCGGGGCGAGTGAAGTGTGAGAGGGACCCCCCCACCCGCCGCCTCATGTGGGCTTCGGTCGCCCAGGAGATCTCTCGGCCTGCACTGCGACAGGAACTCCCGGGACCTGGAGGGTTCTGGCCAGTACGTGGACAGCAAGCAGGGGTAAAAGAAACAGGATAATGGTTCCTGGCTTTGCTTTACCTCTAAAAACTGCTTCAGCCTCATCACAGAGCCCATCTGTCCAGAGCTGGTGACGGCTTCAATCCTGGCGGCGAAAGAGCGTCAGCGTTCATTCCCATGGGAAACAAGCAACAGGCAGGCAGAAAGACTGAACCCACAACTCTGCAACAGCTGACTGAAGCACAGCCGAGCAGAGTTAGAGATACACCTGCTTGAATACCATGAATACCACATGACTACTTGCACAAAGGTAGCTGCGTCAGCATGCGCAGACTGCAAAGGCATCAGCTGTGGAGCCTTCTTCGAAGGAGACTCCTTCACCCAAAGAAGGCTCCAGAGCCGAAACCTTTTTTCCCCTTACTCCTCTTTTCATCATGGAATAAACCTTTACTTGCGCAAACGTACAGTCTGTATTATAAGACAGCAGCAGGAATAAACCCCACGGGCATTTTCTCCCATCACAGATGGACCGTCTTCCCAGAACCCAAGACTTTACTACCTGGGGAAGTAATCTTCTTTAATCAGCAAGATCAGCTTCCAAAACTGCCCTTGGTACTGCTTCATCAAAGCATGTCCACACACCTGGCAGGAAGAAGCACAAGCTGTGTTAGTTCAAAGAAACAGATCACAAAACAACCGTGCGCTCATAAATGCCTCATCCCAAGAATGTGAAGGGGTTGTTTCAGCAGAGCAGAGGCAGCCAACAGGAAACAAAGCACTGGGATGGGAAAGCTCTCAGGAAAATCATGTTCCTGCTACAAATGGGGTTGGTGGACCAGTAGGGCACACCGATGCCCAGGGACACTGTACTGCAAGACATGCTGTCCTTCAGATGGGATGCTAAACTGAGGTCTTGCATACTTGACAGTTTAAGCTCTGAAGGTGCTTATTGAAGTAGTCAGGGGGATAAATGACCCCAGTGTCCTGGCTATGTGTCATCCGGGGTCTGCACAAACTGGCGTCCCCCCTTGACGCGACTGGTGAAGCCGTTCCTCACATCTCCACCTGCTCCAGCGTGTAGTGGAGCTGCTGGCTCACACTGGCTGCTCCACCTTACCCAGGGAGCTGCTGTGCTATAAAGAAAAGCGATCAGCCACTGCACTTCAAAAAGAGAAGCACAATCCCAGGCGTTCAGGTCTGTGGATCCGGGGACGAGCCGTACCTCCAAGAAGTCGAAGAGCAGGGTGGCGGTGACATCAGCCAGAGGCTCCATGTTCAACATCTGCGCCAGCCAGCGCCAGCCGTGGTTCAAACCATGAGGGTCCGGCTGCGAAGGGGCACGACCACACTCAGCAACGGAGCTCTTTTTATCGACACAGTTAATACCCGCGTCAGACCTCAGTGAGAAGGCTGGAGCGGCCGAGCAGCAGCTCGACGGGCCCGATCTGACTCTCCTGCAGAGGCCCGGAGCTGCTGCTGGTCTACGACTCCTGCTGCCGTTTCCCTTGGGCAACGCTGTACAGAACTGAACAGTCTGCAACTCACACGGCAACAATCTACCAGACACTCAGGTTAACTAGGAACAATCCTGGGTGAAGCGATGTAAGAACCCCAAGCAGCGAACAGCAAGGGCAATGTCTGCGGACCCCCTTCGAGGTTAGCATTACCAATCCATCACTCCTAAAGCCACAGCGCTTGTGCAGCCGTGATGGATACAGGAAGGGGAAGGAGTGTCGTCCTCCGTACCGCCTGCTTGTTGCCGTAGGGCCAGCGCAGCTGGATGATGGCAGCGTACAGCCGGATCATCCCCGACATTCTCTTCAGGAAGCTGTCCTGAGCCTCCACGCCAGAGTCCTCCACACGGTACCCCAGAATCCTGCCGGGCACACCATCAGCAATATCAGCACCCCCTTCCACGCGGTCGCATCAGAAGCCATTCACATTTCTTTCTCAGAAAGAACAATCGCACAATCCCAGACAAACAGAGGCTTCAGGTGGAAGCATTTCTGAATGTTTCTCGCGACGCACTGAGACCCTGACGAGTGTTTTCGCGCTGTGCACGGGGTTAAGATGAAAGGCACTGTCCTCACCTCTGGTAGTCCTCAACCGAGGTGCCTTCCTTCATGGGGGGGTAGTGAGGCACGGAGTACGGGCACTTCTTGTGCAGGTGCGCCAGGATGAGGTCTCCCACCTTGGGGTGCAGCTCCCAGATCCCCGAGGCCACGACGGCGATGGGGAAGGCTGCCTCGTGGTGGGCCGCCACCTCCTCCTCCCCTTGTTTCTGGGGACAGACGGGAGGCAAGGTAACGGATCATCGGCTCCGAGACAAAACCGGGGTAAATACTGCGGATTCTTTCCCACAATTCAGTAGAAGGGCTGAAGGCAAGTCGCCATGTTGTGACAAAGCCCTGGCCTCTCCGTGGGCGAGAGCGAGAGTTCGCGAGAATTGCGACGTGATACGTGATACGGCCCTTCCTGCTCACTAGTCACCGTAATGACATGCGAAGTACAAGCAAATAAATACAGGGTGTGCAGCAGACGTTTCACTGTGGAAATGTTCCAATGTGACCTGCATGCAGAGTTAACAAGTAAGTAGTGTCAGCAAAACTGTCACAAAGTCGAGAGCAATATTTCTATCAGATTAAAAGAGATGTATTCACACGCCTGCTGGTTTACAATGCAATTTGGCCACTTCACATCACCAGAAGTTTTGTTGCTTCAGAATATGGCACTGCTCATGCCTGAATACTTTGTCTATTTTGAGATGTAAATTGGAGGCTTCATAAGTTACTCTGTAAATTTAACTTTTAGCGTAGTTTGAAATGCACATCAATGCTGATTCTTTCTAACCCCGAAATATAAAAATAGCGTCACAGTTCCCCTTTAAATCTTTCTTAAGGGTTCCTTGTCAGTGGAAGGCAGTCTAGACCAATGTCCCCACCAGGGGGCGGCAAGTAACGTGAAGGGGCAAAAGCTGCAAAATAACTCACCACAAACTTCTCCGCCAGTTTGTAGCAAACGAAGTCAAGACCATGCGGGTGCTGAGAGACGGAGACGGACTTCCCCCCCGACTGAACCGGCCTCCCGGACAGCAGCTTGTCGATCTTCTCAAATATTTCTCTCAGCTTGGATCCTGCAGGACAGGCACAGCGCCGAGTCAACCACAAGCGGCGCAGCTCACCGATCGGAACCAATACTTCATACGTAAAGTGAAAACAAATATATTTCTAGCCTGCCTTCAGAAGCCGAGGAACACATTTTTAAAACCGAGTCAAAGGCCCACTTCTCCGAGACTATTTCTCTGTAGAAAGATCAGATGAGCTGAAGAAACAGCCTCCTGCGCTCAAAATGTTTATTAAGGTTTACTTGCAAAGAATAAGTCAAGTTCCTTTGATAGACATCTGATTGATCCAATGTAAATGCTCCCTTAATCCAGCGATGTAGTTGTTATTGTTATAGCTCCCTGGCAATACATTATCTGACGACAATGAAGTCTCGGACTTTTTACAAGAGGCAAATAAGGAGTATGGCGTGATCCCATATGTTGCACTTTGCCTCTGTCTGACCAGAAATGGATCGAGTATCCGCTGTAATTTGCTTGGACACTTCCGTTTCTTTATGAGTGTTTTTGAAAACAAATCATGTACCACTTCAGCAGTCTCCACTCTCCGATGTGTTTGAGAAAGCAGCAGCGCCCAGCTCCACTGCGCTGCGATACCGCTGCTCTAGAGCCTAAACCCGCGTGTCCCCCCGACAGCGCTGCAGGCGAGGCTGAGAGGAGAGGGGGGCGGCTCCGCCCAGCTCTGCTCTTCCCCACTACGCCCACCTGAGATGCTGGAGATCTGGCTGACAGGGATGGACGCCGCCTTCTGGAGCTCCATTCTCAGCCTCTTGGTCTGTGCAGGATTGCAAGAGGGCATGGCAGTTAACACAACGTGCCCTGAGCAGCGACAGAGGTTCACTGACGTTTAAAGAGGGATATCAGAGCTAAAGCTACATAATATCACACAACATGCAGACATTTTTCCCCATCATTCGCTTCATTACCAATCCCCACATTTTGAGTCAACATTTCTGAATACGAAACATGCATTAAAACATACATCAATTCATACATTCATTTCTAGGATTTATTATCAAAATCCCTTTGATCGCTCCCACAGAATGGCACAATGGCGAAGTATCCAGTCCCACCTGTGTGTCTTTGGTGTTGTTGAGGTCTTCAAAAGATGCTGCGCACTGGCTGGACGTATCCTGCAGCTGCTGGTACCACTTCATTGTACTCTCCTCTGCTTTGGTTTGCAACCCTGAGAGACAAGAGTCTTCCGCTGACAAGTGCTGCTGCAAATGAACCATAATTCTCTCCAGCCTCTTGGTCTCCTAAGCGTGACCTGCGCAACTCAAACTGACTCGCAATTCTCACCCCACCTCCTTACAGCCCCTCAGCTCTGATCTTGAGTCCTTCACCACTGTCAAGTGTACCGGGATAGACCCCTAATCCCCAGTTCACACTGCCCTACTCCAGGCTCCAAAGCCTGACAGCCTGAAAGCCTTGCTAATTTGCCAATACAGGCCACACCAGTGACTGAGGTGTAAGCTCAGCCGCCAGATGTCAAGACCAGTGCTCGACCGTGACCCCCCTCACCCTCCTTCCTCTGCCTCTGCCGAGTCGGGGGCGCCGCGCTCTTCTTCTGCGCCTCCTGCTGCTTCTGCAGCTCGGCCTGCTTCCGCTGCGCCTCCTGCTCCGCCTCCTCCCGCCTCCTCCTCCTCTCCCGGGCCAGCGACACCTCCTGCTGCATGCTGGCGATCAGCGCCCGCATCTCCTGCAGCGCCTGCTCGGCTACCGCCATGTCCTCCTGGCTGGGGAACTCCCCCTGCGCCCCCCCGGGGAGAAGAACAGAGCCGTCAGACAGCCGCCCTGTCTTTCGAGAGCCAGCCCGGCTGATCCCTCACACGGATCCGGAGGGCCTCACCTCGGCGGTGGTGCGGATGACCTCGGACACCTGGCCGCACAGCTGGTTGCCGCGGGTGACGTAGGCGGACGGGTCGAGGGGCAGGCGGGCGGGGTCGGGCTGCAGCAGCTGGTGCAGCTGCAGCACCTCCTCCTGGATGGCGTTGAGGGCGCGCAGCCGCACCCTGCCCTCGGCCTGGCGCTGCCGCTCGAGCTCCGCCTCCCGCAGGCGCTGCTGCTCCGCCTCCCGCAGGCGCAGGTTCAGGATCTGGCGGGAGAGAGGGGGGGGGCAGGGGGTCACCTCCGCGGACAGACGAGCCCCGCGTGCGCCCGCAGGCGTCGGCGCAGACCCCGCCCCCACCCGGTCCGTACCTTCATGCGGTGCCGGTGCTCCTCCTTCATCTTCTCCTGGCGTCCCAAGGTCTCCTGAGTCCTGTCACCCCCCCCCAGCCAAGAGACAGACAGGTCAGCTCGTGTCCCAGCGGTCGGGGCGGCCGGCGAGCGCGGCGTCTCGGGGCGAGGAGGCGCTGCTTACTCCCTGTCCACCATGTCCCGCACGCTCTCGTACTCCTGCCTCTGCCTCAGCGCCATGTACTCCTCGAACCGCTTCAGCTGCTCGCTCTCCTGCGTCGCCACCGACGCCGCCAGCTGCTCCTGCAGCTCCTGCCGCTGGCTCAGCTGCGCCTGGGGGGGGGGGCAGAGGACGCCAAGTCTTCAGCTCCGGAACCCCAGCCGCCTCGAGTCCGGGGAGGCCGGCGGGGGTTCATCTGCTGCCCCCGTACTCGCGACGGGGTACGGCTGAAAGATCGTGCGCTAACATCCCCGGGAAAGCCGCGATCGCCAGGTAGGAATCTTCCGATCGTGACAAACGCCGTTCCAGACAGAGGGTGTCAATATTTCCACCCCACAGCGCCACCGGCTCTCTGTCTTTCCGGATCGGAAAGGTGCTGGACTGCCCACCGGGGACAGCGCGTGCAGGCCCAGACCCCTGTGAGGGCGGATGCCCCAGCGCCTGCTCTCACCTTGGCTCTGGCCCGGTAGTTCTCCACGCAGATCCGGATGCACCCCTCCACCTGCGTGGCGCGGGGGGACAGCAGAGCGATGGAGGGGCCGGGCTCCGGGGGCGTCTGCTCCTCTGCTGTCTTCTAAGAGAAGGGGATCAGAAGGAGGATTATGCCAGTTCAGAGCGCATGGACTCGTGGGGATGACATTTGACAGGGTATTACACTTATGGCCATGCGGCCTTCATAATAAACACTGGAACTGGGACGTCAGACTATGCACATTGTATTTCAAATCCACATTCCACACTGATCCATGGGACCTCATTCTAGGAACAATTTGAAGGATGCTATACACAGTACACTGTATGCCTTTGCTGCTATATTTTTCTACTGTGATTATCGTGTAATATTTAATATTGGAAATATTAGAGAATTGGAAATTGACAGTTTACAGCTGTAAACCAGCAACAACATTAAAAACATGGAAAGAAATCGTTACTGGGGTTGGTCAGGAAGCTGTGGGGAATGCTATTTTCTACCTGCAATAGCAACTCCTGATGAGCTGAAAAAGAAAATGCATTTACTGATTTAGGGATGTTTTAGAAAGCCCGAGTGACACATCTGCGGCGTGTGAAGTCTGGGGTTTTGCTCGGGGTCTGTTACTGCAGAGGGTTCGGGTCGAGAGGCCACAGCGGTCTCTCAGTCACCTCTGTGTTCCTGACCACTGCAAGTGAGGGCAGGGCTGGTTTCCAGCGCTGACCGGGCGAAGACTTACCGGTACCTCCTTCCCCTCCGGGCTGGGGGTCCTGGGGGAGGTGAGGGGGGCCAGCGGGGGGTTCCCCGAGAGGCCCGGGCTGGAGGGGACGGCATCACTGCAGAGCCCGAGGCTGGAGTCTGAGCCCGGGGACGAGGCCTTGGCCAGCAGCCGGGGGCTGAGGTGCTTCAGAAGACGCCCAGACAGCTCTGAGAGGCAGGGGGCAGTGTGGCACCCCGCAAAGATGTCCTGGGGGACAGGTCAAGACCGTGACATCACAGGGCAGCCTGACGGCCGGGGCTCTGTCACATTCACAACGACCTCGCGAGAGTCCCCACACAGACCCGACAGGCTGAAAGAACACACCTGACAACAGTGTCCGTGAAGTGTTTCCCTGGCGTATTGTGCCACAGAAAATAACCCATAACGTGCAGATAGCATGAGGATCTGGGGCACAAACAAGCCTCAGACACCATGTAAGCATATTGCATCGAGCTCCCAGCCCCTGAGCACTACAGGAATAGATTCAGCCTACTTCTCTGTATTCAGATGACTTAAAAATGGGAACGTCTCCCTTCAGGTTAATTTTAGATTGAGGCTATGAATAAGGCGCTTATTTGAAAACAAAGTATTTAATGTCTTCGCATGTGAAACACGACAGTATAAACGACATAAGGCAGCTTTCATTGACAACACTGACGTTAAACATTTTTTTAAAGTTTACTTCAAATTATGTATAAAAGCTCCGGAAGCGAAAGAACCCGGGATCACGGATCATTAGCACTAATAAGCAGGTTATCTATTAAAACACAAGTCCCCCATCTCATGCCGCCGTGTTTAAAGTCTCTACCTCGCCATTCTGCGGCCAGTCTTTGTCGTAGTTCAGCTTGCCCTTGGGGGAGTTTCTCAGGGCCTCCAGAGTAACCCATCGTATACTTTCGGCGGGCATGTCTGCAACAGCTCCCTGCCTGCCAGAGAGATCACAGAGCGGGACGTAAACAGCTCGAAACCATCAGGACAAGAGAACCTCACGCCGCTTGGAGGAGGAGCAAGCAACAGCGACGTCAAATCTCCACCCGCCAGCTTCCTCTTCCGGGTTACCCGCGGGTCACGAGCGGGTCACGTGTGCAGGGCCTGCCCGCTGGGCGGGGGTAGCGGTGGAGCGGCCGAGCAGCAAGACCAGGAAACTGTCGACCCCACGGTTGGGGTTGGGTGTGAGCTGAAAACATAAACGTTGTTCTTTTACAACTTATTTACTTACTGAAAAATATATCTCGTTCTTTTAAAAATCCCATCCGAACTGTATTCCGCATGGTACAGTATTTCCATGCCCCTCAATAATAATTGCTTACACTTGTATAGCGCCTTTCTGGACACTCCACTCAAAGCGCTTTACAGGTAATGGGGATCCCCTCCACCTCCACTAGTGTGCAGCCCCACCTGGATGATGCGCCAGTGCCCTCACCCACAGCAGCTCTCAGTGGGGAGGGGAGCAGAGTGATGAAGCCAGTTCAGAGATGGGGATTATTAGGAGGCCGTGACTGGTAAAGGCTAATGGGAAATGTGGCCAGGGTGACACCCCTACTGTTTTCAAGAAACGCCCTGAGATTTTTAATGACCAGAGTCAGGACCTCGGTTTTATGTCTCTACCGAAGGACAGCACTTTTTTTTTTACAGTACAATGTCCCCGTCATCAGTATAATTTTCTCTCACACAGGACACAAGAGACAGAATTCATAAATAGAGGTTTTATTGGACCTCACTCATTTTTTCTTTACATATCATACAATGTAAATTTCTGTACAACACGAATAGATATAAAAACATTTTAAAACAAAGATAAAGCTAAGAATAAAAATAGCTATAATCATAACAGACAGCCACATGAGGACTAAAGGAAGATTGTTTCTTTTATGTTAACAGTTCACCGGAGGACTCATTAACTGAGTTCCAGAATGTAGGCTATGATACTGATAATAGATTTGTATGAGGATAAAATGGTGAAAATAGGTTAAAATACTTTTACAACCAAACCAATATCATTTTTACTCATTTAATAAAACCACACCCTATCCCACTGTATTCATTGACAAACAGACAACCAAAGTTTAATTCTTGATTATTCAGACTAGTGCAGAATCACTGAATAGCACCTTCTTAGTTAATGGAATACTTCATTAGCCCTTTATGAACCCCTTCCAAATGGGTTGGGAGGAATCTGCTGAAAGGATTCACTTCAAGGCTTCCTACAGTGGACAATGTGCTTGAGGATGGAGGGAGTTCAAACCGGCCTCAGTTTTGACAAAACAGTGACACGATACCCTTTACTTCAGCGGAGCGGCATCTGCAGTTGACATTCCTAAAGGCAGCTCCTCTGTCTTTCCATAGGCCGTTCAGTGAAAGCACCTGAGAGATTTCAAACGGCAACTGCTGCAACAATCCTAATCATTGTAAATCAGTGAAACCACATCACACAGTGAGACACCCGCCATCACAAGGGTCTTGACGACAGACGCACGTTTTGGCATTTATTGTAAACCATGCTGGATTTTCACCTGGAACAATCCGTATGAAACGAGAATACCCAGGAGCACTGGACACAGCAGTGAGGAGCGAGGCCAGGCCTCGGGCTGTGGCGGAAGACAGGACGGTCAACAGAAGCTGAAGCCTCGCCGGAGGGGCCCTCAGATGGGAGAGGGGGGCCGCAGGGCGGAGCTGGTCAGGGCCGGGTCTCCGAAGACGTTGGCATAGGAAGCCTTGAGGAACTGGACGTAGTTCTGCAGGCTGCGGTTGGTGCTGTCCGACTGCTCCAGGCGGTCCCGCATGTCCTGCAGCCGGCTCTGGAACCGGCGGTCGGCCTGGGAGGACGGCAGAGACACCCGTTACTCCGCCTTCCCCTCAGTCCTGGTCAGCAGCACAGACTGCCGCCCAGCAGGTTTATTCATTTCACTCAGGAACATTCGGATTGCAGGGAGGGACTGCCTGTTGAAAGGGAACTGCAGTCCCAATTTCTCAGACCGGTTATTACATCTCGGTAAAAAAAGTAATTCATTGACAGTACAGAAAAATGTAACAAATGTCAAACTACGCGCGAGCTACGTGAAAGTACTGCAAGTCGATTCTTTGTCATCGTCATCCGACCACAGTCTCCTAATTGACAAGCAGTGAAGAGGCTTACGTCCTCTTTGGTCCGACGGAGCTGGTTCAGCTCAGTCTTGGTGCGGCTCAGCTGGGTCTCCAGGTCCAGAACCTTGCCCTGGGCGGCGCGTTCCTTGGAGACGGCCCGTTCCCTGGTCTGATCCACCTGACAGCACCATGGAGAAACACAGTGCCAGCTCAGGGCCTGCGGGTTATCTCTCAAGCCTCACCACAACCTTTAATTTCCCTCTCTCTCCACACAGGGGAGAATTTAGGTGTGCCAAGAGACTATATATCAATTCTCAAAACTTTGAAAGGCCTCTGAGTCGCATTTGAAACAAAAGTACTAAGTCCTCCAAATACAGAAGAGAACTAAAATACCAATGCACTAAGCAAAAATCAGAGCAAAGTGAAATTCATATTCATCTGGTAGCTAGGCCACGCAAGGCCTGGTGCAGACAGCTGTGCAGTAGGCTGACTTTTAAACCTCAGGGACTGAATCACTATAGGACAGAAAACTGAACTATTTCCTTGTTTTGGATTGTATTAGTCTCCTGGGAAACAACCTTATTTTCAGGACTCTGGGGTTTTATCACTGGGCAAAGCTGCAGGAATAATTTAATTTGACATTTTCCATGCATCTTGTGTAAAGAAAATTCCCAAGGAAGATTACAATAAGAAGGCAATTTAAATGTATTTTCATTTGATTGTTCAGATCACCATTAGCTTACCTAAGAAATTCTGTGCTGGGCAACGACTTCATGTTTTAATAATATTCTCAGTACTAGAAGACAGAGCCAGGATCTGAATGAATGTTGGCCATGATTGCCTTCTACAAGGAAGGAATGCCGTTTCCCCAGCGGACTGGACTCACCTGGCGCCTGGCGTCCTCAAGGGCTCCCTCTAGCTGCCGGGCCAGTGTACTGCACTCACGGGACTTCTCCTCCAGCCGCAGCTGGTTGTTATGGATGGTCTCCTCCCTCTTGGCGATCACCTGCACCAGGTCTCTGTTCTGGGCATTGGCCTCTTCCAGCTTCCTGCAGGGAGGGGTCACAGGAGGGCCAGGGGGATTGACAATGGCACTGGGAGTGACAGGCAGGGACCAGCGGAGCTTCTCCTGCTCTAAAAGCAATACTGATTCACACACCGAAGCCAGATAGCACTGCACCGCGAGCTTGCTTCTGCTGCTGCTCAAACCACTGACCTGAACCTCGGAGACATATTGACAGGTGTTGAATTGCTCCAGAAACGTTAATCATCATATCAAACACATAACACTTTCAACATCTTTAAATAAGTTAGCGCCACAGGTGCCTGTGCTGTTTTGTCCTGACAAGATCCTTTGTGAATGGAAGGACTGATAGCACCTTATTTAATGAGACAGTAATGGAGAAACTAAGAAAATGTGCTGGTAAATACATCTTTGAATGTTTTTGTGCCTTGCACCTTTTACTCTTTTTCTTTGCTCAACTCTTTTCCTGTAAGTACATTCCCCCTATGTTTACAGAATACAATACAAAGCTGTAGACTCTTAATAATTTTCTCTTTTTAAAGGTTTACACAACTTGGTCCCAAGACCTGCACATCGCCTTGCAGTACGGAAAGGTCTGGAAATCCCTGTTATTCTGAAGCCGGAGTGCGTCTGGTGAGGGGGAGGGGGCTGTTGGTTCAGGAGCCATGTGGCGGTGTGACCTCTGACCTCTCCAGGCTGTCGACGCGCAGGTGCAGCTGCTTGTTCTCCTCCAGCAGGGCCATGTTCCTCTCCCGGACTCCCTCCATCTGGCCCCCCTGCTGCTCCACCTGCACCAGCGTCAATCAAGCTATCAGACCATCCTGAGACGGGCCTCCCACCACATTATCTTAATCCACTGAACACCACATTTGATCATAGCTTCTAGCACACAGCTGTATGAGAAATGAAGCACTGCGCAGTGAGCTCCTGACTATCCGTGGGCGATGTCGTGATTAGATCCTCTGGCTGCTTCGGAAACTGCTCTGTGCGGCGACTGTGGATCACTGCTATTGGATCTCTCTCGGTCAGTCCTCTGTTCTACACCAGGTCAAGGAAAACAATCCGTTCGTGGCGCAGTAAAGGTTTTGCTCTGTGCGCTTTAGTGTTATGCCAGCCTCCTCCCCGTGCCGCCCCAGATAAATGACTGCTGGCAGCGCGGAGTGTCCAATGCATTGCAACGCGCACAAAGCAAGATATTTTACTGCGAATAAATTACAAGGGTTCCACCTGAGAGCGGGGCCCTTTCTGCTTGTTGTGCAGTCAGAAGCTCACTAATACAATACAAATATTTATTACATCCTATTACATATTGCATGGCTATGGATGCAAGATTAGGGGTTAGAGCTTCTCTCCCTGTCTGTGTGGCTCATGGAGAGCAAGCTGGGGCCTGCGAACAGACAGATTCCTCATGCAAGAAGTTGTATAGGGCCAACAAAGTGGTCTTAAACGATGTAGAATATCTGTGAGCGGCGACGCAAGCCCGAGCTCCCGCGGAGAGGCCCTACCTTGCCGCGCAGCTCGGCGAGGGCGGCGGCCTGCTCGGCGCTCCTCCTCTCGCAGGCCTGCGCCTGCGCCTGCGCCGCCTGCAGCTCCAGCTCGCGGCGCCTCAGCAGCTCGGGCAGCGGCTCCAGCTCGGCCAGCCGGCCCAGCAGCTGGCCCCGCACCAGCTCCACCTCGCGGCCCAGCTCCGCGCGCGCCGCCTGCCCGTCCTGGCCCGCCTGCTGCAGCCGCAGGCAGTACTCGTCCGCCTCCGCGCGCGTCTTCTGCACCTGGAGGCAAGATCAGGAGCGCTATAGAAAATAACTCTATCTTATTATATACTATACTGTACGTCCACATGGCTAGCAAACGTCTTCACCTCTCTTGGACTTTTCAACATGTTATCGAGTTACAATATGGAATCATAATGTATTTCACTGGGTTTTTTTTGCCATTGATCGACACAGAACAATCATGTATTTTCTATTTTGAAACAGCAGCTCCAGTATGCTCACCTGTGTCTTATAGCTCTCCACCAGGCTCTCGTACTGCTTGACCGACGCTTTCAGCTGCTGCACCTCAGACTGGGCCAGAGTCAGCTTCTCCTCCACTGCGGACAGGCTGGCCTGCACAGAAGAGCAACAGGCTAGCCTCGCTAGGTCCAGCACAGCTTCCAGAAGCCCTTCATCACCTCCTCCTCCGGCGGGGCGCGTGCCTTGAGGCGCTGGCTCTCCAGGCGGCCGGCCGTGCTCTCGGAGGTGAGGCGGTGCAGTCTGTCCAGCAGGCCCTCCCTCTCCGCCCGGGACTTGTCCTCCGCGCCGTGCAGTTGATCCATCAGGTCCGTGACTCGGCTGCACACAGCACACAGGCGCGCGCGGTTAGAGACCCAGTCCCACCTGCGTCCACCTCAGACCTCCCACGGGACATTTCCACCCAGCGCGAAAAGACGCTGGAGTGACGCGCTGACACGTCTGGCTATCTACATTTTCTTTCAGAGCGCAAGGATGGAAATGGTTGAAAACGATTCACTAGTAGCTTGTTCAACATTCGTTTGTCGCCATCTGCATTAACATCTTACTTACATCGGCACTCTTCGGTTTGAAACTGACACAGACAAAGAGTCTGTTTCTTTATTGCAAAGACTACCTCAGTTGGATATTTTTTTCTAGAGAAATACATAATTAACCAGTGTGCTAAGATGTCACCAATGGTCTTACAATTAATAAGCTCTGGATCAAGGTCACTTAGGCCACGTGCAGACTGAAGTTTATCTGCAGTACCTGATTAGCTGTCGGACTCACTTGTTCAGGACAGTGACTTCAATCTCAAGCTGGCTCTTATCCTTCACAGCCTGGGCGTGGCGACTGCGCCAGCTCTCTGAGGCCGACAGGGCGTCTGCTAGCTGAGTCTCCTGTGGGGCAGAGCACAGAGGCAGGGGTGATCGCAGGTCACATGTCAGTGTCACAGCCACAGAGCTACACACGCCAGCAGTCAGACAGCACAGGCAAGCGGCTCTCTTCAGCGTCAGGTTAGCATGCCAGAGCTAAAAGGTCTATCAATCACGTATCCCGATATTGTAGTGACTTGGGAAACACAATCTTAGGGTATTCCCAGTCCAATATCTTACAGATATCTTTTATTGGAGATGTTAGATATTTTTATCATGGGACACTGGGATTCCCGATGATTATATATCATCGACACCTTCCTCATTCTTGCTGGATCAGGTCCTAATTATGGCCAGAAATGTAGGAGCACAACTGGTTCTCTATCAAAAGTAATTTCTACTGCAAAGCTCCACTCCAACGATGGGGATGACCGCAGTTTCTAACGGCATGATAACCTGAAAAAAGATCACCGACGAGAGGAGGTCATGTGGCCAATCTAGCGTCTACTAGGTGACACTACGATGGCAATAACTCCAAGGGTGCCAGAAAAAGCAGCACGTACGGTATATGACAGACAAGCACGTGACACCCACACCTTTTCCATGAGTTGTGCGCTGAGCTGTCCGGCGGTGTCCTCGCTGCGCTCCGCCCGCTGCTTCTGCGCGCGCGTGGCCCGCTTCAGCGCCTCCTTGTCCGCGTCGGCTCGCTGCTTCAGCTCCCGCAGCTGTTCCAGGAGGTGCTCCATCTCCCCCTGCTGCTGCGTCAGCGTGCGCTCCAGGGTCTGAGACGGCGAGGGGTCAGAAGACGAGCTGAATCGCCAACAGGCCCGAGACCCACACAGACCACCCTTCAGGGATTATTTATCAAGAACATCCTGCAACACTTCGGCAGATTTGCGGTTTTGTAGCTCCACTGTACCATCAGCAGGAATCATTCATCTTTCTATTAATATTATCCTAAACATTTCTCTTCTAGGACTGGGAATTAACTTTGCAATTTGTTTTCACAGTTAGCTGGTACATACATACAGGATATAACATTGTCATTATACATCAAGGGTAAACAGCACTTATTATTAGTTTAGCAGAGGCCCTTATCTAGGGCTGTGGTCCTCCTGTATTAAACTTTTCCTGCACACGCTAGCTGTTAGACCTGGTAGACAGCAAAGAAGAGCAGCTCTCTTCAGTGTCAGGGTCATTTCCTGGATGGATGCCTTTCTAAGATCCTGACGTTCTGAATGACGGGGACCCACTGGTGTAGACGGGGGGTTGTTACCCGGATCTGGACTCCCAGACGGTTGTTCTCAGCCTCTCGGCTGCGCAGCTGGCCTTGCAGGTGGGCCCTGGTGGACTCCAGCGCCTTGGACAGCTCCCCTGTCGTTCTGGCATTTTCCTGCAGAAGAAAGTATTCTGCTCAGGGGACACCGTGCTACAGTTGTGCTACGGTGAGCTCAGACTGTTGAAGATCTCAGCCGTGGCCTATATCCTACATCAGCCGGACCAGTCCAGGCACCATTCAAAGAAGATGGCAAAATACAGGGTGTGGTGCATTATTTGTAATTGTGGTGGGATGCCTACACCATTAGGGTGTTACCTTCTCAGTCTCCAGCTGCGTTTGGAGCTGGTCGAGCTCTTTCTCCTTCTCCTGAAGCTTCAACAGAAGACGCTGAGAAAAACAAAGAAGAGAAAAAAAGAAGACTCTCTGTACGCGGAAAAAGAAGCCAATTCAGTAAATCAGCTCAATAACAAGACCAGCAGGGCCAACGCAACCTTAACTTGCCTGCCTCATGCAAACTACGAACCCTGAATGTCATGGCAGATTGCCGCTGGGTAAAAGCTAAAAGCCCCTGGTCCAGAAGATGTCATGATTTAGTGGGTTTGCAAACTTGTAATCTGGACAGACTGGAGTGGAGAGCAGTGACGCTATATGTCCTGACGTGTATTTATCCGCACAACGCGGTTGTGGAAAACCAGCCGTAGGACGACGCATGACGATACAGGAGCTGGGCAGGCAGGAAGCAATACTGAGCGAGGGAGCTTACGGTGTTATCTGCCTCGTTGTCAGCCAGTTTCTTCAGCAGCACCTCCTTCTGCTCCGAGAGCCTGATCGCATCCGTCTGCTCAACAGGAAACAGCGAGTTAGCAGGCCGCCCCGCGCGCGCGGCGAGCGGGTCGGCGGGGCAGGGAGAGGCCCGACCTCGCGGCCGTGCTGCTCCCTCAGCAGGTGGCGCAGGGTGCGGTTGGTGCTCTCGAACGTCTCCAGCTTCTGCATCAGCAGCTCCTTCTGCCGGGCCAGCAGGGAGGCGTCCGAGCTGGACATGCGCTTCTCCTGCGGGGACGACACAGAGGCCCACTGTGGCACCGATACCAAACCACCCCCTTCTCTTTCCACGGCCTGGCGACCCTCCGGGGGTCCGCAGCAAATCCAAACAAAGTCTAGATAAAAGTTAGCCATTGTGTCTTTACAATATGCATCTTCTCTTCCCAAAGCACAGTGATCCAGCACTATGTTACTGATCATTTACAAATACTGCTATAATATCCTAATATATTTCATATACCGATAATTTAATACAAACTGAAGACCTTTTTTTAAATCAAATTAACAATGGGAATGTGAATTTTTACAGCCGCAATCCAATGATTCCATTTACTATGTTTCATAGCTTGTTTGCTTGCAGGAAATGAACACTTTTTTCTCCTTCTGTTTCTGCTGCAGTATAATTGCTCAGCAGCATTGGTTTATATGCAGAATTTTTTTTTCTAAAAGCCTTCAAAGCTTGCAGTCTTAACACTGTGTTCACATTTAGATGGTTACCATAATACAGGACGCTAGTATCTGTGTTACAGCAGTGAATTATTCACTCAATAAATCAAACAGGAACGACCAGGTCTGAAAGGTTTTGTTGTGCTAATGCACGCTCTGGGAGCGGATATTCAGCACACGCTCTGAGACTCCCTGTGGAGCTGTGGGCGTCCCTCGTGTCCCGTAACTCACCGTCCTCATCCTGCCGATGGTCTCCCGCAGCGCAGAGACCTGCTTGGCTGCCGCCGCCCCGTCCATCTCCGCCTCCACCAGCTTCTTCAGGAGGGCGTCCTTCTCCAGCAGGAGGTGCTGTTTCTCCAGCCTGCCAACACACGGTGCAGCCACACGCACCTTCAGTCTGCGCCACCATGCTCAAGAGGGGCTATGCCAGGGTTAAACACAGGCACGGGCTGCTACTCCGCGCAACAACCTTACAGTTAATACACGCTACAGAGGGAAATGAAGAGAAAACGTAACCTGAGAATTCTGTGCATCTAGCTGTAGAGCTACCATATCCTTCCATTACATTGTTCACTGGTAGAAATAAGGAGCTATGTAAACCAAAGAGGTGCACTGAAAAGGATCAGAGAGTACTTGACTAACCACCTGTTTTTTCTGTGCTAAAGCTAAAATATTCAAATACGATGTCCTGTATTTATGTTGTTGATTCTGTGTGTACAGTAAATCCAGGGAATTTAACAAAAATATAAAGTTAGCATTAATCATGCCCAAAAATGGGTCTTGATATGTTCATGGAATGATATATTATTAAAATAAAGTGCAAGACATCCCTGTACACATCCGTTTCGGTGCTTTGCTATTTTACCTACCACTGCCGCAGAAGAATTTACAAATCCTCTAGTCTTTTAAAACCACCTCACCCGTTACTGTCCTGTCCTTTGAGATGATCAGAACTAAAGCAAAGAACAAAAGACGCTCAGCAAAGGAAGAATCAATACTTACTATACCCATATGAATCATAGGGGCCAGTACATTTTAAATGTAAGTTTTGCACGCTAAAACTGAAAACATCTGCATTTAATATTAAAAGCAAACTTCATTTGAGTCAGTGCCACTGCAATTTAAATACATTTTCAGACATTTCCTAAACTGTAACACGAAAAGAGTCACAAACCACTGCATGCCAAAGGCATGCAGAAAATGACTATTTCCCAGGAACACTGCTTTTCAGGAAAGTTCAATAATATGAGGAATGTCCGCATCCAATTTAAGTTTGCAGCACTGCATATTGTCGTGAAGGATGCTGAAAGCAGTTCAGAGTTAAACCTTGCTTATCTCACTAAGTAATAGTAAAGGTGATGAAGCAACAAAGAAAACCACTCTGCTGTACCAGTAGCAAAGCACTTTGCAAAGTTTTGGATATATAAACAAAGGCAGAAAACCTCATAATCACTGAACACATTTGATCAACCACAGCTCCTGGTCTGTCACGGGTGAAGGCCTAAGTCTGGGCTGAGATGTCAAACATGTTTACCATGAAATAAGTCATCAGACTGGTGTGTGATGAAGTCTCAGGCCAGTGGGATCCGCAGCATGTCTAGCGCCTACCTGCTGTAGTCCGTCTCCTCCTTCATCTTCTCGATGCTGTGCCTCAGGAGGCTGTTCTCGCGCTCGGTCACGGCCAGCTCCTTGGTCACCTCGGCCAGCTCCTCCTCCTGCTCCTCAATCACCTTCTGCGAGGCGCTGAGCTGCTCCGCACGCTTCTCCAGCAGCTGCTCCTTCTTCCGCAGCTCCACCTGGGGGGACAGCACAGCTTACACAGCTGCTGCCAAAGTCCACTGCTTTCCTACAGGGAGTCTCTTGGGGAGAGCGTCCACACAGTGCCTGGAGCTTCACTGCTTTCCTACAGGGAGTCTCTAGGGGAGAGTGTCCACACAGTGCCTGGAGCTCCACTGCTTTCCTGTAGGGAGTCTCTAGGGGAGAGTGTCCACACAGTGCCAAATACCTCAAGAAGAAAAGGGTAGCAAACGACATGAGTTGAAATTACTATTTTAAAAAACCAAAGCAAAATAAATATTGTACTGCTAATGGCCTCTGAGTGAAACGCAGGTTGGGTCCTATTTTCCCAAGATCACTGGATCAGGTCTGGGCCGTGAACAGGATGCCTCAGCACTGAGCTCAGTGACTGCCGGGTGGCTGTGAGCCTTGTGTCGACAGCTGGAAGCTTGGCTAGCAATCCGTTGGAAAAGAAACAAGCTGAGGCTCATTCCACACCACAAGGCTGAAAGAAACCATGAAATGCACCAAGCTTCAGCTGGGCAGCCTCTCCAGGTATGTTCTCCTCTGCTTTTCTGAGAAGAGCCCCTAATAAAACTCTATGTCCTTACTGCCTTTGGGGGTGGAATTAATCGCTACGTGTTCATTTGCGCACCTCCCGACTCAAGCCTGTCAATTGGACAGCTCAACACCGCTGTGGGTTTGCTCAGTGAAGGAAATATCAGCCCCAGGGGCGCGGCGTGCACACGCAGGGGCTGACCTCGCTCTTCAGGCTGCCGACCTCGTTCATGAGGCTGTCGATCTTCCTCTCGTACTGGCTGATGCGGCCGTGCAGGGCCTCCTCCTCGTCGGTGGAGAGGTCGGCCAGCCGCAGCGCCGCCTGCCCTGGCTCGGGCTCCGCGGCCGGGGTGATCTCCAGGCGGTGCGTGGGCCCCTGAGAGACACGAGCCGCGCGAGAGCTACTGCGCTGGGGACCCCTGACTGCACCCTGGGGGCCCCCAGGTGGAACACAAGCACAGGGGTGCAGCCATGAAGGTACACAAACACTTGGCAATTTCTAAACATCCTTATGATAGACAGAAATCCCTAAAAAAGCATAAGGAACATTTTGCTGACCATGCCTTCTGATTAACGCACAGACGTGCTGGAGAGACATCACATGTAAAGGGGAGCTGCAGCTCTGTTTTCGTATTTCAGGGTGAGAAAGAAACAGCACTGATGAGGGCATTTCAAACCACAGCTGAAGCAAAATGTGCACAGTAACGGGTAAAACCTCCAATTTACACCACAAAATAGCTGAAGCGACAGACCCCTTTACTGCGCATCGAAAGGCACTAAGACCCCTGCCGCTGACCTCCCACTTGTAGGCGGACTCCCGGAGAGAGCCTTTCCCCGGGGGGATCCAGGGCACCCGGGTCTTCACCCGGGCCGTCGCCCGCAGGTTCCCCGCATCCTTCTTCGTCTGCGCCTCCTGAATCTTCAGCTGCCCCCAAAAAAAAAAACAACCAGCCATCACCCGCCGTCACAGGACAGCTGACACGTTGCAGTTCCGTGGCTGAGCAATAGACAACAACAGAAACGACTTTGTCTGGGCTGTCTGTTCCCAGGCTCGGGTGACCAGAGTCTTACCTCACTCTGGGGTTGGAAGGCGAATCCCACCTAGAGCAATTTACTCACAAGTAAGCTGAGCTTGAAATGTCCTGCTATCACGCTGCAAAGGAACAAGTACAGGTTTATTCCTGCTAAAAAGAGAAGAAAAGAAACACAACGTTGTGGCTGTGCAGCTTCCTTCGGTTGAGCCTCCACAGCTGACGTGTTGTTTTTCTTTTCAGCTGGGAATAAACCTGTACCGGTTCCTGACGCAGCTCCCTACTCGAACCACTTCTGCTACTATGTTGTTTGGGCTTTTCACACCAGGACCCACGGCCTTTAAAAGCCGTCCGGGTCCGAGACCGGAGGGCCAGGGGAGTCTTCTCCGAGCCCCCGGAACGGCACCCACCTGGGCAGCCTTGGAGGGCGAGGTCTTCGGGCACTTCCTGACGTGCACGTGCACGGGGGTGCTGTCATCCACGTGGACGTGCAGCGGCGGGGAGGAGGAGCGCGTCTTCATCGCCCTTCTCTGGGGGGGACACACCAGCAGACGGAGTGAGTGCGTCTTCAACGCCTCTCCACAGGCAGACTCAGCCCCCGAGCTCAGAAAGTCTTTTTCTCTCCTGCACAGAGAGAGGCTGCAGCCAACACAATCTCAGCAGTGCCGGAGAGTTCGGATATTAAAGGTAAAGATTCAGAAAGGTTTCTAAAAATGATTGCTCTTGTTTTAGTTCTTTCAATGATGCATCACAGGCAATTGTACCTAAATGTCATATTGTAATAAAGCAGAATGATCTGAGAAGGCTGTGGACGTGAAATAAGAGACATAGGACTTCATAGGGTACCGATAGAGTAGCACATCGAATGAATAAAAGAAATTGTGATCATTAATCACGATTAAAGAATTTACACCCAAAATGTGAATTCATAGGAAACTGCTGCTGTTGTGGGAGTCAGGCAGTGCCTGAACGATGATGGACTTCTAGAATTCAAGGTGGAGGAATCAACATAAAACTTAGTTTACAAACTCAAAGTTCATGTCCTAGAAGGGGTGAGTTAAAACTACCCTCAAATTTACAGGATTACTCCTAAATCCATGAATACAGCGCTCAACTTGAACAATCACTGACTGTCCTCGCTGGAGAGAGGAGATACTGAAAACAGGAGTTGGCGGTTCGTGTAGGTGATTATAAACCAAACTAGTGGGCTAAATAACAACTGACAGTCTTGCTCTCTTTCCTGCGATGTTCTGACTGGCAAACCCTGAGCGCTGCTTCATTCTGGAAAGTCGGGTCTTGCCCTCGGCTGTGTTAACACACTGCCAAACACACACTTCTGAGCTGCAGAGACGAGTTTCGGGAGTTTCTCCAGCGGTCGCCTTTAAAGCAGCGACATCACGAGTCTGAGAAGGAAATGAAAGAGCCTTTGTTTTGAGATGAAATCAGTACAGGATGTCATTCCCCTAAAATAGCTACTCGCTTACAAACTCTGTGACTGAATGGCGAATTAACAAAACATATTTTGACAACACCAGCTAACGTTCAGGAAACAACACTACGCCGGTTGCGGTGCGATAAGACACCAGGGACCCAGGCAGTCTATCAGTTTCACATTTCATGCAGCTGCACAGTCGACAGCTACACTGCATTAATGATCATTTGCAAACACCGGCACCGAATTTAACACAAACAGCAGGTCGTCAGCAGCATCAGATCTGGCGGCTTCCCCTACAGATGAAACGTGTCAGATGTTTTTAAATTTTAAATAAAAAAAAAACGTTATTTGGGTTTTCGTGCTGACCATTCATGCGAGGCACAAGAATATACCTTGCACGGCAATACGCTAGACAGAACACGCGTTAGAACAACAGTAAACGTGCACTTCTTACCATACGACAACGAATTAATACCGTAATTTACAGTTATGAGCAATAATTTGAGCGGAGCCCCCTCGCCTCTCAGTGCAGAACAACCGCTTGCCAACGCGCTCTTCCGGCACGCTCCCTCGCCGCCAAGCCATTGGCTCATTCAAATCTATTTAAGAGCTTCGCCGGGCGCTGATTGGACGAAACGCTTGACCCAGGAAACCCTATCCTAGTGTTGCCGGTGGCAACTGTGGGCTGCCCCCGTCGTCCTGGTAACCAAGCCTAACACTCTTGCAGCCGAGCAGGCAGGCGGTTCCGTGGACCCACGCGTTCCCATGGGGCTTTGCAGCGGTGTACCAACCCCGATTCAATACCCACCCCTAGGGCAAGACAGGAACGCTATGCCAAACACCCCCCCTTTATTTTATTCACGGTCTGTAATTCTCTGGTGGTCGCATGCACTGACTGCACTTTCCCAACTGTCTGGGTAGTGAGGGAAACCTCCTACCTTCTCCCTTACAGCAACCCCTGAGAGCTGAGTCTGTACCCCCAGGGTTAAGTGCTGGAAATAATGTGGGCAAATCCTATTAAAGGAAAGAAGCTGTTCAAATCGCGAGTTGGGAGCTCCACCAGAAGGGTCTGTAGCTCAAGCTGAGGCACTACAACAGACGGTAACAAGAGACAATGTTTCAGCAGCTTTATTTAGCACTTCTACACAGCAATGTCATTTTTAAGATTTCCTTTCGGAAATGTTACAGGGTTAAGGCAGTTCTGTACCAACTGTTTCACATGAATTGTCTTTCAGTACCTTCCAGCCTCCCACTTCCACTAGCTTAGTGTGCTGAGCACCCTGAAAAAATGCATAAGACTCTGTAGGCAACCAGGACCTGCACAGAGTTTTAGCTGTGCTAACGGTCAGTTGTAAGCCATGGAACAGCTCGTAATTAACAAGTTCCCCAGGAATCATTTACTAAGTATGGAGCTGAAAAATAATCTTCGCCCCTCCTTCTTTTCGATTAATCCATGGCCCCTGGAAAGCATGGACAGGCGACTTGCAGTTGGGAACTCTGCATTGCATTTGCACAAAAAAAAAATCACTACAACCAGTCCCTATCCCCCACAGCAGCAACGAGAACGGGACAGTTATATGAATAAAGAAATAACTTGCATTTTTCTTTGTGAGGGGTGGTACATCACCCTAGCTCTCACAACAGACTCCGGGATTTGACAAAACACAAGCCCCCATGTTTGCTACTACAGTACTTTAACCTGAGCCTGTTCAAAACTGAAAAGCAGAGGTAGACCGGGCCTGCATTTCATAAAAGAGCGTGTTAAGCTGTTACTCTTAAATCACCGAGTTCTCCCTGTCACTCTTGAAGTGCTCCTTTGTACTGAAACAGAGCCCAGGAGCCACTGGGGTACAATTCCTTTGCCAGAAGAAGTATGCTCATCTCACTTGATAAAAATCGACATTGTTTTATTTCTTTGAAAGTGCTAGAGAAGAGCAAGTGCACAACTCTGGCGTGTAGACCTTCCCCACTCTCCCTCCCATTACACCACACAAGGAGACAGGGCAAAGTGGTGCATTTCAGTAAGGGACCAAGGGAATTGATAGTGTGCTGGGGACTGGGGGCTGCTACTGGCTCTAGAGGTCTACAGGTCCCCGTGCTGGGGAGGAAGAAGCAGTACTGTACGCACAGCAAAGCAGGGGGGTGTTTTTACCCTGGAAAAAAAAAATCACAATGCATAGTGAAGTCCCTAAATGTGTGGTGGATCAGTAAAACTCTTCAACCGTTTGGCTTCTCGCACACTCGTCTCGTCAACGATACATCAGAGGAAAACCCTTAAGCGCTTTCAGGGGCTGTCATGGAACCAGAAGGGTGGTCCCCGGTGCAGATCCAAGTCCCAGGTCCGCCGGAGAAGCGGCGGACGTCCCGCCAGTGCAGTTTTTAAAATAGAGGAGGTAACGCTGTATTCCCGAGCAGCTCCCGCTTGGCGTTCCCAGAGCAAGGAGTCCGCTCCGCCCTCCTCTATCCTAGAAACCGGCAGGGGAGGGCGTCACTGCCGGCCCAGGTGCTGCTGGGTGGCCAGCTCCATGCGCCGGTACCAGGCCCGCACCTTGGTGTTGCTCATCATGTCGTCAAACGCCTGCAGCCCCTCCATCACCCGCAGGACACCAAACACGGCCTGCAGCCGGGGAGAAAGAGCAGGGATGAGCCTCTGGCATGGCGCAGCGACACTCCAGAGAGAAGAGGCCTGCGCCAGACACTCATGGCACGGATCACACAGAGCTCAAGGACGTCGAGAGATCTGGCTTGATAGCCAAATATTACTTGGTACCCCCACCCCTGCAGTTCTGTAATGCTGCACAGAAGCATAAAAAAAAAACACGTGATCATATTCATAAACAGCCTGTAGTTATAACTATTTTGCACAATGAAATCCCCAATTTACTTAAAAAAATTCTGCTCATAAACCTCAGATTGACCTTGGAAAATTTATAACGCATACATCACGATTGAAAAGCAGCAATCGGGAAGATATTAAGCACTACGAATGGAAGATAATTCTGACCAATGAGAGTCAAAGTCCGAGTATCTTCATTTATTAAAAAAAAAACAAACAAATGAAACAGCGTGGGTTCTACAGCAGATGGAAGCCTTACCAGATCGGCCAGATTGGGCTGATCGCCACCCATAAATTCCCTCTTCTTCCCAATGGCAGCCACCCACTCATTCACCGCCTTGTACAGATCCTGCCTGACATCGTCTTGTAGGTTGTGCCTGGGAATTAAAGGGTTAAAAGGGGGGGGACAAGTGTGAACTGATGTGAAGACGCAGGTAAAGAACAGATCTCGGAGAGCAGGCACCTCCAAAACCTCGGCAGCAGTGAGGGCAGCCCAGCCTACAGCACTGTTATAACGCGAACACGCGCGTCCTACTGGACACCAGGAGACCCAGCAGCAGCAGTCAAGGATCCGCCCACCTGCTCTTCAGCCTCTTTCCGATGACGTACATGGCGGCCGCGCCCACGTACTTGGCGAAGAAGCCCTCGAGGGGGCCGAACTTGCCCTCGCGCACGATGTAGTCGAAGGAGGCCAGGGACTCGCGGGGCGTGCGGTACACGTTGGGCGAGATGAGGTGGACCAGCAGGTCATCCGCCCAGCGACGCCACTTCATCTCCTCCCTGCGGGGGGGCAGAGCCGTGGGAATTAGGGGGCCGCAGCCAACTCCACTGGACGCGATACTTCAGTTACTTAAAAGGGGGTCTGCAGTCCCCCTTTCTCAGACCGCCTATTAAATCTCAGTCACAAAAATAATTTGTTGACAGCACAGAAACGTTTTACAGATTTAGAATTAAGCACAAAATCGTGGACTTTGTGGAAGTACTGTAAATCGCCATGTTGTTCAGAACCCTGTTCTCGCCATCACTGCAAAGAGCCGCACGAGTGAATGAGTACAGGCTGTGCAGCAGATATTTCACCACGGAAAGAAACACAGATTCCCCTTTAATTGTCCCCGACCTTGCCTATCAAGCAAATAGTTAAGGATTAGCCTGAATTAGCCATCACATTTACCAACTCCTGGAGTGGAACCTTTAAAATGCCCATCAGTCACCTTTATTTTATACTGGCATCTGAACTAAAACAGCCTACAAGTGCCGATCCGATATACCTACTCTCATCAGCAAATACACCGCAAGCACCATGTTATAACATTTACATTCGGTTGAAACTGCGATGGGAAATGGGCACTGAACAGCAGTGGTCACATCTGATGGCAAAAGAGTCAAGTCCTTTGAGTGGAATACATCTTACTAGAGATTACAAAGCAGGGCAAAGCATGATACACCTACTTCCTGGAGTCCTTGACTGGGTACACTTGCACAGTCTCCTGCTCTGTCAGCATGACCCAGTACTTGTTGTTGTACTCCACCACCTCCTTCCCCTTCTCATTCTTGGATCGCATCTCCGGGTAGTAGGAGATGATCTGCTGCATCGTCTTATCCCTGCCGCAGACGGGGAGAGGGATGTCAGGAGTCAGGAAAGAGACCGGCACCACTCTCGGAGCACTCGAGTCAGGGCGAAGAGGGATCTGCACGGTCTTACCTGGAGATCATGTAGGTCTTCAAGGCGCTAATTATAACAGAGGAGTCGTTGAGTTGCTGAGAGAGAGACAGAGAGGTATTATACCATCTTCCTTCAGGATATGCAATTCTAAGCACCAGGTTTCATTATTCAGGATGAGCACGTCTTATTTTAAAGATAAGTGGTTAATAAATACTGGAGGGGTTTTTGGATTGAACCCACACTATCTACCATGATCTGGATCAGCGACTCTAAAATCAATGGTGGTGCTTGTAGGCTGACTCCTCTGAAGGCCAGGCACACCTACAATTAAAGGAGCTGGAGCTGCAATACGGGTCATATGGCTGGGACTGCAACAGGACTCCTGCAGACGGCACTTTAAAAGCAAGGGCCCAAACTCTTACTCTTCGCTGGACACACAATTACCCTAGAAATCAATCAGTAAGGCTTGTTCATAATACTGTACGACTGTGTTCACCCAGACAGATTGTTGAGCTGACCTTAAACTCCAAGACTTAAAAAAAGTGTAAATTCGGCACCTTCAGTGAGATGAGATTCAACACTTTAGGCCTTTGCGTTGTAACTGTGTAATGCTCATCAGCTCTTCACTAATCCCACCAACGATCAGATCTATACACCCAAACAATCTCACAGTGTTAATCTGGTCGAAATCAATCCAGTTCCAGTTTTATGGCTACAGGACCTGTTACCTTGCAGAATCCCATTTAATGGGCCTGAACAACAATAAAAAAAAATCATTAAAATCGGTGTTTCAGTAACCATCCTGAAACACCAGAGCAAGAGACACCCCCTGCTAGTTTTATCCAAACTCGTTCTGTTCTCACCAGAATCTCCCCCATGTCCACCAGCACGATGGGCACCTTCCTGTACTCCGAGAACTTGATTTCTTTCCGCAGGACAGGGTTGACCTCCACAACCTCATAAGGCAGCCCATAGTAGTCCAGGAAGGCTCGGACCTTGCTGCAGAACGGACAGGTCTTGTACTGGTACAGAGTGAGGCGTAGATTCCCGCTCTCCACCTAAGGGAAGGAGTAGGGCGACTGTGAGATGGGCTGGGATCTCAGACAGGAGCGAAGTATTCAGGGTTCTGGAGTTAAGCGGCGTCTACTTTGTAACGCTCTGTTTACTTGTGCGAATGAGAGCTGTTATTGCCTTAAAACGACAAAAACACAACTTCGTTTTATACACCAGTAAGCTTGAGAAACGCTTTAAAAAAAAAGGGCAGATTGGCAGCCTACCCGCGTTGTCTGCTGTTGTGCAAACTGGTGCTGAAAGGACAGCTTGACCGTGTGGTACAAACCCAAACCACCTCCGAGCAAGAAGGCACATCCCAGCACCCTGCCTCCGCCTCCTCGGACCGGGGCAGCGCCGAACAGCTTGGACCGGAACCCAGCGCCCCCGGTTCCGTACGCTCTGCAGGGTCCTGGCAGGGCAGCGCGAGAAAACAGCGAGATTCCGGGCCGACCCAGGACCCTCATGCAGGAGGCTGCCATCTTGTTTTACATAAACCGCCCCACAATGCCCTTCGAAAATAAAGCAACTCGATTGGAGGTGGGCTTGTCCAATCAGAAGCACGCTCCGAGAGAGACACGTGTCTTCTGGGGGTGCAAGTCTGTCTTCTGCGAATGATCGTTCTTAGGCGTTTGTAGCAATTAAGGAGCGGCGCACTGTGTGAGCTTTTCTGTTGCGGGGCATGTGGAAAAACACATTTAAACGATCAAGAAAACAAAGTACGATGTCAAGTGGGAGTAGAAACAGCCCATTTAGGAGGAGCGTGCAACAACCGGCAGTCCATGAGATTAAGGCCACAGACTGCTCACCTGAAAGCACGATTCCTGTCATTGCAAATAGGTTGTTCTAACACAGATGTAAGAGCGTAATACTTAAAAACCAGTCGAAGTGCAACATTTTTGCTCTAGATTTCCTATGTTCGCCAATTACGGTAAACTTCCTAAACTTAAGTAAAGAATATAAAACATTCCTTTGACGTTGCTGTGAGCGTTCAGAATTAATTAAAGGAAATACGAAGCACATTTCTGATTGGTGTGAAAGGATTTTAACTCACATTTAATATTTTACCGGTGTGACTGCAGTTTTTCAAGAACTCCTTTTAAGCAGAAACACCTGAAGATCTAGAAGGAGATGTTATATTGGTTCAATTAAACCAATAATGAGTGGAATCAGGTCATTAAGAACCCAGCTGGACAGAAAGTTTGCTGAGACTAACAACAGGACTGAGGATCCCTGCTCAGCAATGTGAAATATGCAAGACCACTTACACACAAGTCATTTAAATCTCTTTATAACCAGTTTTAACTGATTCAGTTACAGCAAAGCACTGAGAATAAAAGCAACATTCTTATTTAAAGCAGCAGAAACCCAAACATATCATTTTTTTCAAGGATTATGGTGCTTTTTACATTCAATTTTTTACATCAAAAGTAAAAACAGCTACTCAGTTTTTTTTCTTTCCAGCTCAGATGTTTCAAGAGAAAAAAAAATCCTCTTAAATCTGAGAAAGTTCTATTTAAAAATACAAATATCAAACCACAGACTCCAACTGGACAAATTAAGATTGGATGTGCATGGTTTTCATCTTCATTTCAGTATTTGGATTTCAGTGGAAGTGAGATGTTACAGGATCAGCAGAAAACACACTCTTCTTCAAATGGATATATGATATCAAAATACTGTGATCAAGCAGTTTTGTACAGAAAGCTCTCGCTACTAAAATCATTTTAACTGATTATATTATGCTTTTTCCTAAAGCTAATAAGATAATAAAAATCCCTAAATAAAAGGGTGGAAAGATGGGCACAGATATCCATGTTGCAGAGTCACAAACTGTCACGAATCCCCTACCTCTCTCACATGTGTTAACATTATCCCGTTACAATTGAAGATTAAAGGGTTCTTTTTTTTCCTTAAAAAAAGTAGTCTAACGCCACTGACTACTGCATAAGAAATACATTTAAAAAATGCTCATATGGAATTGTGTGTGGTCCAGGCTGACCCTGAATCATTAAAAAGTGTTGATGGTTCATCTCGTCCAGGAAGACATATCTTGCCATGAGTGGACAACATATACATTCCCCAACCCCTCGGGCCAATAGATTTGGTAAGCAACAGCGCAACACCTTAGAGCACTCTCTGCTGTAAGAAATCACCTCGACAAATGTGACAGACCATTCCATCAATGCATTCCAGCACTTCCCTGCTCCACACACATCTTCGCCCTCTGATGCTTCGCCAAGCGCTCATGGGACGGATTACATGTAATTGGAGCCACAGCCGACGGACTGACTTGGATTCACCCCTGGTTTTCCGACACCATGTGGCGTCGCCATGCGAGTCTCCGAACTCGCGGTGACGCTATATTTGGACTTAACCTTCAACCTGACTTTAAATGATGCCAATAGAAAGTGGAAGGAAAGGCCTTGATTTTATTGTGGAAGTACTATACACTCCTGAACGTTTTTCAAGTGGCCCTGTATAATCCAGCTGTTTTAAGACTAGAAGTCTGATTTCGAGTTGCAGGCCTTCTGGTGAGATCCCGGGCATTCACTCATTTCATCTTGGAAACTGAAGCGGGGCACGTTTCAGTCCCAAGTTCAAGAAGTCCTTCCTCCGATTCAGCGCATCGCTGTTGTACCTTAACCACCATGACTTAATTTGTAGCTGAAGAAGGGCGGATCAGTAGAGAGAGAAAGACTGAATTTTGATTTAACCATTGCTGTGACGCTTTAAAACCAGTTATTACACCAGATCTCATCCTGATCACCACTAGCCATGTTCATACCAAAAACGAATAATCATTGCTTGCGTTTGCAGAGGATCCCAGAACACTTTAGACATCGAGGGGATCCACTGCTTCAACAGCTTGGTTACATGAGGCCCTTCTACAAAGCAGATCCAGATAAGGAGTGAGAAAGTGCTCCACTAATTAAAGTAAGGGGTGTTTAGGGGGGCTATTTATAGGGCCTTTTCCCTCTCTGAAATTACTACCTTTGTTTAAAATTAGGTGCATTTGCTATAAAGTAAAGAAAACACAAAAGCCCCTCAATACTTAAGAAACGTCTGATGCATGGAATAGCTGATAACTGACAGAGGAAATATGGGATTAACATTCAGTTTTCTGGTCAGTTTTTCCAAGACATTTATTTCATCGATGTAAACTGGTACATGAAGGCATGGCAAATGAGACTAAACGTCAGTTATGATATTGCGAACGAACCAACAGAGATCATAAAGAAATCACCCACACCCAGTAACTAGTCTGTGCAATATTTCCCCAAAGTGTGTAACACATGGAAAAATAATTTGTTAATGTAATAACATTTTTTCAGGTACCCCAAATAATAGCAATTTAAGTGAACAGAAATGCAGTCATATTCACTTTATACCTTGTACAACTATTTAGTTTTTGTTACTGTCAACACCCAGCATAACAGAGTGAAAGTTCAGGTATTTTTTCTTGTTCGGGAAACATTTACCTGGATACTCTTGGATGCACTACCAATGCGCAATAGACCAGGTGCAGAGAAACGCAATTCAAAGTGCAATCTGTCCCAGTTTCTGATGGAGAAAAAACAGACTAGATAATCCACACCCTTTCAGTTCTATTGCTCGTGCTTTTAGTGTCCTGGCATTTTTCATCTATGTTCTTGCCTGATTGGGCTGCAACTTTTTTTTGGGGGGTGAGGGGGGGGGGAGATTTTTCTTCTCATCCACATGCCTTTGAAAAAAATCTAGTGGAAAACTCTGATTTTTATCTGTCTGGCCACCCAGACGTCCTCATCAGTCCCTCTGTATCCCCTGCGGAGCCGTGCTGCAACCAGAATCAGACACTGTTACACCAGGGGGCATTGAAATAAGCTTTGTTTTTAAGCTCATTAAACATGTTTCCAATATTTCCATCTTTAGTTAAGGGCACAAGACTGAGTGAATTCTCCATAAGCTGTATCGTAAAACACCTTTTCCACCCTATAACTAGGAAGAGCCATGTAGGTATCCCGGGAAATGCACATGGGTTCAGCAGTTCCACACATACTGTAGTATCGGAACTCATCCCAGCCCTCACTCCCTGCTGGGTAATAGCTATGGAGAACAGTAAAATTTAAAGTGAGCTTGAAGCACAAGGTTTTTAGAACTTCTCTGTTGAGATGCTACAGTCAAATGACTGGTTTTAGCCATTTTCAAATCAGCTCTAAACTGGAAGCAGCTGTAAATCGAGGCAACGCACAACACCAGATCATTTTCAAAGAGTAGATGAATCTAATGCTGCATCTGCGGAGGCCAGCCCGAGCCCTGGAGAGCCCCGGCCTTGCAGACGTCGCAAGTCTCTTTAAACCACCCACCTCCATCTTAACACCTGCACATCACTTTTCACATCTTCAAGCCACAAAATAATCCCAAATTCATACTGCTTCTTCCAATCCAGGGTCACAGGGGAGCTGGAGCCTATTCCAGCAAACAACAGGCGCAAGGCAGGGTACCCCCTGGAGGGGACGCCAGGCCTTCACACACACTTCTCCCAGAAGCCAATTAACCTACCAGGACTTTTTGTGGACTGTGGGAAGAAACTGGAGAACCCAGGGGAAACCCACAGACAGTACCCCACTGGAGCCCCAGTGGTACAAGACAGCAAGGCTAAGCGCTGAGCTACCGTGCCGCCCTTACGAAATCATTTTCAATTCAATTAAGCATATAAAGTGGTAACAGTTAGACTACGATCCTCGGGGACCGGGACTCATCCCCTGTGTGCTTGATGCCCTTGGTGTAGGATTAGATAACTGCAGTGTAATCTCATCAAGGTGGTTTGCAAAAAAAAAAAAATGAAGCTCCAAGAGACCAAGATCTCAAGATACAGATTTTTGAAAATCCACTCTTACTTTTGTTTAAAACAGTAATAGAATTCCTATTTCACTTTCCGCATATAAATACACTATTATTAAAAAAAAACAGAAATCAGCTGTAAAATCTTCAATTACAAAAGTGCGATGAGCAAATGTGTTCACAAAACACTTCCAGAGTCTCTATATAGATTTAATACGCCATTGTGGTGGCCTGAATCATTTCATCAGGAGTAAGATATGCTATCTTTACAAGAAAGGACAATTCTACTTTTGTAGGAGATAACTGTAGGAGTGCTTATAACTATGTCAAAAAAGAACAATTCTGTACATCACAACTGAATATCTTCCTCATGTAGGACAAGCTCTTTCGAATGACTGGGAAGACATTATATCAATCTGAGCTGCTTTCAACCTACTCCCAATCCACACCAGGAGGAAGAAATGAATGAATGCACATAACATGCACGTCTAAAAAGACAAATTTGCAGGTCAGAACTCAGTCCAGGATTTTCCTGATACACAAAATCCATCGTAAGAGCTGCAGTTCATGCTGCACTGAGCCTTCATGGCAGAAATGACCATTCCTGTTCGAAGGAGAAACGCTAAGATTCAAAGAACATGAGTTCAGAGCGTCTCTGGGATTCTCCAAAAAGACTGTTCTTCAAGAGCAGAGCTTATATTGTGGTCATGTACCAAAGACCTCAGGACCAGGAGGGGAAACAGTGGAAGCACATCTTTTTTTTTCCTTATTTTTACAGTAAAAGTAATAAACAACTCCCACATTTTTTTCTTTATAAAAACAAAGAAAAACCAACTGGAAACAGAAAAAAAAATACAACCTCATCACTTGTACAAGTAAAGTTTAACCATGTGCAACACAAAAAAGGAAATGACTAAAACACCACACCCCCGTGCATCACACCTCTCCTGCTGGTGTCTCACACTTCAGGTTCCTTCTGGAAACACGGCAGAGAAATCAGAAGTTCCTCAGCTCCCCTGTAGTTACAGTAAATCAAGGCAGACACAGAATGTGGATGAGGAGAAAAAAAGTCTTCTTCTTTTGTCTGCCGGACTGATCCTTTTCCGGCGCCGTGCTCTCGTTGCCACGTTCCTGTTTACCTTGTAGTGTCCATGGGGTCTTCTTTGAAGTTGCCACAGTGCTCCATGACTTTCCTGGAAAGCACCAGAACGGGGAATTGTTACAGGACCCTGCCGATGCTGGTGACTTTACTACATGGCCTGCGGTGGCCTATGACACTTCTGACACCGACCACAGTCCCCAAATGCGGGCTCACTATTTTATTTTTTCAAACCGACCAACTGGAACTTTCAAACGCTTAAAAGGCGCAGCGTACAGGCACAACTCCAGGAGTGCACAGGGTGGGTGAGGACTGGTCTTCAACACCCAGTTATCAGAGCCATTCCCCCACCCTGCTGCTTTCTCCCCCACCGCTTCCAGTTCTGGTCGCAGGGGATCTGGAGTCTGTCCCGGCAAGCAACAGGCGCAAGGTGGGTCCGTCGCAGGACAACACGGGTACGCACTGAGCCGCCCACCGAAAAGCCCAAACGACCACCTGCTGACCGCCCTGCTGCCGGTGACATCCAGCCCACTGGCTCGGACCTGCGACACCTGCAGCACAGGGCTTATCCTGCCCTGCGAGTAAGAGTCTTCACTGAGCTAACAGCCCAATAAACAGAATCCAAGCCGTTTCCCGGCTGGCTTCTGCTAGTGCTTGCACAAGCCCTGCGACTGCGGAGAGGTGCGATCTTACCGAGCCATGTCCTTGGTCTCCTCCTGGGCACTGTCCAGGTCCAGAACCTGCTGCAGGAGGTCAATGCCCCCCTCCTTGATCAGCAAGGGGCAGTACTTGCTTGCTGCAGAGACAGAGGGAACCGGGTCAATACAGGGCACCAGCTGTTTTTACGGGTTTAAGGGTTAAACGTTTCTTCGTCAACTTGTTAAAGGCGTCTTACTCAATAATAATTAAAAATAAGTGCTCAATTTCACAGGGTAATCCACCTCAGGCCAGATTATATAACACTAGTATCTGGTCATCAGGATTCATGCAGTGTCTTACTGCAGCTGTTTGCTCCAGTGACGTCATATTGTATGTGTAAGCTCAAAACACAGGGGACATCAAGTATACACTGGAACAGAGCTATTTGTCATCACCAACAAATGGCTACCGCAACAGTCAAAAATCCAAATTTGGTAATGCACTGTGAGAATAGAGAAATGAAATGGCTGCATGCCAGGAGTTGCTTTTTAGCGTGATTAACAGGAGCCAGCTAACGGCTTTGTCTGTAAATCACACAGTCAAAGCTTATGTCATCGTCCTGGCCCCCACTCCACATGCCCACTGATCCAGTGCCAGCCAGACCGGTTTAGAGGGTGACTCCTTCCCATTTAGACGCCCGGTCTAAATAAGGGCCCTCCCCGAGGTGGAAGATCCGAAGCAGTCCGAGGAGAAGCTGGGCGTCTCCCCGCTGGGACGGGACTCACGGTAGACGGAGACGAGGTTGTACAGCGCCCAGGTGGCCCAGTGCTGGCTGACGGGAGCGATGCTCTGGGGCAGGAGGCGCAGAATCGGTTCGAAAGACCTGGGAAGAGAAGCAGGAGGCCTCAGTGGAGCCACACGCCACACCGAGAGGAGCTCTGCTACGTGCAATCCACTCTACATCAAGACCTAGTGCATAACGCCAGAACAGGCCCTTCATGGCTGACACAACGGCAAAGTGAAAGACAGTGAAACAATAACAGTATTAAACTTGGCATTGAGCCTTTTAACAAGAGCCAGCTAACAGGTTTGTGAAACGGGGTTTCAAATTCCAAGCTCCCTGCCATGCTGCTGGCCCCAGACTTGGGTGGACGGGATCGGTTCCCTGCTACCTGTAGTTGATATTCCTGCGAGAGTTGACGTCCCAGCTCTGGATGGCGCTCCACATTCGCTCCATCACCTCGTCTCGGAGGGGCTCCTCCATGGTCCAAACCTCAGGCCCATCGAACATGATGTGGGACAGGACGCCGCAGGCGTTGTACGACACCTCGATCCCATCCGCCTTGCTGTTCAGCAGGTCACTGTGGGCACAGAGAGGCAGACCGGTGGGCAGCGGACCACAATTCTGGACAGGGCTCTAAAGCCGCCCCGCTAACACTCAGGATATTGATCCAACCAGTACCAGGCACTTTGCTCAAAGGTGACTTACAATAACACGGAATCACTCAGAAAGGCCGATCCTTGGTCTAATATCTCTGCAGGAGAAAACGCAGCGACGTGCAAAGTTAGTGTCAAAACAGGGGGCTTGAGCTGGGAAACTCCTGGAGTCCGACTTTCTTCTCGCCACGACTCCGCAGTTTTGATTCAATGGTCATTAATCTCGCTGTAAAACATCCTAGACGCGCGAGGACTGAAACTGGACAGCGTGCTGGTGGATTAAAGATAAGGCGGGGAAAAGATGTAAAAAGCCTTCCGATGTGACAGAGAAACACCGGCTGACGTTTTTAACGCACTGGCGATGCCCGCCGCTGGCGGCGGTCGTGTGGGTCGCGCTCGAGGGGCCTGCCGGCTTCGCTCACCTGAACACTGTGATGAACTGCGGTGTCAGCAGCTGGGGCCTGAGCGCCTGCACCTCCGCCACGTTGCCCAGCAGCCCCAGCATGTTCCTGTGAAGCTCCTGCTTGTCAGGGAAGGCCTGCGGAACGGGAGGTAAACTTACCGCGGCGTCTGGACTGCACAAGCATGTGTGTGCAACACGTACACAGACAAACAGCGTAAATATGGACGCGGAATTCAGAGGCCTGGCAGATTCTGGAGGGCAGGGATCCATGATAGAATATCGGTTTGCCTGCCTTATTAAGCACATTTATTTGATGGAAAGTCAATTTCTTGGGCACCTGGTACTTCATCTATGTTAATGCTATTTGCCTTGCTCCGAAATTGGAGCAACGGGTTCGGCAGCCAGTCTCCTCCGACAGGCTGCCTGTCAGAAACACTCGTACCTGCTCATGCTGTGACCTCAACGGTGCACTACTGGAGAGTTAGTGCCCGGTGGAGGAGTGTCTCTGACTGATTGTCCCTGCCGTGCCTGGCAAGTTGCAGGACTTGCTAACTGGACAAACCAAAAGTCAACCAATGCCCACTCTACCCTGGCAGAGGCCTTGTTGAGCCCATTGTGCACCTGCCACATGATGAATCCCGCTCACAGCTGGCTAGAGACAAGAACCCTGCTTGAAATCCCCATGTCTAGGGCTCAGCCTGTGATATGTACCAGCACTGGGAATGGTTAAACCCCTGGAGTACCTACTGCAAATATATTATTCTCTAAATCACCATGTCAATTTGAAAATTAAGACTCTTGACCAATAATCCTCCATCCCCACTAACTGCTTAGGTTGAGTACGTCTCATTTTGAAGTCAGAATGTCCATTTGTCTGCTGTCTATGTTTGTTCTCATGCTTTTCCATTCTGTGGGCGGCGAGAGGCGGGCCAACGAAACAGGCGTCGCTGTGTCTCACTTCCAGGCACTCCAGGAAGAGCTTCATGCCGCTGCAGTTGAGGAACATCTCGCAGTTGTCCGGCGTCTCGTCGGTGATGTTCCAGAGCGCGCTCCATGAGAACTCCATCACCTGGTCGCACTGAGGGAGGGCAGACAGTCAGACGCTCAGAGAGCAGAGAGACACGGGGGCGGCCAGCACTGGCAACCTCAGAGAAAGTGGCTCCTGCCTCCCATAAAGCCCCAGGACACAGCCAAGTGAAATCCGGAAAGCCAGGATTTGTCCACGTCTCCGGCACAAATGCCAACAACTTTCCAGGGAAGAACCAAGGTTGTAACTGTGAAGGACTGGGTTTAAAGAATCTGTTATAAACTTAACAGGTGATAACTAAAGATTAAATAAAGTTTCTGCTTTAGGTTAACAGTATAATAACAATAGGAAACAGGGACATGATACTCAGGAACAGTACATTTTGTTTTTCTGCGATAATCACTGAAGTTTCTTTCCTCCATGAATCGGCGCTCAATTCTCAAAACTTTAGGCAAAGAATTACCCTAGGCCTAGTTATTACTTAGAAACAAACATTTAACATGTTATTTGTCTATATGTGCGGCCACAAGATACAGGAATTTCTTTGATTGATCTGTGTATTTTGTTAATACTATCAAACTGAGAGCTTTACATCAGTCACAGGAAAGGGAATTACCTATTGCTTTTTTGTTTGCAATTTGGCCTTAGAAAGCTGTGCAGTCATTTGAAAAAAAAATGTGTTACTTAGCCTTAGCTTTAAAAACATTCCCGATAAAGCTCATTTAATAGAAAGACAGACTTAAAGTCAGTATATTAATATTTATTATTGATATTATTAATAATGTTACTAACGGAGATCTGGCCAAAATAGAAGGACAGAAGGAACACTCACCATCTTGTCGCAGAGTTTTCGCTGAATCAGTTGCAACATTGTCTGTGAAGAGAGATAAGGAACTAGTTGGGCACTAAAATCGAGGTTCCTGGTTTATAGTGAAAATAAGTATACTGCGTACAGCAGCTCACAATCAAGTCAGATACCAAAATACCGCTCACTGGAAAGTTTATTTAGGATTGTTGTGTAATCAAAGCAAGTTAACTCAAAAAAAGAACAAAGGAGGTTTACCAAACATGGAAAAAGGTCTTTGGAATCTGTCATTTAAAACCTTTTTCTTTATCTTTCCTTTCTGTAACATTTGCATGATGACTATGGTGTAAAGGAAGAGGAGCTCAAATTGCAGGACCATATATTCTGCTCCACCGCAGGTTAATTCTGGGCTTGTTTGCTCAAACTGCTTAATTTAAAGTATTAATGCTGAATATTCACTTTCTGCATGGTATTAATACCTTGTGCAGTTTGCTTACTTTATCAGATTTCAGAGACCAATCCTTTAGAATGAAGAAAGTTGTAATAATAAGAACTGGTCAGAGGTTAGAGTGTGGTTGCATTAGATAAATACGTTTTCTTTGGGCTAGGTTATACACCAAAGGGAGTCTTAGAACAGAGCTGCTTATTGACACGACCTTTTGACGACTATTTGATGAGCTGTGTCAACATGCAAGCTAAAATGAAACAAGCAGATACAGTATTTATTCCTGGAAGAAAAGTAAGAAGAGAAAAATGTAAAGAAGGCTCCGTAGGCAAAACATTGTGTTTCTTTACTTCTCTTTTCAGCACGGAATAAACCTTTACTTCTTCCCTTATAGCCCCAAAACTGTGTTATTTTTTTCTTTTGCCTCTCCAGCATGAAATCTTGTTCCTTACTACTTATTTTATTGCTTGATAAAGGAGGATTTTCTGTCTGAACTACGTTACCCAGAAAGCTATGGTGTATTAATTGTCTGCCCTCTCCGATGACATGATACGGGAGACACAAACAGCACCAGGTGATCAACAGAAATAAGGGAACGGAGTGGTTTTACAGTCCAGCTCCTGGGCTGCGGTCGCGGGGCATTACCGTGACGAAGCCCATCTTGCCCACAGCCTCCTTGTGGTCGTTGTCGACCTGGCAGACCAGCGCGTTGCAGAGGTGCACGGCGATGCGCTGGATGGACTCGTCGTCCCGCGAGGAGTTGAGGATCTTGAGCAGCAGCTGGTTGACGCGGCGATACTGGAACTCCAGCTCTTCCGGGATGCTGAAGTTGCAGAGCGTCAGGCAGCAGTTCCTCTGCACCTGCACCAGGGGGAGACAAAGCACACGTGCGCTGAGCGCTATCCCGGGCGGCATGGCTGCCACCCTCTCTGCACATCTCCACATCCGCACGTGAACACAGCCAGCCCTTCCCTGGTTGTCCTGACTCTTCCAGGTCACAGAAAAATGCCTTTAAGTACCTCTCATCTGAAATAAAGACATTTGCTGTTTCATTTAGTTTGATTGATATTTTGATCATTTAAGATTTATCCAAACGCAGGGAGAACATACAAACTCCACGCAGACCGCACCCCAGGAACTGAACCCAGGACCCCAGCGCTGCGAGGCAGCGACGCCAACACCTGCATCATCGTGCTGTCACACAGACAGCGCAGCCCTCCGCTTACCGTCACCTCCTGGTAGTGCTCCATGCCGTTGAGCACTACCTGGATGACCTGGCGGCGCAGCCGGACGCTCTGGTCCATGCGGTACTCGGTGTTGGTCAGGTAGAACAGCGCGGCGCTGCCCGTCACCTGGATGCTCTTGTCGTACTTGTGACACCTGAGGGCGGAGATCACCAGCTGCGGGGACACAAGGGGGCGAGAGGCCTGAGACTTCCCTTCCTTTTCTCTGGGGTTACTGGAGCCATGTGAAGAGTCACCCTGTGCTCCTCGCCAGGTTTTTTTGGGAAGAAACGCTTTGTTGGCAGGGCGGACCACTAACGTGTACGGGAAGGAAAATAAGGAACAGGCAGAGGTTCCTTCCATGATGAAAGGTACAGGACAGAAACACAGTGTTTTGTCTGCGGAGCCCCCTTCAGGCGTGTGAAGAAGGATCCACAACTGAAACGCTGGGTTTCTTTTCTTTATCTTTCAGCCGGGAATAAACTTTTACCTGTTCCTTTGCAGCCTGTGCTTGCTGGCGCAGTGCCCTACTCAAACGTTTTCAGGGGATGAATATGTTAGTGCTGGGATATTAAGTAAACAACAGAAAACTATGATGTCAATTCTTGGACTGATTACTTAGACATCTAAAACGGCATTATTGATATAAAATATTTACACTAGAGAATCGCACCAGGAAGCCCAAACCTGTTAAACTGGGACACACTAGTCTTTTGTTTGCATTGCTACTGAACGAAGATTAAATACATCGCAATTTTGCTGTTGTTTGTGTTGCAATGCCTGCCTCTGTGAAATATGTTTAAAAACATTTAAATGGCAGGTTAAACAGAACAGATCTGACGGAGGGGACACCACATATTCAGTAATAAACATGTGTATGTAAAGATGCTGGCTTATCAGCGTAAAATCTAAATTTTACCTCTTTTTTTTCCAGAAACTCTCTGGACATCACGACCACCCTTGATTTCAGGCGATTAACAAAAAAAAGCTTAACTGAAATCTGTTAAAATCTTATCTGAATCTTACTTTAAAAGTCTTAATTGCATTATTAGGCAATTACGTCTTCTTTTTGCTTAGTCTCACTGTAGCAACCTGTGATTATGTTATTAAACGTGCACATTGCGTGCACTGTAGCCTGCACAACGCTGGATGCATCAGTGCACCCTAAGGGAGGTGATGGAGCGGTTGTGTTGCAGGGGGAGAGGCCTTGCTCACTGGGATTTGCCTTGGGCCCCAACCCCTCCCTAGGGATGACTACGAGATGGGCCTGGACGTTCACCTGGAGTGCCCTGAGTAGCTGGCTGCAGTGCTGTATCCTGGCGATGTCGAAGAGATGGTTGATCGCTCGCGACGCCACCTCCGGCCGGTATTCTGTGTAGGCCTCAATAGCGTTGAGAATCTGGTCTTCGTTTTTCGCACCAGTGACCTGAGAAACCAAGAAAGGCCAACTGCTGTACCAACAGGCTATAACTCACACCCCTTCCTGAAGGGAATCTCTTCCTCTTGCAGATGAAGGGAAGTGACGTTTTTAGCTGGAACCAAGGGATTTGATTCAGCTATTTGAAATCTTGAAAAGAAAGTACTAATAATGATTTCTTGCTGAAAAGAGAAGAAAGAAAACAACGTTTCGGCTGTGGAGCCTTCTTCGGGTGTAAGCAACTTCTTTCTTCTCTTTTCAGCCAGGAATAAACCTTTTACTTGTGCCTTTGCAGCCTGCGCCTGCTGACGCAGCTCCCCACCCGAACTACTTGATAATCATTTTATTTTCTTCCAGTGCCTTTAATAAGAACATATCGAAGAGCCTCATACGCTACCAAGTGAAATCCACCGTGAAAGAGTCAGAAAGATGAGGAGCCGGATCCCGCAGTACCTTATAGGCTGGAATGTGCGTCAGGTTGCAGAGAGTGGTGTCCAGCAGGCCCAGGAACTGCAGAGGTCTCTTCAGCTCCCGCAGCGGGTAGATACTGCTCTTGGACGGCTCGATGCTGAAAGAGCAACAGCCCGGTCAAGCGCACGCCCGGGGGCACGGGTGGAACTGGCAGGACTCTTTAAATCTCAGTGCTGCCGCTGCCCGGGCTCCACGGCGCCACATTCAAGGACAAACAGCCTTACTGAACAAGATATTCACAAATGCCATTCAGAATCCCGAGGCCTGTAGTAAGTCCGACTAATTTGCTACAGACACATTGTATATCATCACCATCTATGAGGAAGAGCAGCGATCCCGACACTGACCCCTGTGGGACCCCAGTTAGCACACTGCCCAGCCTAGACCTCTAAGGCCTCTCTCCTTGCTAGTACTGTGGGCGGCGGCCCGCACCAAGGCCAGTTTTCACTCCGTCTGCACGGGGCACCACCGATTCTCTCACTTTAGAAATGAGTCTCACGTGAGAATCCAGGTTTTCAGACACTTTGTGCTGTAACCATTACGAAAGGCTCTTGCCACTTCTTCAAAAAAGAAACCTACATTCGATCCGCCGGATTTGCCTCTGCCCATGCCGGCAACTCCGAGCAGATAAAACAAATTTCACCAACGCGCCCCCAGACCCGCGGACTCCGCTATTCCGCGCGCTCAGTTACTAAAAAACGAGACGGGCCTCCCAGCTGCACCCCTCGAGTCGGAGACGGGATCACCCACCTGGGACGCCCCATAGCTTCCTCGGAATGAGGAACGGCACAGTTGTCCTGCATGACGTGGCCCGAGATGTCCAGCGAGACCAGGTTGACCAGACGCTGTACGATTATGGTCAGGACCTTCCCGGTCAGCTTGAACTTGTAGCCTCCCTGCCGGTCGCGCTGCCGGTCACGGGAGACGTCCAGGTGCCTGAGGAAGAGACAGGGCCGGGAGGGGCCAGCACTAAGACTTGAGACTCAAACACAGCTGCTGCACCTGCTAAACCTCAGTCTGATGGTTACAGGTATCATTTCTTTGGGTTTAGGCAGTGAAACACGAAGAGTTGCTCTTCCCCTCCCCACACTGATCCATTTGCATGACGCAATAGAGATTCAACCACGTCTCAAAGAGTAATACCAGGTTAGGAGCAAATTTCTATGCCGAGTGAAATGTAAAATTGGAACAAATAACTGTCCCAGTGCCCAGTGTCCTCACCCACGTTAACTGTTATAAGTGTGATATTAAAAATGTGTAAACCAGCAGATGATCAGGAGCGTCAAACGGAGAACCTTCTCAGCTTTGTCACGACCATGTGGAAACCTGTCGCTGTTCTGATTCATGGGGGCAATGGAAGTAAAAGCTCCAAACAATGAAACGAACGATGTGATCTCTCGGGGCCACAGCCCCAGCGGCCTCACGACTCCCCCCCCCCCGGGGCTCGCTCACCGGAGGTGGACCAGCTGCACCACGGTGAACATGTGCTCTTCCGACAGGTCCACGTTGTAAAGCACGAGGGAGGCCAGCCGGTCCTTCCACTGGGTGAGGAATGTCACTTTGGGCAGCTGGACGCAGGACAGGTCGAGGGAGGTCAGCGAGGCCAGCGGCTGCAGCAGCGCCTCCACGTCCACCTCCTCCGTCAGCCCCCCCAGGTTGAGCAGCCGCAGGCGGCTGAAGCCCCGGAAGGTGAAGTCCGTCACCAGCACCTGGCGGATGGGGTTGACCAGGCGGTCAGTGTCATCGTAGCCCCGGGGGCTGTCGTCCTTGTAGAAGATATTGCTGCACCCGAAGAGGCTCAGGGACACCAGCGTCTGGCGGAAGTTGACCAGAGTCTTTAGGCTCCTGGCTGTCAGCTTCTCGCAGTTGGTAAGGTGGAGCTCGATCAAGTCCTGGGGGTGAAAGGGGTTTTAATACGGCGCGCGGGCTGGGAAAAAGCCAGGTGCTTCTCCAGACCGCAGGCACATCTCTGCCACATGACCAAGACACCTATTAACTCGGATTTACTGCACCCATTCCCTCATGTTGCTTGAATTCAAATGGCTTTAAAATCAAGCCCTGTTTCCCTGAGGCCACCAGCAATGCATGAAAACTATTGACAGCCCAGCCTTGTCTCCACTCTGTCCTACAGTGTCCTACCTATACAGATACATATTTTCATAGTTAACCACTACTAAATGCTACAATTGCATTTGTACTTAAATCTGCTCATTTGTAGACAATGTATTGGAGTATATTTGACCATGACAACCATACGAGGTCCAAAATAATACTATACTTTTTATGTGAAATAGCCCTAATTCCATTTCAACATATTGCAGCTCAAGAATCAGAACTACCACAATGCCCCATCTGCCATTAAAACAGGGGAGATGTCAAAGTCATTCTTCCCCGAGAATGAGCTCCATAAGCTACTCGTAATCCAACAAAAAAACATAAATCCGCCAGCCTTTTTCTATGTATAGCTGCTCTTATTGCACTTAAAATTAAGCAGAAAAGAAAATTAAAGAGTGTTCATTCAAAAAGAGCTGTGAAGGAGCTGCAGCAGTAGCCTGAATGAATCTATACAAACCTGAGCTGCTGGCAGATTTGCTGAAACACCCTGCGTATAACCCACGAGAAGACCAGCTGCTCACAGTTCTGGGGTGTATAAGAATCCCAAAAGTGCAGATTGCTTTGCCTTCATACTGTGACCCTACCTGTCTCCCAATGGCCTCCAAGTCTTGGTCCTGCACTGTGTTCTCTCTCAGCTGGACTCGGGTCAGTCTGGTGCTGCGTGGGTCAGAGAACAGCAGGAAGAAGTTCTTGTACGTCTCGAAGTTACTGTCTGTGTGCACCAGCTCCATATACCTGCATGGCAAACACCACGAATCACACAGGCTGTCAGCTGACACTGAACATCCCTGGGGTGACAATATTGAGACAAGCCCCAAGGCTGGTAACAAATGTGTGTTCATTCACCAGCCCCCGATTACAACAGACCCAAAAGCACTTTCTGTCATCTTTCTTTATAATCTTATGCACTGATTTGTTTAACATTGTTTTTCCACTTCTTGTTGTCTGCTTTGAGAGTTAGCGCAATCACAATTTTGGGGAAGAAATCTCTTCGGATTTTCATTTCCTCTTGCGCTACGTGATGTATACAGTACATTGAGTCTGCATCAGGAGAATCACTTGGGAAACTTTGCTATTTTCTAATTACTACACGGTAACAGAAAAAAAATGTAAAACTTAAGCTTAAAAACTTAACAGACTTAAACTTAAAACTTGGGTTTAAATCGCTAACTGTACCGGACGTCACCAGTTTAAGTGCCCCTCTAGGATGAACAGGTTGGGAGTCTGCATCAAACACACGTGTCACTTTTATGGAAAACCAGCAGCAACACGACGAGATCCTTGGACCCATCATTGATTCAAAGCCCACAGGCAAGACGAGCCAAACACACCCCTACTCCTGCTGCCGGTCGCGTGTTTGTGCACTCCAGCCAGCTGTCTGGAACCCAGACTCCCGGGGCTAGATGACATTTCCATTTTATTCCAAGTACTAGACCTCAGCGAACACTCCCGTGTCGATACGGGTTAGCCGCTGCAGGTTAAGGCCACAGCTGGACAGGACGACAGGGGAATGACCGGGCCCGCCCTGCGACTCTGGAAGCCGTCCCCCCCCACGTACGCGTTGACGAGCTTGTCGCAGATCTCGCTGGGCAGGAACACCTCGGGATGCAGCCGGAGTGTCTTGTTGTCCAGCAGGTAGCACAGGGTGCCCTTCAGGTTCCGCAGGCAGTACTCAGTGGACAGAGCCATCAGTGACTCCGGGTTGTCCCCTGCTTTGGTTGCCATGGCAGCACCTCTCTGCCGGCAGGGTGAAGACTGGGGCTTAAGCAACAGGCCGGAGGGGGGGGGGGGGAGAGAGAGGGGGGGGGGAGGGAGGCAGAGCAGAGTCACGGAGACATTGGAGTGGAGCGAGGAGAACCGGAAGTGGGCTGCGGGCGACTTCCTGGGAGCCGGTGATGGGTTACTGGAGCCTGCCGGCAAAACAGACTGAAAACAGCTCAAGCAAAACAGCCGATTCCATCATCACTGTTCAAAGACACGGCTAACCCCCCCCAATTTAGACTCATTGTCAGCAAAATCCTGTGGGAAAGCTGAATTGAGTTAACGAGCTAATTTTAGCCACTTACATGTTGAACGACTTGCGAAGCGAGTCGCCAAAATGTTCTGCCAAAACTCAACGCGAATGAAACCCAATAAATTTGTTATGTCGTGAATAAAAGAGCTAAAGATCGTTAAAAGACATATGTATATTTATGTTTATGTGTATAGCCAAATATATACAACAATTGCATAACCATTTTAGTTAAGTCACGTACAGTTATTAAACCCTATGATAGATCATGTCGAATTGTACATAACACCGGGGAGTTCACCAATAATACCACAAAAAACATTACATTTCTAGTTAATGTGTTTTCCAGTTAAAGGCAGAATAACTGATGACACAAGAGCAACACGGAGATCTCAAAAACCTCGAGGTCATCGCTGTGAATATTTAACAAGCATAATCTAACACGACAAAAAATGACACCGGAGTCAGTACTCATAACAAACCACAAACGTTCGTTCTTCGTGGAAATAATCAACAGAGCAAGATTCTTGAACCGAATACCTGTACAGGCGAATGTAATAAGATCGATATACGCGACTATTACATAATAAAGGTACAGTAGTAGTCTTTTTTCCAAAGTGGAAGGTCGAATTAAGAGATAACTCCTTTGCAGCAATGCGTTAAACAGAGATGTTTATTTTTTCTAAATATGCTATTTGACAGGTTAAGAGGGATATGCGTTATAAAAATTAAAATGAAATGAGACTTACTTTACGGGTTAAAAGACGATTTTCTACCACTGCATATTTAAAACAACGACGTCCAACCCGGCCAATCCGCCACACATTACAGATCTACATAGCAATGCACTGCTACTTCAAGCATTGTACTAAAAAGACAAGCTTCGGGGGTTCGTCGTACAAGATCTGTCATCCCCACAAAATAACACGTTTTGTTAGACATCTTCTTACCTTTACGGGGACCAGGAATGGATGCTTGCGTTAATTTATTTTTATTTTGATATTTAATTGTTTTTGTTCTGGTTTCGAGTTTTTTTTTCCAGCTCTCCTCTGCTGTCAACAAAACAGCCTTCACTTCCGGGACAACCATTCCAGACCACGGAATTGCTTCCGGAATCAATCCGAAAAGAATCGCGTTAACAGTAACACCATTCCCCTCTTAATTATAATAATTGCTTACACTTATAATATAAGTTATATAGCGCTTTTCTGGACACTCCACTCAAAGCGCTTTAAAGGTAATGGGACTCCCCTCCATCACCACCAATGTGCAGCATCCTCCTTGAATCCACCTCTTGAATCATTGCATGCGATGTAGAAAAGACATCCCTTCAAAACTAATATTCGTGATCTCGAAGTGCGTAGTGGCGTGGTCTACATACACTATAAACGTTTGCTGGCCATTTTTTTTAAATAATACATTTTATTTAGAAACAGCAGCCTATCACTCTTTACAAAGTCCAAGCTTGTCAAAATATTGCACATGACTTTTAAAGAGATTTTTTTTTATTCGTACATACACGACCAGTGCGTTGGCCTTAGGATATTTTTTAGTCTTAAATAATCACTCACTTTTTGTCAGGCTGCCCATTTGTAAAAGAAAGTAAAACCCCTTCAGTGGACGATCCCTCTTCCCAAACACAGACGCTTTTCACATAAGTACGACTGTGGCGACGGCAGTAAAGGTTTTTAAAAAGATGAAATTCTAACGAGTGACCGTTTTTGTGTGCCGGAATCGGTGTATTAACACAGTTTCGTTAAGAAAGGGTGGCAGCTGATACCTGTATGTTTAGCTCATGGGGTGTTGGATCAGGGTTACCCTGCTGGAGTCTGGGATGACGCCAGAAACGAAGAGACACTTATTCACCTGAAGTGAGTTCAACCAGCTCCCTGTCTCTCTCTGTGCTTCTGCTGCTCTCCTACAGCAATGTGTATCACAACAATAACGGCATACTTCATTTGCATTCTATGCTATGTGAGAGAATCCTTACTGCTAGTGGGTTTTTTTTTTTAAAGAGAAGTGCCCCATTCAGAAAAGACTCTGTTTCTGCTGTTTCCCCGCCGGACTGTTTTTGTTGTGACGCCGAGTTCCGGCAGGTCGGTGAGGAAGTCAACATGTCGAGCTCGTATAGGAGCAGGTGAGTTCAGCGGCTGTAAAGGGGTCTCTTGCACGGAGCCCAGGCTGCTTTCGGGCTGTGACAGCGCTTGTGTAGACTCGGACTGTAGTAACCGGGGTGAAGCGTGCAGTTTCATAAATCGGGGGGCAACTTTGTCGTTTCTTTGGTGAAAATGGGAGGGTCCCTTCCTTTCAGAGCTTCTCTGTTCCGATGCATGCAGGGCAGCATGGGGGGGAGATTTTCTGTCAGCCTGGTGGTTTATGGTTTCGGTGGTGTGTTCCGTATGACAGTAAGTCAAACCTGCAGCTCTCGGTGGTTTAAATAACCATTAGACTTACGTATTTGCCTAAAAACTGTAGGCGAATTTTAGCCGGAGAGTTAAGACTGAGAGTCTGCAATTTTACTTTGAAGAAGAAAGCTTTGAATTGCAAAGAGACAGCTGGTTGGAAAGCTACTCCTTCAATTGAGTTAGCGTGCAGGAATTTCACAAAAAACAAATCGATGATATAAGCCTGTGCATTGAGGGTGTCATTCGGGGTCTTCTCTTGAAAGAAAACTTGCGGATTATACTACATACTACAAGATACTACATACTGTACAAATTATAATGGGTTAATTTTTTATTAATTTCTACACACAGTTCAATTGTTTTTTTTTCGTTGATCCATACTTTATAAAATGCCTTGGATGCCCTATTAACAGCGCACGTTAATAATAGTTGTATAAAGTGTATACTGTTATAGTTTGTAAGCTGCAAATGTTTGCAGATTTCTTAAACATAAATTCGGAGGCTACATTCATATCAGATAGGACTTTTATTAAAGCCTTGGTTTTATAAATTTGCTAAATTGCGTATTCTTGTGATCTTTACTTTTTTCTTTGTGAAACAAACCTTAAAGCAAAGTTTAATTAAACTCCCGATTCAACGCTTGCTTGCTTATTGACAATTTAAATTCTTAACCCTCTGTAATGGTTTAGCAGGAGGTCTCCGAGTGCTTTATTAACTTAGTCCCTAATGGCGGGAATGTTTATTTATTGGATTGAAGTAAGATTTGATTAAAAAGGTCGTTTTCATAAAAAGGACCGAAAAGGTATTAAAAACAACTAAAGGGTTTACTCGGTATATGTGACGTTGTAAGTATACTTATTTGAAACTACCTGCCAAACTTAGATTTAAGTTAATCTTTTTAGCATTCTGTGTCAGTTGTTTTGTTCTTTGACGATATATTTGAAATGAAGCGCGGTCTCTAAGGTTTTCTACTTTGGGCTTGAACGAAGATCATATTGGGGGTCTCTCTTTCAGCGCTGTTGGTTTTAAGGTGTGAAACGCTGCTCACATTTTGCATGCTGCATGTGGCAGGAGCTTACTGTGGGGCAAAGAGAACTCGCCTCACGCTGAACTATGACTTCTGCTTTCGGTTGTTCCTGTGTTAGCGTGGATCCTGACGTTTGCTTTGGAAGGAGTCCAGAGCCTTAGACCTTAGGCTAGTGCAAGCAGTTCGACCATAAAGCGTTTTTTTTTTCATTTCCTTTAACTAGCTCTGTCAAGGTCAGCCTGTCAGTCTTGTGAGAGAGGTGATAAAAACAATTTGCTGCGTTTTCTTTTTTTTTTCTTGCTCCTGTGGTGAGGCCCCCATTGTTGAGGATAAGCAGTTTCGAGGGCATTGAGATGTCAGCGTCCAAAGTCCAGGGAAGAAAGGCGTCAGTCCCTCTAGGCCAGGGATACAGAGGCTGTAGCCTGTCCTCCCAGGAGAGTAATGAAACCTGACCAGTGGACCCTGTCAGCACCCTGTCTCCCCTTACTGCAAGCTCAGCGCAATACCTCGCAGAAAGCAATTTGGCACTAAAATCAGTGTCTGGGGAACCATACTCTGGTTTACCAGATCCTTTATTAATGCATGGCCAAGGAGAATGTGCAGAAATAAAGAAGAGAAATAATATTTTTCCATTGTGCATGGCAAGGAGAAACCAAGGAGGTATTTAATGGTGTCTGGATAAGCCCCTGCTCTCAGATATTTTTGTAGGTTATTTTTTTTAAATTTAATGTAGAATGGAGCTACATTTAACAGCAATCAGGAATAGCCCTGATTTGACTATATAGTGTGCCTTAGAATATCATTAAGACCTTAATGTTGTATCATGGGTTTTGTTGTAAAGTCAACTACTGTGTCATCTGATGGTCTTAGTTGTATTTTTCATTTAATAGATATTTATCAAAGCAGTTGTTTGAAATAGCAGTTGTAACTGCTGTAGTGTGCGTTATTTCTCAAATAGTATAGTTCTCCTAGAGATGTCCCCTTTTGGGTTAAAGGGTAATTTGAATCAGGGCAAAGCTTTTAACACCCACAGTTTTTTTTTTTAACGGTTTTAGAAACGTTTTGTATATCCCACATAGGATGTGTTGAGCAAACATGTTCAGAACACACACAAACCAGCCCAGATGAAAGCTTACTGTGCAGTTAAAAGAGGAGATGGGGTTTTCTTCAACGTTGTTAACTAGAATAGTAAGGTACCGGATTTCTCGTTCTTTTTGGGTGTCCAGGATTCAGGAGTTCAGAGCTGTTCTGAGCGGAGAGAAGATCGACCTGGATGCGCTTCGCGAGCTGTGTTTTGGTGGTAAGCAGTTGGAACAGATGACCCTCCTGTAGTCCAGCTGTGTTGTACCAGATGTGCAGATTCACAATCAACCCCACCTGTATAATCTGTTTTCAACCTGCCTGTCCTGACTCCAATCCTTGAGTCCTTGTTTCTTTTTTTACCTTTTTACTCTCCTGCTCCATTTCTGCTGTGATCTGCATGTGACACGACTCAAGAGCTTCGGGCTGGTTTAAAAGTAGTCCTCTTTAAGAGTAGATTGATGGTATGAACACTGTTTGACTGTCCAGTGGTTACAAAGGTGTCCTGTTTCCACTGTATTTTGTCTCTGTTTAACAGGGATCCCATTTGAAGGGGGCATTCAATCACTTTGCTGGAAGGTGAGTTTTTTTTTAATCTTCCCTTTTTAATTCCAGCCTTGTCACTCTCTAGTCGCCTGTCACTGTTTTTCAGCTGCCAAACTGTGAACAGAAATTCCTGTTTATCAACAAAAGGGCCTAAGCTGTCTTCACCACACCCTTGAGAAACAAGTTGGATTGCACAGTGTAGGGCGTCTCTGTCCTGTGATCTTGTCAGGCTGACATATGGTGAATGAGTGAAACTTCTGAACTGTTGCATGTTAGACCTCTCACATGTAAATCCCCACTGTTAGAATGATGTTCTGTAAGTGTGGCTTCTTTTCTTCGAAACAGGAGATGGTTCCAAGCAGAGACTTTTGACCAATATACTCCTTGTTCCCTTTTGTTTCCCTGTGTGCATTGTATCTGTGCTGAAGGGGCAGTGTCCAGTCTGCATGCATAAACGTCATTGTAAATCCCCCCTTTCCTCAACGTATCTCAGTGTGTGACAGGCTAATCTTGTTCTTTTCAGATCCTGTTAAATTATCTCCCCCTGGAGCAGAAGCTATGGGACTCCTTCCTGAAGAAGCAGAGGTAAAGTCTCTACCTCCTAAAGCAAGCGAGACCAGCCCTGTTCCTGGAAATACACAATCTAGCACGTTTTAATGAGTCATCCTCATATTGTTAGTTTAAAAACTTTTGTAGCAATTACAAATCATCTGCTCAATTGGTCTAAACGAAAAGTTGAGTAGTTTAGAGATTGTTAAAACGAAATGAGCCATATGGATCTCCCATTTGTCAGCATTATATTATGTATTAATTTCCAATGAACACCCCACAGTTCTCAGGGATCACTTGTGCGCCTTTCCCTGAATTAGTTGAATCAATTAATTTTCTAGATTGATCACAGCTTACATGTCCTGTAGTAAGTAAGACCTACTGGATTGCAGGTCTGGAGCATACAGTACATGTGTGATTGCAAGTGTGAACTGTCACACTGTCACCTCAAGCAGCTTTGCACAGTTGTGCACATTCATGTTCCTGATTGTTCCAGGCGTGACATTATGTTTTGGCGTTGGATGATGTGACCTTGAGTTTATATACAGAATATCCATTTCTTGTCATTTCTGTCGAAACACATTTGTGTTATTGTTTGCATTTTGTGAAAGTGCTCTGTTACTGTTGTACATGTGCTTTTTTTCTCACTCTTTTTTGTGATTCCTTCCTCCATTTGTGCATGCCTGGTATCACTCTGCTTCTGGTTTACTCTGTTAAAGGCTGTTAGATTCTTCTGCACTTTCTTTTCCCATTTCTCTGCTCTTCTCTGTAGGTGTGTATCAGTTTCTCTTCTGTCTTAACTCAGACTATGCTTCTCTGAAGTTACAGCTCTTTTGCCTTCAAGTCAGCTCAATTGCAAAATGATGACACATGCAGGACGCAGCATGACACTGCTATAAAGCACAGATCTGAGAGGCAGCTGTTGCAAAGCGTGGTCACAGTGTCATTGAGTTGCACTCCTGGACAGGAAAAAATGCTCTTCAGATGGTTTCTCCTTGTCTTTTTCTGAGAACATCAGACAGACTTCAAGTAACTGCTTATTTGAACAAGTGTCCTGGAAGGACCTGTGACTTCACTCTACTATAAAGTTGCAGTCTAGAAATTTAGGCTATACATGTGTCTATAGGTTATAAATTTGCCAGATAGAAAGTGAAAAAGTATCATATTTAAGGAACTGAAAGGTTGAAAGATCTGGAGTCACAGGGACTGGGAAAGGCCATTAGTGCACAAAACCGTTGATAAACTCAGTTGTTTTTTATTTCGATTAGGAGAATATTTGGAACTAGTTGAGCTCTGTGTGCAATTGAAAGAATAAAAACAAGGGGAATTCATGTTATCTGTACACAACAGTTTACTGTCCGTGTTAAATGTTGCACGTTGCCTTGTGACAGTCGAGAGGAGATAGTGTTCCCAGTTAACACATTCACATTTTGAAACAGTTTATGAATCTTGGAACACTTTCTCAGCTGAGTTACATTTATTGTAACCCGGTACAGGGGCATACAGATGTAGTTGTCTTCCAAGAAGCGCTCTGTGTAGGACTGAAAGTGGAGTCTGTTCCACTGATCAGTGTCAGACACTCTTCATCTCTGGTGTTGCTAAAAACATCCAGTCATGTGCAGTTATGAACTTCATCAGATTTGGGGTTACAGTGCCTAAAATCCCAAGACCGATGGCAGTTTTTATAAAGTTGTTTGCTCCTTCATATATTGTTCATCAGAAAAAAACTCGTCACTCTACTTATTCATGTGTGTTTTTAGAAAATATAGGTTTTGAATAGAGAATAAATGTGTGACTTCGACTGGTGGGTAAGTCAGCTGTTCTCCTTCTAGTGCTGGGGAACACTGTATCAGTTTGTTCTTGTTCCTGCTGAGTTCCTGATCACTGATTGCTGGTCATTGATTTTAGTTTCCTGTTTGGGGCAGATTTTCAAATCGCTACAGAACTCAGCTCGTATTGATTGGTGGCAGCATGACTCCCTGACGCCATATTGAACAGGCCCTGTGACCTTGCTTCCTGCACTTTCTGCCGGCTCATCCTGACGTGACAGCGTGCTTCCTAGATAACGCACATCCTCCTGCTGCTTGTACAGCAACAGCTTTCGTGGGAGATGAGGATGTGGCAGATGAGCTGTGGATGACTAGTGAGCCCCAGACTTGAGCCCCATTGTACAGTTGTGGGATAGTTTAGGTGGATATGTGTTGCCTAGGGATCAGAGGCAACTGAACAGGCACAGGTGCACAGCAGGTTTCGAATATGTACAGCTTCCATTACTTCAGTCAGTGGTCAAATTGATGGCCCATGGCTGGTGACGCCACTTGCCCATGTGCAGGCAGGATAATCGGCACCAGAGATCCAGCCTGTGGCCATGTGGGACGTGTCCTGTTAAAGGATGACTGGCTCTAATATGGGAGGGCCAGAGGGTACAGGGGTTCCAAATGTGACTCAAAACTTTGATACACCCATATTTCTGCACGGGGTGGGTATGTAACAAAAACAATGTGGGGGGAAAAATAAAGTAAAATCTCATGGTGTACTATTCTTTTTTTCTAGGGAATTATACACTCAGTTTCTGAAGGAGATGATCATTCAACCTGGAATTGCGAAAGCTAACCTAGGACTGTCCAGAGAAGACGTCACACTAGAAGATCATGTATGTGTCTTGTTCTGCTTCAGTCTTCCCTTCGTTTGTGTTGTGGGAAGGGTCATTCTACTTTGTACAAGACAGCTCAAATTAAGGATCAAAACCTTTTCCGGGTGGCCAGGTGTTCATTTCCCAGCCCCGACTCTCTCCCAACCGCGCTCCTTGAAATTTACAACGCCAAGGGTTTCTGTGCTGCTGCTGTGCTTTCTGTTTCTCAGCACAGTCCTCCTTTCCAGGCACAGATCAGACCATCTCGCTTCGGGTTTCGCAGCTGTTTCGGAGGTGTGGTAACAGATCAGTGACAGATCCCTTCACAGTTTCATTCTCATTAAAACCAATGTTCTTGTCATCAGGAAGCCGTTCATGTTCTGTTCATTTGTTCCTCCACTTTAAAGCACTTTGAGAAATTCAGTTCAAGCTTTACTGTCCCATTGGGGAAATGTGTTGGGAAATCCTGAGGGGAAAGTTATAGTTATATAAAATAAATGTACTGTTAACTTTTTCCACCAAATGTTCAGACATGAATGTCTTGGCCACTGGTGAATTTGGATGCTTCGATTCTATTCTTCTCTTCCTCCAGTTTGCAGTGGTATAATATCTCTCAGAGAAGTCCCATTTTCTGCTTTCTCTGGACTAGTCTGCTGAACATCTGCTTTTCCACGCTGCCTCTCAAACTACTGGGCTGCCTTCAATAATTAGAAACCTGACGATCTTTATTACTTAAGGAGTGCATGCTCACATCTTTCGCTGTTCTTGTATTCATTTTGTGAGTGCCAGTTTTAACAGATGTCAACCAACTTATTTTGGTGGTGCAGATATGAAATACCTGGGTTTTTTGTTAAATCTCATGGCGTGAGCTCAGTATTTTCTCATCCTAGTCAAGCAGTCAGCTCACTTTGCTTAAAATGCAAATATTTAAACTTGCCCAATAAACTATTGATGTAAAACTTAGACTGTTAAGCTTTTGTTGTGCATCAGTAAATAACGCATTACATTGTTGCAGACACTTATCCAAGAAAATCAATTCTTTCAGTCAGATTGCAATGGCTCATGGTTTGTGACTAACAGAGTTCAGGTTAAAGGATGCTTTTATCATCTCTGTGGATTTAACCTGCTTGAAGTAAGTGATTTTTGCAAGTGTTCGTCAGTTTATTACTGCTTTAAGCGCAAATAGTGAAAAGTTAACCTTAGCTGGATTCTATGCTTATATCTGAGTTGCCAAGTGTGGCGTTTTGTTTCCTGATTGGGAAAGAACTGTAGTATTGCTGATGAGAAATGATCTGTCAGAGTGCAACCTGTTGAAAACCGGATCTCAGTGGGTTTCTGTTTTTGTTTCTCTTGTCTTCAGCCACTGAACCCAAACCCAGAGAGTCGCTGGAACAACTACTTCAAGGATAACGAGGTGCTCCTGCAGATTGACAAAGACGTGAGGTGTGTAATGCTGGGCTGGCTGATGTTCACGTTCAAGGTCTCCTGTTGCTCAGTCGCTGGTGCATGATGTGGGGCTCAGGAAGAGTCCAGTACCAGCGGTAACCGTCTGCCTGCTCCACAGACGGCTCTATCCAGACATGGCGTTTTTCCAGCGGCCCACCGACTACCCCTGCCTGCTCATCCTCGACCCCCAGAACGAGTACGAGACCCTGCGGCGGCGGGTGGAGCAGACCACCCTGAAGGCCCAGACAGTGGCCAAGAACCGGAGTGGCGTGACCAACGTGAGTGCGCGGCCCCCCGCCGGCGTGTCCCGGCGCTGCGCCCGGGAGCGATGTCGAATATCGATCGATATCTTTCAGTTCTTCTGCACGCACATGCTCGTTATTTGTGAAAGGAAATAGATCAGTTTGTCCAAAATGTATCAATATAGTAACCATCCGCACCGCGTCACTGAGCACTGAAAGTGAAACGTTTGTCACTAATTTCCTTTACTCCTGCTAGGTCTAATAAGTGCACAGCGGAGATTTTTTATTGGGAAACATTGACTTGAAAAGCTCATAACTCTTTATCTTACATTCATTCGCTATCTTCAGTTTATGGGGTAATTTAAGTGTTGTTGCCCAAGAAAATCTCTGGAATTATTATCTAAATGCCCCAAGATTTTTTAACAGGGTTGTTTCAGTAGTGTTGGAATGCCAGCACTCTCCTCTCTGCAAAACCTAAAACTGGGGAAGAAACAAGGGATTGTATTTGTCTTCTCCAGAAGGAGGCCTTCTTAACTGTTGAGATTTAAAGGGGGCTGGCGAGTTTTGACTTTATGAATGTGAAAATGATGTGTATTTGCATGTCACCTGACTGTCACATGATCCAATGCTGTGTCACATGACATGTCACCTGACTGTCGCCTGAGCCAATGGCATGCCACCTGGCTGTCACATGATCCAATGTGACTGTGCATTGACTGGGTATTGACTGGCTTACCTGGATGTGCACCATGTGTTTTTTGGCAGGTGAGCTCCCCAGGGAAGTCGCAGAACCTTTACCCCTCTAATGAATATGAGGTGCTGCCCAATGGCTGTGAGGCCCACTGGGAGGTGGTGGAGCGCATCCTCTTCATCTACGCTAAGCTGAACCCCGGTATCGCCTATGTTCAAGGCATGAACGAGATTGTCGGGCCCATCTACTACACCTTCGCCACCGACCCCAACAGCGAATGGAAAGGTGAGAGAAGTTTCTTCCCAGCTCAAAACAGTGTTGATCTCAGTCTCTGAATGTAATCATGCGTTTAATCTTAGCTGGTCACTTAATCACTGATCTCACAACCTGAGGATACCTCCTGAACAACTGAAGAGGCATCACCTAAAGTGCTGTGTGTTTTAAAGGATTACAGACCGGATCTGATGCTTACAACTAATCTATTCTGTGTTGTAATTTTAAAAACATTTAATCCTTTTCATTGGTTTAGACTTTGTCAGTGGTATGATCAGGACATTTTTATCATGACTGCTGTAATTATAAGATCTGAGGTGAACCTGGAGCAGTTCTTCTCGCTGTGTATTGTAACCATCTAAGTAATAGTTTGCATCTGGTCAATTTTCTGTCTTCAGTCGTTCATGAGGCTTAAATTGAGTGATCCTGCAGCACTGCTGCCCTCTACAGGTTTATGGCAGAAGTGGAGTTTATGTCATAGCTGTGGAATGCTGGGCTCAACACTCAAGCTTCTCATTGTGGGGACTTTCTTGCAGAAAGGAATATCATAATTTCAGTTGATTGACAGTTGGATAGCTGGTTGAATCCTGTAATAATGGCAACATATCCTTTAGCTTCTTTGGTTTTTGCTAAACATGTCTCTTAGATCATCAGCTCTTTGTCCCAACACAAAAGCAATCAAGAGGCCGTGAACGTTTTAGGACTTGTCTTCTTTTTACAGTATAACCCCCTGCACTAAGTGCAAGGCTGACGACTGCTGGCTCTTGCTCTGTTCTTGTTTGGTTTGCTTGTTTAGAGCTCGTAGCACAGGGAGAGATAAAGACACATCTGCCTGCATGGTTAGTTTGGTGCAGATCAGTCCGGAGAGAGAGAGAGAGCTCGTGGCTTCTGCCCAGTGCTTTGTGGCTCAGTCCCTGCCGCCGTTCTGTGTGTTTCAGAGCACGCAGAGGCTGACACCTTCTTCTGTTTCACCAACCTGATGTCCGAGAACCGAGACAACTTCATCAAGAGCCTGGACGACTCTCAGTGCGGGATCTCCTACAAAATGGAGAGCGTCTACTCCACGCTCAAGGAGAAGGACATGGAGCTATACCTCAAGCTTGTGAGCCACTTCATCTGCCTTTCCCTTGTATTCTGTCAGAGCAGCGCGCGCCGGCTCGGGTTCTGTCACACTGCACTTGTTCAAGAGGAACTGCAAGGCTGTTTTTATATTTCGGGGTTAGAAGGAATCAGCATTGATGAGTGCTTTTTTAAACCACAGCAGAAGTACTATTTACACTGTAACTTGTAAAACTTCCAATTGACATCACAAAATAGATATTTCCAGGCGTGCACAGTGCCATATTCTGCAATTCACAACGAGGCAACAAATCTTCCGGTGAGGTGAAGCGGCCCTATGACGCTGTAGTTAGCAGGCATGTGACTACAGCTCTTTTAATCCAATAGAAACGCTGCTGTCAACTCCGGTTACCTCTGCACGCAGATCGCATTGCAACATTTCTGCTGTGAAATGTCTGCTGCTCAACCTGTACTTATTCGCTCGTACGTCGTTACAGGGACTAGTGAGCAGGAAGGGCCGCTTCACGACACAGCTGGTGGGAACCGTGGGGAGACATGGCAACTTTACAGTCCTTTCACAAAGTTCACGATTTTGTGCCTCCTTTGGAATTTGTACATTTTTTTCTATACCGTCCATGAATTTATTTTGTTACAGAGATTTAATAACTGGTCTGGGAAATTGGGAGGCCAGTTCCCATTCAAAACACTCCAGAGCGATTTTTTTTTTTTCTAAAAAAAAATCTGCGATGCTGGAAGTGTAAAATCGAGGATGTGACCGTTCTGTCTGTCCCGCTGGTTTTCTCAGCAAGAGCAGAACATCAGGCCGCAGTACTTCACCTTCCGCTGGCTGACCCTGCTGCTCTCCCAGGAGTTCCTGCTGCCCGACGTCATCCGCATCTGGGACACCCTCTTCTCCGACAAGGACCGCTTCGGCTTCCTCACCCTGGTCTGCTGCGCCATGCTCATGTGAGCCCCACTCTCCGCCTGTTTCGGGGATCAGCCGTTGCCGATTCGGTTCCTCAGGTGTCCGAGCGGGGTTCGGAAGGAGGTGTGATCTTACCTGCTCTTCTGCTAGTGTGCAGTTTTTTGGGTTGTGATGGTGATGTGGGTGCGAGAGAGAGGCGTGGTGTGTTGTGGCTCGAGTCTCATGGCTTCTTCATTCCTCATTCCAGTCTCATCCGGGACCAGCTGCTAACGGGAGACTTTACAGTGAACATGAGGTTGCTGCAGGTAATGAAGTTACACGTGTCGGTCCGCAACAGATTTTTAAGGCACTGACGTGTTTTACTCAATGTGCAGATCAAATGTACATAAATACCTGGGTTTTGGTAAAGGACGGGAGATGCGTGGGAGATAAAAGCGTGTTGGCTAAAGAGTTCATGTGTGGGGGTGTAGTGGCTGCAGTTCTCGAGACTGAAATTGTCTTTGTGTCTGAAGGACTACCCCATCTCCGACGTCCACACCATTTTGAAGAAGGCCAAGGAGCTGCAGGACGGGGCATAGCCAAGGCCTCCTACATTCCCCTGGCCCCTGGGGGTCCACAGGGGGCCCCTGGGGCCCCGCGATCAGGTGACAACACTCGAGGAGGGCAGCTCTGCGCTGCTGTGCATTGTGGGGACCCCCTCCCAGGCCCGCTCGCACCTCTGCCCCTCCCTCACGCCGAGATGCTATTCCTTTCACGCTCTTTATTTTGCACTGAGGACTTGAAACCAAAAAAAAAAAACCACACAGAAAAGTCAGAAGTAACAGCTGGACACAATACGTCTGAGAACACTTCCAGGCGGGTATTTTCTAATGGTTAACAGGGTTAATCTGTGCTGTTCTTTTACCAGGGCTGAGGTTTTAACATCTTAATGTTGTTATTTTTTTAGCGTTAATAAAGTCATTCGTGTATTGTTTTTAAAATATTTTTGCAAAATTGATAAGGCGTTCCAGCTGGCAAGGTGTAGACAGCTAGCAATAAAGCCTTACACCCAGGTGGTTATCATGGCCTGTTTGTGCCCTGCCTGTGCTGCAGGAGGAATGAAATCCCCCTTTAGTCTCGGGCTCCTCTGTGTTATCAGAAGACCTGGAGTCAGCACTCACACTTTGCAGTGTGCCACAAGTAATGCCACTTACGGTCTTTATAGATCTGAACCCTGCCTGTTCTGTGTACTCAGTTGTGTTTTTATTTTTTGTCTGTCTTAGTTATGTAGTGCACGTGTGTGAGAGTTTGTTCATTTGTCTTTGTTTCTGAGCTCAGCCTTGAGGCTTTTGTCTGTGTGTCTTTGCTCCTCCTGGCAGAGCTGAGACCCGGACTCCTGTGTGGAGATAGTCTTCAGTCCTGCAGGACAGGCTGAGATGTTTTGCAGAGGCGTAGAGTTCCCCTAGCCCTTGTAGGTGGCCTTACTAAGTTACTGAGCTCCCCCTAGTGGTGGAGAGAGAGAGAGAGAGAGACAGAGCGTTTTAATATTTAAAAAAACAGCTGCAGTCAGAGCTGAATGGTCTGCATACAGTTTGCTGTGTTTCTTCCACAGACATATCTGCAAGACATTTTTCACAAAGCTTTGGCAACTGAGGTCTTGCTCCTAGATGCCAAAGCTTTATGATTACACTGTTGAAGAATGTAACTGCCCACCTAAACAACTGCTTTTTTTAGGTGTTCAGAAGCTGCAGCCTTAGTTACGGATTCAATACATTGCAGTAATTCATGAAATTCAGGGAAATTAAAGGCTTCTTCTTTGTCTTATAAACATTCATTTGCTCACAGCTAACCGAGCAGTCTCTTTCCTGAATAAAAGTAGCCATTCAGCTTCTGCATTGCATTGTATCTAGAAACAATGAAAGCTTTTGTCCTTCAAGGACTAACAGTATATGACACTAGTTGCAGGGGCTGAAACATTTGCATTTGCAATGCTTTTGAGGCCAGTATGTTTTAATACACTTGCAGCCAAAGTAGTCATAGTTTCCAAAACCAGTTACATGTGATTCTGTACTTTAGTAAAGGAAACATGTTAAAAATGACTTTTTACCCTCTGCCTCTCCTAACGGAGTTCTTTGATCTTGCATATACCTGGTGACTTTTTTGTTGTTGCATTTGCGGACGTTTGTATCTTCCATGTATCGCTAACAAAGTGATCTGGCAAAAAATTGTTTTCGAACAAGGCTGCTGAAAGAGCAGCACCAGGAAGTGTACAAGGGACACAAATCAGTGTTGGGCTTCACGTACGAAAGTGTCGCACTGATTTTCATCTCCTCCGTCTGTTAAAAAGATTTAGAGAAAAAGTTAAAATACTGTTTAACGTAACAGACGTAGTGGTGGGGAGTCTACACAGAATCCTGCGAACGTGATTTAAGATATCTGGTAAGGGAGGAATTTAATTGAGGAATGTACACTCCTGCTACTGTATCTAGGGGGATGAAATCGGACTTCAGCTGCTGCTTTGCCACTCCATTGGTCTGAAAGAGATGTCATAGCTGTGAACTTGTCATGCATGTGTTTCTCCTGGAGATCTGAGAAAGTGTCGTCTTTTGTAGGTTTTGAGGCTTTGGGTGAATTGGTAGACATCAGTAAGGTTGCACAAAATAAAACTGCATTGAGTCGATAAATTGCTTATGTGTTAGTTAGTTTAGTAGACAGTGAGAGGAAAGAAAAAACAAGGTATATTATTTTACTGTACTAGTGTTATCGTCATTGTCACCATCATCCTCTTCATCATTGTTATTATTTCTACTACTACTCTGATTTTTAAAATGGCGTGCTACTGTGATTTGTTTATCTGACCTAAAGTTTGGTATGGGAGTTTGGTGGTTCAGCATATAATTGGAAAACTATTTTCCTTGTTCTAAACCTCCTGGTTTCTCGTGGGTTTATTTTTTGATAAATTAACACGGTCCAGTTATCACAGCTGGTCAGGACTGACCTGCCTTAACAAAATACAGTCACAATGTGACCAGACAAAGCAATTGAGAAATTCCAGCTTGTGCAGCTGTCCTGGCGACGTGTCAGAATATTTATTTGGTATTTCAAAGATAGCAAAGTCACCAGAGAGGTGGAAGCCTTAGTTATCACTTGTGTGTTACTTTGGTCGGCCACTGCATGCAGTTTGAGAACAATCTAAAATGCTCATGTTATACAGCTGTTTTTCAATAATCCGCAATTCACACCTTGTGCAGCTTCTTGTCCACAATCTGAAATCCTCATGTTGTACAGGTATTTTTTTGACAATCTGAAATCTACACCTTGTACAGCGTTCGGAGCTCAAATCCCATAACAGGAGTCAGATTGAGAAGTCGGCCTTTTTAGTTTTTTCATTGCAACGTAGAATGCCTTCTTGTTTATCACCCCTGCTGAGGCAGTTCACTGATGTCAGTCTCCTGCCAGGCCAGTCCAGACCAGTCCAGTCCAGGCCAGACCAGCAGCTCCATTCAGTAGTTGTTGTTTCCTGTGGTCTGTAGTCACTCTGCTCCAGGACACACCTCCGCCACTGTGTGGTAGTGTTTGACGTTTCTTCGTCCTTGTGTGTCCTACTCCGGAGATGTCTGAATTTTCTGAGGGCAAATCAGGCTCAAGTAAGGATCTTACCATTCAGCTGTGGTTGTGGTACTACACATTTTGACAGGTTTAAGCTAGATGTTAAACCTAATTATCAGCCTTTAAATTGTTTAAGTCGAATGGATCAGTTTTCAAAAACCTGCGCTAAAGTGTAAAAGACTTCAATCCACTACAGACGATCAGTTATACATCGAAGCGAAACGCACAAGCTTTGATTACATTGTTCCCTAACAATTGCGATGATTTTATTCAGTAATTAGTGAACTCATCTGCAACTGTACTACAAAGCGGTGAAGATTGTGCCTTGTAAGTCATTAATGCAGTCAGGGCATAAGAATGCTTTCTTAAGCTATAATCAGCCAGAACCAGAACTGTCTTATTTTTTTGGATGCATGTCTTTGTATTACATATTTGTTATTATAGCTTCTTTAGATAATTCGTCATAAGTGTAATCCCTTGTCACACAGGTGATCTCGTTGCTAGTTCTGATTGATTATAGAAGCTGTCCTGCCAGCTACTGAATGTGAAGATGGCAGTCGTATTAAACACTATGGGGTAAGATACAGAGACTATCGGTGCACAAAGCAGAAACTCATGAAGGAAGCTTTTTTTGCTAGTTAACATTGCCAGCTCCCATAGAATATACATAATTGTCTGAGTAGTTAGAAGAGAGGAAGTGTTGAGATTTTGACTTTGACATTTAACGTTTTGAGTGGAACAGAGACACATTAGGAGTCCACACTGTTCCTCAGAGAGCCCCCTTCAGCCTTTCTCATTTCTGAGTCTCTGACCTGCACTCGCTACTGTGGGATGCACAGGTTGGTCAATAACCAACTGTACGGCTTGGAAGTATTTATTGCAGTTTGTTTTTTACTGAAGGGTGATCGTCTGACTTGTAGCTAATTGGTGAAGGGGTGTTTGTTTAACAAGCCAGCCTAGCAGGCAGAGACAAATGCCATCAGGCTTGAACGTCTCCATTGCGGTCCACCTCTCCCAAAAGCACACGGCTTCTTTTTCACAATTTTCCTCCTGCGTTCTCGGAACACATTGCATAGCGATTCTTGTTTCTTTCATTTACTTTGCCGATAAGCAACGAAAGCAAGGTCAGGGCCTCTGATAGGCATGTTCACCCGAGCTGAGAAGCTCTCTGTGCACTTGGGCATTTTTCCAACACACTCCGAACAGTAAGCTAGATACGCTTTGGTTTTACACTAACGAGGACATGAGGAGGAGTGCAGGAAAGAGTATTTATACATTTTCATTACGGACTGTATTTGTACCACTTAAAATGCAAGCTGCAAGGTCTGATCACGGTTGAGCTGTAGTGGCTAAGCCTGTCACAGATGAATGCAGTATAAAGAGAATCACAAGAATATAAACATTATTTATTGAACAATGTTTTTAGAAGGTCGTTTTTTTTTCCATATACACACGTCGGTGCTGTTGTTCAGCACAGTTTCTCTATAAGTCCCACAAAGGGTGTTGGCACTGATGGCGGTGGTGGTGACAGAGCTCTGCTGTGTTTTCATTTTGTTTTGTCCATTCTGGGTGGGAGAGCTGCAGTGTGTCTCCTCAAGCACGGTTGCCGAATCACGTTGTTTAAGCATCCTGTTGGACCTTTCCCTCAGACTGATGGGAGGCTCACAAGCAGCACGAGTGTCTCTTGATGTAGTGTCTAAGTGTCCCACCCACCACAGGTGCTCAGCTGTCGCTGTCAACAAGCTGTACTGTGGCAAAGCGAGTAAGCCACAAGATATCTGATGCCTGATTGTTCTGAAGATAAAGGTCTTCTCAGAAAGGAGAAGGGGTGGAGGAGATGATAGGAAAGGCAAAAACATCGTGGTGAGGAGTCAAACAGTAGAGGTCTAGTCAGGTCAGGTCAGATTTTCAGCACTGCGCGGAGGCGTGCGGCCCGACTGCACTAGAAGGGATTTTGTAAAGCTCCTTTCTCGCCAAAGGGATGAATCGTGGAGAAATGAATGGTGCTGCATCAAGTGAAAGGAAAGCGATTTTAATGAGGCTCTTAGTGGGTTTTTCAAGTGTCTAATTGACTGAGTAAGTGTGATTAGGTGCACCTGCCTGTCGGCAGGAGGCCACCGGCATGTGAACGCTAACAGCCAAGCTGAACGGCCTTCATCAGAAGGCAGGCATGCAGGCGGACAAAATGAGATACAATAATGTGTCCGTTTTTTGCAGGGGGAAGGCTGTAGTCTTGTTTAATGCTTTACAATGCGTAATGTGTGTAGACTTCCGGAAAGAGACTTGAACAACTGCAAATAACGATGTTGAACTAACTTTTTTTTTTCTACGAGTTTTGTTTTTGCCTAAACTTCTAAGACTGAAGCAAAGTACAAGAGTACTCTTTGTTTTAAGGAAAAAGATAAGGAGTGTCCATTTGTTAATGTTTCAGTTCTTTGGACTTTGTTTTTACGTGTGTGTGTGCACGCCTGCTCACATTCCTTTGTTTTGTTTTGCATGTGAATAGTTTTCTATAGGTATCTGTAGACCTAAGTACTGGAAATTGAAATGTTTTTACAGTGTTTGCAAATGTAAAATAAATATTATAATAAAAATGGAATGTCTTTTTTTCTTGAATCACCTTACTTTGCTCCTGCGTAAGTGTGCGATAAACGCAGAGCTATTTATTGTATCTCCTGCACGATCATTGTATAGACCTACACTAGAAGCAGAAGTAAAACCTGTAGATACCATGGATAAGATCACTTTATTGGCCATATACGATTCTTGTGTTGGGATTATTCAGTGGATCCTTGTGTGGATTGTGCTTGTGTTGTTTTTGGCCTTTATGCTTCTCCGTGCTGGATGTACAATGTGCTCCGTGTCAATCTTGCACAGAGTCAGGCTGGGGGCTGATGATGCTGCCGAAGGAGTTTGTGATGCACACGGGCTGTGGAAGTCAAGCCCTGCTGCACTGCGAATCCGGCGGCGTTTATTGGTCGTTGAGTGTGGCTTCTGCTTCTGCCCCTTAGCCTTGAGCGTGTGGGTGAGATCACGGAGTTCGCGCCTCCGGCGTGACGCTAGCGGGGGGGAGCAGGAGGATTGACCAGGGCCCTCTGTGCACTGTAGTGGACCAAGTGTCTTAACCAGCCAGGAGCCAAAGACGGGCCCTGGGGTGTTGGGGTTGGGGAAGAGGCTGGGGCTCTTGGATTCGTGGTTGTTTCGGTTCTCCTGGTGTGCTCTGGGAGGAGCTCCTGTAACCCGTGTGTGGGTCTTGTGAGCACTGTGAAAGCAGTGTGAGCTCCTTTAAGACGAAGCAGCCCCCCTCCTCCTCCTCCTCCTCTTGGAAACTGGTCGGTCTTGCCTTATAAGTGCACTCCGCTTTCCTTTCATCTGGTCCTTCTCCGTGACGAGTCTCCCTCCTGCCCCTTTCTACAGTACATGCTCCTCTCTTACCCCTGTCATTCTCCCACTGCTTCTCTGTCTGTGTGCCTCTAGCCCAGACCACTCCTCTTTGACCGTTTCCCTGTCTTCTCCTGTTGTTGCTGCGGTCCCCCCCGCCCGGTGCCCCGCGGTGTGTTAAAGCAACAGCAGCCTGGTCAGAGCCGAGAGTCCTTGAGCCGACAGTCTCCATAGCAACCGCTCCTCCGCTCGGTGCTCCTCACCGGAGGCCCAGGGAGAAGCAGCAGAGCCGCAGTTCTTTTTTTTATTTTTATTTTTATTTTTATTTTTATTTTTATTTTTATTTTTATTTTTATTTTTATTGGATGTACGGTACTTCTTTCCTGCCTGCATGAACTCCCCCACTGCAGAGTCTCAGTGGGATGTGGCGGGTATTTTGTTTTTAACAAACCCTGCCTTGGAGGGTCGGGGGCAATCTTTTTATTGAACAAAACGTAAATATACTTTTGACATGAAAAATCCTAGTTAGTCAAGTGGTGGGATGAAAATCCTGGAAGCACGTTAACCTTGTTATAAACACGAGGTACTTAGTCTAAAGAAGCATGCCCCCCCCCGAGAATATAGTTTATGTAGGGTTATTTATTTTTATTTGTAACTATAGCTTCCTATTAAATTGATTCAATACAAAACACAAAATTAGCCTGACCTCCTCTACAGGATGAGATCCAACAGTACACTTTCTCTAGAGAGTTCTTGGTTAGAAGACAATGGAGAAGGAATGTGTTATTTTAATAAAAAGGTATACTGTATATTTGAATGTGTGTAGAACTGCCGTCTTTGAAAGCCAGCCCATTTATTTTCAGTTCAACACAGCCTACTTGGAAATAGACAAAATGTGTTCTGCACCTTTAAATGCAAAGAATTTCAGTGATTTGTGTCTACAAATGTGAAGACTGTTCCAGTTCAGAGAACGCCAACGCAGCCACCTGATGCCTCGTACCATCCCGAAGGCTGGGAGATGAAGAAGGCCTGGAAAGTTAAGACCTCTAATCTCCCCTGCCTCTGGAGAGCCTGGCTTTGCTCAGTGTACATCTGTGTCTGCAGATGCAAAAATGGGACCTCGTTTTACAATAAGGTTTCAAAGTAGGTGACTTCTGAAAATATACCACTTTTCCTAAAATTCAGATCTCCTGATATTCTACAACTTATGTTTTTGGTTGAAATCCAGGAGCTGTTTCTTGATTTCCTTATCTTTTCTGTGTCTGCCCTTTTCTGGCTTTCTGTAATGTTGTCTATTTTCAGTAGTCACTGCCTTATTAGTTTATGCGTGCTGTTATCTTGTAGCTGACCTCTAGCCTGAAGTCAGAGGTTAAGCAAGGTTAGGCTGGGTCAGTACTGGGCTTCACATTGCTGGTGGAGGGGAGTCCCCATTACCTGTAAAGCACTTTGAGTGGAGAAAAGCACTTTTGTAAGTGTAAGGAATTTTATTATTATTTCCAGAAAGCAGACTTTCAAGGATGAAGGCTGGGAAGTGCAAGGAGACAGGAAGAATATTGGATGAGTGGAGGATGGGCAGCAGATTAAAGAGATTGATTCTGAAGAGCTCCATCGGGTTGACTTTGTCAGTGTCTTTGAGGATTCAGAATCCTTGAATTGGCAACTTTCATAGTCGTTTTCAAGACAAAAACGAGAGATTTGGTTCCTTGATTCTGTCAGTGTTGGACAACTAAATTAATCCTGAAGATGTGTGGTCCGCCCCCTTCTCCGGACAGATTCCAGAGCAGCAATATCTTTGTAACACGGTGACCAAAACTGAACCAGATGGTTTTGAAAGAGGGATTTAATGGGGTGTTATATAATTTCTAAAAATCGTCATCAGATGGATTAATTTCTACACTTTAAAGCGAATATACTCACATCCTGCTTGCCTCCTTATTGCTTTCTAGCACGAAATTCAGGGGAATGGTGAGCTGTTACAAGCCTGGTGTGGCTGATATGACACACAGACCAGGCTGTGCTCCCTACAGCCTCGTCAGGGCGGACCCTGTGACCTACACCGCTATCGCTTCCCAAGGAGAAAGGCATACCGCTGCCCGCAGTAATTCAGGTGTCTGTTCATCCATTATGCAGCAGGCCAGACCTACAGACCTACTTCCTCAGCCTCCGGGCAGCCTGTTACTGGAAAAGTGTGTCATGGCAGCAGATTGTGCACAGACCGGAGATGCACAGGCTCCTGTACAGTCCCACTCACAAGAACACATTTGTGGGTTTTAATGAAAAACGAAAGACGGTATCGGAGATGTGGCACACATCTTTCACACAGCATACCCTGTGTCTAGCGCCATGTCTTGCAATATTAATATTAAAACTACAATGTGAAATGTGCTGTGGTGCGTATGCATTATGCTAGCCCGGAGAGCGACAATTAATATATTTGATCTTCAAAACAAGACTGGATATTACTCCCCCCACCTCAGTACTAAAGCAAAGAACGGGCCTGCACTTTCCCATTCATTATGTATGAAAGGAGAACGTAAGCGGTGGCGATTAATAACATTTCTCGGGTTTACGGCGGGGAAAAGACGCGTTTTATCCGCCGGCGGGCTGGATGTGTAGCGTCTGGCGCGCCACGCCGTAACTCGTGTAAATCTGCACCGTTTATAAACACGGCAAATGTCGTGGGGAGCAGCGCAGGGCCCTGCTGGCTCACCCGGCTCCCGTCTCCTTGGGAACCGGCAGGCGGAGGAGAGAGCGAGCGGATGGATGGGAGTCCCGGGAGACGGCAGGGCGCGAGGAGGCTGGGCTGCATCCCTCGCAGCCGCGAGCTCCGCGCTCCCGGCGCTGCGCGCTCCCGCTCGCCCCCCCCCCCTTCCCAGGCGCGGCCCCGCCGAACCTCCCCGTTAAGGCGATCGGGGATCCAGCCTGGACCTGGGTGGATTTTGATTTTTTTTTACATTTCTGTTCCTGTTTTTTGTTTCCAGTAATGGATGAAGCTGTTTTTTATCATCTTTGTCAACGCTGGGCGGAACCTATTTTAATCTCGGCTTGTTATGTTGTGTGTGTGTGTGTGTTTGTGAGAGGTTGAACACCAGCCAGGATCCGAGAACTGGTTTTCCTCCGCTGGAAGGGAAGACGCTCGGACTAAAACTGTAGTTGACTGAAAAACGCAAAGAAAAAAAAACCGTCCATTTTGCAGCTGGAGCCTGGGAAATATTTCAGTGATGAGGAAAACACTGGGTTGTTTTTTTCTGTATGGGGCTCATGCATCATTTTTAGTGTGGAAACGTCGGATATTGCACGGAGCCCAGCAACGTCTAGTTATGACAGCTTTCTGTATTTTCTACGCTGTGTGAGAGACTGCCGTGCTCTGTCAGGCAGCGGTGGACACATGCCCGCGTAAATTAGCGAGGAAAGGTGACCCAGAAGACGGGTTTTCAGTGCGGGCTGTGCCTAAAACACACAGCCGTTGTTTTGTTTTTTTTGTGTGTAGATCCCGGTGGATTAATGGCCATGAACTGCAAGTGCCATTGAAGACTCCTCTCGTCAGACATTAAGGGAGCTGTCTGGTCACGATGCGCTGCTGTATGGAGGGGGCATCTTCTTGCAAACTCGGGCTGTAATCAGGCTTTCACGCACAGGTCATTTCAGCGAAGGCGCTCGCCCGGTTCGTCCGTCTTGCGGCTCCGACCGCAGTGCCGGCGCTCCGGCGGTTTCCAGTCCAGTGTCCAGTCCAGTCCGCGGCACTCCCGACCTGCCGGATCGGCGCCGCGCCTCCTGCAAAGTTGCCCGGTAGCCCGGCAGCCTCAGGGACTGGCCGTGGGGCGGTCTTACTGTTGTCCCGGACTGTCTGAGGTGAAGAGCTCACGATACAGTAACAACACGCGTTTGTATGCTGCGTTATTCAGTGCCATATCTGGAAAAGCTTCGGCTTTTTTCTTTAAAAAAAAACCCGAATACATTCCTTTAGCTTTCCAGATCTTGGAATTTTTAGATGGTTTATTCCCGCTTTTACTATATTTTTTATTAGCTGGGCGGTTGTCCGTCGCACGTCGACAGAAAGCTGGTATTTCAGAGAACCGAGCTGGTCTCCCTGTCGACAGCTGTGATCCGACTCGTCTCCGGTTCCGAGCGGCTCGGTCGTGTCGCGTCGCTTTAAAAAAAACTCGCTGCCACGTTTTCAGGAGAGCCGCCGTTTGTCGGGTTTTTTTTTTATGGTACTCGGCGAAAGGCTGACTTTTAACCGAGGAGGGGTTGATATCACGCAGCTGGGGGCCTCTCCCGTGGCGGTCAGATACGCGGCAGTGAACGGGATTCCCACACGCTCCCTGTCCGCCGTGGGATGGTGGCTCCTTCGTTCAGGATGTGGGAAGAAGGAGGATTGTAACACCGCGCCACCAGCCGTCAAGCACAAGGAAAGGGACTATGAACCCGAGATAATGATGATGCTGGATACTCAGGTACCTCGGATACTTTCTTTATTATAATGTTTCATTTTGTTGTTGTTTCGTTTCGTTTTCGTCTTTTGCTTTGGAAACGCGAATCATCTCTTTTTTTTAAATTAAAGCTTATTTTGGCTCTTGAGGGTGCACGTTTTGCACAGGCATGCAAGACACGGCCAGTTACCGAAGGTGACAACCGTGTAAGTGTCTGAACGCGATCAGTAAGTGGGAAGGCATGCATACCCCCCGCGGAGGACCAGGGGTGAATTAGCATAACAACTGACAGCTGAGGGAGAAATGCGAGACTATAGAGAAGCGACACGAGCCTGGCACGGGCCCGTCTCCCCTGCACAGCTGTCATGGCAGGGGGGCAGTTACTGGGGCACGGAAATCGACAAGCAAAGCCGTTGTGCAGTTTTGTTGGGTGCGGGGGTGCATTACGTGTGTAAAGAGGCCCCGGTGATTCACCCCGGCGATGGGCAGCGCCAAACGCGCTCGGCTCGCCTGCACCTGATACACACGGAGCAGGAGGGTCAGGCTGAAACCCACTGAGTTCAAACGCCGCTCTTCCAACGAGCCTCTTCGCCCCCCCCGTAAAAAGAGCTGTGCCCAGCCTGCTCTTTCCTGCCTCTTTCTCTACAGACAGGCTGGAGTGCGCGCCCACCAGACGGCAGCTGCAGCTTTTAATTCTCTGCTTTGACATCTGTACGGGTCACATGAAATTTGAAGAGAAGAGAAATTGCTATGCACTAGGATTTTACAAAACAAGTACTCTTCCTGCGCTTTGTCATCACAACCCACTTGTAAGCCGACATTGTTCTAGCTGTTTTGAACACTTCGGGGAGGGAGCATTTTATGCCATTTTCGAGGTAGAGTATTCATAACTGGACATCTTTTTTCCTAGTCGTGTGACCTAAAATTGACTCATGCACATACGCTAAAAGTACCTAATAATACTGACCCGCTGAAAGAGGTGTCCACTCTTTGACCTGAATTTCATTTTTTTTGTGTGTGTGTGAGTAGATCGGGGGAGGGGGTTATTCTGAATGACGCTGGGCTCCCCCCCGAGGGAACCGAACAGCCTTGAATATTTCGAAACGGGGGTGTTGAAGAATTTCCTCTGCTTCATTCCTTCCGTCTCGACTCACACGGGATTCACCGAGTGCAGCTGTGGCTGAATTAGCCATTCCCATAAGGGCCGGCGGCCAGCAGAGGGCGCTGTACGCTCTTGTGTTTACCCGTAGTGCTGAGGAGACGTGGGGTCGAGAGTATTCAAGCTTCTCTGTGGCGCTCTCGTAATACAGAAAAGAGGATCGGCAGCTTTCAGGGTGTGTTCCACAATAGAGAACATCTAATAGGTGTAGATATAGCCTAAACACAGAACTATTCATCATCATTCAGTACGATCTAAGATCTAAGAGTGCGATCTGATATACTGTGCATACTGCATGTAGATCATCCGGTCCTCTGTAGCATGCATGCATGGATTTGCTTTTTCTGGCAGGCGAGCAGCCACAGGAAGTGAATGTGCTTGTCTGTGTGCAAGAGATCCGCTCCGTATTGTGGAGAAAATGGATCCAGTAATGGCCTCACTCCCAGAGCACTGCCTCATGACTAATACTGCTGCACAGATGAAGGGATCTGTGGTGCTTATCCTAAACTAGCCCAGCTGTCTACATGCAGGAAGTGTACAGTACTGGCACAGCTGTGTGCAAGTGAGCCACTTAGACGCCGTGGCTGGAATTTCACCCACATTAGCACAACAGAGTTGGAGCCATAATCAGTTTGCTGGATATGAAGACCACTGTGCCACCCTACTATAAACCACGCTGCTCCAAAATAAAACTGTTTTGTGAAGTTTGATGTCCCACCCCAAGCAGGATTAAAACGAAAGAAAGTCATCGGTGTATTTTCTAAATCTAATAAAAACACTCTTTTGGAGTATTCATTTCTAACATAAAAGCCAGTGCATGTTTGTGTGGAGTGTCTGTACATGAGGGCTCATGCATTAAACAGATTGCATGGAGTTATGCTATAAAGGTTGTGTGACAGGCATTAGGATTAATGTTAATTAGATTCGCACATATTCAGGTCAGGCAGGTATAGTAAGACCAAACTGAAATAAGGTAGCTGTTTTTTTGAGCATTTAATTTGTTGCACAGTGTGTTGGAGTTTGTTTTCCCAGTTTTGTTTTTAAAGAGCAGTTTTATTCTTTCTTTTCCTGGCATGTCATGCAGAGTCTGTGAATTTTATTTTTCTTTATGTCGATTATATTATTTTCCCCTCAACAGACCCCACAAACTCCCTGTTTCCCAAGCAACACTGAGGATGGGGATTATTAGAACTGGAATCAGTACTATTATATTGATAATCATGTATCAGTATCATGTACTATGAAGAAAAAGAGGCACATGTACCAGAAAATAAACGACACTGTTCTGCACAGAGCGAGCTGGTACAAATGACCAGCCTGGCTGTCAGTCGTTGCAGTGAGAAATTGTCTGGACTCACAGAGAGGGGTTCTTGGTTGTGCTGAGATTGTAGGGTGACACACTGACTGTAATCTTGGAGGTGAGGTGACCCACTTGATATGAAAAAGGAAAGTTTCCTTGATTGCTTGAAAGGTGCAGATATAAGTGATCTGGAACCTACATCAGTGATCATTAACCTTAAATGCTTCACTCTGAAATTGTTTTAAGATGTGCTAGATCTCAACCCTCCTTTCATTTTGTCATGTGTTTTGAATGGTGGAGGGGAGACCCCATTACCTGTGAGTTTTGTGCTTTGAGTTGAGTGTCGAGACAAGCGCTGTGTAAGTGTCAGGAATTACTGTTAATGATGTTGTACTGTTGAGGTCACTCTGCAGGGCTGTGTAGTGCTGGCTCATCAGTAGAATAACCTGTTCTCCTCTTCTCCTCATTAGCTGTAAGACTCGTCCCTGGTGCTGATGCCAGCCTGCTGTGTGTGTCTCGCATACAGTTAGGAACTCGTGTGTATCCTCTGAATGAAAAGCTGTCCTGTAATTTAATTTTAGAAAGTGGAAGCAGTCAGCTGCTGTTTGACATGTATAGGTTAGGACAGGCATCAGCATGTGTGATCACTGCAGTGTGCAAGAAATAGCTGCTCCTACAGGACCACGTGAAACTGGTTTTCCGTGGAGAGATGTGCTGGCAGCTGTCACTGCAAATGAATTGTTAAGAGATGGGCCTCTCTGGCTGATGTCCTGCTTCATAAAATTGGTGTAAGGGTATGTGCTGAGCAGAATTGTCCTGTTTGATTATACGTACTGTAGTTAAGCTTCACCTCTCCTTGTGTGTTGTTCAGGCATTGTAGAGCTGTTACTGATTCAGTGCTGAAGGCACTTTCACACTCAGGGTAAATCATTAGTCTTGGGCAAAATAAGACCATGTAGTGTCCTCCTCCCATTGAACAGTAGCGCTTCGAAGCCTTCTTGATGGGAATCGTCTTGACTGCCCTCTTTACAGACACCACACCACACCGAGACAGGCTGCTGGCCAGCCAGCTCCTTATTAGAAAATCAAATTGAGCCAAAGTCTTTTTGCACTCTTCAGAAAACAGGCGGTGGGGCACTTTACGTACCCTTCTAATAGCACAGTGTGAAAATAACGGATGGGAGTTAAGATCCCGAAAAGCACCGGGGGATCAGTGGGTTGGGAAATTGCGCTAGGCCCTGCTCTTAAAAAAGCCAAAGGCCAGCTCAACACAGCTCCCCGAGCTCACTCTGCTGGGCTTCCTGTGAGCTGCGTGGCTCACCCGCAGGGTCCAGCCTGGGTGCTGGCAGTAGGCCAGTCCAGGTATCCCAGTGCCACGGGCGAGTGTGTGCCACATTTCAGTCACACCTCCTCTCGGCCCCCTTTGCTCCAGGCTCAGACGAGAATGATCCTCTTCACCTGTCTGTGCTGTCTGTGACAGCCCCCTGGCACCAAGACTCATTCCCGCTTGCTGGGACAGTGAAGACAGTATTCGAGATAAGGCCGGAGGTGTGGCAGGCAGGCTGGCGGGTTTGTGTCGGTGGGGGTCGCTCTCCACCCAGCTGAGACATCAGAGTTCCCTGCAAGCACAAGGCACCTTGGTTACATCATGCAAAGGCTAATAGGCATTTCTAGGAAGCGTTTTCTTTTTACACTTAAACACAGATATTAGTTCTGATTAGTTCTAGGGCGTCTTGGGGAAACTCTCTTCTCTGTGAAATCTGGTCCGTTTTACAAGGAATTCGTCTGTCGAGATGGAAAGCTGAAAAGCTTCACTGAGGACCACGCGGTGGTCATATATTAACGCATGTCAAAGCGGTCTTTGAGGTTGTGCGTCACGCTGGGGATTGTATTAAGAGTTCACGATGGAAGGCGGAGATGCTTGTCAGAAAGAAAAAAATCGAGATTTCCTTTCAAGGATTTGAAAATAAAATTAATTTGCTATCTGCGTCACATAGTGTACAGCAGAACACTGTCGGACATTTCCCTGTTTCTAAGTTAGATATTGGACATTTTCTCTAACCAAGCTGTTTTTTAAATTGAATTTCAGCAAGTGGGTAATACATTTTCGTTTTGCACCTCAACCGGTAACATTTGCCCTCATTTATTCGTTTGCTTGCCGAGAGCCAGCGAAATGCGTCCGACAGCGTGATGTGTGAGAGCAATGCGCTTCTAATTAAGCTGTTCGGTAGACTGGAAAAAAAAGGTAGAAAAAAACCAACGGCGATTACCCAAACCGACAGCAGGCGGCGCCGGCAGCCGGGAAAAACGTGAACTGCTGTCTGCTGTCAGCAATAAGGGAGACTTGGGTGCGAGCGAATCCCAGAACTGTACGACTAACACGTTCACCACAGAGAGTGTGTTATTCATTCTCCTCAGCCAGGTGAACCTGTACATCTGTACATCCGGCAACCGAGCTACATTTCCAGATGATAGGAAAACCAGAGCACGCACACAGCCAGAGTGAAGGACTTGCCAGGAGAGTGGGCGAAAGACATTTAGCATTGATTCGTGCGAGGCGATCTGCACTGCTAGAAAACGCGCAGGGTGTCTGAAACAGGCATCACAGTCAGGCGACTGAGGCCCAAACTCTAACAAACATCAGGATGAAAGTTTCAGTTAACCTTGCTACTAAACCACTGAACATGCAGGATGTGCTGACCTCTCACTTTCAGCGTTTCTTATTTACTCTTGTTAAATCTTGTTCTTTAAACATATTTTCATTGTATTCAGCATTCTATTCCTATGGCACTGCCAAAATGGTAGAGTTCAGTACGATATGGCCTAAGGCCGCAGTGTGTGGAAAAAATGACATTTTGTCCCAGTTTTGATGGAAGAGTGAGCTTCGGGGTTTGATTTGTTTCGTCAAGAGTCATTTTCAAGCAGCATCAGTTCTGCGACTGTGTTCGTTGTTCTGACTGTCCCCAGCCCATATATTTTGGGATGTGCCCACGCGTTTATTTCAGTTTCTTACCTGGTATTATTTTGTGTCCATCGCAAGGAACAGAGCTCAGTAATAATGTGTGTCAAATGAAATCAGTTTTGCCGAAAATGAACTGTGTGTACAACGTCAGCACGTGCGATGGACTGGCGTTCTGCCCAGGGTGTGTCCTGCCCTGCGCCTGTTGCTGGCCAGGATAGGCTCTGGCTCCACTGTGACCCTAAACTGAAAGAAATGGTTAGAAAATCGTACAGCATCAGCACTTGAACAAAGGCATTGTACAGTACACGGCTGATTGTTAATTAAAATAACCATATAGCCATTAAAGTATCTCGGCACCCTTTATATAATGCTCTATATAATTGTGAGAAAACCTTTCCCTGAGGAACAGGAGAAAACATGTGATGAATTACCGTCATAACAGTAACACAGACATACAGCAGTGACACAGTGCCGGCGTGTTTGTTACTGGGAAGCCGCCAGGTCTTTGCTAATCAGATTTCTTTGTCTGATTTTGAAAAAGACTTGGTGCCCTGAGGTAAAGAGCACTAAATGTCACATCCTGCCCGAGACAATCGAGAACTCTACAGGCCGCCCCTCAAGAGCGCTGCCCCTGCATCACTGCGGCCGGCTGGTGTCGGTCGGGGCTTTGTTGTAGGACGTCAGCAAAGTGTTTGTTTGCCCTCGCTGTGAGCGAAGCCGGCGGAAGGGGGTGTGTGTGTGTTGGGGGGATGGGGGGTTATTTTAGCAGACAGAGTTGATTCCTTTGATGCACTGTGGTTTGTGCGAATTCCAGCAGACGAGCTGCTGCAGAGAGCACCGGCGCTGCTCTTTCCACAGCACACGAGCTCAGGGATGAGAGCCGAAAGAATGACACGCCCGGCAGCTCAAGTGTGCAGGCAGTGCAGAGTCTGCTCCAAGATGGCGGCATCAGGCAGTCCCTTAGTGTGCAGCGGGCCCGTAAAGCATGGCTGTATCAGTGCTGTGGCAGAGGTGCTGTCAGGACTTTACATAAACAGTGGCAGGGGACTCAGGCGAAGGATCTGTCCGATTCAACTAGAAGTGAAGGCAGACCCAGTTGGCTACTAGGTACCAGATGAGCACAACTGAGTGAATGGCCTTCTTTCGCTGGTGGCACTTTGTATGTAATTCTGTTCACATGTGGGCGGCACAGTGGCTCAGTGGTCAGCATCGCTGCGCCGGGGCCCTGGGGTGCCGTCTGCGTGGAGTTTGCATGTTCTCCCTGTGTTTGTGTGGGTTTCCTCTGGGGGCCCTGGTTTCTTTCCACAGTCCAGAGATACAGTATACTGGTGGGTCAAGTGGCTTCTAGGACAATTGTCACTGCAGTGAGTGTGTGTGTGTGTGTCTGTGTCTGTGCGTGCCCTGCGATGGACTGGCGTCCTGTCCAGGATCTGTCCCCCTTGCGCCCGTTGCTTGCCAGGATGGGCTCCATCTCTGCCACAACCCTGAGCTGGAAGAAGTGGTTAGATGGATGGAAGTGTGTGTCATCATTATCATCCTTATTAGTCTTGCTGCTTCACCATCACCATGACTGCTTAGGATGGATTTGAAAACAAACCCTGGTTACGGACTTGAGAAGGTTTCGCGTTCCTTTGCCTGTGAAATTGCAAGGAAGCCGTTCCTGTGGTGTTTGAATGGAGAGTACCAATTAATTAGATTTTCTGGCATCCACAAGCTTAAAAGCTGCTAATTAAGCTCATAGCAAAGAATGGAGAGGCCTACAGTGTTATGTGATAGAAGGGGATATCGCTTACACTGCCCCCATTGTGTTCAGTGATCTTTTTAAGTCCATTGTAGTAGACATATTTTTTGCTTATTACAGGCCAGCACTGTGACTTTTTGACTGATTTTACTGTATGTAAGAGGCATGCTGTACATTGTGGTCAGTGAGTTTGCTATAGCTGCGTAACTCTGGCTCTGTGTCTGTTTTCTGCTCCTAGACAGTCTGGGGTTGCACACACAGCTCCTCTTTACAGATGAGATTCACAAAGAAGACATCCGTCTAGGACAGATCCTTGAGATCGGAGATCTCCCGACTTTTGTATGTGCTTATATTTCTCTGTGTGTATTCAAGGCCGCCGATTCAGAACTGTGGTGCCAAATTCCCACTGATAACTGGTGCTTTTTAATGTAAATCCAGTCACGTCAACATGCACTGTGTCGAGTAAAGTTACACTCTCAATATTTCCATCAGGAAGCGCGTTCAAATGGAGAAGGAAGCAGATTGTTTGTGTTCTGCAGAACATTGTGATTCATTACAGTGAGAAATTCTGATGACACAATGGTTTTGTTAGATAGACTTTATTTATCCGTGTGAAACTACCGCCGAAGTGCAATACATGATGTTTTACTGAAAGTTTTAATTCAGAATATCATTCCTTTCACTTCACTTTATGCCTCACGCTGGAGAGGAGGTGCTGGTCAAAATGCTGTCCTCCGGCCTGGCTGAGCTCCAACTGTTTTCCATACATGTGTGCGTGCTGCTCGGGAGATGTCATCACACCTCAGGTGGGAGAGCTCAATGGAAAACCAGCTTATAGCTGTGATGGTGTTGATGAACCAGTAGGTGGCGATCTTCCCTCTGAGGCAGAACTTCTAAAACCTCCAGTACGATGAGATGAGATCACTTTATTGGCCATATACAACTTCTTGAATTAGAAATGTGTCTTTTCGCACACCCCAGCTTGCTCTCCATGAGACACACAGGCAGGGAGAGAGAAGCTGGGGGTCAGAGCGCAGGGTCAGCCATTCATACGGCACCCCTGGAGCAGCTGGGGTGAAGGGCCTCGCTCAGGGGCCCAGCAGAGTAGGTTTCCTCTGCCGACCGGGGGATACGAACCGGCAACCTTCCAGCCACAGAGCCACCCACTGCCCCCAGTTTGGGCAGATGGGACACACTCTTGTGATGATTGTTAAACTGAGGTCCTGACTACAGGCTCATTAAAGGTCCTATTGGAGCTTTTGTATGAAAAGGGATATGAACCCTGTGTCCTGTCTACACTCTGCTCTACAGAATGTATGCTGTACGTAAGCTGGCCGTCCTCAGTACCCCCTTTACATCAACTGACAAAATAATGTGTCTCTTTCCCACCTGCTGTGCTGATGGTGGGGGCTGTGTTTCCGTGGGGGAGAACGTGGGTCACCCTCCTGTATCCTGTAAATCCATTGGGATGAAAAGGGCTATATAAATGCGCACCATCACTTCTGCCATGAGGTCACGGCTGCGAGTTCTTTTCGAATGTTAAGGCGTTCCCAGCCAACGTGGCGCCATCAGGGGGGAATTTTAGACCGCACAGGATCCAAAATCAGGAATCCAGCCGTGCTGGGAAAACACGTTGTTCTTCTGAAAGCGCAGGGGAAGTGTGCTGTAAATCTGTATTCGCCCTGTTTGTTTTTTTCCGCCGGTGCTTTTTTCTTTGCCGAGCGGACGCGCTGTACTGAGCCGTCACTGTCCTTCCTGGCCGCAGGTGACAGGGGCAGTGAGGAGGAGAGCCAGGTGTGAGAGCACCAGCCAGCTGTGGCAGGGAAAGCCAGGAAGCAGGTTCAGAACAGGCAGTGAAAGCGAAGGAAGTGAACAAGGCTGCTCTTGACCTCTGCTGTGCCTTTGACACAGACAGTGAGTGTGACCTGGTGACTCTCAGTGAAGGTTCTGACTCCAAGAGGAACATCTCTTTTGTCACTTTTTGGTGGCTGAATGCCAAGGCTCCTCTGATACGTTCAACAGGTTTTCTTTTCTAGATATACTGTACGACATGTGAGACGTGAGCAAGGCGCTGTGTACCGAGCAGCCATAAATCTGGTTGTAAACTGTTGAAAAGGGCTCTGGCAGATGTTGTAAATCATTAGGGGAGCATGATAAGGAACAGTAAAATGCCTGTTTTTTGTCTTCCCCGGAGCAGTGAACTGTGTTCAAGGTTAACGTGTTTACAGTGCTGCTGCAGTAGTTCTGACACGACTCCAGACCGCAGCTGCAGGGTTCTCCCCCTGTTCTCCAGCACCCTCTGCGTGCTGAGCTCGTGGAAGAAGCGAGGCCCGCCGTGTCTCTGAAGTGACCCTCTAATGCAAGGGTTCAGATGAAACACAAAATCCTGTTAAAAACAGCAGGGAGAATATGACTCCAGTTGGCGTGGTTAGCACTTGAATCTTCCTTTACGCACTCACGAGAGCCGGTTTGGCCCTGTTCCGTTGTCTGGCGAGTGCAGTGTATGCACCACCCCTGCAATATCTGATCCCATTCATTTTCCTCTCTTTCTGCTGATCTGTCACTTCTGCAGTCAGCTTTTGAGCAGGCGCCCTGCGATTTCATCGCTCCGGTTTGGACTTTCTTTTTGTCTTGGCTGTCTTCTGCCGGGGAAAGTGTTTTCTTTTCTTTTGTGCGGGACCACGGCCTTTCCTTTGCAATCGCCGTGGTCCTGTGGCAGACCCACACGAGATTCCGCCCCGTATTCAGAGGGGATTAATGGCCACTGCTGAAGTAAGGCAAAATTCCTCTTCTGCCACTCGCATCGCAGTCACATGGCCTGCAGGTTCTGGACATGTGCACATGTGCCTCCTGCTGAGGCTGCCTTTGTTTTGTTTTCCCTTCAGTAATATTAATAGCACTAGTAACAGCCACGAGGGGAGGCCTGTCCCCCATATCGTCAGCTGGCCGAGGTTTCGACAGGAAGTGGAGTTGAAAACAGTCCCGCTGGCCTGCAGTCTCAGAGGGATGGACTTTTGTCTGAAAGCTCTTGGAGCCCCCTGAGATGTCCACAAACAGAGAAGAAGGCGCAGGGCCCGGAAGGGAGCCTGCTCTCGCAGTGTGAGGGGGCACGTCCTGTTTTTGTGCCGGGAGAAGGGAAGCGGGACCACCACAGCAGCTGGCTGGACGGAGCTGGTCAACGCCGGGCAGGGTGGGCAGAGGATGTTTCCTTGTCCTGCCTGTGGACAGCGGGGAGGGTCTGACGTCACAGGAGGCCCTCGGTGTCCCTGTGTGGTGCCAGGACTCCTTCCAGAACCACGACGATTTCCTTCAAATCTGATTTCGTTTAAAAATGTTGTTTCCCAGCTGTTACCGTAGAAAGCTATTTTAAGAATGGTTAGAAATGTGACTCGTGCAGGGATCTCAGCCAGCTGTTTCTTGAATGAAGCCAGAATTTTGGCTTAAACAACATAATTAGGTAATGTGTTACATACTCAACGTCCTCCTTCGCAGGGAAAGAAGTTGCTGGGATGCATCTTACTGTTCACCCACAAGTCGGACTGCTGTCTTTCAGTGCCTTATTTTAGATTTAAATCGGAGAATTTAAGAGAACGCTCTGTGAAAATGTGAAAAGCAACCAGCTAATCATCTGTTAACTATTTTTCCTTTCGCTTATAATAACCAGATTTGTCTCCCCAAATCAGCAATCCAAGCAGACCTGTGTAGAAATCTGTAACACACACCACTCTCTCCCGGCTCCCCTCTCTCCCTCTCTCCTCCCCTCTCTCCCTCTCTCTCTCTGTCTGATCTTCATTGCGCCAGTTTGTCTCGGGCCGGGCAGCGCGTGCTGAGAGATCCCCTCCAGCTGTGGCTGTCTCCTGGGGTGTGTGACATGTTCTCACCCTTCACTAGCTAAAAGACCACAGCAGTGACAGACAGATAGAGGAAACTCTCCTGCTTGGCAGCAAGGTGAATATCACGCTGATTCTAAAACCACTTCACCCTTTAATGCCCTGTCCATAAAGCACAGGGTTTTCAGCCTCAAATTAGTTTCTTCAGATCCCTTCTGTTTCAAATAATCTACCTGTTCAGAATATTTAATTTTCACATTGTAAACTGATTGTCTAGTTCTCCCTATATTGTATCATAGACAGCAAAGGCCCCTGTATTGTACAATTGCATTGCTGGACAGACCCACACTGGAGATTCACTGCTTTGGTGAGATTAATCAGACTCCAGGTAAAGCTCAGAATGAGCTGAGTAGCAGTAAAATTCTTGCGTTACACCATAACTGATTTAACAGTGATAAAAGCTTCAGCCTGTAATGCTCTCGTAAAATAGCGATCTTAAAAGCCTGTTTCCAAAATCCTGGATAGATGCTGCAGCTGAGCACTAATGCACTGTGCTGTTATTATGTGGAGACACAGGCATTTGTGTGCTTGAGTTGTAGATACTGCATGACTCAATCTGAATCCCCTGCCAGTCTCCAGCCACTGCTTGCTGAACCCTACAGAAACGCCGACGCAGGTGAGAGGAACCTGTGTTTATTTGAATTGCAGATCTGTTCGTATGGTGCAGCTAACTACCCGCTCACTTAAACAGCACAGAGAGCCCAATGTTTTCCAAATTTAAGGAGCGGTCTTGGCCCTTGCGGTGAATATGAATCATGACTAACCGGAGTGGCGTTTAGACTTGTTTTGAACTCCTGACTTCAGGTTCAGTGAGTCGGCTCGAAGCTCGTTCGGTACTGTGCCTCCCAGCTCATTGCACAGCTCTTTTGGATCAGCCCCTGACCTGTAGTACACAGCACGATGTGATCTGAGTACATTTGTAGAACCTCTGTCTTTTTTATTTCTCACATATGACTTAAGCAACACCTATTTTTCCACTTGACTCCGGGAGATCCAGCTGATCTTTTTAAAAGGGGAAACCCACTGGAAAGTTACAAGATGACTTTTAGGAAGTCCTGTGCTGGCACATTTAGCCATGCTGGCTCAGCTGGAGCGTGCAGCTTTCTTTGTCGAAGATCGTGAGCGGAACCCCAGATAAGGTGATGTGTTGTGGGCTGCATCCATCCTCCAGCAGTGAGTAATGCAGGCCGTGTTCACCAGTTTGCCCCACTGCGCTGTGGATTCCCCAGTAGAGCAGAGCCCCAGCTGCCGCAGGGACGGCTGCAAAGCGAACCAGTAAGGCGGCGTTTGAAACCGATGTTTGTGTGTGTGTGTGTGTCCAATCTCCTGCGATGGAGGGAAATTACTGGGGAAGGTCTACTGTGCTTTCCGCGGCAAATGCAGATATTAATACATGGCAACTGTTTCGAAATTGAGCACTTTATCATTTCCTTTGGTGGGAGAACAAAGCGAAAGTAAAAGCCGGGCGTCGTGTCACCTCTGTCGCCCTGTTCTTTTGTAGTGGCCGCACTGCCGGTGCTGCTGGTTGGAGGAGACCACGGCTTTCTGCGAGGGGAAAACCTCTGTGAATCTCCCAGGAGGCGCAGGTCCTCATCTTGTCAGAGACTCCCAGGCTGCCTGTCTTGGCTGGTTGTCAGTTCTCAAATTGACCGAAATGCGCTCTGTAGAGCGGGCCAGCTCTGGGCCCGTGTTGTGAAGGCAGCTCTGGGTTTCCATAGAAACCGTGGCTCTACAGTGTTTGCAGTGTAGGCTGCCTCTGAATTTTAATACTTTCTATCTTTCACTCTGCTCGGCTGTCCTCTCCCTCTTCTTGTCTGCCTTTCTCCCCCTCTCTTTCTCTTTCTCCCCTTTTCTCCTGCACCCTCTCCATCTTCCTTTTCAGTCCCCCATCTTTGTTTGCATTTACAGATCCCAAAGAGTAAAAACCCCCAAATCTCGAGACCCTAACGTGCATAACAGAACATAAAAACCACCCCCCTCCCCCAGCTTTCCCATCTTTTATAGGGAGATGTGTTGGTACAAAATTAGCTTTCAGTACCGAAGCTCTGTGATCAGGATGTTTCTCTTCCTTCGTCTTTGACATTGGTGTTTAGTGGGTTCGGCATTCAGTAAGTTGACCAGCTGACCATTCTAGTCAGAGTGTCTCTAGTCACTAGTTCCGGCCTGGATCGTGTTGGCTGAATGAGATTCCCCATGGGGGCACATTCTGTGTGGAGTTTGCATGTTCTCCCCAGCCATTCCAGTTTCCTCCCTCCTCCAACAGACATAAAGCCTGGGCATGGTGTGCTGTTCTAGATTGCCCCCTCCTCCCAGGGTGCCTTGGCCCCCTCTTAGCCAGTTGAATGTGGCTTGATGTGGCATCTCCCACTCACGCGTGAGTGGTATGTGAGAAGACCCTAGTCTGCTGCCCACCTCTGCCAGTAATTCTCTACTGCGAGAAACAGAAGCTCTCCGGGCTCCGTTCACTGCTCAGCCAGCCCATGGTGTGGAAACAGGATACACTGTGTTGAAACCACGAAGGGGCAGCTGTGGAAATTCCTTTAAAGACACCATCACTGAACTTCACTGACAATGACAACAGCCGAGAATGAAGTGTCCTTAAAAGGACTGAGGAGTGTTCAGTCAAAATCTGCCTTAACCTGCTTGGCCCAGGGCTGACCTCCTGGCCAGAGAACGAGGGGGTCGGGACCCCCTGCAGAGTGAGGGGTGACCAGGGGGCAGCTGCAGAGGGGGAGAAAAGACGTATCCGAGGGAGACCAGGGGATCACGTACGGTATTTATAGTGTTTTAGGAGAGGAAGTGACGTCCGAGTCTGATTGAACTTGGGCTGCTGGTGGTTGTCGTCCCTGTGTTCATGCCACACGGCACATAACATGTCCGCACTCGCCGTCCGCTGGGTCCTCTTCTGGCCCGTCATGGACCTCATTCTTGCTCCGTGCAGATTCCAGCAGAAGGAATGGCACTTCCAAAGCGTTCTGGATCTACATCTACAAGCCTCCGATTCCAGAATGAGAAAAAAGGAATCCTGATAACTGAGGAAAGGCTGTCTGTAATGCTCCCAGAAAGACTGGAATAGTGTAGAGGGGTGAAATATCTCCTTCCTCATCTCCTGAAGCAGCTAGCTGTCATATGTAGATGAAATCTTTACATTTTTGTTAGAAATCAAGAACAGCCAAACGCCAGACTGGGCGCTCATGTCTTGTCCGCATCGGAACTAATGACGTGTGAACCGCAAGACCTGTACAGCACACAAGAACGGCAGCTGCTGGTTTTAAAAGGGAAATTAAATGTTGCATTTAAGGCCCTCAAACGCATTTGCCAAGCAGCTAGGTTCAGGGAGAGTGGCTGGTCTGCGGTTTTGTGCACTGGGGATGTTTCCCTCCCCTGGGAAATCACTGCTGGGGGAGAGGTCTCTGTGGCTCCCGCGAGGCTCGTTTCCTGCTCACCAGAGGCCCTCGCATTGTCTGGTGCGCTCGCTGGGCCCCTGGGGGCCCGCCCGCGGGGAGTCCCGGCTCTTGTACAGAACAATAGGGGGAGGGGGCTCCCTGGGGCTTTGCCTCGCACAATGCTGGCAAGCCGGTTAATTAGTACGTGACTTCTGTGATGCACACGCCTCAGTGGAACTCCACAGCCGCGGGCCAGACCTGCGCTGCTGTCGGGGGGCGAGGGCTCGGGGATAGGACCTCGTCTGGCTGGGGGCTGTCTCCTCCCAGGTGCAGCGCTCTGTGTGTTTAAGAGGACAGGGACGCTCGGCGATCTGGGGCTGTCTCTCCCCCCCTCCCCGCTGCGTGTACGAGCGCAGGCGAAGCCCGGGCGGGAGGCAGGAGGCAGGAGGCAGGAGGCAGGAGGCAGGCGCTGGGGTCCGGCGTGTCGCGGCACGCGCGCTGCGGGAGGAATCAGACAGGAAGTCCCTGGCCGAGCGAGAGCGAGCCGGCAGGAGGAGGAGGAGGAGGAGGAGGAGGAGAAGAGACAGCCCTCGCAGCAGCGGGCTTCTCCCCAGTCCCGCGGTCCCGTCGCCCAGCTCATGAAGCCGTTAGCCAGAGGAGCCGGAATTGTTCCCTAGCCACCTGCTGCGGAGAATGGAGGCTAAGTCGGTCTTCAGCCTGCACAAAGCGCTGGCTCAGCCCGTGAGGATGTGCATGTTCGACTTCCCGGTCTCTATCCTGGACGACCTGGTGAGCATCGGTTATTTATTCCGTGCCTGGGTTTTCGTGACAGTTTGGAGAGGCGAGGAAGCTCAGCTGGGTAGCAACTGTTTTGTTAGTCGAAGCACACGCACGTAAGACTAGAGCTTGTTGTTGTGCGCTTAAGGCACACGTGTCTTGCACAGGACAGTTAGGCGACTCGGCACACCTACTCTAAATATGATTATTAACAGTACTGTTGTAATATGGAGAGCTGCTGGATTGGTAGGGTGTGGGCTATTGCTGATCCACTGCAGTCTATTGTAGCCGGCTGCTGGCAGCGTGTGTATCTGCAAAGCCTCGTTTAAATGCTGGGGCTGTGTGCTGGTGTTAAGAGCTCGTTATATTCCTGCTTCTCCTTCGCCACAGGCTGTGGTGTCAGAGTTCGACAGCAGTCTCACTGACTTGCAGCACTGGAGCAGGTGCCTCTTTATTGCTGATGGTTGCTACTGGTATTTTAACTCCCTGTATTAAATATACCCAGAGTTTCCCCAAGTCATTTCCTGCGAGCTCTGGGAGACCAGACGTGCTGCAGAGTTGGGCCACACTAGCAGCCCCTCCGCTGAGCCGCTTACCTGACTGAATATTGTCTTGCAAATGATTTTCTGCCTTGCCTGGGTCTATAAGTGCACTGTGAAATTCAAGGAAAGCTACAGTGTTCAATACTACAAGCCTGCGTGTTCTAAACAGTGTGTCAAACGGTGATCAGGGCTTACTGGCCAAAGACAAATTTCAGAGCTCCGGGAGTCTAGCGACGCACCTGTTCTTCTTTTGGGTGATGTAGTGTAGTGTTTGCTCCCCACAAGATTTTAGGCAGCACTCTGAGATCTAGGATCTAGAAGGTATGCAACAAACGGCATTTCAAAAGCATTGTCATGAAAAGAGACTTTTCTTCTAGACCGTAGGCATGCACTGAAAAGCTCAACACATCTGCCGTAGCAAGGCTGGTACCCTGTAGTACTGGGAGGAGAGCGCCTCCGCATTCCCAGTTGCAACGAGAGCAGGGAGGGAGTTACTGTGTACAGAGGCCTAATTACACAGTAATCATTACTGCGAAGGTCTTAATTAAAACTGAAAAGAAGCCAAGAGGAATTGATATGCTATTCTGTGTGGTTTTGGGACAAGTGAGGGTCTGCTTCTGGCATTGCTGTACAAGAGTGTTTTTCTTTTATTCAGGTGGCGCTGAGTCGCTGTTCTCAGGGGGACATTGTTAAGCCAAGGAAGTCTTGGCCAACCTCAGAGGTGCTCAGTTAGGCTGCAGCTCCTGAGTGTCCTTAAGCAAAGGCCTTGTTGCTTTATTCCCGATATTCCCTGACCCACCTTCTCTGCTCTTCACTTCTGAGTGAGGCTGGTGGTTTTGTTTGCCTTGAGCGGCAAACAAAACCTGTTTTTGAACGTAAGGTGTTAAATTGCTGGTAATAAGAAGAGTTCTGCTTGCAGTGTGGTTCAGTGACAGACGCAGGGCAGGATACATCCTGGACGGGACGCCAGTCCATCACAGGGCAGACAGGCACAAACATGCACACTCACAGTCTTCCCAGAAGTCAATTTTATGGGACAGTGAGAGGAAACCTGGAACACGGAGAGAACATACAAACTCCACACAGACAGCAGCCCAGGAACTGAACCCAGATTTCCAGGGTAGCGAGGCAGCAATGCTGGCCACTGTGCCAACCCTTCTCCTAACTGCTACTGAAGTTACAATTCCTCAGCTGAACTCCTTGAAATATAATATGAACTGCTTACAGCACGCTATGAACAAAACTAGCTTGTGAAGGGTGACATCGGCTCTCCAAGCCTGTGGTAAATACATGCACAGCTTTATTACCAGCTAGGCTCCAAGTGAGTGTAAGAGGGGAAACAGCTGACGTTTGAGCAGTTAATGAAGCCCCTTGTCCTGCGGCACGCAGTCCTGTATGTGTGGTCTCTCGCCGTCTGGGGGTTTGAATAGGCTTGATCCCAGGTCTGAAGTCACCTTTGGCGCTGTTTTTGTCAGAGTGAGGTGGAGCCCAGCCACGGACAGGACAGGAGGGGCCCGCGCTGTTATTTCCATCCTCTTTGAACTCGGTCTCCTGGGGCTGTGGGCGCTCCCTGTGTGCGAGTGCGGTGCTGTGGCTCCTTTGTTTAGCTGTGTTATCGGAGGGGAAGCGCAAAGTCAAGCCCTTTGCAAAGCACAAACAGGCCCTCCCTGCGGCGCCAAGTGGGTTGTTTTCCAGCGGTGCGCCGCGCAGGAACGCGAGCGCTCGTGGCAGCGTGGATAACGCGTCAGCCCCGATCAGACGCGTTCGGAGAGCCTTAATGAAGTCGGCAAGCAGAGATGGCGCCGCCGAGCACGGCGCCCGTTTTGCATGTGTGTTGGCTCAGCTTTCGCCAGCCTGGCTGCCCAATTGCACAGCACAGCTCTGAGGAAACATCGAGACGGAAAAAAATCGAACTGACCTGAAAAGACTATGAAGCATTGATAGACTGAGAAAAAATATCATACTTGTTTCACCTGCTAGGTGTTTAGATACAGCCTAGCTGTAGAAGTGGGAAAGGCAGTGATTATATAGTAAACAGGACCTCGGCAAAAATGAATTGTCATGCTAATTAACGGCACATCTGTCCTGTAGCAGTTCTGTTTGTGTGTTTCTCAGTATCCTCAGGGCATCAGATTGCAGTCGTAAGGGGCTGGCGCTGCAGAAACATCTTAATTCTGTTAACAGGCATTCTGCATTGTGTCCTAACAACTGCGGAGGCTGACAAGCTATCTTTGACGTCCTCTGTGAGTATTATTGTGGTGCCTGGTGGACGTGTACCGCTCTGATGTGGTTTTTCAGTTGAGAGGTTCTGGATGTAGGTCAAGCCCTGCTTTTTCCCATACTGTCAATTAGAGTGTTTCCATCCCTAACAGGAGAAGCTGTAGTCATGCTGCTGACATTTAACAATACCCTGAGCTTCTTAATGAGGGGCCGTGATCACATCCCTTTGCTTACCACCTGAAGTGACCCACAGCAGGTAGGAATAGCTGCAAATGAATCGCGCTATTGTGTGTTTGATAGCAGTGCAGAAGAAACCTTGTGTGTTCTCTCATTGAGATCTAAGAAGAATACAGTCACACTGAATGACTGCCAACACAGTGTGCTGGATTGTTCTCACTGGGCTGTGAAAACAGAAGGGTTAGACGAAGCCCTCAGAATGCCATTCAGATATCTGTGGTCATCACTGAGCCCTTTCCGTGATCCGCGAGCAGTTTAAAACTTTGTGAGAAGGCACTTGTTGTTTCCTTTAATGTGCTATTGTTTTTTTGAAGAAAATAAAGTCTTTGTGTAAGCTTTAATACTTGAAATTTTTGTGAGGGGATAGCTGTATAGTCAGTTGTTTTACTCTAAAAATAATGTTAATGTTCATTTTTACAGTTATTTGTAGCGCATCATTAATGGCAGGAATAGTGTGACCTTGTCATTTTGTCTTCCACTGTACCGTAGAGATACTACAGTTTGCTGCAAAATGATCATCTAATTTACTATTGGATATAGCAACCTGTTGACCTGAATAGGTTCCTTGTTATATTTAAAGGTTAGGAATTGTGCATATACAATCTGTGTTGTATACAATGCTATGCTGGCCATGCAATAAAAAAGGGGTATTGCAATATCAGGAAGAGCTCAAGAGTTAATTTGAGGTGTAAAAAGCATGACAAATTAAAAAAAAAAACATAATCTCGTTATTACTGAACATAATTAGGGGACCTGATGCAATTATTTCTAGTCCTGAATAGTTTCAATGATGCTGATTCACCGAGATGCTTAAATATGAACCATGAAGCCAGGGCCCATGTACTGGAGGAAACACTTCTTTACACAAAGTATGGTGGGTGTCTGTAACAAGCCCTGTTGTCAAAGCTGCATAAATATGCTTTTAATAACCAAATACCCAGTATGTAACCCGTTCTCATGATGAAGTATACAGAGCTACTCTGTTCATTCTACTTCTGTAGCATAACGTAAACAGCACGAGACCACTGGGCATTACTGAGGCTTTCCAGAGCCTGCCGAGACGGAACCAGCCAGGAGGCTCTTCCCCCAAGCAGAGAGCGGCCATTAACAGGCTGATCCTGATCCTGATCCCAGGAGGTACTGCTGGGATCACTGCTCTCCGCCGGGCTGCCCGGTCCCCTCAGGCGGCCCTCCGGTTCAGGCCGGACACCGAGGTCACGGCCGGCCGGGCAGGCGTGCTTCGGAAAGTCTATTCATAGCCGTGCTCCCATTAAAACCTGCGAGAGGCAGCGACACTTCCTGCGAGGCCTGGGGCGCCTCGCTCCAGACCAGCTCCGGCTGGGAACTGAGGGGGTGTGACTGAGTCTCTCCTGTCGCACCTCCAGCTTGGCTCATGTTGCTCCTCGAACGTGGCCATAAACAGTTATTTGAAATTATAACTGCTGTGAGACACCTCCTCTCTTAAGATTGATTTCTAATCCAGTCCCCCCTCATCTCCCCGAGCCCCTAGATAGATGTTATAGGTGTTGCACTGGGCAGAAGTAGATACAGTATATATACAAGCTGATGTCAGAGGAGAGACTGGAATTTGTTGGAAAGGGGATGAGGATGAGGTCTTGACCGAACCTGGGCTGAGCAGTCGTTCTGGTCTTGAAGGTGTTTCCACTGAAAGGCTTTTCTTTCCAGACGCTCACTGATCTGAGTTTGATCTCTACACGCACGTTTGAAAGGGTTTCCCCCTTATTTGACGGCGACGTTGAAAAAACACCGAGTTCAAATGAAAATTTCCATTGCAGCCCACATCTGAGGAGCAGGTAACCTTTGACCCAGGTTTTGTGGTCGGAGAGCTTCACTGCGGGAGTCTGTGCTCGTGTGAGGCCGTGTGCGTTTCTAGATCCAGATTTAAGTGAGCGTCAAATGAGCAGCGTTGATACGATAAGGCCACAGCGCTTTCCAGCTTGTATTTGCAGTGAAGTCATTGTTGTGTTGGCCTTTTCGTGGTGTCGCGTCTGCGCGCGCAGTTCGACGCTGGAGGTTTGTGCGTGGGAGAGGTGAGATAAGTGATGTTAAGAAAGTCATTATACCACCCCTGCACTGGCAGCAAAATAGATCAAGATGTTTCAGTTTCGGAACGACACAGCAAAAGAGGCTGTCCACAGAGACTCAGCCTGTCAGGAGGCTGACGAGAAAAGATTTTTCAGAAACTGGAAAGTCAGAATTCGGAGAAAATGTCCATTTTAAAAACGGAAACACGTGGTTTTAAGCTTTTTATACTGATCATTGTCATCTGAGATATATTCTCTCTGTTTCATCCTAGATGATGTTTTGCTTTTTATTTTTTTATTTTTTCAGAAGCTGTTAAAAGCCAGCAGCTTGGTAGCAGAGCCATGCCCTCAAGGGCTGTGGTGCGCCCTCTGGTGGCTAGCACTGGTCATGCGGCAGTGGGCGCTGGAAGGGCCTTAATCTGCCTGGAAAGATGCTTTAAGGGACGTTGTTGTAGCTTCCTCCCTGCTCTTTGAGATGCACACCTCATTTCATACTTCTAGGAACAGCACAAAGCCTAATCAGACTGTGTGTCTCCACTGACGGGGAGACCTGCTCCGATTCCACATACAGTAAGCAGGAGTAAAAGGGAAAAGGGTGATGTTTCTGACGAGCTTATTCGTCATCATTTTATTATTTTTTCTTATGGTTGATTATTTTCAGCATTTTTATCTCTAGATCGGTTTTGGAAATGGCATGGAGGAGAGCTCATGAAATTGGATCCCTTCATCTTAAATGAAAGATTGCAGCGGAGTCTGCGTGAATTTTGTTTTTTCCTGTTGCACATGAGCGAGCTCTGCACTGTTACATAATAAGCAGTGCTAAACAAAAGATGGCACTGTTTGTCTTTTTCCTGCACGGTGCACCCTGCTGTACCTTTGTGTTTTCAGGGTTGTCTCCTCTAAGACTCTTGACCAGCGTCGTCAGTGTCTGGAGCCTGCACAGCTGTTGCTCTTTTCACAAACAGGAATAAAATCTCCTGTCTTGCACCTTCTAGATGTGCTTCTAAACCAACACATTGTTTGTAAAAAAAAAAAGGCACTCCCTGAATAAAACCTGATTCACTGCCAGGCTCATTCTTGATTAAGGGTATCATTTTTTTTTCTCGAGAGGTTTCTACGGACCCTCTAGAGACCCGGGTTCGACAGCCCCTCTCCCACGTGATAACACACATGTCCTGGTTTGAGCTCATCACACACGCTATCCCTGGAGACCGCTGCACGCTCACTTTAATGTGATCAGTGAGTCACAGAAGGCCTCTCATTCAGTGATTCAGTGTCTGGAACTCTCTAGACTAGATCAGTGTTCTGACTACTAATAGAACTTAATGGAGCTTTTCTGCAAGCATGGAGTGGGATGAAATACATTATGCTACACCCTCCCACTCCTTTTCCATCTCGCTTCTGGTCTCCGTGAGTATCCTGTCATTACAGCAATTTCTGAATCGAGGGAAATGCTTCTCCGCGGATCTCTCTGGCATAAACACCCCCCCCCCCCCCACTGATCCAGGCTAGGAACGAGCCCAGAGTCCCGTCCGCCTCGCAGGCACAGGAAAAATTCGCCTCTTTCACTATCGGATCGAGGAATTCCATCGGATGTTCCCTTTTGTAAAATCTGATTTTTAGATAGCCAGCTCCGAGACAATAAAAGCAAAAGAATCCCACTGGGTGCCTGAAAAGTAAGACCTGGCTCCGTGGTATGGCTGCCAGCCAGCAGCTGCAGGACAGAACTAGTGCCGGCTGTTCTGTGCCTGTTCTTGATAGAGTGTACAGTCCCCTGTCCGTTTACTGGCAGGCACTGTCTCCATACAGGGGTAGGGTGTCAAAAAGAATGTTTTAAGCGGATGTTTCAGTCCTCGGGTAGGCAATCAGGGTCATATTCCATACTAAAAATTGATCTAGTTAAAGTTTATGATTGCCGGTGTTAAGTGTCACAATTATACGAGACCACTCAGGCATGCCCAGTTACACTGAAGTGTTGCACTGTTTTCCAGTATCCAGTCATTCTTAAAATAAGAGATCTGACTCATGATGGCTTCTTTGCTATTATTAGGATAGAACAGCACAGGAGGGAGCGGAATTTTCTGCACCAGGTGGTCGGGGGGGGTGACTTGTAGTCATTGCCCCCCAGTGAGGGCTGGGAAATGGTGCTCTCTCACCTGGGCCCAGTTCTGCATCTGTCTGTGCGTGAAGAGGTGCAGGGAGATACAGGGATGACCTCACCTCGCGCAGAGAAAGGGGTGTCCGTTTCCCATCACTGCCAGCACACAACAAATGCTCTGCCGGTAACTCTCCGCAGAATCCCCTGGAAAAAAACCTATGGAACTGTTAGGGATTTTTTCAGGATATTTCTGTTGCGTCGAGCCAAAAAAAACAGTGGAAAAACCGGACCAGGGTTTTGATTCTGTGCAAAAAGTGCTGCAGCCAAACGATTCTCAAAGCAGGATCTTGACTGTATAAGCCAAACAGTTTCCTCATTGCTTTCTGTGATTCTGAAATTATGGATCGTGTTCAGTTATGTACCATGGTAATAAAGGCTTGTAGTTTTAACTCGGTGCCACTGCACTTCGAGGAAAAATGAGGCGGAAATTTACAAGTGCTGATTGAAATTGTGACATTTACTGCTGCCTTACAGCCCTTGGGTTTGATTCCAGAATAGGCCCCTCTCTGTGGAGCTTGCATGTTCTCCCTGTGCTCTTGTGTGTGTTCACCAGGTGCTCTTTCTTCCTCCCATCTCCCAAAAACACCCTGTGTGTGCACGTGTGTCCCGTCTGGGGTGTGGGATCAGGCTTCAGTTTGTCACAGATCTCGCAGGAACACGCAGCTTTCTGATAATGAATGGATAAATTGGAATATTGTTCCACTTTTTTCATGACATTGATTGTAGATTTGGTATGACATTACTATAAACCAGAGGTTCCCAGTCCTACAGGGACACTGTCTCTGCTGGTTGTCGTCACAGCTGGGCTCTGCAGCTCCAGTGCTGATCCATGACCTCATTCACTGCTGTCATTGTATATGGAAGTTATGGAAGTTACCTGTAGCACGAACTGAAAGTTTTCTGCACACGTGTTGCAGTTCATTGTCTTGAGTGGCACAACTGTAGGCACGAGCGGTAAAGCAGGCTTTAAACATACCAGAACCGTGACTCACTGCTTTCAGGAAGAAACAGAAATCAGTGCCAGTAATCTCCTTGCAGTGATAAGGAGAATGACCTTACCCAGGCCGAGATAACACGTGTTTATTGGCACACTGGACTGTTTCCTTTTAGGTTTATTTACCCACATGGCATCCATGTTTTTTTAAGAATTAATATTGATATCCACACATGGATCGTGTCAGTGAAGCAGAGGACAAACCACAGGGAATACAATGACAAATTAGGAAGACAGCTGATGACTGATGCTGGAACTGATGTAGTCGGATGTCATGAACAGTACAGGCGCCTCCCTTTTGCAACAGATGGATAATCCTATGTGTTGATCAGATACCAAACAGTGACAGATTTTAAGGCAGATCCTGGAGTGGATGGTTTTACTAACTAATCATATCTCGAACCTGTAATTTTTAAGACGGTATTTCATGGAACCTTGTGAGCCCAGAGGCTGGAAGATCTTACTTGCTCCAGAGTCGGGGTGTTCAAAAGCAGGTTTTCCTTGGCAAAGCTGACATCAAAATCTTCAGTGAATCGAACGCGATTATTTTCTTACAGTATAGAGCTGGGATTGCTAATCCCTCATGTCTGCACGGTGGTTTTGCAGCAGCACAAGTCTTTTAAGGAAGCATTGACATAGAGGGGATTAGTTTATTGACATCTGGCTGAGCTTGTTCCGTGTGTAATATTCACAAAAGACAGGCCATAAAAAAATAATTTGATGAGATTTAAATTCATTACCTTGTGAACTGTACCTCACCCCCCCGTCCTACCTCTGCCTAGCCAGCTGTGAAATTGGGAGAATGAAAGGCGAGTGGAAAGTAGAGGCAGGAGGAGACAGAAGGAGAAAGTACCGTTTGAAATGCAGACTTGAGCGGTTGCCACAGCAACAGGGGAGCTGGGTTTCCTCCGAATCTGATCCCCATCGGCCTTATGGGATTGAGGCCTTTGAAACTCGGGCTCCTCTCTCAGCCTTCACTGGCAGCGGTGTGTTCCTTTTGCCACGGGAATCCCGGTTCTTCACCGTGCCCGTGGGGAGCGGCGGGGATTCGGGAACGCTAGCCGTCGTGTGGCCGTGCCAGAGACTGGCTTGCGAGTCGGGGAGCAGTGTCTCTCGCCTGCAGGCACCGATGAAATCAGGTCCCCGGAGAGCAATAAGACTTCACGAGGGGCGTCAGCCACGGGGATACTGAGGGCACTTCCCTGTTATTTATCGATTCTTCCTCTATGGCTCCTGGATTTAAGTGGCCATCCAATTCCATTCTGTGTGCCTGAGCACAGGGGCGGCTCCACATCCCCCACGTGATCCCATCACTCTTCTCCTTCCTGGGGTTTCTACAGCACCTGTGCCTGGTCACGTTCCAGTATTAACAAGCTGGGAGTATGAATTGTGTTGTAGATGGCTCGTCGTTGTTCCATTCTATGTTAGAATACTTTATTTCTTCTCTTTTTTTTTCTCCTAGCCCTCTTTTCTAAGCAGATGGGGAATAATAAAGAATATTGATCCCATTTCCTTGATCTCATTCCAGGATCGCATTTCCCTTCTAAATGATATTTTAGGGGAATTTAATTTCTGGTTCCAGTACAGCATGCAAATATTAATCATGATTAGATTCTTAGCTTTTTGGAAAATGTAATTTCAGACTATGTGTGTAGCATGTCTAGGAATGTGCAGATTATTAAGCCAGTGCTAGGATCTGTGTTATGGAAGACAGGTTTCCAGAAAGCCTAAATGCTGTAGGGCAGCACAGTAGCACAATAGTAGCATTGCTGCCTCACAGTACTGAGGCTCTGGGTTCAGTTCCTGGGGTACTATCTGCATGGAGTTTGTATGTTGTTTCCGTGTTCACATGGCTTTCCTGCTGGCGCCCTCTTTCCTCCTACGTGCTGGTAGGCGAATTGGTTTCTGGGAAAGCTGGCCCTGGTGCGAGTGTGTCTGTGTGTGTGTGTGTGTGTGTGTGCGCGTGCCCTGCGATGGACTGGCGTCCTGTCCAGGGTGTGTCCAGCCTTGTGCTTGTTGCTGGCCAGGATGGGCTCCAGCTCCCCTGTATTGGAAGAAGCAGTTAGAAAACGGATCGATGGAGAAGTACAGCCAGATTCGTTTTGTAGTCTCTGGATGAATATAAGGTATACGGATTATGAGTAGCAATCCTTTAGAAAACCAGTGACATGCTTGTGTTCCATTAATCGTGGCTTCCTGGGGGCACCAGAGAAGCACAGCAGCCCAGCTGTGTGCCTGTCCATTGGCAGAGAAAGGCATTGTAGTCTAGTCAGGTGGGGCGGCTTTCTCTACTCACAGGAATGTAGGGTGGATGGGAAGTGGGATTCAAAGACCTGAAGGTCTGGTCTGGAGGTGAGAGGTACAGTAGTACAGTGTTCCTGCCGCAGCCCCTGGCATCAGGAAGCAGCCGGAGAGGAGTGCTGGGGCTCAGGCCCTCGGGCAGTCTCTGTCCCAGAAACGGAAACACTCTCGCCTGCCCGACGACACTGTGGGCCACTGCGGCGCTCCCCCGCGGCTCTGGGGTTTCCAAGCACTGCTCCAGGAACAAGAGGGCTCGTGAGGAGAGAAGGAAATATTTGCAAGGAAGGGCCCTGACGCCACCGGACCCACAGCGTGAAAGGCTGAAATACTGTAACGCACACACCCAGTAAGAAGAGGCAGCAATGCGATCGTCTGCCCTGCTGTGAAATGATACAAGACCTTAGAACAAGAACAAGAACAAGAATAATCAAAAGGAAACACTAAGCGTTCACGGAAATTGATGTTTCCAAAGCAGTAGTGTTTAGTAGAAACTTGTTTTCAAGTATGAAGAGCAGGATATTGATGACACTTTAAACATCGAGTCAATCTTGGAGAGATTTAAGGCAAAAAGACAGGGAAGGAGGATGGGGACGAGGCTGGTGGCAGGAGCCGGTACAGTCTGTGCAGCTGCGTTTCCGCGGAGCAGCTGCTGTAGAGTTCGCCGAGTGCCTGCCGTCATGGTGCACTAATCTTCCCCTCACTACTTCCTCCTCGGGAGAGGGGCAGAATACGACCAAATTAGCAAAACCGTCTTAGAAATCAAGTTACAGCAGCTGCACACGTGGGGCTGCCTTTCTCCTCCACAGATGTTCACCTCCACCCACTGGAGCCGGATTCGGAAGAAACGGAGGGGTGCACATCTTCTGGGGGTGTGGAATAACGGAGCCCCCATTTTTGGTTCCAGTTTAAGCGTGTGGACTGGGCCCCGTGGTCTACAGATCTCTAGTTCCTGTCTTTGTTGTGTCTCGAGCTGACTGTGACTGGCAGTGAGCTTGGTGACCCCATCTGGCAGCCCTGTGGCCCTGCAGCTCCCAGCTGGCAGCCCGCTGAAGCCCAGCAGTGAGAGCCTGGCCAGTACCTGGAGGGGAGACCTACTGGGAGAGCTGAGGCTGCTGCTGGAAGAGGTGTTACTACTGTCTCTCAAATAAGGTCTTAAATAAAAACTTACATTTTGCCAGAATATTTTGAGAACTGCAAAGAACATCACTGGCACCAGTAAAACGTATATGTTCTACCCACCTCAGAATATTGAACTGAGGAAGACCTGCCTTCAAAAATTGTGACTCTGTTTTTCACATCACATCACTTTCAGTAACCACTTATCCCATTCAGAGTCACAGAGAGCCAGAGACTTATCAGGAAGCAACAGACACAAGGCAGGGTACACTGTGGACGGGACGCCAGTCCATCACAGGGCACACGCAGACACACACACACACACTCGCCCCAGGGCTAGTTTCCCCAGAAGCCAATGAACCCACCAGTTTTTGGACTGTAGAAAGACACCGAAGCACCCAGAAAGGAAACCCTACATGAACACGAGGAGAACATGCAAGCTCCACACAAATCCCAAAATGAGCAGGTTGATTCCAGTTCAGTACTGTAGTGGGTAGATGGAGGAAACGCGACTTACAATATCAACATTATTAGTGTCTTGTAAATAAGGTCATTGGGAAAGAAACAGCTAGATTTATTTTATTTATAAGAGAGTCCTTTCATCGTGATGTAAAGGAGACAAAGCATCCTGCTAACCCCTCGTGACCACAGTGTGACTTTATACAGAACAATGACCAGAGAATGACTATACCCACATCCAGCTATTCTTAAAAGCTGACGGGTCATCTCCAGTCAACCCCTGGGTCTACTGTATATGAGCTGTGGACACTAGCAGCCGAAATGCCCATTCATTGCCCTGTAGCTGAAGCTGGTGCGTCAGCTTGCAGTGGAGGTAGAACATTCACTGGTTACAAGCCAGACTGATCCCAGGATCATCCAAACAGTAAGTGAAAAAAAAACACAGATAATCAGCTTCAAAAACACGGGCGGGTAGCTTGTTCCAGACTCCCACCGGGTGTCCCTGGACAAGGGCGCAGGTGATAACAGCAGCCGCTGGACACGGGGGTGCTGCTTATCGGAGTGCGGGTGTTTTGTCCCTCGCCCTCCCTGTTCTCTTCGAGTCCCATGTGCATATGTTGTCTGCAGTTGCGGTTTTTTTTTTCTTCTGCATTTCAGAAGACTGCCCGCTGGGTCAAATGAAGCTTCATTGCCCCTTATGGGTTCAGTGTAAAACACTCAGACCCCAGTTTGCCCCCAGTGCAGGGGCAGGGTGGGAAATCGCACCCCTGCGATTGTTAAAATAAAGAAAGCGCGCACGTGATTAAAACCTGCTCTGATCTTAGCTTTCCCTTCTGTTGTACGTGGTGGGTGTTGGATTAGATGCCGCCAGAAAGCCACGTTTCAGATTCCCAGCACAGAGACATGCTAATCAAAGCTAGAGTTGCTGGCATTGAAAAAGCCCAGAAAAGGCAATTCTGCATTCGTAGAGAGAACGACTCCAACACGGGAACCTGCAATTCCGAATAAAAGCCATTAATCTTGCATCCCACCCCCCGAAAAAACAAGGATCATCTCCTCTCCAGACCTAATCCCTTTTCCCAAATCAGTCGATACTTCCAGCACACAGTTTCAACACAGGTAATAAACTCAGGGCTGTTTTCAGTGCGCCCAGATTATGTCACTGGAGTAATGCACTTGTAATGCAGCACAGTTAAAGGCGAGGAACAGCCCGTGCTGCTGTATAGCTCATTTTAAACGGGTCTTTGACCGGTTTGAAGGAGCTGCCTGGCCGAGATGCGTTATCCCGAAGAGACCCCAGTTCTGCAGACAACGACCTTCCGTTTCTGGTGCGCCCTCCTGGCACCACCCACGGCCACGGAGGAGAAAAACAGATCCCCCGCACTTCGGAGAAACGCGTGTCACGGAAAGAAAGCTCAGGGGAGGGTGTAGTGGAGACCATAATTATCCAGAAGCTTCGGCCACAGTACTTCCCACTGTTTATACGGTCAACAGAAAACACCGCGTCGCTGGGTCCCGAGAGGAGAGCCCATTCACGCTTTCGTGCCCGAACTGCTAGAAAACGACGCGCTGCCCCGTTTTTTTGTTTTAGAGTAAACGGGATGGGACGGGTTCGACCACGTTTAGCAGCGACACCATTCCCTTTGCACCAGGGTCCAGCTCATGAGAAATGGCTCTTTCCTCTCTCTCTCTCCCCCCCCCCGCTTCGCTCGGTACTTGTCGTCTGCTCGGGTCGAGAATGACGTCATGGATCCTCTGCCGGGCCGGGGGGAGGGAGGAGGGGGGCGGGGACGGGGGCGGGGCCTCCGCTCGGGAGGGGGCGGGGCGGGGCCAGCGCTAGAAAGTAGCAGCCGAGCAAGAACTACAGAGGCGAGAGAAGCAACAAGCGCAGCAATGCTCTTTTAGACGCCCTCGTCCGTCCGAGACAGGACTACGGCTTTCGCGGACACCCAGCCCCGTCGGACATGAAGCAGAGGGCGCGCAGTCTCGGGTCTTCTCCGGTGTAGCGGGATCCCCGTCACCAATGGTGTACCTGATGCAGCCCGAGGTGCACAGCGTCTGCTCGGGGAGCCCCGATATGATGTTTGATGCCAGCGCCTGGAGGATACGCAGCATCTGGGACGGGGTGAAGCTGGAGGTGGCCGGCGAGGCCAGCCCCGTGGTGCTGCACAGCTTCACTCAGCTGGACCCCGACCTGCCCCAGCCGGAGGTAAAGCGCTCCGACCTCCCTGGGAGGTGTGCTCCGTGAGAGCTGGCGCCGCTCAACATCGCTCAGTAACAGATTGCTTGAGATTCTGGGTTGTTTTTTTTTATTTTAACGAGGGCTACGGCGAATTGCATACTACATTTACGAGCTGTGGGTTTGATCTGTGCTGGAGAAGCCAGGCAGGCGGGGTTCTCGGAAAATTGAATCCCGTGAGCTGTGGCTCTGCGTGAGAGAGGAGCTTTGCGCTGGGGGGGTTAGTGTTGTGTCTTTATCACCCACAGTGTTTGTAAATACGAAGGCTTTCTCGCCCCTTTGCTGGCACGGCTCTGGAGTAATGCGGGGTAATAAACCGGTGTCGGGGAATCTGTGGGTCGCGCCTGGGGTCGGTACAGTGTACAGCACACCGTGCCCTTGCCCAAAGTCCGATGTGGCTGCAATGTCAGAGGCTCAGAAATGTTAGTATGAGGTGTTCTGCTCCTATTGAGACGTGTTTCCGTTTCGGGTAGAAAATGCGTTTTTTTCCTCTCAGACGTTTCCGTGATTGTCAGAGGATAAATATGTACTCGAGACGAGTGCAGCACTGTACATTGCTGTGTAACGTGATCACCAGGCAGCCTTATTAAAAGGACATGGCAACAGAGGACATAACTGGGACTTCCAACGAGCTGGGAAGTTTACTCCCAGTTTTACTAGAAGTGCCGGTGCTCCCTCAAACTGTCTTCGGAAGCATGGTGGAATGTGACACGAGTTTCTTCAGTCAGTACAGTCGTGCAGCTACTAGACACTGGCGAGGAGTTCGGTGTATTGTAGTGCTCTAGTCTTGAAGGGAAACAGCGCAGCCTGTTCTGGACTGAACTTCAGGACATCTGATTGGATATCCTGGTGTCATTGTGGTTTTGATTTGCAAGAGAGGTAGGGAACTAACACTGCGCCCTGCTTGGTGCCTGTTGCTTGCTGGGGTGGGCTCCGGCCCCCCATGACCCTGAATGGGATGGAGTGGGTAGAAACTGGATGCAGGGATGGTAGCAGACCGATACAGAAGGAGAGTTTACCCAGCAGTCGGGCGCGTTGTCCTTGCAATGCATCTTTGACTTTGACGCAATGTTATCCTGGTCACCTAGCTCTCTGATTGAATTAAATTTTAAACCTCACTATTCAGCAGTTAATAATAATAATAATAATAATTGCTTACACTTATATAGCGCTTTTCTGGACACTCCACTCAAAGCACTTTACAGGTAATGGGGACTCCCCTCCACCACCACCAATGTGCAGCATCCACCTGGATGATTGTTGTGTTGTGTTGTGTTGCTTCATTGTCGGGCTGTTGCTAATTCCCATGTGTGGCACTAGGAGTGCCGGTGCCGTCTCCCTCTCTGGGGCTGCAGGTTTCGGACACTGTCTTCCTCTGTCAGCTGCCCCCATCCCAGCCTCGCAGTGTCCGATTGTCCGATGACTAATTCACCCACTCGGATTGCCTTGCAGTGATCCAATTCAGTATTCCGGGGGCTCTGCAGTAATTCAAAAGGCAAAATATTGGAAGAGGGCCCGGTTTTTTAGTCATTGTGGTGATTAGATTCAAGGGGCTGGAGTTCTCTTGCCACTTTTACACTTCATTGTGCAGCAGGGTAATTTTTTACAAGCCATTGTCTTTGAGTGGCAGTCAAGAGTTAATGCGTGACCTGGCCTGTGTGCCCCTTCAGATATTTCTGCGCAATGTTGCGCCCTAATCTCTTTGCAAAAGCCTTTTATTAACTGTCGTGTTGAAGGTGGATTAACAGTGAAGGAGATCCTGTGATCCTGGTGGCTGCTTTGCAGATCTGAAGAAAACCAATCAAAAGACTCCACTGAAAAAAGATGATTGGATTCTCTTTGAATGGGCAATGTAGTGACACCCCTTGAAACATCTAGGAATAGTTCACTTGACTATCCTGCTTTTATCTTGGCGCTGATAGCAGGTTTGCCATTGTCGTGCTGCTGATTTCTGCCAGGGATACCTGTGAGCCACCTGTGAGGGTTCAAATCTCATCATTTGTCCGCAAAGAAAGGTCTACATCTACAAGGCTGCACATATTTTTTATTCCACCTCCAATGACCCTCATTGTTATAAATATAAACCTCTTACACCTATTAGAAATATTACATTTAATTTCTGCTTAAAATACAGTTGTCAGTGCTCTTCTGTTTCATTTTGTTTCTATGCATGGAGTGGAAAAACAAGTGAATCTTTTCATCAAACATAATACAGTCTGTATTTGGTCTCTTTGAACTAATTGACCCCTACATCTCTCTCTTTATGGGGAAACAAATGCACTTTGTGACCCTCAACGATGTTGACATATCCTATTCATACTCATTCAGCACGTGGGGATTTCAGATCAGGAGTGGTCATTTTGTCTGTGTTTGAAGGATGCATTTTTGTACTGCCTAGTCCCTTTGATACAAGGGACACTCGGCAAAAATCTATATTCTCTAATAAGAGAAGTGAATAAATAATCTAATTTGCTTCTGTATTATGTAAAAAGCTTTTAAGATAAAAGGAGGACACGGGCAATAGGAGCAAAGACAGGCCTTATTATTGACCATCAAGCACATCGTCTAATGGGCTTCTGTTGTTCAAGCTAATCAATGGTTATGGCTGTTATTCATTTTAATTTAATTCTGAAAGGTTTATGTTCTGTCTCTGTTTATGCGACTGGTTTGGTACATTTTGGCTATATATTTTCCCTGTATTGAGTGAGCTTCTTACATGAGCCTTGAGCGTCTGTCCTAGTGAGGAGCAGCTGGAGAATTTGCCCCAGCAGTGTACTCTCTTTCATCAGTGGAGAACGCCCACGAGAGTGGCCTTAATGCACAGTTGAACAGCTTTTGGAGATATTCGGTCTGTTTTTTTTTTTCTTTCTGCTTTCGACCTAAAACCCCCAGCAAAACAAAATACAAATCTTTCTATGGCTCCGGCTTCATTTTGTCAAAGAGTCACGGAGTTAAAAAAAAAAGCTTGTTAGAAACGGGGCCGCCTGACCACTGTGCATGCCCCACACAGGGCGGGCTCTTCCCACTGCGTGTACAGTGACTGTGTTCTCTGACCATTACGATGGCCTCTAATCCCCTCGCCTCTAATCCCATTGTCAAATTCAGGCTAATCTGCATTCTCACTTCAAGGTGCAGTAATCCAAAACTTTTTCTAGTGCATTCTGCATCTGCTCATCAAAGAGTGCTCCAGACTGCAGTGGGTGAGTGTTCCTCCGGCATGTTCCAGGAGGGGAAGATTCCTGAGTGATACAGCTGTATTCACTCTCCCTCCTACCCATTTCCAGAGTGTATTTTCTTAATCGGCCACTTCAGATATGAATCTTCTCAGATCCCTTTGTCCTTCAGTGTTGTGGCGTTGGTCCTCAGCTCTTTCCAGAACTCATCACCTGACAGTCCTCCAAATTGGATGCAAGGATTTCCTGCGCCGAGCAGAGGATTTGTTTTCCTTCCTGACTTGCAGATATTCCTTTGTTTAACACAGCTAGTTGTCTTAATATTCCGAACGACTGCGGAACTTCGGCTGCGATTGCATGAGCTTTATGCCAAGAGGCTTTTGAGACAAAATGTGTCACGAAAGTCTTTGCTCGCCTGCGAGACGTTTCTGAGCTGAATTCCAATCCACGTCTTGCTCACAGGTGAAATGGTAGGTTGAGGCTGTGCAGAGCTGGAGAGGGGGGGTGGGGTTGTGAATGGTCCTTCTGCCTGCATTGATCGCTGCTCGTGTTTCAGGCTTTTTGAGAAGCCGATACTGTATCCCAGATCAGATGCGGGACTGAACATGTGTTCTTCTGCTGGGAGAAGATATCGCATAGCAGCCTGGGGGGAGGGGAAAGTCACTAGCTCATCGGCCGAGTTCTGCACTGGGGGCGCTCGCTCATGGTTGACTCCGAGGAGATGTCTGTGCCTGGATTTGGTGCACAGAGGACAATTCGATCGATCCCTCGATTCTTTTAGAGGGCGATATCACATCGCAGACAGTTCTGCTGCTTAAGCCTTCCTCCTACATTTTCATACCGCTCTGATTTGCACCACAAGTGACAGAGAAACTTGCCCCTTGTTTTTGTAGGCGTTGTGCATTTGCAGATTGTTCAGTGACTGCGCGCCACGGACCAGTCATTCCGCGAGTCTGCTGATCTTCTGTAGGACAGGACAATATGAGAAGCCCAGCTTATTTCAAAACAGGAGGTTGAAGGCTTGTTCCTTTGACACACACTCAACGTGCTTGCTTTATGAATGCAAGCAGAAGTGTAGAACTGCTAACTGTGACTGTTAGAAGCTAGATCGCATACAGTACTGGGCTGTGCCCGCTGCTCTCGGCTTGCAAGCAACAGCTTGTGTTGTTATTCAATGAGGTGGCGAAGCTCAGAGCTAATTGGGTCAAAGGGTTAGGCAGCAAAGCTTTCTGCAGCAAAACTCGGCTCTGCAGAAGGAAGGACGTGGTTTTTATTTTCTCATTTTTTTCAAACGGCATACGCCCCCCTAGGAGTCTCGCTTTGCTGACTTCTGCAACAAAATTCCAGAGTTTTTCCATTTCCTCCCATTAAAGCTTTTTCCAAATTACTCATCCAAGTTTTGTTTTCTCTTTCTGTATTTTTATGCAAACTGCTCCGGACAGAAGCCTGCCACGGTGCCGTAATTAGAAAGCAGGCTAATCTGCGAAGACAGAGACTCTTTTGTGGCCTTTCTATTACGACCACACAGAGCTGATCTTCGGGGGGCTCTGCTCTGTTCAGTGGGACTATTTTTAGTGCCACATCTTGTTTTCGTTTCTGCAGTTATTGTGTTTTTCTGCAGCCTCAGCCCCTGGCTGCTGACATCAGGCCGCGTGGGCGCTGATTTACGGTCTCTGGATTTTGGGGGTAAACATCTGGTTCACCCCCTGGGAATGCGAGGAATGGGAAGCACTTTTTTTGCGATTTTGTTGTGTTTCTTTTCTCGGCGCGAGCTGCACGCCGCCGGCATTCTCGTTTTGCAGACTGTTTATTAGTTTTGCAGATTCCTGCACAGAGAGAATGACAGGCGCAAGGAGAGAACCATGTGTGCTTCGCTGTCTGAACTGGAAATGCCTTTTCTCTGTCCCAGAGCAGCTCTTGTGTAATCAGCTCTGCCTGATTCATTCAAGGCAGCGTGACTCAGTGATGGAGCTGAGGGCTTCTTGGAAGGCTTTCTGGTATCTGTTGCATTAGTCAGGATTTTTACTGTTAAGTTGGAGGTTTAAAGGTTGTCCGTTACATAGCAATCACTATCTTTCCACAGTAGTTTTGCAACTCTTGAAGAGACCTGTTTGCCCCAGGAAAGCAGAGACGAAACATTTAACATTTGGGTCCAGATTTGCAGCCCGGCCGCTGTTCGGGATCGGTCTTGCAGACATGTGACAGCGAAGCACGCCCTAACTGCATCCCCGTCAGGTCGCAGCTGTGGAAGCCATGCAGGTGAAATCACAGCTTGGACTGTTTTAAAAAAAGAAGGAAAAGCATGTCAAGCCGAAAGTGGCTTCAGAGGTTTGCCTTCTGTTTTGAAAATGCCTCGGAACCCTTTGTAGCTGTCCCAGCCCCAGTGTTGGGCGAGCTCAGCTGCGTGACGTGGCCGAGAGCTGGAGGTGACTCAGTGTTTTGTAATAGCAATATCAGAATCTGCTGCGGTCGTCTTGTTTTGCCATTAGCAAAGCGCATTTCTCCATCTGCTGTTGTGGGTCCCCCACCCTTATGTTATCAGTCGCTAACTGACTGAGAGCCCGCTGTGAAAGAGCTGCGGGTCACGGTTTCGGGAGACAACGATGATGAGGGCGAGATTCACACAGCGAACGAAGCCTTCGGGCTCCGAGCAGGGAAGAGTTTAAACCCTCCTGCAGCAGATTCGCCTCGTCCGCAGAAGCTGGACTGATCGGGGGGATCGGGGGCCTGACCAGAGAGTGGAGAACCAGTTTTTCCTCCACCCTCCGTGTAAGGTCACACTCGCGTCTTGATTGCAGCATACCGAGGTGAGATGGAGCAGAAGGAAAGAGGTGCAGAGCTGGACCCTGACCGCAAAGGAAGCAAAGGAATGATCCATAAGGGCACGCGGGCTCGCGTTTCCTGAATTAGTTTTAACGAGGCTAAACCATGTGTTCCTCTGCTGTGGTGTGTGCGCTTTGGCTGCCAGCTCAGAGGCCTGTCGCTGGCCAGGGCCGGACCTGACTGCCTTCCAGCGCACAGCCCTGACCGCTTGGCTGTGTGGCTCTGGGAGGGCTCGGCTGGCCAGCCGGGCGCGGGCGGACAGCAGGCCTGCTCCGTGGCTCAGGGGGGGGAGGGTCAGGATGGGCTTGCACACGCGTCTGTGTGACCAAGTGCGTTTGCGTGGGGACCCTGCAGCCCAGTGGGACAGCGGGCTCTTTGGCTGATTATAGCAGATCATTAAACCTCTTAGCGATTCCCCTGGGGCCTTTGGCCGTTGAAGTAAATAGCATCAGAGATCGCAGCCTGTGCTTTTCTGACGCATCCTGTTTCATACCCGAAACGAGTAAACCGTCAAAGCAGATCTCCATTCGGCAGTCCTTAAGCGGTGCCCTTCTTAAATGTATTGATGTGGATTCAGTCAGACAGATTCAGTCTGCGTTATTGATTGTCTATGGAAAAGAGAGAAGAGGGTGGTGTGCTGCCAACGTTTCTGTTTCGGATCAAGTACAGCCAAACCTGCTGGCTTTGCCTCAGCTTGCTTTGCCTTCAGTTAAACAGTCTGTCTCCGGGTGTCACTGCGAGTGAGAGAGCGCTCTATCTGCTCACGAGCAGCACTTCCGTGGGGAAACCCCGCCACGTGCTCTCCTGTCTGGAAGGAGCTGCAGCCCCGAGAGGCAGGGAGCGGCGGGTCATTAATCCTGTTAACGAGCGCCTGCGTGATCGGCTCTCGGTCCCGGTCCGCTCTGGAACGGTGGTGACGCCGGTGTGCTCCCCGTGTGAAACTGGGACCAGGGGAAGCCTGGTGGGACAGTAAAGGTTCACATTCAGAATCTGGGGGGTGGAGTTCAAGTGAGACGTCTCCTCCTTCATTCATGCATAGATCTCCTGTTCCTTCTGTAGGGAAGCTCAGCTTTGCTTGGCCCTTCCGATCCACTTCATTACTGAGTTTTGCTGCATGCATCTCCTTGATTCTTTAATTGCTAATGAGCAGGATCTGCCTAACGATTAAGGCGCATGGCGGTGGAATGCGCTTCAAGGACTGCGAGCAGGGCAGCCCTGTGTTCGACATCTTCTTCCTCGCTGCCGTCAGATTCCTCGTTTCTGAAAGACGGCTGGCGCTTGGGTCTGCAGCAGGGCCGTCAAACTCTCCGTGGCCTGTGGATATTGTGTCTTTTCTCATGCGCGCGGCGGAGAACTGTGGCTCCTTCCCAGCCAGGGGGCTGAGCCAGCGCAGAAGTCCCCCTGCAGCTCCCCCGCGCGCCGGAGTCCGAGACCGCGAGCCTGGGGCCGGTGCCTGCTCAAATACTTTCACTCGGAAACAAAGCCGCTTGAGCAAAGACACGGGACCCCTCGCTGCCAGAATCCACAGCGATCGGATTCTTTCCGTCCTTAGTGTTCCTAGAACTGGTTTATTGTTCCACCCCAGAAGTAGGAAAGAAACCCTTCCAGCAGAAAAGGCAATGTAGAAACGCTGAAACGAGCTCATGCATCGGAAGGAGGGAATGGAGGACAGGGTCAATCCGTGCTGCTGTGCTTCTGCCCGTTTCCAACAGTGGCTCCTGTCGGATTCCCTGCTGGTCCGCGTTCCCATGTGCCGGTCCCTCAGTCTGGTACGTCAGTCTGTGCTGGGATCGACAGTCCAGCCTCGGACCTGGGGGTCAGAAAAGCTTCTTCGCCTGTGACGGCAGGGTCAGCCATCCCCGTCCGTGGTTGCTGTGAGGAAGCTGGGGGGCAGGAATGCTTGCGTTGAGCAGAAGTGTGGAGAAACGGGTTGGCTCTGTCCAGAGGAAGGTATAGAAGGTGCATCTGTGTAGTGCATCACATTTGTTAAACATTTAACATACTGTATGACACCCTATAATCAGTACATAATAAGAAGGATCAGTTAGTCATCATCTATTTTCCAAGCCTTATCTGATTCAGGGCCGCAGGGAAGCCTGAGCCTACCCCAGCAAGCAACGGGCACAGGGCAGGATACAGCCTGGGCGGGACGCCAGTCCACAGCAGGGCACTCGCAGACGCAAACACACTCACACCAGAGCCAGTTTTCACAGGACCCAGTATATTTCTGTACTGTGCGCCAGCTCGTTCCAGTGCCTTGCTGCAGCTCTTCAATTTCCAATATGTCAGGACTTTATCATGCTGTGGTGAGAGACTTCCAGAGCTTTATCTGTGTTATCAGCTTTTCACTGACAGCTTGGTCGCTTGCAGCCAGGCGCGTATTTGTGTGCAGAACTGATTGATCTCTGCAGTGAGTGGGGCAAGGCAAACAGTCGATACCAAAGTACAAAGTTTATTTAACAGCTGGTGTGCTGGTAGTTCCCAGCGAAGCAATGAGCCTCTGCATGAAGATTTCTGATCTCTTTCTCCCTTTCTGCGTCTTCCCCTCTGATCCCTCGGCTGTGAACCCCCAAAAACTTTCTTCGACCAAAACATTTCTAAAAACTGTATTTCCTCCTTAAAGGACATCGTGCTACAGCTCTAGTAAGAAACACCGTGTCGCTGCTGCTGTGTTAAAAGAATTAACACTTCTGAAGTGTTCGCGTAAAAAGTGCATTGTAATATTTAGAGAACTGTGACGGTACTTTCACGGTCTTTGAAGAAATGTTTTGAACATCTAAGTTTCTTATTAACGCAAGATCCTACTGTACTCCTGGGAAAACCGCACCCCTAGATTTTGTGGAGACTGTCAGAATGGCATCTTCCTTAGATCTGCTCTTTGAGACCGATGTCAGTGATGCACAGTACTGTATGTTGCCTCTTCCGCCCTGTCAAGAATGAGTTCTGTGGTGCCTGTGCAGGACCAGCTTTGAAATAATAACACCTGGGCAGTGCCGGGAGACTGCACTTCCTGTGGAAATCGGCTCAGTGTGCCAGGTTTATTTCCGTTTGTTTCTAACCACAGAGAAGTGTCGGACGAAGGGGAGTTGAGTTAGCTGGAAAGGATAATGGCAATGTCAGGAATTTTAAACGCCCCTGCACATAACTTAACCGTGGAGGGTGGAGGTCTCAATTTCCAGCTTAGCTCGTGGGAGGAAGCAGGCCAACATGTGGGGGACCTGCAAACTCCACACGGCAGAGTCCCTGGCCAAAGTTGAAGCAAGACTCAGGGTCCTGGCGCTGTGAGGCAGCAACACAGGCCACCCCACTGCCCCCTGCAGCCCCCTGCAGCCCCTGACCACAGACAGGAGTCCGTCAGCGTGGGCCACTGTGAGCAACACGGCGCTGGTGACCAGCTGTAACAGAACCAGCACCACTCCACTCCAGCCGCCTATCCAGGAGCCCACTAATCGCCGCTTCCCCTTTCCGCTTTCCTTGCAGGGTGTTGAAGTTAATTCTCTGCCCTTCTTAGCATGTGCTTGCACGTTAAAGAGAAAAGCCCCTTAAAAAGCCACTCGAGCCTTAATCCTTTGGAGTGCCCCGGCATGCCCGCGGATGAATAAGGCTCCACAGGCGCTCCGGTCCCAGCGCCTTCACGGCCAGGCCATGGAATTCATGCCCAATTAGTGTGAATGCCTGGGAGATGAATGGGCGGATTTCTAGAGCTTTCCGGCGCTGACTCGCTGCGCAGGCCCGACGCAGATAAAAATGATTGTTCTGCTCAATACTCGTCCTCTGCGGTGCCCCCTTTCCCCCACAGTTGACATAACCGAACGCCGTATCGGATAGAGCTCGCATCTGGCTCTCGGGGGTCTCGAGACAAGTTCTGGGGCGTTCACAGTGAGGACGCCAAAGCTCTTCTGGCTGTGTTCGCAGATTTCCCCTGCTCGGTCTCGGGAGGTCCCGCTCGAATGGGCTCTCGTCGAGTGCGGCAGTCTGAGCAAGCTGAGAACTGAGTGCTCAAGTTCAAGGTTCGCTGTTACGTGAACCTGCCTGTCAAAGCTAAAAGCAGGTGCCTCTTCTGATTTTTCTGTAAACAGGGGATTACATCTCCTGGCATGCGGTTTCCTGTCTGTTACAATTGTGTCACAGCAGCTGCCTGGCCCGTGAAGCTCGGCAGCAGCTGAGACATTGGCGCGGATCTGGAGGTGGAGGGTCAGGGAGTGAGATGTGCCTGCCAGAGCACAGAGTCTGCAAGGGGACGTCTTGCGATGTGGCACAGCTAGCTGGTCATCTGTGGCTCACTACTGTTCAGCACTACCTCACTTTCTCTCTTAATAACTTTTGTGCTTTTTACACGGCATTGGGTTTCCTGAGGATTCTGCATTTTAAAAAAAATCTGTTTTACATCACTTTAAAACTGTTGGCAAAGTTTAACACCTCAATTCAGTAGCGGTTTCGGCAGCTGCCATGCAGCTTATCTCCTGTTCATTGCAGAACTCCTTTTCCTTACTGCCATTTAAAGTATGGGGCTTCTCCCGGTCTTTTCCTCTCGTCAGGAGTATTTTTCCAAATGGCCTTGGTGCAGGGCCCTCTCTTTGTGTTGAAACGGGCTCCCCTTCGTACTGTAGTGCCTGTGTAGCCTGGTGGGACACATTGGGTCCGTATGCAAGGCCAGAGGTGAAGATTCGCCACAGCTAGACCACAGTCAAATACTTTGTTTGTTCAGTTTTTTCTTTATTTAACCACTCCTTACAGCGGAATTTTATTTTAATGATTTACGTGACCCGGCTATGTATTTCCCTTTTTATAATATATGTTTCTGGGAGGACCGAAATCTTCCCCGGCTTGCGAAAAGCTTCTCAGCCAGGGTCTGTGAGAGTGTGAGAGGCTTGCGGAAGAATGAAGTGCTGAAAGGATTTGATCAAACCCGGCTCTTCCCAACGATGATGCATTGTGTCCGGGGCCTGTTCCATTTCTCCCGCTTAGCGGCCGTCCTTTCCGACATTCAAAGAGAGAGAAAACGCTGCAGAAGGACTGGTTCCCATTGTGTGGCCCGAGAGGGAGCAGCTTGTTTTTATCTGCAGCTCGTGTTTCATCTCTGCAATGAAGCAGCGGGCCTGTGGGAGGATCTGAATGTTTCTCTTTAATTCGGGGGCCGATGGGTCTCTGCAGATCTCTCTGCTGGGCCTGACAGTCGTCAAGCTCGACAGAGCTCACTCCTTTCAAAGCCGGAGGGAGACAAGCAGCAATAAACACAGGAACGGCTCGGAAAGCAGGAAAAACAAAGGGGCTGTCTGCGTCATTAGGGAAGGGAATCTGTGCTGTTTGTTTGGATTCTGGCTTAACCTTTTGTTTTTGGACCTTCACTGGAAGGTCTTCGTCTCTTGTGCAGTGACTGAAGCTGCCTGATCAAAGCCACGTGACGGCAGCGGCTCGGGAATGTGACTCCTGCTGTGTTTTGAGTTGGGGAAACAGGCCATCGCTGCCCGTTTGTTCGTGTCGGCTCCTCTGGCAAACGTAACGTTTCCAGGAGTCGGTTTGAGCGCTTTCTCAAGAGCCATGATATTTCTTTAAGGTTTTCTTTTGAGTAGTTTTTCCTGGCTGACTGGATTTAGGTTAGAGTCGAGGGGAGGAAATTGACAGTGTATCCGGAGATTATAAACTCAGGAAATGTCGAGCTTTCCTCCTGGGAAAAGAGAGCAAAGCATAATAATGTAAAACAAGGAGGGGGGAAAAAGATTGCTTTATTTGGGGGGTTGTTATTACGGGTGTGCCTTGAGTATTATCCTAACTGCTTGCCTTCAGTATCTAGTGTCTAGGAAACTAAATACAGCACTTGAGGACTGGGGCATCGGCTGTGGAGAATTTGCTGTGTGTGGAGAGTGATAGTGACATAAGATCTCCCCACCCTCTATCACATCCTCAAGCCCTGATCTCTCTCTCTGCCTCGCTGGGAGTTCCCTTCGTCACCATGGCAACGCTCTAAACAGGGCCTGTGCAGGCACGTCGCCAGCATGTGGTAAACAAAGGGCATGTTTTTGCCTCTAAATGCAGTAAACTTGTGATTCTAATTTAAAGCAGCCCACGGCCTTACTGAGTAATTCAATACTGAGGTTTGGTCTTTTTGTTCTTTTTCCCCTTCAGTTTATTTTTACCCTTTTATTTGTGGAGCGTTATGCAGATTTTGTTTTTTGTTTTGTGCTAGAAAGGGCACTTTAATAGGCCTGCAGCTTCACACGCTTGTCAGGATATTGGGAACAACTACTGTATCTTTCATGCGAATTACATATAAGAAGTTACGTCCATATGAAAAAACAGGCTGATTTTGTGGCATTACTTCATGTACAGTACAGAGCCTGATAAAAATCTTTCAAGCGCATTTGAAATAACTGAAAATAAAAAATCAAGAACTTGCAAAATAGTGGGAGAGGCCTCGTTTAAATTCACCACATTACTTCCACTAAATGCTTTGAGCTTAGCGGCGGCGCTGTTGACACAGCTATTCTCACAGAAGAGAGAAACATTACTTAAGACGAACACTGAAACTTGGCAGTTCCAGCCATTTTCTGGCAAAAGAGCCAGCAATTTCAATTTCCCCTGACTGCAGGGCTAAGTACCCCAGCACCATCTGTAAAGCTAAGCTGATTATCTGTCTAATACTCATCGCTGTGTTCAAGATGTTGGCTCCACTGGTAACTCAAAGCCTGTGTCCCCTCAGGCTCTTCAGTCTATAAATCTGCTGAAACCAATCCTCAGCTCAAACTCCCAGCTCTATTTAATTATTACGCTTGACCAAAGAAAACAAACAAAACAAAACAAAAAAAGGACAGGCATTTTCTGAGTCAGAACCAATTACGTGACTGTGAAATGAGAGAGAGACTGTTTTCTAAGGGAAGTGGCACCCTGGGAAAGGTATTCTTGCTCAGAGTCACGGTTTCCACAGACCCCAGACCCGAGCCTGGCACTGTGGGCACAGTGGGCAGGGAGAGCTGGCGCCCCAGTTTGGTTACAGACCAGAGGAAGACGGAAGTGTTGTGGCGTTTTTTCTCTTCCCTGGGCTGTTTTCACATGTGGGATTTCCCTGGAATGTAATGGCCTAACTGTACAGTATACACAAGCACACATTTCTGTGTTCTTAGTAAGAGCCCTAATGGTCACAACTATGTGATGTTAAGAATAAAGCAGTCTGTTGTCTAGAAACGTTTCCATTTTCATTTAGCAAGTTCCTTCTTGGCTGTCCTGTTGACTAGCTTTTTTTTATCTGTAGGGGTAGCACAACATGGGTAAGGGGGTAGGTGGGTGACTGATTTCAACATGAAATTTAATCATATTTCATATTTCACGTTCCTATCGGGTTTGAAGCCATTTGGGCGCCTCTAAACCACAAAAAGCAAAGTGTGTTTTCCCTGTGGTAGATCATTAACTTCGTGGTAAAGGTTTTATTGACACCAAGTTACCATTGAGAGGAGGGAATTTGGCCCATCCTTTTGGTTAAAAAAAATGGAGAGATACTAGGCTACGGTGTTAGAAGGTCAGGCGTAAGACTCTCAGGCATAAGACTCTAACCTACGTCTCCTGAAATGACTAGGATCAATACTCTGCGCCTTAAATCGCTAGGTTGTGGTGTCATAAATGAATAGGAAGTGAACCGTGCTTTGTCTCCATTTCGTCACCGGTTTGTCTTAGAGATGGGGATGCGCCTGGTGGTGCAGGATGTAAACAAAGCCGGGCCTCGTTGCCATGAGAACACCCTGTCAGCCTTGGCCACAGTAAGGCGACTCGGGCTCTGTGCGAGCAAACAAGGATGATGACTAACTGGAGTATGTGTTTTCGGGATGGTAGTTTATTTTCACTGAACTGTTTTGAAATGTAATTAGGCACAAGATGACTTAGGTTTCATCATACAAGTTTGTCTCGTGCTTCAGAATGTTAAGAGAGTGAGTAATTGTAGGGGTAGGCAAAATTTTAATAATGAATATCCATCTGTATAATAGGAAGTCACAAGTATGCACATGAATGATAACTGAGTGCTGTTGCTTCTTTGTTTTTCCCCTTTTGGGGAAGAGAGGATGAGAACTAAAATGTCATGTGGAATGTAAAATAGTCAAATGGTGTTAAAGCACTGTAGAAGGGAGACGATGACCGAGTGAGCCAAAGTATTTGGAATACAAATGCTCAATTAAGCAGGCAGCCCCCTCCCTCTAAAATTTCTGCGACTGTAAAAATCACTTTCCCTTTCGGAGTCAGTGAGGATGACACGACAGTCTCATTTGCACTTCAAGTCATCGTTTGTCAGCGCTCAGTCACTTGTCAGTGACGCTGCCGGAGCAGTAGCACGGAGCTCGTCTGCCAGTGAGGAGTGTGAACTGCTGCCATCAAAGGGGGGACTTCTCTGAGAATCCCGAACGTGTGAATGAGGAGGCCGTAAATAACATGTTAACGACGTTCGGGAATCTGTCGCTGTGGCGTTGGAGGAGGATGAAGAATCGGGGACGGGACAGAAACAAGATGCTCATCACCGAGCCTTTGTGAAGAAGGGACAGGGGTGGTTGGCATTGTCATGATCATGAGCCTTTTTAACACAGATTGAGCCCCTGGTGTCCTCCCTTTACTAAGTGATCACCCAGTCTGCTGGTCACCCCACAGGCTACCAGTTGGCTTTGAAATGTAAGACCGGGCAGCCAGTTTAATAACCAGTGACCTCCCCCCAGGGTGGGCGTCCAGAATTCCTGGAGACACACGGTTTGCCCCCTCCGTTTCCTCATCCATCTTTATTTTCCCTGGGCTCCTGCCAAGGTTATTGGCTGAGCTTTTGGTGGCCAGACAGGCAGGCAAAACAATAAAGTAACTGTCTCCGTCCTCCCTTGAGTTATTTTGCATTCCTGCAAACTGCTTGTTGTTTTTTTTTTCCGGTCTCCCTCTGTCAGGGTTTAATCCAAGTGTTTTTTTGTTCAGCTAAAGCCAGATTAACAATGTGGCAGGTCCAGTGTTTCACATTAATTATTCCTTACACTTAAATAGGGCTTTTCTGGACACCCCACTCAAAGTGCGTTACAGGTAATGCGGACTCCCCATCCAGGGTGTACCCTGTCTTGCTCCCATTGCTTGCTGGGATAGGTTCTGGCTCCCCTGCGACCCTGAAGTGGAAGAAACCATTAGAATATGGATGGATGGAATATTAGTATGTTCCCATTATTAGTCAGTACTGAATGCTTTTTCTTAAAGACCCTCCTTATTGTCATGGCCTTATAGTACAGTATAGACATCTCGAGTTGTGGAAACAAGTCAGAGCTCAGTCAGTGCCTCATGCTGTTTTCTCTCACTGGAAGTGTTTTAAGAGCTGTTTGCTGTGCATGTGGATTTTTTTTTTTTATTTCCTGCCGTTATCCTTCCGATGAGAAAGTGTCTCGTGTGGAGTCGATGTGTCTTGAATGTGTTGCACTAAAACCGATTGGCAGAGCAATGGTGGGAACGCAGCCGGGAGACAGCCCCTCGCGCTGTAGTTCTGATGGGAGTCAGGCGCGCTGGGGAAACGCGCGAAAGCTTTACTTTGGAAACGGAACTTGTGGACAAGAAAACAACTTAATGGGAAGTAAACTGTTGGCTCAGTTTCTGTGGACATTCCAACTAGCCATTTAGGATTCAGTCTCTGTTAGTCTGCGGATACAGAACATGTGTACGGAGGCTTACAGAACGTGCTGTTCTCGCTGTGGCGAGTGCTGTTGTTTGAGAACAGTGAGGGAATGTTGGGTCGAGAAGCTTCCACCGCGTTCCTCCGGTCTGTCCATGCAGTTGGTAGGAGGTTGTTCAGATATTCCTGGAATTCGCATTTTCTCCAAGGCCTTGAGGAAACACCCCCCCCCACTGAGCTGAAACACACAGCAGAGGGACTTGGCCATTCGTAAGGGTGTTGTTTCAACAGCAGGCTGCCTCTTCATTCACTCAGTAACGCACTGGAGCTCTCGTCTTTAAAGAGAGAGCGTCGGCTTGCTCTGCCCCCCCAACATCGATGAATGTCTGGTGACCGCTGCCCTCATCTCTCTCGCAAGGTCCCGTAGATGTGAACTCTGCAGCACATTTCGGTCTGTGTTTGAGGCAGTCGGTTTAGCGAATGAAGTTTGTGTGGGTTTGATTTCCGATCTGCTGCGCAATTGTGAAAAATAGGCTTTTGACAGCACTTGCAGCAGGTGTGGAATATGGGGTTGCAGGGGATTTTCCAGTCATAGGTGGTGCAGTAAATTAGTCCAAATAAGTAGCAAATTAACTGGGGCAAATCAAATGGCCTTAAATATCTTCTACAAACAGAGGTGGCAAAGAAGGCAAAATGGATTATGGATGCGTCTCTCACCTCCTTCACTGCCGGTTCTGGGAGACGCCTCTGTGCTAACAGACACAGGAAGTCTTTCATCCCCACTGCAAGATCGCTTTCAAACAATGTATCAGAACCGTCTTCTCCCTTATCTTACTGTAACCCTGTCGCACTGACTCATTGGTTGGTAAAGCTTTGTCTGTCATTGTGTTGTTGTGTTGAGAGGGTGCTGTAAAATGAATCGCACTTGTGTGTGTGTCCTCTCGCCCCCCCAGAGCTCGACCCAGGAGATTGGGGAGGAAGTGGAAGACGGGGCGATCTACACCATCACCCTCAGGAAGGTGCAGGTGCACCAGGCGGCCAGCAAGGGGCAGCGATGGCTAGGGGTGAGTGACGCTCGGACCGGGGGCAGAGCCCAACAGATTAACATTTCCGTACCCGATCGCTGCTTGCAGAGCCCCCTTACGGCATTGAGCATTGTGGATTTAAAATGGCTTGAGAACAGAGAGTAACTGAGTTCTCCAACAACAAAAGTTGCAAGAAGGCCCCTAGTCACAGGTGAAAGAACGTGTTACAGGGCATCAGGCAGTACGTATCGCCCAGTGGACAAGACAAGTGGGACACATGTCTCATTAAGCCCAAGCCTGTTAACACGAGTGATTCTTCCGTGTTCGCGTGAAGTTAGCGGACAGGTCTGCTCGTGAGGAGTACCAGGCCTGTTGTCACACACGGTGCTTGTGCCCCCCTCTCTGGCCCAGGTGGAGACAGAGTCGGCCCTGAGCTTGTACGAGACCTGTAAAGTGCGCACCATCAAGGCAGGCACCCTGGAGAAGCTGGTGGAGTACATGATGTCGGCGTTCAGGGGCAACGACTCCACCTACGTCACCATATTCCTCTGCACCTACCGCTCGTTCGCCACTACTCAGCAAGTGCTGGACCTGCTGCTCAACAGGTGAGGGCCTGTCTACTCCTGTGGGTTCGGCTCGTCCACCAGACACAGAGAGATGCACACACGCACGCACGCAGAGACGCACACAGAAACCAGCTCTCTTGTGCAGCTATGTCTCCCCGAGAACAGTTTTCTGGAAAGATGGATTCTCCAGACTGCCCCATTAGACACTAACAGCTGTGTTCCCTGTGGCTTCTCTAGGTATGCCAAGCTGCACCAGCAGACCAGCGCAGAGGGCTCCAGACTGACCCATGATGACCGCACAGAGCTGAAGAAGTAGGTGACACTTGGCACTCCTGCTGAGAGGCAACACATTTACTGGCTGTGACCCGACAGAGTTCTGGTTTAACGAAAAATCTGGTGTACTAACAACAGTTTTTAAAATACTCTTTTCTGTGGTACAAATTAAGACAATTTTTGATTTCAAGATTAAAGGAGTGCATTCATGAAAAATCTGTGTCTAGCTTCTGCTGAACTTGTTGATGTTTTTTATCAAGTAATCGGACAAATCCTGTTAGTTTTGCTGCTCCCAATTGTGCACAATTGTAATATTATCATGCTTTGTTTCCCTCATTATCAGGACATTTCTTTGATTTTCAGTGTAGGCTTTGATAATTCCACCATCTGCGCCTGCCCCTCTTTCATGTATCATTTACCTTTTATCACTTCGTTTGGAATGGAAACTGAAGCATGTGTTTTTATCTGAGGAGAGAAACGTAGCCTCTCATCGGAACATTAAAACGAGTTAAAAGAATCCGCTCGAGAAAGAAAGAGCAGTCTGGGTGAGAGCAGACTGTGTACCCGTCATTCTTGTATGCAGTACAGCGTTGGGGTTCATGCAGGATTCATGCGTTATACTTTATTTTGAGATGCTGTTACATAAGAAATGAACACATGAGACACACAGTGAGAGACGGATGCAACACACTGCTACTTAGTAGTTCTTTCCAGTTGGCTACGGATGATTTGAACGATCAGACCTGCCCTGGCCCTGACTCTGTGCTAATTAACCTTTCTTTGTCTCTGTCCCTTGTCGCAGCACTATCTCATCCATCCTGGGGGCCTGGCTGGATCAGTATTCCGAGGATTTCTGGAAGCCTCCGGAGTACTCCAGCCTGCGCCGCCTCATCTCCTACCTGCACCTGAACTTCCCCGGCTCTGACCTGGAGAGGAGGGCCTGCAACCTGCTGGCCCAGTTTCACCGCCGGCAGCACTGTGAACCCGAGCAGGACGGTAGGGAAGCCCAGGGTTCGCTTGTCCAGCCGCCATAGGAGCGGTCAGGACGTCACTGTGTACCGTCACGCAGGGATCGACAGACGCCAAACACAATTCGCACTCATAAGACCTGTGACGCCCAGGCAAGTGGGATCATGCTCTTTCCTGCAGCGACACACTGATGGACAGACTTTTAGATCTACAGTAGATCACATTTTGTTCCCAGAATTCCCAGATGTTATTAAGAATTGCCTTCTGGGAACAAAAATGGGACCAAAAGTACTGTGGCACAGCGGAGTGTCTCTCATCCACAACATCTGCTGGCCGCCCCACGAGGGCATCCACAAGCCATGAAACCACGCGCGATCCTCTGGTGTCTGACGGCTGCGTGGGAATGTAGCGAGAACATATCAGCTGCAGGAGCTCTCCTTAAGAGGGACCCCTATATAGGATCTGCTCTCGGCTGGTCAAGCAGTCGTCGCCGAAGCTCCTGAGCTGAAGCGCTCAATCCTGGTCCCTCCTAAGTAAGGGAAAAGAAGAAAAACGCTCCTCCTGTTTCTAGACGATAGGTACAAATCATACAAGCTCTCCCCAGAAGGCTCATAGCTGACAGTCTAACTGCTGATGGAGGTGTTGACTGGGGTCAGCGATCACCGCAGGTCCGTTCATCACCTCCCGGTCACTTGAGCGAGATTACAAAGGCGGCTTTTACAAAGCTGTTTGTGCCTGTAGCTGAAGTGTCGTGTAATTCCCGATCTCCGATCGCCCAGTGAAGAGGCCTTGAGCGTTTCCCAGTCCCAGTCCAGCAGACTCGCTGCGCTAACCCTGCTTCAGCGCATGAAGGCTTTGATTGCGGTAGGAGAGGAGAGTGTTGTTGTGTGAGGAGTAATGAATAAATGTGTCTTGCTTGTGTGCCCCCTGCCAGGGCTGGACCACAGCGCCTGCACCTTCACCATGCTGGAGGAGAACGGCTTCGATTACGAGCGCCCGGACTTCATGTCCTTCCCGCCCCCGGTCGTGGCCGAACAGTTCACGCTGATGGACGCGGTGAGGCTGCTGTTCCCTCTCGCTTGTCTTTCGGCCACCAGCTGCACGTTGGCTCGGAGGGCCTTTGTACGGATTTCACAAAGAGCTGGGTGTGGCTCACCCCAGTCTGTGAGGAGCTCCTTCAGTGCTGAAGGATGTCCAAGATGTCAGGTGCTGCCAGTGATCTGAAAACGTTTCCATTGCGCAGGCCAATTAATGATGATGGGTTAAACCAGGCAGAACTGTTGTGAAGCTGTTCCAAAGGGGATGGGTCAATGCCCAGGCATCTGCTTTAGAGTGGTCTCAATTAAAGAAGCCTACAGCCCCGAATAGAAGTGGCGCTCAGTCTTTCAGCCGCGAATCTGGAAATTACAGAACCCGAGTGGCTTTGCCTTTTTTATCTCTCCAAGCAGCGCAGCCTGGCAGACAGGACGCAAGTGGTGTTGCGTCTCTAAAGAGGGGCTTCTAGTACAAGCAGGGCTGGCAACTTGCCCGTGTGCAGAAGTGACAGAAGGTATCAGTGTCCACGTTGTCCATAGTGGAGGATGCATGTAGAAGTCAAAGGATTTGTCTTTTGTGCAGTTGCCAGCTGCCATTATCTGACGATTTTCTTCGGGTGTTGCCCTGTTGTGCATGAAGGGGAACTAACCCCCCAGAACAGGGAACGGGGAAAAGCTGTTCGCTGTTCTGAAGCCCGTGCTGTCTCGCTGTGCAGGAGCTCTTTAAGAAGGTGGTGCCCTATCACTGCCTGGGCGGCATCTGGTCTCAGCGGGACAAGAAGGGCAAGGAGCACCTGGCGCCCACCATCCGTGCCACCGTGACCCAGTTCAACAGCGTGACCAACTGCGTCATCGCCACCTGCCTGGGCGACAAGGCGCTCAAGCCCGCCCAGCGCGCCAAGGTGGTGGACAGGTGGATCGAGGTGGCCAGGGTAAGGCGCACATTTATTTTGTGCCCAACCGGATGTCAGGAGTGGAGCATAAACTTTCACTGCCTTTTTCTTTCTCACTTTAGATTGACTTGTGTGCTGTTAGCTGGGAATCCGTTATTTCTGGGTTTTTGTTGCAGCGGCTATCATGGAAACGTCTGACGTCACAGAATCGGTGATTTTCTGTCTCGTGTTATTTCAGGAATGCCGAATCCTGAAGAATTTCTCTTCCCTGAGGGCCATCCTCTCGGCCCTGCAGTGCAACTCTGTTTACAGGCTAAGGAAGACGTGGGAGGAGGTCTCCAGGTGAGACGGATAAGAGTAGGAGGATTTGTTCCAAGGAGTCTTTCATTACAAATTCTATTCTTCTTTTTTTGTCCTCAGTTACAGTGTATATCTTACTGCTTTATCCACAGGGAGAACTTCCGAATCTTTCACGAGCTGTCGGAGATCTTCTCGGATGAGAACAACCATTCCCTGAGCCGCGAGCTCCTCATCAAGGTAGGCCTGTTCAGGTCTGGAGCAGTTCTCCCAGCTCACCGCAGCTTGCAAGCTCCCGAAATCCTACGATCAGCGCTTTGTTGTTCTTTCACTTTCTTTAGTGCGCTGCTCAGATTAAAAAAAAGGTCAGCTCTACGCCATGTTCTGTATTTCTGTCAGGCATGCGGGGGCGGTGGTCCTTGTACGGTCCAAAATATGATGATGCATCAAGATATTCAAATGCACCAAGGGGTGCTGTGATCTCTCATGTCAGTTTTGCCAAAGGATTACTCTCCACAGTGATGGCCTTCATCAGACTCCTCTCTGCTCGGCCTTTGCAGTAACGGACTGCGCAGTGGCTCCAGCTGCTCGTCCCCTGCAAACTTGCACTGCTGACTTCGTGCTGTAGCGATAGGACATTGCTGGTGGTGGTTTGGGGGGGGTGGTGCTCTGGTTTTCAGTGCAGTGGGGCCGGGTGAGGGCCTGGCCAAGCGTGCTGACTCACACAGCTGCAGTATACCCCCTTCTGAGAAGCAGGGGCTTGTTGCTCGGCAGCGCAGAGAGGCAGGATGTGGCCGTGCACCTGTCTTGTGGCACGAGGAGAGCCTGCAGCGCACACTTAAAGGTCACCAGAAACCAAGTCACGCCTCATCGTTTCGGACCCCACTGTGGCATGTCAGTGGCTAGGTTTCACAACCACAACTAAAAGAGCATTTGCTTTCATTTCTGTCTCTTAGTTACGAGTGCAGATTGGCCACTGTTATTTATACCCAGAGCTGTGGTTAGCACAATAACACCAAAACACGCCGATTCCTGCACGTTCTCGCTCCCCTATAATAGGAGTGTTAATGAACACAGCCATTTCAGTGAGCTCGTAACGGGACGGGCATTCTACTGACAGGTTTGGCATTTTACTTTCATTAAAAAACCTCACGGATCACGTTTGACGAGACCTGCTATTGAGCTCCGAGTTAGGAAAATGCAGACGGTAAAATGTTTTCCGTTGAGTATGGGTGATGCCGCCATTACCCCGCGTCGCCGATACTCAGAAGTCGGGAGCCTACGTTTTTTCCCCCCTCTGAGTCGGGCATCAATCCTTCTTCCCCGCTAGACAATGTAGACGCGTTTTGAGAGGTGTTGCTCCGATTCTGGCCGATTCTCCCGTCCTTTGTGGGATTCCTCGCTCTGCAGCAGGAGGCAGGCCGCCTCTACCTGCAGAGATTCCTTGCTGCGGGCAGATTAAGTTCCACACAGCTGTAATGGAGACGCGATGTGGTGCTCTCAGAGTATTTCCAGGAGGAGAGGCCCGTCGGGGGGGGGCGTGTTTCTGTGAAGACGGGGGAGAATCCCTCGTGGCATCACAACGGGCAGCAGGCCTTGATAAGAGCCCCGCCTTGCAGATGTGTCAGCGAGGGGTATCCCGGGTGGGGGAACGGTAGGGGGGTTTCACAATCTCTTATCTCTTACGCTCAGCTGGAACACCGCTCAGTGAGTCACGTGACGTTGCACTGTAAAAAGTGCACACCGGCTTCCAGGAGACAGTGTTGGTCTATATATTTCAGGACACCTCAATTTCCTTTATTGTCTACTGTGAAAGAAAAGTCTGTATTGTAATCGGAGAAAGCTGATCACGCTTTACTGCAGCATCAAATGCTGAAGGTCTTCAAAACGCACAATGGAGGATTTGTCTTCTACCACTTCCCGTATGGTGTAAAAAGACGTATAGATCCAGGAAAAAAAAGGATTGTGGGCTCAGGGTCTATACCTGCAGATGTGCTCCTGCAACTTCCAAGACTTGACATCCCTGCAGTTGGCCTCATACCGGCTTGCGTCTGTTTGCTCTTTCCAGGAGGGAACCTCAAAATTCGCCACCCTGGAGATCAACCCCAAACGGGCACAGAAACGGCACCAGCAGCAGAGAGAGATGGTAAGAGCGAGACGTTCTGGCGTGGGACGTCCCAGAGGAGACGCGCATCATGGTTGTGCAATACTAACTTGATAATTGAACTTCGAAGCGTCGATGAGCCTGCGTCGATCTGTTTTTAATGTAATGGTAAAGATCGTTCTAGCTGCTGAAGATTTGCCCTTTGAATGTACATTAGAAACTCTTGGAATTAAAATGCTGTCTTCTGGGGTGCAGAAAGTCTGCTTCCCTCAGCTGTGAAGGCTGATGTCTCAGCATGAGCTACGAGTACCCTCTAGTGGTTTTTTAGCAGAATTGCAGGTCACTTATAATTACAGTTCAGAACTCTTCTGAGTCCATCCCGCCATTTTTTTGCTTCAACCAATTTGGTGTCACAGGGCACAGTGGGCAGGGCAGGATACACCCTGGATGGGACGCCAGGCCAACACAGGGCACACACAGACACGCACACACACTCACACTGGGGGCAATTTTCCGAGAAGCCAATGGACCCACTAGTATGTCTCTGGGCTGTGGGAGGAAACCGGAACAGTCAGAGGAAACCCATGCTAACCGGGGGAGAACATGCAAACTCCACACAGACAGCACCCCTGGTCTGGAATTGAACCCAGGGCCCCAGCGCTGCGAGCTGGCTCTACTTACCCTTGAACCACCCTGCCACCCTCATCTGAGTCATTTGCAGCTGGTTGGTGACATTGACTGTCCCTTTCCCTGTCGCACCACTGCCCCACCGACAGTGTTTGTTCTGAGACGCCAGTCTGATGGATCCCAGTTCCTTCCCACCAGTTTCTCCACACTAACCCCTGCGCTGTGTTCCAGGGCGTGATGCAGGGCACTATTCCCTACCTGGGCACCTTCCTGACGGACCTGGTCATGATGGACACCGCCATGAAGGATTTCCTGGACGTAAGTGTCCCTGCACTGGCCCTGGGTGTCCGCGTGTTTCCCAGCAGCTCCTGGTCCAGTCTCGGGAACGTCCTCCAGCACTGCTGTCCAGGATTGCTGTTGTGCTGGCCGGGGGTAGTGCGATCTCCACGCGCTTCTCCCTTTTGTAAAAAGAGTTGCAGACCAGACATTGAAACCAGGGGGGTAAAGGGTTAATCCACACCGTAAGGAAAAGAAAAGCTGTTTCAGCTGTGGAGCCTTCTTCAGGAGCGGGCCCTCTACCTGTGTCACCGACAGCGAATGTCAGCTTCTGCTCTTGTTTTAAAATGGCCTCTGCCACATCATCATTGAGCAGAGGCAGTAGATTTCGTTCACCAGAGATGCAGACGTGCGCAGGGCTGTGTGCTGAGTGATCCTGAAATCGACGTCTCTCTCTGATTTCTTTTCTCCACTACAGGGGGGATTGATCAATTTTGAAAAAAGAAGGAAGGTAAGGATTCAGTTTCACTTCGTTTGATTTAATTAACGGTGCAAGCTACACGCTGTTGGAATGTGTTCTAATTAGATTTAGGTCTACACATCTAGAATGAATGACTGGAATGATTTGATTTCTCAACATTTCATGCGGCGGTAGACCATTAAGGGCCAGTTCTATCTGGACATGTGCGTTTCTCACCGGAAAACATTCAGGTCGTGTGGAGAATTATTTGTTCATCTGTTCTGTCCATTAATTACCGACAAGTATCCCTTATTATCATTGTGGAGGCAGAGACATAATTCAAAACACCAGAGAGGCGGGGAGGTCTTGCAGCTGCCCTCTCCCACTGCCTTTCATACCTTACAAACCTGCAGGTACATGTCCTTGTCTGCCTCATTTATTTAAAAGCCGGTGAAGTGGCTGCATCCAATCGACACACAACATTGACCAGTTTGTTAAGTGAGCCAGGCATAGCAGGCTGAGCTGTGGGCTTGCCAGGACCGCCAGCCTGTTGCAGACTGTCCTCCTCTGCCTTGCAGGAGTTCGAGGTGATCGCCCAGATCAAGCTCCTGCAGTTGGCCTGCAACAACTACAACTTCACTCAGGACAGCCAGTTTGTCGAGTGGTTTTCCGGGGTGGAGAGACTCAGTGAGGCGGAGAGGTAAGATGGAGAGACTGTCCTGGGGAAGCTTGAATGCTCTAGAAACGTGTACTGTAATCAGTGTTGTGCTGTTACCGACACCAGCCTCCTGAACAGGTCTGAATTGCTTCATAATCCACTTCTGCATACTGTTTCAGACTTAGCCCTGTAAATAGTTATACAAAGGAGCTTGTTTAGGGAATACATTGCTTTTAAACCACCTTGACACTACCAAATGGGCTAGATGGGTTGAATGGCATCTTGCTTGTAATCTGTCTTTTTAACTAATATACTGGGGGAGCCACTGGGGAGCCCGAGTGTAACCCAGCAAGCAGCAGGCACAGGGTGGGACACATCCTGGATATAAGAACGTAGGTGATCCTGTTGTTGTGTAAGAGGTTGAGGGGAATTCTGGCTAAAGATTCCTGTCTCTGTTCCTCACAGCTACAGCCTGTCCTGCGAGATCGAGCCCCTGTCGGAGTCGGCCAGCAACACGCTGAAGGCCAAGAAGAACAGCGGCATCATCAAGCGCTGGAGCGAGTAAGTGGAGCAGCTGTTCCTGCAGACTGGGAGCCCTCCGTCTGTGCTGGCACAGGTGGCTTCTGGCCTCCGGTTCATATTTACATACATATCTGGTGCCCGACAAGCACATGTTGTGGGTACCTTGCAAGGCCCAGAAGAAACGGGCAGCGTTGCAGACCGATTGTTGAACTGAACGTGCCTCCGTTCAGACCTCTGTCATACGAGGCAGTGCGTCGGAGCTGTGCCCCTCTGTGTGTCCCTGTGCTGACCCGGCTGTGCTGTGCGTCTGCGTGTTCCAGCCGGCAGCCCGCCAGCGCCGAGGCCAGCAGCAGCGTGGGCAGCTGCCACTCCAAGTCCTTCGAGCAGCTGCGCTACGGGCCCTTCCCCGGGGGGGACGGGGGCGACTCGGTCAGCGTCACCTCCGCCGGCTCCAGCAGCTCGGACGTGGAGGAGATCAACGTCAGCTTCGCCTCCGAGTCCCCGGACTCCCACGAGAAGAAGGTGGGTCAGGGGGCGGGCTGGGGGCGGGGGGGGCCGGAGAGCCTCCTGGGTCCCTTTGGCCCCTGGGCTTCAGACTGTGTCTCTGGAGCAAGAGTTTATTTGAACCCAGTGAAGGTCTCTGCTCGAGCCCCAGACAGGCTTCGTTACTAATTGCCACTGTACTCTCCACCTGCAGCACACTAGCAGGGAGCAGACAGATTCCCTGGAACTGGGATCAGTCTGATTGTCAGCCAGCACTCAGGCTGTTCAGCTGCAAGAGCTTCGGCTAAAGCAAAGCTTGCAGAATGCTTTGTCCTGTATTATTATTAGTACTAGTTAGTTTCCCTACTTGTTAATGTGATCCTTAATTTCCGAAGCGGTTGTGCAGTAACGTGCACATCCACCTGCTTGACAGCCTCCCATTTCACAAATCTGTAGCTGTGACTTTCTTCACACGTGAAACGTGGTCGCAGTTACTGAAAGCGTCGGAAGAGCAGTCACCACAGGAAGATGACTGCTCAGACTGGTCAAAATGTCGGGTTTCCTATCCAAGCCCGGCAACGTTTCACGGAAGAGGTACAGAACTGGACTGGAGAAGCCCTTCGCATTATTCCTTCTGGAAAGATGACCTAACGGAGAGTTCCCATTCCATGTGTCACAACACTCCCAGGAACTGTTTTTATCCATGTCACGTCACGTGTCCAATACAGAAATCAGTAAGATGTATTTCTGAAGTTACTGAACACAGTGCTCATGCAAACCCCCAATAAGTGACAGATCCTGTGGTGGTGTTGTGAATTTGCACACTGCTGTGTTTCTCACATTTCCTATTTCTCACATATCTTTTGAGCCCTGAGAAGGGTGTAGATTTTGCCGCGTGGTGGTGGTGATGATGATGATGATGAAGAAGAAGAATGTGTTTGAGGGGCAGTGCTCAGCCTCACTGTCTGTAGAAACTGTGCTCTGTCAGTGCCTCTCTGCTGACTGCAGTCTTGATTCCTTTGTAGAACGCCACGCCCACAGTAAAACATTCCAATTCGGCCTTAGGCAGGGGATGTGTGCTGGCAGAACCCGTGACCACGGTACTTGACTTTAAAGATTTCTTTCCTCACTCTGTGTGACATTTTCTGTTGCTGTCTCTTGGGGAATGGGGTCGCCATTGTTTGATAATAATAAGAATAATAGAAGAATGTCGTGTGAATATACAGCACTTTTCATGTGCAAGTCAGGTCTTTTGCTCATGCACGCAGTATTGGAGCCATTGTGTCTAAACTGTACACACGTCATTTCACAACATTTTGTCTTTATGTTCCTTTGTATTTCTTTATTTTTGTCTGTCTGTCAAACAGTCGTCCGTCCTGTTCTTCCGATGCCGTTTCACAGTGGCTCCGATTAACTATTTGTTCACCCTGTGTGCCGGGATGAAAGAGCGTGTTTTGTGCTTGCTGGAGGGCCTAATTGCTGTAATTCTGTCCACTCATAAGACAAAATTTGTGCAGCCTGGGTGATTTCAGCTGAGGGGTTTCTAGAAAATCTGGACTGCTTATTCAAAAGTCTGCACAATCCAATAAAAGATATAAACTCTGCGACTAGAAGAGTCGTTTTTTTAATAGGTGGTTTTACATTCATCCTCTCGGTTAAATTAAACCACAAAAACTAGAAAACTAAGGAAGGTGGACTGCGTTTTCTGTGTGTAAATTGTGCCATCTGTTTACCCTCTCTTCTGTTAAATCAAAGTGTTAAAACCACTGTAGCTCAGGACTGGCCTGTTGACCTGTTGATCAGGAATGCTGGTTTTGCCAGGATGAGAAAAGCATGTCTTGCATGCACAGGATCTTTTGAGCCAATGAGGTAGCTGAGCCATGAACACAACTTTTAAAGCCCTTAAATCACCCCAGTTCATGCCAGCATGTCCCTAAAGCTCTATTCAAGCTCATTTGACTTGGCTGAGGACGCTCTTGTGCAGAATCACAGCTGCAGTCTCTCCGGAAGCCTCCAGCTGGAGACCAAGCTTCCCTGTGACAAAGCTTTCCTGCTCCTTGTCGCCCCCTGCTGCCCAGTTCTGGGAGTCGACGTCGCTGTCGTCTCTGGACACGTCGGGCATGGGCTCGGGCTCGGGCTCCAGCAGCGCCTCGTCCTCCTCGGTGTCCTCGACCCCCGTGACCGCCTCGCGCTCCCACAAGCGCTCCGTCTCGGGCATCTCCAGCTACTCGTCCCTCTCCCTGCCCCTCTACAACCAGCAGGTGGACGACTGCTGCATCATCCGCGTCAGCCTGGACGTCGACAACGGCAACATGTACAAGAGCATACTGGTGAGTCGCCGGCGGGGACGGGCGGGCGGGGAGGGGAAGAAGCGGCTGCGCTCAAAACCGAGGACGGAGCCTCGTTCGGAATGACGGGGCGGGAGAGCGTTCCTTCTGGAAAGCCATTGAACACGTTTGGCTTTGGACTCCGATGAGCCCGGTGAACATGAATTTGTGCCGCAGGTGACCAGTCAGGACAAGACCCCGGCAGTGATCCGAAAGGCCATGGTGAAACACAACCTGGACCGCGACAGGCCGGAGGACTACGAGCTCCTGCAGAAGATCTCGGAGGAGAAAGGTGGGTCTTCTCTGAGCGAACCAACTCATGAGGAAAGAAAGAGACCAGGAGACAGCCTGGTCCTGATCCTCAGGGCTTCAGACAGTGACACCCATGCCATTAAAAAGTCTGTAGCACAGCCTAGACACTAGCGTCCGGGGTAATCGCCTCCACCCTGCTCTCATTTCGTTCCTCTCCTTCCCCCATAGAGCTGAAGATCCCCGATAACGCCAACGTCTTCTACGCCATGAACTCCTCGGCCAACTACGACTTCGTCCTGAAGAAACGGGGGTTCCCCAAGGGGAGCAGGCAGAAGCACGTGGCCAGCTCCACCCTGCCGCGCATGAAGCAGAAAGGCCTGAAGATCGCCAAGGGCATCTTCTGAAGGCCCGGCCTCGCGTCGGAGAACCGCCAACAGTATTTCACTCGGGGAGAAAAAACCACAAAGAGGGAATCTCCACAGACTGTGCGATGTGAAAGCGTGGTTCATGGAGTCAGCGGGACGGCGCTGATGGCGCGGGAGCTGGTGTCTTGACAGCCCTGGTGCCGGTGCTGCCGGTTCTCAACGGTCGCCGGGGACGACGACGACGACGACGAAGATCACTGCCCTGTGTGTGGACGTGTTAACTGACGCTTTGTGGCAACCTGCTCCCTGGAGCAGCGCGGGCTGGGACATGAAGGATACGGGGTCTCCCGGAAAGGAGAGCGCCTCCGTTTTCCCGGGATGTGCGAACAAAAAGACGTTTCTCCGCTTTCTCGCGCGAGCTGAAAGAGCGCGGCGTCTGTTTCGGAGGAGAAAGGGTCTGCTGTCCAGACCGTCCTCCGGCCCCTGTGGGGGCAGAGACGCTTTGTGAACCGCAGGGACAGTCAAGCCACTGACGCGTGGCTCCATGAAGACACTTCGGACTCACTTCCTGAGTTTATCAGGAGGGTTTCTCCAACACTAAGAATCTTATTCTTTATATCTAAGCTAAAGAACCACATCACTTCTCATACTTTGGTAGATTTTTACCAAACCCAGCCTAAGAGTATCAGACCCAAAACGTTGAGACAGTTGAGCTTGAAAAGTGGCAAAGATCTTCTAAGCCTTGTATCAATAATCACTACTGCGCTAGACAGGGCAGTACTGACCTTTGACCTGCCAGGGGCCCAGAAACGGAGCAGTCTCCTCTTGGTTCCAAGCTGTTGACAGATACATACTTTATTTCCCAGGACTTTTAACTGCAGATACAAGAGAAAAGAAAGAATATTCCATTTTAAACAGTATCCTTAGTACTTACCAACAAAAAATATGTCTGGGTTGCTTACGTGACGTTAAGCAAGGGCATCATAACAAATCCTTTTTTTTTGCTTTTGCTCTTCTCTTCTCCAAGTGGTGCTAACAGATGTTTCGCATCTGACCCAGGACCAGTCGCGTAGGCGCTGTGAAGCCTGCAGGGGTCGCTGTGTTTGCAGAGAGACTGCCCTGTGCTTTCCGATGACGGTTGCACATGTAGGGAGCGCTGGGGGTCCGGGCGGAGTTCAGTGAGGACAATCCGGAAGGTCTCGTTGGGGGCGCATTTCCCTCCTCCTGCCACTAGAGGGAGCCCTTCCGTTCAACAGCTCAGAACAGGACCCGCCCGCAGAAACTCCGGAAGTGTCTGATGGACTTTTCTGTGACCGCCGGACTGGCTGGCGCTCCTCGTGTCTGCACTGGAGGAGAGCGGTCATTTTAGAAACCCCTTCCCCACTGTCTGACAGGAGAGTGACTTGGATTGAGCAGTCGGGGTGAACTTTTGTCTGTGAAGGTCTTTTTATATTCCCCTGTGTAGCCCTTAACGTTTGGGCTTCTCTTTTCCTGTGGCCCTGGGCGAAGGGCGGCAGCCTGCCTTGTCATCCCTTCAAAAACCAAAACCTCACGGCGGCGCCGGCTCTGAGCAGGGTTGCTGCGGACACCAGGCCAGCAGGCGAGAGAGGAACTGGCTCCGATCCCCGTTTCTGCGTATTTCAGGGGTGATGGAAGAGAGGGAGCAGGTGGGGGAGGCGGAGACGAGGCGAGAGGAGGCCAGCCTGAGGTCCGACTGGGGGGGAGACGTGCGGAAACAGTGCCTGACACACGGCGCCCCCTTGTGCTTCTTCACCGCCAGTGCAGGGGAGGGGCAGCGCTGTGTTTATTCTACATGTGCCAAAGAGCAGGGAAGGCTGGGTGGGGAGGAGGGGTGGGGCAGCCATACAGTTCATCTGGGACGCCTGTCCCGGACCGCGATACTGTTCCCCGCCAGAGGGCTGCGACTCTCCAAGCTGCCGCCCGAACCGGGCTCCCCAGCCCTACGGCGAGCGCGTCCAGGCGAGAACGCCAACGCAGAGCCCGGCGCACAGGATGGAGATGGAGCGGGCGGCCGAGGACGATCTCCCGTTTGACAGGCACGGCGGCACGGGTTCGATTTTCACCCAGGCGGGGAGGGGTTGGGGCTGACCGGGAAGAGGCTACTTTAAGAATCCACTGTAATTATCATATTAAGCACAAATGAAAGAAAATGTGAAAGCGTGAGTCATCAGTCCTTAATCAAATGGTTCCTGATAATTGTGAGAAAGTGGGTTCTCTAGCACATAGAGACGGACTGAATTAGTCACGCATTCAAGTGTCAGAATTTTAATAGGAGGGTAATGGATTTAATTCTCACATTCATTGGGAATATAAGCTTAATATATATAGTAGCAGCTGTTGGGCAAGCTTTTTTTCAGGCCTCATCAGCAGCTAATTAATGGATTCTTTAAGTAGCAGGTTTTTGCAGATGTGCTACAGTGAGAGCCAACCCCCCGGCTGTTAATAACAGGCTCCTGACGGGGCGGGGAGGAGACTCCTGTTTGCTCATATTATCTGCCAAAGACGTAGGCAAATATCGTAAGAAAGCGCCGCAGAACATCCCGGCCTCTGCGCCCGTGATACTTCTGAAAGACTGAACCTGGAACGGTTCACCCCTTGGGAAATACTGAAGGAAAACTGGTGCCATGTCTGTCTCTTACTTGAAAACATATGACAAACTTTTTCTAAACAAAAGTCACCTTTTTTCCATTTTCTTTTGTATTTTTTGTACAAGAAAACTGAATACTGAAATTTGTCCTTTGTAACTTGGCTTTTTTTGGCCCCGGCCTTATTTATTGATTTGTACATAGTGTCATTGTGTAGCATTGTACATTTTCTGTTCCTATGAAATTATAAATTAATATATAAATATATGAAGTTTATAATACGGTAAACGTTAGTTCCCAGTTTCTTGTTCATAGCTTTCATTTCTTGTCGATCTGCCTGTGTCTTTTGTATAACGGAACAGCAGCTTGTCCCTTCCTGCAAGCGCTGTTTATTATGTTGGGGGGGGGACAGTTAATAAATATCTGCAGTGTGATAAACCTCGTCTCTTTGCTCATGATTGCGAAGCAGACACGCCCGATGGGATCCTTGTTCTGCTGACCAAATGTGAAGGTTTGAAGATGCAGAAAGCAGGTTGATGCTGTGTTTTATTGGAAGACTGATTACAGGCATAGAAACAGTTCAGCAGGGAAAGCAGCAATCCCACCAGCTGAGCAGCAAGAGTCGGACTCGCATATCAAATCTTGAAGAAACTGCTTTCCTTTAAGATGGCAAATAGGAAACAGTTCTATACACCAAGAGTTGTGGGTGTCTGTAACAAAACTTTCCAGCTAGGTCGTTAAGGCCCTCTATTCATTTGTTCTAACGTATTAAGAGAAATCAGCAATCTATTCTATGCCAGTACATATACAGCTAACTTTACCATTCATTTTTACGAAAAATATCAAGCATACAAGTGATAGGGGCGCCGACGGGCGAGTACAGAGAAATGCATTCGTGAGAAGGGCAAAGGTAGAATATTGAACTTCATCCCATGCCAACACAGCACACGCTGTGGCAACTGGAAGACAGGTGGGGAAGGGGACACAGGTGTGGTTAATCGAAGGTGTGGCGCACGTGGATGGGTGTGGGCGGACTGGGAAACGGCACAGTGAGAGGTGGCTGGGGGCGGGTCTTTTCAAATGGGCGGGGCTACATTGGCGTGGGGGCGGGGCACAAGGTGAGTGGGAGGGGTTCCCACCGTCACAAGGCGGGGCTCAGTATTCTGCAGTGGAATTGGAAAAGGGGGGAAGACTGTGGTAAGTTGAGGTCCAGTAATGAATGAAGCGAGTCCTCAGCATGGCCTTGATGGAGTTCTGGTTGATCTTGTTGTTGATTTCCAGGTACTTGTGTCCTGTGCTGGTAAACAGTGGCCACTGGGCTGGTACCTTGGACTCTCCTTTGTTGGGGTCACTGCGGGAGAGAGGGATTAATCAGAAGGACTCCCACGGTTTGTGTAGTTCATGATTACGTCCTGTTGAGAGGTACACTTCGGAATAAAATTATGGCCTGTAACACGGGGTTTTGGGAACCCAAAGGTGAATTATTTTAAACACTGCCATTTCACTTCTGGCACCATACAACTGCATGGGTTAGTTCAGGTGAAATAATGTTTGACACAGCTCTAAATGTTCCCGTTGTACAACATGGTGAACTGATTGATCTTTCCCTCCTGCACAGCGTCGCCTCTCGGCCTTGTTCCGCTTGCAGATGAAGCCGGGACACGCCCCACTCAGCCACAGGTACGTGCCTCACTTCCTCATCCACGGGCGGCGGTGCTCCGACGTGTCACAACGAATCGGATCAAAGTGAGTTTAAAGGGGCACAAGGTGATCCAAAAGACATGCTGAAAAATTCTTACCCTTCAAAACGCAGCATTATTAGAGTAATACACCTGGTAACTCACACCAGATCAACAGGAGGTGATAGTAAATGGTGGGAACATTAGGGATAGTGAATTAATCAGAATTCCAGAAATAATAAACGATCCATCCATTCCCAGGGTCGTGGGGGGGCAGGGAACACTCTGGAGAGGACACCAGTCCATCGCAGATGAAACATTCTGCTTGTTCAGCCCACGGAGGCGAGAGGACATGGAAATTGATCTGGTGTAGAAATGGCCGAGAGCCCGAGGAGCTGTTCCTGGTGGCTCCGGCCTCGTGCTCCATGCAGCTCGGAGAAGGGCCCGGGCCGCAGGGACGCTTACCCTGTCTGGGCGAAGTTGGTCCAGTAGGCGATCATGTAGCCAGAGACGTCGCGGTGGCGGGGGAAATAGGCCAGCGGCGTGGTGAAGGGCTTCCCGAAGACGTACTGGAGATCCTCGGCGTGGTCCGCGCCCATCCATTTGGGGAAGATTGGGATCCGGGAAGGCATGGAGAAGACATAGAAGTAGGTGCGACCGGTCCTGACGCCCCAGGCGAGGGAGAAAGGGAGGGGAAACGGTGAAGTTCAAAGGTCAACCCCGGGAAACAACTGTTTTCATGTCCACCATATTGCATGGAAAATGCGCCAATTACAGTTTTAAGGCAATGAAGGAACAGATATGCTTTATACCGTAGGATGGATTGTTGTACATCTTTCCCAGGAAATCTCTCTCCCCTGGAGAAGACAGGGAGCTCATAATATGACAAACAGATCTGACTGTGCCAGTTACGATTTTGGAAAAAAACTGCAAGATTTTAGTGGGAAGTTATTTTTTTTAAGGACACAAGGGGGTCTTGATCCCAAAATCCATGGTTTCCAACTCCTGTCCCTGGAGTTCAGAATCCAGGGGGTTTTAGATCTCTTTAAATTGCCTCCTGCTAAACCGGTCAAGCTGAACTTGAATTGGACCAATGCAACCCTTCTCCCAGGTGAGGAGATGTTTGTAACTAAAGGTCACCCGGAAAATCTGCAGAATTGTTCATTTTCTAATTGAACTCACCACCTATTCCATTGATTATAGGTAACCATTTCTCTATTTATACATTGATGATATAAAGGCTATTTTTAGACCTAATTATAAGAAGCTACGGGCGAGACAGACAGGTATCTTACAAGAAACGCCTTTAAAATTCATGGTGTGTTTCACGACCATGCGGGCCATTAATGAAATATTAATTGGCTCTGGTCACTTCACATTGCTGGAGGAGTCTGTGGCTCTGAACTTTGACTTAATATGTGCCACAGGGAAAAGTTGAAGTCTATTTAGAAGGTGTAGTTCCCCCTCCAGCTTTGTGAAAGGGCAAAAGCCAATTAATATTCATTGCCACGAGTCCATATCAGTCTATAAATAGATAAGCAGAAAACTGGGGGAAGGATGCTCTGTTATAGCACTGCTGTCATGAGGGTTCGGGGACAGGTGAGCTTACTTGGAATTGTTAGCGTGCAGGTAGAGACCAGACTCTGTGGGCGCAAGGAAGAGGAAGTCGGTCTCCACGTCCACCACCGTCTTCTTGATGGTCTCCTGTGAGGGCGACGGGCCCCAGTTCTGTGTGTACAGCTCGAAGGCGCTCTGGACGGCCTGCTCCCCCTTCTCCCTGGTCAGGCCCCTCAGCAGCCTCTTCAGGTCCTCTCTGCCAGAGACGAATGCCCGCGTAATTCCGACTGACGTCGGCAGCGCTTTGCCATAGCCAGCATTTAAGATGACAGCGTTTTTAATTCGGGAACCATTATTGACCTTAACTCCACCCAGTCCGAAAGCAATGGATGGCTTTCAGGAACGTGTTCGAATCATGTGTTCTTGCGTGCAGAGGGGTTTGCAAGAGAATTTGCACAGATTGGAAGGAGCAACCTTTTTTGTTTCTCAAGCTTGTGGGTGCCTGGCCAAGACACCAGCTGAGAAGACCCTGGCCAACAAACACCTCCCCCATTTTGGCAGTATTACCGCCTCCTAGAGTTCCCCAACCACAGTCGGCCAGCCAGAATGATCCGGGTTCGAACAGCCTATGTCTGGACCCCAGGGGTCAGGTTGCCTCTCGAGGGAGAGTCTTCACTCACGGGTTGGTGGTCTCCTTGGCCCTGTTGATGGAGGGGACGTCTAAGCCAGCGAACAGGTGCCCATCCATGTTGTTGATGCCGGCGATGTAGTCGATGTCGGCGGCGTTGTGGAACAGGTTGCCAGGGTCGTCGGGAATGAAGTCACCGTCGACAACAGGAGAGAGGCCCAGGTTCCACACCACGGGGTCTGTGGGCACAGCACAGGTCTCGTTCACACGGGCGCCGCAGAGCCCAGCCCGCCTGGGAGTGCACCACGGCCAGCTCTGGAACCAGTGAGGGCTGGATCCTCTGATCCAGATGCTGCCGGTTCGAGCAGTGACACGGAACGTGTTATAAATCCAGCTGGATCTTGTTCGTCTACCCTGGGACCAAAGGCACGCATGGGTCTGGTTTGATCGGGCTCTCAGGACACGAGGAGAGCTGCACCCCTAGAGCAGGCAGATCTCACCTCTGTTTCTTTGCAGCTCAAAACATGACCCAATGTTAATGGTCCCCTTGGCTACTCACACAGTTTTGGAAATACAGCTATTTTTCATTCTTGAACCCACATGCATACAGACTGAGCATAAAAAGAAACATCATTTTATTTTTGCTTTATATTTTAGATAGGGATTTTGGTGTCGTTTTCATGAACGTATGATTAGGACTCCGTTAAGAAAACCACCACTCTCTTGCCATCAGTAAACCTGGTGCTATAAAAAAAGATTGTCCTTTACCTGATAGCAGCTTAGCAGATTCGTTGCAGTTGTGAGCGATCGGTTTTTGCCTGAGGCTCAGCATATATTTAAACACACGAAGGAGGTACTTCTCCTTGTTATGCGCAGCCTCACTTACCGCTGGAGCCGAAAAGCATGAGGTCCCCAGCCAGGGTGACGGCCACAGGGTCTGTGATCTTCAAGCAGCCCATGAGCCGCGCGGTGTCGTCGGTGGGGCAGCCCACCTTCTCCGCGATCTGCGGGACAGCAGCGTGCTCGGTCAGGCCCAGCGATCGGTGGCCCAGAGGGCGGGACACTAGGTCCTCCCTCGCGCACTGATGTCCTCAGGGGCTGCTCGGATCTGGGTGGCACAATCGCCCCTCCTGAGGAAACCGCCCTGCTCTCAAAAGCCTTGGCGTCTGTTTTTCGCAAACAGTTCAAAACCAGCAAATTAAACTCTATCGCTGAACGCTGAGGAACCGGACTCCATAAACCCGGAGCAGGGTAAAATCACAGCCCCGCCCCCTCCTTCCTTGTGTTGCCATAAAGAGCAGAACCAAAGACACCCATTCTGTGGAAAAGTTATGTGAACAATCTTACCAGGAGGATTCATTACATTGGGTAAGTCAAACTATCATGGCATTACTATCGTAGAAATACATAAGGCCAAATGTCTTTTGCTGGGGACTCAGAAGCTCAGGAGCTCTTACTGGGCATGTGATGCCAAAGAGTTGGAAAATCTAATGTGAGTTGGAAGGAAACCAAATTCTGAATTGGTCCCACAAACTAAAATTATCCACGAGCACCAGAAGAACATCATCGACTCCTTGGGGAATTTTAAAAGTTCCCAAAAAGCCGGTGGGTTTGTTAAGGTGGAATACAGACCTTCTTGGCCCAGTACAGGGCGTTCCTGTTGAGAGCCCAGGGGCTGAGCGCCATTCCGCTCTGCGAGATGGCTCTCCGGATCAGTCCCTTGTTGTACGGAGACAGGATCTGCAGGAACAGCCACAGACAGCCAGGGTTCACACCACACGCTACAGGAGCACGAAGGAGAGGAGCTGAGCTCAAAGCCAGGCGGAGAAACAGGGTGGCGACGGGCCCTTGCGCACCTGGAAGTTGACGCTGGCGGACCCTGCCGACTCTCCGAAGATGGTGATGTTGTCGGGGTCTCCGCCGAACGCTTTGATGTTCCTGTGCACCCAGGCGATGGCGGCGTGCTGGTCCCGCAGCCCGTAATTCCCTGGAGTTCAGGAAAACACACTCGCGAGCCGGGCCAAAGCACACCCTCCACCACCAGAGTGAACTCCACAGAATTCTACAAGCAGGGATTAGGAATTCCATAATTCGAGCTGTAAAAAGAAGAGCTGTCAGGACGAGCGAAGGGAAAGGGACAAGTGATTACAGGCATCACCTTTAGTGCTGCGTGTTTTGGAACTCTTCCACTGGCCCTCTACCGCCTCAGCTGTTTCTCTCAGCCAGCGTCCTGTGTTTGGATTGGCTGTGTGGGCTCTTGGCATCTATTCCAGTGACCTTGAAGGTGGTGACTGACTGGGACTCAGGCCTCAGTCCCCCAGAGTCCCCCCATGCCCTCGTCTCCAGTGACACCTACCAGGTCCGTTGGCGTCGCCAGTGCTGAGGAAGCCCAGCGTTCCCACGCGGTAGTTGGCGGTAACCACAATGACTTTGCCGCGGTCTGCGATTTCCTCGCCGCTGTACAGGTAGTTCTCCAGGAAGTTGGCTCCCTGGCTCCCCCCCACCAGGAAGGCCCCCCCGTAGATGTACACCATGACTGGCAGGCCAGTGGACACTGTGGTGGGACAGAGCACAGGGTGTCAGTCTCAATCTGGTCTACCTAACACCCCCCTTTATTTCACTGGTGAAGACTTGTGTTCCCTTGATCCTAGTGGTGGTGCTGAGGTTCAATGATGGTGCTGTTCAGTGGTGGTGCTGGGGTTCAATGATGGTGCTGTTCAGTGGTGGTGCTGGGGTTCAATGATGGTGCTGTTCAGTGGTGGTGCTGGGGTTCAATGATGGTGCTGTTCAGTGGTGGTGCTGAGGTTCAGTGGTGGCTGTAAAGCTCTCTGAGATTCTTCAGGATTGGAGCTACTACTGTGTGGCTGTTGCCTTTACCCATGGGTACACTCCGCAGTTACCCTCAGTCAAATCAATGTGCTGTAGATGCTCTAGTGGGGATCAGTACCTTTAGAGCCCTGAGGGACCCAGATGTTCAGGTAGAGACAGTCCTCGCTGCCCCGAGTGCTGCTCTGGGTGAGTGTAATCTGGAGACACCTCTTCCGAAACTCAGTGGCCTTCAGCACTCCTGCAGGACAGAAGGCAGGAACAATCGCCATTATAACAAGCAGCAGGAAAAGGACCTTCTGCATTTAACCAACACTGTGCAAAACGGAGAACTAGTAATCCAGCCACGTATGAGTAGAGCATATTCCCCATCTTCAATATTTTATCTGTAATTGCTTTCCCACAAGAATACTCCAGTCTCATTTATAACTGAACCTTCGCTTCCTTTTCATCCAGTAGCACAGGAAGTGAAGTGCTCAGTGGAATACACAGTTAATAAGTGGCAGATCAGGGGCTTGACTAAATCAGCTCCCGGTAACAAGCAGTTTTCAATAAGTACTAAATGAGGCCAAAGGGAGTTGGGCAGTCGCTGAGGGGCTGCTTATTTTTGTGGTTTTGCTGGCATTTCTCAGAACTCCATATTTCCTGGCGTGTTGGGGACTTTACCTGACCACCCTGGGTGAGGTTTAGGATTCTCGAATCGGCCTGGCCGGTCAGCAAAGGGAATCCCCTTGAAGATATCCATGGATCTGAAGAGGCCTTTCCGCTTGTGTGTGCCTTCCACCATTCCTCCTTCTGTGTAGACCACACCGAGCTGCAGATATACAAACACACACCGAGCTGCAGCTATACAAACACACACACACACACACACACACACACTGAGACACACACTCTGAGCTGCAGATACACACACTCAGACACACACATTGCTGCACTCAGCATCTGACATCTTAGAAATATGGAAATATTTCAGGAGTAAAGCTTTAATGCCAGTTCAAGTACTTGTGGTCATGAACAGCATCTACAAGTGTCCAAATGGTATTTGTGTATATATACCTGCACAGACAGGATTTTTTTAGAAAATTAGCCAATGAATCAAACCTATTGATCAGCAGCTCAGAGACAACAGCTGATGCAACTCTGAAATCCCACCGCCCAGCCTCAGCTGAAAGGAGTAAGGCTCTCGGGATCTGAAGTGTCTCCAACACTGCGGGCTGCTGCAGCGCTCGAGATTAGACTAGCTGTCAGCAGCCTGATCTCTTCAGACAGCTAACTCACCGTGTCGATTTACCACTCTTCTAGTAAGTTCTTGAATGCAGCTTTGCGTGATACTGAAGTTTCTTCGCTTTAAATTCATCTTTAGACGCACGATAAACTCTTTGCCTTCAGCTGAGCTGTTAGGTATCCTAGCTTCTCTCCTGCATTGAGAGTCCAGCTGTCAGGGCAGAACAACTGATTCCTGCCCTTAAAGAACTTGAAACACATGGCACCCAGTGGACAGCCAATAGACAATAGTAATTTGTGCACACAACTTGAAACATGACGCTCAGAAGGACAGATTTTCTTCTCCTGGCTTCAAAGTGCCCTGGCTGTAGTTCATTCGCCGCGACCTGACTTACAGTGGCTGCTGAAGCACATCCCACACACAGGGCGAAAGCCAGCAGCGTCCCCCACGAGCCCATCTTCAGTCTGTTCCTGGCAGGGAATGGGTCCCCTCAGTGTGCAGGTGTATTTATACACACGTGTGGGCATGGCTATTCACTCTCTCTGCTGTTGAATATCAATCTGTTCTCATAAAAAAACCAGAGGCCATCTACGGCCTTTATTTGTACATTCCTAAATCACCTGTCGGTAATCCCCCATGACACTATCACCTTTAAGGGGAGGGCCTGGAACTGACCAACAGCTCCTGCCAGTGCCTTCCCCAAATTCACCCGGCTGATGCAATAGCTGACCTTCACTTCACGACTGGAAAAAATGGGAAAAGAAAGGTTGTTGTTGTAATACTTTCCAAAAGATACCAGTATTGATTTTGGCAGCATGTAACAGTTTAGGAAACAGGACACCTTGTAGTAGATTTCTTTGGGGGGGGATTCCAGGCTTGGTTTCGGTCACCCTCCTTCATGACAGGCCCTCTGCTCTTACTCAACAGAGAGCTCCAATCAAGCAGCAGTGAATCTCACAGGGGGGTGCAACAAAGTGGCTTTTATAGCTTTATAGAAAAAATAATACTTGTGGCTGGTCTTCTCAAAGAGTTTATGTGCAGAAACCCAAAGAAAAACATTTACAGTACTTTTCTGCCTGTCAAGGAATTGAAATGCAATTGTACACTGCTTGTATAGTGGAATGTTACATGATTTTTCAATTGTAGACAAAAAAAAATGTTTTTTTTTTTACAGAAGAGTTCTGCGGCAGAGACAATACGAGACAACGTGCAGATAGCGTGAACGTACCAAGACACTCGCCTGAAACAACGGGCCCTCCTGATCGTTACACAACCAACACACATGGACCCGACTCCCTGCAGTTTGAAAAAGAGCCACACACTAAAACGCATCCAGCAGCTGCCTTCTTCAGGCAGCTAAACTACACAGAAGAAAAAGGAAAACGCACATTTTTAAATTCATTACATCAAGCCCAATCACTCGTTGTCCTTATTTTTCAGAATCAGAGCAGGCTTCGGGTCTTGCTGTACATGAGGAGTGGTAAGACTGCCCTCACTTTGCCCCAGGAAGCATCCAGCCTGGCTGTGTGTGACTGTGTGGCTCTGCAGGCCAGGTGTCCGTGTCCCAGTGCATGTCCCCGCAGGTGTCGCGTTTCCCAGTGCGGCAGGAAGGAGGACCGGCTCCTCACAGGGGCTGGAGGCGGGTTCACACGTAGCTGAGCATCTCCGTTTCCATTTCGTTGTCGCTCCCCTCCGAGGGCTGGAACTCTTCCTCCTCGTCTTCCTCGTCCTCCTCGCCGCTGTCCATGTCCAGCGCCCCATGCGGACCCCCAGACGAGGGGCGCTGGGCCTTGGGGGGGAAGAGAGCTGCCGCACGCGGACGAGACAGGAAGAGGATTAGGATCTCTCCCACGCCTGCTCAGCCCCTTTCTGGGAGAGCTCGTTAAGAACAACACCCTTCATCGTTTACTCAGGAAAACGATGCTCGATACAGCAGGAAATGCTGCCGAATTCTGCAACAAAACAACACACATGCTGCTGCGCTTTCCACTCGAACTTTGCACTTTTTTATGGGGCAAGGCTGAAAGCAGAGGATGCGTGCGACTAGAATAACAAACCGCACTTTCTCTAGGGAAAACCTCGCTGACAATTCAATTAAAGACCCCGGCCAACCAATCCAGCTTCCTTCACCACATCTTTCACCTGGAGACCTCTGCACCTGCCGGAGTACTGGCACGCCCTTCTCAAGGGAGCAGGTGCCCTGACAGGCCCTGTGATTCCGGCACTGGGGGGGGTGTCGAGTTACCTGGCCTCTTGGAGCGGATGATCTGCTTGATCATGTTGGACATGATGTCCCGCAGCTCGTCGCTGGTCTTGGGCAGACACCAGCCGTCGCGTTCCGTGCACTCTGTCTCCTTGCCATCGTTGCGATGAATGATCCTTTTCAAGCTGCCAAGGCGCAGGAGAGATAACATCACTTGGCTCTGGCCACAGGAGGTGTGAGAGAGACTGCCGTCAACACCTGGCCTGCACATTCAGGACAGGACCCCTAGCACCGCGAAGAAGGTCCACAATCACCCACCTGTTCTGTCCTGGAGGTTTCTAACTGCTTCAAACAATGCAGGGTCGCCAGATCCCTCCAGGCCAGCAGGGGGCGCCTGTTGGGGTACACCCTGGATAGGACCCCCAGGCCATTGCAGGACAGACACACACTCTCACAAAGCCAGCTTTCCAACTACCCCACTATTAACCAATCAGGACTGTGGGAGGAAACTGCAGCACCCAAAGGAATCCATGTGAACCCAGGGAGAACATGCAAACTCCACACAGACAGCACCCCCAGATTGGAAATGGAACCCAGGGGCGCAGCAATGCTGACCCCATACTTACAACCAAACGGTTAAAACACAGACGATCCCTAGAGCCCGAGTGAAAGATAAAGGTGCCCAGACCGCGAGCTTGAAGAAAAGGAAACGCCCGGTGTTTCTTTACCTTTCCACCTCCAGGTCACACAGCTGGTAAAACATCTGTCTGTAGGGCGGCAGGGTGCCTTCACGGAAGATGTAGGCAGATTCCTGAGAAAAGACAACACCAGCCCCTCATTGCAAAACTGTCCTATTGAATTACAGACCTTCTAGTGTTTTAGCTTGAGTTTTGGTTCTGTTCTGCAGTTGTTGAAAACTAAAATGATTAAAAATAATATGTATAGTAATAAGTATTAAAAAAATCAGCATGATTTTTTTTATAAAGACAGGACATGAATCTCAGCCTTCCAAAAAAAAAATCATAAAAATAATGAGGACATTTTTACTGTAGTATTTCAATACCGCCAGTCCTAGAGAGGCTTCTTATAAAACTTTACAGTTAAAAAAAAGTGCTTTTACACTGGTTTAACTTTTTTTGTTCTTTTCTGGTATTTATGGGCTCATACAGCACTCATAATAAACAGGTTTAGTACAATTAAAAAAAAAACTACGCCTGCATGCTGTAGAGAGGAGGGTTTTAGAACGGCCAGAGATCTTTGAATGACAGCTGTTTGAACCAATCAGATGAGCTCTTTCTAGAGCCGGTTGATTTGAATGCATTGGGCTTCTTTACAGCCATCTTTGTTGCAGAATGGTTTGTTATTTTTACAAAACTCGTGAATTTTAATAGTAAAATAGTCAAATGAATGCACTCTCTCAAGGTAAGGCAAAATGCTCTTTATATCTATTTTAGCGAATTTTTGCTTTTGCGCTTGTATTTTGCTGGAGATGATTTTTCTCCAAACAGAAACGCGAGATGAACGTAACTGAAAGGTTTGTTTGCTTTCTGCTGATGTATCTGTTTACAAAACATAGTTCTGAAAAGCTCAGGTGGTCTTGCGTTTTGTGATGTAGTGTTTTGATTTTGCCGGTAAATATATATATATTATTCAACCATTGTGTTGTTTCTGTCTAAATTGCGATTGTCAGCATCACACTATTATTTAGTTTGTTTATTACAAACTAGTTTCACTGCAGTGAAAACAAACTTAATGGTCGTGCAGATCAGTTGGATTTGCAGTAGTCTGAGAAACGATAAAAAAAATGTTTTTGGTAATGAAAAGTGTAGCGTTGAACGCAAATACACACGCTTAGGCGGATATGGCTAGGGGGACAAGTTAATGATAACTGAAAGGATGAAGGAAATTAATTCCAACCTGTACATAAAAAATCTGCAAGGATAATATCCGGAAGCAATAAAATAGCAAACATAATGAAAAAACACACAACAAAAAGCATGACGTGTAAGTCTAGAAAAGTTCATGTTGAGGCTTTAGATTGCAAACAGTGTTCAGTATTGGCCACACTACTGTGAACAGTAAAGGGTAAATGGTTATTGCAGTCCTAGAAACAATAATTACCACTCTGGGGATTGTCATATAGTTTGAGGTTTAGTTTTTTTTTTTACCCATGTTCCCATTTTAAATCCTTCATTTGAAACACCGCGTTTGGAAAGGTCCTTGTGCGTCGTACGTACTTTCAGTTTGTACCTGCAGGGGGCGGGCCTGGGCAGGGTGCTGGATCCTCCCTCTGTGATGTCCTGCAGCCGGGCAGGTGGTGGCACTGGCACACGGAGGGCAGGGTCAGTGACACAAGGAAACTCCAACATGCTCAAGCACCTACTGCGCACAACAGGTCCGTGAAAGAGATACGGACCTGCGTTGGACGCCACTGCTGAGCGTCAACCTTTTTAGTTTTCTGATCCATTGTAAAGATATAACAGATGGTTTATTTTTGGTTAAAATTAGGAAGTGCCCATTAATCATCTTTCTATACCCCTCCAATCTGGAATCGCCATCAGTTACTCGACCCGATTCAGACCTCAGATCCTTATTCTAACACAGGAGGCGGGAGACGTACGGTCTACAGCTCCTGATTCACACTGTGCTCCCAGCAGCACCCACAGCAGAGTGCAGCGCTGGGATGAGCGATGGCGCTCTTGGTTATAGGTGTTCATGTGGCTCAGCCTGCAGTCTGAATCAACACCTTCACTGCTCGAGGATGTCTGTAATCTGCGGGCTCTCGAGACGTACATCTCGACTGAGAGGCAGCGCCTTGCAGACTGTCCACACGACGGGCCACAGATACAAGGTGAACAGTTCTGCGCCTCTCGGGCGCCACCCTTGTGCCTACCCGTCTTGTTGATAGTGATGGGTAAGCTGTAGTTGTACGTGCTCCTCTTCGCTTTCACTGGCATGTCATTCGGGGTGTAACCTAAAAGACGAGAGCAGACATCAGAAAGCGTGAAGTCAAACGCAACGTTTTGAGATGAACTGACAACACGCGAAATTCAAAACCTCACAGGGGAGCTTCTGAGGCCAAGAGCGTAATGGCTGTCGAAAGCCCATTTCTCAGCCCCGGTACTGAAGTACTTTCAGTGTTACAAGGGTGGCTTAGGAGCTGCTGCCTGACGGCTCTTGGTTCCAGCCTGGGGCACATTCTGTGTGGAGCTTGCATGTTTGCCTCACGTTGGCATGGGTTTGTCCTGAATGCACTGGTTTCCTGCTGCCTCGGACTGACGGGCCTGCCATCCGAGGAGAGGCCAGGCGTGTGCTGTTGACCCCACTTCACCCCATCTGATCTGCGAGATCAGGGCTGCCGTGACCCCAGCTCGACGTTCTGAGGGAGCACGAATGGTACAAAGATGACCTGCCCTCTTCTTCTCAAACTTTCGGGGTGTAAAATAAGAATGGCAGCGCCATCTAGTGTTCGCAACGGATCTGCAGCACTCCGACATAACTTGTGGTGTGCAAGTGTGCTGGGATCACGGGGCCCGGTTCACTGGGCTCTTGACGAGGTGACGAAGCCTGCAGGTGGAAGGAGGTGTCCTGCACCTCCGGCTGTTTTGCAGCAGAACGGTCCAAGAACAAGCACCGTGCCCGAGAGGCTCGAACCCCGAACTCGCAGCAGCTCGGCGCGCTAACGAGCTCGGGAAAGACGCCCTGCCAGCTGTGAGCGGTAACTGGGGAGGTAGGGGACAGAATGAGCTTGACTGGGATCCCGCGATATGACAACGACTTGTAAAAACCTGCTAGAATGAACAGCCTTTGTGAAATGAACAGCTTGAGGCGCAAACGAGGGGGTTCGTAGGCAGCTGGGCCTGCTCGTGTGAGGGTGGACTCTCTCACTGTACGGTGTCCTTCTCTGCAGATCGAATGAAGCCGGCTCTGCCGAACGCCCTCTCTCAGGTCTGGGCTCGAACGAGGACACTCTGTGCGGGTTCAGTACCATGCTTCATTCCACAGCGGATCCGGAAGTCCAGCACCTGGTAGACCTTGGCCTTGGGGTCAGTCCTGGGGTCGTAGCCAAACTGCACCCACAGGCTCCTCCAGGGACCGGTCAGCTGGAAAACAGTTAGTGCACCTTATCTTCCCATCGAAACGGGCTGCTCAGCTCGGACCCTTCCCTTCTGAAAGGATCACTGATCTCTGGTCCTAATACAGCCGTTCATTTTTCTACGGCGATTAATGTCGCATGCAATGAAAACCAGCGCTTTTCTTTTTTACTTTTTTCGCCGGCCCAAAGTAAAGAGCGCGTGGAAATGCATGCCAGAGGCTGGGACAATACGAGATCTGTGGTTAAACTGGGCATGGTCATATCAAAATGGAGCTGCACTTAGATAGCCAAGAACCTCTAAATCTTCCTTCTCACCATGTAATAAGCCACGTAGGGGAGCAACAGTTTCAGTTTCTCTGGGTGAATCTCCATGTTGCACTTCACCGCGTTTTTGGACCAGACAGGGCGCTTCTCAAACAGCTGTTTGGGGGGACAAGGGGAATAAAGTGAATCCAGAACCTGAATAAACGTGCTGCTCTTTACCTGGAAGAGCCACATGCTGTGGAGGTGTGCCGATTCACTCGCTTGCTTGGTCGGTATGTTCAAGGATTAGATAAGGGGGGTACTTTTACGCACATGTGGTCCTGTCTCAGGTGGGAAAGCCAAGAACCTTGAACAGGACTGATTCAGCAAACACTGCCGTTGATAAAAACGGACTCGGCCGTACCTGAGGGTATGAAAAGAACACACTGGGACCTGGTATATTTCAAAATCTTACGACGTCCCCTTTTATGGTTCTGTTTCCTCGTTATTTTTATACAGCCATCATAGTATTATTCTTTACACACTTACAAAGGGCTTATTCACAAAAAACAGCTTTAAATTGGCCATTGCCAGCACTTGTGCATGGATGGCCGTCACGGGCCCTGACTAGCTCTGCTGGTGGAGCGCGAGACTCATAATGTCAGGGGAGTGGGTTTGTGTCCCACGTTGGGCACAACTCTGTCCTGGTAAAAAAACTAATGTCATGGAAACAGCAACAGGATGTTCCTGCCCCTACGTGCCAGAAGGCATAACGGGCAAAAATCACCTCGAAGAGCTTTCTTTTAAGAGAGGACGTCGCATACGTAGGAAACCGAGAGGCTCCCACCCTTGGAATCAGACTGTTTCTACCTGTTTGATCTCCTCCTCTGCCCTGTGCTTGTCTGGATGGGCGCAAAACCTCTGCCAGTTCTGCACAGCCGCCTCCAGCGGCTCCGTAGGCACATCCTTGTCCTCGAAGCTGACAAAGATGGCATTGTGGGGGCGCCGGGCGCGGCTCAGCCCGATCAGGTTTTCGCTTGAAAGCACGGGGTGCGTGTACCCTTCCCTGATTGGACGAGAGGAAAAGACAGGTGACGCACGAGCCAACCAGCAGGGCTCCCTCCCCAGTGTCCCTCCCGCACGCACCTGTGCTGGATTTCAGGGCGGTAGAAGTAGTCGACGGGGTTGTCCAGGCGCGAGAAGATGGGTGGCGGGATGAACAGGGGTACGTCTTGGTCGAAGAACTCCTTCTTTTCCGGACGCCGCAACAAGATCTTGTCGTACAGGGAGGTCTGCGTGCCGTCAGGCTGCGCGTGCACTGCCAGGTACTGAAAGTCTGCCATACCTGAGCGAAAATGCACATGAAGATGGAAAAATAATTATTGGTGTAATTGCATCAGCACTGCAGATGAGGACGGCACCGTAGTGTGACGAGTAGTGGTGCCTCATGCCGTGGTCCTGGTTCGACTCTCGCTTTAGGGCACCTGTCTGTGTGGAGTTTGCATGTTCTCCACGGTATTTGCCAGGCAGTCTGACTGGCTATCTAAAAACAGCCCTCCTCTGATGTGATCATTAGCTCTCATAATGACGACTACTGCTGACACGACTACAGAGCTAAAGAGAGCACAAGAGGCCCAGTGCTATACTTCTGTGCACAGTCATCCTGATAAGCGATTTTACTCCAGACTCCCCACCTTCAGTCTCGGTAGAGCAGTCGCAGCAGAGCAGTGGTTAGGCCCTGTAATCTAGCCAGCTTTGATTCTAGCCTGGTTTAGGTCACTAGCTGTCTGTAGCATAGATATTCTCCAGAAAGCACAAAAGGAGAAAGGAGCCGGACACTTGCATTGGAGAAACAGCAGCAACCTCTCTTTTACTGGCAGCCTCAGCTGTTCTTAACTATTATGAGTGGAACCTACCCAACTCTCCCAGCTTTCCCCTCTTGCTGGTGCTGTAGGATTCCTGTGTGGATAAAGGATGGGTGGCCGACAATGTGCTTCAAAAACAACGTGTATATTCTTCACTGCTCTAGTAAGCAGTGTTCAGTCTCATCGAGTGCTGCCGATGTAAAATGAAGGGGTGATGAGAGGAGTAGGATTCCAAATTAGACACAATCAGCACTGACGTGGTCCTTAAGGACGTGTTGAAACCCATGCTTTTTTAAATAACTCTTAAATCCAGATCCATAGGACGCTCCTTGGCCAACTTCAAACGGGGCATTCAGAAATGCAAATGTAAAATTCAAAGCAGAGGGCACAAAAAACCACACCAACTGTGCCGTTTTTATTTATGTTTATTTCAGCAATGCGTTATTTAAGTCTCCTTTACATGCAGGCGTTCTAGAAATACCTTCAGATAGGAACACGGGGCTCATCGGACCACCTACCATGTGTCTGGCTGCTGTGTTTGTGTCAGAAAAAAAAAACCCAAAAGGTAACCAGCTGGGATGAGCAGCTGAGCAGTAATCGGGAGTAAACTGGAGCGCAAAAAAAATGATAAAAAAAAGCTTACCTTGAAACTTGTAGGTCGTGCCGATGATGCCCAGAATCTCCATGCTCATTTGTTCCTGCTCAGGGGCGTCTCCAGAGGCTTCATTCCCACGGCCCTTGGCCACTCTCCTGCGGACACGCAGCAGCAGGCTGGTGGAGGGGAACCTGTTACCGCACACCGGGTGGCAGTAGGGGTCCCTGGGGCGGAAATACAGCTCCAGGCGCCTGGAGGAATCGGCGTAGGTCTGAAACACGAGAGCAACGTGAGGTGAGGCACAGCGGTCTCGCAGGGGGGGCCTTGTAGCTGCAGGGCTCGTTCAAGCCCAGTCCGCAGTGGGAAGCAACTGCCAGCGCTGGCATCTGCTGGGCTGGAGTGGTGCAGAAGTTCTAGCTGGGAAGATTTCTGCGCAACTGCACAGACCTCTGAGACTCAGATAAGGGGCCGTGTGTACGCACAGAGTAGGCTCTAGTAGCTGCACAGACCCTGGCAATGCAGTAGCTATTACACTGGACTGTTAATGGTTTAGGAAAGGAAGTACAGAACTTCTGCTAAACGAAGTGTATGAAATCAGTCCATAAACTGTCAGGGGGGGCTTTTCAGTAAAAATCTGACGCTTTCCCGTGAACCGGGTCATGCAGTCCACCGTGAGAAACCTCCCAACACAGAAAAGTAACGAGATTTACAATAATTACAGACTTCAAACTGAATTCCATGCTTCATCTGGGATCCTTATTATGGGGAGAGGTGGTTCCAGATTGGTGCGGTAACTCGGGGGGGTCTTGAACATTCAGGGATCGGGACGTTGGACAGATTCTGCTCACCCGCGACATGCCCTCCTCGCCCCCGACTGTCTCCAGGATCTTGTCCACGCTGAGGACACGGCACGGGTGCTCCACGCAGACCAGCCGGCGGTCCTGCGGCAGAGACAGAACCGCCGTGGCAGCCGGACCTCGGGGACCGGCTGCTTCGGATGCCACAGTCAAGCCATCTGCACCTCCTTCAATTTCCGCAGTATCCTCCCCACCCATCTCTGCATTATCAGCCATGTCTCAGACAAAACAAAAATAGATCGGTATGAGCTGATCGGATCAATAAATCTATAGATCTACAGCTTATACACGTCTACAAACTTTTAACTCCATCCCAGTGCACCGCTCTTTTTATGGACGCGGCCATCTTAGTACCGTACACAAAACAATTCCGACTGGAGTGACCGGACCTGCTCAATGGTTCCAGCCTGTTAAAATCTGGATGGAAATATCTGTCCATCCTGTTTAGTTCATTTGAAATTGAGCGTGTCTTGGTCAAATTTAAGGTTAATTTATCTTAAATTTATTTTTTAAGTGTCGTTAGTAATTAAATGACAAATGCTTGTTTTTTTTCTCTTTTACACAAATCTGTATTTTATGTCGTATTTTGAATAATCGTCAGAGACGGATAATACCGTAACACCGCACAGCACAGGCGTTGAGTTTTTACAAGTAAAATATTTGTAACGAAGTGCTCTATGTAGATGTATACAACTTTTAAGATATATAAAGCCTAAAAGTTAAATTAAAATAAAAATCACTAACAACATATTTAGATGAATTTCTTAAAATGTCCACAAGGAGGAAGCAGACAACCAAGATTTCAAGGTAAGCGTTTTGTGTTTTAAATGTTAAACTACGGGATTTAAGCTGTATAATGAGAAACACAACCGAATTGATTTTAAATGGAGTTTTGCTTTAATATTATTTAGAACATATTTACAAAATTCACTCAAACCTAGAGCTGCGCGTTTTGCAGAAGCCTCAAAACATTTGTTTAATATTTGTTTTCCAATCTTCCGAAGGGAATACCCGCATTAAACAATTGTGATGTTGAACAGTATTGATTAGTAGACACAGCTCAATTTGGATGTCCTGATTTATAATATTTAAATTCAATCCATGCGTTTTCTAAGTGCTCTATCCAACACACGGTTGCAGAGGAGCTGGAGTTTATCCTGGCAAGTAATGTGCAAGGTGGGGTGCAGCCTGGGTGGGGTGCCAGTCAGTCTCTAGGGACACACACACACACATACCCCAGGGCCAGTGTTCCCAAAAGCCAATTAACCCACCAGCATGTCTTTGGGCTGTGGGAGGAAACCAGACACAGACATACAGACTCCACACAGACAGCACCCCAGCGCTGCGAGGCAGTAATGCTAACCACTGTCCCACTGTGCTGCCCTACAAAGAGGCAAGTAAGATTTATTCAGTTCCGTACAGATTGCCCAGAGCGTACTTCCTGTCCCCGATGTCATCATTGACAAGATGTCAATGTTCACTGGCAGCAGTATTCTTGTGTATATTTGTAAATGGGGACAGCTGAAGCCCAGTCTCTTAAATTGTCACCACAGGCAAAAGTGTGCGTTAACTGTGCCAGAACACGAAGCGTGCAGAGTCATGTTAAATGTGATCTATCCATACTGGCACGGTCCCTCTCGATGTGAAGGGTCTGTGTGACACATCCCATGTGAGAGATGTCACATCATTTCCTGTGAACCTGTTCCGTCTAAATCCACAAGGGTGTCTGCCGGCGGCCTCACTCAGTCATGTGGAGGCCGAGTCATGCGCTGGTCCCTCGGCCTGTGCCAGCTGCGGAGGCCTGATCCGAGCCCGGCAGGCTCCCCTGGGGGGGGGGGGGTTTGGGCAGGGAAGACCGTGGTTCCACACGATAGGTCCGTCAACCTGGAGAGGCTGATAACCGTGGGTGTGGGTCTGGGTTTCGGGGAGCCCACAGTCCTGAAGCTTGCGTCAGAATAATCATCCTGGAAGTGAAATTGAGCTGCCATCTGTAGCTCCATGCAGATCAGCTGTCATGCCTGTGCCTGTGCCCCCCCCCCAGTCAGCCAGTGACCCCTGGATGCTACCTCGTTTATATCCATACGTTTTCCTAACACTGAGGAGGAGGCTCTTCACTGAAGGAGAGCTCCCAGCCGAGCTTGACTACTGACTACTGAGACTCGATAATTATTCATTGTCCGTCCCCGAACAGAAGATTAAACAGACATTAACTTGGAACAGAGTGTCTTTGTCAGGTTTAACTTTGTGCCCAATAAATGACTCTAGCCTTATCTTGAAACATAGGCAAAAACTCCGGTTCGCAAGGCATTCTCATGTTTCAAAGTCTCAGCAATTAAAAAAACCTCTGATTGAAGATGTCATACAGATCTAGTTGTATTTCAATTGTGCTTCACACCTCATACGTACCTTTCAATCCATTTATTTATATCAATAACCTTTAACTTGCAAAAATGTTACATTACTATGGTACAGTTAAAATGTTTTCAAAACTGCTAAAATTTTACATTTTAGCATTATAATGACGTTTTTCAAAGGCAGACTCCATCCTTATTATATATTGTACAAGCACTGCATCGCCTCATTTTCATCATTTAAAATTCAGCCAATTGATACTCAAATGCACTCCTTCATTATATAAACTATTTAAAAGTCAAAGAAATGATGAGACGCAGTTTCACATGCAGTGAGCTGCTGCCTTCTAGAAAGATGTTTGACCTACAATACGTTTCTAGAGCTCTTATGATAGAAAGAGAAAAGCCTTTCAGTTGTAGAGAACATATCTGGCACTGATTTCAAGCTTCTCTCATATAACGCTAATTAAAACAGCCCATTCAGAACTCCCATACTGAAACTGGAGGTATAGTTGACTTGGGTAGTGTCAGAAGACTGGAGTATACGTTGTCTCTTGTAGTTAAACAGAAAGCTGGTATTTTTCAGCTTGACTTATTTTTGGTGTGTGACAATTTTTAAAATAGCACGCAGTGCAGTAAATTTAAAAACAGATAAGAGCCTGAAGGATTCCACTGCGTGTTCTCTTCCTGTGCCTCTTTAAGAGGTTCTGTGCTTTTTGGAGGATCGCTTATGAAGAGTGACAATCTGTCTTGTTATTTGCTCGCAGGCAGAAGGCCCGGTTTGTTCATGTGAGTATGCGTTGCGTTGATTAGCGCGATTCAGGCTCTATCTGAGTCCGCAGGCCCGGCTCCGCCCCGCCACGCCGTTGGTGTGTGCTGGCCGTTAGAGCCAGGCGGGCCTTGATAAGGCTATCTCAGGCCTTGTGGCCACCAAGCCCTGCCTGCCCTGACGGCCTGCCTGCGCCTCAGATTTTACCACAGCTGCTCGGCGTGTTTTTTTCTCTCCCTTCTCAGCTCTTCCTTTCCTTCCTGTCTCCCTATTTCTCCCTGTCTCCCGAGCCATCACTCCCTTCAGTGTTCAGCTGTTCAGCTGATGGGGACGGCTTTTTTTATCGTGACAGTGCCATATTTAGACCATCAGGCAACAGATGCAAGATGGCCGCCGGTTGGCTCATTCAAACTCGAGAAGTTCATTCCTGCTGCTGAGCAACTGTTACTCTTTTAAAAAATCACCCGTTTCTTACCCCTTAAAACCTTACTTAACACCTATAAACACCCACTCAAAACATTTTCAGTATTTAGGCCTAAAAGGGGTTTTAAAGCCAACTGTATTTTGTACTTATTTTAATTGAGCAAGTTGGTTAACGTAACACTAATGAAAAACCTCATGTTGCTTCTAAAACACTGATCAAATAAATTGTGTTTGTTGGCATGTAATGAGGTAGACTATGAGAGGTAAAGAGATAGTGTTGGTTTTCAAAACATTTTGTCAATATTTAATAGAAGAATGTTTGGAATCCTTGAGTTGATTGAACTATTAAACTTCTCTGTAAATCTGTAATTTACTCTCATGTCATGCTGTGCCTTTTCTATTTTTTTTAGAACACATTTTTATGCATTTGAATGTCTAAGAAAATTAATCCACCCATTCTCTAACTGTTTCGTCCGATGCAGGGTCAGGGGAGAGCAGGAACAGGTGGACATGAAGAACAGAGCTTGTTCCTGCACCTGAAGACAAGAAAATGTCTAAACCGGTGGACTCAGTGGGTGGACTCTGGATCCAGAACACCTGGGCACCCCCAAAATGTGTAAGAAAGTGGACAGGGGACAGGGGGTGAGTTTTGTGATGGTTGATGATTGATGATTGATGTCTAACAAATGTCTTCTTTTTAGTCTTTCTAGCAACGTCTATAAGCCCAGTGTACTGCCTTTACTTTATTACTTTGTATTCTATACTAAACTGTAAAAAGCATACTTCATGTAAAGAGCCCATTGACTCCAAAATCTTTCCAGCACGTTCCAATTCAGAGTGTTTTTTTTTTCTTTCACTGGCAATACCTGGCATCCAGCTCAGGTTATCCTTTCCAGGAGAGCCAGGATGCCAGAAATTCCTGGCTGTGGTCAAACGTTGCAGGCTCGTTTCAGATTTTATGGAAAACATTTTTGGTACAGTAATAAGATAATTCGTCGAAGAGTTCAGAGAGAGGTGTGTGGGTGCAGGAGTCTTTGCATTTGTTTGTGAAGCTAATTTGTGAGTCAGTTACTGATTTGTGTTTAGCAGTTTAGTTAAATGCGTGCATAATGAATGTTGGTCTCCTCACACACGTGCATCAGGATATCTTTGTCCTTGTTTGCAGATGTGTGAGGTTCCAGTTGTGTGGGACTGTGTGTAGAATCGGACATTATTCTAGAAAAGGTGGCTATGTGTCCAATGAGCCATTACTCATAAAGCCTTTACCATCATCTTGTGTGTTTCCTAAATGGAGTAAATTGCAATAAATAAAGCTGTGAACTGCACACAAATCTTCCAAAGTGCTAAGGTGGACGGTATCTTCAAGGAAGTGTAAAGCCATCTATTTTCATCTGTTACAACAGGAATGTGCAGTAACAACACGGTGATTCAAATTGATTTGTGGTCATATCCACAAGGTCTCTGGTGCAGGTGCATATGACTGCTCTGAAGCTGTTGTGTGATTAGACTCACATACGTGTTTCAATTTGTGCAGGATCGAGTGTGTGTGTCGATTGTGTGTCCCCATGCTTGTGTGTGCACAGCTCTGTCAGTGCAGTGTATCTTTTCACTTGCCTCAGTCCTTCCAGTTTTTAGCCTCTGGCTGATACAAAGTACACATTAAGCAAAGCGCAGAGGGCAGGCACTTTGCATGCAGCTCATTTGCAAACCAAATTTCCCCTCCACCACAAAAACCTGTGTGTGTGTCAGGATTTTGTCCCTGTCCTCGGACGAGAATCCAGGGGAACAATGTGGCGTCTGTCTCCGTGTTTGAGAAAGATTGTTTTTTTTCCTGTTAATCTCATCGGCGCTGTGAATTCAGTTCCTGCTATCTGATTACTCGCCTGTTATGATGATGAACATCGAAAAGCAGACAAGTGTGATGTGTAAACGGCAGTGAGGTGACAGGGAGGATTAGGGAATGGGAGTGATTCTAGAAAGTTCATGGCCTATAAAATGGGTTTCAACTCCATATCATTTGTTATGTGTCAGCATCCACCTTAAAAAGAATCCAGTTGTGAAACAGGATCCCTCTCTAGATGTGCGTGTTTCACTAGGCTTTATCACACATGCAAAATGTTACACTTCAGACACTGTAAAGCTTCACTTCACTTTAGCGTGCTCTCCCATAGTGCTCTGGATAGACGTGTGCAGAACACTCGTGCTTTTCTAGGAACGCGGCGCTGATACGCGCGCTCTCCATGCACGCCGAGACGTATTTGCTGTAAGCTGTTTGGAAACGTGGGGTTCGTGTCGTGTGGGGTCCGAGGCTGTGGGGTTTGCTTTTGGGGCGCGGGACGGTCACGGGGGGGGTTGAGGCTGTTGCCTTGCCTGTGGGAGTGGCAGCAGGCAGTGTGACCAGACGGGTTCCCCCGCTCTCTCTCCGGCTCTGTCTCTGTCTCCCTCTTTCTCTCGCTCTGCCGTCCCTTGTTTGCATTTTGCCTGCCCCGAGGCACCTGGGAACGGTGACATGGCCTCCACCTCTGTAACTGTAACGAGAAGCTCCGGTTTTCCTGGAATGAGGGATTGGGAGAACCGCGTCTTGTCCGGCTCGTCCAGTGCCTGGGGGTCTTGCCCTGATAGGGGACAGGGGCATCTCAGCGGGGCAGCAGTATAAGCCGCGCAACGCGAGCCAGAAAAAAACTGCTGGAAGTGGGAGTGCACTTGGAACTGAGAGCAGGAGGCATTTCTTTCTGCAAGGGGTTGTGGGAGTTTGAGAGAAGCTACCCAGCCATGCTGTTGAAGGCGACATCCTGTTTTCTTTCAAGAAACAACTGGATGAGATCCTTCTTTCCCATCAGCTACCAAGAGGGTCAAATGAGCTGAATGGCCCTCTCTCGCCTGTTACCTTTCTCATGTTCTGTGGTGAACCAGCAGGGAGAAACTGACAGTGTTTTCAGCTCGGTGGGCGGCAGAAATTGAGCATCTCATCCTGCTGGTTCTTGAAGGAAACCTGAGGGCTTTCGAGGACTTCTTGAACAATTCAGAGCGAAACTTTCCCTGGAGGGAGAGTTGCTTTGACGTTCCAGTCTTTGTGTTTTGCGCCTCCAGGCCTTTTGTGGGCACCCCCTTGGATCACACCTGTGGACCCCTTGGGGATCCCCAAACCCCCCGTTTTGGAACCCGTCCCAGATGGAGGCTTGCCGGGCGAGTTGTTAAGGAAAACAGTGAGCCAGCGAAGCTCTGTTTGTCCTGAGGGCGCTGGTACACACTGTAAACTCTGAACTAAAACAAATAAAAAAATCACACGCACAAAACCTGCTACGGGGTAGGCCCTCTGATTTTGCCCGAAGCAGAAACTAGACGCGCTCTTTTCAGACCAGGTCCTGTTTGCAGAGCCACACCATCTCCTGGTGTATCCTGACAAGGTGCTGATAGACTGTGGAGGATTTTGATTTGCTTTGTATCCTGACACCAGGATGCCACCCTAACAGTTCTACACAGGCTTTACTGCCAGTGGAGTATAAACATCCATTTGCATGGTGACCACAGATTTGTTTACCAACTGTAACAGGCAGACAGCAAGGGCTTTATTTTTCCCAGCACACTGATTTCTGTCTCCAATCTTTGTTCTCTTCCTACTTTTTTTTCCCGCCCCTGACGTGCCGTTCTCACGCATTTCGGTTCAGAAAGTGCAGCCCTGTTTGTGTTGCAGATCTCTGGGTCTCACACCCTGGCTGGCGGTGGTTGAGAAACAGCAGGTGCTCTCTGATCTGACACTGGTGGCCAGGTGGAGGTGATCACTGACAATGCTCTGACAGAGGCTGTGTAGGACACCCCCACGCCCAAGCAAGAGAGTGCTGGTCCAGGTAGCAGAGGCCACATTCCAGGAACAATTACCAGTCACACTTATTTTTTTAATAAAAAGAAAGGAGGGAATTCAGCCCAGTTTGCCTGTTTGGTAGTTTAGCAAGTGAATGAATCTCAACTTCACTCCAGCTGATTCCTGAATCACCTGGCTGGGCCGTCTGTTCCAGACACCAGAACTGTGTGCAGAAATGCATTTTCTGTGCATCGCCTTTTCATTTCATGATCTTATCCATGGTTCACTACTGATTGTGAAACTACCCCCTGTGTTGACCCTACCTACACACTTGGTATCTTTGTGCTTGAATCAAATCCACTCTCAGTTTCCTTTCTTCTGCACAGAAGAGTGTCCTGCCTTAACTCTCTGTATAAGACCTGAGTCCAGGAAACATTCTTTTTCGTTTTGGCTCCATTCAAATAAAGTGGGATCATTCTTTATCAAAAGTACTGAGCTTAGAATTTGATGAATTTCCATCTTATTGCATCATCCTCATATCACTTTTTAGCATTACATCACCATGCTTTTCGGCATCAAATTAAAGCTTGCCGTGTGCAGGTACAGTGCATTAAGAATGGCTGTTGTTAGCTCCCTCAGCCAGTATGCTGCTTGTTCATGTGCTTTTTTCCTGGTGTAGATGTGTTCAAGGTGGAGGGCTGGTGTGTGTGAGTTGGGGGGGGTAGCCTGCACACAAGTCAGGGGTGTAGCTGGGAGCTGCACATACTCTCTGATAGGGCTCATTGATCATTATTACCTGGCAGAACATCGCAGGCACTCTGGGGTCTTATTTGCATACAGAGCCAACAGTCTGAAATGAAGTAGATAAACCACTGCACCCACCTGTGAGCACAATTAGCATTTGCTTCTGCATGCTAGAATTATTATGGCATGACTACATCCCGACATTCTTGGACATAATGTGGTGCTGGGACCATGCTAAGTGACTTTTAGCAGTGAAAGTCTTTACCATTACATTATTTAGGAGGGGCAACATGTGTGATCTTCGACGTCTGCTTTTGAGATTATTTCTGTTCTCCAAAAATAGGAGAAAACAAAGAAATTGTGTAACACCGAATTGTTTAATGGAACGCTCATCCTGCGTTTCTTTGACATTCCACACTTTGCGAATGAACCCCGAACAAGGCAGATCGACAGAGGCGAGACGTGTTTCCTGCCTCTTTTGCTTTCCAGGGATAAACAGGTAGAACATAAACAAAAGAAAGTAATTTACTGCTTTCATTTTACAATTATATTCTTTTATTATATAATTAACTATTTACATCCTGCTGGCACATATGGAATCACAGTCAGCAAAAACACAACCAACCACCAACAATCCAGACACAAAGTTCACTTCGTCCTCTCCCACAGAACACAATCAGGTCTCAGAGGGGACACAAACCCAATCCAGGCCTACCAGTATTTGCTAAACATCTCTGCCTGTAACCTAAGAGAAAAGATTAATTTTTCCATTATGTAAATGTCCTTCACAACAGCGATCCGTTGTTCAGGTGTTGGGCGTTCTTTAGCAAACCATTTTCTTGTGATATATGGTTCAGATTTTGATACAAAATTGCCTGATTTGCCTGGACCTGCTTAAAAAAAACCTTCCTGCTGGTTTGCATGCCCACAGACATTCTGATAAAGGTCACTGACGATTTGGCTAGCAAAGTAATTGCCATCGAGATCTCCCAGAGCCCCTGTTGTTTCTGTTGCCTGGGGGGTCTCCTTTTCTCTTTTTCGGGTCGACCAAGGGGGTGGGAGGCAGTAGGAGAACAATTTAGGCACAGGTGTTCCCAGGAGTAAGAGAAAAATAAAGCCCTACACAACATTGATCGTGTTGATCTAAAAAAACCCGCTCCAAAATAAAAGACTCCACCTTTGTGAAGCAGCGCCGGTTTCGAGGGACCGTTTCTAAAGCTGCTTATCGCTTGAGATGGAATTGCGTTTGACTCCTGATGTTTGAAAACCTGCCTGACAAGAGATTTGCATGGAGTTCCAGGTACATATTTGAATGAAGCCTCACTGGAGCACTGACACCCTCTTGCCAGAGATTTCCGTCTGCTTCGGTAATGCGAACAGCTGACTCTGACGGTCACAACGAGAACGCCGACATCCTGCCTTGGAAGGAAATAATAGAAATCTTTTTTTTTTTTTGCTGCTCCATTCACAGGACGGCAGTTAAAATAGACCCATGTGGAAATGTAGAGTTTGGTGGGGCAGGAAAAAAACAGAGGACCCTCTTCAGGTATTGAGGATAACTGATTTAGTAGAGCTCGTCTGCACACCCCTTTCATTCTGTTAAATGTCTGGGGGAGAGTGCTGTTTTGGGAATTTATAAGACTTTCATCTTATTATCCTCTGCCACAGGGAGTGATTCTGGATAGCACCACTTGTGCAGATCTCTTCCATAGCTGTGTAGGCTCCTGTGAGGAAGAACCACATTCACATGGTACTCTGATCCCCACAGCTGAAGCAGTGAGCACAACGGAATGTATAGTGCTCACACTCATCACCCCTTTTCAGATAGTACCTGTAACAGGAGAGACCCCATTGAAGTTACCCATAGGAACAATGACCAGGCTGAAGTGATTCACCAGTCACCTGAGGCACGTGTGAGAAACGTCAGCGGTGATCATGACTCTCCTCGATTTGATTCACCGTGATGTTTTCTCTCCTGTTGTCTTTATGTATTTGTTTTGTTGGGCGGAGTGGACTGTGTTCTTTATTGTGTGTACTGTATGGTTTTCAGTACCAGAAAACCCACAGACTTTTCACCCTTCCTCATTATTTTCACAAACCTTTTGTTGTCTGTAGACTCACTACTGAGACGTTACTGTTTATTTACAGATATTTTATTATTTGTCACTTTATGTGATTATACATAAGGTACAAGCTGTTTTTACATGATTTTATAAATAAAAGACATATAAACAATCTTTTGTTTAGAATACTATTGTTCAAATATAGAAATAATTTTAATCATACAAACTATGATTACTTATGCGGTTCTGGTGATTTAAACCAGACAGTATAAAGACGTAGAATTCAAACTGATCTTCCTGGGTAATAAAAATACTTTTTAAAAACTTTGATAACTTTGTGAGTACTCACTCACTTTGTAAATACAAAAGCACAAACACAGAACTTCATTTAGACTGAAATCTTAAACTCATATATGCTTTCTTTTTTCATCGAATCAGCTGTCATTGTTTTCAGGTTTTGTTGATTTTTGAAATTCATGAGCACTAATAATCTCAAGCCAGTATGTAGTTATGAGCTGTGGATTTGTTTAGAAAAAAAAACACATTAGATCATAGCATGTTATACCCCGACATGTACAACACTGGATTCCCTGCTTAACTTCCCCTACAAACACATGTGAAAGAGATGACAGCATACCTTCTCCTTCCTGCATGTCCCCTCTCTTATTCATTTCCAGCCACCTGGAAAGTCAATTTGTGAATCACGTATCTTATCAGTCCCTCATGAGCCTGATAATCAGCTCTTCCTTGTTAGAAACTTCAGTAGCACTGTTTTCATGCGCACACTAGTTTCAACAGAATATTTTAGCAGCTTTAGAGTAAGGAAACTGCAACAGATAACTGCGTCTGGCTAGAACGATCAATATTTTTGGCACGTGCCAAGGGAGGGTACTGTTTGTTGATAAATCCTTCAATGGCGCTGATTAAGGAACTGAAAATTAATGACTTTCTGTATCTGGTATGTCCTAATGTCAAATATAACAGGGAACCTAAGGAAAAGTATCATACTGTATCTTGGTTAAGTTATTTCTGAGGAATACTAAGCACGGAAGGGACTTGCTACATTTAGTATGTATCATCTTAGAAAAATAAAATTTATGGACATTGATTCAATATTTATGGCATTATTTGGGTTAACTGAATTTGCATTACTGACGACTGACACCCCTGAGTAACTGAGCGGGCAGGCGTTTCTTTCGCCCCTTGGCATGGCGTGTTGCGCCACAGCTCCCTTTGTAGTACTTATACGGCAACTTCTCATGGGGTGGGCCTGAAGGAAAAAACGGCCGGAACGGAGTGACCGCGGACAGCACCGATTCAGTCACTTTTCTCGCCGCACGCTGGCAGAAGAAAAAAACAAACGGCCGGGCAGGACCCGAGAGGAGACGATGTCATGTAATGACTCATGACTCAATCTGTAATGAGTAACTCCCAGCACTGAGCAGTCCTCAGAGAAGAGAGACATTGTCCGGAGTCTCCACACCTCCAACGGCTTCCAGCATGAAGGACTCGGACGTGTGCGGACACGGCCCGCGGAGGGGGCGGGGCCCAGTGTCCGGGCGGGGGCGGGGCCATGGTGGGGGCGTGTCTCAGTGCCCTGGTGGGGGGCGGGGTCCTGGTGGGAGCGTGGCTCAGTGCCCTGGCGGGGGTCAGGGCCCTGGTGGGGGCGTGGCCCGGTGCCCTGGCGGGGGGCGGGTCCTGGTGGGGGTGGGGCCCGGGCGGGGCTCACTTGAGCCCATGCTGGCTCTCGTGGTGTCGACGCAGGTCCACCTTGCGCTGGAAGCCCTTGCTGCAGATCTCGCAGCCGAAGGGCTTGAAGCCGGTGTGCTTGCGGCTGTGCGTGATCAGGTTGGAGCTCTGGCTGAAGGCCTTGCCGCACACCTGGCACTTGTGAGGCTTTTCCCCTGCAAGGACACATATTATTATTATTATTATTATTACTATTAATATATATCATACACACATATAATAGGTTGGATTCCTGGAAGACGGTAGTAAACTATGGAAGCCTTTAGCAGTGATCCCTTACAGTTATAAATTTAAGTTTGACACAGGTACATTAAAAGCAAATTGGAATATATTTAAGTCACAAAAAAGCAATTCATTCCAACAGGCAGGAATAATCACCCTATTGTTCAGATTTGTAAAGCACTCATTGGAGATAAGTTTAATTTTGCTTTCCAAAGGCTGCTTTTCAACGCCTAACTTCACTCTAGGGAAAATGGGTATGCAAATGAGCTCCAAAAGATCTGTGATAAATGTGTTTTTTATGAGCAGGATTTTCCTGCTGCAAAAAAAATATTACCTTTAAATGTCTTTGAAAGCGAATGGTTTTGCGCGCCTGAGAACTGGTAAAAATAACCCATGCTTGCCTGTGGATGTCCACTGGTCTGCAAAAGCCCTACACACAGTCAGGAGGTATGACATATGTATGCCGTGAGCATCATTAATTTAAGTCTCCACTGGCGTTTTTCACTGTTTTCACAACTTTGTCTTTGTTAATGGAGCCACAGTTCCGTGAGAAGAAAGCCAGGATCCACACTAGTGTGCATTCACTCCTCTGCACAGCTGCGTGTAGGAAGAGGTGCCCCAGGGCAGGGCAGCAGGGTGGAGCAGTGGTCAGCACTGCTGTCTCGCAGAGCTGGGGCCCTGGGTTCGATTCCAGACCTGGGCTGCTGTGGGTGTGGAGTTTGTATGTTCTCCCCAGGTTTGTGTGGGTTTCCTCCCACAGTCCAAAGACATGCTGGCAGGTCAACTGGTTTCTGGGAAAATTGTCCCTGGTGTGAGCGTGAGCGTGAGCGTGAGCGTGAGCGTGTGTGTGTGTGTCTGTCCTGTCTTGTCCTGTCCTGTCCTGTCCAGGGTGTGTCCTGCCTCGTGCCCGTTGCTTGCTGGGATAGACTCTGGTTTCTCAGCAACCCTGAATTTACACTACTGTTATACCTTGAGTGATGTACTATACCCTAGCTGCTACAGTGTGCCCGGTTGGTGGGCGATCATTGTGATGGACCCAGGTGCTCTCTTGTCCCCTTGTTGACTATGAGCCCAGGGTCAGCCCTGGTCTAATGAGCTGCTGTGGCTCCGATGTGGAAATGACCTACTGTACTTTTACATACATATTATTAACAGTTATTAAAAGTTATGTTAACAGGCCTTATCGCACTCATCCTTAGAACCTTAAATCTTCCTCCTTCATTCTGTGCCTTTTAGGAAGAGTCGAGATAGAATGAAATTATAGAGAGATAAAAAAAAAACCTGAATCTCTGGAAGCCAATATTCTGCTTTCTCTGCTGATCTGAGGAAGAGGTTTCTTTCTGGTGAAGGAGTGTAGTCCCCTCCGCAGGAGACATCGCACAGCGACCCCGGACCGGACTCACCCGTGTGGATGTAGGTGTGCTTCTTCATGTCGGATTTCTGGTGGAACCGCTTGCCACAGTACTGGCAGGGATAGGGCCTGGTGTCGGAGTGGATCAGGAGGTGGGTGGACAGCGTGGAGGAGCGCTTGAAGGTCTTTCCACACATCTTGCACTCGAAACTCCTCTCCTGCAGAAAAACACACACGCACACACTGTAGAGGAACCCAGCAGCTCTCCACGCACCGACACTGGGATTTCGAACACAGACTCGAAACCTGTGTAGTTTAGCCTTTTTTCTTTGCAAGGTATTAGGACTAAAAAGCACGGCAAACCGTTAGATCTGTCCTGTTATATGTAGGTGAAAGCACACGCCCCAAGAACAGGTGTTTCCTTACTGCTACGGGCAAAATACACCCAACCTGTTCCTGAGAGAGATGTCTATCTCCTTTCATCACTCCAAATAGAGGCCAAGAACTACAAAATGGGAGACAACAAATCCTGTTTCCTCGGAGGGTGTGGAAATGGCTTTCTTGGGCCACTGTATCGGAGGGTCATCGCTTCAGCGGTCCCTTTGGAAAGGCCTTCAGCACAGAAAGGGGCAGCCAAAAGATGAGGATGAAGAAGAAGGAAAAAATGACACTATCTTGGATGAAAAGAATGAGTAAAAAAACGTAAGGAAAAAATAACTGCAGCAAGGAAAGCAGGAAGAGATGGGGAAAGAGAGACAGTAGCACAAGCGATAGTGACGGAGCTGCGCGCAGGAGGGGCAGGTGGGCGTTTCGGCTCGGACCTGTGAGTGGACGTTCATGTGCTGCTCCAGGCTGACCGCGTGGCCGAACGTCTTCCTGCAGATGTTGCAGCCGAAGGGCCTGGTCCCGCTGTGGGAGCGCCGCACGTGCACCTCCAGACCGTGGGGCGTGGAGAAGACCTGGGGGAGCCGGGACAGAGGCAGGGGCTCAGACACCGGCGGACCCCACAGACGGCACGCGGCCCAGGAGCCCCGGCGCGTCTAGTCTAGAGAGCAGCCCTGACGACGAGGGTCTTGTGAATGGGGAGGTGGTGCCTTATTCATGTTGCGGAACTTCATTCACGCAATTCTGCCAACTCACGGCGGGAAACAACTGGCGGCGTTTTGTGGAAGTAAAGGCTGTTGATCGTTTTTCCCTCACAGCTGTCTGGCTCTACAGTTGAATCATTCGGCAGCCGTCAACGAGTGTTTCGGGTGGGTTTGTGAATATCGTACACTATAGCGACATCAATCTGTTCAAAATCAGCATTTAAAAGTAGCACTATTACTAAATGGGAGCAGTAATAGAAGGATAGACGGTATTGTACATCCTGGGATAATAGCAGGCTGTCATTAAGGGAAAGGATTTCGAGCTCTTAATCTGGGCAAGTGCTGGCTTGTCTCTTGTCGAGCAGAATGGGGAATTTCTGCACCGTTGGTTGCGGATTTTACAGAGAGGTGGCGACCTGCCAGGACACACGCCCTGGTAGCTAGCGTGCGGGGGACTGTGCCACTCACCTTGTTGCAGGTGATGCAGTGGTAGGTGTCCGAGGTGGGGGAGTAGTGGGTGCTGCAGTCCAGGGCTTGGGGGTGCTCCGGGCTGCCCTTGAGGTGCGCCCCGTACAAGGTGCTGGCGTGCTGCAGGAGAGAGGTGGGAAAGCCGCAGGAGAGCTGGCGGAAATTGTAGGCCGGGTGCAGGGAGTCCCAGGGGAATGAAGGCTTGTAGTAGGGAGGAGACGGTAGCTCTGACATCTGGGCCTCTGGCAGACACAAGAGAGAGCCGGTCAGCTTAATGTCACCATCACCCCTTGTACGTGGAGCGACACGACCCACGAGGAACAGCATCACCCCTCCAGGAAACCCTTATTAAAGAGCTGCGGTCTCACAGGCTTTGGCTATACCAGGACAGGACACCACTCCCTCACAGGGCAGACGGACACACCAGGGCCAGTTCTCCCAGACGCCAGTTAACCGAGCAGCATGTCTTTGGACATGCACTCATAGGAGACCCATGCCAACGGTTGGTGAAGATACAAACTCCACACAGCCAGCGCTCCAGGAATTTAGCCCGCTGAGCTGCCCATATCTATGTGCTTCAGAATAAAATAGCACGACTGTCACTGTGGAGAGCTTTGCGGATGCAGCCCGCAGCTATGGAAGAAGCGGGTGTCCCCTGCGCTCAGGCGGTCTTACCCAGGCTGTGGAAAGGATGTGCGGCAGTGCCCGAGGGCGCTGACACAGGGTCACTGTGGGCTGGCACGGTGTGCTCACCGCCCTGCTCCTGCTTGACGTAGGGATAGCTCGGGACAGCGTGGCCCAGCGGCTCCGCCAGGGGCACCCCCTCATCACGCAGAGGAGGCGGTCCTGCAGATTCAAGGAGCAGAGACCTGATCACAGCTGCGGGAGGGGGAGACGATACCGCAGACACGCAGGCGGACGCGGCACAGGCTGTGAAATCTACCAGTCTCGACCTGGTGAGGCAGAAACCCTTCAAGATGGACTAATCTGCACTGGGGTTCTACAGGGCCAGACACTGCACTGGGGTTCTACAGGACTGGCACTGCACTGGGGTTCTTCAGGACCAGACACTGCACTGGGGTTCTACAGGACTGGCACTGCACTGGGGTTCTACAGGACTGGCACTGCACTGGGGTTCTTCAGGACCAGACACTGCACTGGGGTTCTACAGGACTGGCACTGCACTGGGGTTCTTCAGGACCAGACACTGCACTGGGGTTCTACAGGACTGGCACTGCACTGGGGTTCTACAGGACTGGCACTGCACTGGGGTTCTACAGGACTGGACACTGCACTGGGGTTCTACAGGACTGGCACTGCACTGGGGTTCTACAGGACTGGCACTGCACTGGGGTTCTACAGGACTGGCACTGCACTGGGGTTCTACAGGACCAGACACTGCACTGGGGTTCTACAGGACTGGCACTGCACTGGGGTTCTACAGGACTGGCACTGCACTGGGGTTCTACAGGACTGGCACTGCACTGGGGTTCTACAGGACTGGACACTGCACTGGGGTTCTACAGGACTGGCACTGCACTGGGGTTCTACAGGGCTGACCACTGCACTGGGGTTCTACAGGACTGGCACTGCACTGGGGTTCTCCAGGGCTGACCACTGCACTGGGGTTCTACAGAACTGGCCACTGCACTGGGGTTCTACAGGGTCAGACACTGCACTGGGGTTCTACAGGACTGGCCACTGCACTGGGGTTCTACAGGACTGGCATTGCACTGGGGTTCTACAGGGCCAGACGCTGCACTGGGGTTCTACAGGACCAGACACTGCACTGGGGTTCTACAGGACTGGCCACTGCACTGGGGTTCTACAGGACTGGCACTGCACTGGGGTTCTACAGGACTGGCATTGCACTGGGGTTCTACAGGACCAGACACTGCACTGGGGTTCTACAAGACTGGCACTGCACTGGGGTTCTACAGGGCCAGATGCTGCACTGGGGTTCTACAGGACTGGCAACTGCACTGGGGTTCTACAGGACTGGCACTGCACTGGGGTTCTACAGGACTGGCATTGCACTGGGGTTCTACAGGGTCAGACACTGCACTGGGGTTCTACAGGACTGGCCACTGCACTGGGGTTCTACAGGACTGGCACTGCACTGGGGTTCTACAGGACTGGCATTGCACTGGGGTTCTACAGGGTCAGACACTGCACTGGGGTTCTACAGGACTGGCACTGCACTGGGGTTCTACAGGGTCAGACACTGCACTGGGGTTCTACAGGACTGGCACTGCACTGGGGTTCTACAGGACTGGCACTGCACTGGGGTTCTACAGGGCCAGATGCTGCACTGGGGTTCTACAGGACTGGCACTGCACTGGGGTTCTACAGGACTGGCAACTGCACTGGGGTTCTACAGGACCAGACACTGCACTGGGGTTCTACAGGACCAGACACTGCACTGGGGTTCTACAGGACTGGCCACTGCACTGGGGTTCTACAGGGTCAGACACTGCACTGGGGTTCTACAGGACCAGACACTGCACTGGGGTTCTACAGGACTGGCACTGCACCTTCGCCTGCAAACCTCTTAGCTTTAAAAGTGGGACTGTATTATGAGCTGCACCATGTGTTATTCATCAAAGCTGTAAATACTGTACGTTTTAAGGTTGTCTTCTTTTAAAAAATGTGAAAACAATGGAATATTATATTCAAATATTCATTCTTCTCACAATGTTGTCAAACAGCAGCCTTGCTTTAACATCCCCCGTTGCAGCCTGACCTCGAGTTTTTCCCAATTATTATTATTATTATTTTTTTGCTCTTTCTTTAGTTTCAAGAAAAGATTGCTTGCAGATTACACATTCTGTAGCTTTAGGGAACCTTCTAGGAAGGTCTGCAGACTGGGACTGTTTCAACGCAAGACGTTTACAAAGGCATTACAGGAAGTCAAGTGGAGCAGAAATCCATGCTGGTGTGTGTCACAACGCCGTGTCGGACTGGTTCTGGACACCTGCCGGGCTAGATCTGGGATATGGCAGGATTGAACGACCTTTATTTGAATAGAACTCATTTGCATAGCCGTGGTACCTACCCTAACCGCTCTCCCGCCCCACGATTTCCATGAAGCAGAGCCGCTCAAAGTAATCTAAGCCGGCTCCAAAAGAAACAGGAGCCCGGCTGTAGCGAGTTTCACAGTCACCGCAACACGGCCTATCTCCTAGCCAGACAGGTGTTCGTGCTGCTCTGACAGATAGCGCGCACTAGAAACAACGACATGTTACAACAAAACATCGCCTGTTTGCTAGTACGATAACTTACATTGAGCGCTGCATAATCGTTTTTTTTTTAAGAAATCACGTACAGCCCAGCATGTGAATTTATTCTTTATGGGTAGTTTTTTTTTTTCATGTGACTTGAGTACTGTTGCGCCCTCTCTCGGGCCGAACCGAGGTGAGGTTTTTCAAGAACCGTTAACGGCGTTGCGCAATTAAAAAAAAAAGTTCTACTCAGACATCGCCAATATGATCTTAATTATTATTATTATTTTGCCTTTGACGATACAGAAGCTATTTTGAAACCTGGCAGCGGGTGCGTTTCAGTTTGAGGTTTTCAGGAGCCGAGTTCTGGCAAAAGAAAAGCGTTCTGAACACGAAAGGAACAGTCAAATTTCAAAAGAAATAAATTGTAAGCAAAGGGCCGCATCGTCTTTCCAGGTTTATCCACATGGCGCAGCCCTGTGCAGGGGGCAGCGCGACAGCGTGTTGTGAAGAAAACCATAAATACGAGACTGAGTCTCTGCCGGTCTTACTCTCGCCGTGAGTCTCCGCCGACTGCTTGTCCGCAGTGCGCTCCTGGTCGACAAACCGGCGCAGGTTGTGCGACAGACACCGCTTGCTCTTCACCAGGAAGGACCGGGGCATGGCAACGCTATCTGTGGGGGAAACAACACGCGAGACCAGGGGTTACTGTGTGTACCGGTGCACCGCTCTGGACCTCGCATACCTGTAACAACGGAGAGGGGAGAAGAGGGTATAAGGACCCGTGGGAACAGGATCGAATTGTACAGCATTCCTTTGCCACCAAGGCGAAAGCGCGACCACGACTTCCACATGCCTGATGTGCAGTGGCTATCTATTTCACACGAGTCGATATGGAGTAAAATTCAGTAAAAGTGTCTGTTCGCCCGCACAGCGCAGATCCTGGGACGTTGTGGTGGATTCTGAGTGCGAGAGACGAGGCTGAACTGACCAGAGGGACGACGGACCTACAGTATACAGGGGCAGGACTCGGCGGGCATGACCTGTCTGTTTACATAGACTGGTGAAGACTGACCATGTATAGACCGTGTATATACATGTATAGACACCGATTATTCCGAACAGCGTGTCTTGGGACTGTGGGGGCGAACCTGCACGGAACCACGAAGAACATGCAGACTTCACACAGAAGGCGCCTCGGGCAATCGATCAGAATCACAGCCAGGGACTGTGAGGGGAAGCTATCCGACACGCAACATGAATAATAATAATAATAATAATAATAATAATAATAATAATAATAATAACAGGGGTACTGTTATTCAAACCACGGACTCTGAACGTTATATCATAATTAGTACAGTATCATAGCGAAATTGAAGAACTTTGGTTTGTCTAACAATACACCACTAATTGTAGGATTTCCTTTTCCTGGCGTGGGTCAGTGAGTCTTCAATACTCTCCCACTTCAATATAATCAAAGGCTGATTAATCCACTGTGAGCTTCATTTGAATTGGCCTCTGCACCAGTTACACTGCAGGTGCGTTTGAGACCACTGATTCAGACAAGTATCGCCGAAGACCTGACGTTCCCACCACACAGACCGGGCGATTCCACACTCATTCTGTTTATAATGCGATGCTCTGCTCTTCAGCGCACAAGTCTCGAAACCTCCCGGTTATTCTGAAAAAGGTTTATTGGGAGGCTGAATAATGAATGACGGTAGTATTTACATGATGAAGCCCTTTACCCGACATTTTCCTAATCGACGAAAACAAATCAAACTAAAAAACGTCAACGCTTTTTAACAAAATAAGCAAATTAGTTTCAGTGCTCCCGCTGATCCGCCCATGTACTGTATTTGCACTGTGTTGTTTCAGGATTACAGCACCGTAGGAATATGGTGTAGATATAGGCTTCATGCCCGTGCATTCTGCCGAATTAGAAGACCCGTAACAAGTGACTTAATATAAACGCTGTGGTTCAAATGAAATAATTCGTTTATATAAAGCTGTATAAACTTTCGACTCTCGAGGTAGGGCTAAAGAGTTTTAAAAGTTAATTATGCTACAAATAGAACCTAAGACTACAACTTTTTTGGCCTGTGTACACTTAACATATTGCAGAAAAAGATTACCGTTTCATTATATAGCATTAAGACCTAAAAAGGTCAGAATTCTGCGATTTTTAAACCACCCAATATTTAAACAAGTTTGGTAATACAACTCGTTAGTTCTTTCATTTGACGTGCTATTGCAAGACCTTTTCCTGAAATTAAAGTGCAATTAATTTACAATCGTACAAGAACGGGATTATAATCAGTTACCGTCGCATTTTTAAGAAGCTCACAAACAACAATTTAGATGGTCGGTCAGGCCAGAAAAGTTAAAGCAGATTGATTTACAAAAAAAAAAACAGCTTTATCAATTTCCATTTCAGAAACTAATATTGGATTTCCAGACGTATGCATGAAACATTTCCAAAACTTCAGAAGTATCGAGTAAGAAGACGCTGTATAAATGTACTACATACACATGAAGTGCATTTCACGCTTGTTATCGAATTAATTAAAAACACTGCTGATTATCGCTCGCAAACCTGGTCATATATTAAGTGCGTAGTTTTACCACAGTGTCCCTTACTGGGAGAGCATTTCTAATTAGCTACACTGGAATCTAATGAAACTATAATACATTTTCCTCTTACCTTCACTGCAGAAAGTGTCAAACGAAACCGGCTCTTAGCTGTCCGTTTCTCTTGCCCGCAAGTTTTAAATTACTTTTAGTTTTCCTGGCGGTTAATGTCTCTCCTTCCTCTTTGAGCGGGGTCTTGCGCTGTCTTAAAATCCCGTCTTCAAATTCAAGCCTCTGTCCTCGGCTGCCGTTTCTCCTCCCTGATTTCCAATCTGATAAATTTGTGGTAGAATCTGACTGTGCTGATTCGACCAATGGAAGACTGGTACACAGGAGAAATTTGCTTATACTGGGAAAAAAAAAATGCCTTGATGAACGCATGACAAAAGCTCGCCCAAACCTGAGGAGTCAAACAAAGAGATTAAGAAAGAAAAAAAACAACTTCGTTTCTAGTTCTATACCAAAAAAAAATGTCACATTAACATAATAAAATAAAATATTATTATAATAAGATATCACCATATAAATAATTCCCGAAGACATATTGTTACACTTGAGAAACCCTCATTATGAAGTAGAAGATAGGCTTGATAAACACAATAAAAGGACACACAAGGACTGGCCCGAGTGATGTGGTACGCACTTGCGAGTGTATTATTTTATATGACGTGATACAAACACGTTATAGTCTTTTTTCCTCTCAAAATAACAACGAAACAATTCGCATCTTTTTTCTTCAACGAGAAACTCCGTTTGGGTGTGGGTTTAGCCAGAAGAAGTACAGCAGTTGATTTACAGAAATTCAAGTATTGTGTAGGGCTTGCCAGTCGGAGAACATCGGTGTATTTAAATCCACAAATTGAAATGAGCTTAAAATAATCATATTGCCATTTTTTGAACTATGACATTATCGGTGCATTGCACGGTGTATCCTCAGTTGATGAAGTGTGATCTGAAATCTACGGTACAATATATGTTCATTTTTTTTTCATTATGATGAATTATTTAAATCAAATATTTTCCCCTCAGGGATCGAAACGTTAGCTAATTTTTCCGGTTTCTGCCGCTCCGCTAACGGGATTTGTTTAATAAACGTCCCCGGAAATCCATTTTTGCTTAAAATAAATACACCCAACCAGTATGACAATCTTCCTTATGAACACAAGTGCGCTGACGAGCTGTGTTTATGGAGTGTGGTGGTTATTGACATCTGTGCATGCACACTTCTCGTCCTCGTGTGAGTTCACAAGAAATGGAAAATGCTGTCTTTTCGAAATAAAGCCTCATAGGAAAGAATGATCAATAAAATATTCTTTCATTTATTCATAATGTGTCAACGAGCATTCTAATTATTAACGTCAAACGACTGGAAAACGAAATATTTATTTCGTATAAGACTTTATTTAAAAAAAAACACATCCTTTAAATAACGGGTGCGGGAGAGGAGCTGATCACATTCCTACTGCACTACGCCGTTTTCCACTCAGGCTCGCCGAGGAAGGGGCAGGAATGCACTCTGTGCGTGTGGGATGTTGAAAAAGGGTCATTTTCTCCCCGGGGTGATTTTGAATGGGGTGGTTCACTCTAGTACAGTGAATTCGTGCGCCATCTGGTGGCTAAATCGTGCAAACGCCGTCAACCCGCCACGATTTTACAGCCTGACAGTAGGTTGTTCATGCTTCTAACAAAAGTAACGCAAGTGTAAATAAATTAAAAACATACAGACGTTTAAGGCTACCGACGCCACTGTACAATGAGCGTATTTTCCCATTTCGAAAGACCAGAATTGTTTTCTGACACGGTTTTGCCTTGAAACCCAGAATAATTATGTGAAAGCCACTGGACACCTTAGCCTTTAAAAAGATCGCAGCTACACGAGAGGTACTAGAAACAAGTGAGTTTGTGAATGTTTTAATTCTGTTACAAGAGGAAAAAGGAGTTTGAATGTGCCGGTATCAATTCCCCGCTGTGACAGAATACCCAGGGGTGCTCATGATGGTGTAATGACAAACTGTAACCAGTAGATAGAGCCCTTCCCTTTAGGAAACAGATCTTTACAGCCAGCGTTGCTCAGTCTGCTGTTGCACACAGGATTTACAGTTACTGTTAAAAAGAAAACATTAAGGCGTGTTCTTTTATGGTTTCCAGCATGAATCTCCTGGCCAAAGCATTTTCAACTAGGACCCTAGGGCCTGTGGGAGTCTCCTGGTAAAAGCCTCACAGTGCTGGGGCCCTGGGGTGCTGTCTGTGTGGAGTTTGCATGTTCTCCCCATGTTTGTGTGGGTTTCCTCCAGGTGCCCCGGTTTCCTCCCACTGTCCAGAGACCTGCTGGTGGGTTAAATGGCTTCTGGGAGAACTGGCCCTGGTGTGAGTGTGTGTCTGTATCTGTGTGTGCCCTGCGGTGGACTGGCGTCTCGTCCAGGGGGTACCCTGCCTGGCGCCCGTTGCTTGCCAGGATGGGCTCCAGCTCCCCCAGCGGCCCTGAACTGGATGGACAGATCACGTGAGTGGCAGGCTGGGCTAGACTGTCGCTGTAGACCGTGCAGTTCTGGAGAGGAAGGCCTTGTGTAAAATAAAATAGAGGGCATCAGGCCACACTATTTACAGACCCAGTGATGTGGAAAATCCATCTTTCAAAAGGTGATGCAGTGACTGAACCAGACGTGGGATTTGCGCTCGGCAAGACTCGCTAAAGAGATCTAGCAGACCGGCAGGCAAGCCTGTCCTCCACAGGTTCAGGGACCCGGGATCACGGACTTATCTGTGGTCTCTGGTAACCCCGTCTCTGAGCCCACGGTTGAATTATTGATTCATTTCATAAGAACAGCTGGTAAAACATTGGGAGGATTTCAGCCTAAATTAAAAAAAGCCCTGCTAGCTGGACTCTTAATGACCGGATTCAAGCCACTACTGGCTGGAACTGTGACAATATAACAGCTGCTCCAGGGCTTCAGCGCTCGTGATAGAAAGAGGCCCAGAGACACCTGCAGACGGAGCGGTGGCTCTGTGGCTCAGGATCTGCACCTGTGACTGGAAGGTTGGCCCTACTCTGTTGGGCCCCTGAGCAAGGCCCTTAACCCTAACTGCCCCAGGGGCGCCGTACAATGGCTGACCCTGCGCTCTGACCCCAAGCTTCTCCCTGTCTGTGTGTCTGTGTCTCCATGGAGAAAAGCTGGGGTATGCGAAAAGACGAATTCCTAATGCAAGAAATTGTATAGGGCTAATAAAGAAACATTAACATTAACATTAGACACAGCGGCCCTCCAGGAGCAGGACTGGGCTCCCTGCTGTAGCCTGAGCAAGCGAGCTAACGAATGAGGTCATCGATCAGCACTGGAGCTGTGACGGCAACCAGCAGAGACTGGGTCTGGGTGTGCTGGAGTAAGTCTCAGTGGTTGTGGCCACTCAGACCCAGTCTAGAGATCCCCTGGATCAGATCTGGAAATGCAGAGGCCCCAAGTTAATTGATTTTCGGTGTACAGCATTGCCACGCCACATTCTCCCTATCGAAATGGACAGCTCATCTGGGATGTACTTCACTGGTTTTTGTCAAGAGCCCAAAATTGGAAACACGGGTTCTTCAAACCATCGGGGTGAATGGCACAGTAAAACGAGAGTTAAAGAGACTTAACTCTGATGAAAGCCATTATATCTGCGATGGCCACTCCGATGGAGACCACGAGCTGTATCAGCATTTAGCAGATTTCAGCTCTGCAATAATGGGGTCATAAAGAGGTTATTCCCCCCGCCCCACTGAGAAAGTGTGAGCTGATTCCAACCGCCTCTCTTAATTGCCACCCAGTCCTTCACCCGCCCCCTGACGGAGCCTGCTGGCCCTTATCTGCCCCCTGTGCAAACTCTGCCCCTCCATTCTCCTGCCTTTATAGCAGTCACGCGCCTGCGCGGGCAGCCTGAGTCACGCGAAAGCCGCGTCACACACAAGCGCATCACTCCGCCTTGAGCGGGGGGGGGAGAGAAACCGCAAACATTTTGGAAGGGCCTCGGCAGAAAAACGCCCTTTCACCCTTACCTTCGTGAATAAAAACTCGAGCCTCCAGTGACGCATATTAGCGAGTGCGGGGATGTGGGTTTAGGCGGATTCTCGATGTGCGAGAGGTGAATCAAGGGGGAGCCAGGGATTATTTTGCCTGTGCGGCCGCGGAGGAGGATTGGAGAGGGAGGGGTCGTGAGGTGTCCAAGATGGCGGCGCCCTGTGGAGTGGAGCTGCTCTAAGAGGTAAACAGGTCCATTTAATTAATGAATTTCAAGATAGACGAGTACTTTTAAGGTTTTAGGAGACCGTGAATGCAAATTGTGTCTTATTGTTTAACTTCTTGTGCTTTGTCATCGCTGTCAGAGCTCTACTTAGTTTTATAAGCCTTTCAGGAGACGATATGAGAACCGTAAACAGCTTCATAATAAGTGTTTTATATGCATTTCCAGAGCGGGATATTAATGCGTTCATCTGAAAAGGTAATCGGATTCAAGAGAATTTACTCAATTATTATTGTCTTATTGAGTGGTTTGCGCCCTTAGTCATTTCAGATATCGGTAAACAGCGTTTCCACAGAAGTCAGGCGAACAAAAAAAGCTTAACCCCATAAAATAATCAGCGCAAACTTTCAGTTGCAGTGCACAATTCAACTTTTTTTTGCTTGCTCATTATCACATATGCAACAGAAGTATTAGGTAATTAATATTCAACTGCAATGTTATCATTTTAGATTAATGGTCTGAATAAGGAAAGGGACAGATTAATGCTTAACTTCTCTGCTGCAACAAACGTGCTTCGACTGCATGTACACATTTAATCAGATAATTTTACAGTTTAATATAATGTGCAGTGTACAACTTTCGTCCTGATGCGCTCAAACAGTCAATACAGTATCATGAAGTATTGCATTATGGATGTCTTATTTCCATACGCTGTTTACACTCTTCAGCACGGGGTCATTGCTCGGGAAGTTCATTAACTGCAGTGCAAATGTCGTCAAGTGCAAATAGATTTCAGCAGCACCTCTACGTTTTTAATTACCATGCTGCGCGAAAAGTGACTGACTGTTCGAACGTTTTCAAACTAAGTGTGTCCTGACTGTTGCGGTTTTGCTGTTCTGGTGTGTACTGGGTTTAAATGCACTAATTATAGTAATACTGAGTAATAGCTTTGCAGTTGAGATCCAATGAACGTTTTCACCATGTAGTAGTTTTCGTTTAGGGTTTACTACAATATAATATATTGAACTTAATATATTATTATTATTATTATTATTATTATTATTATTATTATTATTACATGATTACAATGTAATATATTCAGCAATATTCCAACAGCAAATAAGGCTGTGTATATTAAACGTAGCTAAGTGTACATGTTTTGTTGAATGGCTAGGATTGTTTGTGTTTAACATGTTGTTTGAGTTTGTTTTTTATTGCAGTTATGCATGGTGAAGCTAAAGACACCCTTTTGGATGGATAAATAATTTTATGTGTGTTACCCCCCTTTTTCAATATAAAGTGAGGGAGTTTTTAGTTGTTTTTCATCAAAACATAGGCTAACAATGCTCTCTGGCTGAAATCCATCTTCTGCCTTTAGCATTGTGAATTACTGTATATACAATATGTTTGTGTAAAATCTGTGTGTTTTTTTGTCCATGTTATGATAGGGAAGGCTTCTTTACAAGATGTCCTGAGTGATTGACTGGAATGGTACTAGCTGCCTTTTAGGTTAGTGCGTTTTGAATTGCACCATTTAATTGGTTTTGCACACAGGATTTACAGTTACTGTTAAAAAGAAAACATTAAGGCGTGTTCTTTTATGGTTTCCAGCATAAATCTCCTGGCCAAAGCGTTTTCAACTAGGACCCTAGAGCCTGTGTTGGTTTTAACTAACTTAAAACTGCCCTTAAGAAAGCTTGCACATGTCATGCGGAGTAATGAGAACTAACTGTAGGCATTAGAGCTGGTCTTTACCACCTCCTCTAGAGCTTTGCATGTACTGCCCTTAGGAACAATATCCTGCTTTTAGGAAAGCTGTGTTAGAATTGTGTAATGTAGTGTAGATTTTGTATTAATATCAAAGTATATAAATAGGGTTGTATCAGAGATGATTGATCTTTCTTCTATGTCCTTCAGACATTTAATTAATATTGATTTGTTTTCGATGTCATCGTTATCCAAAAGGAAAGTTGAGCTGGATCTGTAATTTTGTGTGTGTGAACCCATACCATACCAGAACCGTCATTAGAAAAAATAAAAAAATCATGGTAGAAGTTCCGCTAGATGTGTTAGAATCGAGGAGTAATAAATAAAATCAATTTCTCATTAAGTGTGGGAGCACCGTTTAATGGAATTTGAAATATTCCGTTGCTGCTTTAAAAATCTTAATGCTAAAGGTTCCTTATTTTACCAGTGTTGCAAATTCTGTTGGAAATACTTTGGGGCCCATGCCAGGAATTGGATGCATGAAAAGGCCGTGCAGTGTTTTGAATCCGTAAGATGATTTAAAAGCTATGGCAAAGACAGGTCTTCTGTAGCTTTAGCTGTGGTTTCCCGGCTTTTCACAGAAAATCCTCTATGGGTAAAGTCTCAAGTACTAGAATGGTCTTCGTTTAAGCTTCGTTTTCTTCATTGGTCAATAGCTTGACCGAGTGTTCCTCATCTTGAATTGACAGGTGATGTGGGATGATCTGTAAAATGACTTGATTGGGCTGTCTGGGACCAGGGCTGGAGACCCCCGGGCATCTGCCCCTGGGGGGCTGTCCCAGTGGTGTAATGTAAACCCACCCACCCACCCACAGGGAAGAAGGCTGTGGCCGGGGGCTTTGCCAGGGGATTTATTTATTCGAGGTTAGGAAGGTATTCCTGGAAAGTGTGTGCGCGTTTCACTCCAGCTGATCCTGTCTGTCATCCCCGTGCCCTGCAGCTGGGGCACAGCTCTGATTGAATCCCAGGCCGGCGCCCCAGTGCTAGGTGAACAGTCTGTGTTTTGGGGTTGGGACAGAACGAGGACAAATGCTTTTCTCTTTTTGATGATGTCAGGTGCCGGTGTTGGTGCTAGTGTTGGTTGTATGTTTCGGGTGGTAGCAGGGCTCAACAATTGGTGAGTAACCAACCCTTTTAGACTTCAAGCTCATCAATGTGTACTGGTGTCGATATGACTGTTTACAGAGTTCTCCTTCTAAAATGGTTTGGTGCCAACAGCCGTCTCCCAAAATAATTTGCCATAATTTGTTTGTTTAAAACATTTCTCAGTGAAAATGTGTAAGATGGGCACAGGAGTGATTTATTTATGGGTGGTGACAGTTCTGAACCTATTAGGGCAAAAAATCCTTATCAATACAGCATTTGATCTCATTTGGCAATTAATAGATTGCCATTTGGTGTGTATTAAGTAATATTTTAAACATTTTAAAAGTTGTTTGTACATTGCAGAAGATGAAAAGGCAAAGTAAACTAAAGTTTATTCCAAGCTCTTTGATAGAATAACTGTGAGTAGTGCTTGACTAGTATTTTATTAAAATATTGTGTATTTGTTACTTATAGTTTCAGAATATTATGGTTTTTAGTTGGACTTGACATTTCAGTGTTTTTTTTAAAGTAAAACGAAAGCAATGTGACTCTTAAAGGTCGGCTCTCTACTGCAGTCAGTGTCCGTTTTGTGTTTTATAAGTCTGTTTTGATGGCACAGTTATAGAGTGGAATTTCAGTTCTTGATTAAAGTTAATATTTGATTATTTTGGTTAATTTTTAGATTAAAAGACATCTTAAGAAGATAGTGTTCGGTGTAGTTCAGCAATTCATCAGGCAATCCAAGAAACATTGTTTTGATATTGCCATAGACTCGATTATCTGTATTAATATGGATACTTGACTGTAGTATAGAAAGATTTGTTGCTTAATCGTTTTAAGTAACAAGATTTTGGAAGATGTGCTGCATCCGTTTCACACCTGCTAAAAACATGAGTGACTGTTGCTGTTCTTGTAATCATGTCGATTTTTAGAAAGACTTGCACTTTGCTGATGTTCAGTAGATCACCAACGTGGTTTCGATGGGCTTCCATTCCAGATTTGCTGAAAGGGAACTCCGTGTTCCTTGAACATGTTGATTTCAGTCCCTCAGGATGTGTAGAAATCAACATTGCTTTTGCATGCTGGTGCTCTACCTTGCCAAGCACAGCATACATTTTGCAGTGCTCTGCCTGTAATACGCTTAAACATTTTTGTGTTATATGAAGGATTATAATTCTGCATGATCTTTTGGTTTAGTACAAATAAACCACTTAACCATTAATTGAAGACAAATGTCAATATACTTATAGGTAGTACTTTGTTGATATCGGAGCTGCTTTGTGAAAAAGAGGTCCAGGCTGTTAAGTAACACTTCAGAAAACTGCATAGTCAAGGAGAAGGCAGACTTTGCAGAATTACCTGATTGGCTTGAGATTTATTCTCATATTTCAAAATGAAATCTTACAAGTTATTACGAATAAAAGTAATGGTATTGACACTTTACTTTCCCTTGTTTGTTTTTGAGAACTGACTTGCTTGTAATTGGGATAGAAGCTGTTGTTTCTGCATCCCTTAGAGTGATAGCATAAACGTAGTTTTGTTGCAGAGTTTGCTGCTTGGTTCAGACTGAACAATGAATTAAAACAAATCTGGTTGCACATTGTGCTCAATTTTAAATGAAAGCTTTTAGGTCTAGTTGCGTTGACTTAACGTCTTTGTACACAGCTTAAGTAAGCCCAATATGAGATGCATTTTGGCTGTGATGAATACAGAGGCCATTAAATATGCTACAGTTGTTGGTGATAGTCCTTCATTTTCTTATGAGCAAGGTTCCAGGAGTTGTTTTCTTTTTCTGTTAAACTGTGATATGGACACAGTGAGATTAAGACTCTGCATCTGTGAGTCTGCTGTGTGCAGGTATCCTGTTTACCCCTGCGAATAAACAATAAACAGGCAAATGAAAATCCTAATTGAACTTCTGCTCCTGGTATGTTTATAATGTTGGTATGTAAAAAAAAATCACAATATTCTCTCAATGAGGTCTTAAATTTAAGATTATCAAATGCTGTCTAGCCCTAATGAAATTTTGGATGGTGGTAAAGGTGTTTAATTCACATATGGATTCAATTACTTGTAATGCATTTGGAGAATCTTTGCACCAGATATTCATGTGTTTTAGCATTCTGTGTGATCATCTCTAAGTAGTGAGGAAATTCTCAGAGTTCCTGCCTTTTTTAATGGCAGTGCAGGTGGACATCACCGAGTCCAGAGTCTGGAGCATTCTGTAATGAGTGTTGGCGTGAACGTCCAGGATGAGTGCAGCCCACTGTAGCTCAACTATCTGTGGCTGCTCACGGTGTTGCTGTAGGCGTCTAAGGTTGTCACAGATTCAGGATGTTGAAATACTTTTTCACAGCAGCGCGCAAATGCCTGTTAAAAGGCGGTTGTGTCTTGTTGTGTTCTGTGTCCGGGGTTCGGCTCGCTGCAGGTTGTTGTGTTATCGTGCAGCAGGAGCAGCATCTGAATTCCTTTCGGAGCAGAGCGAGGAGCAGCAGGGGAACTGAAATGTGCTTAGGATTCTAGTGTTTCACTAGTGGCTGCTTAATTATTACGGAGTCCTCTTTGGACAGTATGTTACAATAGGGAGCTAATAAGAAATGATGGGTAAAATAAGAAGGTGTGTTTCATTGTCACTTGTGCTTTTGCCAGTCAGTTTTGGACTTGCTCCTCGTGGAGGGTGTGTGCGTCAGTGCTCATTGCGGTCTGCCTTCTCCTCTCCGTAGCGGAGCCTCGCGATCGTATCGGCAGGCGGCTCTGGGGTTCTGCCCGGGAGGACGGAAGGGTTTGAGTAAGACGACCCTACAGCCGGCGACGCAGACTCCAGCCTCATCCTCCCTGACGACATGGCCAGAGAGCAGCTCAACGTGGCAGATCTCCTCCCCCTGCTGGAGTCCTCCGACCTCCAGGAGCTGGAGGAGATAAAGGGCCTCATCAATGAGCACCTCCAAACAGGTCAGCCCGCCTGGGGCTTGTACAGTGCCAGCGAAGAGCCTTCTGCTTGGTTTTTGTTGCGTCCATCTCTACCTGTCTGTGCCTTCGACCGGTTCGAATGGGTTTTTTTTCCATTCTTGAGACTCAGTCGCTTGACTGTTTTGTGCTTTTGTTTACTCTGAAAGAGGGGGAAAAAAAAGAGGGCAGCTTTTAATTGAATTGTTTGGGGCCTTTTTTGTGTGTCTGACAGATCGAGGGTCTCTCCTCCTGAACAGTCTGGTGGATTGTTACCTGGAGACCAGCTCCCAGCAGGCTTTGCACATCCTGTCCTCTGTGAGGGAGCCGCATGACAAGGTGAGTGGACAGGACAGGCTCTCCAGGGGGACGTCCAGGGCTCCCCTGCCTCCACAAGCTCAAGTTAGCAGCACTGACGTTAGATTCAGTTTTGTCACATGAAAACTAATTCATTTCATTCGGTTCAATGCATGCTTTAATGTGCAGAAAAAATTGTAATGGCAAGTAATTCTTAAATTATGACCTGTGGCTCATAGAGAAAATAATTGGGAAGTTTCAAACTATATCTCCATTTGTGCAGCAGATTTGCTGCTGTTGCTAGGGGAGGATAAAAATAGCCTCTCAGTTGTGTTTCCTGCAAGGTAACACAAAGACATAGGACATTGTTGCAAACAGGTTGTCTTGTACTTTGCCAGGTCTTTCTCGTTATCTCCATGGCACAGTCCGCAAGCATTATTAAAAACTGATCCGATTATTTTAGAGAGTGACGGGTCATGCACGTGAAATGTGAAAGCAGATCTTTAACACAAGTGCCTATTGTAGTGTAATTAAGTCTAATCCAAGACCATCTTTGACTTTCCACTATTCACTGACGGAAAGGTACAGCTATGCTCTAAGGGTGTTGATGAGCCCTTACGCGGTGGCAGAGAACCTGCCTCTTGTGATACTGCACAGTTGACATAGCAGGCTTGAAGGGAAGGCTGAACAGCCTGCACATACACAAGAGCGGCTCTAATTGTCTTCATCCTTGTGAGCTTCGTGCTGAACTTGAGAAATGAACAGGTGGATGATGGAACTTTCCTGCAGGCTTTGCACTAATAGCAATGAGTGGGTCTGTAAGGAGCAGTGTGTTCACATGCAAAGGATAATGTTTGTTGTGTGTATGTCTAATTACAATATGATGTCTTTACAGTAGACCTGTGCATTTTTTTTTAATAGCACTGAAAGTTTTCAAATATCTTTTTTTTTGGCTTGCTGTTTCCCTGTCCCACTTGCTGTATAATTTGAAAAAAACAATCACTACGCATTCCTTAGTCACAGGAATGAGAGAATTGTGATTCTAGTATTTTTGGTTATTTAATGACTTGAATTATCTTTGGCCTCTGATTCATTCGCCGCACAGGAGTACAGATTACCCCACTTTCCTCTGGCGTTTCTGCATCATCAGGTAGTTTCAGCCTAATTCAACAAAGAATTGCCTTGCCGACTTCTGTTTTTATGCAGTACGCTGTCGAGGGTATGAGTGGAGCTTCTCAAAAGCTGTGTGATGAGTGTGTGTAAATATTGAATAGTTTTAATATGGCTAGTGAGGCGTCGTATTCTGTGTGCGCGCGTGCTGGTTGAACCGGTTGAGCTCTGTGCTGCAGCCCCTGCAGGCGTGAGCCTGGGTTACCTCTGTCCTGCAGCGCCGTTCTGGAGCCTCATGGCTTCCGCGGTGGGACTGGGGTTAATCGGTCGGTTTCCGGCGGGGCGTGGGCTCCTGCAGGCCCCTGGTGATGTCGCGCCTCCCCTCCTTCTGGCTCCTGCCCACCTCCCCCCCCCCCCCCCCGTCGCTGCGGGGGATAAGTGGCCCGCTGGTCGGGACGGAGGGCCCTTTCAGCCTTTCCAACCCTGTTCCCGCGTGGGAGCTGGGGCCGTCGCTGGGAGCCGGGACATAAAGACCCAGTTGGGAAGGGTGATGGAAATGATGGGCGCAGTGCCAGGAGCTTGCGGGCACACGATGCTGTCCGTGAAGGATGTGCCTCTCCGGTAGTTGGCACTGAACGTTCGTTATTTGTCACGCCTTACAAGATGAATGGCCTGAAGGTGGCTGAGTCTACACCTTCTCATTCCCCAGTGAAAAACACCCAGTTGGCTGATCTAATAGGGTGGGTCTAACAGAAATGGGTGATCGATTCCTTCTTTTTTTTAAAAGAAGATAATATTAGTGTTCCAGCTCTACAATTTCCTCTTGGAGTGCTTACTACTTGACCGTCTCCAGTCCAGCTTTCATTTGGCACCCTACACCGAAGCTGCTCTCGTGTTACTAAATCTCCTCAATCGACTCGTGCTGCCTCTCCCGTCTTAATCCTTCTTGATCTCGGCACTGTCCTCGACGCTGCTGGGTCACTCTTTTCTCCTGTCAACACCCGCTGGCCAGAAGGTCAGTTGTGAAGGTGTTGAGTTGCCCATTTATTTTAGTTTCCGTCCCCTGGGTGCGGAGGATTGTAAGAGATCTTAATGACAAGAACAAGCCATCTCTCCAGTCAGTGTTGGCGATTTTCCTTAAGTGATTCTGTCGCTGTTCTCCATTACTATTGGCCTCTGCCTGTGCAACATGACACCGTGTTCTCTGCCATGCATCGACAGCGTTAAGAAAAGTTTAATATTGTGAGAGCTGTGACATTCCCCTTCTCGGGATATCTTGTCCAAAGCACTCTGAAAATTCAGATGCACAGAAGCACAAGCCCTACCGACATCTGTCACATCAGTGGAGCTTCTTTGAGGAAGGCTGAAAGATTTAGCCTAAGCTGGTTCTCACTTTCTACAGTGTACGGTTTTTGTGCCGATTGTCCCTAAATACGCAGTGCAGTATTTTTTCATAATATACGTTAAGGTGACAGACTTCTGATTTTCCTTCGTCGGTACAAGTGAACTTTCTCGACGTGAGCCATTCGCAGAGAACGACGCTTGTGGGGAAAGGTCCCGTGAAGAGGTTCCAAGCTCGACGTGTTTGACAGTAGGCGGCGAAGTGAATGGGTTGAATCAAGTGGCAGGTCTTAGAGGGGGTTCAGTGGATGTGTTTGACGTTGGCAGCACCTCTTCGACAAGATGAACGAGTGCATGGCCAGGCCCTCCTGCCGTTTCCCTACTCTCACGCTGCTGGGCCACGTGATCAGGAAACAGCCGCCCTGGATCCACAAGATCTCCCGCACCCCGCTGCTGCTGTCCCTGCTCAAGTGTCTCAAGGTAAGAGGTCCCTCGCTGGCGTAGGGCGGCTGGACGTCTGGGGTTTTTGCTTTTGTTTTTTTTAAGCCCCGGGAGTTCCCCCTTCTTGATCAGGTCTCGCTGTCCGACTTTTCCTCTTGCAGACGGATACGGACGTCCTCGTCCTCATAACTGGGGTGCTGGTGTTAATCGTCCTCCTGCCGATGATCCCGCAGGCTGGCAAGCAGCACCTGAATGAGTTCTTCGATGTCTTCGGGCGACTGGCTGCCTGGAACCTGAAGAACCCAGGTTAGAGCTTGGGGATGCAGACTGAACACCCATCTGCCTTTAAATGACCCGATAAGCAGCCCCATCTTGAAAGATAGTGAAGTGAAACCAGAACATGTCTTCAGTTAACTGCTCTTGTTTTGTTTTGTTTTTTTCCTGCGGTTTCTAGTTTAAGAAAAATGGGAATATTACTGTAAGATCACGTTTGCTTGTTTGGACCTTATGAGAACAAGTAAGCGATGCTCACTTTGCAGTTGTGCGTTCACCTTGATCTCGCGAGCGTCCTGAAAGCTGAATGACCTTGCTCAGCAGCTGTCATGTAGGAAGAACCAGTGACTGCTGACCCTGTTCCTCTGTTACAGGGCATGTCACCGAGGTGTACCTGATACACTTGCACGCCAGCGTCTATTCTCTCTTCCACCGCCTTTATGGCATGTACCCCTGCAATTTTGTTTCCTACCTGCGCTCACAATACAGTATGAAGGAGAATGTGGAGACCTTTGAGGAAGTCGTAAAGGTAGAACTTTTTTGTGTGAATTGCCATAAATATATATTGCACTGTATGGTATGGCTTGACAGTATCTGAACAAAGGTCTTAAGATCCCGGTTTGTGGTTAAATGGGCAGCAGCATTAATTGATAGTCTGAGCCACAGCTCTGTGTTTTATAGCAGGTTCATTATGCGGTGCAGCCCGAACGTCTAGATTGTGTAGTTCTTTTGTGTGGGCAGTAGTTGACGTTCTTGGCTTGTGCTTCCTAGCCTATGCTGGAACACGTGCGGATACATCCCGAGCTGGTGACTGGAACCAAGGACCATGAGCTGGACCCAACGAGGTAATGTGGTTCTTCCACCAGGCAGCCTGGCCTCCTGTCGGAAGAATTCAGCCTGCTTCAGCTTCTTGAAAGTCAATGGTGAGTGAGCTTCTGCCCCTTGAGGATCGTGCCTCTCTGTGTTGCAGGTGGAAAAGGTTTGAGGTCCATGACATCGTTATCGAATGTGCCAAAGTGTCCCTGGACCCAAAGGAGGCATCGTGTGAGGAAGGGTACTCCACCATGCCTGAGCACTTCTCCACGCACTTGCAGCACAGGCCCGCCGACTGCACTGCCAGCCCCTTCGCCGATCTGCACAGCAGCTACGGTCAGACATTGACTGATCTGTTCTGTAAGCGTTGGCCCGGGGGCCCGCTGGGGCTGTGGAGGCTCTTGCGTGGTAGTTCGGTAGTTAGAGAAGAGCCAGTGATCTCATCCAGCCGTTTCGTCAAGGGAGCTAAGGTATCGGCTTCAACGGCATGGCTTGTTCCACACCCCCGCAGCCCTTTGTGTAAAGGCGAGCCTCCCTTTTCTTGTTTGTTAAAATGCACTTCCACGTGTTTTCCACACCACTCCCAGCTGGTGTTTCAAATGTGTCTCTGAAGAAGCCCCCCTGCATTGATGTTTTCAGTGCTGGTGAGGATTTTTATCATTGGCATGAAGTCCCCTTTGGAGTTTACACTGTTCTAGACTAAAAAAAGAGGCTTCCTTTCTTCACTTCTGCCATGGGCTGTAGTTTTTTTTTTATTACGAAGTTTTCATTTTGCACTCGGCCTGTCGCTGGAATGTAAGCACGTAAACCTTTCCAAGTTGCAGGTTAGAAGTTTCTCAGTCCTTCGTTTCCTTGGCAGGCTCAAGGCAAACTGTGAATCGTACCCATACAATAGCTCCTGCTTCAGGTTCCCGCAAAGCCGTGTACGCCTGCCCCACTGTTTCTGATTCGGTGCATTTCAGAGTCCTCTACCTGCTCCCTTTCTGCACACTTAGAGGGACTTGCCATGTGACTGGAGAACCTCGGGCGTCTGTATGCGCTGATGCGTGTCGGGTGTGAATCTCTGCGCTGTGCGTGTGTTTTTCCAGGGAGCTCGTCTTCGGCCTCTTTCTCCACCCCACGCCAGGCCGCGCCCCCTCTCTCCGGGACCCAGCCTCCGTACCACAGCCCGCAGGTGTGCCGCCACCTGCCCGACGCCAGCCAGGTACCGTGTCAGCCTGCCAGTGCAGTTGGGCTGGGCCCTCGGTCTGGCCAGTGATTTTTATTGTATCCAGACCGGTGTTTTCCAGTCTTCATGTCAATTTTGTCTTTATCTGATTTCCATTCTCACTCTTGATTTCTTTCCAATCTTTTCATTTCATTCTCTTCTGTGCTTTTAAGAACAACTGGAAGCCCTTCTAGGTGTTGAGCCATAGTCCCACGTGTTGCATGTTGTGACACCTCTTGATGCTTTTTTGCAACTTTGTGTCACTTACTTATCAGCAACGTTTTATACATAGTAATCAGGAAACATTTTGGACTTCTTTGCAGAAGCTTCTGAAAAACTGGAATCTTTAATGATCGTCTCAATTGTTTTTTTGCATAGTGTTGAATCAATAACCCTGTATTTATAATTGATTGTAGTGAAGAATAACAACACGAATTAAGAACGACCCCCCTGAAGACTGAGAGATTACTAGTTGTTTATACTGGGGTTCAGCAGATAAGGGATAATAGTACTTTTAACTGTTTATTATACAGCCTAGTGCTTCTGAAAGATAATTTTTTCGCTTGCATCTTGTAGACCATGAGCCTTCTGCAGCGCAGCTGCCAACCGTACAAGGCTAACGATGCGTGGATGAGTCTGTGTCCGACGTATGAATCAGCCCCTAGTTTTGAAAGGCAGGAAGGAGCTGCCTGTTACGAGTGGTTCTGACTCACCGTGTGTGTGGGTGTGTGCTTGATCGCATCTTTCAGAAGAGAGAGTGCTTTCTAGAAGAGGAGCGCTCTAGCGTAGATCTGAGCTCTGAACTCTCCAATCCTACCATAGGTTGCCAGGCAATGAAAGGCTGCTGTCGTAGTGTTCAACCTAAAAAAAAGGGATTTCTTTTCTACTCCATCTCCTATCATATTAATGCACAGAATTGCTTAGCTGCATGTGTTGACTCTCCTAAAACATAGTGGAAACGGAAAATGTATTTTTTATAGCTCCGTTTCTATCCTCGTTCTCTGCCCTTATCTTTGAGTACCGAGCTTGACGCGAGTCGCAGTTTAACGGTGAATTCCTCCGGTGTGTTGAAGGATCCTTTCTGGAGCCCCTCCTCGGTGTGCGGAATGACCACGCCGCCATCCTCCCGGGGAATCTCGCCCACCAACGCCCCCCCGGAGCTATCCCACAGTGCCTCTCACCTCGCCAGCCGGGCGCAGGCCCCCGCAGGTGGGCACGTGGTTCAGGATGTAAGGAGCAGGGTGCATGTTGTATATGAGCGCCCTGCTTCATCATCTGAAATCTTTTTATCCAGTTTTGATTTTAATCGTTTGCCACCCCCCCCATATGTATCACTAATGTAAGTTGTCAGCCCTCTGAGCAAGATTTACATACTGCATCTAAATTAACACGCTGCATTGCTGTCCCAGACACTGTACTTTGATTTTATCCAGCCATTGGTTTTTAGAATCCTGGTGAGCATCAGGCCGGATACACCCTGAACAGGAGGGCAGTCCATCACAGGGCACACGCAGACACTGATATATTCACTCACACCAGGGCCAATTTTCCCAGAAGCCAATTAACCTCTCCGCATGTCTTTGGACTGTGGGAGGAAACCGGAGCATCCGGAGGAAATCCACACAAACACAGGAAGGACCTACAAACTCCACACAGACAGCAGCCAAAGTCCAGAACTGAACCCCAGCGCTGTGAGGCAGCATTGCTAACCACTTAGATGTTGTCTGATTTGAAAAATCCTAAAAAATGATAAAACAATGTAAGTGACTGAGGAAACAGGAGACCAGTTCTGCCCAGGGCCAGAGACTGCAGATCTTTTTTTTGCTCTGTCCTTGTTTAGCAGCTGGTGGAAAGGGGACGCCGTCCACCACCCCTGCCACCTGCTCCCCACCCCCTGCCCTCTGCGATGATTGTGTGCACGTGGCCCCGCCCTCCCATGCTGCCAGCCCCCCACAGAAGGTAAAGCACTTCATGCATCTTCTGTCTCTTATAGAGCACGTAGGCCTGCCGATTATGGCTGCTCATGTCTAGTGTGTGGTAGTATACAACGGTTTAGCAGGGTGCATTGTCGGTTTAATATATCTTAAGTCTTCTACGAGTGGACACTTGATATTTCTTTTAGGGTTTTCATTGCAGAATTGGCACATTGGTGTTAAACGGCTTTCATGCTTTGCGGACGTTGGCTTTTATGGCTGTTTTTGATTTCCTTAGTGGCGCTGAGCTGCAGCTCAGGGTTGTGTGCTGAGCTCGGCTGCTCCGTGGGATTGTGTGGGTAATCGGAGGGTTTGTCCACAGGATGGTAAACCGGAAGCATCGAAGCCTGGGCTGGTGAGGCAGGCGCCGGTCCGGGAGTCCGAGAAAGAAGGCGCGGATGTTGCCAATAGCCAAGGTCAGTGGGATCTCGATGATTGTTCTCCACCGAAAAAGGTGTTGACTGATTTTTTCTTTGTGCTGAGTCTTGGACCCGATTTTATTTTGTTTTGATCACAAAAGTATTCAGTGTACATAAAGTAAGTCCCTTTTACAGGATTACACTGAGGGCGTTGGCCGTTCTAGGTGTTTTACTGTGAAAAGTGTGATGGACACATTGAGCAATTCCTGGGTTTCCGTTTCCTTTGGGTAAACTTGTATGAATAGTCAATTTCACTGCTCCACTGTGCACATTTTTCACCATCTATACTTGTCAGCTAACTTTCTAAGCGCCTTGTGTGATCTGTGCTTAAGCTCAGTTGGTCTTGAAGGAAACCGAGTTCATGTTTTCTAATTCTCTCGGGAGTGTTGTGCGGCCCAGTTTGTTTTGGGGTGGTCTTCTGGCCTGCGTGGTGCGGGCAGCGACTGACGGGGGCGATGAGCGCTGACGTCCTGCCTGTTGTCGTTGCGCGCAGACGCCGGGGGCGAGAACGCGATGACCGTCACACTAACGGAGCTGCCTGGGCTCATCAAGCAGCTGGAGCAGCAGGAGAGGATGGAGAAGGAGCGAGATGAAGGTGGGTTTTGCCCAGTTCTGCTGCCCTATGCACCGAGTGCAGTTTGTATCCTCCCGCACAGCAGCACATCTCTCGCCAGTGTGGGTCTGGCTGATATGAGTTTCTTTCAGCATTTCGAAGGATAAAATTGTTCCCTGCATATAAAATGGTTTAAGAAATGGCCTACACCAAAATCTCCTGTCTGCATTTTTTTTTTGTTGATATGTAAATGATTTAATGATCATGTAGAAGCTTGTTAGAACATCTAGTAATACATATTTGTACAACCACTTCAAAACTTTCATTTGACTAAAAGCCTTTTCTGTTACGGTAAGGGTCTTTAAATGTTCTGTATTAGAATGGTTCTTATTCCTGCTTGATGTATATTCATCTGCATTTAGAAATGCACTTCAGCCTCAAAGAGAAATACAAAATAATTTAGAAAAATATAATTTTATTTCTAAGAAAAATGAAAAGAATTCAGCGCCTTAAAACGGCTTGCTCGCTTAAATCTCTAAACTAAAGAAAAGAGCATTTTTACATTCTGAGAAAGTGGAATTTGCATCTGTTTGTTTTTAAGCCATTTAGACCAATCATGTTGGCTTGTGCATTCTCTGCCTGGTTGTGTCAATGATGTGCTGCTACATAAACCTTATGATCCCAGCACAAAGACCCAATACATTTCCAGTTTGGTTAAAAAAAGATTTCCCAAGTATTTAGATAGATGCTTTATTGATCCCGTGAGGGAAATTGCAGTGCAACAGCAGCTTAGCACAGTCAGTACAGCACATTTGTGATTAGGAACTTCTCTGTTTTCTCCAGGGTTGTGTGCTATAGGGTAACAATGCATTTTGTTGTTTTTGGCTGTAATGGGGATGAGCTTTTTCTGCTAGAAGATGCTCGTCAACAATGCCATGCATTGAGAGGGTGGCTTGGGAGATGGATTACCGTTGGCCGTGCAACACAAGTGGGACGATTTGCTCCCTCTCTGCCTTCTTGACGCTCCCCTCGCTCCCTTGTCGCCTTCCAGACGCTATCGCGGAGGAGCTCTTGAATATCGCCGCGGACGAGCGAGAGGCCTCAGGCCCCCGCGGGGGGTTCGACTCCCCTTTCTATCGCACCACCGAGACCCTGACGGGGAGCCAGAAGAAGGCCCTGCCCCTGGCCCCCAGCTGCAGCCTGAGCTCCGACCCCCACAACGCCGTGTCCACCCCTGACAGAGCGGGGCCGCGGGGGGGCAGGGTTCCCTACGGGCTGGAGCAGCCCTGCGGCTTCCAGGCCGTGTTCACCCCCATCGACCACGCCGCGCGGGGGCAGCCCCCCAGGAGCCCCTCCGCCCCCGCGCCGGGGGAGGCTCCCGGCAAGTACGGCCTGCTGTCGCCCAGCCCTTACAAGCTCCAGCCCCTGCCCTACGAGAGCCTGTTCGACCTGGCGCTGCCCAAGGCCGCCTCGCTGTTCGTGGGCAAGAAGACGGCGGAGGCGGCGTGGAGGGCCGGGGCTGAGGGGCTGGGGGACGAGGACGTGGGGGAGGGCGCCGCGTCCACGACGTCCCCGCTGGAGGTGCTGGACCGCCTCATACAGCAGGGCAGCGACGCGCACGACGAGGTGCTCAAGAGGTGAGTGCCCCCCGCGCCCGGCGCCCTGCAGGGCTGCCCAAACGGGGGACGGACGCCCGTTGCAAGAGGGAAGACGACGTGTCCGTTGGAAGGGAGATGCGTTTACGCCGGCTGCTGCCCAGAAAACCAGATCGTTTGTGATCATGCAGCACGTGCCGTCAAATTAAGTACCGGTGTTTTTGCAGCTTTCTTTTTTTTTTTTAGAGCTTGACACTCCCAGTGTGCCGTCTTCATCGGCAGACCTTTTTGAGGATTTATTTTTCCGTCGCTGGCAAAGTTGCACATAGGTTTTAGCGCTGGGAAGAGCTGTCAAAGGGCACCGGAAATGTAGTGCTTAAAAGCCCTCTGCGCGGTTTTGATTGGGGTTTGTGACATGCTTGCTTGGAGTGCTCGGAATCTGGATCTGCTGCCCCCATTGTGTGCTGACTCCCACGCTGTACAGTACGTGCCAGGAAACAGCAACTGGAGGTTTTGTGGAATAATGTACCTTTGCCTTTTGATTTAGGAAAGCCAAGAGGCTGTGTGGCATTCTCAGGAGCTGATATAGCGTTCCTTAGCTAGCTGAGTGTAAAGGATTCTATACAAGAGTTAAATTGTATGAATGTTCCCTCCTCCCTGCTCCCTCCTTAACCGGTTGTTTGTTTTGCTACAGGCTACCTTTGCCAACGAAGTCGGCTGACTGGACGCACTTTGGAGGTAAACAACAGGGTATTAAAACAAAAGGTATTACAAAATCAGTGAAAGATTAATTCTAGGTTTAAACCCGAGCAGTGCAGGAATTTTGAGAGTTCCATTATTTCTAGATGTGGATCCCATTACAGATGTAATTGGTTAAACACCTTTGAAAATGAATGTGGTTATTCTGTTTGAATCTGAATCTGTTTCTAATCAGCATTTAATGATTTATAGCTCATTTAATGATTTATATATTGAGCTAAATATTAAAAGGAACATTTAAGCCCATAACTGAACAAACTCTAGAGTTTTAAACTCACTGTTTTCCCTGACTACTTGTACTCGGGAGAAGATGCCACCATCTCTTGTGAATTCACATTTTATGTCCTCATGTCCTTGCAAAGTACAGTAAAATCTGTTTTTTTTACAGAATGGGTTGGGCTTCAAGTTAATTCTGTAATAAAACCATTTTCAATAAAAACAGTATTGTGTATTTCACCACATCTCTAAGGGTGAAAATGCACAGAAAGATATTAATAACATTGGAAACAAACGTGCAGGTCTTCATTAACAAATACTTAGCCTCCTGGATATGATTGTGTAATTCCAGTAATACATTTTCTACATTCTTGGGGCAGGACAGAAAATATTCAACAGCTATAGTTGAAGGTGGAATTAGATCACAGGACCATGCACCAAAACGCAGAAGAATCGGCAAACGATTAAGTCATTTCTGAGAGGGGATGCTCAGTCCTACAAAGTCCCGAGAATAAGCTGTATTCTTCAACGAGTTTGCCCTCTGCCTCAACTGCGTCCGAACGGAGCAGTATTTCCCTTCCCTTGCGAGTTGCCAGCAGAACTAGTTTCTTGGCAGTAGGCAATGATGAGGATGTAAAATTTGGAGGCCATGGGACATTAATGCTAATTACCGAACAGTGTGTGTTTGAGTGCTTTCATGTGGCTGGGGGTGGGGATCAGCCAGTGCCACAGCATGTGTAACAGTGTACAACTCGCTCGCTTCTGTTCTGTGAAACTGGCGTGTCTGGCGCAATGATACTGGAGGAATTTGGGATTTAACTGTACTGCTTGGCTGGTTACAAAGTGTTGTTTTTGGTGTGGGGACCCCATTTATGTGATGGGGGGAAATGCATAAAACAAGTGGGTTTGAGAATATTCATAACTGGGGAATCTCCCATTGTTTAACTTCCTCCAGCCCTGTCTTCCATTGATGGTGGGGGGGGAGGGAGATAAAACCGGTAGCGGGGGTCTCTCCTCTGAAGAGCTCGCTGTCCTTCCCCCCCCCCGCAGGCTCGGCGCCGCTGGACGAGCTGCACACCCTGCGCAGCCAGCTGCTCCTGCTGCACAACCAGCTGCTGTACGAGCGCTACAAGAGGGAGCAGCACGCCATCCGCAACCGGCGCCTGCTGCGGCGCATCATCAACGCCACCGCGCTGGAGGAGCAGAACACCGCCATGGTAACGCCCCCCACCCCACCCCCCTCGCCGGCGGTCCGCAGGGAGCACGGTTTCGGCGTTTGACACGCACACGCACACTCCTGCTTTTCTGTACCCGTGCGTGGCCCGCTACAGAAAAATGAAAGAAAATACCCCATTTCCAAAAAGGGCCTTTATACAGACTGTGCACTGTGTGTAATGTCTGCTGATGTCGTGCTGGTCATCTGATGTGTAATGAACATCCCTGACTGCCTGCTGCAGGGCCTCGGCCAGATTCTGTGCAAACGTTTTGTGTGGGGGGAGGAAAAAAAGCTCCTAGGCGTAATATCACGTGATCGCAAGCTCATACATCTTTGTTGTCAAGGGCTGGCCCTGCACAGCTGCAAAGCAATGGAATTAGCGCATCAGGTCCGGCCGCAACGCTCCGTTTCTCAGTGGGCAGTGGAGAGGGCCACCGCGCCATGCCCCTTGAGCGCTGCCTGTGGGTTAAGTGTCATTTGCAGGCCAGGGAGGAAGATCTCGGGGGGGTGGGAAATGAATCCAGCTGATCGTTGTAGAGTTGTTTTTTGTCTCTTCAAGAAATTCCCACAGAATTAAACATTTGGGCACTCCCCAACTGTAATTACTCAAGAGTTTCCTGTATAAAAGCATAGTCTAGCTATTTAATGGTATGTTTCATTATTCATACTGATTTTTGCAGAGTGTTAATTTGTGCGCTAACTTTGGCAGAGCGGTCGACAGCTTTCAGCTCATTCTTTTGAATGTTGTACAGTAAGCAAGCGTGACATGGAGCGTGTTTGATAACGTATCCCAAAGGTGACTTACGCCTCCATCCTTCTCCAACCGCTGCAGAAGGACCAGCTGAGCCTGCAGGAGGTGGACATCCAGTGCCTGAAGGACAGCCTGCAGAAGGAGCAGAGCAAGTACCAGCGGCTTCTGGAGGACCGGGAGACCGCGGTGACGCGGCTGAGCGGCCAGATCAGGCAGCTGCAGCAGGGCTGCAGCGAGTACCACACCAAGAACCAGGAGCTGCAGGTTCGAGCCGGGGGCCTGGGCGCACGTAGCTCGGGGCTTGGAGTGGATTTAAGAGTACTGGCAAAACTCTTGAGAAAATATGTTTGAGATCAGTGGAAGAAACCAGCAGGTCTTTCTGAGACCAGTGCACTGGTGCCGTTTTATAGCCTCAAGATTAATGTGCGTTTGTTCTCTCCGGGGTCTCGGCGCTTGTTCCAGAGTAAACTGCAGGAGTGCCAGAAGAAGGTGGGGGAGCTGGAGGCAGAACTGCAAAAGGCCAACAACAAAGTCTGCAACACGGGACACCTGCTTAACCAGCTCTCTGTCAAGGTACAGGCCCTCTTGTGTGGATCCTGAAGGTCCTAAAGGAGATAATTTGGTGATCTTTGTTACAGGAGGAGTGGGGATTGAAAAACGGATCACGTGAGATGGCTCTAAAGATTCACCCATGGAAACAAATAATGTAACCCTCTGTTCTTGAGGTGCCGATTTGACATTAGATAAGATTTAAACTCAGCTGATGTGTTGTGTGGCAACTTTGATGAATATAAATGACAAGTTCTTTTATAACAGTTTTTACCTTTCTCATTTTGAGGGTTTGGCACAGAGATCGTTTTGGGTTTTTTTTTCCTATGCAGGTGGAATAAAGAATGAGTCCAGATTTGACTCTCTCTTTTCTGTATTTTCAGCTCAACAATAGCGAAACCATCCAGGGGCAGATGGAGTTTCTTAACAAACAGCTGCTGCTGGTGGGCGAGGTCAACAAGCTGGCCATGGAGGAGCTGCAGCACTCCAGCCCCGACCCCAGCAAGGTAGGGGCGCACCTCTCGGCAGCTGGCATCTTGTCGGATCGGTAGAGGCAGCCGGGGTAACGTTAGCCACCAAGAATCGCATGAGCTGAGTAAGGTGCTCAAGCCTGCAAAGGCAGCTGTTTTCTGACTGCACTGAAAATTGCTTGCTTTTTGCACCTCTCTCACCTGGGTCCAAAATCTGGCGAGGATGAGCTGTGTTCAGGTTTTCACACTCGGGTCTAGCCTAAAGTTTGATTCTAGCTATCTGGCATGTATTTAAATCCCCCCCCCGCGTAGTCTTAAGCACAGTCGACACAGTAGGCAGCGCGGGCTTGTGATCCCCCTCCTCTTGTGCGTGTGTGCTGTGTGCCAGGAGGTGGACATGATACGGGCCTCCTACGGGAAGGAGCTGGAGAGACTCCGGCAGAGCCTGGTGCAGCAGGGCCAGAGGCTGGAGGCCGCCCAGTACCGCATCGGGGAGCTCGAGTCCCAGCTCACCAAGAAGGAGCACCTCATCGTGGAGCAGAAGAAATTCCTGGAGGACGTCAAGAGCCAGGCCAAGTAGGGGCACAGCCCGCACCGAGAGCGGTCTTCTTGTCACACTAAAGACGTTGGTGCAGTGGCGTCCTACCGAAATGGTTTGATACCCATAGGGCTGGGAATTTAGAGTAACGGTGTTAAACATCTCCTTGCCTGGAGCAGTCGTACTCCTGGTGACCCACACGCCTGCTGGTCTTCATTCCAGTCCCACCTTCGTTGGATAACTGAAGCCTTACTTGATCGAAGAAGTTGCTTGAATTGAATTTTTGCGTTTTGTTCCTAGTTGCAGGTTTGGGATTTTTTTTTTTACATTTTAAAGAATGCAAAGGTTAAAGCTCCGACACGCTGAAGAGCTGGGAGCAAACAGTCTAAACGAATGTGATTGTGAAGGGCTCGACAGCAGGTGTGTGTAAGTCACCAGGGCCGGGGCTGGGACCCACTGCTCTAGAATGAGGGCAGTCGTGCGCACTTGTGAAGTGTATAGGGTGTAATGTAATAAAAAGCAAAGTTTATTGTAGCTTCATTGGATTTTGGCAGCAAAACTGTATTCCTGTACGATACAAGTAATAGGTTATTCCATGCTGAAAAGAAAGAAAATGCAACGTTTCGGCTGTGGAACCTTCTTTGGGTGTCCTGTATGATAGCCTGAACTTATGGTGAGGGATATGGAATAGTTAGTAAACCTATTTATAACACCGTTAGTAACCAATTAGTAGTTAAAATGCGTTGACCTGACGTGTGACTGATGTTTGCAAGGGGACTGCCGTTTTGCCTTTGAGCTGAGTTGCCTGGTGTGTGTGCAGGGGGGAGCTGCAGGCGTCCCAGAGCAGGTACCAGGCCCAGCGGCAGGTCACGCAGGCGCTGCAGACGGAGCTGCTCGAGCTGTACAGCCGCCTGGAGAAGGAGGACGCTGTCGCGGGTGCCGGTGCAGCAGCAGCAGCAGCAGGGGGCGCCACTGAGCCGTGCAAGCCCACCGACTCCAGGTAGGGGGGCCGCTGGAAACGCAAACGCTGGAGCACCTTTCGCTGCCGAGCGCCAGAGCACTTCGCAGACCGGGCTCGAGCTATGCTTCGGGGCCCAATTCACCCTGGCCACGATCTGCTTTCACACCTGGGTTCTGGTAGGAGGTATCGCAGTGTCGGAGCACTGACCAGTAGATTCAGAAACAGTTTCTTCCCCCAAGCAGTCCGCATCTTAAACAGCTCAAATTAGCACCTGCACTTTAAGGTACTGCACTATTTGCACTTTGTCCTGTCTTGGCTGTATTATAATGTCTAGTATCTAAATTAATTGAATAGTCAAGACCTGGAGTTTCAGTGTGAAAGCTTTGCAATGTCTTAACTGTAGCTGGTTACTTTAAGGCAGTACTTTCTGGTGCACCGTGGCACAAATGTAGCAGAGTACACAGCTCTGACACCACATCTTTACTTGTGCTTCTGGTACTTTTAGTGCCAGAATGGACACTTCACCCTTATTTTCTAAAGGCATAGTAAACAAACAACAGGAAATGCAAATCTGGCAAATAACACCGTTGACAGTTGAAAGGAAATCAGTATTTTACTTAAATCTTATTGGAGATGACCAGTGATGAAGTAACTAATGTCCAGTTTTCCTTGTGATTTTCCTGCTATTATGTTTGTTGAGTCTAAAGACGCTGCGTTGAAGTCGGCGTGACGCTGCGTGCTCCATGTCGAGTCCTTGTTCGCGCTGTAAAGGAGAGATTGGCACACACTGCTCTGCTTTAGGCCAAAATCGCTGTCGCCCGTAGCAAAGCGGAAACGTGCCCTGTATGTGTCGGATTGGGCAGCACCGTGGCGCGGTAGCGGACATTGATTTGCGTGCTGACGCCCGTGCTTCCTTGTTTCCTGTCGTAGGACGGACGGCGCCAGCTCGGGGTCACCAAGGCAGGCGGCCCCCCGTGACAGTACGGGCAGCCAGACTGACTGCCCAAAGGGCAACGGCAGCACTTTATCGCCCGGCCAGCCCCCGCCTTCCCTGCCGGCAGGGCACGGCGGCTCCGTGAACGGCAGCCGTGACCCCCCCCTGGTCCTGCTGGAGCCCCCGCCCGCGCCCGGCCACGCCCCGCTCACGGTGGGCTCCTACCCCACCGCCAAGAGCTTCCTGGGCATGCGGGCCCGCGAGCTGTTCCGCAACAAGAGCGAGAGCCAGTGCGACGAGGAGCCCCCCCGCCTGGCGGGCCTGTCCCAGGCGCTCAAGACTGAGCAGTGCGTGGAGCCCGCGGGCGCCGCGGGCGCCGCGCCCCCCCCCGAGCCGCCCCGCCCGCCGGAGGGCAGCGGCGCGCAGCAGAGGCAGCAGCAGCTGCGGATCATGGACTATAACGAAGCGCATCATGAGCACAGCTAAGGAGCTCGGGAGGAGAGAGGAAAAAAAAAAGCAAAGCCCAGTGTTATTATTCTCATTCCTCGAGTGGACAGCAGGATTTGAGCCTCCACTTCAGATTGATTTCCTCGGCTCCTCTCGTTTTGTTGTTTCCCCTACAGCCCCTCGCCAGTCCGCTTGCTGCACTTTGCCCTCCTCCTCGGCGTGGTGGCCAATCTGAGGTCAGGGCTGCCGGGGGCGGGGGGGGATTGTGGGGCTGGGTTTCTTCTTCGTTTTTTTTTTTAAAAGACGGCTTCTCAGTCCAGCGTCGAGGGTAAGGGCGCAGGGCAGCTGCCGGTCAAGGTGAGAAGGAACTCTGCACGTTTGGCTGTCGTTTAAAAAAAAGTATTATAAGCGAGGAAGAAAAAAAGTCAATCCTTGGACAAAGACGTCCAGCGATGAAATGCTCAACGTTCTGGGCGCTGGAGCAGTGTGCCGAGAGCCTGTTGATCTCTTGGGTGACGGCAAGCAAGACCAGATCTGGGTTGCGTGTTTTTCAAGATGCCTACTTCCAGGCTTGCAGCAGGGTTTGACTGCAGTTTCCTCCAGCCAGACGGGTGCAGTGACAGCTGTCGGGGTGACTGCAGGGTCCCTGCTCCCCCTCGGTCCCGGAGCTCGTGCCGCTCTGTCGGTCCGGGACTGGTTCCTTCCCGGAAGCCCCAGGAGGGGGAGTGGAGATCCGGTAGTTTGGCGGTTTGTAAAGTGATAATTACGCGAATCCACAGTGGCACCAGGTGATGTGGTCAAGTAAAGCAAAATTCCGGCGCTCCCGAAACCAAGCAGAAGTTATGTTTTTTTTTTTTTCCTTATTCTGCCTCGCTTTATCTGCATATTTTAACATGAACGTTCGTTTTTCCCCTACCTTCTTTATGGGTTAATCTTTCACCTCATCATTCATACTTCATTCTAGTCTGACCATACAGTCAGGCTGATGTATAACCCGGTATTCCAGTCGAATAAGATGTGGCTTGGCTCTTTTTTTAAGCAGGTTTTAAGGTTATCCAGGTAGAATACATTATAGATGGACCCGAGTTGGCAGGACCGGGAATAACAAAAGGACCAATATTTTTATAAATATTGGTAAGAGCATCTATTGAACTTGGCGGCACGACCTTTTAACATGGACTGAAGGCTGTACCTAGAATAGCATAACATTTTTGGTCATTTTTCAAAATATTCTGCTCTTATTCTTTCAGTGCTACTTTACTAACGTGCATCACCTTAAGAGTTCATTTCAAATGTGAATTTAAAATGAAATTTTGTGTAAAGTTTGTCTCCACGTCTTCAACACGACGAAAGTTATGCATGTTCTTTTTTTTAAATTGCGCAATTTAATGAAAATTATGGAATAACCAGAAAAATCAGTTTAAACTCGTATACTAATGAAATTTATTAATTTATTCACAAGTTTTATTTATCAGGTGTTCTCCTATGAGGGGGGAATTTTTAAAATAATGACCCCCCCTCTGTTCAAATCCTAGAAAACAAACTAGAAATGTTGATATTACAGTTATTTGAGTCATTACTTAGAAGGAATCTCTTCCTCTTTACACTTCAGCCTGCACTTAACTGACCATTGTAAGCCATTTCCACCTCACTGATCAAATCTCCTGTTGTTACTTAATTATGGTTTTAAATCCAGTGGGAAAGATCTTGCAGTTTTTCCAGATTTCTTATGATGCGACCATTATAGATGGAAATGCCCACAAAGTTTTAGCGGGATTAGGGATGTACTGGGGTTTTTTTTCTGGATCTGTTCCAAGGAAATATGGTTTCATTTTGTTAACCTGTGCCGTGAGTCTTGGAATTTATAAGCTAATAAGTACAGATGCACCTGTCACTGTTTGTATGCACTTTTGGATGGACATGAGGAGGGTGAACTACAACTACGATCTTGATGGTCACTAAAAAGCTAAATGAGCATAAACGGTAGCCATTCAGCAGTACTCTTGCTCGTAGGATGCTGCTGTCTTTCACCTGGGAGTTCTTCTGGGTGCAACAACTTTAACACTACCCTTTTAACTTTACATATGGCATATGGCCCTGGGCCATCTCCACTGTGAAACTTCACCAGTACCATCTCCATACCCCACAGCTTCGGCATCTGTAGGAAAAATGTTGTTTCGTACTTTTCCGTCACGTTGAGCCAGTGTCGATTTGCCACAAGACCTTGATATTTGGGATTCAATGTCAAGCGTCGAATCTTTTGAGACCCTTTTTATGTTCTGACGGCAGGGTTTTCTACGGTGCCACTGTAACCTGAGTGTGCAGCTGGTATAAGAAGGAAGAGGTGCCTTTTCTGCTGTGTCAGCGTTTTAAAACACTCCCAGAAGGAGTGTTGTAGAGAAGGAAAGGCCAAAGTTACATTCGGGATGATGATGATAAAATCGTACTTGGTTATACTGTGGAAAAACAAAGGTTTTAGGCCTGGTGCCACTGTCTGCAGCCCCTACCTGATAAACTTGGCCATTCCCTGCAGTTAGTATCTGGTTGCAAGACAGTGCTACACTGGGACTGAACATTAGGGTGGTAATATTTAGCAATTGCTGGGAACAAAAATCTGTTTGGAAATAGAAAAAAATGTTTTTGTTCCACTTGATTTTTTTTTTTAACTGAAAAAGCTCTAGCTTAGAAGTTTCTGTGGTAAGTCCAAAACCGTTCGGAAGCTGTCATTGTTTTCTTTCTCTCTGATACTGGATCTGGAAGTGTTAAAGGATGGTATTCATGTCTGATGCTATTTGGAGAAGCAGTTATGTGTTGCATAATCGGTGAATACTGTTGTTCTTTAATACAAATCCTGTTGTCCGCTGAACGTTTCTGCTGTTATCCAGTCTGCCTTGCTATCCTAAGCATGTACAACAATCCACTTTAAATGCCAATAATAGGAAATACGACGTACAAAGAGACTCTATAGTATGGTACAATCTGAGCGAGACTGAAAGGGTGGAATCAAGAGGGACTTCTTTTTGAAAAGAATGTTGTGAAAACGGAAAAAGTACTTAAAAGCAGTTGCTCGTGTTTAACTGTGAACAAAAAAATGAATAAAAATAAACTTGTCTTCAATGTTTTGCACTACAGATTTCAGAGCTTGTTTTCCATTATTTTTCTTACATGACCTTATTTCATTCACAGCATTGTCTTTCTGCCCTTGTTTGAAGCATGTTTAATATACAGGTTTCCAAAAGCACTGTCTGGGTTAAAAAAATTGTGTTTCGAGAGGCTTTGACATTGTCATTTTCTGGTTGTTGCTTGCAGCTGCTGTTGTACAGGTGAGTATGGTTTTATTTTGAACTTAAAAGGACGTGGAATGTGCTGAGCTTTTTACTCCATTGTGTTTTATATCTGTATAATTGATGCACAGGACTTGGCAACCTAGATTCTTTATGTCTAAGAGTTTTTTTTTATTGATGTTGAATGCAACTTGATTGTGTTCCAGTGAAAAATGTTGTAGGATTTAGATGGATTCCAGGAATGCGTCAGCACAACAGTATATAGTCAATGTTTTATTTTTTCTCTTTATTGGATTTTGAATAATATGAACATGTGATGGTTCAAAATGCTTCAGTTTTAATCTTGCCAAAATTCTTCATAGCTGCATCATGTGAGACATACAACAGCATGCATTTTAGACGTCAGTAGGTTTTGCATGGTAGGAATTTTAAATATATAAGGTGATGTGTTGCCTGATAGCATTTCTTGATGGAGCAAAGGCTCAGAAAACTATCTTCTTTCTGTTTTTGAACTGTGAGAAGTGCATTAATATCATCGACAAAGTGGCAGCTGGCAAAGTGGAGTCAGATTCTTGCCAAAATTAGTGCAGCATCCAATAGCAAAGTGTGCGTTTAACCTCCTTTTCACCAGTTTAATTACTAGAAGAGTAAGATCAAGATAATGTGCCAAACTCTGTCAAGATACAGTTGTTGGGGAAAAATCGCAGGGTTCTTCTAATCTAATTCTCGCCTCCCTGATCAGCTCTGCCGTATGGCTATATTGATCATGAGGTGTTGCAAACCTACCCCTGTGTAGTAAAGTCCACTCAGATTCCTAAGAAACCAAAAAGGAGAGAGGAGTAACAATTTAGGCTTAATTAACATCTTTTTCTTTAAACTCTTGCGCTTGTCTAATCAAAAATCTGGAGAGAGATGCTCTTTGGCGTGCTTGAACGGGTGCATTTTTACTTTTCACAGAGCGGAGAAGGAATCGGCTGGAGTGGCAACACTGTCGCGGGGGGGAGAAAGAAAGATCAGAATTTACTGGTGCGGCCTGGAGGTCTCCAGGCTGGCTTGCCGGTGTGCCAGCCCCCCTGTCCTTTGGTGGGGGAGTAGTGGAGCTGCTCCATGGCGTTGCCGCCCCGCTTGGTCTGAGTGCCCACGGCCTGGATGGCAGGCCTCTCCTTGGCGCTGCTGCTCTGCTGCTCTGTGCCGGGCTGTGCGCCCTGGAGGGACGGCGGCGCGGTCCTCTTCGGGGCCTTGTGAGCTGGGCCGGCACCGGACACGCACTGCCAGGCCAGGTCCGTGGCCATCGGGATCAGGCTCACCACTCCTCCGTAGTAATTCCTGGCCTCGTCGCAGCTCAGGTGGTTCACCTCATCGTGGGGGTACCTGGGAGAGGTCACAGAGAGGTCATTCCTCCCCCATGCACACCCCGCGTGGTGTTGGACCTCGGCGAGATTCCTGTTTGTGATCAGCACGAGCGGCAGCCTCTCGAGGCGGTTTTTTTTTTCCGTCAGACCCTCTTCGTTTTAAGGTTACGATGAGGGTAACGTGCGGGAGTGGGTGGTGAAAGGGTCTTCTGAACAGCGCGTGTGTGAGCAGATGGCAAATTTAAAAAGAGGTTTAAAGTGGAACTGCAGTTTCCCAGTTTCTCAGACCAGTTATTCGATTTTGGTAGCAAAAGAAATTCGTTGGCGCTACAGAAAAATATTAGAAATTTCGAATTAAAGCGCAAGATCGTGAATGACGTGGAAGTGGCCATGCTGTCACAAACCTCGGGTCTCGCCACGGGCAAGAGCAAGAGTTCACGTGATGCGGCCCTTCCTGCTCAGTAGTCACTGTAATGATTAATGCAAGGTGATGTTCAAGCAAGTAAACACAGGTTGTGCAGCAGACATTTCACCACAGAAATGTTCCAGCCTTGTTAAATGTTCCAGTTAACACGCAGTATTTGTTGGCAAAACTGTCTCGAAGTCGAGAACAACATCTCTTCTGGATTAAAGGAGATGTCTTCACAAGCCTGCTGGTGTAAAACGTAACAGGGCCGCATCACATCGCCAGAAGTGACCTCGTTCTGAATCGCAGGACATGGTGCTGTGCACACCTGGAACTCTTGTCTAGTTTTACAAGTTACTGTGCACATTTTACTTTTATTGTGGTTTGAAATGCCCTCAATCAGTGCTAATTCTTTCTAACCCCGAAATAAAAAGGTAGCCTTGCAGTTCCAGTTTAAAGGAGGAAGTATAGATGGAGATTGAACTTTGTCACTGTTCTTAAACTTCAGCTTCTTTCTTGTTTTTTTTTGTTTTGTTTTGGTTGGGAGTTATCCAAAAGTGAAATGTTGTGTCTTCACAGGTTTTAGATGGTAGGGGGGGGCACCAGGAGAACTCACTTGGCCCGCAGTGCGCTGAGGTCGCTCGTGGGGCAGAGCAAGGCCTTGCAGGCCTCCAGGCTCTCGTCGGGAGGCCTGTTCTCAGGCGCCAGGCCCTCCAGGAGCTGTGCCACGCCGCGCAGGTCTGCCACGATCTCCAGGAAGAGGGAGAGGATGCGACGGTCGGTGGCGTTATTACAGTGATTGTCCAGATAGCGCTGAACCTGTACACCAGGCACAAGTCAAGTTGTTAGCTGCTGCACAATAGAAATGGGAGCATCTGCTATCCGGTGAGCTCCCACAGACGTAGTGTTTGAAATTGTTAAAAGAAGGAGCAGTTAGAAACAATTATGACAAAAGGTCTACCTTGGAATGATTCTACTTGATCTCATTTCTTAATTCTTTGTCTTGCCGATTCTATTTACAAAACACCCTTAATTTCTGAGCCAGAGCTTTTTGACTTGCAGCCTCGACAGCCTTCAGTTTACTGAATTCTCAAAGGGATTTAACTACGTAGGCGAATTCATATTATTGCTTCCAATAGAAGACAACTTTTACTGGTTAGAAATCGGGTGGCAGCATATTGTACAATCATTTGCAACAGAAATTAAAATGTTTCCTACAGGGCTACAGTTTCTCAAACTTGCATGAACATTGTAAAGTTTATTTATGCCCCCAAAAGTTGTGTAGGGCTACCCAACAGCAATGCATTTTGCAAATATATTTCTCCACAGTACATGCATCTTTAATAAGGTTTGCTAGTTTCTGACATCTTAGCCTCTAATAGCCAGTGATAGAGAGGCTACAGATTGTTCCAAACTGTTCATAGAAACAGAATATAAACAATTGTTCAAGAATTCCAACAAATGAAAGACATTTTTGAACAAATGCAGAATCTGTAAATAGGTAGTCTGCAGCTCTGCTCTTGGGAGGTCGCACTGTCTGCTGGGTTTCATAATTCAATGTCAACCTGACCCTCCAGATCATTGCCCCTTGACCATTAGCAATGGGGGCTGAGCCACTAGCTTTAGTATATGGCTGTCTAGGAATAGAGCAGCTCATCCCAGCCAAAAACATCCTTAAGGCACAGATCTGTTGAATTTGAGGACAGACCAAAAATGGGGTGTTTTGGGCTGCAGGGTAATGGGTTTTGGTGAAAGTGTTAAGTTAAAAGGTTTTAGATTGAAGCGGTTTGGTTTAAAAGATGACCGAGGTGAAGGGTTTAAGGGGTAGAAGATTTTGGTTTAAAGGGTTTAGGGGTTTGTATGAAGGGGTGATAGGGTGTGAATTGAAGGGGGAAGGTATGAAGGTTTGGGTTAATAGGTTAAAGGGCTGTTAGGGGTGATGGGCTCCTGCGGTGCGTGACTAAGCCCCCAGAGACGGAGCAATGTCGCCGCGGGGCCCCGGGGGCCCGAGCGCCTGCCTGTGCGATGGAGGACACGGGCTGGGTCCTCTCGCGCGCGTGCTCCCGCGTCCTCCCCAGCGCCGCCACGAAGGTCAGCTGCTGCTGCCGGAAGCGCCGGCGCTTCTGCTCGATCGCCCGCAGGGTCTCCCGCGCCGCGCTCATCCTGGCCCGCCCGCGCGCAGGCCTGCGGGCAGAGAGGAGCCGTCCCTCAGCGGCGTGGGGAAGGGCTTTCCCAGCTCCCCGGGCTGGAAGCACTAGGAATAATCCCTTACATTTCTACGGCACGTCTCTGGACTCTCCACTCCAAGCGCTTTACAGGTCATGGGGATCCCCTCCACCCCCACCTGGATGAGGCACCAGTCCGCTCCCCACACACCAGCTCTCAGTGGGGAGGGGAGCAGAGTGGTGGAGCCAGTTCAGAGATGGGGGTTAGCAGTAGGCTAGAATTGGTAAGGGCCAGAGATTAATAATACACTGCGAAATATAGGCAAAAAGACAAATATGCTAACTAGTAACAACTTTGTTTCCCAAACAACTGTTTGAACTTAAGAGCAGTTACAAATGAGAGTTGGCCCATCCATCCTGTTTTGTACTTGGCAGCTAATTACCCATCTCATCCGCATTGTTTCTCGATTTGGCTTCGATGGGAGGGTGGGGTGACTTGTTCCAGACTCCCACAACTCTTTGTGTACAGAAGGGCCTCCTGTTCTCGTTTTTAAGCGCACTTCAACGTGGACTCCTCTGGTGCCTTCTCGTTCATATTTCATGTGTGGCTGGGTTGGATTTGCCATTTCTTTTGTAGACTCTGAATACTTGGGTCAGGTCTCCTCAGTGCCTTCTGTAAGGCTAGAAGGGCTCAGTTTTCAGTCTCCGAGTGTGGGACAGTCTCTCAAGCCTCAGAATGGAACTATAAGGTGGAGACCAAACCTGCACAAAAACGTACCGACTGCGGTACGCGATTTTAACAGAGCCTCCCTTTCTGTAAGCCTTCGTTTGAATCGGATTGCATTTTCACATCTCCGCCCAGGTTGGCTGCGATGAAATTCACACTCAAGGCAAACCAGTAGGGACAAGCGCCTTTTAAAAGCAAATTTCGGTTTATCTTAAACACCAAAACCACGGTGAGAGTGGAAGCAGGGAGAATCAAACTAACCCAGTCTCCCCCAGGGGCGATATTGGCTGATATATAAAATATTTTAATATTAAGTTACTGCTTCTGTCACGTCTGCAACACAGCTACATTCCCGGACTCTTAATGGAGCCGTGGCTTCGGCAGGGACGACTGAACTGGATAAAATATACAAATCACCATTGCTGGCTACGCAGAGCAGGGAAACTCACTAAACTAAAACGCCACGGCTGCAGACTGCAATGCTTTTAACCGTAAAGAGAGTCCCTACTTGAAACGTTGGCTTAGCCTTTACTTGAAATGGACTTTTTTTTTTAAAAAAAGAAGGTACGCTAAAAGTCTCCTTACCTTTACTAATTTTATCCAGATTAACAAGATGGGCTGTGGTGTAATTTTGATCTCCTATTTAGCCTTTTTTAAAATATATATACACACAGTACAACTTCCCCGTTTCTGAATTTCAGGTGCAAAAAGCTTCACTTCAGAAGGAGCTCGGCAGCCATTGTTTACAGCGTTGCTAGGCGACACGAAACGTCACTTGTCTTTGACGTCCGCCAGCAACTGCGTCTGCCTTGGCGCAAGATAAACCAGACACATTCGCTAAACGCGCCCTTCTTCGGAGGTAACTCTTTGCTGTGCATTTCAGAGAAAATTCATAGGGATGTATGTCGTTTTGTTTCTTAAAATTCTGGCTCCCAGCGGCGTTTCCCATACAAGCAAACCCACGCATTTAAAAACTCGTCACCACCCTTGACTTCATTTTCACAAGAAAATGACCAATATAGGTGTTCCGCAGGGATCGAGCTCGTACAACACGATTATTAACACCCAAGACATTCGATTTTATTTTAGGAGTAATTCATGTATGGTGTTATGGTGTCCTGCATCTTGGCCGGGTTTGAACAACAGTTGACCTGACGGGCCAGTGTGCACGTTGAATATTCGGTTTGCCAAATTTGCCTCTTGTTAAAAACATCTCAAAAAGATGAACCAGGATATCTGGCGTGGCCTCTCATCTTCCTTTCACATAGTGGATTGATCGATCGGTATCTAACTCCTTAGGAACCAACGCGTAGCCCTGTTCCATAAATGCATACAGTATATATATACTTTATCGATCCCGTGAGCGAAATTGCAGATGAAGAACAGAGTGTGAGGATGCATGTTACTTGTTAATTTGCTATAGAATTCTGCGATATCTGTTGCATGTGAAGAATTTCATAGGCTCCGATAAATTGCGACTTCAACCACAGTACCGAGCTAGTGCTTCATCGATGAGGTTGGCTGTATTTATCGATAGGGAATCGCTGCAGGTCTCTGCGTGAGTTCTGGGCGCAGGTTGATGACGACAGCAACGGCCTTGGCAACCGACTGGCGTTGCTAGAAACAGACGGACCGCCGGCGAGAGGATTGTAAGAAATGACAAATGATTTCAATTTCTTTTCCTGTTGTAAACATTGTACCTCAAGTGTGGGATTCAGTTCCACTTTACCACACCGGGTTAACTGACTGACGTCCTGTCACACTGTCAGTAGAATAGGTTTCCTGCTTCCACCTGTAGTGAGTGACATTGGTCTTACTTTTGGCGAAATATGGCGCATTTCATCTTTAGGATAGCGACGTTGGAAAGCTTTTTTTATGTGATAAACTGGTAACTCAGGACAAAAAACAAAAACCAATTAAGCTTAGAGCCCCGTATGTTTTTTCTTTGGTTTTTGAGAATTATTGCAGATCACCGGAATTATTGCTGTCATAGTTTAACGGTGATTTTTATTTTTCAGAAACTTAACATACCTCCGTAAAAATGGACGCAACAACCAAACCCTTGCGAATCCCCCCAGAAATGGGCATTTATGCGGAAAAGCATGAAATCTTCGATTTGCTTCAGGTATGTCGAGTGTTTGACAAAATAATTCTAAACTGTGAAGTCGAGTCTCATCTGAATTTCGCTTCGTTTTGATTAATAACAGTGAAGTGAACTCCTGAGCACTGCATGCTAAACTATTTTAAAAGGCTTTCAAAGTATTAAAGCTACGAAAGCTCACCTCCCGGAGAGTGAAGGAAACTTTCTTCTACTTGCGATGACCTGCTATGGGCTTCGCTGTTGTAGTCCATGCTGACCAGACTGCTAGTGGACGAGCCTGAGGACCCTATCCAGTTCCTGATTGACCTGCTGAAGCGGGACGGCCTGCAAGGTGAGTGAGTCAAAGCACAGGATAGGGGGATTTTCTCACACGGCAAGCTCCTGGCAGCTCCTGGAACCTCACAAGGAGAACTGACACAAGGATGAAAGCATGGAAAAAAAAAATCAATTATGTTATTTTACCACCAGAGGGCGCTGTTGTTTCAAATGACAGGTGGTGTATCGTCCCAGAGAGAGTCTATTTAGTTCATTATGCTGTTTCCGTTGGGCAACTGCGGCACTTACATTTCTTAATTCTAGCCGAATTCATTTTGCACCACAGACCTAGCTTCCTGGGTTCACAGTAATACGTGTTGTTATACGAAATGAGCATAACGCTAGATTGATCTGTCCGTTCTCTGCGGGTGACTTTTGGCTGCCACATGTTTCCTTCAGGTTTTCTGATGTTTTTGGATTTTCTGTTGACCTTACAGCAGCTTTCTATTTCTCACACCAGATTTAGTAAACCGCCGCCCTGCACAGCATGCTGTACACGCTACATACCACATGGTGGCGCCCACAGCACTCCTTTGACCATAGTTCGTACCATTGAGCTAGATATCTGCCTTAAGGTTTCAATTTTCATTCAAAACACATGTGAAGCCGCAGATATAAAGCATTCCTTTCAGGCTTTCCAAGTCAATCTGAGAGCTATGCGTTTGTGATTTACTGATTAAGGCAGAAGATCACTTTTATTCTTCAAAGAAATTATCAAAGCTATGGTGATTATCTATGTATTTTTCAAGATGCTTAGGCTGTTAAGGATAGATTTTTTTTTTTGTAAATATTAGTTGTTAATTCAGTGTTCTTTATAGTTCCTAGAGTTTTCCTGTTGGGCCCACCAGCCTCTGGGAAAAGGACTATTGTAAGTATGAAGGAATTAATTGTGTCCATTTTTTTAATATAATGCATATACCTAATGCATATGTTTTACTAGTCGTCGTTTATGTTTAATTTTCTGTTTTTTTCAGTGGGTGTTAAAACAGGGATTTCAGGAGGAATTTGAAATTGAGGAGAATGCTTCTGAAGTTATTTTGTCAATTAAAATATAAAATAAATGCATTGGCATGCAGGATATGCTGTTAAGGAGTTGTGGAGTTTAAGAACGATGTTGTCTTTTGACTAAGATCTGGAGTTTTTGGAGTTTTCTTTTTCTGTAATTCTGCAAAACAGCACTTTTAAAGTCATGTGTTGGTACATAGGCACATGCAGCATCAAGGTGGGTGACCTATTCCCACAGCTGTGTGATGGAAAAAGGAGCACCTTGAATACATGAGATCAGGTGTACATACAATCGGAACATTCCCACGGACATCAGCAGTACGCATCACAGGACACAAACATCACCGGTGTGCACCAGTCTAAGCATTTTGTATACACACAGATAAATAGATTAAATTGATTAGATAAAATAAATTAGATTAGATTAGATAAATAGATAAAAAAGGGTCTGGTTTCCAAGATTAAGAACATCTGGTGTGTCCATAATGGGTACCTGTGTCTAGGTCATGATCCTGTCAGTATCTATACCTGACTGTGAACATAGACTGGATATTCATTCATTGATGTAAATCACTGTATCTGATTGTTTTCATGTTCTAGGCCACAATGCTGTGTGAACACACACATGCCACTCAGATTAATGCCAGTAGTCTACTTAAGGAGGAAAGTGACCTGGTCAAGAGGGCTCTGCAATACCAAGAAAAGCAACAGGTATGTACAGTACTGCAGTATTGTGGGTATAGTGTCAGTTCTGCAGTATAGTGTCAGCAAAACAATGGGACAGTGAAGAAAAACAGCTCTGCAATTTTTTTCTCTTCTATAACAACACACATCTTATTGTAAAAGCTGAAATACTCCCAGTGCCTTCCATTACAGGATTTTTATTTGCAGATCAATTATTTAATGAAACAGAAAGGTTCGTGAAGCTCTGGAACGAACACCCCAGCCGTATTGTGGGAGCTGACAGTTGTAAAGAACCACCTTTATAGAATTCTTTCATAATTACTCTACCTGCCACCCAACAGGGTGGACAAATGACCTCTTCTGTAGTGACATTTCTGATGTTCCTTGGAATAGAGTATGAATCTATTAAGTGATTAAGGGGCTGGTTTTAACTAGGCCTTGCAATGGAACATCATCACTAAAAATAAACGTTGCAGTGCAAATCTTCTTTCAGTTTTTCAGTATTTTAGATTCTAGATCATTGATTTGAATCTTAATCATAGTTTTCTATTCTTATACAGCAGGTTTGCATTTTTCTATAAATGCACTGTATTGCTGTTTTAAAAGATCAGGCTTATGAGTCCTGGTTAAATAGTCACATGTTTGAAAAATTATCTACCTGATGACGTCAGCCTTCGCGGCCTGACGTTTGAGCATGTTTTTCTTATTAGAGTTCTTAGTTATATTTCAGTTCTACTGTGGGTATTATATTGGTTTAATATTAATCTTTATTCTTTCACTGAATCAAGTTCATATACAGTAGAATCATATGACCACATTCTGACATGATTTGCACATTTTGTTGCTGGAAGCAAGTACAAGGATATTGTGGAGTTACTGAGGCCAGTGAAACCAGTCTTAGGAGTGGATATTTTGTGATACTTTGACATCTTAAGCTTGTATAAAATCTATAGAGGATGTGCATTTGTGATAGCTGTGTTTTCTGTCCAAAATATTTGCCTTGTTTTGTTTTTTTTTACACGGACACATGCTGGAAAAACAAGAAGTACTTCATCCCGACATTCTTGAAAATGAGTTAATTTGTCCTCATTAAAAGCTTAAAAATGCATGAATAAATAATGATTAAAAAATAAACATTTTCTTTTTTATGTTTTGCCATATGTAAAATAGGCTGAAATAATTTCTTCTCCATAAAGCGTGTTATAAATTTGCCCTCCCCCAGTCTCCTATCTAGACAGTTCACACGTATGCCAGGATCTTGCTGTACATTGGTAGCTGAAAAAAGGCTTGTTTTTTGGGGACCTTTGAGATGTGAGTTAATGCAATTAAATGATGGTAGTGTTGCTCTCTTATCTTTGAATCTGTAAGCAAGTGGATCAGAAACTTAAAAAAAGAGAGTGGGAAAAGGAGCTTGAAAAGTCACTCCCAGCGGTTTAATTATTTTAATTATCATCCTCTTTCAGATTTTCTAAAAAAGGCCATTAAAGGATGCCCGTTTGGGTTAATCTGATTAAAAACTGAGATGGATAGAAAGATAAAAGGCCATGGTGTCAGTGTTAATTAGAGGAGTTAAAACGGCCATTTGTGAGCTGGGAGTTTAGGGAGGTGTGTTTTTTCGATATACAGCACCTCATATTTTAGATATGTGAGCTTCTTTTTTTTTTGCTTTCTTTCGTTCTTTTATATTTTTCACAAAACACGTTCGTAATCATTTTCCCGATTGTCTGAACGCCGTTTATCAGGATGTACTAAGCCTGAGCTTGCTAAGCCTAATACTAAGCCTCATGCTAGTGAGAGCCTCTGCTGTGCTTATACTGCTCTTTGCTTTTCTTGGTCTTGACATTGACTTGGTTTTAGATAAACCAGCGCTGCGGAAAGCATTGATTACCATGATTGTAACATTGAAACGAATTTGAAAGCACAGCGAAAAATGAAATAGAATACTGAACTACTTCCCTTCCTGTTAAACGCCTTACTATTAGACAGCTTTTGCTAAACAGCTGTGCTGTGTGACTTTCTTTTGCTGTGCCTATCATGCTTCTGGGACACCTCAAAATCTGGTTTAAAAGAAATGTATTATTCGCTTTATAGTTATTCGACATGTTTAGCTACTTTATGCTTTTTTTTTCCATTTGCATGTTTAACTTTCTTGAAATCTATCTTAAGTGTTTCAGAAATCAAGAATGTTATTTTTTTTCCCTAAAGCATGACAGTAGAGGAATCTAAGAAGGGCAAATAACTACTGTATAACCTTTGACTTTCAGCAGTAGGTGGTTTAGCATATGCCATTTCTGCTTTCCTAATAGTAAAGGTGGTAAATGTGTTATGTGTGAAAAATATGTAAGTGATATTCAATAGATGGGAATACAGGCTTCCATAAAAATACGTGCTGCCCACCCGTATTCTCACAACATTAGGCTGAGATGACTTTGATACATCTTTTTATGGAGTGTGTTAAGTTCTAATCCTTTAGCACTGACGTCTGTACCCTCCTTTCTCTTTCCTGTCTTTGTGAGAACCATGCTCAAGTAGGCCTTTGAAACTCTTTGTTTACCTTTAGACTGTCTGCCTTCTGTTTCATATGCACTGCTTATCCTTTTAAGGTGACTGAATACCAATGTGATTTTACTTTTTCTTAAACAACAAAAAAAAAAACACGTTGCAGGTTTAAAATGTTCGTATTCATAATAAAGGTCTCCGTGAACTGAGGCTTTCGACATCACAAAGCAATTGTGAGCGCAGGGCTGCAACTTTTAAATCGGGCATGGACGAAAATTGCGAAAGCTCTTCGATGATCTGCATTTGGAAGGAGAGGGGGACATGTACAGTAATGACATCGTCACGACGGAGCATTTTATACAGAGCTGATGCTACAAGACTGACTGAGAGCAGAGCAAAGAGGAATTCCGTACCCCAAACAGATGCAGTGGTGCAAGACCCGCGTGTCAGAAGAAAGCGGGCCTGTGCGATATTAAAACCCGTCTGGCTGAGGCTGCGCACAGTGCCACTCCCCCATGCCCCTGCTTTCCCTCGCACGGCCACGGTCTCCCCTCTCAAGGTGACACTTCAAAGCCGCCTCCCAGATACTGGCAGTCTCTGAAGCCAGCATGCAGCCCCTCACTCTGGCTCTGCCTCCTGCTGGGGTGGTCAGCGCCAAACTGAGCACTCCATATCCCGGGAGACACTCTGCCAGAAAAACCCCCCACCACCTAAAATAAGAAATAAATTATTAAACACATTCCGGCGAAATAATAAAAGCCCCCCCCCCCCCTTTTTTTCCCCTCAATTACCTGTTTCCGCGCGGGGACTACGTAGGGAGGGGGTTGAGGGGTGGGGAGGAATTGCTTTTGAAGTGAGGATTTTGAATATTAAAGCTCTTATCTCTTTTCTTCGCCGATTTCTTTTAATGTACGTGCTGTGTCATTCTTTAAGGAGATCCCCAGTGAGCTTTGGATCAAGTTGGTCCAGCAGCGCCTGTCAAAAATGGACTGTATCAAACGGGTAAGCTCACCTGTGACCTCAGGTAGGATCACCTGCGACCTGTCAGTCGAGCCAGCAACCCCCTGTGCTCCGAGATACAAGCCTGAACCAGTGGTGATTATTATTCCAGAATTGGACAGACTAGTATTAAACTAGGCATGCTTTTTCTAAATAAACACCTGGACATTAAAACACAATCTTCTCTTGGTGCAGACTTCCTGAAACTTGAAAGTGTTTTGTTAACACTCATAATTATTTGTCATCTTGAGTCGGCGCCTCCACTGAAAGTGACCAATCGAGTCTCATGTCTCTCCTGATGTCTGTGATCTCCGGCAGTCTTTGGCTTTCTGCAGTAAGAGCTGCTGCTTCAAACAGAATTGCCTGTCCTTCCCCTTTGTTAGGAGCACTTGATTATTTTGCAGTTGTCATTGGTTAGTGTTAAGTTGTGATAGGCTTTGGTGTGTGAGGAAAATGAGCATCCTGCATCATGCCGAGTGCTTTTTAATCTTGTTGCCTCTGGTTGAAGGTTCATCCTTTACTTTCTCTGATACTTCTGGACCCGTTTTCCGAGGCTGTTCATTAAATTTGATTTAATTTTCTAGTTTTTTTTTTTCCTGTTAAGTTGTGGTATTTTCTTACACATCTGCACTGCCTGCACACCGCTACAGAAGGATTTGAAGTTAATAGAGATAAGCAATACTTCCACTGTATAGCAGATATAGCCAGTCCCAGGCTTCCTCTGAGGTTTAGCACTGCATTCATTCAACCCGATTAGACAAGCTGTTGATTTTTACAAGCTCAAATGTCAGTAATTAATACACTAGGTCTTGGCTCTTGCTGTTAAGCAGGAGACTGTTCATTTGTCCTGAAGATTATCGGTGCAGTCATTTACTGATGCCTTTTGATTAAACAGTCTTTACAAAAAGAAATAGTTTTGGATTTGTAAATGATTTCTTTTCTAATTGCATTTTTCAATTTCAAAGGAGGCCCTACAAATTGACATTTCATGCAGTTTATGAAAATATGCAATGCAATATTACAGAGAACTTTCTTTTTAATTTTAATGCAAAAAAGTACAGCCGAAATGTCATGGGCGTTTTAATTAGTTTAACTTTATCCCTCTGCCTCCTGTATAAATAAATTTAGAGAGCCATCTCTTTTTTGGTGATGTTTGTTGTGTGAAAGCAGGGAGCGATGTACAGAGGTTTTTAATGAACAAGCCGTCGACAAAAATGCCCTATCCTATTTAGTGAAACAAAGTTGTTCTGTTTCTGAGGGTTCATGTGGATCGCCACCCCTTTCCTTTCCTCAAGCACGAGGAACATGCAGACAGGCCCCAGTAGAATAATGCTGTGTTGGTGAGTGGCGGAACTATGCATAAGCCATGACTGGTGAGGCACAACCAGAGGGAGCAGGGTGATTGATTTGTTGCTTAGTGAGTGGCAGAAAACGGGCTACAGATTTATTAGCAGGGAAAGGGGAGAGAGGGGAAGAGAGTGTGCATATGTTAATCCAGTGGCTGAACGATGATCAAAGGCTGGAACAAGTCAAGGCCTGCTGGCTGCCTCAGGGCAAACAATGGGCTCCAACAGCCAGGAGAAGGTAGAAGAAAACAAACAGATAGTTATAGAAATCAATAAACTGTATTTGGGTTTTGTTAAGGCAAAGGGAAGAAATGCTCTGAAGGCAGTGTCTGGACTTTCACAAGGGAGGGTGAGAAGTTATTGGTGTTTAACTCTTAACTGCTTCCCAGGCAGTGGGTACCAGCGTGTTTGACCTGCCATGTGTCTTCCTCGTGCACCGAGTACAGGAAAGGGGACTGTGTAGAAGCACTGTGATTGAACGGATGGCAAAATGACTCTTGCAGGTTTGAACAGCAAGTTCTGTGCAATAAGTGGGAAAAATGATATAAAGGCCTGCTCTGAGCTGTGCCACGTGTCATAAGTGGATAAAATAGCATTTTGATGTTGATGAATTACTGCATGGGCCAGGAAGAGGAGAACCGGAATCTTCTGAAGTAATGTAAAACTACACTTCAGACAAAATGTATTTGGCTGCATTAGATATTATATTGCATATAAGTGTAAATTAGCTAAAAGCAGATAGAAACCAAAGTATTTTTTCCAGTCCACGGAGTCTTTTGTTTCTTGGTTTTTTAAGTATTTACTTTAATTACTTTTGTTACATTCCTTTAAATATGGCTGGCTGAATCCAGAGGACACTTTCAACACTGCTTAATAAGGTAAAAAAAAAAAGATTTTCCAAGCCATTTTAGAATTGCAGATCCCTTAAACTGGACTAATTTGGAATTCAAAACAAAGGCTATTTCAGAAACAACAGCTGCAAAGGCCTGTTTCTTTTTTTTCTAGACTTTATACTCACATATACTGTACACCTGCAGTCCCTGAGGAGTGTTTCTCGAGTCCCAGGAGAGTTGAGTCTCTAATGGCTGCAGAAGATTGCACTCTAAGAGAATTAGAAATACATCCCTCCTGCTGCTTCTTTGAGCCTGCATGCCAAAAAACAATGGCCGTATTGGTGCCACAAACGATGCTTTGTACGATGCACTCTGCAGTGGAGCACTGCAGCAATTCTAGCTGAATGCCCTGATGGATGTAATTTCTCTGTATAAGTTTGAAAAAAATATATGTACACATTTAAAATTGCAAACACTGGTTTAGTTTTTAAATTTAGCAAATTGCTTGGCTCAAGCTGAATAAATTACGAAACTTTTTCACTGGGCATCTTTTAAGTTTTACTTTTAAGTTAAGTAATTTTACTTTTTTAAACCGGGAATGGATGTTTATCCCTCCAGGCTAAATGTCTGATTATTTTTTTTTTTAATCTACATAAATGCAGCGTATTCAGTGAGGAATACAGGCCTTCTGTAGCTGCAGGGAACGTTTTCTGAAGATAAATCCCCTCAGTCTGTTCCAGTTTTGGGTGGAGGTCTGTCTGCCTCTGGGATAGTCTAATTCGTGTCTTGGTCCGTTTCTGTGTTTATCAGTTTACACAATTTATTCATGTACGAATGGTGGAGAGATTGACACGTCTCGCCATGAACACAACCAAGCTCCTTTCACCCTCGTGTGTGTATTATCTGTTTACCTGTCTCATATTAAATTACTTTGAATAATAATTTTTATCATTTTAAATCTAGGTCAGTTGGTTTATCCTTGTCTGTCAGTTGTTTAAAAATTATTAAATATCTCTTTCCTTCTCTTGCTGCCAAAACTTTAAGACGGTAATCTATTGGGAAATCACAGAGAAATATTTCAAAATGAGGCTAAGCATCAGGGAGCATTATTAATACCTGAGGGGTTTAGTACAACATAATGACTTGACAAAGCCATAAAATAACTTCTTGTATGAGTGTAGTGAGGAAAGATGTTCAACTGGAAATCTTTTAGAATTTGTTCTTATTGGATCAGTAGTTTATTTCGATAGGTTAAACAGCTTGGGTTAAATTTGAGTTTTTAAATTTGTGTTTCAGAGTTCTGATAGGAGGCCTTTCACTTGTGGTGCTTTCAAAGGCAGTAAGTAATGGGACACATTCACCTTTAGTGAGTTTCAGAATTTAAATTCAGATTTTGGTTGTATATCCCTTTAAGGTAATACCTCCATGAAGCAATGGAGTAAAGGACCTTACACGGAGCTCACAGAGTCTGTGTAAAAACTGGTGATGCAGTCACATTTAGTTCTTGACTCTTCTTGGGGTTTTATGACTTAACCTGTAAAATGCATCTGAAGTTGGATTTAAATCTGGAGAGTGACCTTTGCCAGTCTAATATTTTTCACTTTTCCCATATTCAATTCTTCTTTGCATCGGCTGTATGTTCCAGGTCACAGTCATGCTGTTTGGTGAAGTGCAATTCATCATATTAGTTTTGCAATAGTGGAATCCGGTTTTTCCATCCACATTCGGTTCAGAACATTGTGAGCAACCCTTCTATATACTAGAAGTTTATTTTTAATAAAATGCTAACACATATTTTGCATTTCCTTAGCAATTCAATGAGACCTTGTGTACAAGGGACGTCTTAATTAATTTGATTTCTTCTTTACTTACTGGAGGCTTCTGATTCACATTCCTGAAGAGTGCAGAGATGGTCTTATTCATCTGCCTAATTAGAATTTTTTTTTCTTAAAATCTAATATTCCAAACACAGTATGTGGTTTCTGTACTTAAAGGAAATAGGTTAACATACAAAATGCACATACTGTATAAACTCCCATACAAGTTGGTGGCATTCATTATCCTCATTTATAATAACTGTGCCTAAGTGTCATTTTTAATTACAAATCAAAACCACATATTTATCATGAAAAATCTCTAAACCATGAAATGCTCAATATGATACCAGTAATATTATACGTTAAGGTTGCAAATGTTTTCATTTTGATTAATTATTTTTCCCCTTATTTTTCCTGTGTTTTTCATTTGCAGATTATTCTTATTATTATTATAAATAATAATAATATTAATATATGTAACATCTAAACGGTACTATGAACTGAACACATTCAGAAACAAAAGTTATTAGGCTAGGATTGGAATGTGTACAGGGAGAACCTACAGAATCTAAAAAGGAATTGTAAATATTGAAATATGGCATGCTGGATCTTCCCAGAAAGAATCTGTTAATTTATTTATGCTCATTTGTCAGTGTCTGTAATTGAGTGTACTAAAGCACAGCTATTTTGAGCTGACCAGAGTTATCTAATGCAAATTTTAGGGTAAAAAAAATCAACAGCTCTAAATAATTGCAGCTGATAAAATATGCATTGTGTTCCCTCGCATAATATTGCTTCAGTTCAGTTCTCGTTGCAGCTCTGTGGTACAGTAATGGCACCTATATACTGTAGTTTATATATAGTGCTTTTTTTTAACCCGATCAGCGCTGTTACAGACTGCTTGCTTGAGGATTCTGGTTCATATTCCTGAACATTGTAGAGATGATTGGATTAATTTGTTTAATTAGTGTGTCTCGTCTTTTGAGCACTGTCCGTGGATTCTGTACTTTAAGAAATTGTGAACTTATTCCAGTATTCCAGATTTCCCCTTTTATGGGATGATCAGGAGATATCAAGAATCATGAGAATCTTGAATGAAAACACCGTAGCAATGAGTCTAATGAATACCTTGGCTATTTTCAATGTTTTGTTGTTTACACTCAAATATTGTTGGACCTGTTGAATGTGAACTAAAGGCAAAAAAATGAAAAAAAAAACTTTTAGTTTAAGGGACACAGGATGTGTTTGCTGAGAGCAATTTCTTTATCGTTCTTAACCAGACAAATACTGGCCTGTTGTCCCCGCCTCTCTCTTCAATGTCAGAGCGAATGCTTATTTACACTGCTTAGGAAAACAGCTGTTTCAAGACAATGCTGTGCAGTGACAAAAGAAATATGACTCTTAATGAGGATAACGGCTTGGCAGTCCTTAACCCCAGGGGATCACACACAAAAAAAAAAAGAAAGAAAATGAAACGAGAAACTTTAATGTGTGCGTACTGAATGGTACTGTTTTATAATAGCCTTAAAAAAATAAAAACAGGTTTAGCATAACCCATTGCAGCGCTGATGTGCTTGGGAATCGGCAACAGCAGGATACTCCAGTCTTCCCACACTTATCTTTTTGCTTATAGGTTAAATTAACTGTCCCTGTAAACCAACCTTGTGAGACTCTTGCGTGAAGTGACAATTTATGCACTCGTGTCGGGAGGTAGATGTATTTATCCTCGTTGATTCAAAACTGTTTTCTCCTCATGTTGACGCCTTTAATGACATTGCAAGAGCGATCTGCTAATTTCGAAATGCAATCACTTGCTGTGCTTTCATTTGACGTATGCTTGTCATTTCCAGAATGCAAACAGTGACAGGCGAGACGACAATCATGTATTTCTGTAAGAATTAAAATCATTTAATCATTTTATTTTATTTGCGAACCGCGTGCCTACCCTTCTGTCTTAATGGAGGTAAGCCCTTGCACTGCGTGACCTGCTCTGTGTTTCAATTACAGTCTCTTCTCTTTGCAGAAGCAGGGGCTGCGAAGGGGCCAGGCCGATGCTGCTCAAGGATCCATAGTGTCTACAGCTCTGGGCACCCTCTGGGATTGCCCATAGAGGACAAGCCTTTTTAATAGAAAAAACACACAGACAATGATTAGATGATTAGCGCCAGGGTGACTAATTACCTAAGTGTGGAGTCGAAGGGGGGGCTGCAGGAAGAGACGGGGCCTGGCGCGCGGTGGGCGAGGCGGTGCTTCGCGGAAGGTCTCTCTCCTCCTTGTACAGCCTTGCTCCCCGCTGCCTCCCAGGCCTGCTGTTCACTCCCAGTGACATCTGCTCTGCGCTTGTCCCTCCTGTGATACGGTACCCCTGTGCAGATGTTCCGGTCCCCGGGTCCTGCGCGAGCCGCGCGAGGCGGCCCCTTTGATGTGGGATGAAACGGAATGGCGCGAGCCGCTGGGGGGGGTGGCGAGGGGAGGCTGGCTCATTAGAATTTCAATCAGGCGCGGCGCGCGGCCTGGGCCGCCCGCGGCGGGCGGGCGAGGAGCGGGGAGCTGGCCAGCTCGCTCGCTGCTCACTGGGCCACTTGTGCCTTCGCTTAGGCCTTTCTGCACCACGCGCTTAGCTTGCTTTAGCAGACTTAAACCCTCTTGCTTTTTAAGTCCACTGAAATACGGAATGGCAAAACATCAAATCTAACGCTGGAGGGGACTGTTTGGATTTTGGACTCTTTCCTGCTTTTCTCTCTAGAACCTTTTCTGTTGTTTTGATCAGTCTCACCTCTGTGTGTGTGAGTGTGAGTGTATGTGAGAGAGACACTTGTGTAAGCCTTAGCTTCACACTGGGACTGGGTAGTTCCACTCTCGTTAGAAGAGAACCAGGGTGAATTTTCAGTGGTATAGCAGAGTACAGGCCACTGGATATGAGCTCTTGGTGGTTGACAGAGCTGATTTGTGGAATTAGGAATTACAGAACTTCAGACAGCGATTATTAACATTAGAGGCTGCGCATGTTCCTGCCTCAGTGGTTTTGGTAATGATGAACTCCAGGAGATGGGGAAGGCTCAGAAGGCAATGTTAGCACTACTAATTTTACATTCATGGGCAATCGCCATTTTTTTGGTGCACCAAAGATATTAGAGTTATAATAGTAAGTCCAGGAATATATATTTGTGGGATGGTTATAAAAAATGTTCTCTACAGTTGATCATGGCTTTCTGTTACCTTTGATTTAAGTACCTTCCCAATTATGGATAATAACTCATGGTATGACTCTTTTTGACTACTCTATCATAAATAACGAATAAGAAATGTTTATTTCCCATCTTAATATAGGACACAATGCTCAATCATTGTAAACTTTGATTACACAGGTATCTTTTTCAGGGTGATTATTCACAGTTACTGTGTCCAAAACGGATTTTTTGTTTGTTATTGGTCTAAGGAAAAAAAGATACTGACTTGCTTGCATCGCACACCGCTTAGCCATCTAAGCAGATGTTATTTTTTTTTATTTTTGGAACTCCCCTACAGATTGTTAGTGTTCAGATTTAGGAGAATACTGCAAGGTTTTTGTTGCTTGTCCTTTTGTGGACCAAAAATGTTTTTATTTACCAAACAAATTAGTTATTCCTGCAAAGTCATATTACATGTAACGAAGATAAATTTGTTCATAAACTGCTTTTATGCCATTTAGATTTATTCCAGAATGCCAAGCTGTCCTGTTGTATGATCATTTTTGAATATGGCAAATTACAAACTTGTGAAATGGCTAGAGTGCATCACCCAGGTGAGCATCACACTTCAGTGGTATATGAAGTAAGCTTTCTCTTTCCACCCTACTGGATGAGGAGCACTAAACAAATGCAGTGAATTATGATGGCGTTGAGCTGCTTTTCTCTTACTAATTTAAATGAATTGTTTTTGTGACACATTAAAGTCATCAAAGACTGGCTGATGCATAGCTCACCTATTCTGATCATTTTAACTGCAATAGCGTTCTCAGAAATTTGCACACCGCTGTAAATTTTCCTCAGATAATGATGTTGGGAACCCCAGTCATTGGCTATTTAAAAACAAGGCCTGTGATGCTGAGCACGCTGACCTGCGTATCAAGGATTCGCAGGTGAGGAGTCTGCTGCCTCTTCCAGGGATTGGGATATAAATTCCCCTCAGTGGGAAATGTAGCCTGATAACAAGCTGAATGCAATCTTTGGCAGCTCAGTGCCTACACATTGGAGGCAAATAAAGTTTAATGGAAAAACCTGCAGTAGCATGAGTGGGGGATCAGGTAAACTACAGATAGGTTAGCAGTTAAAGATCAAAGCGAAAAACAAAGGCAGATTTCAAACAGACCCTGGAAACTCAATAACACACCCGCAGCTCCTCTGATAATACTTAGATCTATAAATGTTTATTTTATTTATTTATTTTTAAGATATTCATTGCAATAATAAGTTGGCCTTAACAAGCACTTGTGGGAGATGGCTTCTTTTTCCGTTTTTATTTTCCTGCTCCATTGCGCTCCAAGCTTTGGGATTTAGGGGACTATTAGAGAGAATTTCTTTTATTTGTAGCTAATGAATGATATGCATAATATTTTCTTTCTTCTTATGTTCTTCTTTTTATGGCTAACAGTGAGAACTGGGGATAGGAACAAGAGAATTAGACACATTTTCAAGGTTTTATTAATTTAACCCTCATCTTGCCTCACTGTATGAGGCATCACATTTGCTTTTCATTAATGAATCTGTATTCCTCTTCTACTTTTTATTTTTTACTGCTCATACAAGGCATGGAACTGACAAAAACATGTCAATTTAAAAATGTGATTATTCTACTGTATGAGCATTTAGGCTTGTTTTTTGTAGATGAGTAAAATTGGGACTTTAAAGATGTTATTCATTCTGGATGGGTGCCAGTTACACATAGAAAAATTTAATGTTTTTGGCAAACTCACAAGAAATCCCAACTTGATCCTTACAAAACACAATACATTTTCTGTTTATAATATGTTCTATAAGGTATTCTCTTCTAAACTTATTAGCCCCTTTCTTAAACTCCATTATTTTACTTAGTTTGGTGAAGATTGTTTTGAGATGCATGGGAACAATATCCAGATTCAAAATACCACGTGTAGCCTGAAACTAATTGCTCCTTTTTAATGATACTTCTATAAGTCAAATCTTCACCAATAAGTACGATAATAACAATACTGGAAGCACAAAAATTCAAGAACAAAGCTCAGGCACATCTCCTAGGTGTGTTACACTTTTGCTAATTAAAGCTGTATTGTGCTCTGTCCTCAGGGCTGGGTGTTTGAAGGGTTACCAAGGACTCGTGAACAGGCTTTGTTACTGCAAGAGGCAGGCATTGCGCCAGAACATGTAGGTGTGTACTTTTTGAAAGCACATATCCCCTTCTCCTTACTATTAAGATACAAATATGTGTTAAAATTGAAGAAAAGGCTTCTGCATAGCGTTATGAAGGTGCTGTTCAGATCTAAGATCCAAATACAGCGAAAGTGAAAAATGGAAGATTAGACTTTGACCATTCTGTAAGGTGAGAAATCACGTCAGATGTCATGAACAACATTAAGGAACATACTCCAAGAATCGTCTAGTCATCAGAGCAACAACCTTTTTATTGCCAAGAAACATGTCGAGTAGGTGCTGAAACAAGAAGAAGGTCTTTCTTGGGCAAAGATTGAGTATCTTGCGAGTATTGGATAAAATCTCAGAAGTAGCTACTATCGCCCAAAATGAGCCATGTGAAGAACTCAGTCACAGATTTCAAATCTCCCATGGATAACAATCAAGCCACCACAGCCAATACAAGGGAGCTCCAGTTAACAGTTTGGTCAAAAGTGAAGTTTTAACCTGGCTTAGCCCATGATTCAGTTTGATTGAATTTCACGGAGGATCCATGGTACTTCTCAATTTGAGAAGCTTCGCGACCTCCAACTACAGCTCTGGCTCCATCTCCTGGCATGAATAATTCAACAGGTGCATTCACGATTTTGAAAATAATTTTGGCCCCTCCTTGATTACATTTCTGCCAAAAAAAAAAAGAGTACTTCCTCACTGTGTGTAAACACTTTAAAAGTAGACCTGAAGTGTCAAAAAATGGGACAGGACACGGGACGTCCCTCTTGGCAGACCCAGCATTCGATGTCCAAATTAAGCCCCCAGGTCCACACCAGCGGGGCCTGACAAATACCTTTCACCCTCTTCGCGGAAGATTGTCTGGGCAGAAGCACTCAACCTCCAGCAACGCAACGGCGCCACCAGTCAAGCTGATAAGAGCATGTTTCAAACATGTGGTGACCGATCTCACACAGGAGGTCCCTGACTTTGATCTTTCACAAGGGCTACGGGCGTCTCCGAGCCACATCTATACAGATTATTGCAGATGTAGCTGCTGCACTTCTGTCCAGACTAGGCTTTAGAGTAGCACACAAACTATATTCTGGATGGGTAAGGTTCCTGGTCATATTTTGGTACAGAGTATTTTATTTTGTCATGTGCATATACTGTAAGTACTTTGTACTAAGAATTTTACTTAACCTTTAAGTATGACATGAATGCTTTTGTAGTTGAAGCTGCTTCTTCAATTCTCTGTACTGTAGTTCATAGTGAGTCTTTTCTAGGAATTTAAGAGTGCTGTTTATCTTTTACACTCTCTCATTGTCTAATAAGAAATAAAATGAGCATTTTTTCTGGTTTAGTGTTTCTGGATGCTCCTGACACTGTCCTCATTGAGAGGAACCTGGGAAAGAGAATTGACCCTTTCACTGGAGGTGTGTATATTTATAATAGAGGGTTACTTACTGGAGTGCCTTGAAAATTCTATTTTCCTGCCTCTACTTTAACAGGCAATTGGACAAGCCTTTTAAAGAAAAATTCAGGCCAATGGAATACTTCCATCTTAACATTTCTTACTATCTTTCACATGTTCAGGGTAGTTTTGAATAGTTTTTCAGTTTATGTGGTATTATCCTTTCCTCAATACTAAACTTTGTTTGTCTTACAGTTGAAATTTTGTGATTATTTTTCTGTTATCTCTGCGGTGATATACATGTTTTTACTCTTGCGTGCATGCCATGTAGGTGTGTATGTAGGTTTATTTTGGTAAAATGGTCAATTTAAATTGATCACATTATGGATTCAGTCATGTCTGTCCCTCTTACAGTTACACACTAATGTCCTTTCCAAGACAAAGTGAGTGCGTGACTCATTCGAGCATAATTAACCAAGCTATCAGGTAGTGATTTGCATTTGGGAAACTTGCTGTAACTCTCCACACATTTATCTTGCCACCTTGCTGCTGCCCAGTCCAGTAGAGCAGTAGAGAAGGTCTGACCTTGTGCGTGTCTCCTCCCCATCTCCCCCATCCCTCTCGGACATCCAGATGTGTATCATGCCACCTTCTCCTGGCCCAGTGACGACGCGGTGGCCCGCCGGCTGCAGGAGGCTTCGGGCATCTCGGAGGAGGAAACCGCCGCCCAGCTGCTCCAGTTCCACAGGGAGAGCCACGCGGTGCAGAGGACCTACCAGCAGCAGCTCAGGGTCATCAACGCAGACCAGCCCTCTGCCGACGTCTTCTCGCAAAGTACAGCCATTCTCCTCCAGCTGGAGGTTCCTCATTTACAATTGATAATGACCTGTTACTAATAACTGTTAATACCATCCTTATTATTTTATTAATGCACTGAATGATTGCTAAAGCTACACATCTCTTCTAGGGACAGCACTACCGTCTGCCATCTGTTTCAGGTTTTCAGGAGCAAATCTAGCATATTTTAACAAATTTACTAACAAATAAGAAAGACACAGTATGTGGTGTCATATTATATTAGCGAGTCAATAACACCAAAAGGGTGAAATGTCTTAAACTGTAATACAGATGGATTATTAATTATGTTGTATCTTGCAGTGTTACTTTGATCTCAAGGTTTCACAAAAGCTAACAACGTAGTTGGTCTCTTAACTGCGTTTTATGCACTGGTGCCTCAGAACGGTGAACAAAAACCAAGACAGATTGTGATTTACTAAAAAATTAAACCGTAAAAGCATGAGTAAACAAAGAATAATATAATATAACTTAAACATTTAACATTGATTACCCACACAAATTCCCCAAATATCAAAGGTATTACATGTTATATTGTATACTTAATAAAATTAGCAAAGTTTTGTTTTTCAAAACTGCCCATAAATGGACTTCCAGTGGCTCCCATCTAAGAAGGAGGTGCAGCTAGAACAACTTGCACTGAGTGCCCCTTTTCTTTTTATAGAATTTTAATCTAAATTTAAGTTTAATGCAGTTTTGACGGCTATACCTCAGTTTACATGTCTCTTACGAGAAACATGGCTCATCTGTGATGGAACAAGTTAGCTGCCCCTCCAAAGTCAAGGATCTGAAAGCTAAAAAGCAGCTTACATTTGACACTGCAGACACCACGCTTTCCTGCAAAGCCCACGATCTCTCTTGAATGCAGCTCTGCTGGCTGAGGGATTTTATTATGGGTTGGCTTTGGCACTCCCTGAAAACCAGTCTATTTGCTGATGTCAAAGCTGTCTGTGCTGTGCTGGTGACCATCCAATATTGCCTTTAGCATTTGGAGGAGAGGAATACAGCTGCTCTGTCGTCTCTTTGACAAAGAGAGTATAAGTGGGTGGATTTTTTCAGCAAGTGGAGCACCAGATCTGTGACAGCCTCAGAGAGTTGGAGAAGGAGATGACCCTGCATCAATCCCTTCTGGCCAAATGGAGGTTCAGTCTGGGTCTTCTAGAGTTATTCCACTCTCACAGTAGAGTGTGGAAGATGTTTTGTCTCAGTGCAGAAATCCCCCGGCCATCTCGGAGTCCTTTCTGCATTCTTTCCAGGTCATGGCTAGTGCCGTGTGATTGAATGATCCTGAATTGGAAAATTGCTGTTGTTATAAGATAGCTGTTTTCATGTAAATAAAAAAATTGCTTCTTCTTAAAAAAGGCAAAGACCCCTACGAATGCTATAATTATCACCCATTATCACTATTAAACTCAAATATAAAAATATTACCAAATACTCTTTTCAAAGTGGTCACATTCAACTGACAGGCTTCTTAAAGAGCCAGTTTGCTACTGATAACATACTGCACCTCTGCCATGTTCTGGATCAAACTCCCTAGATACAGAATGCAAAATGGCATTGGATCTCATTTTTGTTTTCATTTTAGGGCTGTTCTAGAATGCTTTGGTTTTGGCTGTTCAATTCTCAATATGGTCTGTTCACAGTAGTGAACAGTGCTTGAGTAATTGCAGGCCCAGTTATGTTTCCTCAGTTCACACAGAGCATGGCTGTCCATTATCACCTTGATGGCTTGTAGTTTTGATAGAACCACTGGCACAGCTTAATAGACAAAATAGTGCTTCAGCCTCCCTCCCATTGACGTACAGGGCACTGAACATGATATTTCACCCTGATGAGATGGTATTATTCTTTCTGTTTTCTTCTTGTTCAGTTACATGTCCCATACAGTCCCATGTATTAAAGCTCTTTAATAGGTTCAGATCAGACCTTATGGCACAAAATCCCGCTGTGATATGGGTATTACCGCTGTAAAGGTGGCACAGAAGGTAGAGGGTTAGTTTGAGCTATGTGGTACACAGCTATGACTTGCCAAAGAAGCAGGTATTCCTGGATGTCAGGACGTAACCAGAGCGGGCCAGAGGTCAGGAGATTTGGATTGGGAAGATTACACCTCATCTACTCACCCACCTTGGGAAAAATAGGTTTAGTGCAAATTTAGTAGGTAAGAAAATGTATATTCTGTAGCGATCATGCTGTGGTGGTTGCGTTGCAAAACTTTCAGGTTAGGAGGCAGTTTGCTGGGTAGTAAATAATCTCATTACACTTGGGGTGTCAAACTTAAGTGCCAGTTAAGCTGCAGTAAAGAAAGTAGATTTCCCATGTTCCTGTGTTCCGTGCTCAAGTTATCTTCCCCACTGGAGTCTGGCTGCTGTGTCGTCATGGAAAAGATGTAGGTTAGAGCACTTATGGTGGAGATTTTGCTTCACCTAAAACTAACAGCATGTCAGAAGATTTTTCTCTTTTCTTTGTTATTTGGTTAGCCCCCAATTAATATTTTTTGTGTGAGTTCCCCCACCCCAGTTTTGTATATTTTGTGAGAGTTAAATTTTTGTTTTTTTTAATGATTAAAATGTATTTTAAGAAAATTCCATAAATAATCGCCTTGAATACATTCATTAGAGGAAAATATAACTTTAGAGTCTTTCTTATATGGCATTTGAACAGCATTTGACTTTGAATTTATGTCTTGTCGCGTAAGGAAACACATGCTCTCTAAAAATGTGAAACGGAGAGTTTATATGGCATTATTCATATTGCTCAGCTTTGCCATCGCAACTTCCTCAGGGAAATATTGTATATTTAAGTGTGAAGTCTTTGATAAATGTGGTTCAGGTTATATTATGTAGGCTCTATTCCCCTTTCATATAAACTACAGTAGGTATAGCACACATGCGTATTCAAGCCTGCTTTTGTACTACAATATGTACAGTACTTTTACTTCACAATTTACACTTTGTATTATGCTCTTTTCTTCTCAAAAAGAGAACTTCTTTTGTAAAGAGTTTTGCTCAAGCATTTTAAATGCCCCTTCTTTTGTTGTGAGAAGTTGAACTGAGTAACAAGTTTTAAGGTTTCTGTTCAGATAACAAAGGCCTTTGTTCAGTACATTGGTGATGAATATTCTTTCATCATAATCAGTGGACAATCCATTTGCTCACATGTCCCAAATCTGGTGATAAATGAGGGGCGCTAATTGGGATTAAGGTTCAATGTGTTGTGTGCGAATGCCTCTTTAAGAAATTGCTGGCGCACTCCCTTTTAGCAGAGAAGATCCATCACTGTGTCTCCTGGTGTCCATGTGAGGATCCACTCCAGATTCCAGTGAGACTAGTTATGCGATTGGGATTCTCCACAGATGACACGTGCTGTGGTTTGGATGCTTTGTTCTCTGCAGGTTTGCCTTTGTTTTAGCCAGGCATACTGCCCTCTACAGTAACCCCTGCTGGTTATAGGCGGTTGGGGTTAAACCAGCTCTGATGCATCTCAGTTATCGTAGCAGTAAGAAGTGGGGGACTTTGCTTTTCCTCTCCATCAACCTGCCCTTCACCTTATTGCTTGGGATGGCTAGCCCAAGGCAAAGCCAAAGGCTAAGAGCATCCCAAGCGGCCTTCAACCAGGATAAGCTGCCAACACGAAGCCTATTAAACACATTTGAGTACAACCTGTCTCAGTATTACATGGCTCTTCTTGACAAAATAATTCAGTTATTTTTTTGTTTTGGGAGGAGACTCTGTGTTGTGTTTTCAGGAGTGTGGTTTCTGGAAATAAACAGATACATGAATTTTTTAATGTCAAAGACATAAAAACCGAGGCGTTCCAACAGACATGATGTGTTTCTTCATGGTTAAAAAATGTGTATACCATCTTACAGTGTGTCTTCTAGTCAAGTTATTTAACCAAAAAAAAAAGAATATTGTAAGACTTTGAGATGAGTGAAAACTTAGTAATAAGTGCCACTAAGATATACAATTAAATTTTATTATCTAATTACAAGCTATATTTTTCAGATTTTTTGGTTGCTACTGTATGTACTACATATTTTTGGTTACATATTTCAGAAAAGCATACAGCATTTTTTTAAAGAACAATGTAATTCTTGTTCCCCATATAAAGTCTGCATATTTCTTTCCTTATGCCACGGACATTTAGATTTTCAGATGGATGCTCCAGTGTAGCACAGGTGTACTATTGTGGCTTCTCGGTATATTGCTGGCCCTTTTAGAGGGCATATTGATGTCGAGAATTGTGCCTGTGACATTATTCGTCTTTAATTCTGGCTGTCATTAATGTTGTCTAAGGGGATGGGCAATACATTATTTGCAATGCTCCAACTGATTTCTAAACCTTGCCTTTTTACAGATACACATAATGCAGGTGCTTATGAACTGTTGTCTTCACAAAGGTTGTGATTAAACACGGAACAGCTGCCCTTAAGAGAAAAGGAAGAGCAACACTGTACTTTTTTATTTAATCAGCTTCGTGTTTTGGGTGTGATTTGTAAATGTGAGGTTTGGGGGCGTGCTGTAATGGCGCAATATATAATTAATAACTTATGATTTGCTTGATTGCATTAAACGGAGAAAGATTTTTGGGGGCATTTTTGTATTAAGTATTCATGATTCTTGATTGAAATACAAACTGCAATAAAGCAGTTGCCTTGAATATTGATTATTGCTAATTAAAAATGCGGTTTGATTAGGAAGTTACCAGCTTCTTCTCTTCCTCTGACTTAGCTTTTCCATCTTAACATTTGCATTTTTTTGCGCATGAGTTTTATCACTGTTTGAGATTTCATATACCAATTAGCAGCAGAGACCATACAGGGAGTCATTAGTTATAATTAGCCTGTGGTTAATTACTATACATTAAAATCGAGTCATCATATTGAAGAACAGTATTGTTGAGAAGAAACCCAACTGCAAACAGCTGTTAACTTGCTTGAGAGGGTCATGGTACAAACAAAAACTCCCTTGGAAGAGAAAGGGAGCCACTCATGATTTATTGATTGCCTCTTTTTATTTTCAGATTAGCAGTCTGTTTGTCACGGACTAGGATTTAAAAGGATTTGTGCCCCAGTAAGGTTCTGGATTATCTAGAGCAATACTTAGGGGTGTAAGCTGAACTTTGAGCTGGTGGAACTTTGGTTTCTGTTACTCTTTCTGTTTTATTAGTATATTAATTTGGTTTGGAGGCATTTGTAAATCATTTCAGGAACAAAGTTGCCAATAATCATTATAGCACAAAACACAAATAATGTGATGCCCCACTTATGGACCTCACAAAAGATACATTTAAGGACTGGCCTTGAGAGGGCCTGGTATGTTGAAACATTGTTTTGATGGGCATTGCACAGTTATTACAGAACAAAATAAAGTTGTTTTAAGTTACCTGCTTGTCTGTTGATCTAGAACTTGGGTGTCTCTGCAGTCTGCAAGACAAACCCTGGCATTGACCTACAACACAAAAGGCAGCTATGCTCTGTTCTCAATCATTTTCAAATAAAGAGCAAGAGGAACACAATTTTTTGCGTAATGCACATGAAAATTTAGAGATGATTGCTGCACTTTGGTTTTTGTATCAAACTTAAAAAAACAAGTTCGTATAATTACCATGTACTGGGGGTGGTGTTCAAACCCGAGGTATTAAAAACCTTAGTATATGGTGGATTTGCTAGTTCATTACACTGATTTATGTATTTTTTTTCTCCTTAAACAGCGCTGACCTTTGCCCTGAGCCGCCCCCGCTCGGCGGCCCCCCATACTCCTCGTGTCGTCCTGCTCGGACCCCCCGGCAGCGGGAAGAGCCTGCAGGCAGCGATAATCGCTCAGAAGTACAACGTTGTCGACAGTAATCTATCAATTATCACAGCACCTCTCGAGCAGCCGTCGATCTCCGCGTGGCACTTCATCTCCCCCACGCTGCCAGGCAGCTCCTTTCCCCCGGCTCGCCGCCGTGTGTGTGTGTGTGTGTGTGTGTGTGTGTGTGTGTGTGTGTGTGTGTGTGTTTAATGCACAAGACCCCTGCTTTTTATTTTCATCTTGAGTTTCAACATAAGCAACAGCTGTAACCAGCACATAACTTCCTCATTGCCCTGTACATCAAACGTTTAATCTGCTTCACTTTCTTTTTATACAAAACAAAATGTGTAGGATCCAGCAACATAAGCACTATGTATCAATCCTTCAGCTTTCAGGTTTAGACAACTGTTGAAAATTTCACTTTTATCAAGAATCTTACAAAATGTCTCTTTTTCTTACGACTTTCAGTTTGTCTTTTTTGTGTCTGAAAATACGAAGGTAAACCATTGGGCCAGTTCGCCAATTCCCATTTTCTTGACTCCTTCCTGTTTGTTTTTTGTTTGTAACTTAGTCAGATTTGTTTCTGAGAGCATCATGACTACTTCCCACTCTGTCCCAGAAGAGTGCCACAGATTACGCAGCGATATGAAGTACAAATAAAAAATTAAAATTGTCAGCACAGATATCGGTGGTAGTACAGAATAGACTGGAGGCTGTAAGATCAGAGAATACAGTGCCTTTAACTATGGAGTCTTAATTCATTGAAAGGCTCTGTTGTCAGCTAACGACTCCAGATCTGATACCGACATGGCACAACTCATGTAGATGTCAGAAAAAAAAACAGGCAAAAAAAACTGGGGAGAGGATTTGAGGGCAAACAGGGGAAAGGTTACTCAACAAGAGTCACCGTGTTCATCTCTTGCAGCTTTGGAGATTCCTTACAGTCTTGCACTAGTGGTTCATTCTTAAATTTTTAATATTTATTTTCAGTTTAATTCTTTTCTTGTTGGGGTGGTGGATAAAATGTGCTATTCTCTTTATTTTATTTTTTTCTGCTGCTGCTCCAAGTATCAGTTGTAATACTCGCCCCAGTCTCGGCTAACAAGTTCAGGATCTTATTTTATTCTGTTTACCTTCGCAGTTGAAAGGTTACATTGCGCATTCCGTTTATTTAAACTTTAATATGCGTTTTCTCTTTTTTCCCTGGTAGTTTGCTGTGGGCAGGTTCTGAAGTCAGCGGTTGCAGACGAAACGAGTCTTGGAGAACTCATTAAAACATACCTGGAATCTGGACAGCAAGGTACAGTCATGTCTGACTGGAGCTTTACACTCCAGGGAGATGCCTCTGAGAAAAGTGTGTACACCAGTAAGGAGTAGAGAAAATTGGTCAGTTCTGAGCAACACAAGGCCACAGGTGTTTAATATGCCAACATTTATCCGATATAACTGTGTATATAATAGCCTGCATATGCTCTCTCAATGTACAGTACAGTATATTGAGTGTCCTCCCCAGTACATACTGGTAGAAAAATCATATTAATTTTTCAATTGAAAGCACTAATTTATTTTGCATTAGCTTGATTTCACAAGTGTTTGTGATGATTACATGGCCCTATATAAAGTCTTCAGAAAGATCTAACCCTCGCAGTTTTCAGTCCATTTGTATTTCACTTTTGTTCTCCATTCTTGTTCAGTAGGCCAAAAGCTCAAAAAAACGAACTTACCCTGGGAGACAGTCCAGTTTTTAACAGCATCTTTATTATCTGCTTTTTTTTCCAGCAAAGAGTCTTTATCTTCTATTCTTTTTCTAATAACACTCACTCAACATTTTTGTCTGGGGCTGTTACTTGTTACTTTAGATTTTTATGTTTCTGTGTAGTTTATGGCTTTGTCTCCTATAGAAAATGACTTTTTTGGAACAGTTTACTTCTCACAGGTTTAACAGTATTGTTTTCTTCTGATCTCTTTAATAGGCAAAATTTTGTCTTTTGGATATAACAAGTGGTGATGATTAAAAACACAGCTTCAGTGAAATAATAAATGAGATGGTATATTTCTGCACATGGACATGTGCATTAAGCAAATGTTTTTGTTCCTTGGATGTTGTGTGAAATGTGCATATATTCTCAAGATGGTCATGTGAATTATGGCCCACACTAATCTGATTTTTTACTAGTGTGTTCAGACAGCCAAGTCATTCTGAATTGCTTTTTCCCCCTCATTTTAAAGCTTTGTTTTGTGCAGGCAGATTTTAATCAGAAAACAGAAAACCTTAACACTACCGTACACTGAACCAAAAGACATTTATGAGTGTAGATGGAAGATGTTCACTGTTGTCAAAACAATCCCTTTGTATTTTTTCAACATTAATAATGGTCTGGAAAAGCCATCCCACCAATAAGCACAATGTAGTCAAGCAAATTGTGACTGGGCTGTTTATTTACACTCAACACGGACAATTAGTGACTGCAACAGCAAAGGTCTCTAGAGTTTCTATTTTAGGCTCAGAACTTTATCTTATTGTCTTTGTCATGAATCTACCGAAGAGCTTAGTTCCAGTGTGTGCTTTAAAAGCAGATGTGCTCAAAAGGGAAGTACTGTGTTCCTGAATGCCACAGTTATCCTATTTGAAATAATTCTTAATTCCCTTGGCCTTAAAGTGCTTCAGAACCCCAATAATTCACAGTAATATTTTACTTGAAAGCAGGCAAGCAGTGAAGCTTTCAGTTTACAAGCAATTAATGCAAAGAACACTAATGTTGCTGGTCACAACTGGTGTACAGCTATTCCTTGGAGTGAGCCTGCATTCTTCGGTGCCCCATTTTCCAGCAGTTTGGTGCTTTTAACATCACAGTCGAAATGTAAACAGCGTCACAGGGGGTCAAAATCTTTAAGTGTCCATTGGGATGGGAGCATGTGACTGAGTCTCCATCTTGATGAAATAATAATGAACAGCTTCGGTGTGGCTGCAATTTGCACATGAAAATCAAATCCTTTCGCATTTTTCCATTTAATCTGAGGGTGATGACAATTCCTCGTCTCAGTTTACATGCAAATTACTTTGTCAAGTCTTCCCTATGAGACTCGCAAGTCTAGAGTTTTTTTTCTTTGTTTTGTTTTTGTTTGTTTGTTTTTGTTTTGTTTATTTTTTAAACAAATCTTTTTTGTACTACTGACGTGTGTGCGTTTGGGTTTTTTTTTGGGTTAAAGGAAAAAATGTTCTTTTTGCTTCTAACACAATTCTCCCTAGTAAGTATCTAGAGCGTCTGGGGTGTGAAGTTTTGTAATGGCACAACTTTTTTGTAGAGATAATATCTGGAAAGTCACATAGCTGTGATGCTAAAGCAAACCTCTACTTCTAACATGTAGTTTCTCTAGGTACAAGATTGCGCTGCCTTATAGTTTTTTTTTAAATGAAACAAAGCCTCTTCTCCATGAAGACTGTTACATGGACAAGACTCCTTTTTCCTCTTAGCTCTGACTGCTAGAATGCACTCACTTCCTCCTGTTCGCTCGATTTCGAACCTGCACCCAGTCCTTCAGGTCTAGCCATCCTTCCCACTGTCTTAGTGTAGCTTAGCTGAAGGCACTGGAGTCTCATACCCTCCTAGCCACTAGCCCATGTTGCCTCTGCTTCGCGTGAGACTGGGGTCCGGATTGTCGCACTCTGTTGCCACACCGCTGTCCTCCCAGTTCTGCTGCTTCCTGCCCAGATCGGAGCTGCTGTACCTCCCAGACCTGTCGGCTGTGATCTGTAATCTGCCTCATTTGAAAGTGGCATCCCTGACTGCAGGTCTCAGTCACGACCAGTTAGTTAAGGAAATGCGCCCACTTCAGAGACCGCGCGCGGCGGTGGGTGCCAATCACTGAGGCACAGAGGGGCTGCCACTGTGCCACTTGCCTTAAGCAAGTTTTTATTAATTTAATAAACATCCCGCCGAGACCAGTGGCTCTGCGGTGTGTGCAAGGATTTGCCGGCGATGCATGCTGAGTTCAAGTCTAATGAGAGGTGCGCAGAAAATCTCTGCACTGAGCACCTGAAGGGCCCCCCAGCCCCGATCGCACTGACTGTCAACACTACCGTAGCGCTGAGGTTGTGGCAGGCTAGTAGCATGAGCAAGGAGAAGTCTTCACTTTAAACAGTTTCTGTCCGGTAGACTCTGGAGGGGACATTTAAATGAGGCCCTGTTTGATTTTGAAGTCTTCCTGCCTTTCTTGAAATGTTATTACATTCAAGGCACCGTGTCCCAATATTACGGCAAGTGGAAAGCTAATCCAGTAGGAATTACCTGCCTTACAAAAATAATAATGATCTCTCCTTTAGTTTTTTTTCTTGCTCTACTTTTAACACAGATACTCACTGAGATTGAAATTGTTAACAGGGCTGAATGCCTCCTAACCGAAGTGTGGTAAGAGCCCCTGAATTAAACAGCACTGAGATTTAGAATGCTAAAAACAAAATACTTTAACTGTGGAATGTCTTGACAAGTGTCAAACGTGTCGGAATCCTAAAACTCCATTCCTAAAATAAGAACGAATCTTTATTTCATTTAAATACACCCGCACAAATTCCAGTTTGTCTCATTTGAGTTTGCATCGAAACTTATGCATAAAAACAAGGTTCTGGAGCTCTGCCTTGTCTGAATGCTGGAGCTCGGTGGTCCTGGGGGAGCTACTAGTAGTGTTTGCAGACCCTTCTCTCCCTCTCGCTCTCTCTCTCTTTCTCTCCCTCTCCCTCCCTCCCTCTCCCTCTCTCCCAGTGTCAGTGCAAGCTGCAGGCAGAGAAGCTCTCCGCCTTAAATAATTTACAAGTTGATTAATAGACTCACAAGGGTATAATTAGGCAAGGGAGAGACGACGGCTAGTGTAACCAGTACAGTGCTTAAGGGAATTAGAGACCAGGATTATTAAGGAAATAAAAAAAATAGTGTTCTAAAAGAGGGGGGCAGAAAACCCTTTTCCAGTGCTGCTCGGCGTTTGAAGCAGTTTCTCCAGGAGCAGGAAGCCCCAGCTCTTTTGAAGTGGAAATTGGACAGTTTGAATCCGTCGACTTTAATTTTTCACAAGCTTCAGGGACCCCCTGGGTGCAGCTCACTTTCCTTATTGAAAATAAATTCCTTTCTCTTTCTCTTTCTCTCGCCTTTCTTTCGTTTAAATTTCCCCTCTTTAAAGAAGTGCAGTTTCACATCCTCTTTATGACATTTTCATTAACATAAACAATTCACTTACTTTGCCTGTAAGGTTGGAGATGGCTGTTTTTGTATTCCACATGAGTTGTGTATTCCTGTGTTACATAGGCACCAGGAAAAGTCTATAATAAATTCTTATAAGGAAGAATTCCAGCATTGTTAGTTTAGTGCCCCGAGTTCTTGATAACTAGACATAATTTGAAAAATAAAGCAAAGGTATGTCTAAACAAAACTTGTGGCTCTGTTCGCTTATATCTGGCTGGTGTTCATGTCAGGTGATTTAGTTCTGAATCTCTGCATTATTCCATCTGAGCTCATCTGTGAGCTGTTTTCTTCAGCCCCTTTCCTCTCATTTTATTACTGTTAAGACACCTGTGCTTTTGAGCCCTCTCCTTTACAGTGCAGCAGCTAAGATGGTAATCGCATAACCAGACAAGCCAATCCACCTATAGATCTGAAGTAGGCTGTTCTTGTGCTCCTTTGCCTGTATATTTGCTTGTTGAGTTTAAATTCATCACTGTCTGTTCTTTATATTTCTTGTATCTGTCTTAGGTGTTAAGCCAAAATCAAAATAACAGGTTTGTCTGCTCACACAATCTGCCATTAATTGAATTTTTATTTCTTCAACCAGTGCCTTAAGACCTCAAAGTACTCCACTTTGTATTCATCTCTGATGCATTGTATCATTCAGACCAAGGATGTAGATGCACTGTAGTGTTAAGCGGAGAAAGAACTTGCTGGAAAATTTGTTGACTTGTGTGCTACCATATTATTCAAAGCAGTTTGCCTTTTAAATGGTCTTATAATTTAAATCTTATCGTCAGTTCGCCACTAGATGGCGATGGAGGTGGTAATAACCCTTGCGTAGATTTATTTTTAGTCTGTGAAAGCCTACAGTATGTGTGTCCCACAAAGGGCAGCACTTGACGTAGTTTGACATTTCCGGTAGCAAGGCAGCATGATGTGGTATCAGTGGTAATGAGGGGTGTCAAACTGGTGCCTGAGGACTGTTTGAAGTCCGTCAAGCAAGAGACTCGCACCATTCCTAAACCATCTCTCTTCACCCAATACTAACAGATAGTCGCAGACACCCAAAGTTCTCTACATGCTGTACATTTTTCTAAGGAAAGGCAACTGAGTTGCATGGAGTGTGTATAGAAATTGACACCTTTTTTAATTTAGGAGACTTGATTTCTGCAGACATTTCTTCAGTGAAACCAATTAGATGGTTCTGAACACACCACATGTATATGGTGTTATTCTCACTCATGAGCCTGTGCTCAAAGTACTGTACGTCTTTGGGTTTGAGCAGCTCTTTGCTTGTTCTTTTTCAGTGGAGCTTAAGGCAGGAGTTTGGAATCGGTGTCATTCCCTTTCAGTCACCTGTACTGACCGCATGTTCCTCTGGTTTCCAGTGCCCGACAGTGTGGTTGTGAAGATCCTGACGGAGCGGCTCAGCCGGCTGGACTGTACCACCCGCGGCTGGATCCTCCATGGATTCCCCCGCGACTTGGAACAGGCCGAGAAGCTCCACGAGGCGGGCTTCGTCCCGAACAGGTGCCTCCAAACTCTGCATCCACATGGAAAAGTCACAGTTTATGGATATGGTCGCCTATTCTTGAGTTAGAGGATAAGACCTTACAAATTAATATTACATTTCTCCTTAGATGATTGTGACTAACAAGTAATCACAACTGGCTGACTAAAGACATTTGGGACTGTGCCATTTCAAAACTCTGTATAGGACATATTCCTCGAAAAGCCCTATATATCAGAAAAGTGTCCGTATCTTTTGCCATGTTTTAAATATCTACTTTGATTGAATGGCAGTCTTCTAAGGAAATATCACCATGAATAATTTTGATTAGGTCCGTGCAAATCTTTGAGTACCTCTTCAATCTGTGAGGATTAAAAAAAGTTCCACTCCTATATGAAATTCCTTATCATCCAATTTCATAACATATATTCCTGTAGATTATTACAATAAAGTCTAAAAACATATATAGCCCACTGCTATTAAACAATGTATTGCTGGTATGTACATGTGAACCAGTTAAGCCAGATGGATGTCCAGGATGGCACAGACATGTTTTATAAAAGGTAGACTGCTGTTGAAATGGATTAAAATCAAGCAATCTGATCATTGAAATGCATGACATAGGAATTGTTAGCCACGGTTATGCACAAAACACTTTCATCCACAGCAGGAATAGCACAAAAGTAATCAACTGGCACTGCTGTAAGTGTGGCCCCTCATAGAGAAGTTCTTCTAGGCTGCCTTTATGACATTTGCAATAAGAACAGAAAATGCAAAAGCAGTAAAATACACTGCTTGATAATAACTTTGCTTGATTACTGAGTTACATTTAATAGACCTTTTTCAAGGGCACAGAGGAACAGTGAGACAACCTCCGCTACAGTTGATATGTTAACAGAGGTGTCATTTTGGTCATGCATTCTGTATTCAAACAAAATCCTTTTCTCAAGTTCGGCAAATCTTTGGTTCTCGTTACAGTGTTATTGCTCTTAAAGTTTTGCTTTCTCTAGAAATGTGAAACATCAGTCGCAGATAGATCCTTTTGCAACTGTTCTCAATCTTTAACTCGTTAGAGGATGTACCCAGCATCAGATCAAAGGAAAACCAACATCTTTTTTCTTTTTTTTTTTAATATGTAGATGGCTACAGGCAGTTTATTCACAGCATAAAGTGTTTGATAGGGAAGGACACTCCTGCAGCCACAATGTGAACCTGGGGAATTAAACTAGTAAAGCAGTCTGATGATCCTGTGCCAGCTTTAATTGGTTTCTTGGTAAATATGGAATTAAGATCCAGTGGGAATCCTGAGGTGTACTTACAAGAAAAACACACACAAAAACAGCAGGAATAGCAAATAATGATGGTAAGAAAGCTGTTTTATCAGAGAACTGGAATTTTCCTCAATTCACCCTTTCAAAGAGCTACTCTTCAGGCCTTCAGTGCTACAGTAGTAAAATCTGTCAGGGAGAAAACGAGAGAGAGAAGACATTAACACAGCGATCGGGGCTTATTTTCTTTATAATTTTAGTATGTCTTGTAAGAGGACCACTGGGGAATGAGTACAGAAAAAAATATTTAAAGCCCAAGAGTATGGAAAAATGTCATCACTGTCTTTTTTTAAATTCTGGATGCTATTTTCTTGGGATTTAGGCAGAAGTTACCAAAGGCTGACAAAATATTCCAACAGCAGTCATCAGGAATAATAAGGCCAAGCACTTGTTCCAGCTCTCCCAAACATTTGTGTAAAACGTGCCTCTGGTTCAACGACATTCATTGGATTTTAATTTTAGTACATGTTTCATTCTTGGAATTTAGAGTCATTGATCTGTATTTGGATCAGTAAACACATGCGTACTTGTTATGGCTGAAGACAGAGGATCATCTATATTAAAGGTCTTGTCCAGTGTGTACCATGATCAAGACTGTAATTAGGTTCTGTTAATGGTCCTGGGGTAGTGCCTGTCGGGTGGAGGAGCTGACGGAGAGGAGCAGCCAGGCGGAGTGAGTAAGTGCTGCTCGTAGGTGGTACTGGAGAGTTGTCCTCTGTGGATTGGGGAGGGAGAAGCTATGTGCCTGTCAGAGGAGAGCTGGAGACTGTTGTGAGCAGGAGAGGGCACAGGGGGTTAATTACTCCATTACTGGAAGGCTCAGCCAGGAGCTGTTTAAACAGGGTGGTGTGAGCTGGGGATTAGTTCTCATTACTCCAGCTAAAGGAATGCCAGCGACCCTCCGAGCTGCCATTTACAGGGAGTTTGTTATGCGTGCAGGAGAATATTCATATAGCGCAGTGATGAGGAGCTGGACCACAGGGCAGGGAGGGGAGAATCTTCGGCTTAACTCTGCGGATCTACATTATCACCTGAGCCGCACCGGGCTGCAATTATCCCAAATACCTGAGTACAGGTAGAGTCAGATCGCTGGCTCAGATTACCCTAAACTGTATGAGCTCCAGTGAGATCTGATCACACTAAGATTAACTGGAGCACTGGTTATGGACGAGGCGATGCGTCAGCTCAGCTGGGTGGAAATCAGGGTGAGGACATCGGTGAAATGGGTTTGCTGGTGATATAACGTTATTTGTCCCAGGCTGTTATTGCTCAGGGACTTTTATATTTTCTTACCCTATTTTTTACACTCTGTCCATTATTAGCAAGAAATACAGGACCCACTTCAGGGACCTATTCATAAATTAATTACCAGATTTTATGACATTACTTAGCTGTTGATATTTATTGCATACATTTTCTGCCACTTATGTCTTGCCTTGTTTTTGTAATGATGGTTTTTCACTTTTTGCCCAATGAACTGTCACCTTTTGTCCAATGGCAAGCATGTGTTTTACAATGGTAATGTTAATCATCGTCAGTCAGTTCCTATTTCATTTTTTGATCGCCTCACATTTGGGAGTTTTGGACACAGTAAGCGCCGTACGTTTACCTCCTGCCTTCCACCAGTCCCGTGTCTCATCTTACACGATAAGCAGCGCGCCAGGTTCGTATGTCTCCGGACACTCCTGCTCGGTTAAACCTCTGACTTAGACGTTGCTTTCGTATGTGGGAAGGTCTGACGTGGTGACTTATCCTCACTCATCACCACAGATCTAAATTGCACACTTTTTACTGAAGGGTTAATGAGCCTTGAGGAAAGAGGAAGCACAGTGACTTGGTAGGCTTTTTAGATTCACCCTTCTCACTCCTCTAAGGCCTGGGCTTAAAACATACTTACAGGCTAAGCTTACATAACGTCCTTCTTATGTTGCCTGTGCTCTTTGGAGAGACATAAGGAACTGGATTGACCAGAAGCTTTATGGTGCACAATAAATGACAAAATGTGAGGCTCAAATCCCCAGCCAGTTCTGAGTTCTAATGTAATGCACATTGGAGAATCTGATTATTTAAGAACTCGTCATACAGTACTTCCTTGCTATGCCTATCAACTTGAGAGCTCAGGTTCTCCAAATAGTGGCTGGCTTGCATAATAAGCAGATTTTTTCATTGCTATTCTTGAAACTCAGAGCTGCAGAAAAAAAAAATTACATTTTGAACTACAAACATGATGCATAACCTGTGTGCTCTGCAGATGAATGTAGGATAACTGCTGAGGTCCCAAGCTATCACGAGCGGCTGGATACAGCACACACACTGACATCCCTGGGGCTGAAATATTATTGATAAGAATCCAATTATATTTGCGGAAAACATCTGATTTTGAAGACATCAGGCTGGTATGTGATTCTTTCAAACTTTAAACAGGACTTCCATTATATCATTCAGGAAAAATCAATAGTGCCAGCTGAATCATGCAGTGGTGAGCGTAGCCACATTAATATTGAAAGGGTGCGAGTTCGATCTGTGTCTGGGATTGGCTCGGCTTCACTGCTCTAACAACACAGAGTCACATCAAGACAGAAGGTTTTGGAGAGGTTTGGGGCATTTTCATTGTGGAATAGCAAAGAAGCAGCAGTGTCTAGTGAATGGCCAAGGGAAATATTTGGAAAGAAAAATGCCATTTTGCAAAGTCGGCCAGTGTGAAACCATTTTCTGTAGACAGGCCTCAAATGCAATGATTTTAAAAACCCTAGATCAAGGTTTAGATGTCATTCAGAACTTTAAGTTCTATTACGTGTGGATGCTGTTGTTTTTTGCAATATTTTCCCTTAGTGTATTTTGTAATCTACCTTGCTTTATGCGTACCTGTAACCTAGATGGTCACTCATCCCATTTGGTGTTGTGTGTGACCCAAAAACTCTTTATTTTATTTTATTAACAATAATTAGAAATGTAGAACTAATAGCAGAAATCAAGTATAATTGCCCTCTAGAAAGGCCCAATTATACCATTAACATCCCCTAGTGTGGCGCTAATGGCGGGAGACCTCATTTGCATAGCATTAGCTTAATTGAGCCGGAGGCCTGTGGTCGGTTTGCACTAAACAATAGAGAGATAATGTTACTGATGGTCGGGTGGCAGCTATTTACCTGACAGCTTTATTAATTAACAGCTATCTAGTTACTTGGACTTTAAAACAGATAAATAAGTCAATGACACGGAGGTGTGCCAGCACATCTGATTTAATGGGGCATGCTTCAGGGGCACAATGCGGAGCTGGCATGCATAGCTGTCAGCAAAGATCCCTTTATCCACTCCAAAGGCCTCTGTAACTTGCCTAATTGTATGCCTTTCATATTCTTCACACAAAAGAAGCTATTATCCCCAGTCGTTAAAAATGGAGAGTTGCTGGTTTTACTTGCTTGAATGAGTGGAAGGTTGTCAGCTCACCGAGTCCGGCTTTCTCGACACAGCAGCTCTTGACCATGTGCGTCTCCCTGGTTTTCTCCCTGATTTCAGGTATACTTTATCCATAGGCTGATTTCTGTAGAACAGGCCTAAGAGCTACAGTGTTTCTGGCAGTGTCTTAGCAGCCTAAGGAATGAAGTCAGTCCCAGTGCTGTGGAGCCAGGTTACTGTATGGGAAGTGTAGTGTTTAATATAACATGCTCAGACAATAACAATAATATATAGTTCTGAAGATCCAGATTTTTCTCGGGGAAAAAGATCTGTTTCTTACAATTCGGATGCCTCTTCAGCAGTTTTACACAGTATGGTTTTACTCTGAACCCAGTCCTGAACTCTTAAACCAGTCCAGCTGATATTGCCTCACCTCCAGCTGTGGCCTCCCCACATTTCTAATGTTTCCTATATTCTTAAGACTAAAACCATTGGGTGTTGCTTCCAGTGACGTTACTGTTGATGTTGTTAAAGTGCGCGGCCGGCCTGGGTTGCGAGGCGGGCGTTTGCGGGGATTACTGGAAACAGAAGGAGAGCTACCCTAGCCTGCGCTCTTCTCCAGGCTAGGGAGAGAAACACGCCTTGGGTAGATGAATCTCGTGTGGCCACAGTAACCATGGCCATACTAAGGCTCTGGTACTGTCACCCTGGAAGCTGTAGGCTGAGGTTCATCCATGTGGGTTTTAGATTGGCATGACCCATGGACTGTGTAAGAATACATTGTGAATAATGAAACTAATGGGCACTCCTCGGTGTGAAATTTGAATTTGCGTGGAATAACACAGTCTGGTATTCAAAAGAATAAAACAATAAAAGAAGTCTTATGTTTTTAAGACTGGTACCCTGGTGTTTCCTTTCCAAGCCCGTCTTTCTGAAATGGGCTTCTTCTCAGTAGGTGGTCTGTACTCCTCATCCTATAACCCCGTGCTTCCAAAAACACGGTTTTATTAAAAATACGTTTTCTCCCTATGATGAGGATTTCTTTTGACTGCACGCAGAGGCTTTGAATGTGGTTTTGAATAATATAAATTAAACAGGTAGTTAGAGCAGGAGCCCCTTTGTTATGGAAAAGCTGCCACTTGATCCTATGAAAGAAAAAAGAAAACAGCGCTTCAGCTAAACTCCCATCAGATAATTAAAGATGCCGTTGCTCTTGTTTCCTTCTTTGCATACCTGTCTGATCCCCTTTCACAAGCTGATCAATCATTCGGTGATATAACTCTCTGAGCTCTGATTGGTCCAAAAGATTCAGGCTTAATCTCTCTGGCCTTGCAAGATCTGGTGCGAGTCATTTCCTAATGACACCTTTACTTTCAGACTGGGAGAGCTTCCAGAGCCTGAGCAGACGTGTCAGGGTGCCAGAGGGACAGGTGACGATGCTGGGGTCGGTGGGGACAGGGAGGATTGAGCCAGTAAACCTGGAAGGATTGTCTTTCTCTTCGCACTGCCTTGTTAAAGGAGCAGAGAACTAGGAGCTGTGTTGTTTAAACACATATGTGCTTCAACGTGCAGTCAGTGCAGATTCATTTCTATACCGGATGTTTGAAAGGACAGCAAAAGAATATGAGCTACACAGGTTTCAGTACTTAGCTGGTTTGGGTCTTGTACTCAATTACCATTGTGTTCACAATGATCAAATTATCCGTCATTAAATCCGGTTTGGAATGTCCTGATTTTGTAGGACATGTGTCAGAATGCTTCTCCCAAGACTGTATTTGCATATTCTAATTGAGGTGCTGTATAAACTGTGTAAGATTATATAATGTTATGTTTTTGTTCAGCCCATAACTCCTTTGACATTTTGACCGTTCAGGAGTTCACCTCATAACAGCATTGAGGTGACACTGAGAATGCGCTACACATGTAACATAAGCGGAGATAAAATACCATCAGGGAGTGAACAGTTTCTGTAACCCTGACCCTGTGCATGCCCTGCGTTTCCTCCGCTCTGCTCTCTCCCAGGTCCTGCATGCTCAGCATTGCCTGAGCTGTTGCCCAGTACCCCTCACCTCTCCCCTCCCACCCACATCTCCCACCACCTTCACAGCCAGTCTTTAACTACACTCCAGTTTGGCCAGGAGTCTGCTTGTTACAGCCTCTACACGAGTGCAAACAATCGAAGTCTTTGAGAACAATGAAATATGCATGGCTATCCGTGACGGGCAGATAAAGTAGAGCAATTAGCCACATAATCCTAGAGAGCTCTGGGCAGTCATCAGCCACGGCCTCCCCCTGCTTGCTCTCGTTCTCCCTCTCTCTGTCTCGGTACTCTCTTGCTCTCTATTAGTTAAATGTATTTTGTGTGTCCGCATCCCATCAAATCAAGCAACACTTCCTCTAATTGGCTTATAAATAATACAGCTGGGCCTGCATTATAATTTAATCAGTGGTAAACATTGCAGGGGCTGTCTGTAAAGAATCTATCTCTCATTAATTTCTTAATTTCGGGAGATGGAACGGGAGGGTGGGGGTAAAGCAGGAGATCGGATGAACGGAGCCACAAGCACTTCGGGCTGAGAAGGAGGGACAGTCGGAAAGGAGAATAAAGCCGGGAAGATGCTGCTAGCTTTTGTTAATGGATGTCAGAAACCCAATCCAAGGGTTTTGTCAAGAGTGCCCCCCAGCCTCCCACCTCTTCCTCTCCCTAAAAAATGCTAAAATGACTGACAGCCGCTTGTTGGCACTTGTCATTTGTCTGAAAACATCAAGCTGTTGGGTAAACAGCATCCAGTGTAAATTAATTCTCTTCTTGCGACCCCCCCTCCCCCCCCCATATCCCTTCTTCAACCAAGTTTATGAATATTTCATAATGAGAGGCATAAATATTAATTCTAATAGCTTTGCACAGTAGTTATTATTTCTTTTTCATGACAAATATTCATTAAAAATTCAGGATACCCTTACCCCTTCACATAATCATACACAAGAGCACCTGCACCACCTAGATACACAGCCGTTTTTTCGAGGAAGGTAATGTTAACGATGACGCTACCTCATCCGGACCCTTTCCATGCCCTCTCCCTCTCACTTGTGTAATTATTCAAAGGTGTCTTGATGTATTAGTTCAGTAAAAAGACAGACAGGCAGACCAGTGTGTACAAAGAAAGAATGGAGAGGAGCAGTCTTTCATTAAAGAAAAAAAAATCTCTTTGGTGTAGAAACCTCCAGTGGCTCGCAGAAGAGCTTTCTCAAGAGAAAGGGCCAGAGAGATCTTGCCAGACCTGTGATTTCTTTTTTTTTTTTCATTTCAAGTTGATTGATCATAATTTTCCTTTTAAGAAAAAAATGAAAAGAGCTTAATAGCCTGTGATGAATTACTTCTTTCAAGCAGCACACAAGATCTGATTGACCAGGAATATAAATGTCAAAACTGGGCCAAGAATAGAGCTGCTCTTGGTGTGCTTTTGATTGTTTTTAAAATTGTATAAAGTCACGCTTGCAGTCAAGAGTATATGAATAGGCTTTAGTCGATTAGAGTATGGTATTGATGGGTTTATGTCCTCCTGCCTATATTTTATATCACATACTCAGTATTACAGTATTCATTCCCCCAAAAAAAGTCATTGTGAAGATATGCTCCAAGATGTTTAAATTGATACTTATGTCATACTTTAATCAGGAGGTTCTGTCAAAACCAAGAGAGTCAAAACTTGTTAGAGACCAAGCATTCTGCCAACATCTTCTCTCAAGTGAAAAATGAAACTGTCTTCTCAAAGATTTTGATTTCAGAAACTCGAAGCACTCCCACACTGCAGTACATATTAAATATCTTTATTAGGGAAGATGATACTTGTTCTTACTTGACGTCTTTGTCTGGGGAAATCTTCAGATTTTTTTAGAATAGGAAAACATTAACTGGCAGTCCTGTCAGTGCAGTACTGAGATGGCTCCCCGAAAGGCATTTCTCTTGATGGTTACTGTAAACAAATTGCAGATAGAAGAGGCCAAAAAGCTCCATTGTAATTCTGCATTTCATCCTGCTCTCGTGAGTGATGTTCAGTGCATTTATGCACCACGTATATCAAAATAGGCTCCCAAGCAGTTCAGCCAGTGCTCAGAGAGCAGGTTGACCCCTGTGGTCATAGTGCTGGTCCAAGCTTGGACTGTGCTGTTAGCTGACTTGCACGGTGATTCTCCAAGTGATGGCACACCAGGGCTCGCTTGGCTTGGCTTGCCACACAATAGTGACCCTGGGACTTGCTGGATTCCTGCTGTCCTGCATTGTTGTGAGTAAGAGACATACTGTAGCTACTTCACCCTTTGCAATCTCTTCTGTAAGGTGCTATGGTCTTGTAGCAAATCAAAGGATGAAATAGCACCAACCAGTGAGAGCAGGTCCTCCTTTTCTCTAGCTTAGAGGCTGTATAGTAAGCAGAGTTGATACACTCTGAATGAAGAATTCGCTGATCGTTTATGACCTAAAAATATAATTGGTAAGTCCACATTTGGAGAAAAAAGGAAAGCTTATCCTTTAGGTTTTAGCTGCTATTTTCCTTCGTAATAGTCTCATAACGAAGAGAAATCAATTGTCAAATAAATAAATGTGAATAAATTTACAGCAGATTGTATTCTTAACTCTGCTTAACTATGTCTTTTTATGCATACACACAGTATATACCTAACAGCTATACTGTTAAGTATAGCTTGTGGGTGGTTTATAAAATGTTGTTCTGCCTTCTGATTGATGCTGATCATTGTCCATCTCTCAATCTTTCTTTCAGGGTGTTTTTTTTGGAAATACCTAATGATGTTGCCATTGAGCGAATCACTCTGAGAGCAGTTGATCCAGTTACAGGGGAGAGGTCAGTAAGAACTCTTAACAGGACTTTTTTTTACTTCTAGAATGTAAAAAAACATGCTTTTTGTTATTTATTTTAAGCGCTTCAAATTTATTTTTTTATCTTTAGATCTTTTGGATAAGAGGTTTTGCAATTAAATGACTTCAGTTACAGTTGGAGTTGGCCTTTGGAATAATCCTGTAATTCACTTTACTTACCTGTGTTCTTGTTAGTAAGAATTAGAGCAACATTAGCTGAGTGCAGGTAATTGATAAAGATAAAACTCCTGATGAAGTTTTTCAGTGATTGACAACAGTGAACAGTGAACAATTCTACTGTGTGGAGGCCTGCAGTGTTGCAGCCATTAGCATCTGTGGCATGTTTAATATGGTAAATTTAAGAAACACCTGACCAACTAACCCAAAGTAATAAAACTAAATGTGTTACTGATATGCTGAATCACCAGCTGAAGCCAACAAGTTACACAGCACCACTCTAAACCCCCACTGGCAACCTGGAATCAAGATGGAGCAAGGTGGCCAATTTTGCGACAGCAATCCACATTATTGACCATAGGAACAGCTTGAAAAAGGGTAGTAGCAGAAAGAAACGGTTCACATCTAACTACGTCAGGGCTCCCTTTAGAATGTTGAATGAGTACAAGCATTTCCTGAAGATCGCCATGACAGCGCAGAAAGCTGCACTCCAAGCTCATGCTCCTCGACCCCAGCGGATCTTTGCGTTTGACTGTCCGCAGATACCATTCCGTCTACAAGGCCCCCCCCGGCCCGCCGGTCCAGAGCAGGCTGCAGTGGAACCCCCGCGACTCCGAGGAGGGGCTCCTGCAGGGCCTGGCGGAGTGCAGAGCCCACGCCCCCGACCTGCAGGACTTCTACCCTCACGCAGTCCACATCAACGCCGACCAGGACCCCCACGCCGTCTTCGAGTCGCTGGAGAGCCGCCTGGTCAACCGCCTGCCCAGGTACCTCCCTGCCTCGGCTCTGCCCGAGCCCCCACACTGAGGACAGCAGGGACCCTGGGCTGTGGCCGTGCTGCGTCACTTGCTTTTAAATACCTTTATTCTTCCGTCACCATGTAGTCACTTTAGTGCAATTCGACAAACCCATTCAGCCAAAATATCAGGAGCCCTCATCCAGATAGAGACTTGCTTAGTGGCGTTTCATGCCTGGTTTGCTGAAGGAGCAGCAGTCCCCTGATCGGAGTCTGCCTGGAGCAGTGTAACCTCCACTGCAGTCCCTCCTACCATTATCCTCAATGTGATCTCAGACGAAGGCGGTCCTGCTGGAAGACTGGGATTGGGATGCAAATATTGTGGAGTATACGTCACGCCCTCATCAAGCCAGTATGTTCCTGATATTGTGGCCAGTGAGTGTAGTCTACACCTCTTCACAAGCCTAAGGTGTCGAGTGTGGCACATAAAAACGAATATTTCTACTCCTTTGCTAGCCTTCAAGTGTACCATAAGCATCTTAATAAAAATGTAACACTTTTAAAGAATTTATTTAATGCACGAACTATATTCTTAAAACACTTTGCCTTCCTCTTATATGAAATGCTGTATTGTACACGTGTTATATAAATACTCCAATGAGCCTTTGGACACTTCTTTCACCATTTTTACAAGGGACACTTTTTACTGCTGGCTCACCCGATATCAGCTAACCTAGCTTGGCCATTGTTTCGTTGCTACTCAGCATGGTGTTGCTCTCCCCCTCACACATCTTAGTGAAATGTCTTCCTCCTATCAGATTTAATGAAATATCTTGAACAACCACTTAACTGGTAGCTTAGGGATAGCCAGCAACGTAACCCAGAACAACAGGCTGCGTAGCGAGATGTAAGTGTGTTCACGTCGTCCCGAGATCCCAACATGACAGCAACTGAACCTCCTCTTAGAGCCCGCGGCTCCTCAGCAGGATGTCAATTTCTGACCCCAAGGACAGGCCACTGCCCTCACCCGATACCCATGCTGCTCTCCCATCCTCGTGGCCAGACAGGCACCCCCCCCCTCCCCTCTTGCCTGAACAGAACCCTAGTTAATTAGAAGTTTGTTTAATTAATGTAGCAGTAAAACGCAGGCTGCTCCTGCCCTGTGTGGCGATGTATTAGTTCTGCTCCAGCAGCCCCATACACAGGAGCACTGATTACTGACATCTCCAGCACTCCGGTACACGTAATTGTGGGTCACTGCCCGTCTCCCACCGGGCTGGAAGAGTTAGGTTTAATGGTTAGAGGAACATGTTAACAGCCTTCTTTAAAAACTCCCTTTAGATGAGGCGACGATGAGCCAAGGCTGACTTAATTACCGCAGATGAATTTGAGGCTACGCATCCCCTTTGAATATGTTAAAAAATGTATATTCGCTTAAAGGGGGAAAAAATGTTTATGCTAAAATCTCTGCTGCCGTATTAAAAAAAAAAAAAACCCAGCAACTTAAGACTCTCCGTTTCCAAACACTCCCCCAGCTCCCCTCACTTTTAGGGCTTTCTCTTTTCCCCTGTCTGAGCCGTTTTGAGACGTGTGCTGATTTATTCATTAACTGAGGCTAGATTTTAAATAATTTGGGGAATCAGATATTTAAAATTTAAGTATGAAAATGTGCTGATCTGGGAAAACTGCCCTTGTTTCATATGTCAGATTTCTAAAAGGATTTTCTGCCGATTAAGTAGCAGAATGCAACAAATTAAGAAATAATATCGGTTCGTTTTTTTTTTTAAGTGGAAGCCCCATTAAGAACTTGTTTGAAAAATTAAGAAGAAAATACTGCATAGTTTCTTCATCCATTCTCTGGCTGTGCTTGGAGGGTTCTGTGCTTCCAATTGGGTTCTGTTTAAAAAAATATACCAACCTGATCCTACGATACTTAAAAAGTATTGTCCAGAACTACAGTACTGAAAGGAAAGATTTTGGTTCTGCACCTGGTCATTTTCCCTTCAATTCTGTAATAAACATGCTTATCTCTAGGACACAATGCTATGCTTATTGTATCAGATACTGTACTTTTGTAATTAACATAGCATTCATCTCCTACTCATGCCCCTTAGTGTTTAACACCAGTTCAAGCCTAATACCTCAGTCCTTTGAAGAACTGTATCTGAGCCACAGCTGTAAGAGCTGAAGCAATGAGACTCGGATAGAAAAATGTCCCGTCCATCCAAATCCAATAACCTCCTTATTGTCAGGGGTGGTGAGAATCTAACCTGACAAGCACAGGGCACGAGGCAGGACTACTGCTGGACCAGGTTGCACACATCCCTATGCATATGAGTGTCAGGTTAGAGACACCAACTAACCCAGACAAGAGCACCTGCAGAAAACCAACACAGACCCAAGAAGAACATGCAGGCTCCACACAGAAGAATCTAGTCTGGAGCTGAGCCCTGGCCCTAAGGAAAGTGAGGCTGCAGTACTCACATCCACACCAACCCACACTGTACCTCAATACAGAATACCTACACACACCAGCTCCGGTCTGTAAGAAAGTTTAGATTGGACTCATATTCCCCACCAATAGGCAGATGGGTTTTTATTTGGAAAACAAGGTGACTACATTTTCAGCGTACAAAAGACTTAAAAACGAGTTTATTTACAAGAACAACAACAAAAAATAAATTCTTGGCTAAAAAATAATGGGGCAATGCAATAATTTTGGGGCCTTCCAGCCCTGAAGAGATGACCCCCATTTCTTCCTGCGAAAAGCACCACTGACAAGAATTTGTAAAGTCCTGTACAAACAGAAGCCTCTGGAGGTCTTCGGAGTTAGTATATGTAATCAATGCATGAAAAGCTTCCTTTATTTGTAGGACCTCCTTGGCATAAAGGATAACAGTAGTGGGAAAATACTAGCTTAAAAAATGGGCTCAGAAGATATCCATTACTTATCAGAGTAACTTATATTACAAACGAAAAAAAACACCCCCTGACCTGCTGCCATTGACTCTTTTGCGTCACGTTTCAGATTTTTTTACAGCGCTGCCGTTCGTTTCGTCAAATGTATTTTGGCATCACATGTCTGAAGGTTTGGCAAGAACTGCTATTTCGCTACACATCTAATGCGCAAGTTTTTCCTTGGCTTTTGTTTTCGATCGTTTGAACTGAACATAAAATGAAAAATTGCGTTTTAAAATACAGTAAAGGCACGCTGGAGGCAGCTGCATTCAAGACTGTAGGTATATTTCCAATGTTTTTTTAATCAAATTAATGTTTAAAGGAAAGATGATGGTTCACAATGAAGAAACCCTTAGATTCCCCTCAAACTACTGTCAACCAGATAAGCAGAACAAACCCCACTGATCACTTCTCTTTTAGTCTTCTTATCACCGATCTCCACTTCTCATGGAATAAAACCATTTAGGGGGTGATTTAATAAACACTTTGGAGGACATAATAGCTTACATGCTGGGATTGTAATAAAAAATTGCTGACATTTTGATTTCAGAATAATATCCTCATATCTCCGTAGGAATCCTTTTATACCCGATTTGCAACTAACGCTACAATATCAATGGATTTTGGAAAACTGACCTGGCCCTTTTTAATTTCTTAAGAGCCTTTTACTAGTCAAGAGATTAATTAGGAATTATAATGAACTCCAAATCCATTTTCACTCATAATTCACTAGTACATCCTCCAACACAAAATACATCAAACCTGAAAACGGAAGGTACATTATTCTCAGTTAAAGAAGCGTTTTTGGAGTATATTTATGATTTGGTTGCACTTGGGGAAAAAAAAAACAATGTTTCACTGGCTTGCAGAGCAGCTCTTCCAAAAAGGAAAAAAAAAATCAAACCACACATTTTCCCCAAATTTGCGTGAACCACCCTTTTTAGTCAATGATTTTTTTGTGCCTAGTTTCCTATAATTCTTACAGGCCCTAAACAAGTGATGCAAAAGAGCAACTTCACACAGGACTTTTTCCCAGCCTTTAGAAAAGCACATGCAAAGATCAGATGAGTGTTAGGGGCTGTTTCACTGTCCCCTGTGCAGCTGGGCAGACTGACTTTACTCTAAGGCTTTGAGGCACACGGCTGTCTCTGATGTAAGGCCACAAACCTTGGTGTTGTGGAAAGCAGTTACGAATGGCATGTCCTGTACATTTTCCCCAGGCCCGTGTTCTCAGAAAAGGGTTAATCATATTTAACAATATGCACTCTAACCCCTTTAATTAAAATTAGTCTCACATCTGCTGGCAGGATCTGTCCCTCATTACTGTAGAATCTCATTAGTAAGAATCCCAGGAGGGTGACCAAATTAGTTTTTAACTGAGGTTTTTTTTTTCTTTCTTTTTATGCAAGAAGGTCCTCTTTTGGGAGCTCGCTTAGTGCACTGACTGAATGATCGGGGCAAACTTCCATTCCTGCACTTGTTCCAGAGGCCAGGAGGATAAAGCAATGAAAACGTCACTCTGAAATTCCAGGTCTGATCCTGCATTAGAAAATGCAATTCTCAGATGCCAGAGTCAAATGGGAATGCCCTTTAACTTTGACGATAAGTGATGGAACCACATTCTGAAATACAGGATTCTACGAATACCAGCTGTAAATGTGTTCTTAATAAAGACTTGGATGAGGTTTACAATTTACTGGGAAAACTGCTACCTTCTCAGTCCTTTAATGTAGGAACCTATGGTTCCAGAATTCCGATTTTACCTGGAACATTTCTATACATTTTTAAAGAGATACTTTAATCCTCGTTTTCTTCCCCAAATAATGCAGGATGAGAAAAAAAAGGAAAGCAGAAGTCCGTTTTCTAACTAGTCCATCGAGCTGAGAACAAGTTTTTGATTGCCTCAAGCAGTCTCTCCCGTTTCATCCCCCCAAAATCCCTGTCCTTCCGCTAGAAGAGAGGGGAATCGCAGAAAGTGCAGGGTCCCTGCAATATCCTCTTTATCCAGTCAGGGTCTGGAAAGGGAGAAGACATTAATTTAGTATAGATAAAATTTTAAAAACAATAAAGTCTGCTGCTAACCGCTTCTTATCCAGATAAATGTGGTAGTTCTTGAACTCTTGGGTTATTATGCCACCCATCAATTATGCCAAGTGCTTATCATAAATACAAACAGGTCACGACTATTTTGTGGATGTAGTCATCCTGAAAACAAAAGGAACAAGTACAGGTTTATTCCCTGCTGAAAAGAGAAGAAAAGAAACAACGTTTCAGCTGTGGATCCTTCCTCAGTTGTCACACATAACGTTGTGTTTTTCCTCTGTTTTTAGCAGGGAATAAACCTTTACTTATTCCTCTGCAGCTACCAACTTGAACTAATTCATCCTGTAAGACGGTTCTACATATTATAGATTAGAGTGTGTTGGATGGAAAATTATGACTTTTACTCTTTTGAAGGGGACCTCCAACGCTATTTTTATATTTCGGGTGTAGAGAGACTCAGCACTAATGATAACATTTCGTAAAACATGAAATCTGTAGGTGTGCGCAGCGCCATATTCTGCGATTCACAATGAGGCAACAGAACATCTTGTGACATGTAGTGGCCCTGCAACTTTGTAAACAAGCACACTTGTGAGACATCTTTTTTAATCCAATACAAATGATGTTCTTGACTTGGAGACAGTTTTGCAGACAAGTACTAACTGTTAACTCTGCTGGCAGATCACATTGGAACATTTCTGCAGTGAAAAGTCCGCTGCACAAAATGGACTTATTCACTTGTCCAGCACATTACATATGTCATTACGGAGACTAGTGAGCAGGAAGGGCCGCTTCCTGCCACAATGTCGTGGGATCTGAAATGTGGGTTTGTGACAACATGGCGACTTACACGACTTTCACATAGTTCACGGGCTTAATTCAGAGTTTGTCGTTTTTTTCTATACCGTCCATGGTTTTTTTTTTTACCAAGATTAAATAACTGGTCTGAGAAATGGGGACTGCAGGTCCCCTTTAAAGAAAGAGAAAAGAAGAGGTATGCTTCCGATTAATCTGAATATTCACACCTGCTGTTCTACGATCACGGGTGGCTCATTTTTTTTAAAAAAAAGCCTTAACACAAAGTTAACAAAAAGGGTCTCGAGTCACGCCTTAGACGGCAATATGGTCAGTCCCCTACAGCTCTGCTTGCGATGGCTGGCAGTGGAAACAAGAGAAGGAGGCCTACCGTTGGGTACGGGATGTCTGGCAATGCTGTCTTGTAGCAAACACCTTCTGTAAGTTAGTGTCTGACAGGCCTGGTATGACAGCACGCATCTGAAAGAGAACACGTTTCAAATGCTGAGTGCCAAGCCAGCGTTTGATGTCGTCGCGCTTCTGAAGGCGCCGCCTGAGCAGCGGAGCCGTCTCCCCGCGCCGGGGAGGGCTGCGAGAGGAGAGACTGGCAGAGCTACATCGAGAACATGACGTCCCGGCTGCAGGAGAGGCAGGAACGCAAGCCCGCCGCCCAAAAAGGAGGCGAAAAGAAAATCAAAGGTTCGGAGACGGAGAGAAAGGAAGCAATGCGCTCCTGTGTTAAAAACAAAACGCTCCGCATCAAAACGTTGCGAGTTTCTGTCAGCCTAAGATCTGAATTCAGCCTGGAAGTCTTGCTCAGCTTCCAGGTAAGAACTATGCCGATGCCAAGGAGCAGTCATATGCAGTATCGCTCTTACAGTAAAGCGGATTGTCTCAGTTCAAGAACTGAGAACCGTGTATGTAATGGAAAAAAATATCAGACCGATTTAGTCTCCTAAATGTGACCTAAAGCCTCTTCTAAACATCTCGGGTTTTATTTACAAAATCTACCAGTAGCCCTGGTACCTGCTGGGAACCAAAGAACATTAGACACCATCTGTAACCTCTTCAAGTACTTTAAGCGCCATTCTAAATCAGGGCTTTTGAGTGTTGTCCATGAGTGAAGTGCTTGAAATGCTGCGATTTTTCCTATTTAGCTTGGAACAGAGACCCGAACCCGTTTGCCTGCAGCTCCTCGGCAGTAACCACCCGCACACGAACAGCTTTCCAAACGACAGCAGGGCCACGACAGTCTGTGCCGACAAGTTTAACTAGCCCAGTGATTCCAACTGGTGGCACAGAAAGTATTCACCCTCTGCTAAAATAGCACTTAATTCACTAGAAATCTTTTTTGTGTGAATCAGCATGTTTCCATGCTGCTGTCATTCATAAAGCTTGGCAACGTATTAAAAAAATCGGACCTATCGTTACCAACTTGTCCTTTTTTGACCATGTCTTTGGATCCCTCTTTTTAACAGCTGTGTTTTTATATGTAAAAAAACCCTTGGTCCGATTTCCTGGGCCATGGGCAACAACAAAAAACAGATTTTACTTCCAGCCTTCATATTTGTTTTTCCGTAAATCAGTCATAAAATAATTTAGAGACAGAAAAACACCATGTGAATCCCTGCCCCAGGAATATTTAACCCTCAGACGCAGTCTCGGTCAACTGTATCCCTGGTTGACAACTGTGATATCACAAATTGTGATTTCTCAAGCTTCTTTTGAAACAAGAAAACCTGCGAACAAGAAAGTATTCAAATCTAAAGTTAAGTATATTTTAAACAATTGATTAATTTCTTATAGTCTTGAAGCCAATCATGGTGGAATTAACTCATGTGAGGTTGTTACTTTATCGTGTTCTGAATTGTCAAACAACAAGGGTGATGTTTTGAGCATTTGAGGACCGTTTTCTCTGGGTTAACCTTCATAAAACATGAATATGTGATTCTGCTATTCGTGTAAGTTACAAAAACAGGCATTCGACCATGAGACAAACTGTGACAAAACTTGAGCTTTCCTGATGGCTCGGTCTTGCACAGAACCATGACGATTTATACTGAGAAAATACAAGCTATATTCTCTACAGCTTGTCTGGAGCTATTTACTTTATCTCAATATAAGATACATATATCTAAGAGATTTAAGCATGTAAATGTAGTTCAACTGGAGAGAAAAGGGAATGGGTCGGTACCTCAGCCACATGTGTCCATTGCAGCAGACTGCCTGCCTGCGGTCTGTGAAGGGCAGCACCTCCTTGCAGAGGCTGCAGTACTCGGGGAACGTCTGTTTGTTCATCTTCTTGAAAATGTGTCCGATCAGCACCTGCGCATGGCAGCAAGGCCAACAGTGAAAACCAAGCACCTCCGAAGTCTAAAGACAAGTCCTCCAGGAGGTGGAAGATGACCCACTGGATGCAGAGGTAAAGAGGCACGTGTTTTTGTAGTCCATGGAAAACTGAATTCATGTTCACACTCTTGAGAGCCATTAAGTCCCAATTTAATAGAATTCTCAATTTAAGAATTAATCAGCAAGAAGAATTATCTGACTGTACAAAGTGCTTCTAAGCTTCATTTTAAAGTATTCACATTCTTGGCCTCCTTGAAATGATTTTTCATTAGCCGTTTATATATTACAATATGCTAGCCAGCAGGGGCGTCAGAAACACCACGCATTAAAAATTAACTAACCATCCAAACCGCTAAATAATGGAGATTATACATAATGTAAGTGCACAAACATGTTTTATTTTTCTTTAAACCATCCATGCAGTTTTCCCCGAGAGCTAAAAGGACGATATAATGAATTAAAAATGTCATCCCTTTGAACGCTGTTACCTGGGTGCTCCGTAGCATTTTGTAATACAGTAAGTTTACAATAACGGACAGGACGAATAGACACCTTTGCATTGTTACTCTAATAAAGAGTGCAAGAACCAGAAACTGCACTTCCTGATCTAGGCAGTGGTACCTCCCAGGCTCAGTCTTGATACCCGCTATGTGAACTTTAGTCAATGCCTTTAACTGCCTTAAGTTACTGATTTAAGAGTTATTTCACAATTTACTTGTTTGAAATGGCAAACACAAATCAGAATGCTTAGCATTCATTTCGGAGCGCCTCCAGGGATTATTAAATTAAAAATCTGGTTTACGCGACAGTTTAGATTTTTATAAACCACAGCTTTCTTGATGGAAGCACAACACTTAGTGTGAAATGCTTTGAGGCCGTGCCACGTAACATGGTAATTCGGTATTATGCAAATTTTTTTTAAACCAATGGAAAGGGACACGTTATTTGGAAGGAGTTTGTCAAACTAAATGAGAAGTCAAGATCTGAGAGCTTTTAAGCGAAACATGGTTTTGATGCCTTTAATAAATGAAGAGTCCCCAGGTCTTAACTGATCTTCCATCTAACAGCCTTATCCAGCCTCAGAATAGTTCCTAATGCTCCGGCAGGAAGGTTACTAGCTACACCGGAGGTGGCCATTCAGCCTGTCCACCTGTCCAGCCTGTTTGGTGCTTATGAGCTCATTCATCCCAAGATCTCGCCCCGTGCTTTCTTGAAGGAAGCCAGGCTATTGGCTTCAAGACCACAGCTGTCCAGTTTTTTCACTTCTTTTGGACAAACCCCTCATGATGCAGTGTGCAGTAGTCCTTAAAGAACACTGTCTAACAGAAAGAGAATAAAATAACCTTTCAAGCATCTACAGATTTGTTTTCTAATTTTCAGCCATGAATCGACAGAACACTCACACAGAGACCAAATTTTGGAAGAAAGGGAGTCTCTCTTGTGGCATCAAGCCACTCACGGCAGTAGGGTGAGGAAGAATTTTAAAGGGCGCCCCTCCCGTGAAGGGGCACCCCCTTACCCTGGCCGCGCGGTCCTCGTAGGTGGGGTCGCTCATGAGGAAGTCGCAGACGCCCCGGGTGGGGATGCTGGTGTTCTCGGTGATCCAGGTGTGCAGGTACACCTCCCCCAGCACCCTCTTCATGTGCTCGCGGGTCAGGTGCGACTCCACAGCCTCGATCCAGGCGATGATCTCGCTCATCTGCTCCTCCGAGGCCCCGCCCCCCCCGTCCTCCAGGCCCGCCGCCCCCGGCCCCTGCGAGCCGCCGGGCCCCTCGCCGTCCGGCTCGCCCTCGTCGTCCGCGATGAAGACCTTGGAGACCTCGTGCGAGGGCCTCCAGCGGGCCTCGGCCGGGGCCTTCTGCAGGGACTGGTAGAGCACCCGGAAGAGGAAGAGCTTGAAGCGCCACAGGTAGGTGGAGCCTGAGGCGTGCACCTTGTCGTCCAGCTCCTCCTGCAGCATGGGCGGGATGCGCTTGTCCCTGAGCACCTTCCAGCGCACGAGGTCCAGCAGGTCCGTCTGCTTGAAGAGGTTCTGGACGCTGGACTCCAGGAGCTCCGCGGCAGCGTCGTCGGGCGTCTTGAGGGTGACGAATTGCACTTGGTAGCTCCGGCTGACCGGGTGCTGGCCGTTGGTCAGTCCTTCGGTGGTCACCAGAGCCAGGTAGGCCCCATTGGGGCTGACGGCGATGCCGTGCGTCCGCCGGCCGGCCACCCCCTCGGGCAGCCGGATCTGCTCCTGCTTGAACATCACGGCCACGTCGGTGAAGATGGGGGTCAGCTTCTTGACGCTGCCGTCGGCCGAGCAGGTGAAGATGGAGCCCCCGTAGCGGCTGGCCGTCATGGAGGTGATGGGCGTGGAGTGCAGGCCCGTGACGTGCGAGTTGTGGACGTTCAGGCCGGCCTTGGAGATCAGCAGGAGGCACCAGAAGAGGTAGGAGCCCCGGGCGGCCACCACCAAGCTGCAGTTGCACTTCTGGTAGGGGTGGTAGAGGGAGATGCACTTGATGTTGTGCACGGGAATCTGGTCCGTCTCCTGCCACAGCACCACCGGCTGCCGCAGGGTGAAGTAGCCCTTCACGGCCTTCAGGTTCACGGGCAGGATCTTGACGGGCCCAACGGAGCTGCCCACGATCAGGCCGCTCATCTTGCGCCCGCCGTGCTCGTACTCCCACCAGGCCAGCACGCTGGGCGCGGACACGCCCGACTGGATGGTGTTGCAGGACACGACGGAGCCCCTGCCCTGGAAGGGCAGCTGGAACTGCCAGACCACCAGGTCGCCGTTCTCCAGCAGCGCCGCCAGCAGCACCGTGCCCACGTCCTTGCACTCGTTGTTGGTCTGGACCTGCTGGGTGGTGCAGACGCTGGACCACTCCATGCGCACGGGGCACTGCATGCGGTGCCGCCTCTGGAATTCGGGGAAGTCCTCCAGCTCCCCCAGGGGGGGCTCGGCTCCCGGGAGCTGGTAGCCCTTCTCTGCCAGCATCTCCCCGTACACCTCGGTCAGGTCCACCAGCGGGGTCCAGTGGAGTCGGTTGAGGTTGCCGTGTATGGTGAGCCGATTGTCCAGTGTCAGGGAGGCCAGCAGACACCGGCCATTGGTGTCGCAGCCCAGGGGGGACCAGCTGGTGTACTTGAACCCGCGCAGCGGGGGCAGCGATCCCGCAGTGGGGTTCAGCATCCGGTCCAGCATGAAGGGCTGGCTGACCGTGGGGTCCTTCGAACCGGCGAACGTCTCCTTCAGCTTCGACACCACCGGATCAGGGCCGACCTGCAGGAGAGAGGCCCGGTGAGCACGCTTGCCATCTTCTGCACGTCTCACCTTGGGGGGAGTGGGTATCACGAGGGCCCTGGGCTGGAATCCAGACCTGACTGGGGCGCTGTCTGTGTGGAGTCTGTATGCTCTCCCTGTGTTCGAGTGGGTTTCCTCCCACAGTCCACAGACATAGTGGTGGATTAATTGGCTTCTGGGAAAATTGGCCCCGGTGTGAATGTGTGTGCCCTGTTACGGACTGGCATCCCTCCCAGGGGGTGCCCTGCCTTGTGCCCACTGCTTGCCAGGAGAGGCTGCAGCTTCTCTACGACCCTGAACTGGATAAAGCAGTTAGAAAATGGATAGATACTGGGTATACTGGGGGAGGGGTTAAGATAACACCGTCTGAACATGATCAAACAAACTGCACCCTCCTATAAGACTTCTGTAGAAATTGATTACAGCAACTAATTCGCCTGGCAGGAGTGGAAATTCTTCACACTGACGCGGTTTGCACGCTTGTGACATTGTAAAATGCAAAAGGGTTTAAAAGTTACTTTTTACTGCAGAGCTGAACTACATGAGCAATCAAGGCCTAAGAATGATGTATACTCCCCCAGCTCAGTACTGTTTCCAAGTCCTACGAATCTAAATAATTGATTGTTTTGAAGCCTGTCAGCTGCGTGGGGACCAAGCTATTTTAAGACAACCACAAATTCCAAATCCTAAGGGACATTAATGACGAAACTCTCATCAGTGTAGTTTAGGAAGGATTTTATATTGTTCCATTGTCATAAAAAAAGATTGTAAAATGCCCCCCCCCCCCCCTTAAACGTAAGCAGGAGCAGTTTAAAGTACTACATTCCAGTAAAAAAAAAAACAACACAACGAAAAAACTCAGGTTAAAAGGAAAATTAAAAAAAAAAGACTTTAAAAAGGTCGTTCAGTTGGACTGCCCGTGTGATCAGTTCTGCACACAGGAAATCACTCCGGACATGTCAGATAGTTACCCAACTCTTGGTAACTGCAAGGCCCCCCTCTTAAAACCTGCTAACACAATACCTGGCCGAAAAAGACAGCCCACAGCTAGCTAGTGCCGGCCAAGACGGGACACTGAATGGACTGTGCGCCTAGGCTTCGGGCAGCGGCAATAAAGCGCATCCCGGCTCCGGCGGTGAGGAGGGACTCTGTGCAGCACGTCAGCAACTGGCCTCTTACCTTGAGCACGCAGGGAGTTTCGGGCACAGGGATGGAGGTCCTGTGGATGACCAGATCCTGACAGTAGCCGTGGATGTCGCACACGATCTCCATTAAAGAGATGCTGTTAGTGTTGGAGGCCGAGAGTCGATGGTCTTCCGACCACGAAAGCGGCTCCAGGCCGCTCACCGGGCTCTGCAGCTTCACCACAGGCTCTCGCTTGACGATCGGCCCCAGTCCCGCCCAGGGGTCCGAGTCGGGCTCTGCTTCGGCCCCCGGTTCGGTCTCTTCCCCATCCAGAGCGCGATCTGGGCTCGAAGCCGCCATTTTCCATAGGAAAATAAGTCCAGCGTCTCCAGGAAGTGACGGAGCCGAGGGGCGGATCTTCGCTACTTGACGTCTGGAAACAGGAAACGGAGGAAAGCACGAGGACCCCGTAGGAAATTGAGCTCTGTGGTGCCTGTTCGCGGCAGCAGTCTCATAACTTCGTCTGACGTTTATTTTTAATCTGAAATAAAGCGATGCGAAGCGCATAAAGTTTAAGTTTATGGGAATTTGGGAGACAGTTTAATAGCCAGTACTTTAGCTTAGAGCAGCTGCTTTATTGGTTACTGTATAATGTATGAAGTTATGTCAACACACTTCACATCTGTTAAGACTAAATGGAGCATTTTAAATCGGACTAAATTCTAAGGTTTTACCACGTACTGATTTTAAATACAGTACTGCCAAGACTGAGGTCTACGGCGGTCCCTGGAATTAATTGCGACTATAGTAGTTGCACACACGTGTTTGACGCCCGTGGTTTAAGGTACAGTAGAAAGTTTTACTTCTGATTCTGCGGGCATATCATTGACTCAGAAGTGCCGAAACTCGCTGAAGAACATTTAATGCCACTATATTATCGGCATTAACGTTGATGTGCTGCAGAATGCAGTTGTGCATTCGCTTTCCTTGGGTCCGTCGGAATCGTTTGTGACTGATCATGTGGATTTGTTTCAGACACTACAGCCTGTGTGCACCAGCATGGCAGAAGAAGGGTTAATGCTAAATCTCGCCGTGAACCCCCCAGTCTCTGGAACCGGGAGGACCAAAGTCCAGAAACAGTTCAGAGCCTCTGCGAAATGGGTACCGTAGTCTCCCTCATTCCAATACTGCATTGATTGTGTAGACAAGGGTTTACCCGGTGTTACAGTTTAGAAACCGATAGGGATGTATTTCCTCTTTCACACTGAAGTATTTTTCAGTGCGGCGTTATGATCACTATAAAAGCGATCTCAAATAACAAGCAGTTTCGGTAAAAATGGAAAAACCTTTTGTAGGCCACTTGAAATTTTAATTTGGCCCTTTTGCGTTGGAAGACGCAAATTTGGAAAAGTAGAAAATGGAAATGGGAAACGTTGACTGCAATAAAAAGGTCTTTAGTGTACTGTTTACGTTTTTACTGATAGTCATACTATTTTAATTATTAAGAGCCTTTCGTGGGTCTGAACTGTCTGCATGCCTCCTGTATGAGAGGAGTGTGACGCTCTCCCTTGCTTCTAGAAGAGTAAAAAAGCCGCCAAGCGGAAGCTGCAGGCGGGCAGTGACGAGGGCGCCCCGGCGAAGCGCGGGCCGGCCCAGGCCAGGACCCCCCCGGGCGCCCCGAAACCACCGCAGCCCCGCAGGGCGCCGCTGAGCCCCGTCAAGGGGCGCGGGGGGGCAGACTCGAAGAGGTCCCCGCAGGACGTCCCGGAGGGCGGGGGGCAGGGAGACCGGCCGCTCGTCAGAACCTCCTCCCTCTTCAGGAACAACCCCGACATCCCCGCCGTCAGCCGGTAAGGCTGCGTGTGTCCGTCTGCCCCCCGTGGACGACTGGTGTCCCGTCCGGGGTGTGTCCTGCCTCGCCCCGGTCGCTTGCAGGGACGGGCTCCAGCTCTCCCATGACCCTGAATGGGACACAACGCTTAGAAAATGGACCGATGGATATGCGGTAGGGCAGACTGAGAAGCCCCACAGTGGAATTGAGCCAGGATAGGGACAGCAAGAATACTTTTATGAATGACCATCAGTTTAACATCTCATCATCAATATTCTTGAAGCAGTGGACAAAAGACATTTCAGATATAGGATGTGTTCACAAGATACTGAAGAAAGATGAACTGGCCCAATTCCAGCCTTTCCCACAGTTCCTAACCTTCATGTATTCATGTGGTCTGTAAGATTCTGGGGCTCTTACAGACCCCCTGCATTCTGTTGAAGGTTGTTGTTGATGATGAATTGTCGCTGCCTTTTGCTCCTAGACCAGATGTGGCCCAGCTGAGGGAGAAAGTGTTCACCAGCGACTCCTTTACAGACCTGGAGCTGCACCCTCACCTGGTGAGTTATGCAGTAGTTGTGACACGCCTTCACACCATCCTCAGTGAATGACGTTATCACCGATAGATCGTCAGATTCAGTATTAAGAATATAACAAAGGTTGCAACCCCGGGTTTCAGCCTATGTAGGCCTTGTGAAAGTAGCTCATGAGCTCCTTGATCTTATTCACCCATTTCCTGAAAGAGTAAAGGCTTCAACAACATGACTGTTCCATACCCCCAGAACTCTTTGAGTAAAGACGTGACATTCATTAGCACACAGGTTTACAACTGGTTAAATGAATCTGGCTTTGTGCTAGACATTTGGCACTGTTTTTCCGTTTTCTCTTAAGAGAGCTCTTGTTTCAGTGTTGCAGTGAGATGCGAGTAAGAACTGCAAAAGCAAATTATTCCACAGAGCTGATTTTTCATGTGCTGCACTTGAGAAATTCTCCCCTGCATTCAAAGTAAATGCTCCATAGGACACATTTTATTCCACAAGGTTTGTCCGTAACAACTAATTATATTTCATGTTTTGCAAACATGTTTCTGAAGGTAACCTAACATGGGATCCATTGTGTTTTCAAACACGGATCATGTCGTTTGAAATTGTAGTCCCCTTTGTTTGTCATGGTGAGGCTTGCCGGTTTTGCTCTCGCCAATCACTAATGAATTTGACTAATCAGACTCTCCCGTAGATAACTCGTCTGCGCTGCTTCAAAAGTAGCACGTTCAGATCTTAAGGAGATCGCAGACAGATGAGATTGGGGTGGAAGGGTGATGGAGGTCTGGCTAACAGGTCTCACAATGGTGAACAGACTGACTTACAGCCACTTGAAGTGTTCTAGGTGACTCTGTATTCATGTCCCGATTAAAGGTATTCCTGTGTGTGCTCGTGTTTCAGGTCTCCACTCTCAACAATGTGCTGAATGTATCCAGCATGACCAGGTACGTTACCCTTATTGTCAGGAAGATGCAGTCCGTAGAGTATTATAAGAAACAGAGCCTTTGCCAGGCTCTGGCATGTTTTTTAAAATCCTTAGGGAGCATGAAAAGTAAAAGAAAGAACAGAGAGATTTTGGTCAAGGGGACATCCTCGATATTTGTTAGTAGACTCACTACAAACCCTGCATAGAGTCACCCTGTGTGCTCCGATTATGCATCGCAAGACGGCAGACTGCACAAAGATTCATGAGAAAGTTTACAAACACGAGAGGCTACTCAGCACTTGCAGATAGCTTGTGAGCTATTGGCTAAGTGATAAGTAACTCTTCTAGATATTATAATCTCATTTTAAATGTGTAAATCTGGAATAGTCTTGCATAACAACACGCATCCTCATTTATCATTTTTAACGTTCTGCACTGCAGCGGTTAGCGCTGGTTTCAGAATGTCCTTTCTAAAGCACTAGCAAAGTCACCCAGAGACCGATTTGTCAGCAGAACTGTGAACTGACTAAGATACTCACGCATGCATGGGGAGAGCACAGTTCTGCAGGAAGTTAAATGTGAAGTCAGTTTTATTAGGATGAGTGTAGAACCACAGAATCAATTGTTTTTTTGCAGTGTCTTGTAGAGGATTGCTCCTAAATGGAAGTGTAGGTTCTATTCCCAGGTCTTCCTATCGAGCAAGGGTACTCCACTGAGATTGGCAGTACAATGCCCTGCTGTATAACTGTATCCAGCTTTGGGATAGAGTCCTTGGCCAAGTTAATGATAAGTTAGTAATAACCATTTCGTATGTGTCCGTAGCGTCCAGAAACAGACCATCCCTCTGCTGCTGACTGGGAGAGATGTGGTGGTGCGATCTCAGACGGGCTCCGGTAGGGAAGGGCCTTCTCTGATTCCAGTTCACTTCGATTACAACAGCGTGACAGTCCTTCTTTCTGACTTTCCCTTTTCTCTGTTTTATTCCCATTGGCTTTACTAATGGGGAGAAAAAAATGCGTTTACCACATGTTTCTGACCTCGCAGATCTGATAAATATATTAATGGGACTTCATTTTTTGCTTCCAATGGCGCAGTGGGTGAAAATGCCAGATTCACATGTATGTCATGTCGGGCGCATCTCCTTTCAGGGCAAATAACTTCGATCTGTGTTTTGCATTGGAGATGCTCCAAGCAGGACGTATTTGAAGCAGTTAGATGGAAACACTCCAGAATACCAACTTGCAGAAATGTTAAGTGCTTGCCATTGAGTTTTAAGTCCCTGTAGTGATCTGATTGAATTTGATTTAAATTACACTTGTTGTATCTTACAAACTACTGTACTCAAATTCCACCGCTTAACCTAGCAAATTTAGTGAGTAACTGAGTTGCATTCAGATGAAGATCCCCAGTGTGTGACTGGTTCTCTGTGCCTATATCGTTTTGTTTAAGGTAAGACGCTAGCTTATGGAATTCCTCTGGTGCAGTCCCTGCAGGCAGTGCACCCTAAAATCAAAGTAAGTAAGCGGATTTTAAGCTATTTTTATCCTCCAGTTTTATGTTTCATCACTCTTAAAAAAAAAAAAATCCATCTCCTTTTCTCTGCCCTAATATATGCGATGACTAATTGTGGTGGGACTTTCTAGGAATGTTGCAGAACCTAACAGGATGCAGGGAAGTTAAAACCTACTGCACTGAAAGATTCATCCCTTTTTTTTAAAAAAAGTGTCGCATTACTCTCTGGGCGACCCTTGATTCTGGCTGAATCATTGTGAAACACAGTGAAACAAAATGCACTTGAGCAGATAGGCATTATAAAGCAGAATGTGGTATTTTAAAGTCGGGACAATTTGAGCTGATAGCTATTCCTGTAAGGTATTTAAAAGCTTTAATTGTTCATTTAATTTCGTACTTATCTGTATGCTTCTTAACTGCAGGGGAAAAAAAAAAGACCCATAACAGCAGCTCGCAAGGAGGAGAAGAGTTGTTTTAAACACAGGCGCCACGCAGTTAAACAATTGTCATTACTGTACCAAAGTAGACACTTCCAGCAGATGTAGGAATTTTAGTTTTCTAAAGCCATCATGTAACATGAAAGCAGCCCTGCTGTATGAAATAATCATAGCGTTGGGTTTCTCTGAATGTACAAAGGCAGCTCAGTGCCTCCGAGCTGCGGTGTAAATCACTCTGCGATGGAGTGTGTGAAAGGTGCCACTTGATTAAATTGACAGACGGTATCAGAGCTGTGCTGGTAACTGGAGAAGTGGGAGCAGCTCACTGGACAGGACGCATGAAAACAATGCTTTTAAAACGTCTAAATTATTAATTCACCCCTGTCATTGTAAGTTTTTATAAATAGTTACAGCGCATCACTAAATAAAACTAAATACCCAGTGGGGTTAGATTACTGTGCTGTTATAATAAAATGCTGACAGATCTGCAGTCTCCACTTGACACAGGTGATTCCCCAAAGAAATACTGTTAAACCAGTGACAGCTGTCTAGTCCAGCGAAGATCAAACCCATCCGCAGAGCGCTGTCTGGCTGCAGTCCTTTCTGCCTGTGTTAATGCAGATGAAGACGGATAGGGAAGCGTGTCGTTGGGGCGATTTCGGCAAAGTTCATTTTCTTTGCGAATGAGTGAAAAACTTTGGCTGTGCTGACCATTGCTGTGGTGGTGATCCGCAGTTGTCACCTTTCATTTATTAACAGAAATGCAAGTCTTGCAGCCTATTGCATTCTTAATGATACGTGTGGCATATGAATATTTTTTAAAAAGCGTGTGACATAATCTGTGGTGCTTGACGCGGGCGTCTCTCTCCCTCTTCTCTCTTTCAGCGTAGTGATGGGCCTCTGGCTGTCCTAGTGGTGCCCACCAGAGAGGTGCAGTACCGCCACTTAAACTGTCCTTCTGTCTTTCACACGGCTCCCGTGTCTTCTGTTGGCCGGGATGTTGAAGTGCTGGTAAAAAAAAACAACAACATAAAACCCGAAGAGTAAACAGTGTTTTTCTGATCCTTACTCAGGCATTACTTTAGGCTTTCAGGTGTGATTTCAGCACAAGAAGCAGCGTTGGCTGACCTGTGCCCAGGCGGTTGAATGCTCAGTTAGGCACCAGCGCACACATTTTATTTTCACGTACAGCTCGCGGTCTTTCAGAGCTGGATCCGGGCGGAAGACGAGTAGTGCTCCACGTTTTTCCATGTCTTTTTAACCTTACCTTTGACTGATGCTGTTTTTCCTTAAAAACATGACCAGTCCCCTCGTTAATGAAATTCATTGAGAAACAAGGCAAATTGTTTCCACTGCGCCTCTCCGCTGCCAGGTGTAGTTCCTCATCGTCAGTCAAAGCACAAGTGATATTGTCACTGAGGACAGAGCCCCTTCGCATTTCGGTCCTGCAGTTTCGCGCTTGAGATATTCATTTTTGAGTGGTATGCATTTGTTTTTGTCAGTTGTTTGATGAAACTGAAGCGTACGGGAAATCGCATCTAGCGAGTTTTAAAAACGGTTATGGTTTAATAATGACAAAAGCCTCTTCTCTCCTCGTGGCTTGATAAATACATTTGGCTGGATTTGGGTCCAGCACAGGCACAGCAGCTACTGCCTGCTTTTTCCAAGGGGGCGAGTCGCTGTAAAATAAACGCTGAAAACTCAGAATGCTGAAGATGTGTGTAATAACTCGGTTTCTGAGTGTCTGCAGTAATACAAGCCAGGTCAGCAGTTCTCGGAGAGGACTTAACTTTTGAACCACTCTCAGCAAACCCATCCTGGTTATCTCTGATTGATCCGTTGTCTGGGTTGCCAATGGAAAAGCCTTTCCTTGCTCATCCCATTCGGTGCTTTCGCACAGACGTTTACTAACGGCCTCTCCGTTCCCTCCCGGCCTACAGCTGGCGCAGCAGAGCTTCCAGATCATCCAGAAACTCCTGAAGGTGAGGCTGACCAGGAGCACAACTGACCCCTTTTTCTGCATTTCCTGTTTATCCACATTTGAGCATTGCATGTAACACAACAGCAGGCTGTTTGAATCCGTCTTCTTTTTAGCTCTGAGATCTGAGTGATCTGGGTCTTCTAACAGGCAGGAAAAATTGACATGGGGGGCCACAATGTACAGTTTTGTTCTTTTTAAAAATATAAAGCTTGGCCGCCATTATGTCCTCGCCCCGCGTCCCTGCGGTTAGTTGGGATGGGGAGTAGGCAGGTGGCAGTGTGGGCAGTGTCTGAGCTCTTCTCTCGCCTCTTGTGCTCCGGCGTCCCTGCGGCCACTCAGCCCTTCACCTGGATTGTGCCCGGGGTCCTGATGGGAGGGGAGAAGAGGAAGTCGGAGAAAGCCAGGTGAGACCGCCGGGGCGTGCCTGGGGTTTCTCCCTTGTGATGAAGCAACACAGAAGCTATTTTTGTCCTGGGCTCTTGTGGCTGGGCAGCACAGTGGTGCAGTTGTTAGCATCGCTGCCTTGTAGCACTTGAGCCCTGGGTTCGATTGGAGTTTGTATGTTGTCCCCTTGTGTAGGTGGGTTTCCTCCAACAGTCCAGAGACATGCTGCTGGGTTAATTGTCACCTGGGAAACCAGGCCCTGGTGCGAGTGTGTGCGTGTCCGTGTTTGTTTCTGTCTGCCCTGCGGTGGACTGGCGTCCTGTCTGTGGCGTGCCCTGCCTCGTGCATGTTCCTTGCCAGGACAGGCTCTGGCTCCCCTCCCCGATCCTGAATTGGATAAATGGGTCAGGACAGGGATGGATGGGTCTTGTGGCTCCCAGCGAACCTTGCCAACTGCTTCAGAGTTGAAGGTGCTGCGGCTGTTGTCTGCTCCTCAGGTTGAGAAAAGGGATCAACATCCTGATCTCCACCCCGGGCCGCTTGGTCGACCACATCAAGAACACGGAGAGCATCGCCTTCACCGCCGTCCGCTGGCTCATCCTGGACGAGGCCGACAGGTAGAAGGAGCTGCTTCTTACTCCCCTGTGCTCTCGGTCCCTGGTTAGTTGCCTCTGCAGTGTCCAGCACTTGGTTTTGACATAGCGCACAGGGTATTGCTTGATATGTCTCCTATCTGTTCCTCTGCTCCTAAAACAGGTTTTCCAGCTTCTAAAGTTTCAAGTTTCACGATCTGGTGAGATAGGTTTATAGGAATAAAAGTACGCCCCAATAAATTAAAAGTACTTTGAAGCAAATGAGCCGTAGGGCTCTCGGACCTGCGAGTGTAAGAGCTGAGTGTCATGTCCAGCGTGCCCGCGACTCAGTGATTGTCTGACCCTGACAGGACCCTGGACCTGGGCTTCGAGAAAGACCTGACCGTGATCCTGAACGCCCTCAACGCTGCCGGCGCTCAGAGGCAGAACGTGCTGCTGTCCGCCACGCTCACTGAAGGCAAGGCGCCGAGGAGGGCTGTGTCCCGCCTACTCTTCACCTGTTCGGCTGATGCTTTTATTCAGAGCGGCTTTGTACCCTCTTGTGATGCGGGTGGGGATTTTTGCGGAAGGTGTGCTGCTCGAAGCGCTGTAGAGCAGACGCGTCCCGCCTGTGCCCTCCCGGTTCCGAGTCCACAGCTCTGCCCCTCTGTCGGGTCTGAGCCTGTTCCGGTCACGTGACCCCTCGAAGCTTGATGGGCACCACAAAGCGGTCCTCGGTCTTGCCCTGTGAGCCAAAAGGCCGGACGGTCAGTCTTATCAGCCTCCGGAGGGTCATGTCACCGGAACAGGCTTAGCGAATGAGCCCTGGCAGATTAGTAGCAGTCACGGTCTGGTAGTAAGCACAACAACGATTTGCCGTTTTGAGAATGCCATGGGTGCTTAAGATTATACCGCCTGATCATTCATGATGTCAATCTGAATACAGGTAGGCCTTCAGAATCAACCAGAAACAAAGGGTAGCCTTTAATCGCTCTGCATTGGTGAAGATGCAAAAGTGCAGACAAAGGTTACTCGTTTTATTTCTCGGAGTATGAAAATAGAACGTTGGTAGATTCCAGGTAAAAAAAGGAGCGTGACTCATTGGTGAAGTCTCACCAGTCCGTCTTATGGGACAGGCTGTCTCCAGTGCAGAGCGCAGAGCACACACCTCGAGGGGGCTGGCTCAGCTCCAGGCTGCTCCGCAAGGGATTAGAAGTCATTACGAGCTGTGGAGGGGCCTGTGTGAAATTGGCTTTGTATGCTGTCAGATGCGCAGGTTCAGCTGACAGGTGTTGTATTTACAAGAGCCCATCTCTTTTTGTGTCAAGTCCAACAGCAGTCTCTCTAGGCTTTGGGGTGGCTCAAGTTCAGAGTCCCCTAATTTACCTCTCCCAGTCTCCCCAGTGCTGGAGGTGGTACATTTTTTCAAACGCATCAGCGGGGCACACTGTAAGGGAGGTTGGAATGAAAGATCAGAGAGTTTTAACCAGGGGTGCAATGCATCTGCATGCTCTGTCCTGCTGTAGAACACTTCTAGCCTGCACAAAATCTGGCGTCACAGCACTGTGTTGCTTTGAAGAAGGCCGAAAACGTTTCTCTCCTGCGAGCATGTTTCTAATTGGTTTGTTAGAGCTCGTTGCCTCGCTTGTCTGAATCTGCGTTTGTTTGTCCCGGGGAGCCAGGTGTGTCGAGGCTGGCTGGGATTTGCCTCAAGGAGCCGGTCACCGTCCACGCGTCCGAGGGCGTCGCACAGAGCGAGGAAGCCAGGGACCTGACCTCTGACCCCTCCTCCACCGGCCTGTCGGAGAGCTTCACAGTGCCTGAGAAGCTGCAGCAGCACATGGCCATCGTGCCCAGCAAGCTGCGCCTGGTCTGCCTGGCTGCTTTCATCCTGGGCAAATGCAAGGTAACACGTCCGCGCACGGGCCGGTCATCGACTCGGCTCTGGGTTAAACCACACCCAGAATGTTGTCTCAAGAGTTTGGCTCTACACGCCCAAATAGAGTCTTTACAATCGGAAAGTGTCCAGAAATGGAATGGAAACACGTCTGGGTTAAAACTGCGAGCCACTTCAGCTGGCAGTTTTATCCATCGACTATTACAGAACAGCGAGGGACGCTGCACAACAAAACCATGGGACTCAACAGCTTACTTGATTGTGCAGGTACCATTCTGAGCATTAGGAATAACATCCTATAAGATTTCTGGAGGAAGTTGTTCAGACTCTGCTTTCCTCGGGGAGACAGAGACCCTCTCGCCTGCCTTGTTGCTGCTGGGCCCGTTCCCGAGTCTGAGCTCTCTTGCAGGGCGAAGGGGCCCAGAAGATGATTGTGTTCCTGTCGAGCTGTGAGGCAGTGGAGTTCCTCCAGTCCCTCTTCAGCAAGGTGCTGTGTGGGAGCGCAGGCAGCCAGGGTACCGGAGCAGAGCGCCCCCTACTGGACTTCATGAGATTGCACGGCAACATGGAGCAGGAGGTGGGGAAAACAGTTTCTTGAGTGTAGAGTTTGTGCACGGAAGCATTCTCGGACCTCATTTCTGTAGCTGCAAAGATCATGTTCGCTGGCCTGCCTTCTAACACCCAGCCCCACGCCTCCCTTCCTAAACTTTCGGGCTGCCCATCCATTGCAGTCCAGTTGTCACATCTAAGTGCAAAGCAGGGTGCTGCCCCCCTCCACCTGCTCAGAAAGGGAAGGCGTGGGGTGGCCCCTGAGTGAGAGTGGTAACCTTGTTCGTGACAATAGCTTCCCAGCCACACGGCCTCCCTGAGTGAGGTCAGCCTCCAGAGGCACGTGCTTGTTAGTGTAGTCCCAGGCCGTGCAGCGGTCTGGCCTTTGACAGCTGGTACGGTGGCACTATCCTATGCTTTTTTCCTGCCAGCTGATTGACAGGGTGTGCCCCCTGGCAGTGCCAGAGGATAGCCATGGCCCAGTGCTGTGCTCACACCTGTATATCCCTGCGTCAGGAGCACTAATGCAGTTGAACTCGAGTCCCCATCTGCCACCTCTGGGAGGCTGGGGGGAGGCTGGGTGGCGGCTGGCATGCGAACGCCCCCACTTTCTCTTTAGTTATTCGACAAGACACTTGCAGAGCCCCAGCCTGCTCAAGTCTGTGCCCAGGTGGGGTGGGGTCACGGAGCCCTGTTCCGATTCGCTGGTGAAGTCAGGAGGCAGGCACTCTGTACACATGGCTTAACTCGTCTGCTCTCTGGGAAGATGGTGAATGGAAGTAAAGAATACCAGCAGTTTTCACTGCCCCTGTAGTAACGTCTGTGGTCATGGATGTACTAGTAGTAACAGGCACGTAGAATTTACCTGTGCTTTATTTCTTCATAAATTCTTCTTTTTTTAAATTGCTTATGAAAAAAGGGAAAAGTAAATACAAGTTTATATCTTAGACGTTTTGTGTCTTAAGTCATCCTTTGAAAGAATGGCTTCAGAAAGCTGCTTTGTAGCTGGATTAGGTTATGAACAGAATGAAATGAATCATTTTGGCCTAAAATGTGGCTGCTTTCTCCCACATGAAACCGAACAAAGAGTGAGCTTGTTTTTACCTGCTCCAATTCAATAGTATGTGTTGTTTTTGTTCCATCTAACCTCAAGGCTCGAGGACAAGGACCTGTTTTCATTTGTATACGCTCTTGTATAACTAAACCACAATCGTGGTGCAGACTGTCTTTGTCTTTTCATCCTTTTCAGAAAGGAGGTCCTGTTTTACGAGTCAAGAACAATGTCTTGGAGAAAGTAACATTATTGATGCTAGGCTGTTGAAAGTAAGCACCCTCAGAGTGGGTCTGTTGTGTGAGCGCTGTTTTGGTTTTACTGGTGCTAAAAAGATTCTCTTGTTCTTGGGCCTCCTGACAGTTTTCTGCCTCTAGGAGTCCTCAGACCCCTGGCTGAAACCCCCTACTCTGCAGGCATTTATTGTCTAGTCTAAAGAAGCGAAGCTCTTACTGCTGTGAACTTTAAATCATTCGTTAGATTAGTAGCGCGTGTCAGAGTTTGTCAAGTTAGGTTCCTTCATTGCCCATCCTCCTCTCCCTCTCACAGGAAAGAACTGAGGTGTTTCAGAAGTTTTCTCAGTCCAAGACAGGCATCCTTCTTTGCACGGTAAGAAGCTGCTGAAAGAACGTCCTTTTCCTGTAGGTCAGCGAAAACTCCAGTTGCCAGAACCCATCAGAGGAGAACCCAACTTGCAGACCAGCATGGCTGTGTTGATTCACTGGGGCAGAAGGGTATTGTACTCTGGCACCTGGCCCTCTCCTGGCTGTCCTGATCTCAGAGCCTGCCATTGAGAAGATGGGAAGGGCTGTTCATTCTTAACTGGGAGGCTCTGGGTTCTAATCCTGGCTGGGACGCCGCTGTGGTACAGTTAAAAATAAGGAACAATCCGATTGCTATCGAAATGCCCATATATCTGTGTGTGTGCAAATGTAAGTCACTTTGGATGAAAGCATCAACCAAATAAATTAACAATAATATAAATGCCTCGTCCAGGTTGTGCTGTCTTGTGCTACAAGCGCATTTCAAACACACACCTTTTTCCCCCCAGTCTGTTTGCCACAGCTTTTGCTGGGAGTCTTTTTTTTTTACAATATGACGGCTTTATACTCCACCCGACGCTGCCTGTCCTGGTTTTTGAGGTGTTGACGGTGCAGTGGGACTGTAAATGTTTTAGAAGGAAGGACTAACAGCATTTGCTTTTGAGCAGCGGCGAACATGGATCTCGGAACCTTAAGAGGCAATACCTTGATCCTGTAAAAAAAAAAAAAAAAAATTAAACAAAACAGCTTCATCCTGCTCTGTTTTTTAATTTCCCGAGAAACGGCTCCGGCTGGTAAGCAGGTCACTCCCTGGTCCCTGTCTGCCAGCGAGACAGAGCCTCTCTTTTCATTTCGCTGGTGACAGCTGCCGTGAACGCAGCTCAAGGAGCGAGAGAAATGGTCTGTCAGTGGAAGGTCCTTTCCTTCGCGCTGCTAATCTGTCACACGCGGTTTGTTGTTTACCGTTCCGCGCTCGCTGCCTGCCCGCGGGGCCGGGCGCCGCGTAATGGCGACAGATGCTGACCTGCAAAAGTGTGAATCTTGCCGCTTTCCCCCCGCTGCCAACCTGTAAATTACAGCTATCGGGAGTAATTAGACCCGATAAAACCCTTCCAAGCCCCCCTCCCGGCTGGGACGCAGAACCAGGCTTAAGAGGCAGAGAGCTGCTCGCGCGCGGGGCGCCGGGCGTTAACCCTTCGTGCCCCGGGGCTGGAGCGCCTGCGTGGGGGCTGAGCCGGTGTTGCAGGGGGCCGTGTGAGCCGGCCTGCGGCCTGTCCGGCCCGCACGAGACGCCGGTTTCCAAGAGCCTGCGTCGCGCCCGTTTTTTGCAGTTTTAGCTGGCCAAACGAGCACAGGGCGAGAGCAGCTGTCTGCCGACGCCATTCCAAATTGTGAGAGTTGTGACAGACCTTAAGGCAGATGTTTTCCACTGTCTGAAATTTTGGGGCCCTAGGTAACCATCCTCGCTGCAAGCAGCTGTTTCATTAGCTCTGTCCTTTTGTGGCCCCTGCCTGGTTCCCTCGTGTGTCTGTTCCTTTGTACGGATTTTCTGCTCTTACTCTTTGTGTTGGGAGCACTACGGAGGCTGGCGTTAACTCCGGGTTTCTTAGTAGGAATGATTTTCCCACCCAATACATGCCTTCAACGATCTTAAACTGCGCAATTGGAATTCACAGTATCTAACTGGTCAGCGACTATTGTGAAGTTAATAAGACCGTGCTGCATCTTACAGCACTGGTAATTGAAGGTTTATGCAAATGGTTTTATTTTTAACGTTTTGGGAGGCTGGTGTTGCAGTTCTATATAAATTTGGCTTTAGGAGCTTGTGCAGCCTACAGGAGTGCATGCTCCGTGCCTGAGGTACAGCATCGCTGCGATACGTGGCTCTCGAGGAGCAGGCAGAGCTGCAGGCAGCCCCAGTCCCAGCGTCCTCGGCACCGCTCTCCTGCTCTAAAAGGGCAGCAGGACCCGGGGAGGTCACAGGCAGGTCGCCGACCCTGCCCGTCCTCCCCCTGGCACCGTTGTAAAGCTGCTCATTGCCGTGCCAGCCAGTGCCAAGTTAAATCTTTAAAAACAGAGCTTGTGCCTCTTTAAGTATTTCACCTGATGCAAAAGGTCACACAGCCGGCTCTTGTCGTCCGCCCCCTCCCCCCTCCCCTCCGCGCCTGCTTCCTGGCTGCCCGAGCCAATCGCCTTCCGCCCTCGCCTCCTCCGCCACCCGTTCCGCGCTGCAATCTGTCGCCCGGCCACCGGGGGGCGCCACCCTGCCGACCGCCTTCCGCACACTGCGGTAATGACTTTTGGCAGCCCGCGACGAGAGGAGTGGGTAAAGGAGGGAGCAGTGAGGAGCCCCCCTCCCCCTCCTCTCCTCGGTTCAGTCGCTTTGCAAGATTCTTCAGTGAATAAATGAGTCGTTTTAATCCGACTGACAGGCTGGCATTGCCCGGCTCTGCCCTCCATCTGTACTTATGGCCAGCGCAGCGCCAGACCCCAGGCTGCCTAATGTGCCAATCCAAGGCACAGCTTATCCTGGCTGTAGCTTCAGGGACAGAAGGGTTAGGGCTCCACGCTGCAGAGACACACTCATGAGCTATTTATATAAGAAAGAGATTAGCGTTTTCCAACTTTGATGGACGGCGTGAAACTGCTGCGTCTCCGTTTTCCGTACCGATCGGTATGAAAACGCTCTATCGATCCATTTCACTCCCAGCAGCTACGCCATTCATAATTCAAGGGTTCTGAGCCGACAATGCCATTGTTCCCCTGAAGATGACTCAAAAGCTGATCGAACCTGGGAGGAATTCATTTAGATCTGCTTTAGGGCCATTATTAAAAAGCTGGCCAAGGAGAAAAGTTTTTTTTTTATTAGATCGACCTGTGTTTACATTTAAATGTATTATTTATTTTGATATTATTTAAAAACAGCCCTTATTAAACCGTACCTTTCATTTTTCTACTTGTAGATCTTAATTGATTTGACATGTTTTTTCATTTTCATGTTCAAGTGCTTCCTCTTTAGTGAAGCCATGGCCGGCTTTGAAGAATGAAGCCTTCTCCTGCTTGTGCAGTGGGGCTTGAGCTCTTGTTTCTGGTCTTTATCTTGTAGGATGTGGCAGCCCGAGGACTGGACCTGCCTCGAGTGACCTGGATAGTTCAGGTGGGGGGTCTCGATCTCTTTCAGGGCGTTTTTTATCTGCCCTTTTTTGAGCGACTTTTGTTAACCGTTTCTGTGCCGTTGAGGTAAGATCAGTTCAGCTGGAGTCCTTTCACCGTGCAAGCCCGGAAATGTCAGCAGAGACAGAAGCCTGGGCCTAGTGAGTCATCCGATTACGGTTCCTCTGTCTTCTGCTGCTCCGATCGAGCCTTGTCAGTAGCCCAGCAAGCTACACACAGAGCTAATTGAGATTGCTCCCCGAGCGCAAACGGAGACGTGTGGATCAAGTCTGCGGCTAACTTGCACACCAGATGAGCAGCCTTAACAGACTCGCTTACTCTGTACACATGGCGCACTGCTAATATCACTGGAACACGAGCGGGTCACCCTGTAACTCCGTGTTCAGCGTACGAACCCTGCCTCGCGTGTTTGTGCGTAGTCCTTCCCCCGGCGCTTGGGAAGCTCGTGCCTTCCCGAGACTGCAGGGCGTGCCCCTCGTAACCCCCTCTCCACCGGTGAACCAGTCAGGGCTCTTGTCTTGCAGTACACGCCCCCGGCCTCCCCAGCGGAGTACGTCCATCGCGTGGGCCGCACGGCTCGCATCGGTGCCCGCGGGAACAGCCTGCTCTTCCTCACGCCTTCCGAGACCGCCTACCTCGCCGTGCTGGCCAATCACAACATCAGGTGAGCTGCCGCCCCGCCCCACCCCGCCCACTGCTCCGCCGGGCGGGGCTCCCTGGAGACTCAGGTAGGCGCAGACTAGTTCTGCGTAGACCTGGCTTGTTGAGGGCTGCCCGGCCTGTCCTCGTCGTCCTCGGCACCATTCAACATTTTAAAATTGAGATCCGAGTTTTTAACTGCGGCTGCAGAGGATAAGGGCTTTTTCGTGCTGTTGCCTGGCACTGTCTGAGGGGCCGAATGTTTTCCTCTGTGGCTGAATGGGGCTTTCGGCAGATTTTTGGGTTCTCAATCGGGTTTTAAACTGCAGAAGAAATGAGGGTTAATCCCGCGCTCGTGACTCCAGTCCGTTTAGCAGGGCGTCTGCCAGCTCAGCATTGCAGCTCTGCCTTCACAAACAAACAGTCACCAAGCCAGACTGCTGGTGGCCAGATTCTGTATTAAGCCACAGAAATCCACTATACAAACTTTGTTTTACCACAGTGGCATTTTGCAAACCTCGTTTCCAGATCTTGGTACAATTTCGAAATGATAATTGCTCAGTACTTGATCAAGCCTAAACGCACTCGTGTGTGTGTGTGTGTGTGTGTGTGTGTGTGTGTGTGTGTGTGTGTGTGTGTGCAGACCCCTGGTGGGCGTGTCTGATCACGTGTTCCGATGGCATCATCGATGGGAAAAGTGCCCGATCCTGCAGCCTTTCCACGTCGTCTCGCTGCAACGTGCTCTTCGTGCTGCTTTTCAACGCAAAGGTCCCCCGTGGATCTCAGAATGGCTTATTCCCAAAACAGGAGGTTACGACGGGCCGATCCAGTGGTGTTAAATCCATACATGTTATAGGCTGTCAGCTTCGTGTTGTCTGATTTTGTGTAGTCGCACGAGAAAGGTTATGAAGGAGAACAGGCTGTTTGCCGACTTGAGATGAATGATTTATTGCATCACAGTCACACAGATTATTAGAGGGAAACTGTGTGAAATATATGGCACAGAAGGATGTTCGCCGTGTTTAGCTGGAATATGCCGTGACTTGTGTGCTGTTTGTTTGAGCGGACTTTTACATTCACAGCTCCGGCGATGTTAAATAAGGGAGGATCTTATTAATTTCCGCAGGCCGGTCGGAATGACTTCAGGTTAAGACGGGACGCTGCCTGTGGTGAAACCGAAAACTAGGGTAACCCAAAATAAAAAGACAGCCATTGACAACTTCACTAAATATTTCATTTCTTGAAAACCAGGGTGCAATACTGCAGGTATTTAGTACATTTACAGCCTAAGCAGCTTGAGTGGATTTTAGAAGGCAACTGGCTGCATGCCCTGAAGGCAGGAGGGACTGCAGGAGAGACAATCCCAGACTCCGGAGCATGCCCTCTGCTTCAGGAGCAGGGAGCTGGGAACGTCGGCGTCTGCGCGCGTATGAATCTTTCACGAGCTGTGTCGTTACGCCCGCATCATTACCAATTAATGATTCAGCTCAGAAATCTTAATACCATGCCATTTTATTTATTCATCCCTTTCCTCGCACCCGGGCCGCGCCTGTGTGTGTGTGTGTGAGCGGCCGGCTCGGGCCGTGGTGCCGATGGAGTCCAGTCGGGACCGGTCCTGGGCGGCTCGCCGCCCGTTGCCATGGCGATCGACTAACTGGGGGGGGTCCGGTGGGCGGGGGGGCGCAGAAGCAGGAGGCGGCAGCTGAAACCCCCCTGCCCGCGACTCGGGGGCCGGGGGGCGCCTGGCGGCGGGGGAAGGGGCTCCACCGGTCCCCCCCCCAGCAGAACCGGACCCGCTGGCGCCTCCCACACTGGGGGCCCGGTTCAGAGCCCCGGCGCAGACGCCCGCGGAGCTGCTCGCTAGTCCTCTGCGCTCGTTTTGGAAGGTGATCCGCTCGCTGGGCCTCCGTTCCAAGGCGCGCGGTGTGCCAGGCATCGCATCAACCAGGGCTGATGAATTACTGGGGATATTCGGGGAGGCAGCCATCGCGGAGCAGCAGCGAGTGCCGTCATGGCGAATTGCCGTCTGCCTTCATGAAGGGGAAATCATAGAGACAGTGCTGACAACTTAATTTAGCACCAGAGCCGGGGGGGGTCGCGTGACTGAGCTCTGTATAATTGATAACGCCGCCATTGCTGCCGTTGAGGGCCGGCGACCCTCCGGAGGGGAGGGCCAGGTCCCGCACCTCTGATCCCTCCTTCCCTGCCCTCCCTGTCGCCGCTGCTGCTGTGTGCGCGCCCCCACTCCTGTTGGATGTCTTTAAAAATCAAGACAGCCCTTCCTGCAGCGCACGTCTAGAGCTGCGTGAGCCGGCCCCCCGTTCTCTGGAGTGTGGGTGTCGGGCGCGACCGGACTCGAGAGCGCTCGCAGGTAGAAGTTCACTGCAAGCACAGAAACCGCAGACGGAGCCGAGCCGCACGTCAGGAGTCCCTGGGTTATCGCGTCGCGGGGGTCTGCTCCCCACCTCTCCGTGATACCCCGCGGCCGGTCGGAGGAAAGGGTTTCCGCAGCGCGGGCCTCTCGCCGTGAGGGCGCTTGTGCCGGCCGTCTGTGACGCCGGCCCGGTTTCCCCTTGAGGTTAAAACGGGCATCTGTGAGGAGAGAGAGCCGTCGCAGGACGTCTCCGGCACGTCTCGCCACATGCTGAGCGCGTGTTGCGGCGGTGGGCTTGGCGGTTAGTCAGCTCGGTGTCTGGTTTCGTCTCGGAGCAGCAGCACGCAGTATTCCCAGCAAGTTATTCTGCTGCAGTGACGATGTGTGCTGTAGCACCCCTCATGCGTTTGGATACACAGTGCGACTGTAAAGCCCCCTAAGCTAAGTCCACTTTTTGGATCCGTTTATATTAAGCAGGTCCGCTGGTCGTGTCTTTCAGCATGTCGGAGATGAAGATGGAAGATATTTTGGCTAACCTCATGCTGGACGACCGCTTCGCGGGCAGAGGTAAATGGGACAAGGTAAGGGCCAGGAGATTCTGAAGAGGCCAGAATGCACAAACCAAACAAGATCCCCAGGGGGGGGGCCTCTTGACAGAGCAGACGCACGGCTCGCAGACGCACGAGCCTCGGACATTTTGCGTTGCCCTGCTCTTTTCACTCACTGTCCCGTCTTTATGCCGGTAGACAATTCCGAGCCCGACTTCCGCTGAGATTTTAGGCATTTTGTTTCAAGGTGACGAGTCAATTCTGTTCTGCCGGACGGGATGTGGCCTATCAGTATGGGTGTGACTTGAGGGAGGGGTGACATTGCCGATACCCCTGACAATCCTGGCAGTCAGTCAGTTAGCTCTGACGACGGAGTGATGCAGCTCTTCCTGTTGATAGCTCACATATAGGGTTGCTGTGCTCGAGGTGCCTCCAGATTCTGCTCACTGTGATTTAAAGCTCACTTATCGACAGGCCCAACCCGAAGTAACCCGGATTGATAATAACATAAGAACCCGCTTACGGGGGCTTTGAGTGAACTGGGCGTGTGTGTTGTAGCCCCTCGCTGTCAAAGACCCTCGTCCTGCTGAATATCTGATGTCCCCTTCCGCCCCAGCGTTCCCGTCTCCTTCCCCTTTGTCCCGTTCCACGTGTGTCCGGTGTGGAGTTCGTGGGATTTTGTTGTTTTGAAGTCTATCGCGTGAATTAGACCATCGGGCACAAGGCGTTGTTTTGGGGTTTTTGTACACCCCTGTCCTGCGGCTGCGGGTTCGAAGACTAACCGAGGCTGCTTCGGCGGTCGCCCAAGATGTACGTCGGAGGGGCCCAGCGCTCTTGATCTGTGCTTAAGGCCTCCCAATAACCGCAGTAATCCCCCCCTTTTTCTCTCAGCAGTGAGCACACAGTCCAGAAAAACCCCCCAAGTGAAGCCCTCGACACTGTCGCTGAGCCTTAATCCTGCTTTAATTTCCTTTTCGAACCCGCGCCGGGAGCTGTCTCTAATTCCTTACACTTATTATATTGGAGCTGAGACGTGGATGTGCCCGAGTGTGGGGGGAGCTGGGAGGGGGTCTGTGTGAAAGTCAGAGGTGAAGGGTGTACAATTTGCATCTAGGACAGCACCGCCTGCTCTCTGTTTAGTTCATACTGGACTGGGATTTCTGACTTTTTAGAAAAAAGGGATAGATATCTTTATACGTACATTATTTTTCCATATATATTTGAATACAGTGTCCGTATATATGTTCGTGTGTATGTATCATATTAAGTCTTAGTCACTCCTGTTCAATCCTGCATTGACAGACCTAATACCTTCTCATTCATTTTAAACAGTTTTTCCCCCTTTAAAGCAGGTTTCTTTATTAAAGTTAGTGCTCTGGCAATACACCGGAGGTAAGGGCAGAGTTCAGAATTCATTTTGCACTCATATTAAAAAAGAGAAAATAAAGTGATGCGGGGAATTTATACATTTTCATCTACATGTTAAAATTGTGAAGGATTTAAATAACGCGCACAACTTGTTTGTGTATGTGTTTGTAAAGGGTGAGCGAGATTTAAAAAAAAACAATGGATCCAGCTCTCTGGAAAGATGCAGTTCTACAATATTAATATCGGCGTATGGTCAAGGTTGCTACGCCTGAGTTTTTCTTTGATCACTTAATAAAGGTAAGGATTATAACATGCACTTCAGATTCAAAATATGTTTAAGTTGTGTATCACACGACAGATTTATTTACCACTCTGTTTGCTCTGCCTGTGGTCTACACATGGGTTTCATCAGATTACATCATTAGTGTTAATTAAACTTGTTCCCAAGGTGTTGCCACTTAATACGTCAGACGCAGAAAAAATTATGTTCATTTTCATGCCATCTGTGACGTCCGTGTATTTGTTGTCATGTTAAAAGAGTTTGTAAAAAAAAATATGCAGAAAAAAACATCGATCAGGAATCGCTACACTGAGGATATACTCTGTTTTCTGCAAGGTGCTTAATGACACGAACACGTGCTGCTCCTCGGTAGCCCGTCCAGTGGATCGGCGAGCCCTGGTGCTTGATCAGGGTGAGATGCAGCCTCAGCAGGTGTCCAGGCACTGCTGCAGTGGGGGTGTGAAAAGAGATGAGGCAGGGCAGGCTGTAATTGTTCAGGCACGCAGTGGCCTTTTCTGGGAGAGAAAGCCCTGTTTTTTTCTCCTCTTTATTTTCAGTAATATTGAAGGGATTAACCCAGTTGGCCCCTTGGTGGTTACTGTTTCATTTTATTCTTATTAAAATCTTAAGAACCTGCTTTATTATTCCACTCCGAACCCGCCTCAATAATTTGGTCTTCCGCGCCGGCGTGCGCACATTGGGCGTGGGGCGCTTGTGAGCAGCTGCTCGTCCGCTCGTGTGTCTGTGGTTGGTTTTTTTTTTGGAATGCGCTATTTTTCTTCTCTCTGTTGTTTTCCCTGCAGAAGTCTCCGGCGGCCCTGCAGCAGCAGGTCCGGGTGCGAGCCACGGTGCTGCAGTCGGCGCTCGAGAGCGCCGTTCACTCGAGCGCGGAGAGCACCCAGGCCGCCAAGAAAGGTCAGTGCTCCCCGCCAGGGCGTGGAGAGGGCGCGGCGGCCCGGAGCCCCTGGCTGCACTCTTGTGAACGTGAAGAGCACCCCTAGCATGCTGGCAGGTGGCAGTACGAGTCCGGGTGGGGGGGACCGGATTCCAGTGCAACGGGGAAAGGGCCGTGATCTGGGACTTAAATCCTGCAGAAGTGCTTATTTCCCTTCAATGTCGGAAAATGGTATCAGCCCTCTCCCTCAAGAAAAACAGTCTTCTACTGAGTTAGTCTCGAAAGAAGGCATCTTTCTTCACAGGAGCCCCTCATTGAGCCTCACTACCAGTAAGAGCCTTTTAGGAAACTCAGCTACGCAAGAGAAAGCCCAAGCAGTTATTTTGTGCTAACAGTAATGACGTAGAAACTTCATGCAAACTCAGCTCACTAATATTGCGGCTGATATCTTTGACTTGTATTAACCTTTATTGGGTCTGAGGGGTGAGAGACGTTTTGCAGTGCTTTTCAGGATGTTGGCATGTGCCGAAATGACAGCATTCGTATGAAAAGCGGACCTGGCATTTGGGACCCCACGGCCGGCCAAATTCTGCCTTCGCAGGTTGAATCTGATTACATTGGAATTTGTAATGTTTTTAATATTGAAGTCTAGGTTGCCTTTGAAATCATTAAGCAGTTACGACAGCCTTTGCAGACACTTCAACCAATGTATTGTCTGGGCCACCCTTGAGTCCTGTTAATGTACCACTGGCCCCCAGTCATGCCAGCTGTACTGGCAGAGGCCAGACAAGTAATACAGTTGCTGGCAGTGCTGGCTAGGCCATGTCTGAGTGGCTGCTGTCTCTTTAACGCTTTGCTGCCTGGCTGTGTTGTGCAGGAGAAGGGGGATACAGTGGAGCCATTATCCTCTCCATGCAGCTCATTGATCTGAAATGAATGCGCTCTTTTCCCGGCAAACAGAGACTTAACCAAATCCCCCGCCACGCTACCTGGTCCGCCCGTGAAAATGACTCTTTTTATTACAGTTCATAAACGCTCGCTCCCTCGGCGCTCCCGGGAAATTTCACATAAACTTTGATCAAACAGATATTAGCCTCCCAGTTTTAACTGTCTATCTCCGTGCATGAAAATAGCTCGCTCAATCATAGCCTGGGAAAATAGAGCCCAGGCTTCTGCAAAAACAGAGTAAATAGCAAGGCGGTGATGGATATATCAAGCAATTATTGACCAGAAAGCCAAGGGAGTATGTTTCATATAACAACAATGAGTCAGTTTTTAAAGGGGGATATATACTTTGTCAGTCAACCCTGTGGCTCACGGTTAGGAATGAGAACTTAAGATCAGAGGATGACAGATTAAACCTAGATGCCAAATAGAAATGTCAAGAAAATCTAAAGTGTACGAGAGGAGGAATGAATTCCTACCTGTTCTTGAACAGGAACTACAAGCACCTCTCAAGGTGATGTATCGCCAAGCTGTAAAAGATTAAATGCACACTTTTAATGCAGTGGCATTAGAGTGTTTCCCCATTATTTCAGGCGCTGGTGTGGCTCCAAAGTTAGTGTTCACCTGTGATAAAATAGTACATAGCAATGCCACTGCAGAGCTAGAGGACAAATACAGCAATGTTCAGAAAGGCCTTTTGCTCCTGTGCCAGGTTTGCTCCAGTTTTCATGGCCCCAGATACTGTCCATTCCAGCTGTCAGTGGATTCTTCTTTCGCTCTCCTGTATTTTAGATGGGCATCTGGGTCAGTTAAGGGCTTGTTTCTGCTCTGGCGCAGGAGGCTTTGAATGCCAGGCCTGAAGCTGTAGCTTGTTGGAATGTGCAATGGGGGGGAAGTTGTTGTCTGCCGGAGGTTAACGGACCGCCTGCGTTTGCGTCTGCGCAGCTCTGCAGTCCTTCCTGCGGGCCTACACCACGTACCCCGCCGGCCTCAAACACGTCTTCCACATCCGGACCCTCCACCTGGGCCACACCGCCAAGAGCTTCGGTCTCAGGGACGCGCCCCGGGGCCTGGGCTCGGGGCTGGGCGCCGGCCCCCGCGACAGGACCAGGAAGCCCCCCAGGAGGTGAGAACTGGGAGCCAGACTGGGGCCGGGGTACAGCGCAGAGACATCGGGACTGGGGGGACAGGGAGGTCAGGGATCTGTCTCATCAAGTGCCTAATCTGCGAAAAGCATTTTTGTGGTTCTGCTGGGCTGGGGGCGGGGCTGGCCGGCCCAGTGTGCAGCGGCCCGTCAGGCTGAAGCAGTCTCGGGGCTGTAACCGGAGAGGCTGCGCGACAAAGATGAGCCTGACAGCTGCGCGGTTACCGGAGAGCCCCTCTTGTTTCTGCACTTTTGTTCCTCCTTGAATATCCACCATCCCTGTGTGGAAGGAGGCGCTTCCATTAGAGTTTACAGCTCCGGCGTCCTGCGCTCCTGGCCTTGCGGGGGTCGGATTAGGTTAGTGCATTATGGGCGTGCTGCCATAACCTGTGTCATGTACAGTATATAAGGGCGCCCTGACGGTGCTCGGTCTTGTCCTGCCTTCCTGGGTGGTAGCTTCTGCACATTTCCCTGTTACCCATCCGCCTGCTGGGCTTTGCTGTCTCCCCTTGAACCTTTCTCCCTGCTCCCCGTCATTAATCCGCCTCGAGAGTTCGAGCTGTACGCGCGTCGTCGCCCTGCCCGTGGGTCCCTCTTAAGAGATAATTGCACAGTGGGTTGAAATCAGATCTAAATTCTTAACACCTCCTTTCCTAAAGGATTTATCGGGGGGGGGACCTAGGCGTGCGCTGGTGTGAGGGGAGCAGGACTGGGGGTGCCGGGGGTCTGCGGGCCTGGCCCTGGGGTGCACCGGTGTGGGCGCAGGCTTGGCAGCGCGAGCAAGCCAGGGAGCCGGCCTTGGTGCGAGATCAAAGAGCCGCAGGCCAGAGAGGACCGCTCCAGCCAGCTTGGTCCCCTGTCGCAATGCTAATGCTCCACGTCTGGCAGGCTCTCCGGTGAGCCCTCCCTGTCTTGGCAGCTGAGAAGGTTTGAGTTGTGTGCTTTGTTTTTGTTTTTTTTTGCGTGTGTGTCTGTGCAAGTGACTTTTTTTTTTTTTTTTAATGAGGATGGGCTCCAAGTGTTGGCAGACCAGTAACACCCCCCAGTTTCTTAACTCTAGTTTCTCACATTCAAAGACGGGGGCTCATCTGGCAACCCCAGCACGAATTGCCGTGGCATTGAATTTGTTTTTATATTTTGAAAGTTTTTTTTTTTTCGAAAAAGCATCCCTTAACATTCAAACTGGTATCACAGGGTGTAGGACAAGATCTACTGGTCCTTCTGGGGTTCGCCGGCTGGTAGGCTGTACAAGAGACCTCTCAGGCTCAGAAGCCTGTTACTGTCCAGTCCTTCAGATTTTGAATCAGGGCTTGGAAAAGCAGAGGAGGATATGGGGGAAGGGGATTTCTCGACGGGAAAGGATGGATCTGTAGCTGGAAAGAAAGGCGGTGGGGCTTTTTTCTTCTCCGTCTTTGCAGTGTGCCACTGCTGGCTCAAGAGATTTCCTGATGTAATCTGCCTTCGGTCACATGCCGGAGGCTGGGAGGATGTGATGCCCAGAGCAGCACGCGGTTTGCTGGCTGGCACAGACTCGCTCAGACCTCCCACTGCTGGGCGTTCTTGGCTGAGGCCTGCACAGACTTCAGTCGCTAACCTTACGATGTCTATATGTAAGGTCACAGCAAATAGCAGTCACACCCCCTGCCTCATGCGCAGTAATTCAATCTCAGCGAATGTTCTGATTCACAAATGCTGAACCGAACACAGGGTTTCGTTTTGCAGTGCATTTTTCAAGGGAAAGATTGGTTACGACGATTTAATAGTGAAGTAGTTTAATCCCCCAATTTTTTTTTTTTTCGGTCTTGTGGTCAAAAATGTTTGTTTTTTTTTTCCCCGCGGAGCGAGGAAGAGGAGTCTGGTGGCGTTATTTTCGAAAGGACAGTGAAGCTAGCCTCATTTGTGGAAAATGAATTCGCTATTTTGCATTTCAGTCTAAAGATCTACACGCCGTTCAGTGAATCTGTGGAAGAATACATGAGTATCACAATTTACAACCAATACACATAAAATATAGATACACAATACAAAGATTTGTAATACTAAGAGCATGTGAATAAAAAATGACCCTTCCAAGTTCTCTTTAACTCGGTGTGTGATGTGTGTAAAATCGTAAACTTAATCATATTATCTTACTAGCTGATTGAGATAATAGATCATGGATAATATCAGCACTGAAATGTAAAACTGCATATTTCTGTTTTTGCTAAAACTTCCACATGTGAGATTCCATATATATATATTCCATGTATCAGTTTCTTAAGAGATCCCTCAGAGATGCGACTAGGTAGCTGGTTCCACACTCCTACAGTCCTCTGTGTCAGGAAGTGTCTCCTGTTTTGCATGCCCCTTAACTTAATTTCCCTTTGTGTCATTATGTTCTTGTGTTACTGCTGATGTTGGATAAGGCCTTTGATTTGATCAGTGTCTTTCAGGATTTTGAATACCCGAATCACATCTTCCCATCATTATCTCTGTCTCAGGCTAAAAGGATCCAGTTCCCTTTGTCTACCCAAACACAACCTCCCCATCAGACCAGGATACGGGCTGGTTGTTCTCTGTTTGTGTTGCCTCTAGAGCAGGAATGTTTTTCTTGTAGTGTGGTGACCAGATCACAATATTACAAGTTAGCTCTCACTAATGCATTGTGTAGTTTTTCCATGACTTTCTGTAAATTTTAGTGGTGTAACAGAACATTTTGCTGGTATTTTTGATTGCCTCCCCACCCTGTCTAGCTGAAGAGTAGAAACAAACTGCTATGCTTTGCTTCTTCTGTATCAGTGCTACCTGTTTAATTTTCAGTGCTTCCTACACATAATACCTTGCTTTGTCCTTCTCAGAAGTTGCCAGGAGATGACCCAGTCCTGAACTTGTCCATGTTCTCTTGAATTACTTTTGCTGTTGTGGTGCTATTTGCAGCTCTTCCTTTTTTGTTTTTTTTCTGCAAATCTGACCGTTGTACCAGCTATATACAGTGTTGAGATCATTGACATCAATGAAAAGGAGCATTGGTCCTAAAACTGACCCTTGAGGTACCCCAATAATATCCTCACTCCAGTCTCCTCTGCCAAGTGCTTTCAAATCAGTCCTATAGCCATGTGAACACATTTCTTTGAACATAAGAAAGACTGCAGACAGGAAGAGGCTTTTTGGTCAGTCTGGCCTGTTTGGTAGTTAGAAGCTAATTGATCTGATGCCAGTGTTTAGAGATGGGAATCCTAGATCATTAAGAACTATATTTCACACCAATCCTTACCCTCTAAAGTTGTCTGAAGCAGTCTTCTGTTGCCCATAGAAATATATAGTTAACGTTCGACATGTAATGTGTGGACTGTAGTTCGGGTGATGTGTTTGGCTGAAGTTCACCACCTTTTAGCACTGTGCCCTTGGATCCGCTGAAATCGTGGCGATCAGAGTGGGATTGTCTTTTCACCTGCGGCGTGTCGTCATGTCCCTCGAGCCCGCGTGCAAAGTCATCAGTGAGAACCTCAGTCAACCCTCTTCTCCCTTTACGTAACAGACCCCACCTGCATCCCCGAGGTCCTGCACTTCCTCCCTTCTGAACCCCCTTGTTACTGAGCGATTGAACAAAGCCCTGGCCACTCGTTCTGGCTCCGGTAGCTGCGTTATTCCTGCTGCTCCTGGTGTTGGAGCACAGGGCAAAGGCCGCACTCGTCTGAGGCTGCAGGGCTGTGAGGGGTTAACTCCAGCAGCAGTGTTTGCAGGGATACAGGGATGCCGACTGCTTGCTAGTGTGGTTTCTCACAGTTAATGACCTGGGCAGCGCTGCTGGGGTTAATGAGTTAGAGCCTGTCGGCTTGGGTTCGGCTTGGGGTCTGCCGCAGCGTCGGCGGTCCGGGATGATTAGTGGTCATCTTGTGGCCCCCAGAGGGTCAGCGCGCAAGCCGCGGCCCGGCTGTCAGGCAGCGCTGCGGTCTGGCGGCTGGCGTGGCGCAGCCGCGGGGCCGGGGCCGGGGCGGGGCGGGCAGACGCCCCCGCCTAATTAACGCGAGCGCTCCTCGGACCTGCTGTCGAGGGTGCCCGCGAGGGGGGTGACTGCAGGACAGGAGACGCTGAGGTGTGTAATTTCAGTTAATGGGATTTCAACAAGTGTAAAAGAAGCCTCCGTTTGGCTCAGCTGCCGTTTGTGAGCGGCCCTCACTCTTCCCACTGCCCCCCGTCGCAGTAAAGCTGCTGTAGTCGCTGTCCTTTTCACTTTCTGACCACCAGAGTGGTTACATTTACATTTACAGAAACGTGACATTTTACCATCAGCATCGATTTCCTGGAGGTGGCCCAGTTATTTTTCTTAACTTGTTAAGGTTCTTATAGACTGCGTGCTTTGAACTGGGGGGTGCCAAACAAAGCAAGCGGTTTGGTCTTATCAGTCTGATTTTTTTCTTTTTAAACTGTCTTTGTTTTGGGAATTTTTCTGTCGGTCTCTGTTGAGCACTTGTGAGGAACCTGTATCTTACAGATGGAACAAAGCAGTGTGATCTCGTGGGCTCCGGTGACGGGCAGGGAAGGTTATTAAGCTGTCGTGGCGATTGGTGCCGCACTGAGCTAGTTCAGTCTTTCAGGTGAGGTGGTTGAGCTGTCCTGCCTCTGCCTGTTTCACCATCTCCTCCTGCCACGCGGCAGAACTCATCAGGCTCTCTTACGGTTGCCGCTTCAAGCAAAAGAGGGGGAAAAAAAAACCCTTTCCATGTTTTGCAAATCGCGATCTTTGTTTTTTTTTCCTTTCCCTCCAGTGACATGTATTTCCTCTCATCTGAAGAGACAGTCTTACCGTTCCCTCGTCTGCAGCTTGTGTAAAGCACCGTTTGTGCGCCAGTTCAAGGAGGCTGAGTGCACGTTATTTGGACAAAGATTTGTTTTCCTCAATTAAGACACTTCCTTGCTTATGCAGTAATCCTGCCATGTCTGTGAGCTCGTTTGCTGGATTAGAGGGGATAATTTCCGTGGTACACAGGTACGCTTGTGTGCCTCTTTTTTGAAAGGCATATGGGAACCTCGCGGAGACATCAGTGGTTTGCAGTCTTCAGAATCTACCTGGAAGCCGGAAAACGCTCGCAGTAGTGGCAGTCGATTAAGACTTAAATAGGAGAGCACCATGCTAGAGGCCTGCGACAATACAGCCCCCCTCCGCAGGAAGTGTTTTTCTTACTTAGAAAAGTAAGCGTGTGGCAGAGGACTGATGGCAAAGTGCGTTAAAAAAGATGACTTCAACACCTTTTGCTGGTACTCATTAGAGAACCTTATGTTTCCAGTCACAAGAAACCTGGTCTCTGTTTCGCCCAGCGGTGCTGTGTTGTTCAGAATTGTGTGAAAACCTCATTATCAACCTGGGCGGCCTGTCTCTGCTCCGCCTCTCCTCACACTCATCCTTCCCCTTGAATCTCTCTCCATTGTGCTCAGTTTACAAGTGACATTTGGAAACGCAGAGCTGGCCTGATCACACACAGCTGCCTGGCTAGCTCTGGGGTCTCCAGGGGCAGGTGGGGGTCAAGGTAGGGGGCAGTGCTGTAGCAGTGAGTATTAAGTGACCCCTTCAAGCTCCCAGCTCACTGCAGTGTCTCTCGTTCAGCACCGCTGGGCTCGTGTGGGCTGTTCGGCAGTGTTGCTAAGAAATGTCATTGTGCCCTGATGAAAAAGACTCAATTCCACCCATCGAGCAGGACAACAGGAACGTCCCCGCGGGCCCGCCAGGGTGGAGTGAGGGCAACTTGAGAGACGAGATCTAGCCTTTCCGAGCAGGCAGTGAAGCATCTTCATTGTGCGGCTCAGTCTGAGCTCAAGAGCCTGTAACCTGGCTTGGAAAACGCAGCCTGTTACGATCGCACAAACCTACACCTGCAGGGTCCGTGGCGAAGCAGCGCCCTGTTCTGGTTTGTGTTGAACGTTCGGCTTGTGCCCAGCCGGCTGCGCCGGGCTGCAGGTTCCTCTGAAGGGGCCGGGGAGCACGGCGGGTTGCTGGGGCACCAGGGCTGGAGAACAGCGCGCCTGCACCTCCTGCCCCACAGGAGTGCTCACGCTGGTGCCCACTCCCCCCCGTCAGGTGAGACTTCATTACAGGTGTCTGCGGTGGCGGCCCCCTGCTGCGGCCGTCCTGACAGACACCTCCTAATGAGGTGGTTACAGAGCGAGCCCCCCGGCTTCAGCCACCATGGACACCGGCCTCCCCCCCCCGAACATACAGACCAAGCAAGACCAGCCTCTGTACGGAGAGCATGGAAAACACAGGGCCGGCGTCTCCCGTGCATCCTGTCTTATTTATGAGCCCCCCCTTCCCTTGTCTTCTGCCCTGATACATCCGTTGGACTCCCAGCTGGGTCAGCGGGGTCACGCAAGGGGACGCAGGTGCCGGGAAGCTCCTGCCTCCTGCCTCCTTGCGTGTGCCGTAGTGGAAGTGCAGTGGGCCAGCCATTAAGTATAGAGCAGTGTCGAAGAAAATGCATGCTTTATTTTTTATTTATAAGTATCCCCACACACACACACACACACACACACACACACACACACACACACACACACACACACAAGAATCGCACTGTTCGCGATTCACCCGGTGCACCTGGGTCACCCCTGCAGCGTGGGAGGTACATGGGAGGGTCTTTCGCTCGGTCATCCAGCTCGGAGGCCAGGATAACGGAGAAGCAGGCAGAGGCGAGAGGAGAGGATTCCCTGTGGCCAGCCAGCGTTAAAAAGCCCTGTCCGCCCCCCAGCAGGGGACAATGTCAGACAGGCCGGGAGCAATTACCTAATCAATACGTCCTGGTGCTGCCTGGGAGCCGGGCGGCCATGCTGTGGCAGGGGCAGGGGACTGTATCCCAGCCTCTCCCAGCCAGGGGCCCCCCGGAGCGGCGCGTAGTCACTGCAGTGACCGTCGGCACCTGCGAGTTGCCTGCAGAGGCTTGCCCTCGGGGACGGATGAGCGCAGAAGCCGAAGCTTCCTCTGGGCAGAGGCGGTGTGGGTCTCCATGACTCCCGGTCTCCAGGCAGACCGCAGCACCAGGACGTATTGATTAGGTAATTGCTCCCGGCCTGTCTGACATTGTCCCCCGCTGGGGGGGACATGGCTTTTTAATGCGGCCTGGCCAAAGGGAATCCTTTCACAAGACCCTCTTGTCTCCGCTTTGTTCTCTCCGTGATTCACCCCCCTCTCTCTCCTCGCCTGTGTTCTCTGTGAAGTCCTGTTGTCGTGGGAATTGGGCCCTTATTAGAAGGCAGCAGAACATGACCTTTTATAGAGAAGATGTAAAGTGTACTTTAACGCAGTGTTAAGCTCCTAGCAAAAGTTTCCTTGAACTCCACCCTACTTCCACAAGGCCTGAATCCGTCTGGTGACGGAGGTCAGATTTATTCCCGGAATTCCTGGATCTGTCAGCAGGTTTAGCACATGTGACTGTGGCTGAAGTGGAGTTTACAATCATCTCTTGTTCATTTGCTCTGCATGTTCAAGATTGAGTGCGTAACTCTGTCCTGTCGAATGATCTGTGTATTCCAGAACCCCCCAAAAGCTGAGCGGTAAGGAGCGCATGGCGAACTTGCTCCGATCCGAGTACTCCAGCGGAATGGACACAGTGGATCCCAAGAAGAAGACAAAGATTCACAAAAAGGCCGGAAAACTGAGACTTCAGAATCAGGACATCAGCCTTAACCTAGGTATTTTATTGCTACAGATTCACAAAATACCTTCCAGAACCATAGCTCTATGGTTGGGCTTTGGAAATGAGATGCTAAATATTCTGTGTAAGAGCAGTGTAGCATTCATAGGACTGGAACTCAGGATGTGCATTTTGTGAGAGTTAATTTATTCGTCAGACCAGACAAAGTATTTATCATCATTGCAAGCCTAATTAATTTTCATTGCTGTACTCCCAGACAAATGTAGCTGTGGCACAGTTAGCCATTCCTGTAGCTACAGTGTTGCGTGTCATTTAGTAGATGTTTTTTTTCCCCACAGTGGAGTTTTTGCAGTGGGTTGCTTACCTGAAGGATACAACATTGACTAAACATTAGTGTTTTTTTTATTCCTGCAAAGACTCCAATTAGAGGCTGGTCATTAAATTGCACAAAAATACACAAATGCTTCTTTTTTATTTTATTTTCTACTGTAAAACAGACAAGGATGGTAATTGAAGGTAAGTTGCTGGCCAGCTGCCAGAATAAATAATGTAATGATGGAGTGGCAGGATTCTTAATTGCTACAATAACTGGGAATAATTGTAGCTCAGAAAACTGGTTTCTTTTTTGCAGTTTGCAAATTTTGCATCAGCATGGACTTTTGGTAAACTTACACTTGTTTAAAAAGTGACGAGGTCACGAGCAAAGTTCCATCACCTTACCCTGATGCATGTCCAGGGAAAAGAAAGAAATTAAAAACTGTTTTGTGTAAAACCTTGTCATCCGGAGATTAATAGAATGTGAAATGGACAGGCACATTGCATCTAAAGAACTCAGATTTTGCCTTGTAATATTTTTAATAAAGCGAGCATATCTACAGCCTATGTGATATGCATGCCGGTTCACGATGAATATGTAGATCTCTTCAGCTGGTGTCAGTACTTCCTGGGGCACAGGCAGTTATTTATGCTTCAAATAGTGGGTTGCAACATTACCTTGTGTTCCTGGTAAAATGTATCTGTGGCTGTACCAAATGCTTGCTTTTTTTCCTAAATCCAAGTGAAACTTACTGGACACAGAAATTAGACAGAACAATTGTACCCCACAAGGAGGTGTGGCAAGCTCAGTGTACGCTACATTTAATGGAAGACATGTTCTTGCTGTGTCATGTCATGTAGCAACTGGATAAGGCAAAATATAATGACTAATATACAGTGCAGCTCATTACAAACTTCTTTTTAGTTTTTCCAAAACAAAATAACATGGAAGCCCCTCATGTTTCCAACCAAAGGACCCCTAAGAGTCGGATCTTTCTTTAGGATATACAATATTGATCTGAAATCATATGATTTTACAGACTATGTTCTCGGTGTTTGGTATTTGAGGTATAATTGGCAATATGAGTGAAAACTCAGTATAAATACAAAACTGTTTTATTTTAATTTATGCAACAACAGTGGGTGATACAGTTCTACCGTTAGTCCAGCTGTTTGCACGTGGCACTGGCAGCAGCCTGAGAGCTTCTGGAGGAGCGGAGGAGCGTTGTATTCGTGTTATTCACGTTGACTGTTCTTTGGCAGACCTGGCAGAAGACAGCGAGTGAGGATACAGCTTTCTGAGATGTCAAGCTTCATGCCGGCTGACCGTCGTGTTGCTCAAGCCGATCAGTGGGTCAGCAGTGACGCGATGGTGTGGAGAGAAGTATCCTTTAGCAGAAGAGTCAGTGTGACCTTCCCGCGGTGATGCGTCAACAGTTCTTGAGCTAAAGGTTTTATTTTCCTGCAAGCCAACCCAGAAGCTGATTTTCCAGTATGACAATGCAAGACCCCAAAGTGCTAAGTGGCACAACGCAGAAGAAGCAACAACAATGAGGTCTTGACAGCCTGCTTTTTCTCCTGGCCTGTGACCACTAAGGACTCCTCCGGGACTTATTGCCATCAACAAGAGCCAACTGCAACTGAGCAACTTTCACCCACTGTCTGCAGCTGCACAGGGAGAGTGGCAGAACACGCCACAGCCGTCTACCCAGAGGCTGATCAGGTGCAGACGTCAGCACTACCAGGATTGTGTTGATGAGCAGGAGGGAGGTCAAGCTGACTTTGTTTTCACGTGGACAGTGTCACACAGCTTGTACTGTAAACACATTCTGCTTCTTTAGTCTGTCTTCTGCCCAGTTTTCTGTATTTTGGGTTAAGATCTATCTAGAAGAATTGATTACATCCATTAGACCTGAATGTAGTGGCTTTGTAAATCTGTACATGTACAGAGTTTACTTGAAATAGGTTTGTGGCATTTCAACTTTATATTTGAAATATGTTTTGTAAGATTCATTTGTAGAGCATTTAAAAACGTTTTACTAGTTTTTAATATATTTTGTTGTATTTTCCATAATGCAAAAGCCTTAAGTAAAATAACTGTACATCAGAACACACTTCAGTTGTCAATCCCTTCCTTTACTCTTGCTTACAAAGTGATATACACTAGACAGGAAGAGAATATTCCTGCTGTAGGTTAGTTGAACTTACAGTCAATGTGTTTACACATGCACACTGCTCCTCTGTTGTGCCTTCTGCAATGTGTCGATAAAAAGGAAATTGTGGTCTCTGAGTCGGGACACAAGTATGAACGTTACTATATAGCCCTACAAGTCACAGCTGCCAGTGGAGATATGGTGCACTGGATCAGAACCGAAGGAGAGAAAATGGGCACACAAGACCCAGCTCACGGGTTTGGAGGTACTGGAGCCAAGCCTGTCAGGGCAGAAACTGTGCACAGCACACAGCCGGCTGAGACCCACTGCTGTTCCGGTTTCTTTTAATGATGCAGGTAGGAGTAATATAATAATAATAATAAACTTTATTTTATATAGCGCCTTTAAAGGTGGCTTCTCAAAGCGCTTTACAGGATGACAATAACAATAAATAAGAAGACTACAACAATAAATAAGAAAAATTTCACAAGACAGGACACAATTATAATTACAGCAATACAACAATAACAATAGAGGAGACCGTGGAAGATGGTATTAAGAAGAGCAGAGGGGTGAAGAATGGAACCAGTTAAGTAAAGGCTTTTCTGAAAAGGAGGGTTTTGAGTCTGGATTTGAAGGAGTTTAGAGAAGGTGACTCTCTAATATCCTTGGGCAAGGAGTTCCAGAGCTTGGGGGCATAGCAGGAGAAGGCCCTGTCGCCCATACAATGTAGACGGGCTTGGGGGACAGTAAGGAGGGCAGAATTTGAAGAGCGGAGGTTGCGAGGTGGGGAGTAGGGCGATAAAAGTTCAGACAGGTATTGAGGTGCCAAGCCATGTAAAGCCTTGTAGGTGAGCATGAGGATTTTAAAGTCTACGCGGAATTTGACCGGAAGCCAGTGCAAGGACTCCAGGATAGGAGTAATGTGAACACTTGCACTAGATCTGGTCAGGATTCTGGCTGCTGAATTTTGGACATACTGCAGCTTGTTCAGAGTAGATTTAGATACCCCAGGGAGCAGAGCATTGCAGTAGTCAATTCGAGAGAATACAAATATGTTGATCAGCTTTTCAGCCACAGTTAATGATAGCATAGGGCGTAGTCTTGCGATATTTCAGGAGTCAGTTTCTTCTTGTTTTTAAGTAAATTCGGTCATCCTTGATGCGAAAGAAAATCACTGCGTTAAAGGGGAACCGCAGCACTATTTTTAATTTCGGGGTTAGAAAGAATCAGCATTGATGAGGGCATTTCGAACCACAATATAAGTAAAATGTGCACCGTAGCGTGTAAAACCTCTCATTTACATTACAAAATAAACCTCAGTTTCCAGGTCTGTGCAGGGCCATGTTCTGCGATTCAGAAGACGGCAACAAAACGTCTGGTGACTTGAAGTGGCCCTGAGACATGGTGAACGAGCAGGCGTGTGAATACATCTCTTCTTTTACTCCAGTAGAAGTATTGCTCTTGACTTTGAGACGGTTTTGCCGACAAATGCTGCTTACTTGTTAACTCTGCGTGGAACATTTCTGAGGTGAAATGTCTGCTGCAAAACCTGCACTTAAGTCACTCGTGTGGCACATTACATCAGTCGTTACTGAGACTAGTGAGCAGGAAGGGCTGCATCACGTCGCAATTCCTGGACACACTCGCTCTCGCCTGTACAGAGACCAGGGGTTTGCAGCAACATGGTGACTTATAGTACTTTCACAAAGGTCACGGTTTTTGTGCTTAATTAGAAAATAGTAGCATTTCGTCTATAACGTCAATATATTTATAAGCAATTTAATAACCTGTCTGAAAAATCGGGATGCTGTTACACTTTAGCCAAAGCTGACCTGTGGCATACTCTCCTTTTTCAATGGTACTGGGGAGAGAGATTAAGAATTTTGAGTCATGTACTGAACACGTTAGACCAGGCTCACTGTGATTCACTAATGGAAATACTGGATCTGTGCTTGGGCACGAACCTGAGGATGGTTTCACTCAGAAATGCCTCTGAGAGACCTGTTTGTAGTTACCTGGCACCTGGGACAGGGGGTTGTTTCAGTTTTCCAGCTGTGCTCTTTGGGCCTGTCCCAGAGTGCAATGCTGTGCCTCCAGTACTCACCCCTGACACGGGACAGTGAGCCCAGGCCCTCGTCACAGCTGCGACAGCCTGCTTCCACACTGAATTCATCCACTGGAGGTGTAGTGGAAGAAGTCTGAACTTAAACCAGACCTGGAGTTTACTTTAGAAGGGACATTTCATCTCTAACCGTCACCTTCCCGATACTTTGGGGTATATCCATCGGAGTTTATTCCTAGCGCGAGCTGTGTGACACCTCGTCCTGGTTGAACACTCTGTCCTTTGTCATGCCCCCCCACCTCCCCCAGTCCTGCTCCCAAGATAAATCTCTGCTGGGAAATTCCTTCATTATCCCGCCCTGCGCTGCCTTATGTTGAGTGAGTTTCTGGTGCCAGGCAAGGCAGATGCGAGGCTGGGAAGGGTGACATGATTCTGCACGTCCTGCCACTGGCTGCTTTGATGGAGGCTGTCTCCTCACACGGGCTGTGAGGCGCAGACTGCTGGAGCAGCTGCATGAACCAGCATCTGGCTGATACCTTCAGCGACCTGACCCCCGATCTTAATCCTGCTAAAAACAGTCACCTGTGGGCACAACCCGTGAATAATTCCAGACGCATCAGGGCTGCCCTCGAACCTGTGATCAGAGGTTTCACATCACCTTTTAACCTGTGACGAACAGAAGAAAAGACTGGCACCACGGCGAGACTGAAGGACATGATGCACAGGCGTTCAAATTTCTAGCATTTCCAGAGTTAAAGAACTCTCCTGTTGCAGGTGTGTTTCACGCATCCTGTTAGTCTCCGTTTCAAGCGCGTTATTTTTCTTCATTTCGCGAAAGGTTCATGTGACCAGTGAGTACGGCGCTTTGAAAAAAACAACTATTTAAAAGTCGTGAGACTTAGTGTTTTATTTTTTTTACCCTATCAGAAGTTGTAAAATAAATCACGATTTGCCGATTTAATGCCATTTTTCTCAGGGGCGCCTAAAAATTTGGACGTGATCCAAGGCTTACTTAGGCTGACTTTCACCAAAAAAATAAAAATCGGGTCTTTTTTAATTATACGAGATCAAAACACACCGCGTTCATGTCCTACCCCTACTGCCTGTGAATGAACATCCCCAAAATCTCACACAGATACACTCGCCCACACCACAATGCAAATTGCTCTTTGATTGACTCCTAATTTGATTTGAAGGCTGTTTTGTTTGGTTTTATTCTGAGTCAATGAGATTAATTTAAGTCACTGATCCTCTGGGTTTAAATCTCCCCATGTTGTGGTTTTGTTTGCCGGGAGCTCAGCGAGACTCTATCCGCACTTCATTAACCCTGAGCCGGGAACAATCTTCAGTAAGTGCCGGGGGATTTAACAGCGGCTTTTCACATGCAAAAATCTCCGCACCTTCCAACAAGAAAGGGGATCATCAGACTTAATCAGCTGCTGCGCATTTCGCAAGAATAACCCTTTTCATTAATATCAAGAGGCTATCATCATCTTCGTCTGAGTCTAAACCTAGAGCCTCGCCATACGTCCCAGCACGTCTAATTGCTCGATTTTTTAAAAAGAAAAACCTGAAATTTTAGCGGCCTTCCAACAAGTCTTCCGGGGCAGGGATATTTAAATGTTGACGCGTATAGTTTACACCGATTCATATTTACGTGCAGGTAACTATTTTCGTCGACAGTCAGGTCTTATTCCCGACATCTTCCGGCCTGCGTTCGGGATTGTCATTCTGGGATGCCACGACGGGAATGCCGGCTAACTGCAGACGCGTTTTATTTTTATTTTAAGTCGCAAGCTCTTTGAAGACGACCCATAATTTCGCGTGGTGCCCCGGCTGGATCCTCGCTGTACCGGGGAGAGCGCACAGGCGCGAACACCAGGTGTTACGCGAAGGATGCGGCGTCAGGGTCAGGGTGATCATCTCCCATTTATCGACTTCCAATTAAAAGCCATTAAAGTCTTTTGTCTAACGTTAGAAACCCCCCCCCTTTTTCTCCACCCCCGTCAGCCCGAACTCCCCGAGCCCCAGGTAGAAAGAGCAGATATTTCGGCGAGTTTAGCCAGGCCGGGCAGCGGAGGGAGGAGGCGAGTTCGCCCGCCCCGCTGACCAGCTGTCCCCTGCGCTGATCCGGGCCGCAGTCAGACTCGCTCGGTCACCAGCTGTTGGAGGCGCTTGGCGGAGACCAGACAGCCCGCACTCCTTTAAAAAAAAAAAAAAAAAGTGGAAACAATCCATTTCCAAATGGGATCATTTAGGGCACTTAAACAATTACACACTTAGAGAGATCCATTAATATTTCATCGGCTTATTGTTTATGGGGAAAAAAAATCGACACAATATAATTTCTGTTTTTAAAAGCGAAGCGTCGATGCCTGCCTTATTCACTAACTGAAGCGGCGTGTCGTTAGTTAAAACGCAATACCGCTGGCGCATTTAGAGCACCAGGTCGCAAATATACTATTACGGAGCGAAAATGTATGTACGTTCATTGATAGGCCGGGGGAGTTCACGTAACTATTCACTTCCGAGCTTCACAGGTTCGGATTAATTACACTGTCGTGTAAAGAGACTTAAATAATTTCAGCTGAAACCTGTAGAAAAAAAACCCCAAGATTAACGAGTACTTTGTCATTTTAACTTAGTTTTTAAACAAAATATTGTATACATTTGTTTTTGCAACGTGTGTTATTTTCTCAGTCAAGTCAACTTTGAGGTGGTGTTCAGCTTTTCTCCTGCCTTGAATCCCAAACAACAAATTCACATATAATAAACCAAGCTGAGACGCATCAAAGTGATCTTTTGTGCACCTGATTATGAAGTCAACGAGTTTTCTTCCCCAGAAACACAACGACGCAATGGTGATAGTAGCATTGCTAAAAATATCAGGTATGTTCGTCAAAATAATGTTTGTAATATGATTAAACAAGCGAATTTCCACCGGTATTAATACCCAGCTGAGTAGTTTGACTTTTTAGAATCGAAATAATTATGCCTGCTTTCTGAAATTTGTGAAACACCGCATATTCCGATGTTTGCCTCAAAGCTTTCGGTAAACTTGCAAGCATTTTCATATAAATTATAAAATTTGAAAGGTTACTGGAATTTAATGTTTTCTTTCCTCTCAAAACCAGGCCCGCTTATTAACTTTTTTTGTCTGACAAATTAAATGAACGCCACTAACCAAATAGTGCAGTAGGTGAAGGGAGTGTTTGACAGAACTATTAAAAATGATTTAAACATTTTCTGCTTCTAAAACAGATTCCGTGTTTCCTAATTCGATTATGCCGAGTTTTTTTAATTCCTGTTTATTATCTTAATTGCACACGGTACGGTGCTTGCTGAATATATTTCTCGGACAAAAAAAAAAAGCTATCGCATTAGTTTAGCTTCCTAAAATATGATGTCGTCTTAAATTGTATTTTATTTTGTTGAGGCAGAAGTTTCGGTTTATTCTAAACCCCTGTGCTCGTTAATTTCAGATTGTTACAATTACTGTTAAACTGGTACTTGCTTGGTTGAACTCTTGTAACTCATTAAGTTGTCATTAAAACAATATATAGTAAGATCTATAAATACGTCTATATGTTTGGGGTTTAAATTATTCATTTCTGCGAAAAAATAGTATTTCTCTTCAATCAAAACCCCTGCGGAACACAATTTTGAGATCTAACCGATAATGGTGTTTCATTCTTTATATTAAGGAATTCTGGTGCTCGGATGCAGCTTTATCCTGCATCGCCCATTGCGGTCCACTCTGAAGCGGACACAAAGTAGACGCTGTGGTTTAAGGGATAGAAAATGCTGTATATATTATTGATGTCGTTAAAGACGGGCAGCCGCCGGTGACAACAGACCTAACTCTTGTCACGTGGTAGCAGCGTTGTTCCAGCTCAGGAAAAGGTTTTTCCAGTCTTGAATTCTTGCCTTATATCACTCACGCACTTGGGTGCGACGCTGGCTTTCCCTGCTGTTCTCTTTACCCAATTCCTGTCCTTATTGCGGCAAGACTAAACTGAACTGGACGACGGAAGTCAGGTGAAAGTCACCTCGCAGCCGGTCGCGGCTGTGCTGAAATTACATGCGCGTTGAAGGCAGAGTTTTAAGGATAGAAAAAAAAATCGTCCAGTGACAATACTGATATGAGACCCTGGAGGTGTCTACCTCCTTCATTTCAGAATTGATGGGAGTGACGCCTTCTATGAGACTCTAAAAACTGAAAAGCGACAATGCGTTCAAGTTGGTTTGTTGAGTTTATATGAGTGGTTTATTTTGTTTGCAAGTATCCTCTGTAAACAACCGCCCATTTTACTGATCCAAGACAGGGGTGACGTTTAACTATTGTGCAGAAGTACGAGTCCATTATATAAGCGTGTTGGTTTAATCACTTTTGCCAAGTGGTCAGAGTGATTATAGCCACTATAGCAGACAAATGCACATATAATTATATATATGTTTGTTAACTCTAAATACAACCCATGAGACAATAGAATGGTTGACATAGATTACAACGTCATCATTTTAAAAATATTTTTTTCTGGGAACCTAGGTTTCACCATTCTCCCCACATTTCAGGTAGGATGATCTGAAGGTATCAGGTTTTTATTGTAAGATACGCGTTGCAATTGTCTCTTCGTGAGTCATTTCAGGCTGTGGAAACGCAATCCCTAATATCCAGGGCAGGAATAGGCGAGCTAACTTCGTCCCAAAACGGGCTCTTAGCAGAAGCGCCCAAGGCCGGTTACCTGTTTTTCCAGTTTCTTTAAATAAATTAGTAAATGGATCATAAATCGGTCTTTTTGTCAGACTGTACGTTAAGCCATTCAACTGTGTTCGTCTGCTCAAAGTTCTCCGTTTTTTTAATCTAAGTTTAAAAAAAACCCCATTCAAATACACGCCGTTTCCGTTTGTAAGAATTTTTATTTGTACATTTAAAAAAGTAATTCTCTTTAATTCCAAATTTCCCCCCTTTCTGGCATGAACTGCACGACCGGAGCAAGAAAAAAAAAAATAAGGAGCTGGTCGGAAGAGGGGAAGCGGAAAGTAAAAATATCCAGAAATACGAGAACCACTTCACAATATGAGCCGTTTCACAAATAAATAATTTAAATATACATTTTCACCAAAAAGAGTACTTACAATGTTGCTACACAGTTTTCACATTAAATAAAAACTGCGCTATTTACCTCCAGTGCAAAGACCCTTAACGTTTTAATAAGAGACGACATTCTGTTCGAGTCCTTTAGATGCAATAGATCGTAACACCCAGCTCTTCAGTTCAAGACGGCCTCCTTCAGTCTCCAGCTCGGTGGGCTGTTATTTTAAAGGGACAACATAAGAAATACTGCTTATATTAGCTGGTGACTTTCTACATGATCGCTGCTGTCAATAATAATAATTAATAATAATAACAATAATAATAATTAATAATAATAAATAATAGAACAGATGTGAATTTCCTATTCAATTGAACCACAAATGCACAATGCAACTGGTAAGTTTATGTGCTTATACCAACAGGCTGATGTTAGAAAACAGCTAAAATATCTTGATTCTCTCGGGGGGTTCACAATTCATTCTGAAGCAAAATAACTATTTGGGTTAAAACATTTTTTAAAAAATAGATGGGAAAAAAATATGTTTTAAAACTACTTTAGGGCGTAGATGTCTGATTTAAAGAGGAAACGTGACCCCATGCAGTAGGCTATATGAAGTCATCTTAACTGATATACATTCAGTTCAATTAAAACTGAACTACGCTACAACTGTAAATACAGAAGGCATTCTGGCCTAATTGTGCACGTTATGAAGACATAGAAATGGCCAAATTAATTTTAAATTAAGTATAAATGACTCAATAAACAGTAAGCAATGTCGATAATATATTAATCTCATTACAATTATAAATGCTACAAAATCCATATAAAATGTAATACTCAAACGATGTACCTACGCGATTCCTAAACTGAAATGCAATTATTTTATTTTAACTTCGGTCATTTGGTCACGATGATTTATACGATTATTTCTAGTATATGATATCAACCCAACACTGTATTTTATTTTTAACAGAGCAAGAGCGTATTCGGGTACGACCTTCTAATGAACATTGTAGGGTCCTAACTCTATATCCTAGTTGTCTTTTAAGATGGCAGGTGTAGTGAAGGCTCTCAAACTGAGCTACAAAGTCGTGTCGAAATCCTGAATAACAGGTTGTGAAAATAAGAATACTTAAGTGTAACCAAAATTATTATTATTATTATTATTATTATTATTGTTGTTGTTGTTGTTGTTTATTAGCCGGTTAGTTGTCATCACGTCATGTAACTTAAAGCCTAAAATGGAAATCCTCACCATGATTTAGCTGGTAGTTATGTTACCAGTGCAGAAGGCTGTCGTTTAGCGTGGAAAATATTTTAAACGCTGTAAAAACAGAACTCGTTTCAACTGTAAATGTAGCCCCCCCCCCATAAGATGTATTTGTTTTTTAAAAAAACAAACAAACTCATTTTAAAAAATAAATAAATAACGAGGCGACCTTAACTCTTTACATGAGCCTAGAGTCTAGGAGGATTTACAGCTTGCGTGGCGGGAGATCCGACAGTTCGTGTCCATTTCGGTGCGGCCCGTGTTAATCGCGGTCTCGCTCGTTTTGCTCTGGTCCGGTTCGGAGCCGCCGGTGCTGGACGAGCCCGCCGGGCCCCGCTCACCGCGGCTGCGTGGCCCGGGGCAGCACTCCGGAGAGAGGGGGCAGCGCCGGCGGCGGCTCGCTGCCTCCTTGCAGGCCGTGGAGGAGAATCCGGGGGACCAGGGGTCGCTGCAGGGCCGGCGGCGGCGCGGAGGGGCCCCGGTAGAGGTACAGTGCGGCCCCGGGGTCGAGGTTGGAGACCAGGCTTTGCGGGTAGAAGTAGGGCGAAGGGAACATCCTCTGTAGGGCCGAGTAATTCCCGGCTTCCGCTAGCAGTTCGAGTCCCACTGCTGTCTGCCTCTTCCATTTTGTCCTTTTCCCAGGAGCAGGGAAAAAAAAAAACACAACGTAAAAAAAAAAAGTTACTAAATGTTTTTTTTTAAAATTTATTTATACACGACATAAACATGTATTTCTTCACCAGTACATAGACAATAACCCGATGAGAAGGTGGATGTTTAACTACCCGCAGCCGCGTGAAATCTACGGTTCAAAATGCGTCCAGTAAAACCGCTCAATAATTCACGGTTTCGAGAATTACACCCCAGACCAGCAGGACTGAGCTCGTTTGACGTTTTCGTTTACACGTTGCGCGGTTTGGCGTTTGAATCTGTGAAGACTGTCCCTAAATTCAATGGCTCTCTCAGCCGAGGAAGCCTTCTTGTTGACATCTTCCTGTTTTTGAACTGCTTCCCAGACTGCACTCGCACCATCGTCTTGTGTCTCTTCCAAATACTGAGCCAAATACTGAGGGTTGTTCAAAATTTTCAATAATTAATCGATTTTGTAGGGGGTCCTTCCTTTGCACTGAACCCAGGTGCACTCAACGAGCGAAATCTAATTCTTCTGCATAATAACTTGAATTAATGTGCATTAAGAACTTCGGTTTCATTTTGGTGTTAGAACTTAAATCGAAATAATTTGTGGTAAGGAGAAAGGGTTGGTTCATAACACAAGAATGAGTCATTAAGCATGATAAAAACTTCAGACCAGATTGCAATCATTTATAAACCTGTAATAAAGTACTTTCAGTCTGTAGGTTCTAAGCACGCCGGTACTGTTGATTAGACCTTCTGAAAGTGTTGAGGCTTTTGAAAGGATAGCCCAGTATTAAACGGTGAGAAAGTGACGGTATCTCTTCCAAAGAGTTTGTTCCTATGGTTTATTTAATAAAACTATAGCCACATTCTCGTTCTTTATTCATATCAAGTGTTTCTCCTCTTGTCAGATAATCCCAGACAGTTGAAAGCCATTCTCACAGGTAAATAATTCATAATTATAATAATTGTGTAATTACAGTACGGAGACTGAATTATTCATGCGCTACGCAGTAATTTGTATTTATTATTCATGCTGAAATGTGTTATGCTTTTATATTTATTTCATGTCGTTTTGCTACATTAATGTTACAGCCGTTTAATCAGATAAATATAGTTTTAGTAGGTGAATCTGTTTTTGAAATTATTTATATTTTCGGGGAAACGTAAATTTAGCGCGATGCGGTAGACTTGCCGTCAAGAGTCTGCAAAAGCAGAGCTGTTTCTCGAGGTGTTTTGGGATAGGACATCGTATTTTAAGGTTTCGGATTGTTGCCGTAAGCAGATAACATGTTTGACGGCGACTGCTGTGTGATATGAAATGGTATTGTAGGAGTTTGGATTGTTACCGTAGGTAGGTAACATTTGTGACAGTGACTGGCTGTGAAATTGTCATTGTTTCTTGGACAGACGCCGCCTTGTCCTCGCTTTCCTGTAGGATAATGCAAAAGCAGTTGGCGGAGGGGGCCACCTGTAAACGAAATATTGGAAAACAGAAGCGTTTGCGCGATTAAAACAGTTCTCACCGCTAGCTTAACGTGTTTTAATTAATGACCTCTGAGCGGTAGCGGTTACCATGTTGAACACACAGCGCCTCTCGCCTGTCCTCACACGCACGTTTCGTCCTGCTGTCCGTTTTACAGCTGTCGTCAGTGTGTGCCCTCCTGCTGGGATCTATTCGTATTGTTGTGGTATTACGCCCACAGATAGGTATGTATATATAGGCTGTGAAACTGACGGATAATTTCAAATTGAAAATAAGAGTTGGAGTAAATCATAAGACTTATTGAAGTGCAGACTCGGCGCTGTGAAGCGGTCCAGGACAGCTTTTCAATGGCTTCTTGTTGTTTCAAATTACCCAGTTAGTGCGGGCCGTGCAAACTGGCAGCCGTCAAAGAGGAGGACAACTTTCTTCGACAGCTGTGCTGAGGCGATGGTTTGAGGCACCAGACGCAAACGCTTTACGGAAAGATATCTGTGGCAAACGCTCGCAGGAAAAGAACCTGTTTAACTGTCCCGAAGCACGGAGAGGGTTTCATCTTGCGGTCGTGTAAGAGTTATTGTCCCTTTTATGAGCCGAGGGCCTCCCTTCGCACGACAGTCAGTTGGTGTCGACTGGATTGCGAATTGAAACGGCTCATGATCTGCATACACACTCATTTATTCATCTTTCAGGGGTTAGGTAATCACGCAACAGTGTCATAGTTATATGCGTTAAAGTGTAAAGTCAATTCAAAAGTAAATATCCAAGGTTAAATGTCCTATTATAATAACAGATTAAATTCTTTATTACTGTAAGTTATCGTGGCTTCTTTGGCCTTGAGCGTCTCTACTTTCATAATATTCTAATAAAACGCATATCTTGAGTTTGTGCTTTTACAGTCTCGAGTTCCCCCTTGCCTGTCGGGGGCGATTACGTCACTTGAGGTCCTTAGTAAATGTCCCGGATGCTCAGACCTGCAGGTCCGTCAATTAATGACCGAGATCTAAAAGGTGAAGGTATAAAAACATTTCGTCCTAAATCTTACTCGCTCCAGGTATTAATTATCAATCGACATTTGTACCGCTTGCACGCTTTTCGGTAAATATGGGCGCACGCCTTCAGATTGTTCTTCTTAGCAGCAGCGATCATACGAGAATGAACGAAGGCAAGGTCTCTCATTTCGTTCGCCGTTTCTAAAATAAGTAAATATTTCCTTTAGAGATATTAGAATCTGTTCACACGTGCAAGCCAGAGCGTGTAACCTTTCTAATAAGGAAAATAAAAACATTTCTCCTTTTACTAAAATATTTTAGTGACATGAATGTTCCCCTAGGCGTCCTTTAGGCGTCCAAATTCGTCATGTAGGACTCTGATTGTAGGTCCATGACCGAATAAACCTGAAGTGGCCAGTTCTAGCACTGCTACCTTATCAACGCACAGTTGATGTGAACTGAGGTAGCACTGCGTGGGACCCTCAGGGCTCCCTGTTGAAAGAAGGGCCGTCCAAGAGCCGTCGCTCTCCTGCTTCATCGTCGGCGCCTCGGTCGTTGTCCGTGGAGGTCTGTCGGCTGTAGGGGCTAAGCCGTGTCAGGGCGCTCCTTACCTCCTGTTCTGGTACCAGGTTTTGACCTGGGTGTCGGTGAGGTTCAGCGACGCCGCCAGCTCCATGCGGTCTTGCACGCTGAGGTACTTCTGGCGCTCGAAGCTGCGCTCCAGCTGGGCCAGCTGGTGGTCGGTGAAGGCGGTCCGGGCCTTCCGGGGCTTCTTGAGCCGGACGGGCGGGCTGTCCCGGCTGCTGCTGATCTCCCTGTCGCCTTCCTCCTTCACTGCGGGCACACAAGAGGGACAGGCTTCGCAAGGGCTGGAGGAAACAAGTCGCTTTCAAACCGCAGATCCGGTAGACTTCCGAACAGCTAAATTGTAAGCCTGAAATAACCATCTCGCCCGGAGCCGTGTCATATTTTACGTGAAGTACGATTATTGCAAGAGCCAGGGACTTGTTTGTGCGCGTAATTTGGGTAGCCCGTGTGATCAAGTGTCATTTGCAGCCATAACTTAATTAAAACTATCAACACAAAGAATTGCGTTTCATTTGGGGAAAAAAAATAGTTTGCTTTTATTGACATTCTAAAAAACAGATAATCCAATCTATTAAAAATAAATGAATAGATAAAAGAAAAACTTTTAAAAGTGCACTGCATTGACAAATATTGATTTTGCTTCCAGATCACGCCGTCAACTAACCCACGAGGAGGTGAACTTGTTGTAACAGTTACTGCAATAGGTAGTTTCATGATTGCCAAACCGATCCGATGTGTAGATTGTTTTTAAAAAAATAATCAGAGGGTAGAGACATTTAATTAAACTAATCTCATAAAGCTTTAAAATGTCAAATTCGTTGCCTGATTAAATGCAGAGTTAGTCGGAAAATATAGAATAAAAATAATCTAGGATATAAAATAAGAAATATTTACTGTGTATTTGCTACGCGATGTTGAATAAATGTGTAACCTTGCGCTTTTGCGAATATCAAGGGCAATTTTTAGAATATTTGTTCTCAATCCATTGGTTGAGTATTTGACATGAATCCAATTTGATACGGAGCAGTGGAACTGACATACGGCGCTATAGTACACATTCCCTTCCTTTTTAATCCGAAAACCTTTGCTCCTTGTTTCTCTTTGCTGTTTTTTTTTGGGGGGGAAGAAAAGTGACGCGTGAGGGCGAGTGAGTTTGAATGCGAGTTGATTCGTCTCTCAAGGAGCACAATAATCCGGTTAATTGAGCCACGAGGGATAGAAACCTTTCAAGCACGACTGGAGAAACTTCAGAGGGCCGGGAGTGAGAACCAGGTTAGGAGAGGGCCAGCCCTCCGTGTTACAAATCTGATTAGCAGAGGGACAAATTGCACCAAATCCCTGAAATATCAGGCAGCAGAATCCGTGAAATCAAAGCCCCCCACACTTCTGGTACAAGGGTTTAATGTTGAATCTGCTTCAGAGATACTAGATGCAATCTGTCCTGAAGCGCACACATGCAATTCAGAGCATGCGTCTTTGAAATGGGATGAATACATGTTTGTTTCGTATCACTTCAATATTTTCCTTCGATTGACGTTCCCCTAGGTGCCTTTTACGTGTCCAAAAGGGTGACATTAGGACTGCGATTTTAGGTTAATTACAAAAAACCCTGAAATGAGACTGTCGTCTTTAATTGTAGTATTATTGTCATCTCAGCCCACTTAGTAATAGTGATGGTGGTAGTAATATTTTAACTAAATCCAAGCGTGCTCTATAAATGCACTTGACATTTCGTCTGGGTTTTCTTTCTCTCGTAAATTTCATGCCAAATGATTTGATCAACAGGAGGCGTTTTTTTTTTCCACCGACGCTATTGTTTCCCTATCCTTTTACAGTTTCACACTGCTGCCTCATTAAATTGTCAATGAAGATGACAAGTTTCCACGTCTTGATTTTTGGAAGATTAGAAAAAAAACCCAGACACTTCTAATGCGAAGGCGCGTCTCCCGAGGCCAGCCTGTCGTTGCGCCCCGACTTCCTCCCGGTTCCAAACATCAACAGATGATTTTCAGAGACCGTTTGATGATACAAATGAACCTATTTAAAACCGATCGACTCCCTTCTAGCCCCATTTATTATTTTCAATCGACTTCTAGGTAACAAAAGCAACAGTTAATGCCATGAAAAACCAAACCCCTTTTTTTTCCGCCTCTGAGCATATCGACTCATTGTTAACAAAAACAATCTCATTTTCTTTACCAGGGCATCAAATTCGTTCTCAACTGAATTTTGTTAAATGAATTCATATTTTCCAAGTTAATTGATGGAGGCGATAGTCATAAACATTTAAGTTACGCACGATATACAGAACATTAGGGTCTTGTACCCGTTTTAAAGCCGATAATGGAAATATCGTGAGAGAATAATAGTTATCTTCAAAATACGTACGGAATCGCGAAATCTAAAGATGTATTTGTAAACCTGCCTGGTAGTTTTTGTCTTTTTTTCTGACTATGGGTTACGCTTGTCATGTTGCTTAAATACCCGTTTCTAAGAAAACGGATTCGGAGGTCACGATTCCAAAACTTATTCAAACTCTTTGTCGCCAAAGCCCGTTTCCTTTCTTTGTTGTGGTTTTTCATACTACTAAGGGTGGCTAGAAATTATAGTTTTTTTATGGGTCAAGAAATCGTTTTGCTCGGAGCTGTCTGACAATATTCCTCGATTTGAAAACATCTCTGTGTCTCTTCACATCTACACCCACACACTTTTTACATTTATGGTCGGAAACGAACAATTACAATCGCCGACATCGAAATGCTCGCATTTATTATCAAAAGTAATCTTACTCGTTTTGCTGTCATTTCCCCTCTATTAAAAAAAAAATATGAATCAACTACGCAGCAGAGTACTGAAATAATGAAACCCGCCGGACTGACAGCCGTTAAAAAATAAAACTTTTAACAAACCAATCTGTTCCATCGGAAACGCGATGGCGGAAACGCCGGGGGTGCTCATCAAGGACAGAACTCGCATTTTTGGCCGTGCATTTTTACCTTTGTACTCGGTGTCCGACGAAGAGTTGCTGTGAATTTTGTCCACCTTGTCCATGAAGTCGTCCGCGATTTTGGCCGACAGCCGCCCCGCCTCCGGGGCCGGCGCGGCGCTGCTGGAGTAGGGCGCGCAGGCGGCCAGCGGCTTGCAGTCCGCCAGGATGTCCCTGATGAGGAAGGAGGACGTGACTGTCCGCGGCTGGGGGGCAGCCGACATCTGGGCGCGCTGGAGGTGCGAGTCCAGCCCCAGAGCGTGTCCCGGCCTCTGCACAGCCTCCTCCAGGCACTCCCGCCTCGGGGAAGGAGGAGACGAGCAGCCGCTGCCGAGGTCGGACCGCGGGCTGAGCTCCAGCGGGGACCTGCATTCCCCCATCAAGCTGTCCCCTTTGGAAAGCATTGGACTCCCGGGCCTGTGAGACAGTAAGGAGTCGATTCCGAAACTGGGGCCGTTGGTAGTCGCGTCCATTGTCGACCAGAGCTGCTCTTCTGGGTTTTTGTTAAACTACCATTTGGACTGCGGGGAACTTCGGTTCGAAGTGCGGGCAGCCCAGGCGCGGCGAGAGTCTCAACTATCCAGCCGGGAAATCCCTCCCCGCAAACCACAGAGACGAGAATATTCCTCTGCTTTCCTTCCGAATATCCCCCTCAAAATAGGTTGCAAAGTTTTAAATTAACATTCAAAAAAAAAAAAAGCTCCGGCCCTTCCGTGATGGTGGTAGCTTGAAATCAATGCTGCGTTTAACACTTGTTTAAGTATTATTTAAAAATCGATAGAGCTTGGAAACGTTTTTCAGTTGTAATTGATTTTTTTATTTCAATCCCAGAGCAAGGTTACTCGGAGGCAGCAGCAACAACAACAACAACAACAATAACAAAAAAAGAGTTTGTTTCTTCTTTTTTTCCGGCTTTTAATGGCTACTGGAAGCTGGAACGTGTCTGGAAGGGAGCGGCGCGGTCTCACTCGGGCTGCCAGGCGCTGCCGGTTTCAGCACCACGGACAGGCGCCGGCGGGTCAAGTCAGTGGGAATTCAGGAAGCGGCGGATCGCTGAAAAATTAATCAGATCAAAGGTAGCTGTCGCAGCGGCCCGGGCGAGCGCGGAGCGAGGGGAGGCATTCTGCGCCCGTCACGGGAAGGCGAGGCGGAGGAGAGGAAAGAGAGGAAAAAGCGAGTAGCCAGAGGTAAAACGGGTTAAACACACACATCGGGGAACTAATGCTTCCCGGCGACACTTTTCCTAAAAAATGAACTTGTGTCACACTCAGGAGCTCGGTTTTAAAGGTGTCCCGTCCACGTGCGTCCCCAGCGATCTGCTCCCATTGGCTGGAGGGGCTTTTTTGGGTGATGACTCGCTCGCGAGGAGGAGGAAACTCGACTGCACCCCCTCCCCTCCTCACTTTGATTAAAAGAGACACTGAATTAATTAGGAGACCCAGATCCAACTGTTTACAGGCAATTTTCACACTGTTTGCTTTCATTACATCATTGATGAAGCTTATAATAGGGTTATTATCTGGAGGGGGTGAGTCTCTCCCACCCCTGTCTGCCTGCGGTATTTATTTTAGAAACTTGACAGGGCAGTTAGATCGAGGGTCGCTTCCAGTCTTACCTCAGAGGTCTTAGAACGATTTTTACTAACGGCCGCTGTTTTACTGTGCAATGTTTATTATGGATGCTTTATCCTGCGCTCTATCAGTTTATGTCTTATGCTTTTTTTTTTTTCCTGGGTTGTTTAAGATCCACCGACGACCGTGCAAAGGATAACGCTGTATTGTACAGCCACGTCTTGGGTTAAATCAAATAAGACGTGAAGGCTAAACAGTACATTTAAAAATATGAAGAAAAAACTCCCAAAAGCATCTAGGTGAAAGATGAACAGTAAAAATATTTTTTTTGTTATTACTATTTAATTGAAATGTAAGAGACAGTAGTCAGGCTCCTGTTACTGAGCTCAGTGTGCTTTACTGGTAATACTTTTGATGTAATTTTAATTTAGCATGCGATCTATAATTATTTTTGATTTAACGAAACGACATCAATGCGTGTTTCAGCTTCTGCATTTTTCCTTCGTTATGAAGACATAGCCGAAAACCAGACACGTTCAATAACGTGATCGAAAAGTTCCAGAAGGAGATCTTGCAATAATTCCCTTACCTTCAGCATCGTAGCTGCAAAACTATTTTGCCCCAAATAAAGGCAAATTGCTCTCTCTCTATGCGGGGAGCAGCTTGCGGTAGTAAGACCCTCACCGTTCCACCGTTTAGCCTGTTAGTTAAGACTAATGTCGACGCTTTTAAATGTAAATTCGCAATAACCTCACCTAACACGAAAGCATTTAATGAACAGATCTCACAGCGTAAAACTTCATTGTTCCCACCGCGGACACCTCGAAGTCTTTATTTTGTTTTCCTGCTCCGTTCCAGCCCCCGGACCCCGACAATCGGACCCCCGCGTCAGGACCAGATTGGAGGCGCTCGCCCTGCGCAGACACACCGGCAGGTGAGTGCGGCGCCGCCCGCTCCCAGGGGAACCCAGCCTGGCTGCAAGCTGTCACACGGGGCGGGGGCGTGGGGACAGCAGAAACCACCCTATTGCGCTGGACTTCGATAAGAAATTATGATGACCTAATCCGTATCTGCGTTCCGACCATATCGTTTATCCCAGCTATATAGACTTATGTGGAATATTACGCAGCCAGTCGTCTATTTTTTTTAAATGCCTATCTGTAACCCTTATTTAATGAGTTGAGCTTTTTACAAGAAAATGTTGTTTCTAAAATTAAACCACATAACCATATGCTAAAATATTCCACTTTTCCGTTTTATGAACTAAATGCATACATTTAAAATAAGATAAAATTAAGGCTGACATTCATGAACGATGGAAAGATGCTAATTTATTATAATGAGATTTTCTAGTAGTTATGGTCGTCAGGGTTACTTTAAAATGTTTGGTATCGGTATTTTTATCAAGAATCTACTAGAAAACAAAGTAACACTAAGCAAAACGATTGATATTATAAATAAAGTAACAGATAATTGCCTTGGTTTAACTAAAAGGACATATAATAATAAAGGGAAACGGCCTTTTACTCCAAAAATCTATCAAAGATGTTAAAATGAAAGCTACAGTGTGTTAAAAAAGCTTAACATGCTATATATACTATAGAAAACCGCACCATTGGCACAGAAACCTTATAAAAAGTCTCTTCCCTGACAATAAGTCATCTTGATTTTTAAACATGAAGCTGAAGTTTTGCCTGGTCAGCCCTGCCTTATGGTGCGTATTTCTATTCCAAATTCATCGTGTTTGCCTTCTGTTGGTGTTTATTCCAGTGTTTGGCAGCCAGTACCCTTTAAAGTGTGTCGCTAATAGTGTTACCTGAGGACAGGCGCAGCCGTTGTCACCTGACTTGAATTTACTGTGATGCTGTACAGGGATCAGTGTGTTATAATGTTGTTGCTCCAAAGCTGATGCAGGTCCTTAGTCTTTACCTCCTTATAATGTGGCAGTAAAGCTGTGCTCAGGAATGCATATTCACAGAGAGGGGGCAGGTGTGACTGTTCAACAGAGGTCTCCCTGCTCCGTTTCTCACATTGGTGCTGCATGCAATGAGTTGGTATTTTATTATGTAAGCGATTTAAAAGATGATGCATTATAAGCACAATGTACAGAATATTTTAGAAATACTGCAGTGTCATTATTAACCTGAAATAATTCATCTTTATATAAACAAAGGTTTAAATGAAGTGGAGATAATGGAACAGCAAAAAATAAGATTACTCCAGTGCACTGCAGCTACCCCAACCTGTGTAAAATTCTTACTGTCACAGAACATGTGTTCATAATAAATCACCACCATCTACGCGCACGCGGTGAAAATCAGCTGCAGCCTGAATGTTGGGATTTAATAATAAATCAAGACTAATAACCTGCAAATGTAATTTTTATTAGATTTTGTCATTGGAAGAAACTCAGTGAAATGATCAGGAATGAAGTGTATGGGGAAACGTGTGTGGGACACCTCCTCTGCGCTCCCGGGCCCGCCGGCTAGCCGGTGCCGTGTGTGCCGTGGCCCAGATGGCCCCGCCGGGCCGCCGGGTCGGAGCCGTGCGCTCTCCGCCGTGACTCGGGCTCCTGGAATGTGTCCAGGTGAGGCCCCACCTGCGGGGAGAAGAGACCGAAGCTGGCCCTCGTTTCCACTAACGCGGCACGACGCCGTGGGACCGTGACCCCAGACGGCCCCGGGCTGGGAACAGAAATACACAGGGTCATCTGCGAGCCCGAGGAGCGTCGGGCACTTGCAGTGACCTGTCCATACTGGACTGCAGTCCTCTGGATGGACTGCGTTATGCACACACTGACGCCCCACCCAGGGTGCACCCTGCCTTGCACCCAAAGCTTGCTGAGATAGGCTCCAGCTCCCCCCCGCGACCCTGAATTGACCGAACTGGTTAGAAACTGCGTGGAGATATATATATAGTGTGGATATTTCCTTTACTCTGGGTAGAGAGGGGTATGTGTTAGCTACTGTAGCAGCAGTACTTAAGATTTTGGCTTACGCGCAAGTGATAAGGACCGTGTCTTTACTCCTTATCGAGGGGTGAGTTTGGCACACCTCGGACTACCAGGATGGCATTGCTGAAATCTCATTCACACCACCCTCCTCATACGGTACTGTTTTAATGTGATCTAGGACAGCCAGAATACATTTCTAGAGCTGCATCAGACAGGACAAAAAATTGTGTAGAAGATAAAATAATCATTAATAACTGTAGTGCACAAAAACTCTACTATTGTAAAGCAGAGTCTGGTGCTCATAGCTGAAAAATGCATTAGATGGTATGAGTGGGCCTTTGGTTTAATTCCTTGTTCACTTCAGGTTCATACTGATTGATTGAAATAAACATCCTATTATTATTCAATAACTAAATTCCATTATTTAATCCATTGTGATTAAAATATACAGAGAATGTCACATTTAGTATGGTGTATAGTTGCTTATATATTATAATATGACCTGACAGTAGTATAATTGCCTTGCAGATGTGTCCCAACAACAAAAAAAAAGGAAGTGGTGTATTGTGTTGAATTCAAGCCTACACTGAACAACGAGGCAGACTTTTTACATACACAGTTGTTTCTGCACTAATTTATGGTCAATATAACATGTAGGAAGCAGGAGTCTGGAGATCGGTTTGCCCTAAAAGCCAGTCTTGGTCTGACAACTGCCTTATTAAGAGTTGTGTTTAAATGATTGTGTGCCAGCGATGTGAACAGTCAGGCTGCTGATGAATTAGTTGAAGACAGAGCACAGGAGTTGCCCAAGCTGTGTGTCACATCTCACCTGAGCCCTCGACTGAAGACCTGCTGGAAATGTTCAAGGCAACTGCGCTGGTTCAGCACAGGCCTGATTGACGGCTCCTGATCATTACAGGAGCACACACAGACATGGACAAAACATCTGCACACCCTTTGCAAATACTGAGGAAGTCGAACAGCAGTGGCAAATAATGTTCTGTCTTATGCAAAATATCAGCTAAGAGACTGTGAAGTAAAATGAATATCTGAAGAGACTGGCAGCTATGTGAACTAATAGTCACAGTACAGGGTTGTGATTTTGAAAGGGTCAGTTCGCACACTCTGTGTACAGCAGTATACAGCTGTACCATGTTCTCTTTATAACTGCAGTGCTAAATTGATAGAATATATTCTATATGTGGTCTGAGTGGCGTGATTTTTAGGGATGTAAATTGGTGAATCACAAAAACTGATGAGGGATGATGTAAGGAGTATATTTAGTTTGAGTCATACAGAGTTAAAGAGCAAGTGTTTTTGGTATTCACTAATAACCTTTGAGCTTTAATAGTATATTCCTGTAGAACAAGCATTTATTTGCCTAGGAAACATTGATTTATCTTATTTTGTCTGTATCAAAATTATTTTTGAAAATCATACACGTCAAAATAAACTAAGTACTAAAGTTTTTCAATTGCAAAATAATTTAGGAAGTGTTTAAGAACAGGTGCTATTTTAAAAACAAACAGGAATGTAGAGCAATTGCGAGTTTTTTGACTGTGACTCAGACTGAAAAGTCAACTTCTAGCTTTTTTTAGATTAAAGATTAAGTAAAAGTCTCAGCAGAAATATGTAAACAGTTGTAAATTATTTTTAAAGTTACAACACAAAATTCACCGGTCTAATCAATAATAGATGGAAATCAATTAATGGTTAATAATAATTACTTCATAATTTTCTTTATCCAGGAAATGTTGGAGTAATTACACAATCAATTGCTTGGTGAGATGATGAATATTTGATGTTATAGGTTTTCTTGTAATGACAATGAAACGCATATCGAGCAGCGTTCTTTTGCAAGATGTTTCCCTCATTTTCCTGCTCCTCCGAAAGTAGTGAATGTAAACGCACGCGAGGCTTCAAAAAAAGCACAGCATGGCTACCAAGAGCAAAAGGGGTCCGTCTGCGCTCGGGCCAGTGCCACTGGCCGGCCCAGCCAGTGGTGCACCAGCATCCACAGCTACTTCTCATTACACCAGTGGTTGAACTAACTGTACAGTACAGCACGTAGTCTGAAATGTAAAAAACAATCGTAAAAAAAAAAATCTATTTTTTGTTTTTATCTTCGGCCTGATTACGTTAGTTTGCTTTGCTGTGCCCCTCCTGCCCCTGCTGGCTCAGTATCCTCTGCCGAGCACAGCGTGTCCACCCGCAGGAGGCGCTGGTGTCCTTCGCGCGCGAGAGGGAACGAGAGTGAATGGACAGGGGGACTGTTGGGGTGCTGTGTGAACTATTTCTCAATCGATCAGTTTCTTCAAGATTCTGCCTCTACAACAGGCATCAGATTTGACGTGACAGCTTAGAAGGAAGCTTGTCTCCAAAACATAAAAATTGGTGTTTATGACAAAATAAATTTATAAATATGTATAAAAGTTCTAACCAACGGAAAACTCTGTCACTCACTCTCTTCTGTGTTCCCTTTACTTTTTTTAATATTTAACATGTTGCAAACTGCTTGCAAGATGCTTCAAAGAGCGAGAAATTGCTCCTATCAGCTCACTCACCCCCACCCCGGGAAAAACACAAAGAAATTTTGCTTGTTTATTTTATTTATATATTTTTTTGTTTGTTTGTTATGGATTTTTTTTTGTTTTGTAAAAAAGCATGTCGCCTTTGGAACAATTTTGGCATCTAGATATCTCTTTGAAATACAGAAAAAAATACATGCATTTAAAGAAAGAGAGAAAAGGGAAAGGAAAAGACGACACACAACAAACAAACAAATGGAACGGGCGCGCTCAGAAAAAGTCAGGGATGCAAATGTCTAACCCAAAGCCATCAGAAATGATACTTGACAGAAAATAATGAGAATTGCTAAATCTTTTATAAGGTTAACACTCGCCTTTCACAGTCAGCTGTCATACAAGAAAGAATTTAGCACATGCTTGCCGCAAAAATAAACCTTCATCGGCTCATTAGAGCTGACAGGCCTGGACGGCAGTCCTCAGCAGCCAAACGCCACCCCGTTTTGTGTCGGTAATTTGCAGTGGAGATACACACACAAAAAAAGAAGAAGAAAAAAATTAAGGGAAAAGAAAAAGCGAGAGGGGAAGACAGAGGGGGGCCTTGGGGGAGGGAGGTAAGATCGTTAGCGCACCAGGAGCCTGATTCTCTCCTAATTGGAAGCGTTGGGCATTGTCAACCGAGGATTTTCGCCGGCTCACTGACAGGTAGAGCCGTCAGGATGATAGCCCACTTGTCAGCGTAAAAGACCAATAAAAACAAACCATTTTTGATTTAATTGGAGGCTTGTGCTGGCCAGGGGGTGGGTGGGGAAGAGATGGAAGCAAGGGGTAAGGGGGGGTTTTGGGAAGGAAATGTGAAAGAAATCATCACTTCCAGCGTGCACATCCACCTCCCCACTCCCACACGCCAGTCACTCCACCAGGAAGGCCTGGGTGGTGCAACGTTTTCAAAGGGTTGAGATCCGGGAAATCTGGTGTCGGGTCCCGACAGCGGGGCCTGCAGGAGTTATAATCCGGGTCTGTTTGAGCAGTTATGATCAGATCCAGGTGGGCAACCTGTTTTCCTTAAAGGGTGCTAATGCTTACAGTTTGTCTCTGTAAATATATAACCTGTAACCTTGTAGATCCCGTTCTTGCAGGCAAGGTGTGTGCATCAGTTTACAGTGTTTCAGTGTAGAATGGGCAGTGGCCATACTGCACTTGAACTGTCCTTAAGATCCCAGAGCTCTATAGTTCCCAAAGCCCAGTGCAGCAATTACCACATAGAGCTATAAGACCATGGGACACATCGTGTGAAACACAAACAGGCCAGGCCAGCAATGATGAAGTACTGGGTCAGGTGAATGGTGATGCATTCAGTGAAATCCAGACAAACCTGATGACTAGCCTAAATGCAGTTACCCAGGAGATCAATGACCACACAACTCTGTCTAGTAAGCATGCTTGTTGTATGTGTACAATTGCATATAGAAGGAATTCATATCTGAGCAGCTACCAACTAGTCAAGCAACATACTTGGCAACAGTGGTCCGGAGGCCCCTGTACATAAATAGATATATATATTGGGGAATATCATAAATCTGTTAATTCCACAGAAGGTTTTGGCCACCACTTAATGGGATGGTTGACCGTTAAACTAATCATTAAATGTATCGGTAGCAGATAAGTACAGTTAATATTTCTTACAGTTAATAAATGACTGAATGAATCTATTTTTAGGTACAGGGCGACAGTATTTTTTGACCGCGTATTTCTATACGTTAGAATGCGGCCCAGTTCCCCCCCCTGCGCTAAACGTAGGGCTGGCCACCCATGTGTTAGAATATGAACTTGAACTTGAACTTTATTGCCATATGTAACCGGTACTGGTACAATGGAATTCTTACTTACAGAAAGTAAGAAATATGGCTCAGTCTACAAAATTAAACCTCTGCCTATCTGGTCCTTTGCCACTGCATGGCTCTGAGCGCACTGTCCTGCTCCTGCGAGCCCCATTATCTCGGGCTGTAGAAGTGTCTCCTCTCTCAGACAAGCTCTCGAGAGCCTGGGTTCCTGCGTGTGAAACATCAGGCTCCCAGCTATCACTCCTCACTCTCTTCCCCTCTCTCATCCTTGCGCATCTAAAACCGGTGTTTTATTATTTCTGACAGAGTTCACCAAAGACATCTGCTTAGAAGGAGAAGGGGCGGTGGGGGGAGGGGGGGCAGCGATCGGCTCAGGCCATCCATCAAAATTTCATGAAGAAGAACCGCTTTGCGGCACCTAGAATTAAGTGTCTTTAAGCTAGCCTCTTCCCTGCCCATCCAGTTCCATTCGTCCTTTCCAGTATGCACCTATCTCAAATTTAAGCTAACCAGCACTCTCCCTTACAGCGGTATTGATTGTTCAGTGGAAAGGAAACTTTTAATTTGCGAGTCACGGATCAGTTTGCTCAGGTCTTTAAGCAGCGTTGCTTTTAATGGACCGATATGTCATAGTAATGAGAAACCACTGCAGTGACACTGCTTGACTCTGTGTGAATAAAGCAACATCCAGACAGAGAGATTGATAGGTTAGTAAGTAGGCAGACGTAACACACTATCTGAAGGGCTGGAATTCACAAAGCCTGTTACTCCGTGTGTCATTAGCTCCATGCTGTCTAGAGGAATAAAAGTAAATTTCTGGAACACTGAAATGAATATGGCCACTTTAATACAAGGACTAACAGTTATTTCTGAGTTCTGTGATGCTATTGTTTGTAATCAGTCTGTGATAATCTACTTTCATTGTTAAAATCAATGCTTTAAAAAGTAAAAGGCTCAGTATGACATGAGAATTATCAGTTTTGTAATAATTTAAGGTCACGGAAACCACCAATGTTTAAGCCTCTTTTTTTTCTTGTTTGATCCTAACAAAAAACTCATTATTTAAATAGCATTTATTGTCTGGAACTAACACTCGGTTTTAAACACTGATCCTAATTTTTCTTCCCTGATTACAGAAAAACTAAAATTGACTAAACTAAAAGGACACTCAGTGATCGGTGACAGATTCAAAACCCTTTTAGTTTTGGCAAATATTTCCTGTGGCTTTCTATGAAAGACTGGACCACTATAAATAGGATATGTGCAGACTTAAAGTTATGGGGAATTTATTCAGTGGTGAAAGACAAGCCTGTGAAGCCCCCATTCTGAACACACTTGATACAGTAGATCAAGAATAAAAGGGATCGAGGCAACTGGATATCAAGGAGAAGCAGAACAGGGGTTTCCAAGGGGTTGGAGTTCAATGTTACCCCCCTCACAGATGCCCACTCAAGCCCACACTGTTCCTGTACAGGGCAGCATGAGTGGATGAACTCTGAGCAGGCCGGGAAGAGGGGCAGGTCCCCTCCAGCTGCCAGGGGGAGACCCACACAAGCTGTTGGACAGCGCCAGGCCTTCCCCACACCGCAGGGCTCTGACAGGGTGGGGACGAACCTGACACCAATAAATTACTGGAGAGGCACCTGACTCAGGAAGGACACAAGGCATCGGCACTTAAACTTTCAGTCTAGAGTGGACTGCAAAGGCATTGGAAGAAAATGAAACTTCTCCTTTACCTAAAAATATCTGCGTTCATATCAGCTTTTTATATTTAAGACCAAGTATGAAACAAGTGTATGATGGAATCATGCAGCTTCTGTAGGACATAGGAGCTGTACCTACCAGGTTTTTAACCTCTTTTTTAAAAGAAAACTGAATCCGTCTGCATGCTTGAGTTTAATACACTTGCCAATCCTGCTTTGGGCTACTTAATAGGCCATGGGTCTTTTGCTAGGCTTTAACAGTACAACAGTAGCTGAGGAAACTAATGACTGCTGGGATGGTGCAAGTCCCGTACTCACAAGCAGAATGGAAGTGTAGGGTGGAGGTTGTTACCTTTTGGAACCGGGGCAGTTTCCAGAGGGAGGTAAACTCCACACTGGGCTGGCTTTGGCGCAGAAGGGATGTCCGTGTCTCGTAAATCTTCCCCAGCTGAGCCTGCTGCGATACATACAGAACAGGGTGTACTAACACACTGTGTTGGCGTTGTCTTTTTTCATATAAATTGACCTTTTCACCGCATCCAGCTGTGGCAAAGACAGTTTTTACATCTCAGTGATTAGGAGATAAATGTTGCATTATTTAATGGACTGCCTCCATAATTTGAAGGATAATATTAGGAGTTATTGATTAACCAATAGGATATCAGGCAGGTGGGGTACCTGGAGCTGAAGTGAAGTTTCTCTAAGGGTATGTCACGTTTTGTAATGGAACGGTATGGTACACAAACTGAGTGAAAGTGAAAGTGATTGACATTTTCCTGATTGTCATTTTCCTTTGTGCTTATTGTGCATTGTACTAGAGGAGGTGTGAGCAGGAGCCCCGATGTTGCAGCACGGTGTTGTGGATGTGCTGGATTGTAGTCTGTGCCGCACTATCAGCGCTACGCGCTCCCTCGCTCGCTCCTCACTTTGTTACCTTCTTTTGCCGAGACGCCAGTTTGGCCCGCTCCGCAGACTGCTGCTCCTCCAGCCAGCGCTGGGCGTACCGGTGTTCCAGCAGCTCAAAAATGGGAGTGGAGGGGCTGAGGGAGAGCCAGACAAGGGGGGCGATCAGACGCATGTGAAAGAAACACTGCGAGCACAGAGGGTCTGCGGGTTATCAACGATCCAGGTAAGACCCACCTCCTAAAAGGTGTCTTTTGCCAGGGCAGTCACTATTCACAGCCTCTTTTATCTTTACATTCAGCATATGCATCTCAGTCACCTGAAGGCGGAAAATGTCGACAAACCGCCAATGATGTACAAGAAGTTCACCTCATAAGATGTGCTTCGATTTTCAGAAGACGTAATTGAATGTATCTTAAAAATGTTAAGTTAGAACTTTAATACGGGCTGTTTAATACAGGACAGAGCCTTGAGGATGCTCCTTCTGGGCCCTGTGTCCCTGGTTATGTATGCAAAGTAACAAGATATAAACTTGTTAAATATGCAAACATTCTTGAGACAGAAAAAAAAATCACTGATTTACCTTGAGGCTGCTGTTAAACTCCAACCAGATATATATAATATATATACTGTATATATGTGATACAGGCATTGGTGATACATGGCAAGTAACCAACAGTAAATGCAAAGTGTTGTATGTTGGGAATAGAAATAGGGGTTATATGTATGGAATGTGTAATGCATAACTGAATAATGTCCTGTGGGAAAAGGAGTTAGACCTTGCAGTGGATTTTTCACTGTCATTAAGGCCTCATGGAGAATCCATTAACAAGTCAAAGAGGATGCTTGGGTATTTATTTAAGAGCGTACAATGCCAGCCGAGAGGTGTGGTGAATTTGTAAATGCCCTAGTTTTCCTTGTCTAAAATGTGCAATCCCAGTGACCACATCACAAGAAGGATCTTGGGTACCTTGGAGAAGGTTCAAAGAAAGGCTACTAGACTTATTCCTTTGGTGAAGTATAGGAGGCATGATAAAAGAATGAAAGAACCAAGTCCTTTTTAGCCATAGGAGGCAATGTTTCAGGAGCGGGGAGACTGAGATCTTCAAATTCATGAAAGGAGCGAGAAGGATGGAATCCGGCAGCGATTTCGACCTTAGTTTTTCCACACCAAGCAGAGGGCAAAAACAGACGCTTATCAAAAGCAGATTTCCAAGTAATAGGGGAAAATAATTATCAATATAGGTGGTAATTGGGAGTCTGGTCAGGTAGTCTGATCTAATACTGTACATGCAGATCTTCCAGGAATCAATTAGTGCTATTTTAATTTTTTTCTAATTTTAGCACAGGAGCGAGAGAGCTGTGATTGTCTCACAGACTTGACTTTTCCTGCTTCTGTGAAGTAACGGACAGGACTGGAAAACACTGGTGATACAGCAAGGCAAATATCAGCAAGAAGAAAAAAACGAAGAATATGTTGATGTTTTTAGTTTGGGTTTTTGAGATTAACAAGAAGTCACTAAAATATGTGCACATTTTTGTTTTTTGCTGTTCGTTTTTCTCTGTTGCCTAAATTCAGGTGGCAGTATTTGCTACATGTTTAAGTTTTTCCCCCAATCGAATGAAACATAGCAAAGAAAGAAAAATGCAACATCTCTTCACAAAAAAGGAATAAAAAACAGTAAAATAATAAGGTGATAAGTCGCTAGTTTTAAGAGGCTGCAGCATAAAAAATACAGGAAAAACTAACAAGTTAAAAAAGTCTGGTATGTAGCGGAGGAATATTCTCCTCTTTCCAAATGCAAGTCGATCTGTCAGTGTCTTCTAGTTCTCCTGACGAGAGCGGAGGGGCCCAGAGATGAGAGCTGGGTTCAGAGCGATGATGTATTCCCTCAGTTGGTAATCAGTGCAATATGTAGGTAATATGTGGGGCTGGAACATCTCAATTATCACTTGTGCCGTCACTGACGCGCAGGGTTTCGAGCTTGGCCACCCCTGCAGTGACTTTTATTGCTTAATTAGTAGGCACCACATGCCATAGCGTACCCTCCACTCCACGCAAGCTAAACCTTAATGAGTTTGGACAGGCTGCTAAAAATGATCCAATTGCCCTCTGTGGGCGGGCACTGGAAACGTCAAGACCACTGCTTGGTGCCGGCCAGCGTCTGCCCCAGTCCTCGACACCTTGGTTCTGTCGCCCCGGTCCACAGGGCCACCTCTGTTGACCTTGGGACTACCTCTCACCAACGTCTTCATTTTCAGCTTGAGAAGAGAAAAGCTCTCAGCCGGGTTCTCTGTAATAACACTCCGGCGGAGTGGACCGGCATTGTTATACAGTGCCTGTCCCCACACTTATTCATGTGAGCTCAGCCTCAGCCAGGTGGGAATAGGAAAACCAACTGCAAGACACTAACAAATCTGACCGCTTTTAGACAGATTTATAATTATACTAAGCCTACATCACCTAAGCCTATACATTCTGTTCTGAGTTTTCAGTGTTTATTCTAATACAGCATAACCCCCTTTAAAATGCAATTAGCTTTCAATGCATCTTCAGTAGATCACAATGAAGCAAAACACATTCATTGCCCTCTGAGTATAGGGTGCTTTTCTATCATTATTAACCATTATTTCTTAAAATACCACAGTAGTGTTTATTGCATACACATCTCTTTTCTGTTGAAAAGAATACTGTCTGAGATTTTTAACACCTGGAGAAAATAAATGAGGAACCTTACGCAAATATATCAGTTAGTAATCTGCAGGGCTCAAATGCTAGTTAAACAGGCTCTAGTAATTAGTGTTACCCATAAACTCTGCTTGATAAAGCAAAAGAGTCAGTGGCCGTGATGTTAAGTAAAATTTCAGCTTTATTTTTAGTTGAAGTTTAAGGTAATTTTATTGATATTTCTAATTACACAGAATATAAATGAAAAATGCAGAGCAGTTTTATTAGGATATTAAGGCCACACATTTAACACGGGCAGCCGAGGGGATAGGGGTCAAAGACAAAACTTAGGCTGGTTAAACAGGGCCTTTAGAAGCACGAGGATCAAATACTGGCACCAGACGATCACAGCGCACCGTTCCTTTCATTTTACTGGCTTGACAGTCTTTTCAATGCTAACATATAAATTTGTCAAGATCCAGCACAGCTGAAAAAAAAAGGTGCAATTTCTACTGCATTACTCTGCAAGACGGGGGGAGAAAAAAACAAAACAAAACAACCGTTAGTGAGAAAACGTGTGTTCCTGACTTTGCACAAATATTTTATTCCTTCATTTTAAAGGTTTGTAGACCAAGGCCTTGTTGAACAGATGTGTTTCAGGTGCAATTCCTCAAAATGCTCCCTCTGTCACAAACTTCCTTTTTCGTAGGAGGCAGGGTAAGGAATGCATACAAATCCCAGACCCGCCATTGGGTAACGGGATGAAAGCCTGCACGTGTGTTTGTGTGTGGAGGGGGGGAGAAGCGGAGGGGTTCTGAGTAAGACCCCAGCACATGCTCATTAGAGTTGACCTTGGCACTAGGAACCAGCGTTTGATGGATAAGGTACAGGGCCAAACAAGACCCTGGGGAGCCATGATCTTATCTTTTACTGTACACTCACCTCCTTTCTCCTGACCCCTCCCCTGCACACTCTCACATTCCCCACTCTGCAGGCGTCAGGAACAGAATAAATCTGTGCCTGACAGAGGAACAGAGCCAGAGACAGGGAGAGGGAGCAAGAGAGAGAAGAGGAAAAGACAGGGGAAAGAAAAACAGAGAGCACAGAGCAATTGCGCACCGCACACAGGGGCGTTATTAGCTAAATAATTCAGTTCCATTTTTACAGTGTCAGTGCTTACAAGGGGAAAAAAAAGAAGGAAAGTAAGGAAAAAAAACCCTGTCTTTATGCTCTTGTGTAACAGTGATGAATTTCTGATGAAAGCAAAACCTCTTAACTGTCTAGCTCACTGAAGAGCCCAATGATTAATCGGTTTCCCTCTTCCACCTGTCTCTCAGCTGTTTCCCTTCATGCGAGGAAGACTTTTTTTTTTTTGCTCTACTATCATACCTTTCACCTGTGAGTGAGGAGAATGCTTGAGTTTAGTAAACTGTATTTCAATCAGAGTAGGACAGGAAGATGTAATATACTGAATATATATATTGTAGTACGAAAGAAAGGTAGGGAGGTATTTATTACGATCTGCAAAGATAGTTCAGGTTTAAAATTTCTGAGACAATGTACAGTATAAGTTATGTGTCCCTACCGAATTTCCGGGCAAGTTAAGCCGGTATAAAGACAATGTCTCTGCAGAAATTTGTCTAGAAATATATGAACATTACTCAGAGCTCTCAGAAATACAGTCATCTCACATTTGAATAGTATTACAGATGTATCAATGAAATGAATTCAAGAAATGTTTTTAGTCTATATTAATCTATATTATTTATAATTAAGTATGGATTAATTTTTTGGTATCTGTGGAACTGTTAAAATATTTTAAAAATTGGAGCAAATATTTACAATGTTCTGCTTATATAATCTGCTGAATTAGTGAAGTCCTTTCTTGCATCCTCTGTCCTGCTGTGTTCAAAGAAATTGATATAAACTAAAACAATACATATCATTTTCTAAATGCTATATATTTCTTAATGACATTTATTCATAATTATTTATGGACTCAATACCAACCTCCTGTTTTTAAAATAAATCCTTACCTCTGTTATAGAATAGCTGTAGTACGCTCTCATTTTAAATAATATCTCTCATTTAAAATATTATTGAGACAGTAATTTAAAAAGTTACCCTAAGATGGCTATTTATGTTACATTTACACATATTGGTCTTGTTTTACTCTTGTCAGAGAATTGTGTGAAGTGTATTTTTAAAAGAACTCACTAAAGGTGTTAATAAAATGTTCGGTAGATGGGCAGCATGATGGCGCAGTGGTGAGCATTGCTGTCTCACAGCACCTGGCCCTGGGTTAAATTTAGGACCTGAGCTGCTGTCTGCACGGAGTTAGTATGCTCCCCCTGTGTTGTGTGGGTTTCCTCCCACAGTCCAAAGAAACGCTGGTAGGTCAATTGGATTCTGGGAAAATTCTGTGAGTGTGTACGTGTCTGTGTTTGTGTCTGTTTGCCCTGTGATGGACTGGCGTCCCGTCCAGAGTGAACCCCGCCTTGCACCTGTTGCCTGCTGGGATCGATTCTGGCTCCCCTGTGGCACTAAATTGAACGAAGTGGTCAGAAAAAGGATGGATGGTCAGAAGATAGTAGGCAAGTGCTTTTAAAATCCTTTCATTCTATCAGGGCAGTCTCGGGCAGTAACAGGTGTGGTTTTGTGCAGTCGTCAGGACTAGGCGCGCGATTAAATGATGTCTGCCTGTCACAAAAATCATTGCTTCACGTCTGTGTGTCTGAACTTTTCATGACCTAATTAAGACAGTGGTAGTAGTAGTAAGATCCTGCAGTGGAAAAACGTGAGCCTAAAAAAAAATTAAAAGCACTGCACTGAAATTCAGATACATAAAAGGCAAGCCTAATGGCAAAAAGAGAAAACAAGCAAATGATTGTTAATGGAAATAGACAATAATGTGTCTGAGGAAATTGAGCCTCTTTTTTCAGTTAAGTAATTTTATTTAAGAATTACTGCGGGGTTGCTAATTGTCTGATATAAGTATGCATTTAACCTCCATTTACTGGGATTTAGAATTGATTTTGAGTGTGATTGGAATTTCTTTGCTTACAAGGCGCAGAAGATTAAAAGCTCTTAGATGGCACTTTGTTGAATCTCCCTGTCAGGTTCCTGAAAGCCAGTGTTAATGAAAACGAACAATGTCTGCCTCTAACAAAAACACAGCTTAAACTAACATTAGCAGGAGCTTCAAATGAGTGTTTATTCTCACTCTGAAAACGGCTCTTTAACTGCACTTTAAAATGTATGAGGATCCCAAACATTTAAAATGATAACATTAATTTTTACTAAGTACTAATGTTATTGTTTTACGGGATGAGCAAATTAGCAATTACTTTCATATTTGTGTCTCTTCTTTCTCTGTATGGTTGAAAGCCAGTCCTTCAGTAAGTGAAACAAAATGAAACGAAATAGAGTTTATTCATGTTAGTCTAATTTAAGACTAATTTTAATGACTTGTTTTTATGAGAGGCCTAAAAATAACACCTCCCCTCCCCAGGTGTTCAAACACCTGATCCTTTGAGAAATATATGTAAACTGATTTCAGCAAATGTTTATGTACAGTAGGTGTTTATAATTTATCAATATTGCAAAATAACTTTGCCTAGTTCAACAAAATCCTCCTTTATTGTCTAGGACGAGCTTTGTGGCCTTGTCAAATCATAACTAAATGTTCACTGATGTTCACTGAAGCTCAATCAATCAAACCCATTTTTCTTTCAGCGTACAAGATACCTGCATGTTGCAAAGTTGTCAAATGGGATTCATCCTGAGTAAACTGGGCTTTTTCAAGCAGTGTCCATTTTAGCTTTGAAGTAGGGAGGCAATCTCACTACATTTTCCACCCCAGTTCTGCTGGAGAAAAGACGCCAGCATAGCACCCCATGGGCCCCAAAGGCCAGAAAGTGGCCTCAAAGAGACGTCACACATCCCGTTCTGAGGCTAGCAGTCAGTTTCTGTTCCACAGCACTTTCTGGTGAAAGACCAGGAATGAGCTGAAAGCATGAGTTTTCAATTCCAGTTTGCAGATACTCTAGTATGCGCTGTATAGGATGCAGACACACAGGTCCCAAAGCAGGAATCACTGGGACTGGGGCACTGGTGGCTCTGTGGCTCAGGATCTGCGCCTGTGGCCGAAAGGTTACCAGTTCAAATCCCACGGCCGGCAGAGGAATTCTGAGCAAGGCCCTTAACCCCAGCTGCTCCAGGGGTGCTGTATAAATGGCTGACCCTGCGCTCTGACCCCCAGCTTCTCTCCCTGTCTGTGTGTCTCATGGAGAGCAAGCTGGGGTATGCGAAAGGACAAATTCTCAATGCAAGAAACTATACATGGCCGATAAAGTGATCCTATCCTGCTTTAAATCTTTACCAGTGTGCTAGACCGGAGAGGGGGGTCAGACTGCTCACCGTGTGGAGATGCCGAAGGTCACGTCCGGAGGGGCGCGCGGTCTCCGCAGTCGGGAGCCCTCTCTGGCCGGAGAGCGACGGGGGATGTCGTGCGTGGCGCGGTACTGGTAGTGCTCCTGCGCGGTCACCAGGCCCGATTTCACCGCCTCTCGGTTGAGTGCCACGAAGTCCTTGCCCATCTTCCGGGAGCTGGAGCCGGGAAGAGAGGTGGGTACAACCGTCACCCAGTGGGACATTGCTGCAAGGAACGGAGCACAGAGAAATGTTGGAGCCATCTGAGCGGCACACAGACTCAGAGTTTTTGAGTATCGTTCTTCAGACCTTACAACAATCTCTGCCCGTTCTGTTTTTACCTTTTCTATACCTGTTCTTAATTTTGATTTCCTCAAATACGTATTCTTCTCACTAAAATAATACAAACAAAACTTCTATTGTTCATATATGATTATAAAACACGTATTTCAAAAATTGTAAATATAGTGGGATGCGATAATATCAGTCTCTATCAGTGAGTTTTGAATAGTTGTGAAAGTTTTTCCAAACAAGTATGACTTCATTTCCCAGTTATTGCTTCTCTTTGACAAGACCAGTGCTTCCTAGGTCTCATTACTGCTGCTACCGGTTGGCGTTTTTATATTCTTGTCGCAATTATCATAATTCAAAAAAGACTAAAAAAAATAGATACCGGTTCGTTTTCTGGCCTCGCAAGAACAGAACACACCAGATCTGACTTGTTTTCCAGAGAGCTCGGTGTTTTTGTAACAAGAAAAAAAAAAAACAGCGGTTGATATCCTGAACTGACAGTTCATCACTTATTAGACTTTTCCAGGTAGCTCAGTATAGCTATATTTTGTCTTAGTTCAGAAAAACATCAGGAGTCAGCCTGGGTCGTCAATACACTCAGACACTTCAGTGAGCCCTGCAGCACTTAAATGGCAATCAGCATACAGGCTGCAGGTCTGGGGAAAGTTTAGCTTTTCAGAGACTCTCTCTCTGCTGCTGTAGGTTTGTTAGAAAAGCTCCAAAGTGCTGTAATTTCCAGTCTACTGCCTGCCTGGACTGCAGATGTCATTAGTTATGCATATTGGATGTGACATCATGGCTGTCAAGGTGTGATCTTTGCGCCCCCATGTCCTCTCAGCATAGCTCCAGCCTGGCCCTAAGGGTTTAAATATGCTTCTTGCTGGTGTCGCTGCTGTCTGAGCTGTGAGCGCCCTCTGCATCCTGGTAGACAAACAGAGACTGAAAGCCTCAACGATGGCACGGAAGACACTCTCGAAGTTGCTTTCTTTAGCACGCCTCTTCTGCTAATTACTGTAGCATGTCAGTGCATGACAGATCTGTCTAGGTTACAATTAAACGCTTGCACGTTTTACGTAACACAATGTACACAGACACGAATGCGGTGAGGTGTGTTGAGTCACATGGTCCGAGATGTGTGGATCTTAGTGCTTGAATAAAAAGGACTGCGAAATGTGGTTTCAACAGTTCAAAGCTGGGATGTACAGCATGGTATTCCAGTAGTTGCAAAAGCAGGAAAGGAAGGTTGTGTGGTGTAGTGATCAGAAATGCCAACCTTCTGGAACTCCTCCATCTCTGTTGGGGTTGATTCGCCCATACACAAAGTCTTGGCCTGGCAGTGAGAATCCTCTTGGACGGCTTCTTCCCAGCTCGCTCTAGAGAAAAATAACAAAACCATTTTAGAAAAACACTACCGCATAAAACTAACAATAGCGAAACATTTCATCTACTTCGAAGCGATCTGATTCAAATAGGAATTCCCATCATTTTCTTCAGTTTCATGTCAATTTTCCTTTCAAAACCAAACTATTTTATTTCATTTCTGCCTGTAAATTATTCTCAACTCATTTTGACACACATAGTACTGCACATCTTCACATATACACACAAATAACCAATGGTAGCTACTAGAAATCTCAGAGTATTGTTTTAAAAAAAGTCAAATTTCAAGATGTCTAAATGGGTTAATCTCTCAGCATAACAACTGTTTATTGACATTCATTTGTTTAGTGGAGAGAGTATGAGGAACAAACCAGCTACATTCTCAATTTAAATACATGAAAGCACTAATTCCCATTAAACATTAAATATGATGCTAAAATTATTTTTAATGAATGGCAGTTTATTAAATAAATATTAACACATTTCAAGACAATCACATATTTCTAGAGTGGTTTGTTTAACTCTATCCCTTAGTTTAGTAATTGTAACAATTGTAATTTATTTGTTTGAAAATGTTAACTGAAAATAGTCTGTCAAAACTGCTTGGCTGGTATGACGTTTGTATCAAGATTATAGTGTGATCGCCAGGATTAGTTCAGAGAGGGGGAAGGTGTTTCCTGATATGAAGAGTTTCATTTACTGTCTGATATAATTGAGTAAAACTGAAGGAGGAGGATTCCCAGCTACATGAATTACCACTGAATTACCATTCTGATCGAGGTTGAATTTTTTTAAAAAAAACTGCACAGTTTAAAAAGACAAAGCAGTAAGGAAAAAAAAACAATTCAAACAATAAAAATGACATATGAGAAGGAAGAATTCAGCATATTACATTACCTTAAGAGTGTACTTTTGATCTATAGTCCCTTTTAATGAAATTTGTAACACTGGGTACCGTATCAAGATGTCAGTCATGGTGCAGTGTGTAAGGCAATGGTTCTCTTAATGATGTATGATTTGCAGCAAGATGAAATGATTGTAGATGATACCCTGATTTGTTGGAAGGCAAGCCTTTATCTGGTTTAATGGAACAAGTAATAAATAAAGTATAGATATCCTTCAAGTCAAGTCTTGCTTTAGTAGTGCTTTTGATAATACATTGACACACATACAGTACATCTCTCAGTATCAAGATACACACATTACATGGAAGATTCATTGACACATGGTTAGACATGATACCCCTGGTGACTTAAAGAGATCTATAGGAAATTTAACTCTAACGCTATTTTTTTTTTGGCTGTTTTAATATTGTACAAATTAAATTAGTATGCTCTGATATTATAAACAAAGCAGCATAACCACACAGATTTCCTTTTACAAAGTTCAGATGGGTTTCAAGCAGATGGCGATAACTCTAGTGGTGTCGAAGCTTTCACACTGTCGCCTGCAGAAGATCGCTGCAAGCCTTTTGATATCAGGTTTTAAGACGCGTTTTGTTGTCCTGAGCGTCTTTTTCCAGCTCTAATTGCTGGAGAAATTTTAATCTCGGGCGTATTGTGGCAGAGGGGAATGTTTAAAAGGGCACCAGGAAAAAACTGTGGGCTGCCAGTCAAAAGGCTCGTCCGCCTGCCTTTCCCGTTTGCCTTTGAGTTTCCATGAGGGATAAAAAGCCAGGGCAAGGAAAAAGCCATGGCGTACATACAAAGAAGAGATTATGTAAGCCAAAAAAAACCCTTTATATTCTCATTTACCGATTATCTGTTCTTTTATTGTGTCTTAATTAACCAGCCGTAGGCCTCCGCAGAAAAGAGGGGCCCTGAGACGAGAATAGGGTGTTTGAAGAGCGGTGCAGGAATGGTCAACAGGACACTGGAGGCCTCCTCGAGCTGGCTAAGAAGGGGAGGCCTGTAAATAATTCAGAGAGAATTACAAAGAGGCAGAAAATGAGGGGACATAATCATTCCCCGCATCATGATCTCCACGCTCACTTTATTTCTTCTTGTTCTATTTTCTGCGCCGTCTTGTGTACATTTCGGATTTTCGGAGTTGCTGGGATTAGTTGACCCCTGTGGTCCATCGCTGCAGCTCCCCAAACATCGCCCCCACCCCACACACACACACACACACACACACATCAGGTGGGAGTTCTGTCTTCGGAGCTTAGCGCATTTCTACTGGTTCCCAGGCGTGTCTCACTAGAGCCGTGCCCAACCCGACATAAGACTGTGCACCTCCACTTCGGAAGCCAGCCAGCAGGCATTTGTCATCTCTATAAACTATTTAACCACACTAGAACCACTTACCGATAGAAAATAAAACAAAAAAAATCGGTGTGAATGGAAAACGGTGACGCCGTGACAGTTTCTGACAAGTCATATAAATTTCATTGAAAAAATGCCTTTTAAAATATGAAGGCCGTTTTAATATTGATTTTTTTCCCCCCAGAACCTTTGTAAAAAAAAAAAACCCAACAACTTATGACACCAATAAAAAAAAATCCATTGGAATCTTGTTTCATCATGACATTAATAGTAATGAGACGAATATCAAAACGATCCCTTGGTTACTGTTAGATAACAGACAATGGTTTCTGCTTTTCAGCACATGAAATGTGCTTAGCGGACTGCCTCAGTAACAGACAGGGCTTTCCCACAGGGATTTTGTCGTCTTTCCCAGAACTAGAACATTCACAGACAGACAAATGTATATTTAATTCCATTACAGCACGCCGTTATTTTCGCCACGTGATGGTCTGCTCGTTTCTTGATTTTCCTGTTCACCTTGCCTCCCCCTGCTTCTAGAACTTGTCAGATGAAGTGATTGCCTAACCCCCTACCCCTACCAGTGGCACTCTGCTATTCTCATTTGCATTTACACGCCCTCGCTGTGCTGCTCCAGAGCTGCCGAGATTGATCTAGAGCGCGACTGCGTGTTTTATTGCTTGTCAGGCTCACCCGGGCGCTGGGCGCGCAGGAACACAAGTTGCATCTCAATAGCAGGAAGAGGAAAGAGGCAGAGGGCAGGCCAGGCGAAGGTGTGGCGCTCGTGTGTACTTTCCCTTTCAGGACCACACTCCACATATTAAAGCACATTGTAACCTGCTGCAGGAATGCTCGTTAAGTCTGTACTGAGTGTTTCTCTTAAATCATTTCTAAATCAGGTGTACAGTGCAAGCCAAAAAGCTGAAAATATGAGGGATAAAACACCTAAGGTGCCAAAGAGATCTGAAGGCCGCAAAGTTTCATACTACCGTTCACCTCTTTTTTTAACTGAACTGAAATTGTGTCTGAGGGAAAACTGCTGCTTTGCTAATGTGGCCTCGTGGTACATCTTTCACTTTTATTAACTGTTTATGAAACAGCTGGTTGAAGAGTTTCCTTGGATTTAAGGGATGAGAACCCCAAAAAGCAAAGAGCTCAAAGCACAAGGATTGTTTTTAAAGAAAAAGAAACCAGGGTAAAATGAAAAGAATGCAGACTTAATGCAGGAATTCCCAAATCCATAGCTTAGGATCTGGAATCCAGATAGTTTTCAGGGTCTCTTTAAATTGCCAGTAGCTTAAAGCCTCCGAAGTAAGTTAAATTTATCCAATGTAACCATACTTAGATGGTTTTACCAATCTTCTAGGTGCAAAGCTAGTTATAATTTAAACATAATTATTTAAACATTCAAAACACGACTTTAGACTAAAATCTTATGCGGTCATGGCATAGATATTCACAGGCATAAGAACCTCAACACCTCCAAAGACAGAGGTCTTTAATGTAAAAATGAACAGCAATGGGATAAAAATGTAAGTGATGTGCTGTTCAGTGAAGTGTTGCAAGTCTAGGCATCTTCCATTCAGAAGGCCTTGTAATGCTTGTGGATATTATTATGCAAAGCAGTGAGATGCTTAACAAAACGCTGATAATTAAACAAAAAATGTTTTGGGAAGTGTCACACTTCAGCACATGCATATGGGACTGAACACATGGTAAACCATATGCCATTGAACAGTAAACATCAGCTTGGGGAAGGATTCCTGCAGGAAAATAATTTGCCCATGAGGACTGGAAGATAATGTAGCTATGCAGGCAGCACAAGGAAACTGGGTGGAAGTCTAAAAAATTGTAGACAGAAGTCAGTGATGTAAAATATTGTAACTCAGTGAACCTGGCCACCTACATGTAGATAAAGTACAAGGACACTAAACCACTGAACTAAGCCAATGGGGTGCCATTTGGACAAAAAATGAGAGATCAGGGTTTACCAAGTAGAACTGTGGGACTAGGAATGTACCCTTTTGTGCAAAACCAAGGTTTTAGCCTACTGTTTAAAGCAAACACATTATGTAAGAGCAGGACTAGGGTTAAGCACTAAGAATGGAACACAGGCACAGCAGTGAAGCAGCGAATCTGTAGGCAGTAAAGTCACCTTTATTCTGCAAGCCCAGAGCTGGTGGAGCTAGAGGGGTACTATATCATCGTCTTGTTGTGTCTTAGACCTTGAGCTTAAGAACTGGATTTTCACATGAGAAGCCTTTTTAACCGACCAGGCTGTATCCTCCCCCTGTATAAATCCACCGTCTCCCTGAAGAAATGAAGTGTAATCCTCTTTTTAGGGAAATGAATGAGCGCTTAGCCGATACGCTGGCTCAGTCTGCAGGCAGCTTAAAAGGCGCTTGCTGCGCGATCCTTTTACACAAACTCTGGGATAAACACTCTGCAGAAGAATAATTAGAAGATAATGGGAAGTAATGCTCCCCGATCTGTCTGATTAATTATCTGCTGGCTCTGCAGCATAGCGCCATCTGGCGCCTGAGCAAGAGACAACAGTTTGACTGGCATCTCAGAGACGCGAAGCTTAAGGATAATCTTGTATAACTCTATCCACCAACAGCCCCAGCATGGTGCGTGTGTGTGTGCATGCCTCCGAGTGTGTGAGAGAGAAGGTGCTGTGTTGTGTTAGGGATAATGTGAATTTACTCTCCTTTACTGCAACCTATGGGCTGTTTGTGTCCATGCTGTGCCATTGCTATTACAGGGGGACCTGAACAAACTCGGCACTTTGCTCATCTTAAGGGCTCAGGATTCCAGTAAACTGAAACAGAAGAGTAGCTCTGAACCCCCCCTGGTGTCCTCTGAATTTAATAAGGCCCACTATTGTGTTGAACCTGCATATATTAATTACTAACATTTGCTAACGTTTCAGACTACTTATTGGCATTGCCTGCCAAAACACGACGTGAAGATCTTTTCTTTTTAATATTTACAGATACTTATATATTTGTTTGTATTCTCAAAAGTTACCACTGAGCATCTCAAACGCTTCAATATGTCACAGACCATAAGAGAATATTATTTACTCTTCTAATCTATTAAGAAACCACTGAGAAATCCCAAATTGAAAGATAATTTTTCAGGTTTGGTTAAAACTTCAGTTCTTGTAAGCCTGGGATTCACATTCCACTGAGTGCAAGATTTTAAGAAAATACATATTTATATTTTAGCATCACCGCTTTAAAAATAACACTATTTATGTAGAAAAAATTGTCCTCAGTGAATGGAAAAATAAAAGAGTTAGTAAATTTGCACAGCGAGGCTTTAGCAATTAGCTTGGACAAAGGTCCAGCAGTCCTACTTTATCACCCTCTCGTCTTTCCTGACACTAATCTTACACTCTCTCCTCACCCTGGTTTCCCCCCTCTCCTATCTGCATGCCACCTCTAACTCCCCCCACCCAACTCTTCTAATTCTCTCCTTCCCTCCTCAACCTGGCTGTTTATTGAGATGCTAACTCTCTTTATGAAAGCCTAATCCTGCAGCATCGGGGATAATTTATGAAGCATTTACATTAAGAAGGGCGGCTAATTGGGAGCATGTGTCTCCATAAGCCTCAGCAACACCAGCTAACTGCAGATGAGGCTGGCGGAGATTCTGTGCATGGTGTTGGGTTACTTTTTTTACTTTATTTTCTTTAAATTTAATTTGCATTTCATTTTTTTTTTGCACTGATTTATTTTCATCCCAGAAAAGTCTTTGGGCTTGAAACCGATAAGAATGGCTGTGAATGGAATATTGTCTTGAATGTATCGTATGCTTCTTGTGCCATATGTGTTGCATGTATGAAGGAGGTTGCAGGTGTAATTAAGGGTTAGACAGATACGGTAAATTAAATGCATCTGTTTCAGTGTTGTGCCTTTCTCCGTGTTCCACTTTTTAAATATGATATTAAAAAGGATGAGATCCACTGGATATTTCATTGCTAATTCATAGAAAACATGAAAATGCCTGTATTACTTTTCTCAAAATCCGGTCTCGCATCCAGGAGTTTGATTTCATAAATGGCATGAACATTTACAGCAATAATAATAAACATTTAACAATAAAAGCTAATGTTTACAAGAAACTACGCAAGACTGAGGACAATGCATCTGTTAACTTTGAGTTTATTTCAAGAAGTAAATTGCACATAAAGTTCCTTATTCGTGCACTGTGATGATCCTGCTATGATGAAGTGAGATGGGCTGTGTAGCTGACAGGCTCTGACTGAATCTGTGACAAGAGGTACCTGCTATATCTTTGTGCACACTCATTTACAGTATCTCATCCTTGCCATGAGACTAGCAGTATGAGAGCAGCTCCATATGTGTTCTAATTTACATTGAGCCATTTATTATTATTTTATTGTTATGGGTCTTTGTCTGGCATTACTTGTACCTGGACTGGTCACATCTGGCTTCTATTAATAATGAGGCTGACTGATCCACAGTGGAGAGAGTGGGGAAATAAAGGAGCGCATTTTAATCCTAAAACAAAGCCATACTTCTTTCAAGGTGTGAGGAGGTGCAGTAACGATGGGGTGAAATTGTGTACAAATATAGCAGAAACAAAGGACATACATACTAAGCGGAATGCTTGGCCTGAGGTAATATTAACTTACTAATAGAGACAAAATTAATACCGTAGGAATGGACATTGCAAAGTACTGACACTGGCTACACAAAGTGCCCCAAACGGAAAAAGACAACTCAGAACATTATTTTTGAGTGATTATCACGGCACGTTTCCTAAATAGTAACTATGCGCTGAGCATACAGAACGTTTCAAGCAAAGGCGGGTACAATAAAGATGGTCGTTTCAAAAGGAAGGCATCTGGATGAATGACAAGTAATGGACTTTCAGCATTTATTATCTGGACATTGGCTTGGTTGTTTTTTCCCAGTTTAAACGGTCCCCAGATGACTTTTTTTTTTTCCTCCCTAAGATATGACCATTTCTTGATTTTTTTTCTATCCAGGTTTTTACGTACAGCACTTGGGCTCCCCGAGCTGCTCCTAGGCGTGTCTCAGTATCTGCGGCCCCGTCACCCAGGCGGCGTGCTGGAGCAGCGAGAGCCTGTTAATCAGGGTGAATAAAGTGACCAGGACTAAAGCGCAGACAGGCTGATCCGCGACGGGCCCCATTGTGGGTGCACACGGTGACAGAAGCGGTAAATCTGCTGCCCTGATCTCTCGTTTAGGAGCCAGGAGGGAATAAAGCCATGAAAATGGGATTTATTTAGCATGCCTCATCAAAAGGGAATTAACAGAGTTTGGGGGGTGGAGGGGGTGGGGCTCATAACTGTAGCCCAGAGACAATACAAAAGCAATTCACAAATTAGGATGTGCATAGATTGAGTGAGTACCACTTGCCTCCTGCTAAAGCAATCTTTGCAGTTTTTCTGAGTTCATTGTGGGAGGCCAACGCTTTGTCCCATGCACCCCTGCAGTGTGGTCCAGTGTCTCACTCACTCCTTCCTGCTCTAAATTATTGGCACCGTCAAGTCTACTGATCATAATCATGCCCCCGGATACAGCAAAGCAGACCAACTCATGAACAGAAAGAACTCGAGACGAACCCAACACGGCTGAATGCGATTTCGCTTCAGAAATGCAAGGGAGTCTTCTTTCACCTCTAATCACAATTTGCACTTAAAAAAGTAAAACAAATATTGCCTTTCAAACCACTGCTGTGTTCATTCTTTCCTGCCTCACAGCCTGAGCGTACTCAAACAAAACAAATGTGCTGAAGACTTTGATTTAAAGGAACAGCCACACAAACTGTCATTAAAACGCTGTAAAGGTTTGACTTTGAGATTCACATGTACGTGGTTTTCAGCTGTTACATCATTTTCTGGTTTTGTTCTTCATTTTTTGAGGCAGTATCTTTGCTTATCAAATATAATAATGAGGAATAGGTAATGTATAACTGGCAAGCAATCAAGAGGCAAAAGTGTAAAATAAAAACAGCCAATGCACCGTAAAAGATTACACATCATTTCAAATTATGAAACAACTGGGAAAGAAGGAAACTAATTTTCACAGCACGCAAAAGACCTATACAATATGAATTTTCTGCAGAAGCAGACATACTGGTTTGATTAAATCAATGTATCAGGATCCAGTAGTTTCAGATGATGAAAAGCTACACATCAGAGTACTTCTCTTCAGTTATGGTTCAAAGGTTAAAGACAAATGATCCAATAATAATTAATTATTTCATGTTTTTGTGCTGTGAATCTTACGTATAAGACAATTCCATCTATTCTGGATTATCTTTCACTTGGTGAAGGCGGGGGGGAATTGAGCAGTTTGTATCAGCACAGCATGAAGCTGTGTGTTTGTTGTACAGTGCTGCACAATCAGCACAGTTAATTGCAAACAATCATCTGACTTACAGACTAATCGGGAAAAGGATTTGTCATACTAAGCGAGCAGATATTGCTGCTAACATAAATGTAATTAAAATAAAAGTATATATTAGGCACAAGTTGGAAAAATACCCTTCTCTGAAAGGACTGTGTGTATGTCTTTAGTGTTTCGAGTCCGTGCACAACCTCTGCCCCAGTGTGTGATATCTCCTCTGGTCTGCCCTGCGCTGAGTCTCCTGCCCCGCTCCTCCGCAACGCACCAGCGTTTCAGGGACTCGGCACAATCCCCGGGAGGGCCAACCCCGCGTGCAAGAACACGGGTACGAGAAACAAACATCATCAGTAACCTGTCCGCCACAGACGCCACACACCTCCCGCCCACCCCCCACCCCCCCACCAGGGCTGCTGGCTCCAATCCATCTGCGGCGGCCCACAGCACCATCATTGCCGAGGCACATTACCATGATTTATAGCTCCCTCCGCTGCCGAAAACCAATAGATCAGCGCAGGGAGGGGAGGGGGTGGGGGGGAAAGGGAAGGATTGCTACAGCCCGGAGAAAAACCCACTGATGATGAAGTGCTCTGTGGCACTGCAGAAACACGAACCTGCAAGCCACCTCTTGTTTAGTGTTTTCCTGTCTCGGCTTCCGCTACCATTAAAACCGACGTTCCCTCTTTCAGAGCCGCAGCGCAGATGAACAGCGGATTAGAGGATTTCTGACCATGGCTGAACCATTACTGGTAACAGCCTGTCAATGAGGCCTTTGCGAGAATCACAACCACATGTAATGTTCATATCAACACTTCCCCTTTAAGGTCATACTGATTTCTTTGTAACAGTATCTTAAAAGTCTGTACCGGCAAGTGTCCTCGTCAGATTTACACACATTTGAAGACTAAACGGTTTTATGCTTTTTTTTGTGCACTCTTTTGCATTCTCTGGAGTGAAAGAAAACATTATTTCCAGTACGTTAAGACGACTGCTCATATAATCACTGCAATAAATGTTTCATTTCATTTGAATTGAGACAGAAACAATCTTACACAGTGTGGACAGGACAATTAATTTCCTGCTGTCAAATATGGGATTTGTACATCTATATATCTCTAAATAACAGCAATATAAATAATGCCGTTATATTTATCTCATTAATATGGCAAATTAATGTGTAAGACAGCAGTTCAAGTCCACTCCAAATTTCTAGCATATATCTAGGTCAACACAGAGTCTGGGTCAACCACTTAGTGAGGGAGATAACAGACAGAAATATTGCACAATTTTAAAAACAAAAAAGTCAGAATGAAAGGGAAAAAGAAAAAAAAAAACAGATGACACCTCTATTGTACCAGGGTATGTGCCTAGCAAAATGGAAAACAAAAAAGAATAAAAAAAATCCTTTATCCAACAGGGGGATAGCAGCCCTCTCTTGATTATCATAGTTATTTAAATACAGTAATCTCATTTTCAGCATTAGCCAAAGGGGCGTGAAAAAAATAACTGAAAGGAAAGAGACTGGGGGGGGAAGGAACGCACAGATTTTCTTTTTCTTTTTTTTTCCAACAGGAGGGATGTTGGGGGGGGGGGGTTAATATGAAATGAAATCTTGCAACAAAAGGGGAAAAAAAGACGCAAGCTGCCTCATTCTTTTTCTCTTCCAGTCCAGTGCAGGAGTTGATGAAGTTTAAATGAAGCAGAATTAGGAGATCAAGAAGACACAGAATGCTGACAATATCTGTAACTCCCTGGGAGCCTCCCCAGCCAGCCTAAACCAAGGGCGGTTCAGAAGAGGCCAGTCGCGCTCGGGGAAATTGAGAAAGGGAAAAGGGAGGAGGGTGGCATGGGGTTGAACGAGGCAGCCTAAATGTGATAATCTCCAATCACGTCTAACATCAATTCTGACAAGGCTCCTGTTAATGAGCTCAGTCAATCAAGCGTGCTAGGTGTCTTTTTCGGTGTTGTTTTCTACTTCTTCCTCTTGTTCCCAGATTTAATCCCCTCTCACTCCAGCTAGTTGGAGCTCAGCATCGAAAAAAGCCCATTAAACAGGCTTCTCTGCTCTTGTCTATCTAAATGCTAACTACATGGGGGGAGAGGGAGGGCAGGAGGGGTGGCTGGAATGGGATGTGCTCTTTTTCATCACGGGGGCTAATCTCGGAATGATTTTGTCTCCACAAGCAGGTGGAATGAGAAAATCGCAAATTCGCATCTGCTGGAGAAGGATCATATCTGGGAGCGGGATCTGTAAAAGGGTATTGAAGTGAAACAAAGAAATACTTTCTTGTACTTCCGTTGAATAACTTATTACACCTTCCAAACTCACACTAAGAAAGTAATCTTCTCTTTATTTCACCAGGAGGAATTCCTGGGATGCTACAGTAAGCAAAATCACAGTGAGTGTTCCAGGGCACATTTATATTTACTGCTTGGTGCTGTAATTAAATATTTTATATTTATATTCATAAAATGACTTCCGTGGGACAAGGGCTCTGGACAGACCGAATGGGGCAGCAGCTCAGAACAGATTGAATGTGCCTACGTTTTCTTCTGTCTTTTAATGAAGTCTTAAAGAAAGTTATGGGTCACCTTGAAAAGAGATTCTCCTTTTCTTCTTGAAAAGGTTCTTCGATAATTCTGTCTTTCTGTCTTTTTACTACTTCCTATGTATAATTACTCCCAACCCCTTCCGTTTCTAATGTATTAACCTCTATAATAAATAGCATTATGAAAATAGGTATTTCTTTACAATTATTTCTATTATGTTTTACTTTTATGACAGGGCCTACTCATTTTCACTCCACCAACACACATATATACTGTATATAAAGCCAAACGCAAGAATAAAAGATATGTCTGATTTTCTATTTTGGTGTTGGTAGCATAAATGTCTGTATCATACTTTAAGTTATTTGATTTCATTGTGGAACAGCACCATATCCATTTTAAGCTTTATGTTGTAAGCAGATCATCTTCACTGCATGATAATCAAACGCACAAGCATGTATACATACTGTACTTGTGCTAGGTACGGGGCGCCACCATTAATATTCCATTTTTTGAACCAGTCCTGACATGTCTCAGTTGCAGCAGGATATCCTGTGTATTTACTCTTACACTGTAGATTTTTTTATACACGTTGTCCTTTTATGTTTTCTGTACGGCAGCCCCTGGGAGAACAGCTGTGCTAGCGCTCTTCTCCATATATAAATTGACCACATTTTACTGGGAGAAAAGGCCCAATAAAAATGCCTTGTTATGCTCAAGGTGGAGTGGTTCTAGAAATCTTACCACTCCAAAGACGTGTGTGTGGAGCAGTCCTTTAAGACACCGAAATCCCAGTAAAAGCCTCCCTCGCTCAAAGGAATTAAACATAAATTTACAATGAAACTACATTAACTCTAAACAGGAAAAAAACAACAACCTTTAAACAAACCCAATTTAATTGCCAATTAGTTTCCAACATGGACAGCTATGAAATGAAGTACATCGCTTACGAACTTGCTGTCTTTGTCCAGACTGTCTGATGCTGCACAGTTCAATATCACAAACACTAGGACACCATGATATATATTTGACATTTTCAAATATTTTTCTAAACTGTGTGCTGTTTAAAAATAGTGTCATTTCCAGTATTTACTGGTCACTACAATACATCAGTAGTTATACTCAGTTGCACCCTGTAAACGGCATGTTAAACATTATTCACAGCAAACATGATCTAAGTCATGTGACGTAAAAGAAACACCTGCATGTACTGACTGAATAAGGTTTATCGAGAGCTCACAGAGCTTGGGGCAGGCAGAAGAACAGAGATATTTTAGATAATTTATCATTAAGATTAGTAAACATTTTAACCCTTTTAATTCCTTAATTTTAAGTTACCACATTTATATTTTTTGCAGTAGATCTGTTTAGTAAAGAAGCTTTAGTGAACAGTTACACTTATAAATAGCAATTCGCAAAGCATTCATTAAATTAAATGGATATATGTCAATAATATTAATCTCCCACTTTGAGCACTTTTGTAAACCTAATACCACACATAACCTCTATAGACCTCTTGACAAATACAATGACATATATCTTAAAATAAATTGCAAGGCAGAAGAAAAAATTGAGATTTACTAGATGTAATTGTTCCCTAAGAGTTCAGATTTACTAAAAACAACCATAACAGACAGATTCACTGCCAGAATTAAGATGTATTCCCAGCATAAACAGTGATTTTATTTCACACTTCACTTTTTATCCATAATAAACCCTCAATAAAAAAATGTCATAAAGTGCTGTTCTAAATCAGTTCTCTGTGTTACGTTGAATCACACAATTTGTACTTTCAGTTAAAAATGATAAGACTTTTTTTTAACAAACTGCTTTTGACATGAGAGTGGGTAAATAACGTTCACAGAACAAGGTGCTTAAAACGGGTCGGGTCAGGAGGTCTTCACAGCACCTTCTTGAACAGTCCCCCTTGACATCACACACGTAGTCCATTTCTCATTCAATCTGTCTAGGCCAGCAAAATGGACGCCTTCATCTAGAAGCTTCATACCTTGAAGGTGGGCCTTCAGATCTCCAGACTAATAACCATCACTCAGGTTCTATACAGTGGGTGATTCAGTTGCATTTACAAATGGTGCAGCACATTAAGCAGCAGGCAAACTCTTTCATAAGCTTTCCCCTCTTTTCTTCTTGCAAACCTAGGGCCATCTTCACAAAAGCTCTGCCACTGCTACTTAAGAGTGATTGGGTGTTCCATCACCACAAATGTCAATGATTTGCACATCGATTCCAGGTGGTACTGCACCCACCTTGACCAGACAGTTGATAGTGGCCGTATTTGTTCCTCAAGATCTACTTCGAGGGTAGGAATCACCTTACTAATTTGTCAGCCAAGAAGAGAAGCTGTAAAATATTTCCTGGGGTGAATTTGAACACATCGTTCTGTGAACTCTGCGACCCACCCGCGTGGAGCCTGCTTGTAGATTGTGACGGTGCTGCAAACCCGAAGGTGAATGCGAAGGCGGCGACGGGCCCATCCAGTGTCGACGAGCTCTGCCCCGAAAGTCCCTGGTCCCGGATGAGTGCCGTTACCCCAAAACGGGCACACGGCACTCCCTTAGCATCTGCCCACGTGCAGCCCGGCTGGCTGAAACGTGTTCGCACAGCCTGATCAAAGGTGTGCTTTGACAGAACAATCAGGAACAGGTGCTTCTAACAGCCATCGCTGGAACCCCTGCCAGCCTGCTCACAGAGAAACCAGCTTAGATGTTATATATGCGTCTAATGCAGAGAACTACGAGACCGTGGGTGTCCACAGCTCAGTGAGGTATTTTTAGCTCGGTGGATAACATAATGCTCTCCTTTCTGGGTCATATAATCATATTGTGCTTTGTGCAGCATCTAGTCGGGCTCTTGGTCAAAGACACACTTATTTTCTACATCTTTTTCTTTAAGTTACCTGCTTAACGTCTTAAGCCAGGCTCTTGTTACCTTTTCAAAATAAAAGATTGTAAGTAATCTATGTCTGTAAATCTTAAGGTTAAGAAAGGTTGTTTTCAAATGGCATCTGGGCATTTCAGTTGCCACACTTTCTGACAACTTTCAACACAAGTAGATTCTGATAGTTTTATATCTGGATTCAAAGTGCACATTTAAACAAACCTCTAATCTCTAAGGAATAGAGTATAAAATTGAAAGGGTTTTGTTTACGACTCAGGTTTGCAGGAATACAAATTGCTCATATTTATCTCTTTAACACTAACCCCAACTAAATAAAAGAGTTACTGTTATGATAATGTGATCATCTTCTTTTAATTTTATCATGGATTATGATTTCTGCAGCATCCTTTTGAAGAATTGCACTGATTGTTAGGATGTCACCTGAGTTTGCCTCACTTTAGTTGTCACAGAGACAGATGGATAGATGGACATAATTCAGAAAACTCAGCAGAGCTATTTTGTGTAGTAAATACTTCAACCTCTACATGTAACACATCCATGTTAAATATGACAAAAACTGAACACAAAACCAGTTCTTCAAGGAAATAGCTAGCAAAAGCCAATATATTTTACTGCTAAACACCATAACTTTGCACTGAAACACAGCATAAATAAATGCTCGCAGTATTTAAGTATTTATCCAGTTTAATTTATGTTACACAGAATTCTCTACATCAGAATATGAAAGGGAATAAACTGTCTTTGTAAGTTCAAACTAGCTACTAATAAACACATTTATTAAACACTAAAAAATCCATAAATAGTGTTACTTTTGAAATAATGTAAGCTAGACAGCTGGCACAAAATGTGTGCCTGTAATGCATTGTTATTCATTACATATACTAGTCCTTTTTGTAATTCTGATGTTTCTCTGCCTGTCTCTTTATTCAAACTAAGTCCACAAAACCTGAAGATGAAGTGCTATTTAATTGACTTTCTTGTATAAATTAGGATAGAGCTATATTAAATTCCTCCAATTATCCTTTGATTGCATCAGGAGAGCTGCCTTGATACTTGACAGTATTGAATAGGTGTGAACACAGTGATTTGTAAGAGACGCATACCTTAACACTGAACAAACAGCACACGGTAGCTAGCTCTCTCCCTGTATGTTAGGAGAGCAAGACTGCCCTCTACTGTTGTACAGCTCAACACCAAGTTAGCAAACATGATCTGAAATGCTTTAGAAAATAATTTTAAGTACTGTATACTGGATATACAAAGAATTTTGATACTTTGTTTTTTTCATATTTCAAATTAAAGATTTTTTGTGAGACATTAATCTGTCAATCTTCTGCAAGAGCTACATATAAACAACTTTAAGGTTCTTTATACAGGTCCTTAATATGAGTTATATTCTATGTGAAAGTTGAATTTAACTAGAGGGTAAAAGGAAAGCGTATCTGATGCCACACATAAAAAAAAATGGTGAAAGAAAAATCTGATCGAAATTTCTAATGATCAATACCAGTACATAAAGAACTTTCTTTCTCAAGTGTCTCTTTGTGCATTGGTGAAAATCAGGGCTTTCTTTTATATATACAGATCAATATCTACACCTCGCTAAAATTACACGAATTATATTGATACCACATGAACAATACTTTGAAATGGACAGTGCCAAAATATCACAACATTGCCCCTTATCAATATCAACAGCCCCTTTGTCCGGGCACACAGCATTCTGGACTATGAGTCAATGCTTCGGGCTCTCGATGACATCGATCTAACCAGTCCTTTATCTCACACTCCACTTATTCTCCTTAATGTTCCGGCTCTAGTTTTGGAGCTGGTGAGGGCTGGAAGCAGGAAGCCAAAGCAGAGCGGAGCTATTTCTGCGACTTATCCCTTACGGCTGCACAAGACAGCAAAAATCTTTAGCGATAAACAAAAGGTCAAATCGTATAAAGAGAAAGAAGGAAAGCAGTTTTTCATGCTTGAAAAGGTAATATTATCCCTAACAGGCAGATGCCAGCCAAAGCTGTGTATTTGTCCCAGCTTGGTGCTTTGTCAATGTACTGTGACTAATCCAGGAGTAGTCCCATATCCCTGCTCCTTACCCTAATTAAAAGAGGATTAGCCAGCATGGAGTCCCTGACCACTCCGACTTGCACAGTCTCCATTCTCTCTTTCCAGTCTAATCGTACCTCAAGGAATCACAGGGAAGAGCTTCAGCTGGACTTCAGCCTGGAAAAAAAAAGCAGGAGAGTGAGCTGCAGTAAGCGGTGAGCCCGGTCACTTTCACCGCCCAGCAGTGCGCTGCGGACTTTCCAGCCCCCACCTTCGGTCAGAGCGCTGTGTGTTGAGAGAGGAGTCTTTTGCCTGTGTGAAATGCATATTGGTAGGCTTGATAGATTCTAGCACAAACATTTCCTGCAAAATAAATTATATGACTTAGTTCTAGTTCTCTCTGGGGTCGCCTGCAGCCACCATTTTACAATTATACCTCAGATTCACCGCGTTTAACAAGGAGGTCTGAAGTCTTAATGAGCAGATTCAACGAGGGGAGAGAAATTTAGGTTGGACAGAATTCAAGAATATGAATTTTAAGCTTGGCAGTGTGGTTAGCTCCCCTACTCTTCTAAAAAAAAATGCTTGTATGACCTTTTGGGACTTTCAGTAGTCTGAACCTTGGTTTTAAAATCTTGTTTGAAAGATGGCACGGAATTTCGGGGAAAGATCACCTATAATTCTCGGATAATAATACAATCCACTTACACGGATTGCAGAAAAAATAGGATCAAAATAATCTTAAATTCATTTATTTCGTACATTTATCGATTGTTAATTATAAAGTAGAAGTGAACAGTTATTTAAAAATATACAAAAGGAGAATAAAAGCCACTTACAGTATATTGTAATGTATTTGTGTCTATAAAAAACTGGAACATACTTTATATGTCGTGTATAAAAGTTAGTGAATATATGCAAATGGTGTATATACACGTATAGTTATTAATATATAAATGTTGTCATCTTTGAACAATCGATCAAAAAATAACCAGTTACATTTCCTGTGTAAATTACTCATCGATTATATGCATCCAAATAGTGTTAATTACCGAAAAAATAAATAGTCTAGGAGAAATAGTCTGTAGTTCAATTCGCATAAATATGGTTTCGACAAAAATGTTTTACGGTGATTTCAAAGTAAAATTTTTAAATTGTATTTAGCATTTCTTCATTTTCAGCTTGCTTTCAAGTGTTTGATTCCGCGGATAATAAGTAGAATAAATTCGGATATACTGGGATAGACAGTCTGAAGAATCCCAGTTGCTGACTGATTTTTATATCCTATTTTTTTAATTGAATACAAAAGCTTGCGTTAGCACCAGCTAATAAATTCACATTGACACGTCCCCACGGCATTATAGTCTTATATGAAAAGAACGATTCAACCAATATGGTTTACATAACACAACAGTGGATAAAATATGTGGCCATGATTTGCAATATCGGTACACCCTGTCCTTCATCTGGAAACTGATTTTCTTCACCTGTGACCTGCAGTCCCAGATTCGCAATGACCAACACCTTGTCGAAAATGGGACTAATTACCGCTTCTGCGAAGAGGTAACGTGAAAAAAGCCAGTCATTCCGTGCGTTACATAATCTAGAACACTGTTTTTATATATTCGTTCAGCAATACACGCCATCAAGGTTTGCATACTCCCCTAAAGAACAACAAAAAAAAAACTTGGAATAAAATCTGGAATAAAAATCACTTCTAGCTGGTACGTTCCGTTGCGATGGGCGTTAAAGATGCTGGTCCTTGAATTTATTTCTCTATTGAACACCACTGGCAGGAGAAAAAAAAGAACAAGCAACTGAAGTTAATGGTACTATTTTGCTCGTGTGACATTGACGGCGCTTTCAGCACGCTGTGCGTGGCGTTAGAACGACTCAATCACGTCCGTCCCTGCGCCTTTCCTTCTCCAAATTCAATAAAGCCGTTTTCTGCGTAAGATTAGGCTGGGCACCCGCAAGGCACCTCATCCAGTCAATCGCGATGCAGTTTACTCATAGCCAAGAAAGATAGCCTACAAGTATGTAAACGGCAAGCACTTCGCCGTCGCCACCTCCTGAAGGAAGGCGTGAACTCGCTGCGGGTGAAATCGAGCGTTTTGAGGGAGTTGGTCCATCTCAGCGAGGAGCTGAGACACTTGGACCACAGTCAGCGCACAGGACGAAGGATCTGGACAAAGGCGGCAGGTTCAGACAGATTGGGAAAGGAGCGATGTTAAATGTCCCGAGTGAAAACGAACACTTTTGCAGCACCCATACGCTGCAGAACTGACTCGGGCGGTTCTCATTGTATTCTATCAACGACCTACTGTAACTCGAGGTGACTTATATGAACACACGGGCCTTTTTTGCATACAAAACAACGCCACTTACCAAGTGTACAATAAAAAGAAAAATGCAAACAGAAAAGATGTGTACCTGTGCGTAGAATTGGCCTGTGAGTTGCCACTGACCACTTTCTGGTGACTCTGCAAATCTCCTATATAAATCACGAGAGACACAGCTCGGTCTTGTGACTTTTAGAACCAGCCCTACGTTCCTGCTGTGCGCCTTACAAAGGATCGGATCACTGGTATATTTACTATTTTCTCCGTTTCTTTCATAAGTTGAAGCCATCGCCATATGTGACGTAAAGTCAGAGCAATTACTGAACTAGACGATTTTACTTCTTAATTTCTTATGGGTGTGAACAGGAACTAGCAATTCAGTTAATCTTTTCTCACTTTGTGGGCAAGAACTTGGTCAAATCTCACCCGTCCGCTTCTTAAAGTCTCGCAGAGTATCAGCCTCCCGGTTAAGCACTTTAGGTGTATGCGTGCATCATTGAAATGTCCGCTTTCGCCTTGATGGTGCACTGTATGTTAGAGTATGATGCGAAAACTAAACTTTGGCTTCCCTTTACTCGAGGCAAAAGAGGTTCAGTTCCTTTCAAATGTAAAATAAAACTATTTTGTAAGCGTGTATAAAATATATGCTACTTCATTTTTTTTTGATAACAGCAATTACATTTTTATGTGTATTATTTTGCAGAATCCTGAAATCTGCTATTATTCTAGTCAGTCTTAATCGAAACAATTTTTGCTGGAGGATTACAGTTGTCAAGCTTTGTTGTGCTATAATCCAAAGTCCACTGACTCTGCCAAAAACATCTTGAATAATATTATATGGCTTTTTTTCAGCTATCTACGAATTCATATATTATCATAATATTATTAACGGTACGTCGCTTTGGATAATGGCTTCAGTCGAATTTATGTATAATATCAGTAATATTTCTTTGACACAGATGCATTTTAAAAATGCAAAATCCCTTTTGAAAATCTACAGCACTTGGATTTCTCTAATCATTTTTTTTTTTATTTGGAGCTTATTTTATATTGGAGCCTGTTTTTTTTTCATCTGTTTCTCGTTATTTTAAAAGAGTTCTCATGTTAACACTTCTAACTTGTGTGTTTTTTTTGAAAGAATGGCTTAAACGTTTGAACTGGAATAAACGTTCCTGTACTTACAAAATCCGATTTGCAGCCACAGCTCCAGACCAGCCCTGTTGTTGTTTCTGTGTTTCCACGGCAACGGGGGGTTTCCGGATAACCTTCAGGAACTATGTTCACTTCCGGTGCAATCAGCGTGTGTCTGGCAGGGACGTGTTGCTTGTGTTTGGAACAGACGGATAGTAAATGAGGTGAGTTGTAAAGCTTTTGTTTACTTCACAGCCTGATTAAGTAAAAGTAAAAGGTACCGGCTGTTAAAAGCTCGTTCTCACTTTCCAGCGAGGAAGCTTTTCGAAAGCTTTGCGCATCAGTGTGAGACGTTGATACGCAGCGTTAAGGTAGAAAGTGGAGAGCCCGCGATTTCTTCGCGTGTTAGCTGTGTAAGAAACTGTTAGCTGTAGTGTAGTAAGCGCATGCAATCATAAGTTCAAACAGTTTTATGTTTCTTCGATGAGGAGTGGAACAAGTACGTATTATCTTTAACTCCTGATTTTACGCGTGCGAGGCTGAGAATAAAACCTCGTGGCTCTACTTGCGTTTTTTAAACATCTTTAAGTAGCCTTTCGCTTTCACTTGCCCAACACTACGATTGCGGGTTAATTGCTCCGTGTACTTTGATGCAGAGCTGAAGGAGACGCGAGTGGCTCTCTGTCTGAGAGCTGTTTCAGATCAGATCAGATCACTTTATTGGCCATATACAATTTCTTGCATTAGGAATGTGTCTTTTCGCAGACCCCAGCTTGCTCTCCATGAGACACACAGACAGGGGGAGAAGCTGGGGGTCAGAGCGCAGGGTCAGCCACTTGAGTCCAATCACAGTCATACTAAACAGGAAAACAGCCGATATCGGAGACTGGGCTGGGTCTTTCTAGCCTAATGGGAATTGTAGTGTAGGGCTAGTAGCTCACCTCCAAGCCAGAGAGACAATGGCGAAGAGTACCGTTGAAGAGTACACACTGTCTGTGTGTCTGTGTCTCCATGGAGAAAAGCTGGGGTATGCGAAAAGACGAATTCCTAATGCAAGAAATTGTATAGGGCTAATAAAGAAACGTTATTATTACATTATGAGAGGATACTGGGACCTTACTAAACTCAAGAAACGTGGAGCTGTTAGGCACAGGAACAAGTAAAGGGTTATTCCATGCTGAGGAGAAAAGAGACACAACATGTTGTCAGTGGAGGCTTCTTTAGCCGGCCCATGTGGTCTGCCGCAGCAGCTCGTCAACGTGATTGTGTTCTCGTAGTAAGCGTTCAAGCGCACGTCTTCGTGGGCGGCCCCGTTATCGAATAACTGGCGCCGGATTCCTTTTCCCCTCTTTCCCTGCAGCTGTGCGCCTGGACTCTAGCGGCGAGGGCCATGTCCGAGAGCGACGCTACCCCGCAGAAGAAGAGCAAGAGGAAAAAGAAGAGCCTGGAGCTGGAGAGCGGCCGGCCTGCGCCCCCGGGGGAGGGCGCCGCCCCTGGGCCGCGCGGAGGAGCCCGGGAGACGCGGGAGAGAGCCGGAGACACCCTGACGGAGGACAGCTGTTCGTCGGCGCCGGAGGGGGGCACACGCCACGAGGTCAAGAGGAAGGAAAGGGCGGCGAGAGACCGCGCCAGCCCCCCGGCGCCGGTGGGCTCCTCCGTCGGTTCCGAGCGAGCGGAGGAGACGCCCCGGAGGAAGAAGAAGAGGCACGCGGAGGGGGGAGGGGGTGTGGAGCCGGAGCTGGGGGAAGCGGGAAAGAAAAGCAAGAAGAGACGGAGCGTCGCCGCGGGCGCCGCGGACGCGGAGGGGGGAATCGCCGGCGGCCCGGCCCCCCAGGGGGCCACGGAGGACGTGGGGTGCCAGGCGGTGGTCTTGAAGGAGGAAGTGGAGTTCGAGGAGGACCTTCGGGGTCCGGCGGAGGTCCCGGAGACGCCGTCGGCTGCCAGGAAAAAGAAACGCAGGGCCGAGGAGACAGGGTGGGAGATGGCGACTGCAGGGAGCGTCTCGCCCTCGGCCCCGAAGAGGAAGCAGCAGCAGCAGCACAGGGCTGGCGGGGAGACCCAGGAGGTGGCGACAGACCTGAGCTTCAGGGCCGCACGAGACCTGGAGCCTGCGGGGGAGACGCAGGTCTCCCCGAAGCACCTGAAGACGCCTTCGCCTACGAAGAAGAAGAAGAAGAGGAAGAAGGCCAGAGAATCCAGCCAGGAGGAGGCGGAGCAGGAGACGGAGAGTCTGAGGGGCCTTTCGTCGGCAGCGAAGAAGAAGAAGAAGAAGAAGAAGAAGCGGCACAAGGCTGGCGGGGAGAACCCGGAGCTGGAATCGGACCCGGGATTCGGAAGCGTGGAAGACCTGGAGCCCGAGGGGGAGTGGTGGGCGCTAGTGGAGTACCCGGAGACCCCGAAGAGGGGAGAGGCGCACCGGGAGGAGGAGGAGGAGGAGGAGGAGGCCAGGAGCGAGAGTGGCGTGTCATCACCGCCACCGTCAAGGAAGGCAAAGAAACGTCAGCGGCAAAGAGGAGCTGATGATCAGAGGGTCGCCCCCTCGGAAGGCTCCTCGCCGGGCGCACCCCCACGAGTGAAGGCAGAGCAGAAGAGCCTGCGTGGCTCAGAGACTCCTGATGCCAGAGACAGAGCCGTGGTGCTGTCTCCTTCCGAAAGGCAGGAGTCAGGTCCTGATGGGTAGGTGGTCATCAACGACCTGCAGGTTCATCCTCCTGTTAGGTTTCTGAGCTCTTCACCACTGGCCCTCTTTATTTGTAGAACACCTTGGCAGTGCCCAGTTTTAAACGGTCACACAGAAGGATCTGTTGATTTGTGCTCTTGACAGTGGGGAATAGGCCGACGGAGCCAGTTCATAGTTTAGACTGTACGTTTTGGTTTTACCATTCCCCTCCCAATTACCGCCTGCCATGTTCCTTTATTTTCCCAATTCAGTGTATTTCCTCCACACCTTGCAGCAAGGGCAAGGTCTAATTCGGGTCTCCCGTCTGTCTTCACTCCTGGGGGTGACAGGGCCTTCTCCCGCTGCGCCCCAGAGCTCTGGAACCCTCTCCCTGAGGATATCAGAGAGTCACCTTCCCTGACTGCAAACTTTCTTTTTTTAAAAGGGCTTTTAATTAATCGGGTTCTGTGTGCTCCTTGGCTTTCCTGCTGTTTTTCATACCCCCGTCTGCCATCTCCTCCGAGGGGTTTCTGCTGTTGGATAAAGCACTTTGAGAAGCCCCTTTACAGGCACTATATGAAGATAAAAAGTGAATTAACATCATTCTTATGATTTCTCTTGGAAGGCAGGGTATCGAACCGATCTGCGATGATGAAGTGCAGAGGTACATTATACAGCTGAAGGAGTTCATTCCCAATGTGGAGAAGAGGTGTCCGCGTGAGATCATTAAGATGGGAGTCTACGACCTGGAGAGATTTCAGGCGTTTAAAAGGGAAGGTATGTGCCTCTCGAGCCGTATGACAATTCCAGCACTTTCAAAAATTGAATTGTAAAATTGTAGCTGCTGCTGAAGCTGTTTTTCACTACAGCTGTCAAAGTCGGATCAGTTTTTAATATCGAGCCGTCTTTTAGGCCTTCTGAAGGCTTCAGCGATTTTAGAAATCAGATGCGGACCCATAGAGAAAGGCGTAAAGGTTTCTGAAATAAGACGGACGGCCTGTATGACAAATAAACGTTTCCTGTCGATCTGTAGGTATCGTACTCCGCCGAGGAAGATACAGCGCTGAGGAAAACGATCGCCTACGCAAAAATGTGGAGAATTTCCTTCTGCTGACTGGGATCGACACCGCGACCAAGCTGTTCTTCCCTGCCCGCTATCCCAATGAAAAGACTATGATCACGAAGCTGAAAAACGTACATAAATTCCACAAACAGATCGGTGGGTTCCTCAGTGCAATGAGTGGTGTGCTGGAGCAGTTATTCTTACTTCAGAATGTGTCGTGTGCAGGTTGGAGATAAACCAAAATCATGTAATCACTGAAAACAGGCTAGACTGGCGCGGCACGGGTTATCAGGAAAGAATGAGTGTGAAAGAGCGGAGAGGCTCATGCATCTGTTCATGTTTAGAAGCCTACCAAAGTGCTCACACGCTCTGCCATTTGCAACTGCAGTCCAGTTTTAGTTGACAATGATCCACAAATGTTCGGTCCATGAACACCCTTCCGAAATGGGAAGTGGTGGGGGAGTGACATCATCATATATAACAATATGACTGCAGCAGGAAAGGTGGAGATATCAATTAATGCAAGCAAAAGAGGGGAAACACCTGGCTTAATGAAACAATATGGGTTTTCATTATACATGTAATTTCTATTTTTGCTTATTTAGTGTTATTTAAACTGAAAATGCATGAATCATTAATATTTTATAATGTACTCCCAGAGTGGTCCATAAGTGCACTTCATATATTACATTTAAAATGTTTCTAAATTTTCAAGTTTGGTCTGCTTTTCGTCTTGTATGTGTTTCTGGATAGTTTTTATCAATGGTAATGTTTGGATGCGTGTAAAAGAAACAAAAGCGAGTGAGATTCAAAGTTTGGGGAGAGAGATGCACAAGAACTGCTGTCCTCTGCTAGATTTCAAGTTGCCTTAATTGTGGCAAATTGTTTTTTTTTGTTGGCATCTTTATTGCAGTCCCCGCGATTAATTAATCTAATTGTTTTCTCCAGCTGATGGGATTCCCCGGCCTTGGCATGACATTTACACAAGAGGAAGGAAAATGTTCGATTCCTATAACTACAAGGGCAGGTGAGAGTTCTCACATACGTGTGTCAGAATGCAGAAGTGCCGGGGGATGGAGGCTTTTGTTTTAGCTAAAACAGGACTTTTCAGACAAGCGCTTGACCAGGTCTTTGTCCCAGTATTAGACTGAGCTAGAATGGTTTTAAATACAGTTGTGTATGAACCCCTTTCACGGTGTCGGACTCAGGTTTACAGAAGATGATCTGAAGGCGCTACGCAAGTACCACTCTATGTATGGCAACAACTGGACGAAGATCTCGGAGTTGATGGGCCGCAGTAATCACTCCCTGGAGATGCGCTTTTCTCAGATGGGTATGTTTAGCCTGCTCCTGAGCTTCATCCGCCTCATCTTGTATGTGCACCAAGACCAAGAAACATCCCTCCTTCTCTCTGTGTGCTGCATTAACAAATCCCAAAGCAGCATTGTTAAACTGTACAGAAAAGCAGCCAGCCACACAATGTAACCGTAGGAAAGGTGAGTAAAACATAGAGGTATCCCCATAACTGAAAGCAAGGGAATTGCAGCTTATTGCTATTAAAAGTATTGCATTTATTTGCAATCCAGAACTGTCTGTACGTCCTGTACCGATGTTGTAACCCTTTCTGGTACACCAAAGACTGGGTTTGCATAAACTAGCATCTAAATACACTCTGACCTTAAGCTGTGGACACACTGTCTTTGTGGATATTTGTACTCTACTGTAGAAACAAAAGTGCTTTTGAGAAAACCTGCACAGGGGAGTGGAGGCCATTTTTCTCAACTAGCTAGAATGTGCTTGCTAGTAGCTAATGCCTCCGAGGGTCTCAAATACCCTTTTCTTGGAAGAAGGCATAGTGTCAGCTACAACAGCAAGGCGGTCTTGTTCCAGGCTCCCACCACTGTTTGTGTAAAGCGTTATTTTCCGTTTTAATCGTGCTTCTTCATTGTTTACGTCCCTGTCCTCTGGTTCATGTTTCACTGTGTGGTTCTGAAGAGGTCTTGTACTCGTCTCGTCTCGGTTCGAGATGATTACAAGGCCATGTGTTTTAGAGTGGGGCCCAGAGAAAGTGACCCCAGGAATGCGTCTCGGCGGCTCTTCTCCAGGCTGACGCAGGGCTGTGGGCTGTGTTTCTCCCTGCAGCGCAGAACAAAGGAGTGTGGCGCAAGGAGGAGCTGAGGGCTCTGATGAGGGCCATCGGGGCTCACATGCTGACGCAGCTGGACCCCGAGGAGGCGGCCAGGGGCCAGCAGGCCACCATCGCGCGCGAGAAGCTCTACAAGGGCATCCCCTGGGTGGAGGTGGCGCTGAAAGTGCAAACGCGCAGCTGGTGCCAGTGCAGGGCCAAGTGGTGAGTCTAGCCCACCGCGTCTTCGGCGTATCACGGTGTCGATAACGGAGTGCCGTTGGCGTCAGCTGGGTGACGTGGGAATGAGGCCAGCTGGAGGACATGATGTCAGCCTGCCGGCTAGCAGACTCTGGCGGGTCAGGGGACGCCCTCGTCAATCCCATCACCCTCTTCTCGGAGCAGCGCAGGGTGCAGGTTGGATTGATTGTTCTTGTGAGAATACAGTTTTTTTTTAGGGCGCTTTAGAAATCGGGGGGAACATTCAGAAGTAATAGTGGAACTGTACTATATAAAACGGCTTTGGAGACTGAGCACAATACGTCTTTCACTCCTTGTTATGCAGTGTAAACCATTTTTCTATGTAAGCTACTATTCCATTATTATTCAAATCATGAATTACAGTCATGGAAGTAGTTCATTTGGAATATTAGCTGTGTGAAATAGAGGTATTTAGTGCATTATTCTTGGAGCATTTCCTGTAGCTGCCTGATCTGGAATACGTGCCTGTGGAGAATCTGATTGTTTTCCCCCCTCTGTAGGTTGTCGAAATAGTGGGAATGTTAATACTTTTCTTCATCCTTAAATTGTATACCACCTTCAGGCCTCCAAAGTTAACTGAGCAAAATTCTAATCTCTCCATTGAAAAAAATGATAGCTTCACTTTTGCTTTACAATGATTTCTTAGGAGAGCAAGGCATTATTTTAGAAATGTTAATTGTTGGTGGGAGTCTGTACCATATTATTCTTCATATAAATACAATTTATTTGTAGCGGTCTCCTCCTGTACATGATTGTGAATATTACATTAACTAATTTCAACTGCTTGCGTTTACGTTTAGCATTCAAAATATAAAATAAACGTATAAATAATTAGCAAAGGAAAGTATGCTATTCAGTATTCATGGATTCAGTAGATGTATTCAGACTTTTTCACGTAGAATGCAGAAAGTGAAAAGGGATGAATGTTGTCTGTGGAAATATGAATTCACCAGGACTTTCAGGGTCCCTGCAGTCAACCACATTGCAGAAGCCCAACCAGCTGACAGCATGGCTGTAATAAAGCTCACCCTAGCCTTAAAAACAACCTTCTTCTTCTTTTCCAGGATGTCAATTCTAATGAAGAAGATGTCATTGGGGGAGGATGTCTACAAAGGATCAAAGTCTTATAAAGCCAAAATCAACTTAATCAAAAAGTATGTAGACATGGTGAAGACGTGTGTATATTTGTCTGTCTGTGACCGTACATGATAGCTCTGCTCTACATGATAGACGTGAAGCAGTTGGTGTGGGTGGCTCTGCTCATTTAAAGGGTTGTCAGTGAAACTCCCATTTTTACTGCTGTCCGCGTTGGAAACACGCCTAAATATTTCCGTTTCCCTGCTGCTTCTTAAGAGAGGGGAGCTGCATTGTGTTGCTAAGTTGGCTGTTTCGTTTTGAAGTCCACTTTGAACAGCTTTAATTCAGTCCATGTGCTTTGAGCTCTAAATAACAAGGACAGAATATATGTTGGAAGTTAGAAGGCTCATCTTTTCAGACCATGCCCACTCAGACGCAGTACAAGTAGTGAATACATCTTCTTGCAAATGAGATGAAGTGAGTGGAGTCGAGCCACGGGATCTGGGCCCCGACAGTTTAAGCATGGGGACTGTGTCCTTATCTAGCTGTAGCCTGGTCTGCACAAACGCTGACGTGCCAGCTGGGCAGACTCTAGGTGTCCAAGGTCTTCTGGGCCCTTGATGCCAACCTGGACTCCGAGAGCTGCCACATACCAGCGGAGAGGACACTGGGAAACGGCCACTGACTCTCCTGAAACGCCGGGTGTCCACTGCCACGTGCCAGGCCTGTCTGAGGGGTGTGTCCGTGGGTCAGTGTTGTTCCCCGTGTAGTAAGGGGCTGTATCATTCACTCTTAATGACCGGTTGCAAATTCGAATGGGAATGCGGTTTAAGATTGAATTGCGGATTTCCCGTTTTTAAATACCGTTCTGTTTCCAGGACAGTAAAACCATATTTTGAAGACGTGCAAAAGTCTTAAAACGACTCGTCTTTTGTTCACCGCGAAATACTAATGATGAGCTTCTTTAAATACTATGTGGTTTGTAAAGGCAAAGTTGTGCAGGCGATGAAGAGGAAGAACTGGTCTTGACTAGGTGAGTCCAGTGCAGTATCGCGCCAGCATTCATATTAAATGTATCGGCTTCTCTTTTCCTAGGCTGTACTCCTTGAATGTTGAAGATGTAGCGGATGTAAATTGGGATGACCTCACAGACACAATTGGGTGAGTTTCTCTGGTTTGGTAATTTGGGATGTTCCGTTTTGAAGGCCCCAAAAAACACCACTTTCAGAAGCAGGAAGAAGTAGCATAAAGCTTGCAAATGAGGTGGACACAGCAACCCACCGTTCTCACTTGGTAGTTTAAAGTCCTCGTGGCCAGCTGCTTTTTGGAGGAGCTCAGCTACCGGACTGGGGAGCCTGGTCTTCACCTGCAAGGTTGAGGTTGTCTGGAATCGTTGTGTATTCTCTCGTCATGAGTGAATCCCCTCTCCATTTCCTGTTGTCCTCGTTCCTCCGCCGAGCCTGAAGAAGCCTCCTGTGTTGGCCCTGTCGATACCCTTAGGATTCTGTGTACTTGGATCAAATCTTCTTTTGATCTCCTTTGTTCTAGACTGAACAGCATTAGCTCCTTTTACCCGTCTGTATGTGAATCCCCTGAGACTGGAAGTCATTCTTGTTGCTCTTCTTTGAACTCTTAAGACTGTAATATCCTTTTATGGTATAGTGACCAGAACTAAACACGATATTCCAAGAGGTCTTAACTAAACCATCGGAAAACCTGGTACTTGTGCTTGTATACCTTGGCTTCCTGTTTCCTTTTTTATTGCCATGAACTTTTTAGTTCATGGCAACCTAGAAGAATCTACATAAACACCCAGTTTCCTTTCTGTACCACTTTACAACAAGGTAAATCTTTGATATAGACCAGGAAAAGCCACAGGCCTGCAACAGATCCCTGAGATACACCACTGCATTACATCAACCTAGTGAAAGGATCATTCGTCTTAGAATGTCTTGGTTCCTGTTTGTTAACCAGGTCTCCTCAATCCATGTGCAGACAGTTCCTTGGATACTTCTGATACTTTAACTTTGAGCGTTTCTTTTGTGGGGTTCCATGTCTAAAGCTTATCAGAAATACGTATACGTCATTCTATATGCTTTAGCTGCTTCGCTGTTCACATGTTAAAAACAAAAGTCTTGTGAGACAAGACCTTCCTTTTCTAAATCTGAATTACTTGTCTATCCTTCTTTTATTTTGTAACATTCTTCCAGGTTAGCTTGAACTGTTTAGCCGCCAGTAGCGGAACTGCGGTTTCTTGGGTGTTTAACCTTTGTCCCCTCCTCCTCAGGGACGTGCCCCCTGCCTATGTGCAGGCTAAGTTCTACAAGCTGAAGGTCACCTGTGTTCCCCTGTGGCAGAACAAGTCATTCGGAGGTGAGTCTTTCCAGCTGTCGCTGCATTTCCAGTCTCGTACAGACAGGGTCGTCTACAATCCCTGTATCTGCGGGTTTCATTTTTGTTTAAGTGTTTTTTAATTGTCGCTTTTCCTAAAATCTGAACACAATTGCTGTACGAGGAACTCCAAAAATGGGGGGAAACAACGGTGTGTCTTTGGAAACTATCCAGAATTTTCCCCAAGCAGATAAAAAACCAGTGTGCTTGACCGCTGTTTGATCAAACATGACACATATAGAATGTCTCCTTATCCTTCTTCCTGAGGGGTGTGATCGCCACACTGTGCTGAAACATGTTTCCTCTGCATGACAACATTTCAGCTGGGTACCTCAAATCAGTGCGATGGCTGTTTCAACTTCAGCTTCCCTGATAACCAGTATGCTGTGTAGTATATGACCAGTTATTGACTGGCTGCTTCCTGAATGATGGACTGTTCTATTTGAGTACGCCAGGGGGTATCAAAGGCTATGGGGCCAACACCAGCTGTCACAAAGGTGGCCTTTTTGTAAAGACTTGCTGTAAATACTGTTCTGACAGGGTGTAGACCAGCTGTTACATGTATAGAATATCTGACTGCTGGTGTTGGCTCACTATACAGTGTGTCTGTCTTGCTAAGAGTTAAAGTAAGATTGGTAGAAAGCAGAGGCTGAAGTAATCACCCCTGTTCCAAGTCTATGCTACTGCAAACTGAACCCACCACTTCTCTGAACTGATTTTCCTGAATTTGCTTTTATCTCTTTTCTTTTCTGTGTCCTGATTAAGTTTGTTCAGTCTGAAGACTTTGCTTTTTAAAAATGGTCATTTTCGGAACTTCTGGTCTTGTCAACTGTTAGCATCCTGTACAGGAGTTCTGTTCTGTTATGTGCATGCAGCTTAACTGGGTTATCTTATCTTGTATAGGATGTTATTTTCTTTCTTTCCGTCAAGTGGAGGTGTTGGAGCTCACCTGATATAATTTTAAAGCGAAGTGTGGGAGACACAGACCAGCGTTCTGCCTCACACGCCAGCCTACACAAACCGCAGGGCAACTTGAAAAGCACTGTAGTGGTGCTCGAATTTGCAATAAGAAAATTAGGTCACCTGCAGATCACACATGGTCTGTGGGCACCTTTTTTTTAGCAGGAACAAATGTCAGCTGTTGCAGTAAGAGTGACACCAGCTGGAGCGAGATTTGCATTTGGCAGTTTGTAACTGTTGCATGCAAGGATGAATGATTTTGGCTCCAGATACAGTAACATTCACGTTGCAGTTCACAGCCTTCCAGTTTTCCCAGGAAGAAAGAGACGTCCGACCTTGTCTGTTCCTGTTTTGAGTGTTGTGTTACCGTGATCTTTGCTTCTAGTCTGTGTGGGTTCGGTGTTTCCGGTTTGACTGTGCTGGTGTGTCGGCGTGACCTTTCTGAGATTGTTCAGACTTTATTTTTACACCTCCGCTCCTCTCTTGCCTGCCCCTTCTGAAACTGAAACGCTTGCATCTCCCTCTGAAGTGACCAGGACCTATATCCCCATCCTCTGTGGCCCTTGCAAAGAGGAAGACATGAAGATAGACTGTGTGTGGATGGTGACGGGTGCCTGCCATCCTTACCTTTCAGACTTCAACATTTCTTCCTTTCAGTAATGACCTGTTTAATAGCCATACACAAGGTGGCACAGGGGTGAGCATTGCTGTCTCGCCGCGCTGGGGCCCTGGGATCAATTCCAGACCGGGGATGTTGTCATGTGTTAGCGTGAGTTTCCTCTGGCTGCTTCGGTTTCCTCCCACAGTGCAAAAGCATCATAGTAGGTCAGAAGGCTTCTGGGAGAACAGGCCCTGGTGTGAATGTGTGTGTCTGTGTTTGTGTGTGCCCTGCGATGGATTCGTCTCGTGCCTGCTGCCTGCCAGGAAAGGCTCCCCTGTGACCCTGTACTGCATAAAACAGTTAGAAGGTAGAGGGCTCACAATATACTCTAGTTTAGAATTCAGCGATGCAATGCATTGTGTATCACATGGCCACATCAGTATACTCAGTTATGCACTTCTGGCCACAGCAGTTACAGTGGGATGCCAAGGGTTGCCAGTGTGGTGTATCTAGATTTTAATAACCGCCAATTCAAAAAAGGGTTGAAGTAAGTGAATTTTGTGGTAGCACCCTGTAGGTGACCCCAAGTTTTAAGAAATCTGTACCCTGCTTTGTTTCAGTTTTTTGTGGGAGGAGAGGGGGGGGTTGTGAGATCACGGAGCGCTCAAGATCCGAACAAGCAGTGTCTCTGTAATGACCGTAGAAAGGAGCACTGCTGTATCTTCTGCTATTGATTTTGTTTTTTTGTCTTTTTAGATATCATTGACTACCTGTACATCAACACTGTTCCCAAGCTTGAAGACAAATTGATGAAAACCGAGCAGCTGGCAGAGCAAAACAATTTGAACTGCAGAAAGTCAGATTATTATCTTCTTTCCGAGATCTTAAACGATGATTTTATTGAAGAGGTGGACAGTGGCGACCAGGAAGTGTGAAGCAAAAGACATTTTATGCACAGCGTGAGATGGATACCTTCACAACAGAATCATCTTCTGTTGTGATAAATTCAGCTGTTTTGTTTTTTTTTTAGTATCAATGCATTCTCAAAACTTGTGGTCTGTGTTCAGAGAAGATTATTTTGAAGTTATTATAAAATTTCTATTTTTTGTAATTTCACAAAAAAAGTATGTGAAAAGAATGTCTGTTTTGTATGGAACAATGATTGAATTAATCATGAATCCTCATTGGAGATGTAAATAACTACACCTCGCCCTAAAAGCACAAAAATGACCAACTTTTAGCTGTAGAAAAGTGTTCTCTTATTGGTCTTTAAGGAGTACAGGTGGCTAATCACCTGGGGTACAGTGCCATTAAACTGGGAATGTGAAAGAAGCCAAATATTTATTTTTTCAGGTTGCTTTTGCAATATGAATTTGAAAAGCAACATTTATTTTCCTCATTGCAGTACAGTCTTTTAGCATACCTTGCTTGAGGAGCCTTGAATGACAACACCGACGTTACGCTCTCTGATATCCATCGAGTCTGATGCAGGGCTGGTTTTAAACGCTTGTTAGTCTGTTAACACTGAATGTTAATGGCACACTTAAGGTGTCAGATAAAGTGCAAGGGCTTCCCAGCAGGGACGGCATAATTATCCATTGAAGCATGGATAGGATTACTGTAAGTGATCTTCACGTCTCAAGTCCAGGTATTTGACTTGGAAAAGTAGCTGTGGTATTTCAGGGACTTCCTTATCTGTGTATTTGTTTAGTTCATTCATGGCTGTTGACTTCATCTGCTCTAAAACTTAATACACCCATTGAAAATCCGTTTTTGAAAATGGATATTGCATTATAGTGTTTAAGGTGGCTTCTGTCAGGCCTCAGGATAGAGATCCATTTTTCTGAACTTAAAAATGTCTTGTTCTGTATTTTCGTGATCAGCCCGGGAATTGCAAATACTTACGGCGACCTCTCCAGGGTGTTTCGTGCACTGCAGCAGCTCCGAAGGCACACCCCTGCCTTCTCGGGGCTGTGCCGGCACTAGGCCAGTTATCTCTAGGCTTTGGGACTTGTCCTGCCCTCTCAGGGGAGCCAAGAGCAAGCCTACCCAGGAGCTCACAGGAGCAGATTGTTTTTCAACTGCAAGTTGCCCATTTCCAGACGTACACCATCCCCCTCTGGAATGGCCATCTCGGATCGGCCCTTTACTGCCTCGGGAGAAGCAGGATCTGTAGATGAGATCCTCTCAGAGGTCCCCCTGTGCGTCGCCACGATCACGTTTAACCCACAGCCGCCACGTCGCGGAGCTCTGTGCGCCCACTCCCTACAAGTGGGTTCCTCTGTATTTAATGACGGGGGCGCTGGAGTGCTGGTCACCTCTCTCCGCACCGCGGTGTCTGAGCGCTCCTGTGGTTTCACTCGGCTCAGGGCTGGAGGACGGGAGGGACCGTCCTATGCCGTCAGGTTAAAAGGATGCATCTGTTCAGTCTCGGGACAGGGGAAACTCCCAGGTCACTTGTTTGAATTATTCAGTATTCTCGAAGGCATTGACTGTCTTCAGAATCGACAGTGAAGCTCGAACCGGAAGAGACACCAGTTAAAACCTTTGACTCGCGGGGCCAATTCTGTAATCCAGGTCCGAGGCAAAAAAAGAGCAGGAGAGGCTGCTTTTTCTTCCAAGACTTAAACATGTCTGCCGTCTTTTGTCGGAGTGGCGGAGCCGCTGCCCGTTTTTAAAGCAGGACTTTTCGCAAAGGAGGATTTTCAGAGTCAATGTACTTCTAATGTTGTGGGGGTCCTTTCCCACTTTTTAATTTTCTGTGAATTAAACCGTTTTTGTCTTGTGCAGCTTGAGTTGCCTCAATGAAGTTTATTAAAAGGAGAGGAAGCGAATTGAAGACTGAGCAACAGCAGACAATCTATGCAAGGGATCATGGAAATCTAGGCACAGCTACCTATCCACGCTGCTGAAGCCTTTAACATGTCTTCTGTCTTTACGCCAATGACCCAAAAATGTGGGGGAAAAACAGATGCAAAAATAAGTAATTTAGACCTTGGGAAGTTGTGCTTCTGTTTTACAATGCTTTAGGAAAACCGTTTAGAGTATGCAGTTGCCTTTTGCTTCCCATACCACGAAAGGGTGTTCTAGTCTCGGAAGAGCAGTCAGAATGACTTTGCTGGTCTCTGGTATTTGGAGTGCACACCTCAAGAGCTGACTAACGGTTTTCTCAATAAATCATAACTCCTTGCAAGCCGTGTGTGAGATCACAGATTGGGTCTCTCTTTGTCTGAAATAATGTTAAAGGGGTTTTACCAGTGCAACCGTTAAGAAGCGGTAGGGAGAGGAATGCTTCAACGGGAATCCCAGGGCATTTTATTAAAAAAAAAAATCCCGAGACAGTTTATCATGACATTTTGAAATATTTGTTGTGCCCTTAATCTTATCAACGCGACGAGGACTCGGGCGACCACGTGACCATGAACGGCGACTTTGACCGCTAGTAACCCCGGCTGGGAAGAGCGCAGTTACTGGAGTTACTGGGGGGTAAGATCTCCAATTTTATTTCTCTGGTTGCCCTGGCGTGGGGGTTGAGCCTTAAAAAGCAAGACATTGCATGTTGTTAAAAGGCTTCAACCAGCCCGGTCTTTATACGTCGTAGCTCATTCCATTGTTTAGAAAGCTGAAGATGTAATCAGTTTCTCACCGTGTCGGTTTTTAAATATGCAAGTCAAGGACGTTTAAAGATTTAACCCGCCTTTCGAGCTATTTAAAAACAGAATGGGCAACTTTGCGTTACAAGACTATTGTGGTACTACTTATTTTATGCAAAGCAAATCCAGAAACATGAAAAGGAACACAGGAAATGATTTAAGGGGCACTATGTACCAAGTTGACCTAGGTACTTGATATCAGCAAAACAAGTTCCTGTCTCACACCTGCAGCGCTTGTAAATATTTTCACATAAGATTAAACATCTAGCTAAATGTTTTCAAAGGGTTGAGGCTTCCTGGACAGGCTTATGGTAGGAGTGCAGGACAGGGTCCTTACACAATTCGTGCCAGTTAAGCTGCTCCACACCTTTGCAGCCACAGCTGAGGTGGGAACAGGCCAGTTCCAGCCAGGAGACCCTGTTAACTCCCAGCGCAGCACCTTGGTTGCTGTGGTGTTGTAGCACTGATGAGCCTGTCCCGCATTTGTCCCGTCAATACCACTGTTCTGCAGTTGCAAGTCTCAGGCCCTTTAATCCGTGCACTACAGGCATGACAAGTGCAGAACAGAAGCTCCTTGGTTAGTGCAAGGTGTACCTCAATGAAGACAAATCACATATCCCTCATTTTCCTTGATTATCCAGTTAGGGCATACCCATTTTCTTCCAGGTGGCATTGTTGCCCAAGAAAAGCTACCATTATCAATTACTGTCCTCTCATCAGTAAAGCATTGATGTGGCACCACAGAGGTTCACAATACAGTGTGAACTCCTTTGACACAACCCAAGGGAAAGGATGCCATGGGGAAGTGTATTTAAAAGTCCATTGCACAAAGAGTTGTGGGAGAATGGCACAAGTGGCCCACCCATTTTGTTGAGACCAACAGCCTGTGTTCCTTCGAGCAATGGCTGCATGAGATTGGCGAATCAAGCTGATACCAGTAACCAGAAGGGCTCCACGGATCGAATACTGTCCTCTCGTTGGAACTTTCTCAGGCTCTCGTAACGTCTTAAATAAACACACCAGCTGCATGACTAATAAGAAGAAAAAAGGTGGTAAATTCAGTTTATGATAAATGTTTACAGATACAAAATCTAACTTTTTGGTGCAGCGTTAAGATAAGTCAGGTTATAGAACAGTAAGTGTCCTGCAACGAACTTTAGACCCACAGCTCGCCTACATTTGTCTAAATTCTTTCATTCACATTCCTGTGGCTCTCGGATACTAATAAGGATTAAATGTACTGTGATTACGTAGACGGCCGTGGAAAAAAGATTATGAAACGTGTAACTCATGGGGGCTTCTGAAAACACGCTGGATTTCTTCCGCAAGTTATCAGGCGGAGCCAAGAAAAAAGCTACCTGCACCGTCAGTCTGTGGCCACGCCCATCCCGATGACATCAGTCGCAGGCCACGCCCCGCGCACCTGTCCGCCAGGTTCAGCGGGGGAGAAGGGAGCTGGGTGAGTTTGTTCCGCGTCTTTTAATGATTATTTTTTATTTTTCCTTTATTAAAATGTTGATCAAATTTAACTCATGTAATTATGTGGTTTTTCCATCTCTCGGGAGGAAGCTTTAAAACACGTATTTTCTTTGGGAGCTCAACAGAATTTGTTTTTACCGTTTTCTTTTGCAACGCTTCTCTTATTTTTAACAAACCACTTGCTTGTGTTACACAGACATCGACGAAAAGCTCCTTTTCAGCAGTAAAGACTGCTTTATTGGCAGAATGAAAACGTCGCTTTTTCTTATGTTTCTTTATCTTAATCTTTATCAAGCACTTCGTGAGCTTTGCTCGCAAAATCAAGTATATGTGTTTATCCAAACCGAAAAGAGCCTACTTAGAATTGTAAAGTTTTTTTTTCCATTATTTTACAGAGTGAGTTGTGTGCTCATGTACTTATATTAGTGGTAAAATTTTCGCTTGTTAGTAATGCGTTTTATTTTCAATGGTTTTAAATTCTAAATTCTGCTGTTTTGTGTTTTCAAGTTTAGTGTCTTCTGCCAGGACAAGATTCGCGTACAAACGTAAGTATAAACATTTTATTCATTTCTTTACACGTATTGAAATAAATTCTGCATTATCTACCCTGTTGAAAACGCTGTTTGCTACTACGACACATTGGTTTAAATAATCTTAAATGGTCGTCTAAATATCTCTGTTCTTGTGTTTCCAGTTTGGTGTCTTCGGGCAGGACATGCTTGGCTCAGCTGCTGGAATTAACCGTGTAAGTATAAACGTTTTTATTCTTTTACACGGATCCTATTGAGGTACACTATATCTGTACCTGCCGAAAAGTGTTGTTGGAAAACACGATGCACCTTGTCAAAAGAAAACTCAAACTAGGTGTGGTACTAGATTTCTCCAGGGCAGAAATGGTTTTGACCCGACAACACTGTAGGCCTGCTGGTTAAAGAAAGCAATTTTCTGCTAAAACTGCGATCACTTCAGCTTTCTGATGCGCGAAAAGCAGGTTCATAATTAAAATAACTGAGCCTAGAAAGATTTGGATTATTTGCTCACGTATTAACCGGGTTGTTTCAGAAAAAGAATATGCTAATCAAACTGGACATCGTTAAAAAACAAGAATTTGGTAGTTTTCATCTAATCGATACACTGTAGCGGTATAGTGCCCTCGGTGTTCACGCTTTGAATTTAAAGCTTTAAATGTATCTACTTCAATACCCGGTTGAACAGGAACATTTTCTGTTACACCAGGCTAATCACTTTATTCCAACTGTAAATCTTTTTAAACAGTTTCATCTTCTGAACGTGTCCGTCAATACTCGAACTAGCTAGCTGGGATCATTTTGAGATCCTGTTACAGAAAGCACAGCTCAGACTGATTTCTGTTGTTTTGCAGGAAATGCACCGAAGTTCCAGTCTTCATGCTGATCGCTACTCGACAGAAGCCTTGGAGAAACAGTAACGTGCTGTATGTTTCTGTTTTTGCCGTGTAGTTGCATGCAGATCTTCCGTACTCTGTTGACTTGTAACAGCATTTAGCGTTAATGTAGCCGTGCTTTGACACTTTGTAATTGAAATGCATGTTAATTTTCACATCGAAGCTTGTGCATCCGACGTATTGTAATGTTTTGTTTTGTATGCAACTTTCGCTCAATAAAGTGTTGATTGAACCTTGATTTTGTTCTTTCATTTCTTGTGCAGAGTTCTGTACCCCCTTGGCCCTGAAAAACCCCGATGTTGGTGAGTTTTTTGGCGGAGAGATTTTGTTAACAGTTTGTGGCCGCAAGGGGACACCCTATCGCTTTTTGACTTGAAAAGGTCAAAGGCTACCCCCTTTTTAAGCGTGTCCAGATTTTCCCGCCAAAAAACTTAGTATCTGGGGTCTTTTTCGGGGTGTGGTAGCAATCAAGCCGAGCCTCGCCCACCCTCCCTCATTGGAAAGGGGTAGGCGGGGGCTGGCTGATTGACCACAGCTCTAGCCAAGCCCACTCGCTCCTGGCAGGAGAGGATGGCAGGTTGGTGGTGGCTTTGGTCCCTGCAGAGAGGCAGGTCTCCTGGGGTGTGGACTTAGAAAGCTGTCAGTTGCAAGCTGTGACTGATAGGCTGAGTCCGCCCTGGGTGCCTCGTCTCTCTCGGGTCCAGGCCATCTCCAGCCTCCCTTCCCCTCTAGCTGGGAGTGAGGGGGCTTGGCTAGAGCTATCCTCAGTTCTCCTCCCCCCAGGGCTGTACCCACGCTCCCTGCTAGGGACCCTTTTCCCCCCAGAGACTATCTAAAAAGGCGGGCGTCTTCGCACTTTTAGGTACACGTGCGATGGGTGTCCCCTTGCGGTGCGTGGCGCACACTGCGAGACAACCCTTCGCACCTTCAAAAATACACGACAATGCAGACAATGAAATCAAGAGTTTTTATTGCAGAATTCACAGCACATACAATAGCAGCAGTCAACAGAAAACATGCAGGTCAAGAATAAAATACAGCACTGAATCGGGACATTACAGATCAAGCCATTGGGATCAAAAATCAAATGTCAGGAAAAGCACACATTGTCGAGAAGAACTTTCCAACGGACGACGAGTTGCTGGAGTGGAGCTGGAAAGGAGATCGTTGGAGCGCAGAGGATCAGGAGCCGCCGAACTGAAGATAAAAGAAAAAGGATCATGTTCGGATTTGCAGAATCGATTCACTTGAGGTTGTGAAATTAACTTTTCAAACAAGCTGCCTGAATAAAGAAATATAAAAACACGAACAAATTCAATAAGAAAGCAATAGGTAATTCCTTGAGAAATCACAGATACATCCCAGTCAAACTACTCCAATATTTAGAAAATACGTTCAGCCACATAGAAATTCAATTCTACTTATAAATGAATGAATAAATAAACTTAGAAAGTACCACTTACCTCTACAGCAAGTACCACTTACAGCATCTGTAACATTCGTTTTAACTCCCTGCTTTGAAAAATGGTTACAATTTGTTAGTATTATCAATTTTTACCCAATGGATTCGATAAATAAAATAATCTTAAAAAACAGCGCCTTAGAGTTTCCACTTTCTATTTATCAAAGCACAACGGAACGAAAATCGGTTATATAGTCAGTATAAACCCGTTCTGGGGTTAAAATGTTGGAAAATACGTTTGTCTTAACCGACTTACACAAAGATAAATAGTATAGCGGAAAGTAGGAATATAACTTACCAGGAAAAAAACACCTCTTCATAACTGGAGGCCCGTTCATGGAATCCTTTTTTCACCTGGAGAAATAAAAACATTACGAATGAGTTAATTTTATCTTTACAATATTTAAGAATTCCGGAGCGGAAAGCGTTAATATAGCCCAAATCCGAAAGGCGAGAGATTACACAGCTACTGACTTTATAAAGCAAATGTTTGAAGATATTCTACAGCTTTTTTCGTTAAAGAAACCAACCTAGATATAAATATATTTAAAATACGTACTTTCATGAAAAATAAGTATAAGAAATAAACGATGAAAGTATAAGAACGCTTAATTCAGACTTTAAAAACTTCCGAGAGCACGCTGAAAAGGACAGGACGCTAATTTCGGCGTCCTAAAATACAAATTAAAGCGAAACAAATGCAATAAACTAAATTAGCAACAACAATACATTCTTGTCTAGCTTTCCTCAAAGTAAGATTTGATTTTTGCACTTAAAATAAGAAAAATAGAAACAAAACGCAAACGCACCTCACGCCGCAGAAACTCTCCCCGCCGCCATCTTGCCGGGCGAACCTGTGGAACAGGTGGACGGGGCGTGTCCGCTGAGGAAGGTCACTCTGGGGGCGGGCTCGGCTCCTGAATGACAGCTGTGCACTCGGTTACAAGGGCTCAACACTGACCACACCGAAGATAAATAGAAACTGTAACTCACCAAATCATGCATAAAGTATATAACGGCTAAGGAGTTTCAGACAGCCTAATACAGCGACATTCCCCTGCGAGACTGTTCGCCAGACTCGTTTAGCTTGCGGCCGGTTGATCGTATCAAGAGAAATGTGCTGGAGAGAGACTCCTGTCGCTCCTAGTGAGGACTGCACCTCTCTCTCACTGCTAGTGCCACACCTGTCCTGCAGGTGTCTCAGTGGTATAAGGGGCTGCTTTTTAGAATTGAATGAAGAACTATTCATTAATTAATGTCTTAAACCCCCCCTTTTCCCAGTTTTGGAGAGCCCCGAAAATGGAGCCCCCCAAAACGGCCGGCGTGGTAGAGAACAGCCCCTTCCACAAACTCACCCCGACAGCGTGAGAGCTTCACCCGGGGCTTAGATCTCAGACTGACGGGGAGGCTCGGGGCTCGTCTTCGATTCACGACACTCACGGGGAGTCGATGCGCTTTTCTGAACTTTAGAAGTGTCCGATGGTTCAGCCCGCGGAGCCACCAGGCCGGCCACGCAAAACACCGGGCGTGTCCATCTCTTATCCTGACTAAAGCCAAGTCACGGTTCAGAAACGAGGCGGTTTCCCCTGTTTGGTCGCTTTTCAAGCATTAAAGCTGAGACGCCTTTGTAATGCGCTTTTCTAGTCTTTTTTGCGACTGGACAAGACTTTATCTTTTCGAATGAGAGTGTAAAAATAAAGCATCAACATTTGCAGCAGAGTTGGAGTCTGTATGTCATGTGTCGGACATGAAGTCTGAGAGCTTAAAATACTAATGTTTTGTTGTTGTTTTAACCAAAATGTCCGAAATGATTATAAAGACAACTTATTAAAAAAAACTACACGAGCGATTAAAATCATCTAAATGTTTTATACCCCTGGTGTATTACATGGAAAACAGTATAGTGATAAGGATGTAATAACTAGTTTTGCAATCAATGGAGCATCACATCAATCCTTATTATTACTACTAGCGAAGCTGTTATTTAATATATTGAAAGATAAGAAATATCTTTCACTGTAGTCTAGTGCAAAGAGTGCAGGTGGTAAAAATGTTGTATTAATATCAGATAGTTGGCACTGCACTAGTGGAAGAAGCGTGCGACAGGTATTTAGACGCTTTATATTAACTCAGAATTGTCACCTCTGAGGGAGAGATGCAAAATAATTTCGATGAATTTAAAAAGCTCTCAAAGTTATACACAGGTTATAGAGTGGAAAGTGTTGGGGAACCACTGTCAATGAGTGACGTACAGTAATCTCGGGTGAGATTGCCTATCAGACACGAACAGTATAACTGTACCGCTTGATCCAAATTTAGAAGACGAGAATTGTGGAACACTGTTCCTGGCGCAAGGTTGACGCTAATTTCTAACCTTTAATCCGAAGGCTACAAGCTGAGCTCACGATACAATTCAGTAAAATGCAGGAGGAACCGCGAGGAAGGCGATTTTAATCCCGATCACGTATAATCGCTGAACACTCTTTCGCGCTGTCCATTCGCTATCACGCCGTTGTCTGATTCATACCTAGATTTCTATTCACACGGCGTGTGAACAATTGTGAATCTGTCAACTTCCAGTAAAACACCTGACGTAGTCTACGTGTCCAGTTTGAAAATGTGTCATGCCCATACAGTTCGCTAATGACACGCGGCTGACAGACTCCCAACCAAACGAAATACAAATTATTACATCGCGGTGCACGGGATGCATTGTTACAGTGACGTGACTTGTGTTTAAAGCGAGTATAATTCGATTGTCGTACCTCCGCTTGGAGATCAGTTAGCCGGCTCTGCTCTTCCGCGCTTCAGAAACGTTACGGACTCGATTACGACTGAGTTTAAATCCTGTTTCGGGATCCCCCCCCCCCCCACAGCAGCAGCAGAACGAGCCCCTGCAGGGGATTCTGCGATCCAGTGTGAGCGTGCCGATTAAAAGACCTGGGGTGCTGCACAGGGAGGGAGAGAGGGGGCCCCCTGGCGGCCTCGGGGCACCAAGCAGTCGCCTGGCTCGCCTGCGCCCGTAGCCGGCCCTGGGCTGTGGATTCGGCATACATGCGCCGTCATAAAAGCTGGCCCGCAGCACTAGAGTGCCTGCATCGGCTCCGCTCGCCTCTCAGGCCCGTCGACGCGATTGAGCCCTCGCTGCGTGGCGGAGAGGGGCCGCAGGACCGCCGGTGCCCCCCACCCCCCCCGCAGAAGTGGTTCCCAGGCTTGTTTACAGGGTGAGGAGGAGGAGGAGGAGGAGGAAGGGGGGCTTTCCTGCCGTGACGTCAGAGGGTTCGTGTGGCTGGAGCTCAGACCCCAGAAATACTCCCCCTGCGTGGTGTTGTAAAAATACAACAGCAAAGTTTCTCTCCGGCCATGGACAACGCGGAGAGCCGAGACATGAAAACCGCGAACAGACGAGAACGCCAGGCAGGTAACGCGTTTTCATTGTTTTTTTTTTTGTGTGTGTTTAACTTTTAAATGCATTTTGCCTTCATTCTTGAGCATTTCTTCTTGTGCTGTGTATTTCATATTTGCCCAAGAGGTCTAGGTGTGCGACGCCTCCGGTCTATATATATATCCAGCACGCATAGAGAGTGCGCGATCTGAAGACCCCCTCTCCTCCCTTTCTTTAGTTTTTCTGTACAGTACAGCCTTCTGGTTCAAAATGTTTGGGAAAAGACGTCCGTGTGAAAAACGTGGAGAGATCAGATAACGGAATAGTGCAGAATCCAGTTCGAAGAGAAGAAAAAACACACGAAAGGGGATTTCGGTTATTTTATTTCTATACACAGCAACCTCTTTCAGAGGAGAGGTATTCCAGCGTGAAATCCCTAATCACGCAGCAGCTGGGACGATCTTGGGCTCCTGTGTACTGCTGTACGGTCTTCATAGATCCGTGCTCTCCGGGCTGGGGCGTGTCCCTGCATCGGGGGCGCTACAGCGGGTCTCGGAGGACACCAGGAGTCGGTGTTTCAGCTCTTCTGTAAAATCTAACGAGTCAGATCGTCTTGAGTTGTAAACAGTGCTCTTGATAGCTTCGCGGATACACTGTTTCTTATGCATGGAAGTGCCGCACTACACAGGATGAATACAATAAATACGAATATCGATTTTGGTTGGACCGTGAAGCCTCTGACCCGACGTATCGATTTTTGAAAGAGATTGTAACGGGTCGTGGAGACAGGTCTCGGCCTGGACAGAAACCTTTCTAAGCCGGGGCGCGGAGATAAATCGACCTTTTTATTCCGAGCTCTGGGGACAAGCAAAAAAAAAAACCAGCAGTGTTATTAAAAGATATGATAAAATCAGAAGCTTTGAAAGCACAGGAAATTGTAATATTTGGTCATGCCTCTAGACTTGTGGAGACTCTTGAACGTGAGCAGAGGTCGGTGGTTATCCGTACAGCTCTCAATCCGAATCAGCGATTTCTTTTCCTTTAATATGTTACCTAGTTATTCCGAAGTTAATTTAACACTCTGCCCACCTTCCCAGCTCATCATTTTCAGTCGTTTCTCCAGTACTGCTCCAACGCCCCGCGCATTGTCACGTCTGAATTAAACGCTGACCGCTGACCGCTTTTCAGCTGGACACGCGAACGTCGCTTGGATTTGCTGAATGCAAACGTATGTATTTATATTAAAATGCACAGCAGATACTTTTTCGTACACGGGGCTCGTGAAATCCATACCAAAATCACCTATAGGTTACCATAGAAATGTCCCAGTTCTATAAACTTGTAGGTTTCTGTACAGAACTGGGACATTTGTGAAGAAACCTATACGTCATGTGTATGGGATACAGGTGACGGTGGTGCTCGTAATTAAATGCTAAAGGCTCAGGTCCTCAGGGTCTTCATAATTAATAAGTACGTTTGGGAGAAATTTATGTTGTGAGTTAATGTATTACTTTACTTGATATAGCATGGATCACGGCGACCTGTGATTTTTTTTTTTAAACGTACTTTTCCCCCCGACCTTCTTCGGCGTTTTCAGAAGTAATCCCTGACGCAAGTAGCTTGTGACTGTAACGGATTACTCTTCTAAACATATTTTCACAAACGCTGATCCTGCGCTAACGCTTTTGCTGAAATCAAACGGGGGAACCTGTGCAAATCACGCGTCGCGGAGAACCCGTCACTAGTTTCGAGGCGCTGGTATCCTCTGGTCTGTGCTGTAGTCGCATAGTATTGTTTGCATTTGTACATTACTGGGAGTTCTGATGCGGGATACAGTGTAGATCGCAACCCTGTTCCGAGCTAGTTTGCGTGGGTTACTGGCCCGCTGTGATGTCAGAGGCACACCGTTACATCACAACACATTCTTCTTGTTTTAATAATAGTGTTTCCTTCGTTTGCTACAAGATGATAACGGTTTAAAAAAATGTAAAGAGAGCACCAGATGATGGAACAACAAACATAACACTTGTGGTTAATAGTAATATCATTAATTGTCATCTTTATTGTATGTAACCGTTTATTCGAAAAAAACATCCTAAAAGACTTTTCAAGAATAGAAACAATGAATGCATATAAGTAATAAAATTAGGGAAGGAAATCACAAGTGTCTTGTGTCCTTTGGAAGACTAACCCAGTCTAGTCTGAAATGAGGGAATGCATGATCGCCCAATAGCTATCGTGTCATTTTTGATACCAAAAGCATGCAAAATAACTGTACTGTGAAGTCATTTAAATTTGATTGCTATATGACATTAGGGTGTTCACAAGGTTTTTGAGACTACTGTGTACTCTGCCTACAATCATGCATGAACATGTACTTTTAGCTACAGTACGTGGTAATTTGGGTTTTATATTTTTTTTTGCAAAGGCTTTGTGCTGATGATTAAAAATGCAATTAAGTGATCACAAATCCGTTGAGATATAGAGAAAAATAAACGTGGGTCAACATCTGTATAAGTGCCCGTGGGTAATCCTACTATATGAGATGTGAACTTGTAGATGATGTCTTTAATGGCACAGTGTATTCATGGAATATCCAGTCCATAGTTGCTCCTCCTGCCCTGTGCTGCCCCGGACACACTGTGTCTGTCTTAAACGTGTGAATTCTGTCTGTAGGCTCACCACGGTTCACACAAGCCGATTTCGAAAAAGGTAGGCCTGCCAAGCAGTGAACTCCAGTGCATGTTAAAGGGGAACTGAAGTCCCAGTTTCTCAGACTGGTTATTATATCCTGGTAACAGAATAGATTCATTGATGGAATCGCGCCATTCACAAATTCTGGATCAAGCACAAAATCGTGAACGTTGTGAAAGCACTATAGGGTCTCCGTGACTCCTTGTCTCGGCACTAGCGAGAGCGAGAGTTGTGAGAATTGTGACTTCCGTCCCTTCCTGCTCACTAGTCCCTGTACTGACTCATGTACTGTGATGTACGAGCGAATCAGCACAGGTTGTGCAGCAGAGGTTTCACTGTGGAAATGTTCCAATGTGATCTGCATGCAGAGTTAACAAGTAACGAGTGTTTGATGGCAAAACCGTCTCGGAAGTCGAGAGCAATATATCTATTGGATTAGAAGAGATGTGTTCACATGCCTGCTTATTTACAGTTTAACAGGGCCGCTTCAACTCACCAGAAGTTTTGTTGCCTCGTTATGAATTGCAGAACAGGGCGCTGCGCATACCTGGAAATGTAGTCTTTTTTGTGATGTAAATTGGAGGTTTTACACATTACTGTGTACATTTTACTTTCACTGAAAATCATTCATTCACGAATGCAAATTCTTTCTTGCACCACAATCTAAAAATAGCATTGTAGTTCCCCTTTAGGTGAATCAAGGTCTTGTCAGATGGTGGCATCTAGAAAGAATTAGATCATTGTTGTAAACTGTCCATAACCTAAATAAATACCTGGAGCTATGAAATAGTTTTTATAGGACTGAAATGAAATTAACCCCTGTGGCTCAGCTCCTATTATGAGTCCAGCAGCTATTCGAGGTATAAAGTACCACCTAGATTGTGATCGGTGACTCTAAATATATTATGGAGGATTTTTCAAGTACCTTCAGACTGAGATCTTTCAGAGGTTTGTTAGTTATTATTAATTAGCCCTGTTTAGAATCCATTCCACATTGACCTGATAGCAAATGACCTCTGCACGTTTCCACAGTAGGGCCACAAGTGCTCTTGTCAGCCAAGTACAGCAGCAGGTCAGATGGCCCTTCCTCCAGCTGGGCACTCGGACACGGTCAGTTCAAAGCTGGGGAACGGCAGGCCGGCGAGTGCTTTGCAGCGGTGCATGGTCTGGAGAAACGCGTCTTGAGGACATGTGGCGTGGGAGCATGACCAAAGCGCTTAGCTGAGGGCACCCACTCAGTTTCTGCAGGGCGGAGGTGGGAATGCATCGCTTTGGCTGGCAGCCACCGTATTGTCAGCTTGTCATCTGAGCTCAGAGATCAGATGCTGAGTGTTTGTTCGTGGCAGCTGATGAATTTCCTTTGTTCCCGGCAGCGCTCGAAGAAGCCGACAACAGTATCGGTGTCTGTGGGTGGATCTTGGTGTTATTCTCCATTCTGCTGACACTGGTCACTCTTCCCATCTCCATATGGATGTGCATCAAGGTGAGGCGGTCAGCTCAGGCGGCCCGTCGGGCAAGAACATTCCACATTTCCACGCTCGGCGAGTTAAAGCAGTCTCCCGGGTTGTTCTTGTTTTGTGGTGCTGTAGTATCCACATGACCGAGGTGAGCTTGGCTTCGTGAGGAAGAGAGCTTGTACAGAAATGGAGTTGCTTCTGCTGCCCCTAAGGGAATTCGTCTTGCACATCAAGAGCACTTAAATATAGGACGTACATGACAATAATAAAATACATACAAGAGTACAATACCATAATACCAAACAACATTCAACACCACTGCTCAATAAGAGCTCTTCAGAACTCGAACTGTCATGTTATGCCACGTGGAAGTGTCTTTTGCAGGGACGTGACTCAAAAGCTTCAGAATTCCTTGCGCCAAGGGGTCGCTCTCATTTGAACGATACTACCTGCAAAGAAAGAACTTGCAGGGGAAGTGGTAACAGGTCTCCTGTGAAAGTATTGGTAGTAGGATTTGCAAAGTAGACTATGATCTGATGATGTTAAAATCATAGACTGCTTTGCAAATCCTACATCCAATACTTTCACAGAAGACTTAACTGTTGCCACTTCCTACAGAAAGTCCTCTGCAGTTTGTGACATCAGAACATTGGCTTTTGTGTTTGCTTTTCTCATTAAAACCAGTCTTACCCTAAACACACACAGCTCATCGTGATGGAGAAGCTGTAGTGGTCGTGTGCTGACTCTGCGTGTGCGCTTGTATCTCTGCGCAGATTGTGAAGGAGTATGAACGGGCCATCATTTTTCGACTTGGGCGTATCCTGAAAGGCGGTGCCAAAGGACCAGGTGGGTCACTAAGCTCTGCCTCTCAAGAGACTGCATCATAGTTGCAATGTTCTCGTTTACGCTTGATCACATTGTGATACTGTGTGCTTGAAATGTGCGTATTTCCACATTTGCATTAATTTCCTCTGTCCTCGGAGACAACTTCTCTCTCTTGTGAAATGTCATCAGAGCAAGCTCAGAGGAACAGGACCAGATCAAGTCAGAGCTTAAGACAACCTGGTAGCTAAGCTCACCCGTTCTCTTACCAAAGGTAACAAAAGCAAAGAGCAGCATCCATTTCCTCTGCTCTTCTGTGGTATGGGAGTGTTGTTTCAGATCGGGCTTTAAGCGAACTGCTTTGGAATCTGTGGGAGGGTCTGTGAAGTGAGTTCCTGTTGTCTGCGGTCGCTGCTGCTTTAGCTCAGTAGGTAAAGCAGTAGTGCACTGGAAACCGCTCACGTCTGTGTCAGGCCTGCCCCTCCCCCTGCACCAATCACTCATGGCCCTTGCCTTCCCCAAACCACATCAGAGCAGCCACGAATTGGACACCATTCTGCCCTTCGTGCCTCTGTTTTCTGCTAGCAGAAATATCTGCAATCCAGTGAAAAGACTCCGCAGGTCTGCAGGACTCGGAGAGTCCCTGAATTACACAAAAAGGTCTTCTTCTTATTCTTCACTGCAAATACGAATGCTTCCTAGATTGTTTCTGACTTGCTCAAGTGGATGCCGTTCTGATCACTTTTTGTAGTCCAGTTTTCCTTGGGATGTCCACGAGGCTTTCCCAGCAGCTTTGTTTGTCTTTTTTCACATTTATAATTGCTAATCACGTTTCTTATTCTGGCGTGATTGAGAGTATACCCTTGCACGTGCACAAGGCTTTAAGAAGCTGAGCTCAGGGCCACACCGTTATGGTCTGAGCCACTCAGGATGTCCTCAAAGGTTTTGGACAGAGCAAGATACGTACAAGATTAAATAGAATCGGTTGCAACGTAATTAGCCTAGCTCACCCGTTATGACATTTATATAATTTGCCCTGATGAATAAAACAGATCAATAAGTTAAAACAGTGTTTCCCAACCCATTCCATTCCCATTCAGCTCATTCCGTCTGAGCACTTTCATGTAAGAAATCCTTAAGTAACTCGTCCGGGAGTTTTCTAAGTTTCATTTTTGCTCACAAACTGGAATTTGTAAGTTCTGGAGCACAACAGTGGTATGGCAGATGGCGACATGCTGAGGAACTGAAAGCGATTAAGGGGTTCAGCAAAGACCTGGAGCATGAGCTGACCGAGCACAAGTGCTTTTCATTAGTGTAGCCCAGCTCCCTGCTAGGAGCCCCTTCGGGGAGAGACTGAGCACGAAAACAACAGGAAGAGAAGAGGGCAGATGCCAGGAAAGGCTGGCAACCTCTGATACTGGAAGACTGAAGTCTGGAATCAGGAAGGTTGTTTAGCTACCAGGAGGTCTGCACACTCAGACGTTTGTGGTCAAATATTCACATGGCTTTGAAAATGCCTCTGAAGTTACCTGCCATGCACAAATAGTTTTTTAGTAAAACAACAAAACATTCATGCAGTAAAGCTGTACATCAGTCTCACAGCGTTAACAGTACCCCAGCATGCTTTGATGGACAGTATAATTGAGAACTGTACTGCTGTTGCCATAATACTGTAAGGCTCGTGCATTGAACAGATCAGTTCCAAGAAAGAACTGACTTGCATACAAATGAAACAATAGCAGGCTGTCCAGGGCCTGAATGAAAAGACAAGGGGATACTCGGAAGAACTGGCTAATAATAGCGCTCGCCGGGAAAAGAGATCAGCTTGCTCTCAGTGGGGGTTTGTTTAGAGGTTTCTAATGTTTCCTGACTGAGGTTGTCAGTGAAGGTTGTCAGTGAAATTGCTTTTTTTATTACACTATTCTTTTTTATTTGAAGTTTTAATGGAAACAACTTTAAGCAATTCCAGTCCTAGAAGAAGCCCAGAAGCTCCCAGACCATAATAAAGCAGGAAGAAAATGCAACACTCATTTTTACATCAACAGCCCATTGAATACTGTATATAGCATACGTGATGTTATTTGCATTTTAGGTTTGCATAGTCTTGCCCCATGGGATAGCACAATCATGAGCTTAGATCATGTGATTTCAGACCGAGATCAGGACCTAAGTGTTGCACTTGGTTAAAATAGCCAAGTGTTGATTAAAGATCTGTGCAAACGGATGTCCAGGAACACATGATTCTGATTAATGTAAGAGCTGTGAAAGATACAGCCGCGTCCTGCTGGAGTAACGAAGATGGACTGCTTGTCCAGAGAAACAAGGAAGAACAAGGCAGCTCTGTGAGGGACTGGCTCGGGGCCATCACATCACAGGACGCTAATCAGTGTGAGATACTGTAGCAGTGGCTACAGAAAGAGAAATCTCCTGAAAAATGAACCCATGCTGCAGCAGAATGACAGGAGATCTGTCCTGGAGAGGAAAACGACCTGTGTGCTCAAAGTCAGCTCATCGGGTTCTTCAGAAGCCAGAGTGAAACACCAAGCAGAGGACACAAGGGGAATCTGCCTGGAAGTGCATTTAACGCCGGAGACAGGAGGCACGTCTTTACTCAAAGGTTGGTGGGAGTGTGGGCCATGGTGTTGAGGCTGATACCTTGGCTGCTTCCGAGAAACAGGTGGATAAGATCCTTGGCTCAATGAACAGGCTCATGTGCAGCCTTTCTTATGTGCTTATGAGAGAATGGGCGGAGCCATTTTTTCACAGATGACTGCACTTTGCCCTGGACAGCGCTGACAGAAGAGAACACGTACAGTATGAAGATGTCAGGGTGAACATCATGCCGACTAGCTAGTTGTTTCAGCTCTGCCTGCTGGCCAGTCACACTGGAAGAGATGCAGAACAGTCTGAACCGAGATCAGTTACTTCAGTCTGTGCATCAGCACTGCCAGGAGTAATTCTCCATGTGATCCTATCTGATACTAACATCCTCAGTAAAGGTAATATATTTTTAATGTGATGTATTTAATTACTTAAGCCTGTCATGAAAAGAAAAGCAACATTAAATCTGTTGGACCCGATGTTTTTAATTTTGTATGGCTTATGCATTTTTGCAGTTACCAGTGCTGCTGTCTTCCGCTGCTACGTTGTCTCTTGCTGTGTGTGAACCTTTGAGATCACAGTAGCTTTGAGGAAACGGCAGCACATTTTTCATTGGAGTGAAAAGCTTTGGAAACGACATTTTGTTGGCAGTGTGAGGATTCTCATGGGTAAAAATATTCCAGATTCAATACTTACCGGTCCTGTGCTGTCTCTGTCAGGTCTGTTCTTCATCTTGCCTTGCACTGACAGCTTCATCAACGTGGACATGCGCACCATCACCTTTGACATCCCCCCACAGGAGGTAAGCAGAACTCCTGCAGAAGGTTTTGAAGCAATCGAAAGAGAAAGGCAGTGTCTTTTAATGACACAAGCAGTCTGAGCTGTTCTTCTGCCTGTTTATGGTTTGTTTTTGCATTCCAAGTTTGGTCATTGCCAAGTCGCTTGTGTCTTTACTCAAGCAGCTCTGATCTTTCCTGAGGAGGCCGAGTGCAAACTGCTGAAGGGCCACTAGCACTACTGGTGCAGAGGCACTCACTGGAATTGTTTCCAGAACTGCATAAAATGAACTTAGTGAAAGTAACTATTCACACGCTGCATAGTTCACTGAAATGAACAAAGTTTCCCCCCCATCTTGTTCCGAGTTTTACAGTGAAATCCCTTACGTAAATAACCTGTAGGTGTAAAGACTCACTTTTACAAGAGTCTTTCCCCAGCGCTGACTGGGAGCAGTGCGCTGGGGGCAGAGGGGCAGCCGGCTGGCGCTGTGGACGTGTCCGGAAGTGTTTCAGCGGCGTCCCGGTGTCTCCGCCGCCCAGGTCTTGACCAAGGACTCGGTGACGGTGAGCGTGGACGGCGTGGTGTACTACCGGGTGCAGAACGCCACGCTGGCCGTGGCCAACATCACCAACGCCGACGCGGCCACCCGCCTGCTGGCGCAGACCACCCTGCGGAACGTGCTGGGCACCAAGAACCTGTCGGAGATCCTGTCGGACCGGGAGGAGATCGCGCACAGCATGCAGGTACGGAGCGAGGGGACCTGCCCCACGGCGGATCCCTTTCCATTCTCTGCGCGGGCACCGGGTCCTGCTTTAAAAGACATCGTACCGCAAGGGAGCCAGTGACGGGCCTATTCCCTGCTGGACGGCGAAGAGAAGAAACGCAACGTCTTCGGGTGTCAAAGAAGACTCCCTTCTTTGGAGAAGAAGAAGGCTCCACAGCCGAAACGTTGCGTTTCTTTTCAGCAGGGAATAAACCCATTACTGGTTCCCTTGCTGCCTGCGCATGCTGACGCAGCTTCCTACTTGAACGATATTGTCTGCGCTGGCAGAGCCGTGCTGTCTGGGCCACGGTGAAGCGCTTTGAGCCCACATGGGTTTCTGTGTTGTGACCCAGTCACACTCTCGGAGTAGGCTCTGGGCATACTATTTGGTTTTCATTTCAAGCAGCAGCGAAAAGGTGCACAGTGCTCTACAGTGGCCCGTTGCTATTTGTACTCGTACATTGCTATTTGTAATGGCATGAAATGTGAGCGTCTTATCCGGCCAGCTAAGAATAGACGCAGCAGCTCCTGCTGGGAGTCGTGAGTGAAGAGCAGGGGCAGTTGTGCCAGTGTGCAGGGGGCTGCTCGGCGAGCTGTCTTTGATGTTTCCCCGCTGCCTCCCGGCAGTCCACCCTGGATGACGCCACGGACGACTGGGGCATCAAGGTGGAGCGCGTGGAGATCAAAGACGTCAAACTGCCGCTGCAGCTGCAGAGGGCCATGGCAGCCGAGGCCGAGGCCACCCGGGAGGCCCGGGCAAAGGTACCGTCGCCCCACACCGCCACCCAGGCGTGCTCTCTCTCCCAGGCTGAGAAACGGCGCCCCCCTAGTGACGGGCGCAGAAACTGCAAGAGGGGGCTGCCGTGCACTGCACTAGATTGGAGGAAGGACTCTGAGAGACAGGGATGCACAGCGGGCCGCAGGATTAAGTTAAAGTGCCGTATACAAGATTAGATCAGACTGTGAGTGGATGTGCAGGCAGGGAAGGCTCCCCTCCCCCTCAGCAGTGAGTAGCCCCCCGGGGGGGAGGGGATCGGGCAGGATGAAGGTCAGCCTGAGCTGCCATGGAGGGGAGTTCAGGAATCTGCGTCCCCACCGAGCACCAGAAATAAACCCAGTGTCGTGGCAGGAGAGCAGGCAGGGCCTGTCCCCTGAGCTTTCCCTCCTCCCCGCTGCTTCCCAGGCCCGCGGTAGATCAGCTTGAGAGACATGGCTCTCTCTGGGGGTCGAGACAGTGCAAACAGATCTGGGAAGTAAACAAACGCCCTCATTCCCACGAAGGAAACCGACCCCCCTCCCCCTGGTGTTCTACAACCCTGGAGAGCGTTCTGGGTGCCCGCTTTGAATGTGTCAACCCGTGACGGGCAGCCGAGTCTTTCTGAAGCTCGTCTTTAATTACTGAGAGTGGGCACACTGACCCGGCAGACTGAATCCTGTTAAATACAACGTGAGGTGGCTCAGCTCTTCTTGTCAGCTCAGCTGCTGTGCATGTCTGTATAAATTCTGTACAGAGGGTGTGGCGAGTTCCCTTTGCTGTGCGTTCAGGGCCTCATAAGTCCTTTCTCCCCGAGTAGATTTGCTGGCAAACGCATGGTATTACACACTCACTATCTGTTCTCCAAGAAGACTGCAGACAGCCCCAGTTATTGAACACGTAGCCCTTCACGGTGGCCTCTGTGTTTGAGTCCATTTTTCACAATGGCCGTTAATGCCGTCAGATTTCCATCCAGATTCACAGTGGCAGCGCCTCCTTCAGCTGCTCTTGTCAGTGACCACAGACACTCGTATTGTGTTTACTTTGCTCTGCCTAGCCCCCACGCACCTGCTGGACAGGTGATATTGGAGAATTCGGAAAGGTTCAAATGAGAGGAGACCATTCAGCCGTTGAACAACTGGTTCAAGCCTCTCATTCAGCCTTTTCTCCAAGGGTATTGGCTGCAATGATGTGGGTGGGTGGCTTGTTCCACACCCCCACCACCCTTTGTGTAAAGAAGTGCCTCCTGCTCTCTGTTCTACATGCAGTTCCCTACTGTTGTTCATGTATGATTGTGGGCTGTTACGCTGCCCTCCCGGTAAGCTCTGGTCACCCAGTACCCCGCGCCTGCCTGTCCCCCCCAGGTGATAGCGGCCGAGGGGGAGATGAACGCGTCCCGCGCCCTGAAGGAGGCGTCCATGGTGATCGCCGAGTCGCCCTCCGCGCTGCAGCTGCGCTACCTGCAGACCCTCAACACCATCGCCGCCGAGAAGAACTCCACCATCATCTTCCCCCTGCCCATCGACATGATGCAGGCCTTCGTGGGCCCGCGGGCCTGAGCTGGGGGGCGCAGTGCCAGCCGCTGCGGGGGGGGCGGCGGGCAGGCTGCCCTGGCTGGCCGCAGCTCTGATCTAGATTTTCTGTAGGCGTTTTGTCTGTGAAGTTGTATGCTTTGCTTATCTCAGCCCCCGGGCAGGCGATGTAGTTGCTACTGGTGTGATACCGGCGCAGGAACGTGTACTGGTGGCTCTCCTCCCAGATCCGGTCATTTGATGGGGGCCCGTTTTTTTTTTTACTGGAAAGTGTCCACCCAGCTTGTGGTTTCAGCCCCACCAGGGGACATATCCAGACAGCAGTCACCCTCTGGGGTTGGTTGATCAGAGGGGCGAGGGGGTATAATTAGCTGACAGTTCAAAAAATTCACCAGTAATGCTAAAACAATAAAAGGGGGCTATGTACCGGCTCCACTAGTTATAGAACAATAGAAACCCAGCCCACACGATTCAGGGTCCTTGTAAAAATGTTTTTATATTAGGAAATGTATTGTTGTCAGAACTAACGTTTTATTGCTATGAATTGAATGTATTTAAACCATCCAGTCATTAACGTAGGTGTTCACAGAGCCAAACGTCGGAATATTTCACCACGAGCGCCGTGGGTGGCTGTGGTTTCCAACAAGCTGGGGGGCACAGAGAATCACGCGAGGAGCTTGGAGACCGGACTCGGCTGGCAAGCACTTCCTCCCACGTCAGATCAGGCGCATTAACCAGGTAATGACAGGCTTAGTTAAACAGGACTGGAGTTTCAAACTGAGTTTGGAATTTCTTGTTTTACATTAATCCAAAGTAGTGATTTATTAAAGATCCAATGTAGAATGTAGATGTAGAGTCGGTAATTTAGACCCAGGTTTTATATGTAAAATTAACGTCTAACCTTCCTTTAGGTGGGTAGATGGAATTAAAATATTCCGCCCTCCCACAAGAAAACAAGTTTCAGACAGAACCATCTCCAGGAACAAGCCATGTGTTTTTAGGATTCAGTGTGCCTTAATAGTCATTTCCCCATGTAAATCGTTCAGAACTTGCTGCATCAAATTAAATGGCGATGTCTTTACTGTAACCAGTCCTGCTCGTCCGTATTATCCCCCATGTCCGCTAATGTACGGTTTTCTCCTATATTACTAATTCATTCTTCCCGTACGTTCTTGTTTGAGTCTGATGTGTTTTATATGGTGATGTAAGCATACCTTCGGAAATGTGATTTTGCCAGCAAGCTTCAGAAATCTGCTGTTTCTAGTGACCCCCCCGTGTTCCTCCTGCCAACACATAATCAATCGTGACTGGAGGAGCTTACACAGCCCGTGGCTCAGTGTTGTCTTTTTAATCTCTGTCTAGCTGTTTAAGAACAAGTAGCGCGGATTTTTGTAACGCGGATGAAAAGAAAAAATGCAAACGTTTGGCTGTCGAGCCTTCGTCGGGTATCAAAATCACTTTGTCTTCATTCTGTGTAGTTTTAACCTCAGCCTTTCCTTTTGCTGCTCCATGTTTGAAGCTTTTTTTTTTTTAAAAGGTAAACAGATAGTATCACATACTGTACCATCCACAGAACAAAGGTGATTTTTGCTATTTTTTTTTATGCTGGAAATAGAACTGGTACAGAACTTTAAAAGGTCAAATACAGTTTATACTCTGCAATACCGACTACAACTTATTCTATATAGCTTTTTTTTAAAAACAAAATGGTAGCAGAACAAAAAAAAGACTGAGTTTTTATGCCAAAGCAGGTTTTATAAAAAAAAGAACAAGGGATATTTTCTTCCATAGTTTTGCACTTGTATTAACTTTGAGGTTTCACAGCAGAGGGAGAGACCACGTTTTCTGAGGCTGATGAAATGCATTTCATTTTAAGACTGCATTTTCATTGAAAACAATAGTTGTTAATTTCTGTAACAGAGTGTTACAGAGGTCTTCTTTTAATACTAGTGGGGCTCTTCAAAGAACTGTGCACTGATAGTGTGGGTTAAGGATTGTTCAGTTTCCTCAGTCATAAATCTTTTTCTCCGATCCTTGATGCTGAATACCATGCCTGGTAAACTCATTAGCACTACCTAATTTTGTAAAGGTGTTCCTGAGCAAGTAATAAATCCTCTTATTAAAAACATGCAATCTGTCTGCAAATTTAACGTTGCCCCGATTATGTGATATGGTTTTAAATATTACTGATGACCTCCTAAAAAAAGTCTCATTAGCTGTTGAAATAAATTAAGGGCTAAGACCAAACAAATTGTGGAGTATTAAAAATAGGTAGGCTGTCATCTCCTCCTGCACTGCTTTCATTACGAGATACAGGAAATGGGATTTAGTGTTTACACAGTGTTCAGGCCCCAAGTCACATGATCAAGTGTGCAGAGAGTCTGAAGTCTACAGGATTTCTTTCACATTCCAGAGCACAGCTATTGCAGAAACCACCACCCGGTCATCACATACAGTTTTAAATTCAGTGCCAGCTGTACCTTTCGAATTCTTCAGATATGAAATACCACCAAGTGACAGGAGAACAAAAGAACAAAAAGGTTGTGAAACTGCACTTCTGATTTTTCAAGTGGAACTGAAATAAAAATGTTCAGAACGATTCGAGAGGATTAAGCAGACCAAAGCATTCAGGTTTTCAAAATTTTAATCAGTTTATAAAGAAAGCGCGGATAAGTACATCACATAGGAGGATTGTATGTGCAAAGAGCTGGCCCTATAACTAATGCACAGCTGAACGAGTCCAGTGCCTGTCGGACACAGGGAGCATACAAGAGGAGTCCAGCCTGTTTGTCGTGACAAAACAGGCGCTCTCCACCGTCTGTCCTCTGGCTCTGCAAGAACAGTTTTCCTTTCTGCTTTGAATCTGACGACATTATGGCCTTTCCAAAAACCTGCTGTAAGATTTACATTGGTACAAAGTACCCATCAGGGACCAGCAGGATTAAGTGCTTGTGTATTATGCGGTAGCTTTGGTTAATCCTCACTCATCTCATTTCAGGATAACAGTCAATTTTAGCCCTTAATCTGGGAGACAGTTATGACTTTTCCTATGTATTTTGTACTCTTAAACCGCAAAAGAGACTCAAAACTATTCTCTTGAGTTATTCATACATCCTTTACAACGAAGATAAATGGTCACCCTTTGCAATGTGTATCCAGATAGTCACGCAGTCTTTCTCTTTCAGTCAGTTTCTACAGCAAACAGATGTATTTTTTAACCCTGGCTACAAAAAGGCGGAGGGGTCATTTTGGACTCTCAGCTAAATGAAAAGCAACCTAAACACAGTCCTGTCTAAAGGCATGGCGGGTGGGGGGGCAGTGGGTGGAGACTGTAGAGTGGAGGCAGAAAAGTTAGACTGCAGCTCCAGGATAAGGCAGCTCTCTGATTGGTCGGGGTGGGGGTCAGAGGTCAGAGGTCACACCTGCAGGTCAGCCATGGCACGCTCCAAGGGGTCGGTGCTCCAGTAGTCGTGACTCCAGCCCAGGAACCAGCCCGTGAAGGTGGGGGGCTCGAACCCTTGTTTGATCTTCACGATGGGCGTGCGAGGGTCCCGGTTGGCAGGGTCGGTCTCGATGTAGCGGGCAGCTGGCGAGAGAGGGACAGGGAGTGAGCGAGCCTGAGCCTTCCGTACCGTCGTCCTCCTGAAGGCCACTGTCCCAGATCCTCAGGAAACTGCTAAACGTACCGCTGCTCTCATCACCCATTTAAATCCATTTTAATGTGCTTAATTTGCCATCCAAGGGTCACCCTGCAGCTCCCAGCTGGCAGCCAACTGAAGCCCAGCAGGTGTGAGCCTGGTCAGTACCTGGACAGGACACCTCCTGGGAAAGCTGAGGCTGCTGCTGGAAGAGGTGTTAGTGGGGCCAGCGGTCTGCGTGGGCCCTAATGCCCCAGTATAGTGACGGGGACAATATACCCTAAAAAGGTGCCGTCCTTCGAATAATACGTAAAACTGACTCGCTGTGGTCATTAAAACTACCAGGGCATTTCTCGAAAAGAGTAGGGATGTTAACCCCAGTGTCCTGGCCAAATTTCCCCCTGGTCTTTACCAGTCATGGCCTCCTCATAACCCCCATCTCTGAACTGGCTCCATCACTCTGCTCTCCTCCCCACTGAGAGCTGGTGTGTGGGGAGCGTACTGGTGCATCACCCAGGTGGGGCTGCAGGGGATCCCCATTACCTGTAAAACGCTTTGAGTGGAGTGTCCAGAAAGGCGCTATATAAGTATAAGGAATTATTGTTATTATTAAATAACCAATACGAGGCAGGATGGGGGGAAAAATGTCATTAAACAACAACAACTGCTACAGATATCCCATCACCTGAAGCCATCGCCTCCGTCTTCTCTTCTTCCTGGGCTTCGTCCCCGATCCACACAAAGACCTTCAAGAGGAAGCAGAACAGTTAAACACCGCACATTCGCACAGCAATGCACAGGTGCTGCAGTACTCCACAGCCCCTTAAGAACTGTGGCACCAGCAAGCCCCGATTTTACCTTCAGTTTTTCCTAGCTGCGCTGTCTTCAGCACAGCCAGGAAGTTATCATCCTGACTCGGATCACTGGGGAAAACGCCGCCCGAGTCTCGTTCATGTCACAGCGCAGATCACGAATCGAGCTCGCCTCATTCTATATCGGGTCCTTTTTTTTTTGAGCTCCCTGGAATGCGCTTACAAAAACCGGAGTCCGGTTGGTTACCTGGTCCCAGGTGTCCAGAATCATAACATCGTCAGTGGCCAGGTCTTCCTGCGTCATCTCCCCTGGCACCTCCTCGATCTGGGGACAGCAGACACGCACAAACACGGAACATTTACTTGGCATCCCAGCCCACCGCCCTTCGCTGTTGCCTCAGTGTGGGTGGGCTGGGTTGTTGCAGACCTCACTACAGCTTCGGACACTTCGCCTGCACTGGGATTTTTTGGGGGGGACTTCTATCAGTCGAGATATGTTGATAGATTTCAGGTTTGTGGTGGGGCACCAAGTGATCGCGCCCATTAACTGTACTGGGACCAGTGACCCCCTGTGACTGTGGGAGCTCTGGTACGTCACCGCTGATCCATACCAGGTTGACCTGTGGGCGTTCGGAACCGACACACCAGAGCAGTCATGAGTTTGCTGTTATGAACCTTCTGTGGAGTCAAAAAGCAGTCTTTTAAAGGAACTAGCTTTGAGCACTTCTTCCACTTGCATAAAAATGATCCCTTCTTGTAGCGTAGGTGCATGACTGACTAGTCACAAACAGTCTGTCACTCTACGGAAAAAGAAACTTAAGAGAGAGCCAAGACTTAGGGAGAGTTGAAGTTAAGTTCAGGGAGAATGGATGTAACTGGAAATTTGTTCGCACCAATAGTAGAAACTGCAAGGATCTTTCAAATCTAAACTTGCTGCTTTTGTAGAATGACTTGGGACCTTATATTCACAACACTGGGGTTTAAGTGTCTTGACTGGTGGATCCTAAGATGGTAAGGCAGTGACAAGAACTGATGGGCTCAATTTCCTGTTCTGATCATTAACTTGTCTCGTGTTCTCACACAGGGGAGAAACACAGGCTGGCCGCTGTCCTGTGGGATATATCCTGAAATGAGGTCACTGCTCTAACAGTGAAATTTGTATTGATTCATTCAAAAAGGCCTATACTGATCAACCATCGAAGTCTTCACCCGAGAGATGAATAATGTCCTCTCACCAATCAGGCCCTCTCCCAGAACAGTGAAGCAGCACTGCTTGTCTTTCAACATGCTTGTGAGGCAGTGATTTCACAATCTATGCACTACCCTTCCTGTGCCGCAACACTTTGTAACCACTCTTCAGTTTTTAACAAATACTACTTCTTACATAGTACTGAGGGTGTTTCATTCAGACAGAAGTCTAGAGATTCTTACCCATGATGTATGTTTCTAACTTTTGAGGCACTAGAAAAAAATAGAATTTCTTGTAACGGAATTAGAAAATGCAGTGGAGTTATACGGCATTTAAGAGAAAAACCAGACTAAAGGCTGTTCTGTAAAAAGCATGAATCATATGTTCCTCCATTTACTTTTTACTGCAGAAATTACCTTTAAAATATAGCATTAAATGATCTTTCCTATGACAACAAAAAAAACATAGGAGACCCCTTTAAGTGTTAGCCTCTTGGACGGTAGTAACGGAAAATAACTATCGATAACCCAGAAAGGGTTTTAAGAAAATGTCAAATGTGGTTTCAATAGTGCATCCCCTTAATTTCGCAACACAATTTCGAAATTCAAGCCGTTTCATCAGCTAACCAGTCTCACAGATGATCAACTGGAACACGCGCTCCTTCTCCTGTTGGAAAGTGCTCATCAAAAGGCGCCCAGGTGGGTCTGCAGCACGGTGCACTTCGGGTGAAATGGGTCTTGCTAGGAGTTGCTCTATTTGCTTTCAGAAAGGGAATAAGCCAGGAGACTGCTCTAGATTCATGAAAGCGATCAATCTCGGGGTCTCCCTCGTGGCGACACGTTCTCGAACGGCGCGATAAGAACCGCGAGGCGGGGGAAGACTCACGATGAAGCGCCCGGTCTTGTTGGAGCAGGCGAAGAGTCGAGGTGGGTGAGCCTCCATCTTGTCCTTGAGCCTAGCAGAGGTGCGGTAGTCCGCCTTCCCTCCGAGAGCCCCCCAGAAGTCATCTGCGCCCCCGGGGAGGGGGTGGGGAGAGAAGAGGAGGAGGGTGAGGGGGTGCACAGCGTCTACCAGGAGTCTCCCTGCGCTCCTCAGCCGCAGTCTTCTGACCACCGGAAGCAGCAGGGGTCTCCCATTATCCCAGGAGACATTCCTACAGGATCAGCCTTAAAGCTGGCCTTGTTCTGCCCCGTGCTGAGGGGTGAGTTTTAATGCACCATCATGTCTGTGGTGTCCTTACTGCAACAGAGCCAGCTTCGGATTCCTTTCAGGCCTCCTCCCATTATAAAGACTTAACCTAAAGAGGTTAACACTGCAAGCTTATACTACATACTTTTCTTTGTACTTTAAAATCCCTCTGGTTTTAAAACGGCGGCCAAGTAAACAGGTCAGTGTTGACTCTGGGCTCTTTTCACACGCCTTTATTTTCCGTTTCCTACCAAGTTTACTCCCAGCTGGCAATTCCGAATTGGGAGGAAATTAAGAGGGATATTATTCTTATTTATTTGGTTGACATCTTACATCTCTACCTTTTTACAGAACTTGACATTTTATTGAATATCAATAAAATGAATGAGGAGAGCAGAGAGGCCAATTTAAGAGCAAAATCAGGGATGTAGACATTCGGTTGCATGTTCTGTCAGTGTTTCGTGGGGTTTATCCGTTTTCTAAATAAATGGCGTCTCTACATTGTGTGCAGTCCTGCCTTGTGCCCTTGGCGTCTAACTAGAAACGAGGGCTTTCTGCTGAGCCACAGCCCTCCCCAGGACTGGTGAAGGATGAAGATTTAGTGGAGGAAGGAGTAGGGTTAGTCGAGAGCAGCCCAGGTCTCCAGTCTTACCAGTCTCTCCGCCCTCCGCCAGCTCAGAGGCGGACACTCCCAGAATTCCACACAGCTGCTGGGCTCCCGTCTTCTCTGTGCTGCTGGCCCCCTGTCCGACCCACAGGAAGGAGGCACCGGGGGTCACCAGGACAAAGGCATCGTTGGAGTTGAGGTTGGAGGCTGTGGTGTCAACCTAGAACGAGAGACCGCGCTGTAGTCCTCTCAAGCCCTGGTGGTCCTGTCTAGTGCTAGGATGCAGCAGATATTCAAAACCCAATCTAGACCTCTGTACCAGCCTGAGCCGTGACAGTCCGCAGTCTCGGCCAAGCAAAGTTCCCGGCTTCCAGGCCGCAGAGACGATCACAGAGCGCCGGCCCCGTCATTGCAGACCTGATTAAACGATGCAAGATGGAACGAAATCGGACTCACCTCCACAGCCCGGGTGCACCCTGCCGAGCTGGAGCGCACCTGGAAGAGCCGCGTCTCGGCGGGCGCCGTCTGCCCCCCCTCGCGGGACGTGCCCCCCTTGTACACCACCATGGGCTGTCCCCCGAAAAGGCTAATGAGGTGCGCCGGCTCCTTGCCCTGGACGACCCGCACCTGCAGCGCAGAGAGGCAGACGGGCAGATGACCGGAGGTGAGGTAAGGAGCACAACATGGGGGGCCGAGACTTAAGGAAAAGGGCTGCTCGGCCCCTGGAGCTGCTAGGTCTCTGCCCTTCGCCAGCTGGTGTCTAGGTGTTGTGAATCTCAGGAGATTAAGACAATGACAAGAACCGACGGGCTCAATTTGCTGTTCTAATCATTAACAGGCTGAATACGTGGACATTACTGGGACGTTTGTTCACACCAATAGCACAAACTGCTGGGATCCTTCAACTCCCAGCTAGCAGCTTCTGCAGAATGACTTCGGACCCTGTATCCACAGCACTGGGTTTTATGTGTCCAGGTGTCTTGAGCGGAGGATCCTAAGACTGTAAGGCAGTGACAAGAACTGATGGGCTCAATTTCCTGTTCTGATCATTAACTTGTCTCGCGTTCTCACACAGGGGAGAAACGTACAGGCTGGCCACTGTCCTGTGGGATATATCCTGAAATGAGGTCACTGCTCTAGCAGTGGAACTTGTATCGATTCAATCAAAGGCCTATATTGATCACCCATCTCCGTCTTATCACCGACCACCAGAACAGCGAAGCAGCACTGCTGGTCTTTGAGCATCTTTGTGAGGCAGTGATTTCACCATCACAGCAACATGCTAGATGTGCTGTAACACTATGTAGCCACTCTTCTGTTTGTAAGAAAGACTAATTTCTTGCGTAATGCAGAAAGTATTATGTACGGAAAAGGGTCTGGACTAGTCCGCTGGCCAGCTAGGATTCCCTAAGCGTCAGGCTGCGGTTTTGGTGGGGTGTAGGGGGCTACCCCCACAGAAACTGCCGGAATAGTCTGAATTTGGGGGGGGGGGGCGACACAGTTGATCCAGACACAGTCGATCCAAACACTCCCATCCCAGCACTCAAAAACATAAAAAAAACCATAACAGACTTGGTGAGAAAAGGCAGACAGCACACCTTCCTCATGCTGGCGTGAGCATCAAAATGGCAAACTGATTCAATTCATTCAACTATCATTGGGGGCAGGACAAAAAAAAATAATCCTCCAACCTTAAAAACACACTGGCAATGAACAAACGGCGTGTTCTGGATTTAAAGATTCAGAGTGCATTCTTCCTAACCAGTGAAGTTTGTGATTGAAGTTTAAATGCAAGCACTAGATTGATCCTTTCTCAGCTCCCTGTCTGTTGATCAGTCAGCTAAAGGCTTGAATAACAAGTTACTGAAGCATTTGTAGGGATTCTATAAAAGCAGGATACTAGCGTACAGAATATCCCTGTACAAAAAAATCCTTTGCTCCGAGTGGCTCTCCTGTCTGCTGCACTGCTTTTATAGACGTGGTATGTAAAAAAACTACCCAACACCAGCCACTAGGTGGCTGTGGCGCCCCAGTTACGTGGAAAGTGAGCAGAGATTATGTTGAGCTGGTCTAGAGACAAACCCTTCTGTGGCTCTGGGATATCCTGCCAATTGATACAGGAATGTCTCATCAGCAAACGGCTTTAAAAAAGAGCCGATTCCTCTCTTTCTAAATCCGGCTGGCTGGCTTTTTTGTTGCTGTCCATTTTAATGTGTTAATGTACTGTAGCTATAGATCCTTGAGCCCTAATCTCTTGCTCCTTCCAGTGTACATCTCTGTAGGGGAACAAAATGACCCATGAAGCCTACAGAAGCCTACAGTGCGGATGACGTTAAACTCTTAGCATGCAAGCCAATTCTGCTGAGCACTCAGTAGATCTATAAGACCTTTTGGCAAGCACTATTAAATAGGAGAAAGTATCTATATATATTAAAAACAAATGCATTGCATGCAAACATGTATATTAGTATTTAATCTGTGCTAAACCTGCTTTCTGCAGCACTGTACCAGAGCACATTTCTGCACCTGATATTGTCCCTCCTGTGATCACACTCCTCGTTTCAGAGACGATCCTGAGGCTTACTAGTGCATCTGTGGAAGGGGTCAGATTTTACACAGCTGGACACCTGGAGATCTCCATCTGGATGCAGTTGGGTTTTCCTTGCGGTGTCCACTGTGCTGGGTTAGTCGCACTGAGCTGTGAGCTGCACTGAGAGTCATGCAGTGTGCGAACCGCTCAGACAAATTTGTGTGCAGTGTGTGTAGAACACTTCCAGGGACAGACAGATCCAGGGGTCTGAGCACGAGCTTTATAAAGGGCACTGAAGACAGCAAGAGGAAAAAGAGGGAACAGGCACAGTCTCTCCTATAAGGACGTGAGAGCAGGGAGAAAACTCAAGACCAGCTGTACTTCAGCCAGGCTAGTGCTGAGAGGTCCCTGCAGTGGGCACCAGGAAACAATCCCAGCACTGGCTTTGATCTCTCAGCTGTTCTCCCAACAGACACGCCCTGCAATCCACTGTGAGTCACAGAGGAATGTATAAACACAGAGCTGGAGGCAGGAGACTCAAGGTTTCTCTCTGTACAGTCTCTACACAGAGGAAGGCAGCCCTCTGCTTGCTCTCACCCCTGCCAGGATCTGACAGCACTGAAAGCACTCCTGCAGTCAGGCGGAGAGCTGATGCCAACAGTCCCTGAATGCTCTAAACTGGCGACCCGGTTGAAAGGAAGACAAAGGGTTGCACTATTTCCGCCCTGCTGATAGTCATCTTCAACTGTCCCTAAACCTAAGCAGCGCTGCCCATGAGCGGGGCGTTGGTGGGACGATCTCAGCAGCGCAGGACCCGCAGGAGGGCCGCCAGTCCTTATGGACAGCTCTGCCGGGCTTCCCCCGCGATCCAAAACAATCCCATGCAAGCGGACCTTCGCTGCTCGGGGTCTGGAATGAATCCGCACGGCGGCACCGATCGAACGCTCGCCCTGGACTCTTGGAAAAAACACGGGCCCACTCTCTCGTGAGTTGGCAACCGATGCCAGGGCACGCTCAGGCGCTGCCGGAGAACACGCCTGACAGCAGGGCTCGGAAAGCACAGGGCCGAGGAAACGGGAGACGGGAAACGGGAAAGAAAAGAACGAGCGAGCGAGCGAGATCTCTGCCCCGGACTCTTTATAAAGCCACGCAGCCCCTGGAACAGGCAACAGAGAAATACCTGGGTAGTGATACGAGCGCCTTTGACCTGCAAGGACAGAAAAGCACGGGATGAAAGAAGCAGGGAGGGGAGGAAACAACGAAATCGGACCCCTCCGCAGAGCAGACTTCCGTGTGGAAGTTCTGTTTTTCCAGCACAAGACCCTGCAGATCCTAGCCGAACCCCTGAATGGTCCATGGAACCGAAGCCCACCCTGGTAGAAGACAACCACGCCCCCCCCCCCCCCAACAATCTCTTCCTGCTTGTCTACTTGCCTGCACGGGACCCCCTCCCAGCGCTTCATCCAGCTGGGCCGCCAGAATGGCCGAGGCGCCGATCTCGTCCTGGGAGGAGTCGGACCCTTGCCTGCGGAAGACGCACACTTCCTGAGCCGGGGTTTCAATATTCCCCACTTCGCTCCCCACCCCCCCGCTGCTGGCCACTTGGGTTCCCCGAAGTTTTCTGGAAACGGTTTACTCCCATCATCCTCCGGAAGGAGGAGCTGCGGGTTGCTGCACTACCACGGGGCAGCAGCGAGCCGGTCAGGTCGCAGACACCCAGCCGGGCCGGGCCGGTACCGGGATGGGGGACACTGGAGGAAAATGGGTCGCTGCTGTGGGCGGACATTGCGAGGCAGCAACGCTAACCACTGCGGGACCGTGTCACCTGCCTGCTTCGTCATCCATGGGATAAAGTAGGCGATGCACCGATACATAGATTTCAGATGTTGTAGTCTATGGCGTTCTGCAAACACCAGCCATGCCTGGAGAGAGAGATCTTGAAGCAGAGGAGCGACGCCTCACCACATGTAGATGATGTGTCCCTGCCGGCCGCCGTGGTTGTAGTTGTACAGGATGATGTAGCTGTCTCCTCCGTAGAACTGCCCGTAGGTGGAGGGGTCCACCAGCACCTTGTCGGAGCCCTCGATCCTCCAGATCTGCGGACGGAAGCGGATACGTTTTATAAAACGTGGGTTTTGCCAATCCCCGTCACCATGCCAACTTAAAAAACACACACACACACAAGCAGACAACAGGAAATCGGTGTCCTGCGTGCTGCCCGCGCCTCACCTGTTTCTCGCCCGAGCCGTTGTCCACCATCCCGTGCTGAGCCGCCATGGCCGGCGAGTCGTGCAGTGTGGAGGCGTCGAACGGCACCTTCTCGATCTTGGCGATGCTGTTGGCCACGTAGGCCACGCCCAGGCCCTCCGTCTGGTACAGGTCCCGCCAGTTCTTGAAGAACTGCTTGAACAGAGGCGTCTCCCCCATCTCGGGCAGGATCTGAACCTGACGTGCGCACACGGGGGGAGGGAACGGGACTCAGTTTGCAGCAGTGCAAGGCGAGAGAAAAGAACAGCGATCCGAGGATACAAGAAACACGCTCAACATCTCACACAGAACAACCGTTCGGCCGAGACGCACAGCGTGACCAGAGAGAGATACGTTGGAGGTCTCCTCAGGAAGCTTCAGTCTGAGATTTTTACTGAACGAACCAGTGGGGGCGGCTGACAGGAATCGAAGGGTTTCGAACAACGCAGTTCCGCAGAAGAGCCCCCGTGGGAGGCAGCCGTTCACAGCCGGACTGACCTGGGTGTGCTTGGGATAGCCCATCTTCTTAATGAACTCATCGGCCGTCTTCAGGGCTGCCTTCCTCTCCTCTGTGTTGGCATCCTTACCTATCGGGAAAGGGTCTTAAGTCATTCCCAGCCGCGGACAGGTCTTCCCACCAGAGAGGTTCCCATTCCCATTCCCTGAAAGAGCCGTAAGGTTCTGGTTCCCACAGGGAGACCCTAACATCTGAGCCCGGCAAGAATCTCTCATGGGGACGCGTCAACATGTCCACGTCCTTCTCCAGACTGCAAATGCATTCAGGCAGAAAAACACAAACTGGCAAGCAAACATTCGATTCCCTCTGGTTTCTCATTAGAAGGGGTACTTTGTAGGAGATGAGAGCTGAAACTGAATTCTCACAAAATCTTTAAAAAAAAAAACAAACAACCATGAACGCATCAGCAGTAACTAGAGCTGGTTCAGACACGGTTCGTTCTTGCCGAAGCCCGCTTCCCCTCTCTCCGGCCCGGACTGACCTTTCCAGACGAAGATCTTGCCGTCGGAGCCGTGGTCCAGGATGAAGCAGTCCCCGGACTCCAGGGAGGTCTGGGAGAAGGGGTTCTCGGCGGCCACGAGGGCGACGGCCATACTCCCACTGGCGTTGGACACCTGCGGGGGGGAGACACCCTTCAGCGCCGGGCAAGAGCAGGGTTCCCCACATGCCGGGTTTTTAATTTGGGGGTAAGGGAAGCTTCTGCCTCTCAGGGGATGTGGAGAAAATGGCTTGTCTTAATTGCAATCAATTACCAGAGTAAACATCTCTAGAAATATTTACACAACAACACAGGGCTTAGGCCAATCTGTTGTCCCACTATAAGGCATTTAAATAGGGAAATTTCACCTTATTCTTGTTAAAACAGGGGCAAATATATGTAACTATAAAGCTGATGTTTTGCTATAGCCTGATGTTTCAGCAGACCAGCTGGCTTTATTGTTGGACATGGGGTTAACCAGCTAGGGAGCACAGCGACTGAGGTGGCTCTCCTGTCAGTAGCAGGACGTCCATCTTAAGAAGGCGGGGCGTTCTGCCCGTGTCGGTGGCTGTCTTCACTCTCACCTTGTACAGCTTCGCCATCTTCCTGTTGGATGCATCGGCTTTGAGGTCGTCAGCACCTCCTTCGGGCAGATCCGGCTTCGGTCCCAGAACCTGAGAGAGGACAAAACAAGACTTCATCTTGTCCCCCCTCTTCCCCGGCCGCCAGTGCTACAGTGATGAAGGCTCGTCATCTACAGACCGCGTTCCACCCCTCGCGTTTGACCTGTCCCTGGTCACAATAATTGGCTTTGGGGCTTTTCCTTCGATCCAGTAATCAATACCGAACCGTTTGAGGTGTTCACTGAAGAAAGCCACCCCAGATCAAACTCCAGGAGGAGAACTCCCAGCCTGCGCATCGCCGCGCCTCACCTCCAGCATCTTCTCGCGCTCCGCGCCCTCATTGCACACGTAGACCTGGGCACGCCCGCTGCGCTCGTTGTCACGGATACCCTTGGCCACCTGGGTGGCCTTCAGCTTCTCGAATTTGTTGCTGTTGGAGCCACACCACTGGTAGACCTCCTAGAGCAGGGAGAGAGGGAGGACTCGTCAGTCCAGCCAGCGGCAAGAGAAGCCCTGCCCTGCTCTGGATTGCGGGCTCCAGCTGTACACATGTCATCTCCCCCCTCACAGAACAGTAGCCGTCGCCGGCTCCTTACACTGCCCAGGTCCAGGATGAAGCAGTCTCCCTGGTTGAAGCTGTCCCAGCTGACCGGTACTTCCGTCGCCCTGATGACACGGCGACCCTTCACCTGCAGCAGGCGGTGGACGTTGACCTCATTGGTCACCACGTGCCTGAACCCCGAAGCCACGCCCCCTTTCTGGAACGGGACAAAAAGAGGGCAAGATTGGTCCACCGGCATGCGCTCTGCCGTTTCCCGAAATTCATCAGCATGCGGAATTTCAAATCCGACGCCACCTCCATTGTACCGACACGAACCACAGGCGAGAGGCCGATGACCGGGCTGGCTTGCCGGCCACTCTGGGGGCTCTGGTTTCCTCCCGTAGCCCAGAGGCCTACTGGTAGATTAACTGACTGCTGGGAAAATTGGCCCTGGTGCGAGTGTGTGTGTGTTAGTGTGCGTGTCCGTGTGCATCCTGCCTCATGCCCACTGCTTGCTGGGAGAGGCTCCGGCCCCCCGCGGCCCTGTCCTGGATCAAGTGGTGAGAAAACGGACAGAAACCCCACGGCGGCACATTCAGAGGGCTCAGTTCCTCACCATGTATTTAATGCCGGATTTGAAGTACCCCAGGAAGGCGCGGGACTCGAACCCCTGCACCTCCCGGTACTGGATGGGTTTGCCGCCCAGGTAGTCGTCCATCTGCACCGTGAAGATGGCCGCCGCCCCGCTCTCGTCCTGCGTGCAGAAGTCCCCTGGAACAGTGCGGCGAGACGCGGGACTCAGCAAAGGTCAACACCCCGAGGGCAAGCCCAGACAGACGTCTTGTTCTTGACCGACACTCTCAAGAACGAGAGCTGGTCAGGGTAGGTTACGTGCGTCTTATCTGCTCAACCATAGTCAGGTGTGCTCCACCTCGGTCCGATTTTACACAGAACTTCGACATCCTACCACAAACTGTTCCATTACAATAGCCATCACGTGGACTGAGATAATTACACATCTGCAGCAGAGAGGAGCTGCATGAATATTTGCTGCAGCCTCTCAGGAATCATGACTGAATGCTGCCGACACTCGACTGCGATGTCAACAAAAAGTGTTCCAACGCTTTTTCCAGAGCCCAGTGATGTTTTCCCTACAGATACTGATTTTTAACTCTGCACGCAGATCACGTTGGAACGTTTCTGCGGTGAAATGTCTGCTGCACAACCTGTATTTATTCGCCCGTCCATCACATTACGTCAGTCGTTGCAGGGACTAGTGAGCAGGAAGGGCCGCATCACGTCGCCAGCTCGTGGGAACTCGAACGCGCGTCGACGACAACATGGCGACTCGCCAAGTTCACGCTTTTGCCTTTCACTCGAAATTGGTCAAATTCTGGGAGAGCATCAATTAATTTAATTTTGCTACCGAGACACAACGACCGGTCTGGTACCCAGGGCCTCTGCAGCGCTGCCTCACCGAGCCAGAAGTGCAGGTCGTACTGCAGCTGGCCAGAGCGCTGCTTGATGGTGTTGAGGACGACGTACGCGTCACCGGTGTAGAAATCCCCGTACAGGTTTGCCGGCACCGGCACCAGGTCCATCTTCTCGATCCTCCACACCTGCAGGCCCGCCTCCTGCCCGGCCCGCTCGAACTCCGGGTGATACACCATCCTGTCGGGAATCACAGACCGCCGTCAGCCCTGCTCACCGGCTCCCTCTCCTTTCAGTGGGGTTTTATTTACAGCAGTTCGCTGGTATAGATGTCAGGCTGATCCAGACCACTAACTTACCTTAGAATCCACAGCGCAGGACATTAAAAGAAAAACACACAACAGTGTAGAACTAAGGAGGACACATTTTTAACCAACACATGTACAATTAACTACAGAACACGTTAATTTAGAATTTACTGACACCATATGGGCTGTGGGAGTCAATACACCATTGGGGTAAATGCATTTCTCAGCTGCCACTCAGAAGCTGCCATGTTTTTAACTGCAGGGCTGCTCCCAGAAACCCCTGCTCGGGTGTCGGGGCCAATATTCACTAGAACATTTCAAGTTCCTGCAAATCTCATACAGCCAAAGGGACGACTCTAGCGTACCAGCTCGTTACATAATTAATGTGGAAATTGGTTTTGGAAACAGAACAATAATAGGAGCCCATTTTAACTAGTCCACAAATCTTATTTTCTTGTGTGCCCCATTTAAAATTGAAATGCTGCGGCAGTCTATAATGCAGAAGCTGCCGAATTTATTTTCCGCTGGATGATTGCGATCTCACTTGTGGCGCGTCTACAAAATTCTCAGTTTCTGCACGTTTAAAGATTTTTTGGACACGGTATCAAAGTTCACCTTAACATCTCCAATAGTACGGAAAGAGAACTGCGGCACATTTGAAGTTACCGATTTGGTCTGGAGTCTGCAGAGCACTGCTGAGAGGGACAGGTGTTTAAATAGTGTAATGACAGAGACTGGAAGGGAACAGTGGAATAGGTCTGTTCTGCAGTACGGAGGTACTTCACAAAATAGTCTGAAAATAAACATGCTAGCTCGCCCAGAGCTTGCTCTTCATCACCACCACCGACTGCACTGCGCAGGACCTCAGACAAGCAGGTAGGCAGGCAGGCTTCTGTTCTGTTGGGGGTCATTTGCACATGCAAACACACTCATGATTTTCAGATATCAATGCAATGTTTCATCTATTTACTACAATAACTATCATTATCGGATAATAATACAAATTGCATATATTAATCTTTATAGGGAATGGAATGAGTGTAGTGAGGACATGCCTCAGTTATAATGTAAGTGGATTAATATTCACAAAAACTCCCTCAATGACTAACTACATTGCACCACACCTGTAACCTGAGATACTGCTACTGTGAAGGACTGTCTTCCATGTGGGAGGGTTACATTTACACCATAGTCTATAAGCTGGCAGCATTCCTTAGCCATTACCTGAATTCTCTAAGGAGAGTGGATCTCGGTTTTCAGGGATACTAAGAAAAGTGATGAGTTAAAGCAAATAAAAATGGACAACACCTACATCCCGGAAGAAAATAACACTGACCCCCCCCCCAACATAACCTTTTACAGTAATTCTTAAATAGTACAGATGTGATCAATACCCCGCAGGTGTGCATTTGTAATAGTAAGCCTTTATATTACAGCATGCAACAAGCACAGTGCAGGACCACTTGTAAAGTCTCTGCAGAGAGAAAATCACCTGCTCTCAAAAAACCACATCTCTTGCAGCGATCGAGAAGTTCAGAAGAAACAGACAGCCACTCAGCGAACACTCAGACCTTTTCACAGACACAGCCTAGAACTGGTCCGCCAGCTTACTGATCGTTGATCAGTACTGATCATACTGATCAAGACCATTCTGGTGCAACAGTTCTACTTTCTGTCCAAAGAACCAGTCTGCTCAAGTGTTGCCTTCACCCACATCCCTGTGGCAAAGAAGACATGTACAGTTCAATCTTCTTTCCACTGAATGGCATTAGAAAGTGGCTGTTTGTTAAAAACAACATTTTCTACTTAGAAAGCCAACAGTTTGCAGTTCTAAAGGGAACGGTCCCTTCTGCTGTCCCCTGACTCAGCCAGACGTCAGCACAGACAGATCCCCCCATCCCACAGGCTGCTGTATAAATAGCCAGTCACCTGACCCCTGCAAGGGTGAGGCCTATACAGCTCATCGGTAGAGGAAAATGAGAGAGCGCAGCTCAAAACGAGCCATGCACAGTAATCTCCCAGCGAATGACTCAGCCTTACTGGTTTCCAAAACACGATCCCTCTTCCCCTGCCCTCCACACAAACAGAGAAAGACCTGGTTCTCCTATTTGAATCGATGCAGGCAGGTCTGCAAAAAAGTGGAATCAAGAAACAAATCCTGGATCCTAATTTGGGTTACTGAGATGGGCCACATGGCTCCGACAATGAAAACAGTCACAATGGGAGACTATTTACATCTATTTTGGACAATGTAGGGAAGCCGTTAAAAAGGCAAACAAAATGTTATGATATGTAGTTAAAAGCATAGAATTAAATCTATGACACACAAGAAAGGTCTCATTTTGGATACTGCATAGCTCTGGCCACCCTTTTCTTGTGGGTCTAGGAAAAGATACTGCTGCTCCGGAAACTCCCCACAAAAGAGCAAGCAGATACATCCCAGGGCTCAAAGGAAAACCCTACTCTGAAAGGGCTGAAGGAATCTGTCATCTTGAACAGAAAGGCATGCAAGGGGAACTGACAAGCATTACAACTCCTCAAAGACAACTGAAACCCCTTCGCTCACTTCTTTACTCAAAGGGTTGTAGGTGTCTGGAACAAGCTACCCAGCTGTTGAAGCTGATCCAGCTGTTTCTTTAAGGAAACCAGGGTTTGAGATCCTTGGGCTTTCCTGCCCTTGCTTAAACGAGTTTTCTTGCTTTTTCTCCGTGCTCTAAGACACTGTACATGCTCAATGATGCGCCTTTTTAGAGAGCAGACAAGTGAATCCCCCCAGGTATTCTGACTGAACTGGTTCATAAAAGCAGGTTTCTCACAGCCGCGTTCACATGCAGCCAGCAAAGCTCCACCTAAGGCACACCTACTATTTAAAAGACGAAACTGTTCATTGCACCAAACCTTTAAACCATGCAGGGAATATACTGCTTCTTCTCCGACACCTCAGGCAATGTTTAAAGCTCAAATGTAAAAAGACACTGTTAGCTTAGAAGGATTTAAGCTAGTGTCAAATACAGGGATACATTTAGGGCTGAAAGTTCACTGTGCTGTTCTTTTACCAATTATAAAAAACACTGATACCCAGGAACCACCTTTTTCCCTGGGGATAGAAGTTCCACGGAAAAGATATTGCATATGTATGCATTTTAATACAGAAATAGGAGAGATCTGAGTAACTATGAAGTTTATTTCTGGTCTGGGAGGCAGAGATAGAGATGATAGAAGACAAAAAAAAAATCACTAAAAGCAAAGGCGTTTATCACTTAGCAAGTTAAGTTTAGAAGAAGCTAAATTTGGTCATACTTATTATGTGATCTGTAGCTTTTAATCATGGGAGAATAACTACAGCATTGATTACACTGATCTACAACTTTTCCAAGCCCTGTCCTTTAGATTTGGCATTAACTAGGAATGGTGAAGAAGAGTGTTTTCAAAACATATAAGCCTTTGTCTAAATAATACAGATATTCGGCATTTTACTGAAGTTGTGCACATTTTTCTAATCCACGTTTCCTGAAAACCAGGAAGACACATCTTCAACTCAAAATTAAGATCTGCCTAGCTGGAGGTGCCTTTCACACATGAACAGGGCTAAGTGCACAGTGCAGAGTTTCAGCCACAAAGACACTACAGGCAATTTCGATGTTTTTAGAAGTAAATGCTAAAAAAATTTACATATTCACCTTTATTTTAAAGAAAGCTACCCGATGATTTGCCTCCATTTCTTTTATGCAAAGTTATAAGAGGTTTCATGAAGCTCACAGGCATTTCTTCCCCATCTGCCTACCTTATAGTTACTTCTATCCAAATTACTGTTTGTACAGAGTAGTAGTCATGGTATGACTCTGAGCTCAGGAAGGTCACATTTTAACTGGAAAGATCTGGAGTTGTGTACCCTGAGTCGGGGATCTGAAAAACACTTGAATAGAAAGCTAACTGTCGATGGATAAGATACTTTATCATACAAGGGGTTTACACACTGCTGACAGAACCAGCAGCAAGAGAAAGGAAGACGAACAAAACTGAAAATGGTTCTTTAGAAGGACAGGGACACAGAGGCAGGGAATACATATTTTAATCCACAATTATAGATTTGTTTCAGATCCATTTACCACACGTTTCGAGCCCCACCAAAAAAATAATGCCTGCAAATGCGACATCTTTCAGAGCATAACGTAAGGCGCACAGAAAACCTCCTCAAACCAGGTTCCTGCAAGCCAGCCTCCACACACAGCTGCAATCCCATACTGCACAGGATGAGGAGCGAACTGCTCACCAGACACTTAACCAGTCTGGGCTTCACGCTTTGATCTACAGTCTGTGCGGAAGAGAGACAACAGGATCTCTCATTAGTGACTCAGCCTCTCCACTTAAACATTTCATTACTACGACATACACAGGACTCCAGACTCTCTGCCTGTTTGCGAAAACCCTTTCAGCTATTGTGGTGCATTATGACAATGCAGACCACTGACATTCTGACAGCATCTCCAACCGTGCCTGTCCTGAAGCTGATCAGGCGCGGGTGATCCCCTGAAACTCGCCTTGAGTTGGTATGATTACACATTCGCCGGGCCTCTCTTCCAGCGCACACTATGACTGCTAAGACGAAGACGTTAACATCTTAAGTTCATGCCTCAGCCACCAGAAACCTGCAACGACGATGCAATTCAACAGCTGACTCACGTGAATCGTTTACTGCTGGGGACCATGACTGAACTATTTAACAGTTAAGTTATAGAAAGCCTAATACTGAATTACTTTGACTACTTTATTTACTTCCGAGCTTACTTTTTTTTTTTTTTTAATCGCTCAGGCAAGAGTTCTGAAGCACAGTGAAAATGAATGAGCAGTGTGGTCCTCCTGCATTCTCACCACAGCCTTCAAGAACTCTAGCTGAATTCCAGTATTACAGAAGAAGCATCACCAGGCTCTTCATAAAAATCACCCTAACTACTACAAAGGCACGGTGTCATTATCCTTTGCATCACATTGATCGCATCCAGGTTGTGTTGCAATTACACTGGATAAATAAAACAAAATAAGGAAGTGGCACCCAGAGATGTCAGGCCCCACCCAGAGCTAGCACAGTTCCCAGAATATTGACAGAAGCCCAAGCTCAGGCCTGCTAAAATCTTAAGAAAGCAGACACTCTCATCCATAAAACCGTCAATGGCGTCAGTCCCTGTGTACACACGCAAGGTGCCGTGTGTCGTTTCAGAGCTCAGACATCGAGGCGCACAGAGTAAATGGGGGTATGAGCAGCAGGAGCGTACGCACAGATCTAGGGCCTGTTTCACTAGCTTGTTTTTTTTCCCCCTCCAGTTTTGGCAGAACAGAGTTTTCCGCTCGGCAACGCGTGGGCGATGTCCAGAGCCCTGCAGCCCCAAAGGCTGTTTCGCAGACTTACACCTCGGGCTCAACTCGGAGGCGTCAAAAGAACGTCCCTCATCCGACGGGATTCGCAGAACAAACGTCGACATTTCAGTCAATTGAACCTCAGCCAAAAGACAGAAAGGCCAGGACTTTACAAAAAACAGTAAACACGGTAACAGTGCGTTTCTGGTGCTGGGAATGCTGGGGGGGGTGATTTAAGGCTGACACACACAAGCCCATTGATCGAATCAAAGCACCACACAGACGCTGAAGCACGATGGGATTAGCTGGGGACATTCCTCTAGGCTGACAGCTGCTACACCCACAGCTGACCATAGAGGCGACAGTTTTCATCTGTCTTTGGGAGAAACACACCCAGTTTGGCAGACTGGCCTCGTGCCAGCCTCAAAGGGGTAGCTAGGATATACAGATCTGCCAGGATAAAATGCACATCCGTGCGGCAGCCATGCAGGAAAACAGCAACCCACAGCCAGTCACACTGGGGGGGGAGTGGAATTCATGACACCTTGGATATACTAAAAACCCACGTTTGCACTTATACAGTACATATCCTCCATTACAGGGTATTTAAGAATCCACTCAACCACTGATCATTGTCAACAGTTTACATCACACCTCTCCTACCGTGTTCCGTTCATCATGCGCGATATGTTATAATAATAATAAAAAACATTATTGTATATGGCGCCTTTAAAGGTGGCTTCTCAAAGTGCTTTACAGAACAACAACAATTAAAAAATACACAAGTTGTGCACAGTGAGAGGAGGCAGTAGATGGGAGTATTGAATGTGGCAGGAGCAGAGGGGTAAATAATAGAACCAATGAAGTAAAGACTCTTCTAAAGAAGACTGTTTTGAGTCTAGAAACTATATATAGTTAATACTATATCGCTAACATGTACTTACTGTTCTTATAACTATACAGCTTACATCTACTAAAAACATATTTTAGCTATATAGTAAAGGAACAAGTAAAGGTTTATTCCCTACTGAAACGAGAAGAAAACAGCCAAAACGTTGTTCTTCTCTTTTCAGCCGGGAATAAACCTTTACTTGTTCCTTTGCAGCCTACGCATGCTGCTGCTGCCCACCTGAACTACTTTAGCTATACAGTTATTTGTACGACCTCTCTCCCAGTTTCCCCCTGTCATCTGTACAATAAGGAAGCTTCCCAAGTTCACAGTGCCCATCGATGGGGTTTTTCCAGTTCTTTTTGTGCCGCCTACACTGTCGATGTGCACAGTTTATGGAACCTGAAATATGTGCTTGTTTCCCCCTCATTTACTTCTGCGGGAGGTGTGTCAAAAACTGTTTGCTCTTGCTCCAGGAAATGGTTTACAGCTCTGAGTAGAAGCAGCTATGCAGCTAGGTCAGAGTGTTATCAGTTTTCTGAGCACACGCCTCGCTCAGGTACTGTTTGACAGGGCGCTCAATGTGATTTCTGCCTCTGCTGAACTGCAAAAAAAAAAAAGCATTTCCTTTTTTTCTATTCTTCGTGATCAAGTATGAATCCCAAAATAACTGCTGGAGGACTCAGGCCGTAACATTCTGTAGGGTTTATGACTCAGGCTGTGTGTTTTCCTGTGCAACAGCTCACTAACTTATTTTAACTTGGGGGAAAATCAATGTAACAAATGCCGTTACTTCCTGCCATCGCCAAAACACTACGGTCCAAAAAGTGGCCTGTGTTTGCTTGTGTGTGCATTTCCATGGTTACCAAACGAATCACTATGGAAAATATGTTGTATGTTTCAAACATAGCATCTATGAGCATTTAAAAAAAAAAAACCTGACTCATCTGACTTATTAACACAACGCTGGCTCTAGATTCTTAGATTATCGATGTATACTCCAGCACAGCTTTTCTCACTTGGCCTCTTTAAACAGGGAGAAGTTTTTTAGCGTTAGGCTGGTGGCTCAGGCCTAGTAACTCGGGGATTCTACAAAGCTTCAGAAGGCGTAAATGACCAGACCTGAGAAAGATACACACTGCCAATACACTGCTTTAGGACAGGACAAAAACCATGCAAAGTACAGGAAGAAAGTGCCAGAACTGTACTTCATTCGCCACCAGGTGCTGGAACTAATCATGCATTTTCTACACTTAAGTACCCAAGTATCGCATAATAGCGAGGTTTTCTAGAACACAGTTCCGTGAACACATGGTCTAGAAGTGAGAATGCGTGCTACTCAATTTAGTTTTGTATGGACTTTGATAAGGAACCAGTAACAGGGTTGCTGTGAACAAAACGCCCGCAGTACAGCGTGCGTAAGCCTTTATATCGGCAGGTAACTCGACGGAGAAATGCCCACCGAGAGAGTATACAATTCCGTGCTCAAGGGTACAAACCTGCCCCACCTGGGGTTCGTTCACTTTATCTGGCTGAAGGCAACAGACAGGTAAACGGCTAGAGCGGTAAACTACAACATGAACAGTTTATATTAATGTTACCATGTTTTATAAACTTCAATCTACAGTTTATATTTTTTTCGGGAAGTTACAAAACCGGCACGCGTGTCAGATCTTTATATTACGACTTCCACACAGTAATGAAGCGCATCTCGTATGCAAACAACTCTTACCCTGAAGAATATTCCGGATTGCAACTGCTGGTACGGTTTTTCCCCCCTACTTTCGGTTTAATGCGAGTTTGTTAAGGCCCATATATGGGAATATTTGCGCCCTGTTTTCAAAACAGTAGATCCTGCAGGTTTTTGTCCCCTGTGGGTTCAAAAAGCTGTTCAGATAAGAGGAGATCAGATGCTGGAAACAAATTGCACTACAGATTGTTCCATACATTTATGAAAATACCACACGATGCAAACTTGAAGCATTTTAAACCACGGACAAAACATAAAGCGCCGCCTTTAAAACTCTATTAGATAAAACTTCTTAATTGCTATTCATAAAAACATCAGTCTCGATCAAAGTAGGCGTTTGCCGAGGCGTACTGATTTCTCTTGATGGAAATAAACTCGCCACCGATTAAAAAAAAAACTGAATCTGTGGAGCTAGCCTTGGACTTTAACAAAGGCAGGAAGAGACTTGAACCCCAAACGGGTATCGAAAAAACGGCCAATAACTCGTATCTCAACAAGACTATCAGGCTGCTGTTCCATCGCGGACTTCATGTTTTTTTGTTATTATTGCACGGTTCTTGCTGCAAATAAGATTTGATTCATCCAGACAAGAGGATCATTTGTTTTTTTTTTTACGAAACAAAAGCCGTGCTATGCGCGCAAATCCTTCGTAAGACGTCATCGTTACCTGAAATGCAGTGGAGCTGTCGGTCAGCGTCGGGATCTTTGGGAGAGAAATCGCCTTCTTGCTACACGGCTAGAAATCTGGGCAAGTCTGGTGCGTCCGGCCGGGGCGACGCCCTTTTGAGAGGCTGTGCGCTCCGAGCCCCGTACCCACCCCTCGCCGGCTCCCAGACCGCCGCAGGACGAAAATAGCTCGCTTAACCGCGCAGGTCGTCGCTGCAGTCTTGACAGAGGCTCGCTCGGGAGGCAGACGCACGGTGCTCGTACAGTGCAAGAGTCAGGGTCCCCTTTCCCCCCACAATAGAAACAGAAAAGCCTTGCCTGCCCTGATTCCAGAAGTGTGCTCCCCCCCGTATGGATGAGTGCGCACACATGAAAGCTTCATAAAACAGATGGCGTCTCCTTTGTATTGAAATCCAAGTACGCGATTTTGATGAACGTGTTGAATCCCACGATAAATACCTGGGGTTTTTAATGCTTTTCTACATAGATCATTGTGCCTGCAACTGTAAAAAAAAACAACTAAGCACTGTTAGCTTCGACTGATCCAGTCATTAAGGCTCACATCCGGATTTTTCACTACATCCACCCTTATCAAGTACTGACAAGTAAAGGCAGAAGTCTTCCAATGTCATAGAGGCGTCTTCTTTCAAGTTATCTTTTTTTTTTCCACAGCTTCCGAAGTTTTATTCTGAAGTTGTTGGGGTTTTTTTTTCATCACACCACAGTGGCTTTTCAAACAGATCTTGCACACTTTGTGAAATAGAGGCATTTTGTTGCGATAACTGTTTACAAAAAAAAAAGATTAAATGATTCAATCTAGGCGAACAAAAGGCCAGACCAGTATAAGAAGCACTCCCATGTTGTGCTGATATACTGTATATGATGATGAAGACAAAATTACCATGACTGTTATTTCAAAACCTGGCGGTGGTCCACAAGTTAGAAAAGGATGATTAAAGGGGTTTATAAGGAGGTCATGACTGGTAAAGGCCAGGGGGAAATTTGGCCAGGACAGCGGGGTAACACCCCTACTCTTTTCGAGAAACGCCCCGGGAGTTTCAATAACCACAGAGAGTCAAGATGACTTTTGACTCATCCGAGAGACGGCTCCTTTTTACAGTATAGTGTCCCCATCACTATACTGGGGCATTAGGACTCACACAGACCCATACTGGTCCCACTAACATTTCTTCCAGCAGCAGCCCCAGCTTTCCCAGGAGTCTCCCACCCAGGTACCGACCAGGCTCACACTGCTGGGCTCCAGTGGGCTGCCAGCCGGGAGCTGCAGGCAGACAGATGGATGGATGACCCAAGATGGGACCCCTGTCAGCAGAGGAGAGCGCTGCCCTGCAGCCTGCTTTCGTACTACGGAAGATGGGAGAAGCTCTGGCCTGATGAGTCTTTAGGCTTAATTATGGACCAAGCACACAAAATGGCCTGACAGGGACGTGAAACACTGACCATCATTTCACGTGAGGCCAGATCAGTGACTCTCCTTTTTCAGAATAGAAAGGACAGATGTGTTGCAGATGTTAGAAGCACTCTAGACACCTCAGATATGTTTTGGTGACCTCATGGTCTTTGGAAGGTGGGAGAAATCTAGAGTACCTAGTGGAAACCTGAGCCAACAGTGGGAAGCACATGCAAGCTTCCCACAGAAGGAGCCCCAGGGCAGAATCGAACCCGGATCCCGAGGGCTGCAGGCAGCAGCAGCTCCCAGCCTCACGGTGAATAAAGGGACCACATCTGAATCAGTTCACAACACTGAACTGAACTCAATCCGTCTTTCGGATGAGACGCAAAACCGAGGTCCTGACTCTCTGTGGTCATTAAAAATCCCAGGGCGTTTCTCGAAAAGAGTAGGGGTGTAACCCCGGCGTCCTGGCCCAAAATATCCCCCTGCCCTTTACCAGTCATGGCCTCCTAATAATCCCCATCTATGAACTGGCATCATCCAGGTGGGGCTGCACACTGCTGGTGGTGGAGGGGAGTCCCCATTACCTGTAAAGCGCTTTGAATGGAGTGTCCAGAAAAGCGCTATATAAGTGTAAGCAATTATTATTATTATTAAAAAAACAGGAGTATTGCAGATCAATATTCTGTCCGGTTATGTGACGTCCTGCAAAGGGTGTATCCCCCTTGCCAACGTTGCCTGCCGGGATAGGCTCCCGATCCCTCGCATCCTGTATCAGACAAAGCCGTTGGAAAATCAATGGATAATATGAAGCCTCCATATCAACGATAAAGGGGGGATGCCAAATAGTTTTATAGCTTGTAATGTATCGCCCTCTGGCGGCTGTCTTCCGAACTACACAGCCCTGGGTCTCCGACTATGTAATCCCTCCACCCCGGAAGTGACGTCTCCATGACCCCGTAAGGTGAAGACGTGTAACCGAATCGCCCAATCAGGTCCTGCCACCCTTTCAAGCCCCGCCCACCTTCTCCCGCGAGACCGTCTCTGTCTTGTCAACAGCAGCATTGCCAGCAACGTTACCCGTGGAAAAGGGCGACGGTTTTCTTCCCGGACACATTGAGCTGCTAAAATAATAATCAGCATCATCATCATAATTCGCCTTTTTAGGAGCAGGAGGACCCAAGCTATCACAGAACAGGAGGCCAAGCAGTCAGAGGACATGATCACGGAGGGTCTCAGGGAAACAGACTGCAAGTATTTACAGTACGGTGTCCCCGTCACTATACTGGGGCATTAGGACCCACACAGACTGCAGGGTGAGCGCCCCCCACTGGCCCCACTAACACCTCTTCCAGCAGCAGCCTTAGTGTTTCCCAGGAGTCTCCCCTCCAGGTACTGGCCAGACTCACACCTGCTGAGCCACAGTGGGCTGCCAGCTGCCAGACACAAACCTACTAACTGGACTGACCTTGGGGATAAACTCAGACTGAGGCTGCAGGCCAGCATGCCTCTGGGCTGTGGGGGGGGAACTGGAGCAGACCCACACAAACCAGCGAGGAACATGCAAACTCCACACAGACAGCACCCCGGGAACTGAACCCAGGGCTGTGAGGCTGCAGTGCTCAACGCTGAGCTTCACAGGGCGGTGCGACAGGCTGCAGCAGTGGAGCAGAAGGAGCTTGTATCGGGGAAACTCCCCAGCCAGCCGCGGGGGTGAGCAGAAATGTGCAGCCTGCTTGTTGTCCGTTAGCAGGGCTGCCTCGCCGAGGTCCACACCCGCAGCTCTGATCAGCTGTGATGTCTCTGACCACTTCCTCCTGGCTCCTGCATCCCAGGCACCCTGCAGGAGCCAGATCTGCATCCTTACCCGGACGAGACCCTGATCCAGAGCAGACGCTGCAATCTTTTGAGTCACTTCAGAAAAACAATCACGTCCTCTGAAAAAGAGGCCCTTTCTCACATTCCCATCATGTCTGGAAACTAGATTTATGACTGAGAGACGTACTATAAAATCAGTTGTTCATACGTGATACCACAGTGTCAGTGTTTATAAACTGGTCAACAAGGTGAAATATTATTATCACTGCCATGTATTTTACTGAAATGTACAACAAAGGTCTCACCTCTTTAATAGAGTTCCTGTGATATTATCTAGTAACTAACTCACGTTATTTATTTAATTTACATGTTCATCACTTACAAAAAACCTCTGAAGGTGAAAGCCACAATAATAATACAAGTCCAGTCCTTGTACTGTCGTTTATTTTGATAAAGATAGGGTTTAATAGTAGAAATACAGTCGAAAGAAAATACAACGCAAACAAGAGTACATACAACATATCAATAACATCGTCCGTTTGACAAAACAGAGTCAAGAGCCAGTAAGGTGCGCACAGTTTTCATTTCACGTTTTTACATTTCCAAAAAGTCCGCCAACACGCCTTCACACCTGTTGTTGGCGTCGTCCTGTAAAGCCCTTAAAGGCGCTATAGAAAATAAAGCTGTGTCGTTAGAGAGATAAGAGATAGATAAGAGTGGATTGATCCCGTAGGGAAACGCTGTATCATCAGAGAGATAGAGATAGATAAGAGTTGATTGATCCCGTAGGGAAACTGATTCATATTATTATTACTTTTAATAGTCCGGGACACAGGACTCTCCCCTCTGTAGGAGCACAGTGTCACCGTGAAGCTGAGTGCACACCGTGCACGGCGATACTTCCGCAGTGCTGCCGACGGGACGGGACGCCCGTGGCTGGTGGCCCGTGGCCCGTGGCCTCGCGCCTCGCGCCTCGCACGGGCGCCGGGCGCGCGCCGCTGCCCTTTGTCCCCCCAGGCCCATTGTGTGTGACGGAGGAAACCCTGTGCAGCGCGGGCCGCCATCTTGGATCGGCAGACTCCTCAGCCCAGGATCGCCCTGCGGATCCCTTCACAGCGCCGGAGCGAGTCGACGCAGCCGCCCTCGGAATCACGGTAAGCGGGCCGGGCCGGACCTCCGTGCCGCCCCGCCGGCGGCTGTCGGAGCCGGGCGGTCGCCTCTGGATGAGAATCTATCCCTTGTCGTCCGGGGGGGGGGAGAGAAAGGCAGGCAGGAAGGAGGAGGGGGTGACTACACCCAGATCGCGAATATTATCCGGCTCGGCAAGCCCGTCCGCTCCATTCCTGCACGGCGGCGGGTTCTGCACGCCGGGAAGGTGACTGTCGACGTTTCGTGTCGGTTTTCCCCCCTCTTGTTTTCGCTCGTTTTGCGGGGCTGCGGGCGGCGCTGGCCGGTGGCTTTTGTTCGGTGTCTCTCTATCCGGAAGAGGTCGGTCTCATGATATTTTGTTTGCCGTTTGAATAAGAGGCGAGGAATACCGGGGAGGGGAGGGGGTTGAAATATCGAGACTATCGCTTCTCGGTGCCCATCGCACGGGGACTGTCGCTCGTCCGCTGCGTGGCGGCACGTTTGGGGGTCCTGTCCCCCCCCAGTGCTGTGTCAGGGGGCTGGAGCGGCGACACCGGTGCTGATGGAGGAGACGGGCCGGGCCTAGCAGCTCTCGCCGGGCAGCAGCACAACCCCGGCCCAGCTGGGAGGGGGTTTAAAGTTTAAACGGTGACAGCGTCGGGTGTAATAAAGTGACAACAACACCGGCCGGGTCGCCGGCCAGATATCCGTCCCCCCCCTCCGTTCTGCAAACGCGATCTGAATTCAAGCGGTGCTGCTGTCAAGGCGGTGGAGGTGCAGAGCATGTTTTTGATTTGTCATGCGAGAGATATGTGGGGTGAGGGTGTGCTGTCCGTGTCGCTTAATGAGCCTTTCCTGCGGTCTTATTAATGCGTGCTTGTGAAATTGTGGCGAAGACGGCGATTTCTTGCTCTGCCCCTCAGTCCCGGTGAGCTGAGACAGCAGGCCCGGGTCGGTTAAGGTATACGGTGTTGACAGGCGTAGCCGAGCTGCAAATAAAATGGACAATGACGACTGTTCAAAAGAAGCGTTTTACCCCCTTCTGCCGCATTTCTATTGCAAGACGCTGCATGCGAGGGTCTCTTAGGCCTCGGCTGTGTTGTCGTCTCTGTAAAGCCGGTTTTCAATGGTCCGTACTCAGAAGACCAATTTACACAGCTCTGACGCGTTCTTGGCCACCTTTTTGAATGGTTTTCCAAAAGACAGCCCAGGACGAGACGGGTGTAGAAAGAGTGTGATCCCTGGTTTCTTGGATTTTTCTGGATCTCTGTTCGAAATCGATTGATTCAGTTTTTCAGCTGGGGGATCTCTAAGCATGATCGGGTGTGTTCTTTCGTGCCTGAAGACAGCCCGCTAGAGTTTCGGCTCTCGGATGCTCAGTGTGCCGCAGATTGTGATCCGAATGTACCACCGAGAAGGGTTAGATCTGAAAACACCTTTTACAAGGATTTCCAGCCACTTGGTTTTGCTTCTGTCGGCATCCAGGCCCCTGTGAGGTCACCCGGATTGTGTAGCCTGGAGCAGACTACAGTTTCTGCCTGATTCTGAAAGATGGGGGGGGGGGTTATTATGATAAAGGTGAAAAACCTAGGAATAAGGGTGACAAAATCTGAAGAATCGTGTGCACGAATCCCCTGCTGTTCGCCCTGAAGGACCTCAGTGTTTTACTCTTGCACACACAGGAGGGGGTGTATCCCCCAGGTCAGGAGGAGAAGTGAGAGCTCTTGAGGATCTGCCGTGGGGAAACTGAAAACATAGCCACCAGGTTTTCACTTGAGGGGTGTCGGTTGGCTTCGTTCCGTGTGAGCATGTCAGCCGCTGTTTGGTGGAGATGTTGCAGATAATGCACTGCTGAGTCATGATTTGTAAAAAAAAAAAACGATATTTTAAGCCCCTGCCGTTTTCGCAATTTCCTGACCTCATTTCACGTGAAGTCATTTAAAGGAGCTCAGGGGTGCCTGGTGAGTGTCAGGTAGTAGGCCACAGAGGGAAGGAGTGTGTTCAGCTGCAGGGAGAGAGATGGTGAGGTCTCGCTCTTGTTAGGGAGGGGAAGTGCTGAACTGGCAGGAGCTCAGGCCAGGTTGGTCACATGCTAGCATTCTCTATGCTTGGGAGATTCTTATGGCATTTCTCACAGGAAGTCTTCTCCTTTTGCTTGTCGGCAGTGACTCAGTGAGGAACGGATTCTTTGCGTGTGCCGTGTATGGCACTCCAGACGCGTTGAAGTACTTTGTTTGAAAGAGAGAGGTCGGCTAACGTCTTAAAACTGCAGCGATCTTTCTTCTTCTAGTTTGCTTTGTGTGTGTGTGGACAAAGCACAGGCCCAAATCAGCAGGCTCAAAAAAAAAAAAGGGAGCTGAATGATTTGGTATAGTGCACTTTGCACCAGCTTAGCCCAGAACACTCTCGCGGTCCTTAATTCGTCCGTCATGAAAGATGCAGGGGGAATCCCAGGATGGCCCCGTTTATTTTTATTTTTTAAACTTCATTTTGGTTGTGTTTTCCCATCTTTCCGTGCACAAGCCCATCCACAGAGAACCGGGTTACAAAGGCTTCTCAACTATTCTTGCTTGTGGATGCCACACCTCGGGTTCTTGTATGTGTACATTGTTACCATAGATATGACAAGATCACCATTCCACCCAATTATATTACAACTGGGGAAAAAAAACAGGCAGGCATGTAAAATGTACAGGTGAGCTTAGTGACCTTGCCGTGACCTAGGGGAGTCTTAATTTCAGGTACTTTTACCTTTCTGTTAACTTGGGAGGGGGTGTACAATTTCCTACCTCTGGTTAACTTTTACACATTTTTTTTTAATCAAGACTTAATTCACTGTGATGCCCAGATGTAATTCTGGAAAACTCTGTGTGCTGTCTGTGTGGAGTTTGTATGTTCACACGAGTTTCCTCTGGCCACTCCAGTGTCCTCCCGCAGTCCAGAGGCACTGTTTGTCTGTTTACCTTCCAGGGTTAACTGTATACTGTGCCTGTTGCGTGCCAGAAGAGGATCTAGCTCCCCCGCGATCCTGAATTGCATGAAGCAGTTAGAAAATGGATGGTGCTGTAATCTCGCAGTATGAGGAGCGTGTGAGAAATAACTAGTTATGTGACGGACGTAGATTGTTGCTGTTTCAGACTGGGGCGTCAGAGTTCTTGAAGTCACTACAAGGCGCTACGCTGTTGGGGTATCGGTTATGTTCATAAAGATGAGAGGGAATTTCTTCATAAATGATCTTTTTGCTCATGGGTCTCCGTTAGTCGAGAGTGGTTTATAGGTTCTAGAATGAGATAAAACTCTGTTTTGTATGCATGTGTAAATGTAGCACCTGTGTTGAATGGTTTACTTTGAAATCTTTTTTTTGGGGGGGTGTGAATGCTTAATAAGGCACCTTTATTTCTCAATAATAGAATCAGAGAAATGCTTGTAAATGTCAGTGATCTGGCAGCAGTGTGCCAGCTGTGTCCCCTCAGGCGGTTTGCTGTGAAAACAGCCTGTTCGTGTCTCGGGATCATGTATTATTTGCCACAGTGGTGATGATTTAACGCACTCCTTCTGCGGCTGTCGACCTGAAGTGTCTTTATTGCGTTAAACAAACCTCGTTTATCTATGCGACGGAAAGGGGAATTGAACTGTTTTCATTTCCGTGGTTTCAAATCCGATCCAAACCGTCGTCTGGCGGGTCCTCGGGCTGGATCTTATCCCAGTGACTGTAGCGTTGAGCACACTGAGCATGTGTGTGCGTGTGCTGACCCTGCTTGGGCTCAACTAGTGGTTAACCTCCACCCAACCCAGTAACCCTGGTGAGCTGGAGCAGTTGGGTAGAGAGCCCAGTTCAAGGGGCCTTGAGCCCACAGCTCTCCAGCCAGGAGTCTGGAGCCCTGTATACTGCTCTGTGATGCTCCCGTCGTAATATGTTTTTATTCTCTTGTGATATTTTTAGCGTAGAGCTTATGATACAGCGCTGCTGTTCTCAGTATAGAAAGACAGGCACAGCAAGAGCCTCTCGGAGCTCTGGAGGTGTTCATCGCTCGTTATGTAAGAGTCCGTTTTTCACTGAGATCTCATGTGAATCTTTACAAGTAGTGAACTGAAGTCCTCTTGTTCTGTATCGGTGTTTCATACCACAACATTCTTGCACCAGGATTTGGGGGGAAGTCTGTTGGCTCTTTTGGTTACCTCTTGACCTGTCAGTCTCAGTGTTCTGTGCATACTGTGGTTTTTGTCCCAGTTAAAACGGGAACCGAATTCCCTAGCAGGTTTGGCCTCATTGATCCATAGTTTACAGGTGATGCTGATCGCTAATCCCAGAGCCCGTTTGATGTGCACTGCATCCTGGGGTTTGATCATTGAGGCGTGGCTGTGGTTGTATGTTTGCTTTCACTAGTTGATGAATGCAACATCCCAGCCGTATTCTTCTGAACAGCAGAAATGTACGCAGTGTTCGGCAATCCTAACTATGAGATTTGCAATACATTACTGTGATCTATGTAAGATGCATTGAGGTCTCACTGCAAAGGGAGGTATATTGTAAATGAATCATCAACAATACATAATGCTACATGTGTATTAAGTGATTGAGCTATCCAACACTCCCTTCTTTAAGTGTACGTTTTCTTATATTATTTAAGGTTAGCACTTACTTAGCTTTTTCTTCTGTACGCTTTAAAATAGGCTTTTTCCGAAGACATTACTTTGCTTTACTGAAGGCAGTGAAGTCTCAAATGGCTAAATGCAAATATGTTCACTTAACAGTTGGAACTGAGTCCTTGTTGAGATGGAGTTCTGTTCAGAATGGACCTTAGCAGGAGCCGAATCACCTGCCGGTGATGCAGTACTGCAGGAGGCCTGGTTTGTTCCCCCAGACAAATGGCCAGTCCTTCTGAAGAGAGGCCAGTCGCCTGGAAGCTCCTTCCTGGAAAGGCTAGTTTCTTCCAGGGCACATGTAGGCGGTGTGTATGTTGCAGGTTTGTCGGGGTGGGGGGAAGGTAAAAATAAGTCCATTAAAATGTAGCAATAACTGTATCCAAGAAGTGTTAGAATACAGGATCTCCGTACGACACTGGCTTCTGGTTTGATGCTTCAGTGTTCCCAGCAGTGGACTAATCAGTGAAGGAGCGGAGGAAACAAGTAAAGTATCTGGTCAGTTCTTTTGTGATCTTCAGACCCGGCTAATTTGTGCAAATGAAGTTGTTTTTTCACATTGGTCTAGATCTGTACTGAAAAAGAGCTGTGTATTTTCCAGTGTCCAAAATGCGCTCTAAAATATATTGACAGCTTTGTTTAGCAAACATTCATGTTGATGAAGTCCGAATGCGATTTACACATGACTTGAGTAAGCCCAGCATATTAATATAAATATGCCTTCAGCCTTTGTTTTGCCTTCTTCTATGATGTTAATCATGCACAACACAGAATTCTTTATATTTGCAGGTGTTTTAAGTCTTCCTATTGGCTGAAATGCTGTTATTATCTTGAGAGTATAATATCATTTGTGTGTCAATCATTATCCTACTTAACTGTCCGTAACGAGCAAAACACCTTTGTCTGCTGCTGACATACTGTTTTCATTCATTGTAAATATTAAATGACAAGGGTTTATACAAATACTTTGTCTATTGAACAGTAAGTATTTTAATATACATTAAGTATGTGTGTGCTTACTGTATTTGTAACAATAGGAAAAAAGATAACTTGAGCCGCTGCAGCATTTATAGAAATATTCACTTTGGAAGGTCTCCAAGCGTGAAGGATATTCGGGATGGAAATCTTGTCACATTGTAGCTGTGAACGTCTTCTGCTGGTGTGCGAGCGTGCAAATGAATTGTCTAGTTTTCAGAGCGAATGTAATAACTACAGCAGGGAGGCTCAGAAAGGACTGCTCATCTTGGTCTGAGTTCTCAGGGCAGTGCTGGCTGTCAGAGATGCTATCAGCAATGCAGGAGCTCTTGAGCTGGGATGGGCACTGCAATTCTGCACCAGAAACCTCAGCGTCAGCATTACGGCAAATATACTTCTGTTCTTGCTGAAAAGTAGGAAAAAAACCAAATCACCCTTACATAATAGGATGGTTCGAAATAGTTTTTAACACACTGGGTTATTTTTGTTTTCAAATTTAGAGCAGCTGCTTATTTTCCTAGCCGACTTGATTTGGCCTAGCCGAGTGCGTGCTCGCTGCGTCGCGGCGCGTGGGTACAAACCCTGTAGTCGCACACGGGAGAGCGAGGATGTGCAGCCGCCTGTTCAGCCACTTCTCTTTGAAGATCAGATCACTTGATCGGCCACATACTATTTCTTGCATTAGGAATCTGTCCTTTCGCAGACCCCAGCTTGCTCTCCGTGAGACACACGGACAGGGAGAGAAGCTGGGGGTCAGAGCGCAGGGTCGGCCGTTTATACGGCGCCCCTGGAGCAGTTGGGGTGAAGGGCCTCGCTCAGGGGCCCAACGGAGTAGGATTCCTCTGCACAGGGAGTCCCGGTCACAGGCAGCCGGGAACACGGCTCGCGTTGCTCACCGAGCCCCTCTGGATCGCTGCAGCCTTCTGCCTGTGATAGATTTGCAGCCGGATAAGTGCTGCTGCTGAGCCGTTCCGAATGAAGTCTTTCGGAATGTCACAGTTAAAGTAATCGGGGTATGCCTTTTGAGTGTTGCTGTTTACCCGGGTCGTTTCCTACCTTACTGTGTAGAGGGTGTGTTTAGAGTGAAGAGGGGTGGGGCTGGGAGAGATGAAATACTGTTGTTAATGAGAGAAGGTGTGCGGAGAAGCCCTGTGATGTTCACGTTAGTACGGCTGGCAGCTGACATTTAGTTCACGACCGCCAGGCAGAAGAGTTGTGCACTGTATGCAGCCTCCCTCACTGAAGCGTGGCAGCAGGTGCCCGGGCGAATCTGCCGTCCGTCTGCCCTGCGGGGGGTGCGTCCCTCCTCTGACTGCCCTTCGAAGGGCCTGACGACTTCTTGTTTTCCCTCCTCGTAGGTCTAATGGCTTTTTTTTTTCTCGTCTCCTTTCAGCGCCACCATGGCCACTGCTCCGTACAACTATTCCTACATCTTCAAGTACATCATCATTGGTAAGTGTGCGAGAGGGGGGGCTGTGCTCCTGCTCGCTGCCTTTCTCCCCCCCCGTGTGAGCGCTCGGAGGTGGACCGGGCTTCCCGCGGTCAAGGAAACCCTGGAATTTCATTTTCCAGCCCATTTTCCAGTAAGCTAGCCTCACGCCTGTGTCAGAATGCCGGGGAAATGTGTTTTCAGTGGCCGCTGGTTAGCAGATGAAAAATGCAAAAGCTGTGGCTCCAAAAAGATGAAGACCCAGGACGTGCGAGGTGTCAATTGTGCAGGGAAAAGAAGTTGTGGAAAAGTTTGGGAATTTACTTGGTAAAAATGAGTGAGAACCCTGGGGGTCACAGTTATACTCACTTGGCTGAAAGTGCTTCTGGGGAGGTTAAATTATTTTCTTGCTTTATAATTGAAAATGAACCCAAGTGTGAAATCAAGCAAACTGAAGAGAGCCTCGTTCACTTCTAGACCTTGTTTATTCTTTGGCCAGTGGGTGTTTAAAGAGATCATGTTGATGTTCTGGTGTTACTGTACGCTGTGGATGTTGAGTAGTAAAATTGAACTGCTTAGTTCAATTTTATTTCTCATGTTCTCTACACATGGACAAGTTCCCATTTTCTGACAATTACAGATGTCAGCCTCAGTCATATGTAACCTGCAAGGGAACATTAACTTTGTACATTTATATTCACCCCCCACGCAGAATACTTCTTAAAAAGAAATTTGAATAATTGTTTCATAAGAGCTTTGCGTGAGTCATCATTCATTTGTAGCTGTCAGAAACTGAAATGCTGGGCTTTGGTGGTAGTTTGTAGAGGATGTCAATATGGTTTATATGTAGAGCTTGTTTTTTACTTGTCTTCCAGGGGACATGGGAGTGGGAAAGTCCTGTTTGCTTCACCAGTTCACAGAAAAGAAATGTAAGTAGGCTCTTCGTGTTTGACAGTGACGCCTTTTATGTTTATTACAAGGAGAATTCGTTTTTCGTCTTATATCAGAAAATATGTCCTTGCTAATTTGAAGTTACTTGCTAAAGCACTGATGAGGATGACTAGAGTTTCTGGTCAAACTGGCTTCGCAATAGGATGTTCTTCTTGTGCTCAGTACATGTTGTGTGCTTGTTCTGTTTTGTGTTGTGATGAATGACTCCATGTTTTGTCCATGTTATTGGGCGCTTGTAAAGATGTCAGAAACAGACAGATACGTTGTGACTGCTGTATCTCAGATTGAAAGCATTTCTGTTTTCTCAGCACCTCTTGCCCATGATGAAGTCGTGTGCTTGACGCGTTCCTCCTGTGCACATGAATATGCATTGTTCTGTAATACTCCTGTTCACCCTGCTTATGAGTGATTGTAAACAGCAGCACTTAGGGGTTTTGAGTTCTCCATGACCACCTCCTCTCAGGCTTCTTTCAGAAGGCTGATTTAACTGCACACAAACTTCGGCGAGTGAAACTGGAGTAGATTGATTCAGAACAGGTGAACAGATAACATTGTATTAATTACAGCACCGGGGAGCTTAAGGATATCCTGACAGCCCTGGGAGTAAAATGAAACCGGATACCAGAAAGCAATACTCACCTCAGAGTCAAGCTTGTGTCAGTTTGATTTGAGTTTGACATTCTGCTCATGGTTTTAAGTCCTGAATGGAGTTCCATTGAAAAGTTCAGAGCTGCGCTTGACAAATTTACTTCTCTGTCATACAGAGCCCTGCAGTATTAAAAGGAGCACAGATAATGGTGCATTTATTCCTATTTTCCCATTACGTGTTCAGTCCTGTGTGGCTGTGTTATCGGCCTTGTGCGCTGTGGTTTCTGTCACAACTTGCTTTATCCCTATTTCTGTATCAAAGCTGCTGATTGTAAAGGGACAGAACACGGAGTTGTGGGGAAGAAGGAGTTCCATCGAAACGTTTTTTTTTTCTCCCCCCAATGCAAAGTTTCTCTTAACCGGACCTTTGTGCCGCAGTTATGGCCGACTGCCCCCACACGATCGGCGTGGAGTTCGGGACGAGGATAATCGAGGTCAGCGGGCAGAAGATCAAGCTGCAGATCTGGGACACGGCGGGCCAGGAGAGGTTCAGAGCCGTCACGCGGAGTTACTACAGAGGGGCGGCCGGGGCGCTGATGGTTTACGACATCACCAGGTAGACCGGAGCCTCTGTCCCGCCCGTGTTCGGCGGCGTGTGGCCAAGGCCCGCGCGTTAATCAGGGCCCTCGACGCTGGGATCGGGAGCGCTGGCGACCGGAGTGCACCCATACCTGTCATGTTCTTTTTCATGAAGGTTTGATACAGCGCAGCATGTGGATTGTGACCCACATTTCGAATAACGAAAGCCGCCTGTAGCCATTCGGGGGGAAAGGGTATTGAGATCTCTGCCAAATGTAGAGAGAGAGGGGGAAGAGGAAGGCGTCATCCGACTGACTCGCGTGGGTGAGGGCCAGCACAGAGAGACGTGCCACACTGTTCCCCACGTCCTGCTGCGTCTGCAGTTTGCTGTTGTGTGCGCCTTTCCTTTTTGCAAGCATAGTTGTGGTTTAGAATTTATCACGGCCCCTAAAGGTGAAAATGAAAATTGAGCGTGTGAGTCATTGCACAAGAAGCAACTGAAATGGTTGCGGTGCAGAACGGTACTTAGGTGTGATTAATGAGGTCCGACTAGGTAAGCAGTGCTTTTTAATACTAAAAACACAGTCTGTTAGTTGTTATTCTTTTGTCATTTTTCAGTGGGGGAAAAAAGTCAAATTAGGGGTGACATTTTTGAGGTCCAGAACAGATTGTAATTTTTCCCCATAAGAAATAACAGAAATAGGTTTTTCTTGTTACGAATTTTCACTATGCGAAAGGGTTTCTGGGAACGAGTTACTTTCGTAAGAGGAGGTACAGCTTTAATTTAATTATAGGCACAAGCTTGCTTCCTGAGGCTGCTGCTCTTATTTTTCATCCCTCATCTCCTGTATTCCTGTATTCCTGTATCTTCAGGGAGACTGAGAGGGGCAGATGAAACTACTGTACAGTGCCCACCTCCTCCCTGCTGACATCAGCAGCACTGCAGGCCGTTTCAGCACATCACATGTGTAGTGTAGATTGTTGTATTTTCTGTTTTATAAATGACTATGGTTTTAATTTCATTAGCTTAAACTTGAGTGTAACTGAAAATGGATGTTACCCCATTTATCTTTGTTTTCAAGGACCACAGACCTTGAAGGGCATGTCATTTTGACTATAGCTGCTGCTCACAGATAATTCTAGGCAGTTTTTCTGTTTGTGAGTGCCCTTATGTTTTATTGAGGCAATGGTAAAAAAGCTGATGGAGAACAGCTGAGGAATCATCAGAGTTGAGTTAGGGAGTGGATGGGGCTGCCTGTTTAAAATTCACCTGCTGTCAAAGGGAACATGTGATGCTGCACACCTCAGGGAATATATTTCGGATATACGATTTCTGTGTCTTATCACATATCTGCATCTCAGTGTGATGGGAGCAGGAGTCGTAAGAATCTCGTCCACTGTTTTTTTCATGGAAAATATGCTTCCGATCCGTTCACGATGATGCTCTGCAGAATAACTGGCACGTGATGTTGCCCTTCCTGCAGTGCAGTACTTTTGTTTCCTTAGACTGTGGACAATGTCCCAGTCCTTGTCATTTCTGGAATTTGATCGATTGATTTGATTGATTGATTGAAATGTCAAGTTAGTGTTTTTGCAAACCGACCCTGAAAGCTGCCTTCATCGTTGTAACGGGCGATTTCTTTGCGTTCCCTTTAGGAGAAGCACGTACAACCACCTTAGCAGCTGGCTGACAGATGCGAGAAACCTTACCAACCCCAACACTGTGAGTGGCTCCTCTCTCCCCGGCGCTACAGGGCACTCCTGGCACAGTCTGTCCTTCTCATTCGCACGTTACTCCTACTCACACCGGTCACATCCTCGCATCGCCTTCAGTAACTGATTATTTAGGACAGGGCTGTGGGGGAGCCAGAGCTTCTCCCTGGGAGCAACGGGCGTGAGGCAGGACACACCCTGGGTGGGACGCCAGTCCACACAGTGTACCAGCCAGCGTGTCCGCCCAGAGGAAACCCCCGCAACACCCGAGGAGAACATGCAGACTCCACACAGCAGTGCACAAGTTGATCCCAGGACTCCAGCGGTGCGAGGCAGCAGTGCTAACCACTGTGAAACCGTGCTGCCCAGCACCTAGTGTGGTTTATTCATTTAGCAGGGCCGTAGTTGTGCCTGCGTTGTGTACTACACTGTGGGGAGGATACGCCGTGTACAGACAAACATGCACAGTTAAAGCGAGGAACATTTGTGTTTGCATGAATAGATGGTGACAGATATGGGGATGAACGGCTGAGCACGCCCTTTTCATCGTGGAGCGCGTTCCAAGCTGACGATAAATTTGTTCCGCAGTCAGCGCACAAATGACATGTGAGGATACAGAGCGTACCTGGATTTGACAAGGGAACTGTAGGTGCCCGCGTAGCTGAGCTTCCTAATGCCATCTGACTTCTCAAAGGCAGCACAGTTACATACCGCGCCACGGCCACAGTCTGTGATCATGTTAGCACTGGAAAATACCAAGAATTTCCTGTTTAGTGCTTCGGAAAGCAGATACCCCAGCATTATCTGATATCCCGTCAGAAAGTGTAGGAGAGCAACGTCTGGCAGATTTCACTGACATCGCCAGAGCTCAGCTCTCGGAAAGAAAATGGTATTTGTTTTACTTTGCCATCTGGCCATGATGTCATGGATCTGTTGCAGGAGCAGGAGTTCGTGGAGGTAATAATAATAATAATAATTGCTTACACTTATATAGCGCTTTTCTGGACACTCCACTCAAAGCGCTTTACAGGTAATGGGGACTCCCTTCCACCACCACCAATGTGCAGCATCCACCTGGATGATGCGACGGCAGCCATAGTGCGCCAGAACGCTCACCACACATCAGCTATCAGTGGGGAGGAGAGCAGAGAGTAATGAAGCCAATTCATAGATGGGGATTATTAGGAGGCCATGATTGGTTAAGGCCAATGGGAAATTTGGCCAGGACGCCGGGGTTACACCCCTACTCTTTTCGAGAAACGCCCTGGGATTTTTAATGACCACAGAAAGTCAGGACCTCGGTTTTACGTCTCATCCGAAGGACGGTACTGGTTTGGTCTCCGAGGTGAAGGTGTTTTGTTGTGTCCCAATTTGTAAACATGGTTTCAGTTCATTAATTTCAAATCCCAGTTTCCACTGACGCAAAGGAAATAAAACAATAAGGCCGTGGAGGTAATAGCAGTTCCTCTGAATGGTTTTGTTTTTCTTGCCTGCATTTCCTCAGCTATCTGTGCCTTTCTGTCTTCAGGTGATCATCCTGATAGGAAATAAGGCAGACCTGGAGGCCCAGCGAGATGTGACGTACGAAGAGGCCAAGCAGTTTGCAGAAGAAAATGGTGAGGAGTGAGGACTGTAAAGCCTCGTTCAAAAGGATGTCCCCTTTTTTCTTTAAAAAAAAAATGCTGTTTATAGTTGTTAAATTGCATGACTTTGTGGCAAAACTACAATGGATTTACAAGTAAAGTTCAGGACGCACAATTTCCAGCAAGTGACGTCACACCACAGGCTTAATTTAAGCTTCTTCTAAGATGTATAAAAGGAATTTTTCACTTTTAATGGAAACTTTGGTCTCCGATGACATACTGAGCAAATCCTGTCTGTCAAATCCCACTCCAGTATATCTAGCTGAGACCAAGTACAGCAGCAGGCAGCAGAGATGGTTACTAAGTTTCATTCTTTTGTGGGTTCACCCTAAGGAAGTATTAACAGAAAAAGTACAAATTAAATCCACATCTATTTTCTATAAACTGAATGTCCCTTGTTAAACTGGGACCTGTGCATACTCCTGTGTTTAAAGTTGACTCATACCGTCTTTTATTTTATAGGTCTGTTATTCCTTGAAGCAAGTGCAAAAACGTAAGTTTGAAATTGTTCTTCAGTAAGCTTACATATAAAAATTCCATTCAGAGAAATTGTCAGTCAGTCACTCATAACCAACTTCTGTAGCAGCAACAGAGGGAAGGTTATGATGTAATATGAAGACTGTAAGTGATGGGAAAGGTCATGTCATGCATAGAAGGGATATTTGTGATTTTATATCAAGGTCTCATCCATTAATACAGAATCCTTAGAACTAATTTTAAATGACCAGTATGAATTGGACAGAAAAAACGACGGATTTTTAAAAAACTGGTTCTGAACCTTTTCTAAGTTCAGCAAAAAAGCAACCCTACTATTTTTTAAACTGGCAGAATCTTCTGAAATTGTTATTGTATGAGTCACAGGTTCCTAAACGTCAGTTTCCAGGCTGCTGAGAACAGAACAGAATTTCTTGCATCTGTGATCCCAGCAAGGTGCAGGAGAGTTTGCTGAGGACCCCACTTGCACAGAGAAAACGTGTCTTCCTAAGGTTCTGTCCTGGGACTGTAGACAGCTGTGCTGTTGAGCAGTTTCGATTATATTGTGACAGTGCTCTTCACTGTCTTCCTTCCCCTGAGCGGGACGTAGATAGGCTTCCAAGTGAGCTGTAATTAAGTCTGCGTGTCCTCGGACGTTGTGCAGCCTCCCCGGTGCCCTGGCTCAGCGTGCTGCTTCCTTCTAGGGGCGAGAACGTGGAAGACGCATTCCTGGAGGCGGCCAAGAAGATCTACCAGAACATTCAGGACGGCAGCCTAGACCTGAACGCCGCCGAGTCGGGGGTCCAGCACAAGCCCTCGGCCCCCCAGGGCGGGAGGCTAACCAGCGAACCACAGCCCCAGAGGGAAGGGTGTGGCTGCTAATGACCACCCAGCACCCTCCTCTCGCCCCCGGGGTACCTGGGGGGGGAAGACAATGAGGGGCGGGCTCGGCTGCCGGCTCCTCCTGCGCCCCCTCCTCTGAACCCCCGTCCCCCTGCTCTCTCCTCGACCTCCTCCTGTCCATCTGTCGCCCCCCCTCCCCGCCCCCCCCACCCCGCCCTGCCATCACTCTCCAGCACCATGTGGTACAGCTCATTTCAGTGGGACTGGCCTTCAGAATCTGGTCGAACACGGTCTGTACATGTACGCATAGATACTGGAAGGCTTTAAAAATGCAGCAAAGTCCGGTTGCGTTTTTAATGCCTCCCAATAGGTGTGTGTATATATGCTGTACAACATTTGAGCTTGCAGCTGAAGTGACAGTGGCATTAAATCTGACAGGTAAAAAATAAGGCATCTTTGAGATTTGTTTTATAGTTACGTAAAGGGTTTATTCATTGACCTTGAAACAAAGAACCCACCAACCCACGTTAAGGTAGATTTCGAATGACAGCCCTCTCCTGCATGATTTAATCAAGGATTTTTAAACATTTGCTTTCTGTATAATTTGTCGTTGCGGCAGTTTCTGGTCCGTGAACAGGCAACTGTGGAAATGACGCAGCTGGGCTCCCTCTGTAGCTCCAGTGATGTAACATTGGAAGGCGACGTATGCAGTTCGCTCTGTGAGTATGCATATAGCTGAAGGATGCAACAGATAACTGGCTCCATGCATATCTCGGCTCTGATAGGTTTGTGATTGTGGAGAAGGTGAGGATACGAGCGATTCGGTATCGGCAAACACCCGTCTTGTATTCCTGTTCCAAAAAAGGATAGCTTAGAACAGGCCGCGAGAGACCGCCTTGTAAATCAGGGTGATTTTGGATAGTCGGATGGAACAAAAGTGAGGAGAAAAATGTAAAGGATGCACTGAAAGCTGAGCAAAAGTTTTCACAATAACATGGAAGATTAGGAGAGTCAGCACACCGTGAGTACATTCAGGAATTAGGTACAAAATGTCCCCCTCCGTCACCTGTTAAGATCCATGTGGACCCGTAATGTGACCACACTTAGCCTCCAACATCATTAATAATCCCCTGAAATCCCTGTCATATCAAATGATTTTTTTAAAACACTTTCCAGGAATGATCTGTTTTTTTTTTTTTTGTATGTTGCCTTATTACTATTATTGTTTTATCTTCCCTTGCTGCTTGCTCTACGTGAAGATGTTTATACATTTCTCTTCAATAAAACATTAATTTTACCAATAATTACATTAATTTCTTATCTGGCTCTGGTATATGGAATCCATGCCTTGCCGATCAGGGAGCGTGTCAGGAGATGCTGTCTTAAAAGCTGAGCCTTCTCGGGCGATCTGTCAGTCCCTGGGCTGTGATCTGGAAAGCTGCAGGTTCTTAATGCTTTTGGTTTTCCATCTTCGAAGACGAGCGTTGGCAAAGGGTTTTGATATGGTATAAATTAAATCGATACGGTTTCTAAAAATCTGCAGTTATGTATATATGTCGTTCGCCATCTGATCAGTAGAGACAAAAACAGGATTGTAGACGGGAGAATCCCTGGTGACTTGTACAGGTGATGTTTATGGGATGCTTGAAAACCTTTATTATAGTTTATAGAAATATGTGGGTTCCAGTGCTGACGTATTTGGGGAAATCTTGTGTAGAGGGCCTCCCCCACCCCATCTGGTGGATGTTCAGCAAGCAGCACCCTCTGGTGGCTGGTGTGAGAATTGCAATCCCTTTTGAAAGTGCTCGGGAGTCATCTGGCATCCAAAGGGCACATGGAAAGCCTGCGGAGAGGGCAACAGGCTGGGATAGACCCCCCCCCCTTCCTCCCATCCACAGGAAATAGTATCTGGTTTGTAAAACCTTGCTGACTTTTAACAGTTATCCTTTTGTGCAAAACGGAGGATGAATAGGTAGATTGTTTTTTTTTTTGTCACTTGTCTATTTTTAACAAAACAAAACTGCTCAGAGCCCTCCAAGGGCACTTGATTTCACATCCCGTCTTAACCTTGACAAGCAGGGCCGCCAGGACTGGGCTGTGGCGTTCCTCCGAGGTCTCGGCTGTAGCCCAGCTCTTAGAGACGTCACCCTCCTCCATTTAAGATGACCGTTTAAAAAAATAAATATGTATACATTTGAAGAAACTGTGCTAACCTTTAAAATGCATATTGTGTGTATATGATTTTAATGATAACATTTTGATTTTTAATATTAAAAGTGCTCTAGGAAAAAATACATTTAAGTACCATTCTGTAAAGTGTGGCCTCTGTCTCTTACGTTGCCCTCAAAAGCACAGGTATAGCTGTACTTGCAATTAAAAACCAGGAAAAATACATTTAACCGCTAATGGAGATTCACCTTTTAACACTAGTTTTATTTTGTTTTTCTTGTGTAATTTGTATTTTTTTTTTGTTCCGTCATCAATCTGGGTAAACTCGTCTTTGCTCTTGTGCAATCGGTCAGTTCTCTCTGTGGGGTCTTGTATCACTCGAGATCTGACTGTAGTCCCCCTGAAGAAAAGGACTGGTTACTGTACAGTAATCCAGCCTGCGTAAGCAATGTACGTCTCTTCAGTGTATTTCATTAAGCGGAGACCTAAAACACAGCACCCAGGCAACAGGATGATTTCTGTTGAACTGCTTCAGAATTGTTCGGTGTGGAAGGGCTGGGTGGGACTGAGATTTCATTTTTTTTAGCAGTGTGTATCAGACTGTAACAGGACGTTTTAAAGGGCTGGGTTTCAGTCTTAGCAGGGGCTTTTCGAAACAATTTGCAGAACTCATTTTGTGTTGTCAAGAAAATGGCCATTAAACTTGGACCACTACATTTAGACAAATTCAGGCTTGGTACTTGGGCGATGTATTTTTTTCAACACCTTCTGCAAGGTGAAGGAACTTGAACCTCTAGGCTGTTTCCAGTGATGCTCCCTGTTTCAGTTCCATTGCATTGAGCAACAGTCATGAGGCCTGAAGGTGATTAAGTGTTGTACATGAAGCAAGATTGCACAGATGTCGTGTGGTGTTTCCACCTCTTTAACACAAGAGTGTGCCAGTTCTCCAAGAGCAGAGTAAGAGAATAAGGATCTCCATCACTAAACTGCAAAAAGCCCCTGCTTGGAATCTGAAAAACACTCCAAGGTATAGGACCAGAGGCATTTCGACATGGTTACATGTGTTAATTCTCTTTTAACTAGGGTAATATTGGGGTTGTCTTCTGTGTACATAGGCAATCTGAAAGAAATTGTATGTATGTAACATTTCTGATAAAATTCTGTACAGCACATGGCTGAAAGTGACAACTGCGCTGTCTCAATCCGCATTCTGTAAATGGTGCATTTGCCACCTGTTTATATACATTTGCTTATTTGCTTTTCATGCTCTAGGAAGGTGGTGCAAATAAAATAGGGTTATAGTAATTTGATGGCATGTAACACTTTAGAAAAATATACAGTATTTTAAAAATACAACGACTTGCACAGTCTGATACGTGAATGTTAATATTTTCATGCTTGGTCAACGGCAGCTTTCTGTGTTAAGTACTGCTGCATGTTGGCTTTTTATATAGATTTTTTTTTTTGTGTTCTGTTCTGGAGCGTGGTGGCTAGTCCAGCTGTCCGTATATTTTGAGATGATTCCCATATTTAAAAACACGGCTTTTCATTCTCTCCTTCACCCTGCAGTCCTCCGGCCACATGCTGATCTTCGAAGGCCCTGCCCTGTGGTCCCATATGTGCCCTTCCTCGTATCTTCGAGAGTTTCTGAAGTGCCCACTGTATTTACACGCTGCAGAGCTTCCAGAGGGTTTATAGTCCAACTGAACAAGGAAGACTGCTAGGTACCAGTGGATGTAATGTTCATGTTTAACGTTAGCAATGGTTTCTCTTTTCAGACGTCCTATTGTGGGTCCTATCAGTGGACAAATCGGGCAGGACAGGCGTTTGCGTTGGTTTACTTCAGGCTGACTGAGACACCAGTTTCTTGCACTGAAGTACAGTATGTAGCAGTGGAACTGCGAGTTGTCTTTGCGTGTTGTCAGAGCAATATCTGTCAAGCTGGGGTTGATGTTTTTTGGGGGAAATGCAAGAGTTTAAGGGGGTCGTTTTTGAGAGAGTGTATATTGTGAGATCTTAAAAATGTCTTACTTGAGTGGAACTGCTGGAAAAAGAAAGCATTAAAGGTTTGCATTTAATCAGCCTTGGGTACTACTTTTATTTAAATTACTTTCTGGAAATGAATTTAAAATAAAGAGCTACTTTTTTTTACCATGATTTCAGGAGAAAAGACAACTTTCGGGGGGGATATTTATCCTGGTAAACTGGAGATACACTGCTCCAGTAGATTCCAAAGATCTTGTGATTAGGTTTATTCCCTTCTGTCTTGACACTAAATATGACCATTTTCTTTTTGCTTTGACATAAAACTTTAATAAGAATACACCAGGACACTGAATGTTATGTAATGGCCAAAACTGGAAGTCATTCAGTAGAAAATTAGTTTATTTGTACCTTTGTGTCTTTCGTTTTTAGTACTGTCCTAGTAAAAGAATGTTACCTTTTGGAAATATAGATTTAAGTACTGTTGAAACAAACTGAAATTATTGCTGTTGCTCTAGGATCATATTTAAATTCACTTCTTCCCTTTTTGATTAACAATAGATTTGCACCACATTTGCAAGAGGTAGACAGGTGTCTACCTAGGGACCACTGTGCACTAACAAGTTTATAACATGTATATTAAACCAACTGAATCTGGGCCAAGTCAAACTCCAATTAAATTGGCTTGAATGTTTGCTTAGTTTCTTTTATTTTTCCTTTTGATTTTCTGTTTCTTTTCTGGTGTGAGAAATTTTAACCCCTTCAACTGCTTACAAATAGGTCTTGTTATTTATATGTGACAAACTTTCTTTGGACTGCTGTACTTTTCATTTGATGGAACAAACTGCTATTAATCTAAATATTTGTAAATAAAGTTCCTGTATCTAGAGAAACTTGTGGGTCTGTGTTTTCCAGAGAGACGTTTTGTAAAGACATGTATCTAAGTACATCATTGTGTACTGCTGTAGATACAATGTTCTTGTTTCCACAGTAGTCAATTATAATGCATGTTTATTTCAAGCCATTAAAATCAGTTTTTAGATAGAAAAAGCTAAGTGCACAAACATCTGGATTCATAGATTAGTGCTTTCATGTATTGCAACCTCCTGAGGCTAATCAGAAAAAAACAACTTCTTGGATAGAGATAATTGCCAAAAAGGGTTAGTTTAGACATTTCCCACCTGTAGCAACAAAGTAAATTCCTCTGAGCAATTACTACTCAGTACTTCAAAGGTGTTTAAAATGTTTTGTACTATTGAAATTGAAAGTTAAGTTTCCTAGCAAATGATTTCACATTGTAGCAGCCAGAAGTTTATCTGATGTTCACCACAGTGATTTTGTATTTTTCCTCATGAGGTAAAACATAAGCTTTCCAAAGATATTTATGAATGGGTCCTCACTTAAGCCTTTTTATGTCTTAGGCCAAAATTAAAACCATGTTTTGGTTTTAATTTTTAGGCAAACGTTTTGTTGCCTCGTTCTGAATCGCAGAACATGGCTCTTCACATACCTGGAAATGTCTTGTAAATTGTAGGTTTTACCATTTTAATTTGATTCTGGTTTGAAATGCACTCATCAGTGCTGATTCTTTCTAACCCCGAAATCTGAAAATAGCGGCACAGTTCCCCTTTAAACGTGCCCATTGTGAAATCAGAATCGGAGGGGGTGGATTGTGGGTTGTGATGCAGGTGAATCTGAAATGAAACATTTGGACATAACAGATGCAGACAGCTTTAGTCCAGTGACTAAACAACTAGGAAAAAATTAAAGGAAAAATTTACTTGGAACAAAGACATTCATCAAGTACATAACAGCGTACAAAAATAAATATTTATTGCATTTTACATAGCTCTGCGTTATTAAATGATTCTGAAAGTGAAAAATGCTTCAAAATTCAAGCAAACAATACAAATTGGCATTAACAAAGATTTGCAATAGAAAGTTGCATAGGATGGCCAATGATATTGCATTTTTTTCAAATTTTAAAAACTTTACATGGAAAGACTTAATTGTGCAGTTATGTGTTCTTTCCAAACGCATTTTAATCCAGGTTTTAAATTGTATATAAATGTTTAGTTTAAGATAAGGGCACCTCCACAGATATAATAAACAGTAATATTAACCTTGAGAGTATTGACACTCATGCATTCACACTATGGGCATATAGTTTCTCCAGAATGATCAGAAGAGAAGTAAGCAATAATTACACATACTGTAAGAAAATGCACTTTTCATAGTATAACTGTGTCAAATAACTGCTACATCTATGTCTAAGTGAGAATTGCTCTTCACTATATTGCTTTTAAAGTAAAGAATGCCTTATGTGTGTTGCGCTGTGCTACACAGTTACATGGAGAGAAACCTGGTCAGACAGCTTGGGATTCAATCGCTCTTTCAAATTGTAAATGCAGTTAACTCACTTTAACTCAGTACCATAAAATGTTAGTCGATAAAAATATATAAATGAAAGTGGAAACACACACAAGTTCCAATGTCAGTAGTTCAATGATGTTCCAACATCCATCTGACTGCAGCACAAGCTGGATGGTTTTTTAAATCGAATGTAAAATAAATTTCTAAATTACACTCTAGGGGGTGCCTTTGCCCCTAGTTCTAGTGAGGTACAGTGTACAGCACAGTATACTTAGTCTCATGTACTTATACAATAATTCACATTTTGAGGTAAATGTCATCTGTTTCTTATCCAAAGACATGCTCTGGCCTATTCTGCTTTTTTTCATATATTTATATTAGGTACTTACAGTATAATAGTCTTTACTGTTTTACTCACAAATAAATGCTCAATAAAAACATAATCTTTGAAAAATGCTGGTCTAATGGCTGAGCACATGACAGAGTGAAATGGCTGAGTGGGTGTGTTTGGATAGATGTTATTCTGAGGTAGTGGGAGAGAACGTGCTGTGATTTGGCCCTGCTCATTTGGCTTTTACAAGGTGGGTTCAATGTGGTGCCAGTAGGGACATCGCAGGCGTAGGTACGTAGTTACCAGCTGCCTCCTGAGTAGGAAATTAGAATAAAAGGGTATTATGGAAAAGCCAAAGCATTCATTCCTTGTGTACAGGTGTACGGGAAAGGGTGTTCGTTGGTGTGCATTCAGCTCCTTACCTGGGTCTCTCTCTGGTACTGTAGGATCCAGTCGCACAGGGCTGTTTGACCGTGCTGCAGTGCCAGGCTGTCTCCCACAGGGGGAGCCAATACTCCTTGACAGGTCAGTCTGAAAAAACGGGGGAAGAAAGTTACCTCGCCCCTTCAACCCAGCTGCAGTAGAGCTCTGCCTTCTCATTTTCTCTTTCAGCATCTGGCTACAAAAGAGTGTTTGTGCCTGTGCAATCAATGGTGTATTCAATCTAATGTTTTGAAATGAAATACCAGATCATGCAATCCCTTTGGGATAAATAAAATCTCAATCTTGATGATCAGTGGAGTGATTTAAAAAAAAAAGAAAACTGAAGGCAAAAGAAACGTCATGAGAAAATCCTCATCTTGTATTTAATGGCCAGATTGCGATCGGATAAACAGTCTCAGAGTTTCCGGGAGAGGTTTTACAACATGAGGCGTAGAAGGGTGGTGGTACATCTGCCTCCTCTTCTGCAGCCTGGGTCCCAGCCCACTCACCCTGCCGTGTTTGAGTGGCGGCTCGCTGTTGATCGGGGACAGGGAGTCGGAGGAGCTGTTCCCCAGGAGCTCGTCCAGGGCGTCCACCCGCCTGCGCAGCCCCTGCAGGCTGCCCTCCGTCTGCTGCCTGCGCAGGCTCAGAACCTCTGCCTGCGTCCACATGCGTCTGCGCAGCTGAGCCTAGGAACACAGGAGCACGACCCCCCACGAGGAAGGACGAAAAGGGAATTACCTTACAGAAGAAAGCGTGCCCACTGTGTATAATTGTTTCCCAATCAAAAAAGAGCCTGGAGAACATGTTGCTGTTGACAACTGCAGTATTCGCTGGGCCATCATGTACAGAAAAGGTGATAGCATTGAGCCAAGCAGTGCTCTGCGATGCTGGTGTCCATAGACAAGTGTTGTATACTTTTGTATACGCACCGCGTCTCTGCTCGACAACAGTTTTCATGACACACATCTGAGCAGGCAATTTAACTTTATAAGAACCATGTATAAAGAGTGACAAACATGTTTTTCCTCAAATGAGCTCTATGAAGAGATCCTAAAAAAGGAAGATAAATGCTGAAATGGTACAATGTCCAACTTTTCGAGGTGCTGAAAAGCAGTGTTTTGAAATGTTTGATCTGGCAGCATGAAGAGTAGATACGTCAGTGAAGGTGGCCCTGAAGCTGGGAGCTCTGGGAAGCCCCTGTGGCTGCTGTTACACACACACACACACCTTGAGAAGGTCCTCCCGCTGCCTCAGTTTCTCCCGCAGAGCCTCTCCACGCCACTGCTCATCCTGGGCAGAGAGAGAGAGAGAGAGGGCGGCACAGCTCACAGTTCATTTCTCAGAATTCACACGAGGCTTGTTTCATCCTGTCAGCTTCAGGGAGCAAGTGTGAAGAAACGCTTGAAGCACAGGCTGGTTATGCTCCTGTCCCCACGCGGGCCCTCGCCTGTGTTGCACGCCGAGTCTCCTCGACACCCAGCACAGCCCGAAAGGGTTTTCAGTCCTGCAGAAGTACAGACCTTGGAGCTGCAGGCTGGCCGGCCTGGGGTGCTGGGGTAGTGGGGGTCGTTCTCCTTGAGGTCCTCCGTGTCCGCCCGGCGCCGGGGGCTGGGGTCCCGTTCCCCGATCCCGCTGGTCATCTCGGCCCTCACCTCCGACCTCAGGGAGCGCATGGCCCCCTTTATCTCCTGCTGGCGGGCCTCCATGTCCTCCTTCGTCCGCAGCTGGGCAGAGGAGGGAGTTACAGGAGAGGGCAGACAGTGCCAGGCCTGCGGGCACAAGCTCCTCGGTACAGGGATTCCCCCACACAAACAGGATCCGAGGCTCCCAACGCAAGAACAGATACAAATGTTCCACCGTTCATCATTCTACATCTGGATGTTGCGTACTACAAGGAGCTATTAATTTATGTCAGAAACGGTTAGTAAATACAATCAAAAGGCAACCTCTGCTGAAAATTAACTCCCATGTATCATTTAAAAACATTTAAAAAATGAAACCCCTACAAAACGGCAGTCCTAATACAACTACACACAAGTTTGCTTTACAGTAGGCTTTTACAACAGTACCACTGCTTCAGAACAGGTGTTGACATTAACAGCGAAGTACCACATCTATCCCACAGCAAAATAAAAAATGAACTGCAGCAGATCTAAAATGAACTTCAGTTCAGCAATCAGATCAGCTGGGAGAGTGTGTAGCATGAATGAAAGCTTTAACAGTCCAGGACAAAAACACACAGTCAGTCTAGATCATAGTAAGCGTTGTGTTGTAACGATGGAAGGAATCCCACTGGCTGGAACCCAGGCTCAGGGCTTGCTTTGCTCCGAGCTGCAAGAGTGTGGTCTGCGATACCTTGTCTTTGATTTGCAGCAGCTCCCTCGACACGGTGTTGAGCTCTTTCTGCAGGCTGCGGGCTCGCTGGTGATTCTCCCCCGCAGCCTGCTCAGCGGTGACCAGCTCCCTCTCCAGCCGAGCCTTCTCCTGGCACAGAACACCGGGCGCAAGTTAGCAACAGCCACTCGGGCAACCTGGTGCGTTTGCGACGAGGAGGGAGAGAGTGATCTGCCACTTACGATCTAACCCCACTGCGATAAGAAGACGAAACCCTCAGACGAACAAGGTACTGAACTAAACAATCTTCCCGTCATCCTCTAGTAAGAGAAGATCAGCCTTGACCTCACTCACTTGCAAGGCCTCTTGTGTCTGCTGCCTGTCAGCTTCGCTCTGAGCTCTCAGGGCCGCCAGCTTCCTGTCCGTCCTCAACCTCTCTGAGCGCAGAGTCTCCTGCAGGTGCTCCACCTCCCTGCGACACTCGTCCAGCTTCCTCTGCAGTCCAGCACACTCCTCTGCCCTGCCCTGCAGCTCCTTTTCTCTCTCCGCCAGCTCCTGTCCTGGAAACACAAACACGGAAGAGTGCTCGGCTTTTACAACACGATCACAATAGCCTGAAGGAAAAACACACATCAAAGACATGTACTCCCCACCTCGCAACCTTCGCCCTTCTAATTCTGGTCTCCTATCTGTCCCCCAAGCCCATCTACACTCTGTGGGTGACAGGTTCTTCTCCTGCTGCGCCCCAGAGCTCTGGAACTCTATCCCTAAGGATAACAACGAGCCACCCTCCCTGAGCTCCTTCAAATCTAGACTCAAAGCCTTCATCTTTAGAAGGGCCTTTACTTAACAGGTTCTGTTATATAGCCCTTTACTCCTACTGTATTACTGTAGACAGACCAGACCCTCCTCCTCCCATCCTCATGAACTAAACTAGATGAACCACTTTCTAATAGTGGTAGATCAGGGGGTAGCCTTTAAAACGGGAAGACCTCAAGCGGACTCGATCTAAAGAAAACCCATTCCTGTTCGTACAGCCGGAGCTTGTGGAATAAAGCAACATGCGCCCAGCTGCTTACTGAGGCGGGACAGCCTGTCCTGCAGGACGGCGCACTCCTCCTGATCTCTCCTCAGCCTCCGGCCCTGCTCCTCCATGTGGGACACTCCGGCTGCCGCCTGCTCCAGCTGGCCGCGCCGCTCCGACAGGGCGGCTTCCGCGGCTCGCAGCTGGCGCCGCAGCGTCTCCAGCCTGCTCCTCCGCACCTCCTCCGACTCCACCGCCTCCTCCTGCTGCCCCCGCAGGGACTGGACACACACAGGGAGAGGCCACAGAGTCAGGGCGCGGTGCTCAGGGGAAAACCCTGCAAAACCAGACAGGCACTCCGCAGGCATCCTGCAGAAGCTCAGGGCAGCCAGAGCAGTTCTGCACTCAAACAGCCGAAGAGAACTTGATGAGAAGAACTGAAATGAGGATGTTGAGATGGATTCTGCAGATTTCAATGAAATGAAGAAATCCGTAGACGATGTAGGGTGGTGGATGTGGTTGAGAAGATGCGAGAGGCGAGGTTACGGTGGTACGGACAGATCATGAGGAGGGACGTTGAGGAAGTAACAAAGAGGGTAATGGAATCTGAGGTGGAAGGTAACGGAGGAAGAGGCAGGCCTAGAAAGAGATGGATAGATTGTGTGAGAAAAGATATGGAGGTGTGTGAAGTGAGTGAGGGAGATGTGCTCGACAGAGACAAGTGGAGAAGAGCAACCAAAGCAGCTGACCCCAGGACAGTCTGGGACTGAGGCTGTGAAAAAGAAGAAGAAGAAGACTCAAACAGCCAAAGACTGGAACAGAAAAGAGGAGACAGCCGCTTGGGATTTCAAACTGAATTGTGCTCGAAACTACTGAAGCCTCTGAGCTCAATTAGAAGTTCAACCTGTGAATATGAATTACTTCTATGTTACTTAAATTGTACACAAAGTGAAATACTAAATCTCAAATGGAATACGTTTCGATTGCAGGACCATAAAATTTGCCAGCTGAGATGCATGTCAGCGACTTGTTATTCGTGTATTTACTGTAGCTGTCTGAAACTGAGATCCTGGTTATGACTGTGCATATTCAAACTGGGGCGGGGAAAAACATTGAATGTTCAAATTCAAAGCTCATTCAGTGTCCCGAGTCACTTAAATAAAAGTCTTAGCTATATTGCCCACAAAAAATCCCATCCAGGGACAGTACAGCAAGATCCCTGGCAGCAAATTTTCATAACAGTGAATATTATGTATTGAGTGCATAACATTTGTTGTACATTTTGAAGACTAAACCTAGGACCAGAGAGCAGCAGGTGGAAGTCAAGTTATTGACATGGAGGATTTCCGTATGTCTGGACCTTCGCCGTCGCCGTGCTGCAGGTGCTCACCCTCTCCTGCTGTTCCAGACGGGCCTGGTGCTTCTCGATCTCAGCCTGCAGGTCTCGCAGCTCCTGGTCCAGCCTCTGCTCCCTGCGCTGGTTCTCCTGGAGCCTCTGAGCACCGCGGTCCAGCGCCTCCTTCAGCGCGGACTGCTCAGCCAGCAGCTCATCGCGCCTCTGGGTGGCAGCGCGGACGTCCTGCACACACAGTGATGGAACACTACAGCACCCACCGCGTTTCCAGATCTTACTCTTGGAAATTGCAAAAGCTGTGTAATGTGCTAAAAATAACAGCAATAGGAACTATCATAATTGTAAAAATGTCCACCTCACTATATAGCTGTGCATTGATTCTTTTGATGCAGAATGCATGAGCTACTAATGTAAAACAGACTATTGCATTATACTGTGCATTCATATAAAATAGTATTTTGTTACTGAAACTGAAACATTTCTATCATCAATTCCATTATCAATTTCTATCATTCTAAAATTGTGGCAGCCCTGCATGCAAATTGTGTGATTATTCTATACACTAGACTGTATATTCCTACAATATTCCATGTAGAAAACCACCACAGACAGGACAGAAATTAACTTAGAAACTACATGTAACAAACACTGTTGCCAAATTGATAAAGAAAAGCATTAAAATTCTATTCTTAAATAAAATAAAAATAATTTATTAATCACCACTTTGATTTATTTTTTGCAGTTATCTATACTATTAAAATATTATCCAGCCCCTAATTAATTAATGTATTCCTCTAATGTTCACCAGCTTTATCCAACACATAGTACCGATGAGCTGCTTACACAGAGGAAGGAGTTCTCCCAGATGTTTCAACACGCTGAGAACAAATTCAATTGTAATTCAGCTGTTTTGCCTCGGCATGTTGTTACTGTGGTTCTCGGCGGCTCACACCAGTATGCTGGTGGAAATAGGTTGAGGTTTGCTCGTGCAGCCTGCCCTCCCCACTGCCCTGTTACCTCCTCCACCATTCGGAGCTGCTGTCTAGCGTCTCCGAGGTCATCCTTCACCACCTTCAGTTCTTCAGTGCTCTCTGAAACAAGAAGGGAAAATTTCAAACACTCCACCTTCCAAGCCATAGTGTAAAACACAAATCCTGAGGTACAGTCCTAGAATTAACAATTTTCCATCCATTTTAAAACCTTGAATATGACTTAGATAAATATTACTAGGTTTTCTTTTTAAAGATTGTGCTAGAATTATGACCAGAGTTTAAAACCCTCACTTCAACTGTAGCTTTTCATCTGCTGTCAAAAGACTCTCCTTAACCTTTGGAAGATCCTTCATCTCTGTTCTACAAAAGACATCTTCTAAAAATGATGTGGTCCTGACTGTTCTTCGACTATCGAAAGCAACGTTTAATTAACGCACCCGCGATTTATTCAAATGATTACCTGCAGCCCTGTGTGAACGAGCACAATTAATCTTATCTCGGTCCTTTCAAAAGGAATTCCTCTTGTGGCTCAACCCAGTATCAGCAGCCTATATTCTATGGCTGCTCTATTATCAGTTCATTTTTCATCTCAGCAGAGATCTAGACCTTTAACTGACTACACTACACAAGCAGGGGGAAGTCATCTTGCTGTGTCATGTGACCCAGAAAGTGGAGAACATGCACAGAGCCAGTTCCCAGAGGTCAAATGTGTTTCAGAACCTTCCAGCTGTTGCTGGGTGGCGGTAACATCGCGGCTCATCTCTTGTCGGAGGCTCTTGGCCTGGCTGAGGTCCTGCCTCATCTGAGCCAGCTCTGCTTCCAGCCTTGACCTCTCCGCCTCTGACACCCTGACGCTCTCCTCCGTGATTTTCAAGGACCTGACACAGGGTGGAAGATTGAAAGGAGTATGTTAATTGAACAGGAGCTACAAGGCTGTACACACATTTCACTGTTTAGGAAATGCTTAAGGATTAGGGTCAAGTTTATATTTACCATTACATTGAGTGCTGCATTTTTTCCAACATAAATACAACAAATGCGCAATTAAAAACGCATTGGGTATATTATGGTATTTACATTTTAAATAGTGAGCATTTAGGATTGTTTATTGTGTGAATCGAACTGTCCTGTGGGATAGTAAAATACTGAGCCTGAGTCCTCACAAAAAGTAAAGGCACATAGTCAGTGAATAGCCGTTTCTAAGCACATCTGTATAAAAAGACATTAGAAAAACACTGACCCTAATTAAAGCAAGAACAGTCAGGGATATAACCGTGACCCTCAATGGGCAATACAGATCACTTGGTTGATACTGCATTATTACAGAGTCTGTCTGAGAGGGGAGCAGCCTGTAGAATAAACTATTCTACTTCAAAAGATGAGTCATTAGCCCAGAGAAACCAGGTAACTAGCACTGTGGCTGCAACCATCTGACCCACCTGCTAATCATTTACAGAAATTCCAGGAAGAAACAGCCAAGGTTGGAGGCTACTTAGGAGCAACACTGACACATAAAAAGACTAATTTGCTGATGTCCAGAGAAAATCTAAGCTGAAGTGCTCTGTTCACTAATGAATGCCATTTTCAACAATGCTGAATTTACAGCGAGGAAAATGTTGGGGTGACAAAGGCGGGACTTCTTGAAAACCCTGTTGAGATCTTGCAGTGGCCAGTTTTTCTCCTGTCTGCCAGCCAACCAGCCCACCCTTGCTAGCCAGCTGCAACAGCACAGGGAGAATGGCAGAACTGTCCCGAGGCTGTCCAGCTTCATGCGCCAGTGCTGCCTGGACTGGGTTAACGCTCAGGGAACTCATGCCCAGCATTTCCAAGTTCGTGTTTTCACCTTGACATGTGCCGTGTTCCATACTGAAAACTTAGGGCTTTTTCAGTTTATATTTTCTGTGATTTTGTTTCATGTCAACATTTAAAATACGTGACTCCATTTATCCGTCATGAGTGTTTCTTTTGTGCATCTATATATATATATATTCCTAGCACAGTTTCAGGTTGCACACAGCACCATACTGCTGGGTATTTTCATACCAATCTATTCTAAGTCATATTTCCAAATTAGTCCTCTATTACTGAAGTCACTGTGCACTTCACTCAGCTGATGTAAACCTTGAAATTGGCTCCTGGAACATTATTTGTTCCGTGGGCACAGCTTGGTAAAACCAGAGTTTTCAGGGTTCTGTTGTGTTGCCCCCATACCGTTCGGCCTGGGTCAGTTTTCCGTCCAGGTTCTGGCACTGGTCCTCCAAAAGGCCCCTCTCCTTGGCCAGGGTGTCCACAGTGGCCCGCAGAGACTCGGTTTCCTGCCGCAGGCCGTCCAGCTCCTGTCTCTCCTGCTCCAGCAGCTCCCGGTTGCGCTCGCACTCAGCCCCCTGGCGCTGTGCGTCCAGCAGCCCGCTTTCCAGCTCCACCTTCACCTACAGGGAAAGGGAGCAATCCAGTCAGCTCCACCGGCCCTGTGAGGACGGTGCCAGGGACACAACAGCTCCTGTCTGGGCTCGGAGGGGACGGGATGAATACCCTCTCGGCAGCTTAATCTCATTGAGCCTCCAGTCTGAGGACAGCTGTTTCTTTCAGAAGGTATGTTTTGTGCACGTTTTAACGCAAGAAAAAACAAACAAACACTGGAGGCGGTAGGACAGTGATCAAAGAGGAACTATGACATCAAGCAAAGAAAACCAAGGGAGATCCCTTTCACAACCGACGGACTAAAAATCACAAATATTAAGTGATTTTTAGCTGATCATGCTGTATACAAAGAAAATGGACTTTTATAGCCCTGTGTTGCCTCAGATTCTCACAGCAAGCAGGTCAATTTCAGGCCTGCGAAACGGGCATGGGTCTAGTTGCCCCGTGTTGCCGCGTGTTGCCCTGTGTTGCCCTGTGTTGCCCTGTGTTGCCCCGTGTTGCCCCGTGTTGCCCCGTGTTGCCCCGTGTTGCCCCATGGATAAGCCCCTGCCACGCCTCCTCTCCCGGCTCCGACCTGCAGCAGGCTCCTCTGCGTCTTCTCCAGCTCGTCCAGCTTGTGGTCGTGCCGCAGCTTCACGCCCTGCAGCTCGCTGCTCTCCAGCTGGATCATCTCCAGCACGTGCTTCAGCTCTGAGTGGAGGAAGGGAAGAGCAGGACACATGACATCACGGCCTTCCTTCACTACTGAGCCCCTGCTGGCTCCGATTCTATTCCTCATTTCCCCCTTGTAAACAAAGCATCCTTTTTGTATAGGGTGGAATTAATTCCACATTGAAAAGTAGATAAAAAGAATAATGTATTGACCACAACCTTCTTGTGGCTGACAAACCTTCACAGCCAAAACATTTTTGTTTTCACATCTTTCTACTTTTCAGCTTTAAATTAACTTGTTACCTTTAGTATAGAAGTAATTGGGAGCTTAAAAAAAAACTGCAATGAATTAATTACTTGGAAACTAGTTTTGCTCACTGCACTACAACAACATGGTTGCTGTTGCTGTTCTAGAGGAAGTACAAAGGAGAACAACCAGACTTGTTGCCGGCTTGAAGCGAATGGAATATATGGACAATCTAAGGGAACTGGACCTGTCACCTGGAAGAGAGACAACTACTTAGTCACTTGTTTTAGGTATGCAAAATCCAAAAAAGGTGAGGAGAATTTTAGTTAAGGGATCTTTAAAGCAGGACAGGAGATACTTCTTCAAACAGAGGGTTGTAGCAATCTGGAACCGATTTCCAGAACAGGTGAATCTGACTACAAGGAATCATTTAAGAAAGAGATGGATTTCTTTGAACATTAAATTATAACCAACCAAATAAGCAAGACATCCTCTTCTCATTTGCAACCTTTTATGTCCTTATGAAAACTATAAAGGCTATCTGTAATGATTTATGAAGACATTTATGATTTATCTAGGCAACAATGCAACGAACTGGATGAGGCCCTGAGCGGATTTCTCACCTGCTTTGTGCTTGTTTATCTGGGACAGGATGTTCTGTAGGGTCTCCTCTTCTCTCTGGCCCTCCTGTTTGAAGAGGGAGATCTGAGCCCTTCTCTCACTCAGCTGGGACCCCAGGTCCTCCTTCTGTGCACTCAGGTCCTCCAGATTAGCCCTGAGCTCCTGAGACAGACCAGCCAGGACTTTTCAGTGGCATCAACAAACATCAATCACAAGCACCAGCTCCCTCTAGAAAGACATCTAGGATGCAAACGAATGCTTCAATGATGGCGTTGACCTCACCAAACCATCAATCTTTGCACATCCATACATGACAAGTCATGAAAAAACACACATGCTGGTAAAGTGCTGCAACAGGTTAAAAGTGTTTGTCACTGCACGGGGTGTATATCTTTAAGATGAAACCCACGTCAGAAGCACAGGTTTGACACCCAGCTGGGCTGCACACTCATGGCTCTGCCCCAGCAAGCAGCTCAAGTCCACAATCCCGTGCTACAGCGAAGCTCTCATGCATGGCGGAGGGGGGTAACCTTGAGCTGTCTCTGCAGGTCCCGCACGTCCTCCTCGCCGCCGCGCAGCACGTCCGCCAGGCCCTGCTGTCGCTGCTCCACGCACTCCTGCAGGAGGCGCTGTTCCTCTTTCCTCTGCCCCACTTTCCTGTCCAGCACGGCCAGCTGCTCCTGCTGCAGAGCCACCTGCGTGACAAGCCATCGACACCCTTCAGACAGCTCTGACATGTCAGACTGGGACAGGAAGGTATCAAAACCCTCCAGCCTTCTCTGTATCTGTGAGGACCTGTGTCATTTTCCATCAGCAGGATCATATTTTGCAGGTAACCGTCATATCTAGCTTAGCTAGGCAAGTGAATTGTGGGCCACAAGTGTTGAGGATCAGCATTGGATTGTCATTGGCTCCAGTAAGTTTTTCTCCCAGAGAAAACGGTGGTCTGTGATTACACCAGTGGGAGAGCAGTGACTGGCGGAAGCAGTGTCCGTGGGTTACCTGGCTGTTGAGTCTCTCCAGCTCACTCCTCCGCTGGGACAGCAGGCCCTCGGCCTCCCTCATCGTCTCCAGATGTTGGGCCTCTTTGCTTTGTGCCAGCTGCAATTCTGCCTGCAGGGTCTCCAGGCTATTCACAGAGGACAGCCACTGGAATTAACATCACTTGCATCCATTCTTTTCAGATAATGGACAAAACAATAATCCTGTGCTGGATGATGACCCATTCATTTGTCCTCAATTATTCATTTTATTAAATTCCATTATTCATTGTATTGCTGTATTTGAATCCTTACTTTTTTCTGGGATCCCAAGCAGGCTGTCTTTTATGCTTCAATAAATAACATATTAAAGGCACATCAAACTAATATTTATGTTTTTTTCTAAATGTAAACCGCGTTTTCACTCATAATACAGGTGTGAAGTTTCAGGTGTCACCTCTCTGCCACGGTCGCCATCTTCTGATTAAGAACCTGGAACTCGGAGTCTCTGGAGGACACAACCTGCTGTATCTCCTTCAAGACAGCCTCCTGCTCTGCCTTGTGGTCTTCAAGCTCTTTCACATTATCTTGTAAATCCCTAAAGAAGCAGAATATACTTTTTAATTATGTAGAGCTTCACAAAACTAGATGACCAGCAAATGTGCTTGGAAAGTACATGGGACCTAAAGACAGCTGTACATGCAAGAAAGCCCTCAAACGTCGTACATCAGAAGCGCTGTAGATGTGAGCTCTGGCCAGGCGATGTGAGAGACTCTTACAGGAAATGTTTACTCCAAGTTATCGCTGCTAAAGGGGATGGCACAAGTTACTGAATCAAGCTGCACTTCATTTTTCTTACAAAGACGTTGAATGCTGGCTGATTTTTTAAATAAATGATAACACAAGAAAATTCCGCTTTGTCATTTCTCAAACAAGGTTAGTTTTATCTGCTAGTATGAATCGGTGAGGACCAGGTGAGAGATAAATGTGTGGAAATATGTTGAACCATAAAGGCCGAACGGGGTGTACTCAACGGCGACCCAGGAAGAGCGCTGACCAAAGCAGTCGCCACACATACGCCGTCCTCGCATGGCGGCTGGGCTACCTGAGCTTCTGGCTGGCCTGGACCAGCTGGGTGGCCGTCTCCTGGGCACGACGCTCCAGCTCCTCTGCATCCCGTTCCGTGTCTTCCAGGCGTCGTCTGGCGTTGCTGTAGCGCTGGACAGTCTCCCTGGTCTGGTGTGGAAGAGACGCCGGCGCCCAGGTTACCCACCTCTGCGCGTGTCTGTCTGTGTGTGCGTGCGCGCGACAAGGAGCCGAGGAGGCTGGCTCACCTTGGCCCGGGTGTCCTTCAGCTCGGTCTCCGCCTCCGCGAGGAGCCGGTCGGCCTCCCTCAGCTCGGCTCGCCTCCGGAGCAGAGTCCGCTCCAGGCACTCCGTCTCCTCCCGCGCGTCGCCCTGCTCTCGCAGAGACCTCTCGAGCGCCAGCTCCGTCACCAAAGACCCGCCCACGCCCTCCAGGATCTCCCTGGGCCACAGGACAACCGCAGTTAACACAGCACGGACGGCTTTAAACCTGCTGTAGATTCGCTGAAGACGCCTTCCTTCCTCCAGGTCTTTTGAAGCCAACCTTGGAAGCTGTTACCACGTTGGAAACAGGTGCTCATACCCAGTTTTAGCTGTGTGGGTTCTAGTTTGTTTTGTGCTTGAGCGACAGTGATTCAACAGAACACAGAGAAGATGCCTTTAAATAAAGGTTACAGTAGGAGGTAAAAAGAGATCACTGGTCTCAAGAGCTGTGTGCGATCTTGCTCATTAAGCTAGCCTTTTTTTTGCCTTTTGTAAAAGGTCCTATGCTCCGTTTCAAAGTGTTTTCTGTGAGCCATGGCCGAGCCAGGCCACACTCCCATGCAGCACAAGAAAGCACAGCAGGAAAATGACGGGAAGAAAGCTATCAGCTCATTCCGAAAGAGTGAGAGTTGCTGTTAGGAAGTGGGTGGGAGTGTTAAAGGACGAAGGGGTGCTGGAGGACCTGAAGATATTGGATGTCGTGAAAGGGGAGCAGACATGGAGGAAGCGAACCTGCCCGGAAGAGGAGCTCTGTGCCCGGGAGAGCGGTACCTGTGCCGGCGGTGTCTGCCCACAGCCCTGCGCAGCTCGTCCAGCTCCTGCTCCAGGTCCCGGCGCTGGGCCCGCAGCCCGCGGGCCTCGTCCCCCTGCCGCCTCTGCTCCGCCACCGACTCCTCCAGGCGACACAGCTCCTTCTCCTGCAGCGAAGGCCAGGCCTGTCAGCCCACAACACGGTCTGCTCGTGCTCTAGGCTGAAACCTGCAACGAGCTGTTCTGAAGTTTTTGTAATCGCTAGATTATCTATTAGCCTGGGATCCTTCAAAAAAAACATCTCGGAGAGACTGGGACAGACCATCAGGCCATTAAGCTAACTAACAACCAACCAAATTCAATATGCCCCTGCCTGTTAGCACATACTGCACTATGTTCTAGTCACTTAAGAGTGAATGCCTGTGGAAGATCACAGCACTCTTCATGTCCATTAGGTATCTGAACCACTTCCCTGTCCTTCAGGGATATGAACTGCTTTGTATTCAGGCCAGAATGGGAACGAGTTATAGTTCAGGTTCCTATTTTCAGACACTCACTCTCTCCATCTGGAAATCCATGGCCACATTTCTGCTGCGCCATCGGTCATCCGTTAATGCTCACTGAAACATTAGCGGCCCGGTTACTAGATGTCCGTTCTATTTCAGTTTAAACACACGGGGTCCCGGCCGAACGCAAGGGTTTGGAAAGGACTCCCCAAGGCAGAAGAATCTGAGGGCTGCTGCTCAGTGGCATCACAACATAGATTTAAACTGCATTTGCAAGATTTTAGGGAGACTATTCAATTGAAATAACACGGAGATAAATGTATACTTAACAAATAAGATGAGTTCTAGTTTGATCCCTTATTCCCAGGAATATCACATACCAGTTCATGATGCTCTGGGACGTTGCAGTGCAGCACTCCGGTGGGCGCTAATGGCACAGTGAAGTTGGCAGGAGGGGGTCCGTACACCAGCTGGAGCCCTGCAGGAGGGGGTCCATAGATGACTGTTCCAGGCCTGACGGAGGTGCTGGAGGCCAGAGGGGCGTAGATCACCGTGCCCTGGGGGAGGGGCGAGCCATCGGGAAGGACTGTGTAAATGGCCGAGCCTGGAGGAGGGGTGAACTGGTCCCCAGAGACACTGCTGCCCCCTTCACTCTCCTCGCCACTGTCACCAGGGTCATCTGCACACAAAATCAAATATATTTGGATAGAAAATACAAATAATTTGGAACTACTAAGTGGTGATTTAAAGGTTTAGGTAAAGATCGAGCTGTACCAGAATACCCCTTTAAGCATAAACATGAAACGTCTGCAAATCCTGAGACTTGCTTCTAACTCAACATCTCCAACACTGTTTTACAGTACAGTACAGTATCTGCATTCATTATCTATTATTCATATCTGCATCATTTATTTTTGCAGGTTGTTGAACAAGTTGTCTTAACTCTATTCTTTTCAACAGAAAGGAGCTGCGTGCTGTGTACAATAATAACAACACATACAATATGCAAAATAATAAGACAATGTCATTTCTAAAGGGCAACAAATATTGCAAAATATACTGGGATCTACTGGAAACACACTGAATGTTTACGGCCTTATAAAAGGATTGTGTTATAGTACCAAATACCAAAAACACAGATTACTGCGTATAGCATGGACGTTCTTGTGACATGACACAAATGTCAAGTCACTAAACTCACAAGAACTTCGGCGTTTTTGCTAATGTCATCTATAAAATGTGGTCATGTTTAAATACTTTGCTCCTGTTATACCATCACTGTGGCAGTTCTCGCATACTGACTAGTGTTCCTCATGAAACCAACATCTACCAAAACAAAGCTGACTTGATCTGTTAAACCCCGTCATGGTCTGCCATCGACCCACCTGCTAATCCAAAACAAAGTATACTCTCCTAGAACTCGGAGCGACCCAAGAGTGGACACGCCTTGTACTTATCCTCAGACATACAGAACTAAGGAGTTAAAATTGGTCAAAAGAGCTTAAAGACAAAGGATAATTACAAAATCAATTGGCGACTCAGGCATTTATATTCATCACCAGATAGAGAGACAACAGCAGTTTGCTCTTTTCTCTTGTTTGTATTTATCAAGCAAACCACACGGTCGCAGTGCTTTGTGGTTAGGAAAAGAACGACTTTGTTACCTTTGCACCCACGGGTCTTCCAGGTCCCACTCTTGAGGGGGGAATAAATCCAATATCCTCCAGCAGCGGGGGCCGCAGTCTGGCCCCTCCTTCTTCTACTCGGCCTGGCGGGACGGCGCCCCCTTTCAGGAGAGGCCGGGTACTGCGAGCCCAAGCCAGAGTCATGAGTACTCTGTGAGCCTACACTGGGTGCCTGGAACCGGGGAAATACTGGCAGTTTTAGACACTTTTGCAAAAACAATGACTATTATACTGAACTAGAAAGAGATCTCATTTCTTAAACGCTAGTTTACTGATCACTAAGTATAAAAAAAAGTCAGATATCTCAGACTACAACCTTCCAAGACTCCTGTTATGTTAAACAGAAAATTGACCATTCCATTCTGTTGGTGTGAAAAGTGTGACCACGTTACAGTACCAATATTCAATGGCACTATGAATAATCTTAATTACAAGTCTTTCAAACAATGTACTGTTCGTGCAAATCATTTTTCAAACGTAAAAAAAAAACATAAAACTTGAGCTTTCTTGTTGCTTTGAATAAAAGCCCTTTGCCATTCTCAAAAATACCCAAAAAAGATTTCTGTGCACTTCGGCTTTCCTCTGGAAATAATACTAACAATCCCTATTTTAGCCAACAGTTTGACTCAATGGTAAATGAAGGGTTATGTGGTTAACATCTACAGTAATTTCCTGAGGAGATTTGTAGCTGTTGCTTACATTAGGGGCTGCTGGCATGTAATACCAGTAGCCTTTCCTGCTGAAAGGGTCACTTAGGCTGGACACAAAGTCACTCTGCTGGGCTAGCGTGTCCCTCAGAGCCCCGATCTCTTGGACCAGTTCCTCCAGATTCCCACTGTTCTCTACAATGACAAGGACAACACTCAGAGGGGAGAAGCTAACATCATTCTTAACACAGAGCATTGGCAGCAAATCCTAGTAGCATCTCCATTCCATAGCACTGCAGTTCTTGGTTTTTTTTACATGGGAATAATATAATTGTAGTTATTTATGGTTAGCTCAGAATTGTGCAAAAGTATTTATCCATTATCTGAAAGCTGCTCATTCTGGTTCGGCATTGTCTCTGTGTTTGCTCCTGTGCTCGTCTTTGCGTCTTCTCTGACCCCTGCTTCGTCTCCCCACTGTGTTCCTGGATCAGCAGCATGGCTGGTGAGTTTGATCCAAGTTACTTCTAAACTTAAATCTGAAACTGCAAGCATCAATCAAGTATAAGACAGCACTTCAAAACTAGAGAATTACACCTTATCTTTCTTTTAGAATTGACAATAAATGACAAAAACTCCACTGCCACTGGCTAGGGTTGTATTTTGCACCAGACGTCTCCCATGACTGCTCCTTCTCTATGTCCATCCTCCTCACTGTGTTCTACTCCCACGATGCACTAGAAGAAATATACTGCTGTGATAAAGATATGGAGTGAGAGCCCACGCACCCTCCCTGGCCCTGGCCAGCTGGTCTCGGAGCCTGCTGGTCTGGGCCCGCTGTCTCTCCAGCGCCCGGGCCAGCCTGTCCAGCTCCAGCTGCTGATTGGTGGAAGCCAGGACCCCAGCTTCCGTCCGATCCACCTGCTCTCGTACCTGCAACAACACTGCACTCAGGTGATGTGCGCTAAAACAAGGAGACCCCCGTCTCCGACACCCATTCCGATCAGCTGACTGGCTCTCGCGCAATCACAACCCTGGTAGTGCTCAGCCTGGAACGTGCTTCCACAGGAAGAATTCCACTCCCACCCAGCTAAAGGTATAAACCAGGTCTGAATGATCAAACCCAGGGCAGTGTTGGGACCACAGAGCTCAATCAGCATTCCAGGAGAGCATTTAATGATTGAGCTACTCAGAAGCACCAAAGATCGTTATCTTTATTTGCTGACAATTGTTTTGGTACTAATGTATATTATTTTGAGCTGCTGTTGTTATTATGACTTCAGAACACACCAACTCACACTAAGCAGTGAAGGTTAGAATATGGAAGATGTTAGGGTTTTGTACTTTCGCGGTAAAAACATCAATTTAGATTAAGAAGTTCAACAAGTTTAAGGAAAACTCCAGCTTTATAAAGCCAGATTAAGCGTCACAAGATACTAAGCAGGAAAAATCATGAGAAACACGTATGGACAAGAAGACTTTCCTACCATCAGGCCATATAGTTTCACAATTGATAAATCGTTTATTTTTAGTGTCACAATATTAAGCAGAATTTGAAAGAACATGTTGTAACTTCCACAGCACTGCTCCACATCAATCATTTTCTTTGAAGGATATCAATACTTTTTCTCATGCCGAGAAGAGAAAGCCTACCTGCTGCTCCCTGTCCTCCAGCAGTCTCTGCAGCAGCTCGATCTCTGCCTCTGCCCTGGCCAGATCTCTGCCAGCCCTGTCAGCCTGAGCCCTGCTCCCTTCCAGCTCATCCACCTCCTGGGGATTCACACACAATCGGATGGTCACACGCCGACTCCCCACGAACCATGGAATTATCACATCAGATGGCAGGGAATAAAACGGCCAACACACGGCAAAGCTGTTTGGACCGTCTTGTCTCCAGGCTTTCCTGCTGTCTTTGATGAAAGATTTCAGGCAATACAATGTGTATGTGAAAGAACCAATAGCAATTGAATTATACAGAGTGTAACTCTTCAAAATTCTCATGCTCAAGCTAAACAAAACGTTCGTAAAGGAGCCCAAGTGTCGAATTTCTACGAAGAGTTGTTCCGATGAGAGCCTCCCTGTTTGTTATTTCTGCTTCGGTGCATATTGTGTCTTAATAGACAACACAGCTGCACCTTATCAGGAAATACATTATTTCAAGTCATGTCCCTGTATCCTGTGTCTGGCTGATTGATTGTTCAAATTATTTTTTCATCTGCTGTTCACTTAAACAAACAGAAGCAATCCCAGGGGGGATATGTGCAGTCTCGGGGACGAGCCCACCTCTGCCCTCTCCTGGTTGAGCTGGCGCACAGTGCCGTGCAGAGATCGGAGCTGGTCCTTGGCCTTGGTCAGCTCTTGAGCCGCCATCTTGTCTGCTGCTGCCATGGACCTCCTCAGCTCCCGGAGTTCCCTGTCCAGCCCGCTCAGCTGCTTCCGGGTCTCCGACTGCTCTTCCTTCATCTGCAATACACACAGAAGTACCACTGCACAGTGACAGTCTAAAAGGTAAATGGGTAAGCATTAGATAGGTAGATAAGACTTTATTGATCCCGAAGGGAAATTGATGATTAGTGGAAGTTGCAGTTTGATTTTTTTTAAAACCTGAAACAAGAATTGTTTTGTTTTGTAGATTGTACTATACACTAATGCACAAATCATTTCATTATCATGAATTTATTTAGAGTCACATGGGATACAAGGGGTGTTCTGCCTGTCCTTGATGAAGGGTACTCATCACCACTCTCCATATGATTTTAGATGGTCAGCTTTTGGGATCTCCAGATTCCCTGGGATCTGGATGCAGTCTGGTCTAGGCAGCTGTGCTGCTCTTGAGCAGACACAGGTAACACAATCCTTGCTTGAAGGTGCTTTTAAAGGTTTCAGTGCTTTTCAGTGTGATGGCTTTGAGTCTTTGAGGCTAGATAAGAGGGGTGAGGCAGTATTGGCCACTGCTGTATATATCTAACACACGCATGCATCATGCAGGTACAAACTGCCTTGGTATTTAAAAGGTAAAGAGTAATGTCTTTCCAGAGCTGCTGGGAGTCTGACCTTGGCGTCTCTGGCCTCCAGCTCGGCCGCCAGCCTGTCTCGCTCCTCCTCGGCCTCCTGCCGCCGCTGGTCAGCCACAGCCTGCAGCTCCTCGGCTCTCTGCAGCTCCCCCTGCAGCCTTCGACTCTGTGCCTCTGCCTGCTGCCGCTCCCCCTCCACCTGGGCCCACACACGGGGGACAGAGCCCCGCGCCGTCAAACGCTTCCCGTGCTCGGAGACCCAGCTTTTGGGAGCGCTAGTGGTCAGGGACGGGACTATCGCCGAGTCAAACAATGTCATGTCATTTACCAAACCGCTTTGTGCCATACAGTGTCGTGGGAAGCCGGAGCCTACCCAGCAACCAGCAAAGGCGGGGAGCCAGTCCATCGCAGGGCCAGTCATACATGGGGACAATCTGGAGGCCACAGTAAAGGCCAAGGGGGGGAATTTTGCCAGGACACCGGGATAACTCCCTTCTCTTATCGAGAAATGCACGAGGATCTTTAATGACCACTGAGAGTCAGGACCTCGGTTTAATGTCCCCGCCACTATACCGGGGCATTAGGGCCCACACAGACTGCAGGGTGAGGGCCCCCTGCTGGTCCCACTAACACCACTTCCAGCAGCTTCCCAGGAGGTCTCTCATCCAGGTACTGACCAGGCTCAACCCTGCCGAGCTTCGGTGGGTGGTCAAACGATCCTATTCTGAAATCCAGTATTTGTCAAAAAAGCAACTCAGAATTAAATACAGCAGACTGTTCTAAACATTTCTAAACGTGTTTATTGTTTCGCTTAACTGACAACTAAAATGTATAGCAGTTGAACAAAGATGTCAAGATGTTTTATAAGTTTGCCCCTGTGCCTCAGCAGGGTACTAACTCACCAGGCAGGGAAACAGGTGGGGCTGCACACTGGTGGGGGTGGAGGGGATCCCCATTACCTGCTAAGCTTTGAGTGGAGTGTCCAGAAAAGCGCCACAGAAGCGTAAGCAATCATCATTATAAATTCTAATTTGGCATCTCTAAATGGCGCCCGCGCTCCTCTGTCTCACCCTGGCCTCTGCGGCCCTGTCGCAGGCTGCCTTGTACTCCTCCTGGGCCCGGCGCAGCCTCTCCCTCAGCGCGCCCATCTCCTGCGTCAGCCTGCCCTGGCGCCGCACCGCCTCCTCTCTCCCCTCCTCCGCGCGGGCCAGCACCCGTGCCAGCTCCTGCTGCAGCTGAGCCAGGCTCCCGCCCACCACGTCCCCCTCGGCGTGGGCCCTGGGCAAAGCAAAGCGGCACATTGTTTCCGAGCCCGAGACAAACGCCGGACTGTGTTTTTTTTTTCTATAATCCAAAGGAACAATAAAATGCTTCTTTAACTCACAATCAAAAGATCGAAACCCCGTCGAACGTTAACCGTGCATTCGCTAAACGTGCTCTTCGAGTCACCAGAGAGGTGCCTTCAGAATCTGACTGATCTTTGAAAACGTCGCTGGGCCTCGTGCCCTTCTCCTGCCCCCGGCTCAGCTCGACTTGCCTGATCTCTCCCAGGCCTGTTGCGATCTTCCTCTGCAGCTCCGCCACGCGGCGCAGCACCGCGTCGGGATGGAGCAGAGTCTGCCGCGCCTGGTCCAGCTCTCCCTGCAGCCCCTGCAGCTTCTCCGTCAGAGAGCCCTTCTCCTCCTGAAAGACACGCGAGGAGGAGTGCTCGTGCGTGGCGGCGCCGTGGAAAACCACCACCACATACCCTTCAGCTCTTTCAGACAGCGATATTAAATAAGCTACCCTTTTTGCGCTCTCTCTTTTTATGAATTTTAGGAATGCAAGCAAGATTTTTCCATCTGCTCTTCCTGCTCTCAGAACACAGCATGTGTGCGTTTGGTGAAAAAGTGAACAACCTTTGCAAATTGACATTCAGGCCCCTTCCCACATCGATGGGCTCGCACGTCTGGATCAAATCTCATTCTCTCTAGTTTTTAGCAGCCGATGGTACATTAGACACCCCCTGGACAGGACGTCACAGTCCCAGGCTGACCTCCTTCAGGATAACCCAGCTACACATGGAGACAGCCCGTTTGCCTGGACAGTCAGAGATGAGCTCCCCGCCCCAGACCTGCAGCTCGTTCAGCTGGTGCAGAAGCTCCAGGTTCTCCTGCTCCCTCTCGGCTGCCAGCTGGGCCTGGGCGAGGGCGTTCTCCCCCGCCTGGCGCTCCTTCTCCAGCTCCGCCTGCAGGGCCGACTTCTCCATCTGGAAACACGGCACAGTCTGAGGGAGGAGCTCCGCAAACAGCACGGCACACAGTAGTCATCATCTACCTCGCGGTTATAATTCTGCTTCTCAAAGCGAAATTCATTCCAAGTGAAACTAAAAGGAAAGTCTTGCAACTCCATTGATCACTGATACTGTAACACAGCTAGCTACTAGCGAAGTAAAACAAACAGTATAACTCTTAACCTTGGGTTTTGAGGTTAGTGCAAGGCAGTTGTGATAACCTCTGATATCTACCATGTGTGTTTTAATGAATGTGCTGAGGATTACTTGGAATAACTGGAGCATAAACCCAAGGAAAAGCTGTGCATCATAAACCTTTGGGAGCTCAAGTCAGGACATGTAACTCAGTGAAAGCTACCATTTACCATTAATTCATTTCATTTGATACGTTTCTTAAAAAGGCGATCAGATGCCCAGACTGTAAAACTAATGCGTGGAAACAAGGGCTCCTACTCAGTTCAACAGTGACTTAATAGACCATAACTTGAAATAGGCAAACAGTTTGTTCTAATATGAAAAATACACGTTTTTCACACGCAATGGAATATGGACTTAACAAATCGAGTACCAGCATTAACATTACATCCCTTTCTGGGATTCAGAACTCCTCGAATGTAAGCAGGTTTGGTAAATGACCGGGTACCTAGAACCTCAGCAGTAATGGCCTTTGAATAACTGAGAATGTTTGCTTAATTAGTTTAATTTTCACATGTGTCAATGGGAATTATATACTTGTAATGTGTTAAAAGACTTATGGACATTTATGAGAAAATCCTAAAATCCTGTGAAATACTTATACTGTATATACGTAGACTGTATTTTAATTGGTTTATTTCTGACACCTAGGTTTCATGTCTGAATACAGGGTGTAGAATGTCAATACAGACCTCTCTGCACTGGAGTGGAGTGTATGCTACACGTTGCACACTTACTGGACTTTCCTATGGTTATCCTGTAATGCTGTGATCATTGACGTGACAAAAGAAGCCAATAATTTCTGTACTGCATTCCTATAATCGTACAGAGAAATCACAGGTAAGCAGCATTAATAATAACATGCCATACTGTGTTCCAGCTTTCCATGATTCGCCATGCCCTTACCAGTCCTGAAGGCAAAAGCCTTGATCTCTCGCGCTCGGCCCCTCCTCACCTGACTGAGGTGCCGCACGCGTCCCAGCTCCTCCTCCAGCTGCCTGGCCTCGGTGTCGCGGTCCCGGAGCTGGGCCTCCAGCTCGCCCTCGTAGGCGCTGAGGTGCCCCTGGGCCTCGCGCAGGCTGGCGTTCTCCGCCTGCACCTCCTCCAGGGTGCGCCGCAGCTCCGCCAGCTCCTGCAACACAGACTCCGCCGCTCAGCCCCCTGGGAGCCCTGCAGGCTGACGCCATCGTGGCCAGAGAGCGACTTCAGAACATTCAGGGCTAAGACTGAAATACAGGGGGGGTGAGACTCCATTCTAGCGTTACAAAAAGATTTACTCGCCTTCTAATTATGATTTTAAAGGAATTAGAAATATATTTTAGTAAGATTTGGGCCCAAACGTTATGCTTCTTCCAGACGGTGTTGACGTTTGGTGTTCTTTTAGGCCCAAATAATGTAATCGGATTTACACGTTGACTTATATCTGTTAGCTTTAATCTTGACTTTCAGATGCTACCATCGCTGTACTTACAGTATATTGTATCAGGCTTAACAACAGCTAGAGCTCAAAACCGAGACCATCTGAAGCAAAACCCAATTTCCTGTGAAATTCTCTCTATTACACTTAAAGGCTTAGACGTGACTGCTTTGAGAACTGTATATGAACGACAACTGTATTTTAAGTAACAAACATGCCTTCCCCAAGCTACAAGCGAAAATATCATTAGGGTGTAACTTAGGTCTTTTAGGCCAATATGGACTCCTTCAAATCGATTTTTAAATTTAACAGCTTATAAAGGTTAATGATTAATGTATGTTCGAGGATAAGGCTGAGCTAGGGTGAAGGCTACTTTTTCTCTTAAACCTTTATTAATTTAAAACCTACAGTATGTGATAAGCTGGTAGGAATCTGCTTGGAAGCCTTCCGAAAACAGCCTGCCCTTGATTATTATTATAATTATTTTCCTATCCGTAGTCATTTAATAATTATAGTGTAGGGAATGAAACTAGAGCTGACACTGCTTAAATGTGTGATGTACCACATACTGTATAGTGCAGTTTATAAAGAAAAAAAAGAGAAAAACCTCTAACCGTTGTGAAACATTCCCGAATACAACTCCCGATTTCACAACAGGGGAGAAGCCCTCACGCCGTGCTCCAGAAGCCCGATCTCCCCTGGAGCCGGGTCCGCCCCTCCCCTACCTCTCGGGCATTCTCCGCGTCCATGGCGACGATCTCCAGCTGCCGACGCTGCTCCTCAGTGTCCCCCAAGCGGCGCCGCAGGGCATCCCTCTCTCTTTCCAGCTCCCGGCACTGCTCCTGGGCCTGGCCGGCCTGCCCCCTCACCCCGTCCAGGTACCCCTGCAGCCCGGCGATGATGCCCTCCAGGTCGCGCTTCAGAGCCTCGTTCGCTGCAATCTGACCTGGAGGAAGGCCAGCACACACAGCAGTGCTGAGACAGAGACACACACACACGGCTGTATGGCGACCATGCACAGCACCCGCCAGAGGTCCCTACATTTAACTCTCCACACCAGCACTGCTCTAGTGCCCTTTAGGGTGATAAACTACTCTAATCTGATTCATCCAGGAGTATGCATGGGTACCAAGATTCGGCAGGTAAGGGTCTTCTCAAAGGATAGTCTTGTTTTCTCAGTGCAATGCTACAGAAATGAGCACAAGCCTTAAAACTGTAGCTACTGTAGCTCCTTTCGCACAGAGACACCCTGGGGCCGGAGCTGCTGACACAGCCCGGGAAGCTACTGTATGTTCCAGAGGGAAGAGAACTGCAGCTGGAGACAGACACAGGCATGTCCTTGGCCTTGCCCTAAGCTTGCTAGACTGCTTTATCCTATGCTAGAACTGAGCAGACGTGAGGTGATTCAGGCTCTTGAGTACGACCCTTTCTTGAGAACGAATGTTAAAATTGACACTTTCACCACAAGGATCCCTCCTAGAGTGGAACAGTTGTGAAAAGGGTCTTAAACTCAAACTTCTTGGGCAAAGGTGAAGAAGACTTTTTCACCTACAGTAGGGCATATACTGTAGTATACCAATCTTATCAAAACTGTAGCTGTTTTTTAACACTCCAGTGAAGAGAGAAAACATTTTTATGTTTAATTCTTTACCTAAATTGCACATTGCAAGGTTACTATATTTCAGATCCTCCAGAACAGGGACACAGATCTTTTGAACACCTCCAAAGAAGTCACTATGAAGGTGACACTTTTCAAATTACTCCTCTGCCTTGAGAACACAAATTATAACACGTAACCCAGGCTAAAACCATGGGCATAATATATGCCAGCCGTAATTTTTTCAAATCAACAGAAGATCTTGCTCTGTAACAAAGAAAACAGACTGTGGAGGATAAGGACTATGCTGAAGAGTGATGTTTGTGACCAACATGCATTGGTCAAGTATACTGACTGATAAAGTTAAAAACCCAGAAGCTCTTCAATGTTCTCTCCCACAAGAGACCAAGAGTAACGCGTGTTCTGCTGAGTGAAGGCCTTACCATCCGTAAGCTGCTGTTCCAAGTCCTTTATCTCTTCAGTTTCCTTGGCAATCCTGGTGAGCATCTCATCCAGCCTGTTCTCCAGCTCCCGGTACTGCCTGCTCATCATGTCAAGCTGCTGGCCCTTACTGACCATCTGAGCCTGCACATGAGCCTAAACAAGGGGGTGACAGAGACAGCAGACAATAGACGCCGTCCTTTGGAATCAAGAAGGCAGGGCACGAACCATAAATGAAACCGTGTCAACTGATCTAAGCTTTGCCAGACCAAACTGTTCGTAGTCGATAAGTTGAGTTCATGAGGAATAACGGCACCTGCAACTTGAGTGCACTGAAATGTGCTTAATGAGTTTAGTTACAGAAACTTGGCTTAACCCACTTTGTTGAGAGCTAGCCCCCTGGCCATTGGATGAGGAGGTGATGCAAAATTGAAAAGGGGTGGAAAAGGGACAAATGTGAAGGAGATAACTATATTATTTATATTTTTATTTACATTGGGAATGATTGCAACTTAGGTCAGCTGAGGCCAGTTGATCTTGGCTCCTGTTATTCTGATCAAACTTTCGACCTTCCATAAAAATAAACTGACAAGCTGATTTTAATAGGACAGAAACACCATTGTTAATATATTTGTAATAATGTTGCCCATGCTAAAATACAGCAGCACACCTTCAACTGCTTAAAAAACAAAATAGCTTTCACAGATGTCACCTATTAAACACGAATAGGACCGAGAACCAAATCCATTTCTTTCAGCATGGAGACTTCAAGATTATTGAAGTATACTATAAAAAACACAAAATAGTATTATACTATAACTGAAAAAGGAAACTCGGTTTAACAGCTCTGTTAACTCAGTTTAATAGGGATAAATGACATCCTGTCATGACAAACAACTGCCGCATGTCAAACATTTAGGTACAGAGCAATCAATCATGTGAGAAAGGGTGAAGGCAGTGTCATAGTAATGCTCTGTGTCTGTTCTTTGGAGAAAGCTTCGAGTTTGTCTGTACCACGTCCCCACCAAACAAAGAAAAGGGAAGGATCTGCATGTCACAGCGATGCTGGTTCTCAGCCGAGGAAGAGTTAAAACTCTACCCGAGAGCCTCTCTGTCAGCTGCAGGAGTTCAAATGCACAGGGCTGTGGCTCCTGTCACAGAAACAGCAAGGCCTGTCAGTGGGGCATAGTTTATCTTTCCTACACTACACTGACTGCTGACAATGCCCAGACACTAACACAAACTATCAGGTACTGCACGCTACTGCCTGAATCAACTCAAGAGGCCCACTGTGTTTTGAGAATTAATTTATACTCTACCAGGTCATCTTGATCTTTTGAAACAGAGTTTAATCTTAGTGTCACAGAGTACATGAACACAAAATGTCCTATAAATGATTAGTAGAACAGATCATAGATCACAGAGAATAGTGAGCATTTGTAAGGTTACATTTACAATTAGCTCATGCAGTGACATCCAAGAGGCTGCTCGTACACACTTGGTTTAAGTAATCTTACAAAGTTTTTCTTTCAATCCATCATGTTTGACACAAACTCTTAATAAAACCATTTTCATACTGGCCTCATCTTCATTTGGACTCAAATTCAGATAAACGGGTATTACTCAAAAACCACACGCAACTAAACACTAAACAATATTTAATTGCGAAAGTAAACAAGCTTGTCCCTGGTTCCTATTAACGAAAAAGTTTGTATTTGTGTCCTAAATTTCCTTTTCAATTTTAAAAGCGGCAAAAATAAACTCCTGAGATGTGCTCCAAAGTGGTGAACTGCTACACAAAGCTAGAGTTCAAATTAAACACAAAGGCTCTTTCTCTCCTAAAGTGCAGAAAAAAAAGTCCAATTCTGTTTCAGAAGTCACCAGTTAGTAAAGAGGAAAACTACTCCTCTTTCCCTTTCAGCGCTACTCACAAAATCGGCACAGCAAGTTTGTCATTTTCCTGCTGCAGTTTCCTCCGTTTTTCTCCCTGCCCAGACGCTGGCTTCCTCTTTCACAGAGCGGGCAGTGTGCAGCGGATCTGTGAGCCTCCCCTCAGTCAAGCCATGTTCCCCGCTGCAGACACGGTGCCCTCTGAGTCCGCAGTTCTCTCAGATTCACAGATTCACGCTCCCTCTCCGTCTCTACCCTGCCCTTCTCTTCCCCTCTCCCTTTGAATCACAACACAGGAAGCACCGCCTCAGCCAATCAGGAAGGCAGCCTTGAACTGAAACAATACCCTGGGCCTCTGAAACCCCTCGCTTTCCAAACTGAGTCAAGATTTCTCCTGGGGGAAGCCTGCCTTCTTAAAGACATGTTAGGAATCGCTGTCTGTTTCATTCCCTATTAAAACTAGCACTGTGGGGTTTTACATACCGGTGTTGCAGTGTTCCACTGTATCCGATAAGTTCTATGTTTCAAATCTTAAGGCAGAATCTGACTTGATTTTAAGTTTATACTTGTAATACTTTTATTTTTAAAAAGCAAAAGAATCCTGCTTTACTGGCTTGCTTGACTGTTGCATGTTCAGCACAAATGTACTTTTATTTAATATTTAATTACATTTAACTAAAACCCAATGTCAGCCTACTTCCTGAGCAAAATTAAAAGTAAGAACAGACAATTAAGGCTTCCCACAGAGGTCCTGTAGAGTCGAGTTTTCTCATGGCCATTAACACCCACCTGGTTGTATCCTGTTCTGTTTAATTAGGACAAAGGCATTATGATGTCAAACGGGAGACAATGCCACAGCTGTTTACTCAGGTACACAGAGGTGCAAAGTACAAGACACACTAACCTGCACGTGTCATTTTCACACAATACAGATAAAGGTAGGTGTTGCTGCTCATCATGCATTTCGAACTAATTACGGCATCGTTACTAGTTGAACAAATTATGGTACTAGCATGGAATAAACCTATTACTTGTTCCTTTACATGATAACAAGCAAGACCTCTCAGTTTCTCAGTTTAGATTTGTGAATTTATCCCAAACTACTAGGAGATGAAGGAGTTACTGTATGCTGTCTATGTACAGTAACTGGTGTAAATGCATACACAGTCATCCTTACTTTAAAAACATGAAATAGTTGCTTGATTTGCTTTACATATTCAGAAAGCTTGAGGACTTATAATCACATTAAGCTGGTAACAGTAACTATAAACCACTAGCCGGACTAAACATTATATTGCTGGATTAATGTACAGTGTTGAGATTTGTCTTCATGTGCTGCATTGATCGTTACGCTAAATGTAATACATTTACTGTGTTACTATATTAGATAATATTTGCATTAGAAAAACAGACAATATACTATATGTATATTAGAGCTACAAAAACAACAAAAATACAAAAAAGTTATATAGTCTGTCTCAGTGCAACTTTGTAGGCATGATGTCACGCAGGCAAGTGTTTTTCACTATTAAAGAATCAATTATGTATAGGGGTATAGAGAGCTTTGCAAAGACTGATGCATGAGTAGGTGATCGCTTGTTAAAAGAGGTCACACATTATTGATCAGGGTGTGGCACTGAGGCGAGGAGAGTCCAGAATGCGCTTACATGGTGTGGATCGCTGGGGTCCAGGGTGTCCAGCAGCGTCTGCAGCTGGTCCAGCTCGCCCCGCCTCTCGCTCATCTCCCCTCTCCGCCTCTCCAGCTGCTCCTCGATCAGCTGCGCCTCCTGCCGCAGCTGGCCCAGCAGCTGGATCTGCCTGCGCAGCTGCAGCCGGAGCTGCTCCTTCTCGGCCTCCGAGATCTGCGCAGACAGGGGGAGAAAGAGGTTGCATGACGGCTGACCCCGCCCACCTCCTGAGGCTCCAAGCCTCAAATGGCCAATTTAGGTGCAGGCAAAAAAACAGAATTAAAACCTGGAATAGACGATTCATGCATTTTATCTAGAGTTGGAAAAAGCTGAACAAAGTTTCAGCTGGAAGTGACAGTTGTACCATTTCCTATATTCTGAGTGTTTGAGGGCAGATTTGTTGGAAAGAATTGTAGTAATTTTATATCACTGACAATGGTGTTGCAGATGGATCTAGGCCAACGTAAATGCCACCAGCCTCCCTGAGGGATTCCAGAAGTGGCCTAGAGCAAGCTCAGTCCTCTTAACTGTACTGTAAGCACAATTGAACTGCATGTACCACTGCACAAATATTCAATCTATACATATATGAACAATTTATTTTTGATTGAAAGATAATGAGAACACTTACTTGTGTTATTTGCATGTGTTCTATTACACAACTCTCCCAAATTTGTTTAATAGCACTTATAAATAAAATGATTTAATCACAGATATTCAATTTCTGTTTGAAAGAGAAATGTCTTGTGTTGTGCTGACATTCACACTGGAAAACTACACCTACATGCGGTACTATATCGATCAGTACTGATTACTGATCACTTTCCAAATGAATACTTTTACAGATTTTTGATCCTTCCAAAAACAGAAAAAACAGCCATAAAAATGTGCAAAAAATGCAAAAATGTGACAGGTAATCTTTAAGAATATCATGAAAAATTGATACTTGTTTTGAAACACACTAACTAGCTCAAGGGTGTTTTGTGAGTGTTTTAAGTCAGTGAATATACTGTTATTCAGAGCATAATTTAAGAGAGGGGATACTGGATGTACAAATCACACCATAGACCTAAACAGGAGCTCAATTGGTTAAGTTAGACCTTTCAATTTGGTGTCTCAGTCTAAAGTAGGCAAGATGCTGACCGTACTATGAAGGCACCTCACACTTACAAGCACTTACATAACAGTTCTTATAGGTGCTGAGGTGTCCAGCACCCTTCTATCACAGGAACAGCTTTAAAATGACCAATTCTGAGAAAAACAACAGGAGATAATTCAGGAAATCCTTCCTCACCCGTTTCTGAGACACAGCCTCCTCCAGCTGTTTCAGCTCCTCCGTGGCTCGCAGGATCTGGTGCTCAGCGTTTTCGATTTCCTTCTGGAGATGCCCGAGACGCACTTCTGCTTCAAAACACACAGGACCGGACTCACTACGGCAGTGAAATTAAAGGCGATGCAGGTGCGTAAACAGGTTTGAGTACAGTACTGTACTGTATATACAGCATTGTTAATGGTCTCTAGCACTTCTTTTACTGTAAGGCTCAGAAGGTTTTGGGTGACACTCGTAAGTTAAATAAACTGCAATGGTACTCTGAACAGCACAGACTCTACCATGCTCTTGCAAGATCAGAGTGTCCTGCAGACTGGGCCTCTCTCCTCGTCCCGAGTCCAGCTCCACCTGGCCAGCCCTGGCCTGCTGTCTGCGGTCTGCGATGAAGGTCTCGGTGGCGAAGGCATTCCTCTTGAACCGTGCCTTTCCAATATAGGGACTCTCACCAGGAGAGCTATCCACATCCAAATCCTGCAGCCAGGCAAGGAAAAACGAATATGTTCAGGACCGAAAGAGACATATAGTGCATATCGGCACAGGTGCTTACAATGCCTTACGCCTTAAGACCTTTATGAACGTATCTGCTGAACGGGCCTGAAATAATGATAAAACATGAACCAAGAGCCCATCAAAAGAGAAAATGCTATTTAAAGAAGATTTTGTGAGTATGACAATAAAAGTTTATGAAACTGTTCACCTTTGGTTCAATGAAATCTACCCTTTTTTATACTGTATGATCTCTGTGAAACAAAAAAAGTTCAAAGTAAAAAGGAACGATTTCCCCAGAGTCTGTCAGACCTGGAAAGAAATGATTTGCTTTTCGTAAAGTAATGTGAATCCATATTACAGAATCCCACCTCTTCTGGATAGTAAGCCAGGGGTTCAAATTTGGCATCGATTTTATAGAAAGCCAACTCTTGCTCCAGCTCATATTGCTTTTGGCATGCTCTGGTCAGTTCCACTGTCTTTTGCTTCAGCTGTCAAGAATGGAAAAAAAAAGAAAACTAGTCAGAGAAGGCAGATTTGACAAAGCGCTGGTCACACTGCTTAATTGTTTTAAAGCAAAACCTCATCTACTACAGCAGTGGTTTTCAGTCCTGGTGCTGGTGACCCACACACCTGCTGGTCTTTATTCCATCCCACCTCCATTAGATGACCAAAGCCTTACTTGATCAAAGAAGTTGCTTCAATTTAATAAAGCATTTGTTTCTAGTCACAGGTTTGGATTTTTATTGCACTCACAAAACACAACGGTAAAAACTCCGACATGGTGAAAAGCTGGAAACGTAACAGTTCGGATTCACCTTATGATTATGAAGTCAATCAAGGGTTTGACTGTGTCCAGTACCTGAGGGCTCAGCTCAGGTGTGAGGGTCACCAGGAGCAGGACTGGGGACCACTGTGCTACAGGTACGCTACAGGTATGGTTACAATAACACTTGTCTAAAGATGTACCTTTGAACAATATTAAGAACCTAATACCAACTTCACAAACAGAAAAGCTGTATACCAGTCAAGGTAGACTGTATAGTTGTTTCTCAAAGCCAGTTCCTATGAGGGATTACGCTACTTGGAGTTTACAATAGCTAAAACTTCAGCTATGCTTTTACTCATACGAGGGCTGAAATACAGGCCAGTTCTACTGAAAAAAAGCCCCAGCTGATAAACATACGAATGGCTGCAAAAAAGAAGAGGCTACATGAAATATGCATGTAGCACATTTGATATTTAATAACTGTGAGAACATTATGCGTGAGATTCAAACTTATGTCTCCAGAACACACAGACTAAAATACAGTGCCATGGACCTTGGTTATAAATTAAATCAAACCCCGTGCAGAAAGTTTACTTTGCTACTGTGTGGCTATATTGTAATGGCCCCCAAAACGTAAATTCCATAAATGTATAATACTTACAAATATGTAGTAATATTTAGATTTATGGAAAGACCAAATGTAAACATACATTAGTAATCTGTGCCAAAAATAAAAACGTACATTATTTATACATATACTACTCTCTTATATTTGCCCATCACCCATTTTGTTAGTTTCTCTATATCCTCCCAATATAGAGATGCCAATGTTAATCTGTTCGGCTTGCTGCTACAACTCCAGCATGACACAGGCAGAATGAGCACTTCGGCTCTCCTCCTGACACGGTGTGAGCTCCAGAGTGCCCTGCAGGAGGAGTCACACATGCCCATGATGCCACAGTGCGATCCCAGGAGTCCCTGATGAGCGGCCAGCGGAGGAAATTCTGGACAGATCAAGCTCACCCAGCCTTGGCAGGGAACCCCAGTCACAGAGGGTCAATGGCACAAGCTTGAATACAGCTACAGTGATTGTAAGGCACAACCTGCACTCCAAATATTATTTTTTTAATATAAAACATTTAGTGTTTTTTTTTTCCAAATACACATAAATATATTTTCACAGTCCTTTTTACTGTGTAATATCCATCTAAAATATAAATGGAAAACGTTTAAATATAAATTGAAATGTTTTTCTATTTCTCATCCAAAAGTTGAATTCATGCCATTCTTGTAGTGCCAGACATTTACTCTTGTATACATATTTTTAGAAAAAATCCTTACCTTACAGCCCCACTAACTGATGCATTGAGACTCAGATTAATACGCCTACAATTCAAGAAACAAAGACTGCAAAACATGCCAGCACACTGATTATATTTATCTTATTATCTTCCAGTTCACTGAGAGCGCCCTTGAAATGTTCATTCGAGAAAAACAGCACAATTCGCAAGGCAGCTCAAGCAGCAAGGGAGCTGGCAGACGAGGAAGAAATGAAACGTCAAGAAGGTTTAAAGAGGGAGGCTGACGTTTCATTTCGGAGTACCTGACAAACAGCATGCAGGAGAGGAGCAGGCAGTGAGAGCTCACACTGGAGACGAGAAGCCGAAAGGAAAGAAAAAAGAACAACAAACGTATTCAAGCAGGAGACTGAAAAGACCGAATCAAAGTGGTCAAACCAAAGCTAAAAAAGCAGACCGATTCAACTAGTGAGGTTCACAGGTAAATCTACACAAAACAAAATTTATATTACAAAATGCATCCATAAATGGACTGTTGTGAAAAAATGCCACACACATGTATGTCAATAGGTGTCAAGGCAATGCCACATATACACATTGGTCAATATGTGCTAAGGCCTTAATACAGGTAATTACTAAACTAAACATATTCATCCAATAAGAAGATCAGTAAAACTGATGCAGAAAACTATTAAAACACAACAAAGGGAAGAACTGTTCACTAAAACCAAATGAAAACCAAACCGAAAGTCATTCCACTGCATGCTGATGGGCATCATCACACCAAGTGCACCGTGCAAACCACACCCACACGCACACTGTCCAACAGTACCTGGAGCAGAGGGTACAGAGTTACTAGTAGCCATGAGAGCAGCTACAGGGGAGGAGAGAGGAGAGAAGTAAAGGCAAGAACTGGAAGGGAGTGCACTGGCGTGCTGCACCGCTGCACTAGTAGAAGACACAGACATGACTGGAAAAAAACATCGGAACCGAAAGTAACACAGGAATGAACTTTCCGGTCTGTTAAAAGTTACAGGAACTCCATTATGGTGCATTGATTTTGGATATACAGTATTCAAATGCAGGAAGACATGGGTGGCTGTTATTTTTACATTCTATATCCAGAAACCACATGACCATGTACTTTATTGGAATTTACAGGAATATATTATAATCTGGATGTTGGCTCCACTAAGGCCAGTTAATCTTTGACCGTATATCAGAAGAAGCCCAGCCTTTAACAGAGCCACTACCTTTCAATTTATAGGAATTTAAAAAAGTTATCAAGGTTTAGCTCTAAATCTCTCCCTGACTTCTGGACTGTAAACTATACAGCAGGATCTTTGACAGAAATGAACCAGACATGGATCATCTCCAGACCAAATCTAGTTGTAGTAAAGTATTTTTCCAGCTTCCCAGAATGCAGCTTCAATGAAAACCAGCACTCTGCTGGCCCCCACAGCAAAGACGGGAAGGAACTGCAAAACACGCACCACCTTTGAAAGTGGACATTTGTGCCTCAGCTAGGTACCTTTCTCACCGTTCGGTATCCCAATGTGATAATCAACCACTCCATTTGGAGGGGAGTCTCTTCTAGTGAGGACTCTAATTTAGATTTTCAAACCTATGAGCGGCACCTGATGAAGAAAGACCTTGCGTACAGTATATAATGATAGGATTGGCTCCCGGATTCCACCCAGAGCCTCCATTTTTACATTTGTTGCCAAAGAGGTCAAGAGACAGATGGGTAAAGCAGCTCATTTCACTCAAGCTTCGCTTTGTTTGCCCCTGGAAAAGAACAGCTCTCCGTGCTCGGAGGAAGCGGGCTGGGTGCAGTAAGGAGGGAGGGGGCGGGAGCGCAGGACCCCACCAGCTCATCCTTGGTGTGCAGCTCCCTCTCCAGCTCAGCCTGGCTCTGCTTCTGCTCCCGGCTCTGCAGCTGCAGACCCCTGCTGAGCAGCTCCTGCTGGCCCAGCTGCTCCCGGGCCGCAGCCTGAGCCTCCCTCAGCTCGGTGACCTCCTGCTGCCGGCCCTCCAGCTCCTGCTCCAGGCGCTCCAGCTCCTCTGCAACGGCAGGGCCGGAGTCAGGGTTCGAGCCACGGAGCCCCACCAAGCACAGTGTACAGAGTTAAAGCAACGCTGCTCTATTGAATAGCCTGGCCTTGCAGGGACTAGGTACAAGGAGCAGGGCATGCAATTCAATTCACTGAGGACTTATTGACTACAACTGCATCAAATGTCATCAAGAACCACTGAAACGATCTACTCACCTAAGAAGCATCAATTACAAGCCAGCAACATAACTAATAAGGATATACAAGGAAAGCTACTGTAGGTCACAGCAAGATGGCCCATAGAGCATACAATATTTCCAAGGCCACACTGAAAGGGGTATTAAAGAGTGGATCTGAGGATTCATGTAACCAACTATAGTCAGATCCTCAGAAGAAATACTCAGATTTGCATCAAGCTCTCAAGCCCAAAGATTCTGGGTTCAAGAACTACATAAACTTAGCACTTAAACAAAACTATCGTGATAGATAGCAAAGGAACATGTTTCGGCCATGGAGCCTTCTTATCGGTGTCAAAGAAGGCTCCCCTCTCTGGAGAAGAAGAAGGCATCACAGCCGAAACGTTGCGTTTCCTTTCTTCTCTTTCCAGCAGGGAATAAACCTTTACTTGTTCCTTTGCAGACTAATCTTTACAACCAGCAGAGCAGAGAGTTCCTGCTGGGGAGCATTAACGGAGAGGGAGCTCACCTAGGTGGAAACGCTGGTGGGCCTGCTGGCGCTCCTGCTCGGTGACCGGCCGCCCGTCCAGCTGCTCCAGAGCCCGCAGGTGGAAGATGACGAACAGGCGGCAGTGGGGGAGGTTGGCGATGGGATTCTCCGCCACTGTCAGGGCAGTGAGGTTCTTCAGCAGCTTCAGCTTGGTGATCTCATGGAGCTGGGCACCACAGAAGAGGACAACACTCGCTCGTTTTTAGGCGGGAGGGCAGGTTCATAAACTGTTATCACATGTCGCGTACCAGCAACAGCAATGTCAGACACGCCGCAGCTAGATTTCCACAGCCCGGCAAGTAGTTAAAGACTGCAGTTAACCTTAAGGTGTCAATAGGAAAAAAAACACCATTTCAAACCAGTGTTCTGTCGCGATAATTTCGCCTGCAGTTTTGAAAACGTTGCACGTTGTCATTTTTGCTACCAAGCACGCAATTCACACTCATTCTTGAGCACACAATCACCAGATCTCACCGAGGATATACTGTTCTGTTTCAGGTGGAGGGTCTGCAGAGACTGCAGTTTTTTGCCCACCCACGCAGGCACGTGTTCGATCGCATTGCTGCTCAGGTTCAGATGATGGAGGCTCACCATGTGTTCCAGTCCTTCAATTTTACTGCCAAGTGAAGCCACAATGAGAGAGCCATTTCACAACACTACTACAACGCTGCAAGGACTAACGGATCAAATTCACTGAATTACATGCACCGTATATGAATATGCAGAATCTTTTGTTAATTGCCTTAGTAAAAAAAATGTTTTTATAATAATAACTGATGCGTTGTTGTTTTATTTTTTCAAGCTGCTTTACAAGCATTGCTGCAGTATACATATAAAAAGGGATATTATAAAGTGAAATGTAACAGTAAGTGCAATGCCTTAGACCATATAAACCTTGATGTAAATCATACAGTACAACCAATTACAGAGCAAGATACAGCAAAGTACCTGATCCGGTTGTGAGACAGGTTGAGCTCTCGCAGCCTGTGCAGTTTTTCAAGCTTCTCTATCTTTTCAATCAGATTGTGACTGAGGTTCAGCACCTGCAGTCTCTCACATTTCTCCAGGTTTTCAATAAACTGAAAACATAGTAAAGAAAAGGGCACAGTTGATAGTGTAAATATCCAGACAGAAAATACTGTATTTATACTCTCAGACGCTCCATACTTCAGTTTACACCACCTGGTTTTACTGATTACAAGTCAGATCACAATGAAATGTGTGAAGCAATGTTTATGTCAAATGTCAACTTACCTTGAACTTTTTGCCTCCACTTTTTGCCAGAGACAGGTTTAGGGACTGTACCAAGGCAAGATTGTCCTGCTTGGATAACTTCTTTAGGAGGCCCTCAGTGATGTAGCGTATCCCAGGACTTCTCTGCTCGTCTACATTTTGTAAAAAAACAAACAAACAAACAAACAAACAATAATTACAACTTACACAGTAACTGGGTGCCAGATCTTAAGACTTCAAGATTTCAAGATACATACAGTTCATTAGTAGTTCCGCATTTGGAAGACTGTGAGCAATTTTGCACAACAGGTAAGAAAAGAGCCTTTCTGCTCCTGAACTAATTATTTCATTTATTTATATGCGCCACTGTGTATTTGATAGCTGTTTCACTTGCTTCAAGGATTTTTTGCAACAGAAAATGAAGCATTCACGCAATGTATCTCCGTTTGGCCTTAAAGCAGCCAACCAAAGATAGAGCTGGAGAGCTAATGTAGCAGCTAAAACCATTTAATTAAATTCATTTAACGAAATGTAATTAAAAAAAAAAGAATGTCAGACGCATTCAAAGGGGGCCACGTTACTTGGCAACAGACGTCAATCGCAGAAGCTCCTCGAAGGGGGACATTACCAGTGTGTAGGTCTGCTGAGCCGCCGCCATCGCTGTCCTCGGACAGGTCCTGCCGGAGGCTGCGGTGCCCTTTCTCCCGGGGGCGGCCGCTCGCCGGGGAGGGCGACGGGGTGCGAGGGCCCGAGTGCGGTGAGCCAGGGCCAAGCATGTGCGAAGAGGACAGCCCTCCCTGGACAGTTGCCGTCCGCCGCGTCCCTGCCTGCTTCATACTGCGGGTCCGCGCGGCAAATCCTGCCTGTCCCATAAAACACACCAACACGCCGAGCTCTGAGCTGAACCATGACCCTTTCAAGCCTTTAATTACCATTCATCCATCCATTTTCAAACTATTTAGAAAGGAGCTGAAGTTTGTCCCAGCAAGCAACGGGCACCAGTCACTCCGGACGGGACACCAATCCAGCCCAAAACAGACAGACACAAACACAGACACAGACAGACACATCCAGACCAGGGCTACTTGGCCAGAATCCAATTAACCTGTGGCTGGAAGGTTGCCGGTTCGTATCCCGCGGCCGGCAGAGGAATCCTACTCCGTTGGGCCCCTGAGCGAGGCCCTTCACCCCAGCTGCTCCAGGGGCGCCGTATAAATGGCTGACCCTGCGCTCTGACCCTCAGCTTCTCTCCCTGTCTGTGTGTCTCATGGAGAGCAAGTTGGGGTATGCGAAAAGACAAATTCCTAATACAAGAAATTGTATATGGCCAATAAAGTGATCTTAACCTATCTTCTTATTTAAGTTAAAGAACTGTTATTGTTCTAAAAAGAAAATCTCATAGACCTCTAGTTTGAAATGCGCACAGTACAGCCACATTAATTGGTGCACAGAAACAAAATGTGACTTAACTACTAATAATAGAACAACTAAACATTCCTAATTGTCACTTTACACAACACCATTTAACACTTAAGCTTGTTTTATTCTTAACTTTAATATGAAATGCTTATCTGCTTGAAATAGCTAAACAAAGCCAGCAGGAAACTGAAAGTAAAAATCAAGCAACCTGCATTTGTACCGCAGATTGCAGTAAGACAAACTGACAATGTACAGTATGAGCGCAAGACGCAGTTTGCAGGCGAGCAGAGACCTGACCAGTGAGTCCGCAGACCTATTAACACTGGTTAATTTCCACCAAAGCACAAATTTGTTCTTGCCAATTAAACGATTTTGGTGTATTATATTAAGAAGAAACCGCACACAGCTGGCAGGTCTTCCCTACGAACCGTTGGGAGATTTATTGCTCCTGTCTTTCTGTTTCTCTCTCGCCAACCAACTAAATTCACTATAAATACTGCAGTCCACGTACATTCATTCAGTGCAAAGTTTATTTTGTTTAAAGTGAAAGCCATCATATTACTCGTTAACTCATTTCACGACATAACCAGACATAAGTGACAAGTTTAACGTCTGACGTTTTTTTTCCCCTCCGGAAAAGTGCATGCTATTTATGAGATCAAACATTAAAATGCACAAAAGATTAAGAAAAAGAGACGTTGTACTCACAGTTACAATATATGACCAACGGCGGCAAGCTTCTCCGTGTAAGGGAATTTGATTATTAGAGTTTCCATAGCAACCCCATTTCCCAGTCCCCCCACAAAAAGGCAGTTAAATCCCAGGAAGGAGAGATTAAAAAGAAAGCGTCTCCAGTGAGAGAGGCGCATTCGACAGGGCCAGCTGCTAGATTCACGTCTCAGCTGGAGAGAGGGGAAAAAACACTTTCTTCCGTGGACAGTGTGGCTCGATACAGAAACGGGAAGCTAAATGACAGTCCAGTGCGCGGCCATCTTGAAATCCGCCCGGCCCCCCTCCCCTGTACTACACCGCGGAGGCCTCCGGGCCTACCCCACACCTCCCGCCTCCAGAGGGCGGGTTAGCGCTCTGGGCCTGTGTGATGACATACAAGCCCTTTGTATAGGCTCCAAAACTGTTAGAAGCAGACTCTACATGCGGTATCTATGGTAAAATACAACAAGACGTTCGTTGGTTGGTTTGTTTTCCAACTTTTTATTTGACCAACAAAAGAAAATACGATACAAGCGAGAGTCCGTGTAACACACCAATAACGCCGACAGGGGTACATATCACCATACAAATAAATACACATGGTGAAAAAAGGTTTAAACAGAGTAAATAAACACAAGGTCCGCGCACAGCTTTCATGTTGACTGTTCAAAAGTCTGCAAATACGCCGTTACATCTATTTTAAATGTTCAAACACAGGACTCTCCCGAGACCATTTTACTTTGTGTATATAATAACGTGCCAGTATCATCATTAGGTCGATTACATATGATATTTTTGTATTACTTCCAGTGGGATTGAAGTTTAACATAACGTTTATTTAAAATTTTCTTAATATAAAGAAAGTAATAAGGGTTAAATAAATCTGTCTGAAAACTTTTCTCCCTTTTTGGTTTCTAATTTTTATTTTCAAATGCAATGCTTAGAACGTTTACTAATGTTGAGTGGTAGAGTGCTATTTGACTTGCTCTATCAATACACCCACTACTAGTTGGATTTCTGTTGGTTTTCCAATTTCCAAGGAACCTGGTTACAATACTTTAACCTTTATATAGAGATGAATGGCATTAAGAGTAAACAGACATAAGCTGTAAGTGGACTTTGTTATTTTATTCATGCTTTTTCAAATGTCCCAATAATGTTGCAGTCGATTTCAATGATCCTAGGAGTCCAACTGTTAACACTAAGGTAAAAAAAAACAACGAAAAATGTTGCCAGCTATAGGACATAATTTTAGTGTTAGGCAAGTGCCAGCTCCTAAAACCACATTCCCTTTGTGCTTTTTAACTTACAATAATAGTAATAATAATTACTTACACTTATATAGCGCTTTTCTGGACACTCCACTCAAAGCGCTTTACAGGTAATGGGGACTCCCCTCCACCACCACCAATGTGCAACATCCACCTGATCTCATTGTAGCCACAATTTAAAATTACAGCACACCAGTGAAGGTAAGAAAAAGGGGCAGAGAGCCACAGTAATTGGAGTTAGCAAAGCAATTCAAAATGTTTATGAAAAATGTAGAAAATTCTATATAAGGGAAAATGTGACAAACTGGCTCACTGATTAAGAGCTTGCTCAGATTCACAAAGCGGGGCTATCTCTTATCTTGATGCAACCACAGACTGGATGATAAGAAGGCCTCCCCTTCCCTACCTCCTCAACTCAATAAAGTTGTTCAAATCTGTGGAGTGTGCTGCTAATGGCCTTAAACGCTAAACAACCCTATCCCTTGTGCCCGTTAGCTTCGGTAGTTCTAGCCCTGGGGTTTTCTGAAACTTTGCTAAAACACTTTGCTGAAACACATTCTCTGTGTGGGCTGGTGCAAGAAAACTCCATTCTTGTCATCGTTTCAAAATCAACTACTGTATGTCAACATACCCAGGGTCACAGCTGGCATAATGTCTCCTTCTGTATTTACTTATTGATTATTATTCCTCTGCTTAACACTAAATTTGTTTCTGAATGTTTCTGTTAGCATTGTGGCTTCTTAGCAGGTAAAATATCCATTCCTTAAGAAACATCCGTTATCCATTATTTCCTCAGGCTTAAAAGTTTCGGTATTCTAGTTTTAGATAGAATAATTTCATTACTTCTCTTTCTCTTTTAAGCTTAGGTTGCTGCCATATAAACGGGTGTCTATTGAATGATAACCAATTATAGTATAGTGACATTACATATTTAATTCTTTTTTCTACCTTCAGTTATCCGAACAGGTTTAGTAACAGACATTAAATAACTCATAGAAGGGTCATTTCTGTCTGCTCACCTGAAATTGACAAACCGTGATTTGTTTTTCAACAGAGTGGCCAAGGGAACAGAATCTGGGGGAGGCTCAAAACAGATAATAATTAACTATAACCAAACAGCAGGGGCAACCAGCTTGTTGGACTGCACTGACCCCATACATTCCAGCGTGTATGGCTCTCAGCGGTACCCCTAATGCTGGGAGTCTAGAGCAGCTCAGCATGAAACTCCTCATTTTCTGTCTTTTTTGCTATTTTGGATGGACAAATGCTCAAGACAGGACGTGAGTAATGTGTTGCTCCTCTTTCTGTTTGTTTAATCCTCTGTAGTGCATCTAGAGGCACTTTCTAGTATATGGATAACTCCATACCATTTTCATTTTGAAATGTACATGCTAATGTTTTGGGGGTGGTATTTTCATGACTCTCTTTATTGGTTCTCATTTACAGCTGGTATATTGACTTTCATTAATATACATCTTCTGCTCATTGTTGCTTATCACCTCTGTTTTGAAGTCTTATGAAGTTTAAAACTACCTCTTGATCAAGGTTTGCTTCGCCAGAAAAACAGTGGTAGAGTGCTTCATTTTTCCCCAGAGTGCTCAGCGGAAGACCGAGCATTCACACATATGGGTAGAAAGGAAAGAAAAACAACCATATTGCTCTTGTTCCTCAGGTTCCTCATTACAGCTCCAAAAGTCCTGCGCGTTGATGCCTTGGAGAGAGTGGTGGTGCAGTTATTCGGATATGACGGGGACTACACGTTCACCGTGTCTCTCAAGTCATACCCAGACAAGAAAAAGCTCTTCGCCACAGGCACCATAACACTTACTGCAAACAATCAGTACCAGGATTCTGTGCATCTGAAGGTAGGCACAGTGCGACCACCCACCACCACGCTAGTATTTTAATAATATGCGATCCATTCATATGGGTAAAATGCACTGTATATCTGCCCAATCTCCTTCATTCCTTCAATATTTCTCAAAATGCGTTTCCTCACTGTGTCCATTGTTTCCTTTCCCTCCCGCTGTTTTCCCTTCTGCCTTCCTCTCATCCACTCTCCCATACCAACAGTTTCTCCTTCTCTCTCCCATATTCCTGGTTTTTCCGAGACCGGGGAACGGTCACTTGCTTCCTCCCCTCCCCCAAACCGAAGTGAGCTTTATCTCTACAACCCTTGGACCTGCACCAGCGGACTACAGGAGCAGCTGCATTCAAAATGTGCACCGTCAGTTATCCAGCATTTTGTGAAGTGATTAATGCCAACCTCCGAGCCACAGAGTGTAACCCTGAGCCAGCACATCACCCACTTTCCTAGTGCACATTTCAGGGATCGGTCTGGTTTGCTGAACCCCTCTGGGCTCCCAAGATGTATCAGTAATCCTCTTTCAGAGAACCCTGCTCAGCCCTCCCCCCCCCCCAAAAAAAAAAGTCTTTCACAGAGATATAAATCCCCAGAAGATCTTCAGTTCCTGTTCTCACGTGGAGCAACTCTCCAATCCTCTATCCCACTGAGAAAGCTGGAACAGACAGATTCCCGACAGTCTCCCGAATTCTCCCATTTCTTGTCCTCCTTATAAACCCAACTTCCCTTTCATCCCCTAGAACTCCTGCACACTGAACCTGGCTCTCCCATGCACGGTCAGTCTTCCCTTTCCCAAGAAGAAACCAGTCCCATTTCCACCCTGGGACCTCCTGGCTCACTCACCCTTCAACAGAGAGTCTTCCCTACACTGGAAGATACATCTTCCAAGACGTACCTCCCCACTTACCCCCAGTTCCCACTTTCCAATCATCAACTCTACTGATCTGCCGTACTCTAAAGACTACGGAGAATTCAAACCAATCCAGGAACACAGTAAACACTAGAAATGCTACTTAATTCTCTCTGGATCCATCTTCCTTTACTAAATCTCATGCCTAACAAAACCCTTGCATGTCGTCCTCATCTCATTCCAACTTCTCAAACCTCCACAGGCCATAGGACTGCTGGCTGGCTGCTGATGTTAAAGCACAGGAGCGTTTAAATCAAACAGGGTAACTTATGTAATAGCCCTTATCTCATTAGACAGCAGCAGCTTGTAACAATTTTTTATAAAACTAAAAGAGAGACATAAAATACAGTCAAACAGAATTTCCATTTGGCAATTATATAGTAACTTGTGCTATCTAAATGCATAAGGCAGGAATCCACCAACACTCTGTTATACTGACTGCTGCTTCACCTGAGGAATGTCCTAATTAAGCACAGAGCCAATCAGCTGATCCCTTTCCTGCCTGTGGAATTCCATTCCACAGGAGTCTAATCAGTCAGTCAAGGCAGGTGTGTCTATTTACTGCAGGAGGAAGAGGCTTTAACTGAGCCTTAGCTTGCTCCACCACACATTACAAATTTAGCATTTGACATATAGAATCGATGTTTATCATTTTCAGATTTTACACCCACCTATTTTGGAATCACAGTTTCAAGTGTCTTTAAAACACAGCTCTCTTTGACGAGCCCTGTGCGCACATGGAGAGTGCACAACAAGTGCAGACGCATTCCTCTGACCCGCCCACTCATTCATCCATTCACCCTTTGACATGCTGCAAGCTCCATGGCAACATGCAGGAGTCTCGGCACTGATTGGAGGAAAGGCATGTCCTTCACTGATGTCAGAGCCAGACTTTCAGGAATCAGCTGTGGGGGCCAAGGAGTGGAAGAGCTCTTCCAAATTAATTCCAAAACTACCCCTGGCCAATTCACTTGGAAGAATCCGTTCATAATCTGCTAGTAACAGTAGCCCATTCTCAAGCTGACAACATCTGGATCATAGAAACCAACCTGCGCTCAGAGCAAACACCCTTAAGGGTGGGCAGCTATCATTTTCTACAATGTGAGTCCCATAGTGCCCTCAGCAGAATTAGCCTTCATTGGAAGAGAGATGCTGCTCTTACCAACAATGGCAGATACCCTGGCGAATTCACGTCTGACAAACCCAGGTGACACTAATTACTCACCGTCACAGGAAGTCTGGACAATGTCACTTAACAACATTGCTCAAGCATTCATTCCCACATCCCTCCAGATTCTCCCTCCTTTGTTTTCCTGTCCTGTTCTATAGCCCTCACGCTGAAAGTCTTGTCTCTTCGTTTCTCATGCCTCAGTATAGAAGACAGTCTCCTAGGTGTTTGATATTGATTTTCTGATCTATGTCACACTGACTCATCACCAGTTTCTAATGTTTGATTCAGTCCTTGCAAAATGTTTGGTGGTGCTCTTATGAAACTCTCTAGGTAAGTGAAAATGTACAAATTATGATAAAAATCTATGTAACTAATGGCCTCTATGTTTACTGAAAAGGTGAGGCAGGAGCCTCTTTGTGTAACAGTGTCTCTCCTCCTCCTTCACCATCTGCTTCCTTTTCTCTAGCTTTTACCTAGAGATTTCCCTAAAGATGGTATCCTGAGCTCCTACGTGTATCTGGAGGCCAGGTCGAGTGACCTCACCAGAGAAGAGAAGTTACTGGTCTCTCATCAGAATGGCTTTCTTTTCATACAGACGGACAAGCCCCTCTACACCCCAGATCAATCAGGTGAGGTTTCAGAGAGACAGTGAACTGTTACAGCACCCTGATTGTTATACTTCATCCCTGACTGAGAACTGAGCTACACACCCAGCAGAAAAGAGCAGAATAAAACTAACCATGAAAAGACATTCTAGGAATAGAGGTATATTCAATGTTCCTGAGTAAATATGTTATCCAAAGTGGTCAGTGGTTAGGTGGTAAATATACATTCAGGAAGAGAACCTGAACACCATTAAACAGGGGCTGAGTTTTCAAACCTCGTGAAGAAAGGTAGCTATCTCGGAAGATGAGAGGCTCCTAATAGACTTGGACTACCTGCTCTTTAAAATCTAGATGTATTGCTCAGTGTTTATAATGCCTTTTGACAAAGTGTAGGTCATCCTTACCTCAATAATTAAGATTCATCTATCCTGATAATCACATAAAAACAACAGTGATATACAGTAATATGCCACTTTTTTCATGCAAGGGTCATGCAATAATTCTATTCAGTTATATGGTAAAGGGCTCATTTTCCTATAGATGAGAATCCAGCTGGCTCAAACTCTCTCTTTTTCTACATGTGGTTAACTGATGAGTTGGACATTTGACATAGGACATAGGACATTTGTTACAAAACTCAGGCAAGTAAGGAAATATGGTAAAAGCGTCCCCACTGGAGCGCTGTGGAGCAGGCTTGTGTTGCTGCAGCAGCTGGCCACACCTCTACTCACCTGTCAGTAAGTACCGGTTGCCACTGGATACATGATCTGATAGGAGACCTGTACCACCTGTGGGCAATATACGACCACACCCTCCTCAGGTGGCTCAGGCTACTTATGTCTCCTCTGGTCTTTGGTATAGAGTTGCTTTAACCCCTAGCTTCGTTCCCTAGTTCTCGCTTGTGTTTCTCCCTGGATGCTCGGCCCTAATTTTGCCTGACCACGTGCCTGGATTGCGCCTTTGTGCTCTGGGACTATGTACTGTATTTCTCATGCTGCAAACCTTGCCTGCTTGTCTCAGCTGCGATCGTGTTATTCCCTTTGTGCCTTCGCTGTGTGTCTCCCGATTTGAACCACGTTTTGCTTCATACCCTGGCTCTGGACTGGGTTTGCAAGCACCACGCTTGCTGTGGCTGTTTCCCTTCTGCTACCCACGCCTCGCTGCCTGGGCATTCCTGCTTCACCTTTTCTGTCCTGCACTGGGGTTCGCCTTACAACTCCTTACAACTTCCAACAGCACTTGTGGGAAAGACATTGTCCACGTTGCGTTTGTACTTTATGTTTTGACTCTCTGTGCTGTGTTTTTCATGTTTTATAGTGAAGGTGCGAGTATTTTCTCTCAATGAAGAGCTGAAACTGGCACGCAGACCCATCACTCTCACTTTCTTGGTTAGTACTGTTAATATTTGACTTGGTAAATATCTAGAAAGTGTATTATGTACAGTTATGTACATATTATTTTCAATATGTACTATGTATGTGTAAGTGTAATATGTGTGTTCACTGCTTTCAGTGGGCTGCACTGGTGCAAACTCCAATCAACTTTGGTGACATGGTTATATTGTTAATATAATAATGTTTGATTACTACAGGTAGTTGGGACCCAGACTAGTTACAAACAGGAGGAAAGAGTGTTACCTACTGGTCTGCTTACGCTAGTTACAGTGATAATCTAGTTTTCCTTAGTCTCTTATCCCAGTATTTACAAGAACAATATTGCTTAGCTTCTCAGATCAGAATCTGCCTCAAACACAATCATTAGTGTTGATTACTTTATTATCTTAAATTAAACATTCAAAGCTATTAATGGATAAAATAGTGCAGTGCAGGTTCTCCTAGCTAATCTAAGCAGAACAATGTTGAATAACACACTGATTGGGGTAAGAAATCAACCAGGTGTTTTGTGATCAAAGGCCAGTTTCTAGTTTAAAAGAGAAAATAACCTCCACTGCAGCCCTGACGCATGACTGGAGTTCTGTAATAAAGGTGGTGACCGTGATGCTCTTTGCTTGATATCTTAGGACCCGGAACTAGTGAAGGTGGACATTGTGGAGGTAAAAGATGTCTCTGGGGTGGTCTCAGTGCCAGATTTTAAGATCCCTCTCAATCCCAAGTAAGAACACCCTTCTAATAGATTATTATCTAATATCACTTTATCTAATATCTAATATTTCTAAGCCAGTGATATCAGGCTCTGAGGCTGACCCTGTTTTTTATTGTTTTCATTAGTTCTCTGAAATTGGGAAATGCCGTTATATTCTGTACCACATAGGTTTTTGTTTTTCTTCATACATATTGCACATTCTAATATCAAGAGATCAGAGTGGCAAAATTGAATTAATACCTAATTTTTGGATATAACTCCTTCTTGTTCTGCGTGTGCACACAGTCCTAGTGAAATGTCAATGTGGATGATCCATTATGGACCGGACAGCGCGACCTTTGTCACGGTCAATCAGAAGACATATCCTAGAGAACAGCCCCCTGGGACTCCTTCCTGTTGACTCTGCATTAGCTTATGTGCAGCCCATGCATTTGTGACTTGGCTGCATTTCTTGCACTATACTAGCAAGAGTGCATTTTTCAAATAATCTCATTGTTGTTGTTTTTGGTTGTTGTAGGTATGGAATCTGGAAGATAGAAGCCACTTATTCTAATGATTTCACCACCTCCGCTATGGCTGAGTTTGAGATCAAGGAATATGGTATACATATCTTAACAGTGCAAACTCTGACATTTTAAACTTGAATGGTCTTCAGCTGACTATGACCGGAGATCTTCCCCAATGATTATGCAAAACTGGACTAGTCTCACCAGGGCCGTGCTAACTTGTCTGAGCCAGGATACCTGTCAGTGTGTCACACAACATCAGAACTGTCAGGTGTCTCCAAAGTTTTCAGTGATGTACTCCAGGTGTGTGCTGACCATCCTCTGTGGCCCCTCAGAACCTTACATCTTATGAGATGATGAGTGACTGAAACAGCAAGCATATGAGAGACATACCTTCATGAGTCTTCATTCTTTTTGTGCTGGTGAAGGGGCAGTAGTGGCACAATGAGGTGATTTAACATTGCCAAATTCAAATTAAGAAAAACAATTGAAAAAATAATAGGGCAGCACAGAGGTGCAATAGTGAGCATTGCTGCCTCACAGCGCTGGGGCCCTGGGTTCAGTTCCAGATCCGGGCTGCTGGCCCTGTAATGTTTGCTTGTGTTTCCTCTGGGTGCTGCAGTTTGCTCAAGCCTCTAAAGACATGCTGGTAGGTCACCTGGCTTCTGAGAGAACTGGCCCTGCTGTGTCTGTGTGTCTGCCCTACGATGGACTGGTGTCCCATCCAGGGTGTACCCTGACTTGTGCCCGCTGCCTGCTGGGAAAGTCTCTGGCTCCCCCGACCCCCCCCCACCCTGTGATCCTGAATTGGAAGATGTGGTTAGAAAATGTATGGATTATCAATAGAAACAGCGGCTTGATGATAGAAGCCGTTCTGTGTTGATGTTTGCTGTTTAATCAGTGTCGGACGTGGACGGTCGCACTGTCAGACATTTTTATCTTCTTTCCTCCACAGTTTTGCCCAGCATCTCTGTCACCATTGTGCCTACAATCAGCTACATCAGCTTTGAGCACTTTGAGAAGTTCAAGTTCACCGTGAAAGCCAAGTAAGACCATCAGTGACACATGAAGCACGCCTGGAATTCTGCACATAATAATAATAATAATAATAATAATAATAATAATAATAATAATAATAATAAATAATTAATAATAAATCTGAATTCTGGGACTGGTACCTACAAATGAACTATTTCATCTTTATGTCAACCTGAAACTTCTCTGTTGGGTGAATCAGAAACAGAAATAGAAATGTGTTCGATGATGATACTGGAGATCTGAAAGCTACGTTCCACACAATCTTGTCAGAAGGTTTTAGTCTTCCCTTATGACAGTTTACCTTGGTAATGTTTTCACACTTAAACAGTGGTATGGCTTTGTTCGGCAGTAGATGCAGCATCCATTCACAATTTGTTTTATCACGTTACACCTTGCCATTACCATGATGTGCCTTTAAAGAACGTTTACTACAGCACACTATAATATCCCCATGATTCAATGCAGTAAAAGATTAAAAAAAAAAACAAATAGGGAGGAAACCACAGAAAATGTGTGGTAAAATCACAGAACAACCAGGGTAAAAGTGCAAAATTACTAGCACATCAACCATGGTGAATCTTTAAAGGGTTCAGATACAGTTCTTCAGGTACAGTTACATTTCCCTTGCCACAATTGCTCTGCCGTTACTGTTTGTATGTACATTGCTGGCTAACCTTTTTCCCCGCACTCATTTCGCCCATGAGGTACTTCCACGGTGCAGTGGTGACCCGGGCTGATGTGTACCTGAGGTTTGGCTACATTGATAGAAAGGACCTCGTCATGATACCGAAGGCTGTGAGACACGTGTCGGTAAGAAGCAGTCGAAGCCTGTTGAACACTTACCAGTACCAGGAGTGATGATGCAGAGTGAGACAGTGGTAGTGGGCCACAGCAGTACAGACCATTCCTTGTGTAGACGTCAGATCCTGTTATGACAACGGGGAGCGACACGCAGGTCTGTTCATCGAGGCAGTGGTCTAGTTGTGGGATCATGAGGGTATGTACTGATGTTGGGTGACATCAATCCAGCCCTTTTCTAATCTGCTTTATGTATTAAAGGGTCGCAGGGGAGCTGGAGTCTACCCCAGCAAGGCAGGACAAACTCTAGACAGGACACCAGTCCATCGCAGGGCAAACACTCACACTCACGCCAGAGCCGATTTTCCCAGAATCCAATTAACCTACCGGTACCGTCTGTCTTTAGACTGTGGGGAGAAACAGGAGATTCCAGAGAAAATGTACTTTGACGCTGTAAGAACATATACACTCCACACAGACGGCACCCCAGCAATTGAACCCAGGTCTCCTGCACTGTGAGGCTGCAAGGCTGACCACTGCGTCACCATGCTGCCCTGTTGGGTGACGTGTCCTGATGAAATTATTTCCAAATAGGCCGTTTCGGAGTCATATTGTATCAGACAAATGGGTAACCCAACAGCGGCTTTTTTCAGTGGTCCTGAGCGTGCATCCGGAAAATCGGAAAAGCCGGAGGTGCTGCCGAAGAATTGCGTTTCCAAGCACACGCTCATCGCACAACACAGGGCGCGGGGATGGCGATCTCACCTCGTCGTTCTTGCAGATGACGAACGGGGCAGTCGAGGTGGAGTTCAACCCTCGTCGGATCCTGGCGCTGCTGGCAAACGGGCCGGAGAGCCTGGAGCAAATGGACGGGAAGTTCCTGTACATCTCTGCCACAGTGCAGGAGACCAAAGGTGAGCACCAATGGCTGGCCTGTCGAAACCTAAGAGCAAGAATAGACTGAGCAGGGAGCAGGCCGTGTGATGTGAGGAGGGGGTGTGTATAACATCGTGACTCGTCGGCTGTGCAAAAACGCCTTTTACCTACAGTAGCAACAGTATGAAAGGACGAGTGCAAGCATATTATTTGACGTCTTGATGCTGATGCTAGAAACTGCAGAATGTCTAGCTAATCGTCACACCTTTTATTTATATACTTGCTTTTGTCTGTTTACAAGGTAAAACTGCTTGTGAAGAATAAAGTGGTAAAGTGTCTGTAGAGAGGAAACAACTCCTAATCCGGACATTTAGAATGAGCTTTCCTGTGTGGATTTGCTGTATAAAACCCATTTCGTTTCCCATCTCGGGTGAGAGACTACTCACAGATCTGTATCCTCTCCCTGCACATGAATAAACCACACCTTACCCGAGTGAAGAGTTTTCTTCGACAGGTGCACAGAGGAGATTGTACTGTATCTGAGGAGCAGCAAGAATAGATTATCCCAAACGCTTCACTACGAGTCTGCACTAATCCTCTTTTCTAATCGTGCCTTCTCCAAATTGCATACAGCCCACAATACGTGAACAAGAATAATAAATTATATATATACTGTATAATTGCAATCGTAAAACTTGTAAAATATTGACTGAATTGGAATTACTGTTTTTCTTTAATTTCCTCCGTTTTTATCGATAGTGCTCTACACTATATTTATTTTGCAGGTCTGTTTTTTCAGGTTAGCTGAACACTCATTTGTGCCAGTGAGGGCTCTGCAGCTTGCAAGTAAATTAGTGTAAGATGGAGTGCCAATATGTCTGCCAGCCATTACCCTATACACAGTATAGTAGGTATAGTTATTTGTATTACACATTGCAGGAATAAAATAATGCTCCAATCAATAAGAGCAATACAGTATAAGAATATTTTTTTTCCCACTAGCGGTATTCCATGTAAACAGCACTTTTCCATGCACCACATAGTTGCTTCCATGCATTGTCCTAATATTGCCTGCACCCTCTCCTCTGTCCCAGGTGGGATTTCCCAGGATGGCGAGCTGGCCAATGTGAAGTATGTCCTGTCTCCGTTCTCCCTCAGCCTGGTGGCCACTCCGCCCTTTGTGAAGCCAGGACTGCCCTACCACGCCAGGGTAAGGGCTCAGTATAGACTGTAGCGTTTTTTTTCTGGACCCTCCACTCCAAGCGCTTTCCGGGTAATAAGGAGTCTCCTCCACCCCCACCAGTGTGCAGCTCCGCCTGGGTGATGCACCAGTCCTCTCCCCACACGTCATCTCTCAGCGGGGAGGAGAGCAGAGAGGTGAAGCCAGTTCAGAGATTCCCAATAGTTCAGTTCCTCTAGCCAGTAGGACATGAGGCCAGAAGGGTAGCTGGTAGCTTCTTCTCTGGAGCGATCCCAGTGTAACGTGGTACCCAAAACACCACTCCGCCTCATTCAGATCTTCCTAGTGCGTTGTACAATCGTACCAGAACTTCTCTTGCTTTGTGCTCCACGCTTTTCCACTGATACACACAGCCCACGTGCTTTCGGAAATGAAGGGTCCCGCCCGCGATTTCCCCCCAGGTGCTGGTGAAGGACCCCCTGGGGCAGCCTGCGGGAGGCGTTCCGGTGCGGATGCAGGCGCTGGCGCTGGATCAGCACGGCCAGGAGATCCGGCTGCGGTCGGCCATGGTCGGCCAGGACTACGTCCTCAGCGGCTCCGACGGCACCGTCCTCATCACCCACAACATCCCCCCCAAGGCCACGTCCGCGGCGTTCACTGTGAGGAGCTGCTGCCAGACCGTGACCGTTGAGCGCCGCTAACCACAGAACGGGCTTGCAGTTCGTCAGTGACGGAGCTTATTGATTATTTGGCCTACCTCTCAGTCTCACGTTTCATTTTAGGAATGAAGGAATGGAGAGCACCTCGCTATCAAGGAATTGGAAAGGGATTTACCCACGAACTTAGTGGTGCCGCCCCATAGTTCAGGGAAATGAGTTCCATTGCAGCTTTGGGTGCCTGTCTGTGTGGAGTCTGTATGGTCTCCCTGTACTTACATGGGGTTTTGCCAGGCACTCTCGGTCTATTAGGTTCAGTAATTTGCCAGCATTTCTAGTTCTAGGTTTCACTGCAATTAATTGTCCCTTTCTCTGTGGCCCCTACACCGCACTGGCACCCCACCCAGGGGCAGAGCAGACTCGGGCTTTTAGAGAGCACCCTGTGCTTCCAGGATCCAGCTGGTCATCACAGGGATAAGCAGCTTTCCCGTGCCGGAGAGAGCAGAATGTCTCGTCTCCTTCAGTGTTCAGCATGGGAAAGACGGTGTCCGGGATGTGCCCCCGGGGAATGACCCTTTCATGTTGCAGGTGGAGACGGCCGATAACTCCCTGCCCAGGGAAAACCAGGCGAAGCTGCAGTTCAACGCCGTGGCCTACCACTCCGACAAGGAGCGGTACCTCTACATCGACTGGGCTTCCAGTCACAGAGTGCTGCACTCTGGAGACTACGTCAGCATCAACATCTACTTCAGCCAGAAGCACCTGAGCAACATCAAGTACTACAGCTATCAGGTACCTGGGCAGTGCAGACCGTCCCCGGCTCCGGCCAACTTCAGTGGACTGTGACCGCGTCCAGTAGAAATAAGCAGCATTGACACAAAAATAATGGTCTGAACTAATGAAATAATGTACACCACATCTGCTACTACACGATGCAAATCGGAAAATGTATATTACATCTATACATTTGAATCTATGTAGACAGCAATCTAGCTAACAACAGAAAACAGCGCATGTTTGAACTTTATTTACTCACGCAAAGAACCTCAACTGTCCAGCCTTCTTCAAATCCTCTTCGCCAAAATTAAGTGAGATTTACAGGCAATTTTTGGGTGTTTTGTGAAAGTGTGCAGCATATACCTCAAAAGTTATCATTAACGGATTTATTGAAGTATACTATTGTATATTTCTAAGCCCACTTCTGTACACATATTAAAGTAGAGCTTCAGTGTGATGCTACTGTATGGCCAGGCTGTATGTGCATGTAATCTACTTTAAAGTCCCTTATAAAGTCTGGCTGGATTTTTCTGTTACTGTTCGAGCTATAGTTCTCTGAGAGACAGTAACCCAAAGTCTCCTAACCAATACATAGAAGCTCCCTAGCTCCAGGAGTGGACTCCCCATCTCCCTGAAGCTCACTGGGTCCTGGGAGAATCTGTTTTTTTGATCCCTTACCATAACCAGAACCTGTAAACTCGTAATCACAAGTCTGTTCTCTCTGTATAACCATAATCTTATAACCAGTACTGTTTTCTCTCTGAATAATCCCCTCTGGGATAACCTTGTTTCCATCCTGAGAAAAACTCTCAGTGCCCCACTGCACCAGGGCTTCCTTCTGATCACCAGGAGTGCCTCAATGTAACCTGAGGACGTATAGACTACAGGGCTGCCAAACTACCAAATCCAGGAGACTTCAGCTCAAGGGAATCCTCACAGCTACTGCATGCCACATGAGTGAAGTCTCTCTTCCATAGTCAGGGAGTCTCTATAACCCAAACCACCCCCTTTCCTTGAGAGACCAGTCCTATCTCTTCTCTCCCGTGGTCTTAACCTTAATCAGAAACCCAATATTTAATACATTTGTTAACCTTAACCAGAGACAGACTCTATCAGTAGTAGTCTAACCTACTTGGGGGTGGGGTGTCATCATTTTAAGAGCTAGCCGGCTTTACAGCCAATGCAAACAGACTCAGATAGTCTGCTGTTAAAGAAAGAGCTGTGGATGGTGACTCAAGATGGGAATGGTGGGTGGTTTGTCTGGTACCTCCCTTCCAGTTCCCTGGCCTCACAGTTCCCTCACGGTCACAGTCAGGCATTTCTCCCCCGGCCAAGTGGGTCTGTAACCAAACCTGCACCACACAGGAGCGCCGTGGATCTTTGAAGTGTTGGGTTCATCTCCTCGAATTAAACTGTGCTTATGATGAGAAAAGTAAGGCAATCCCGTGTCTTCTCCTTTTTTTCTTGTTGCCCTCGCCCTCAGGTCATCTCCAAGGGGAAGATCGTGGCGTTCAATTCAATGCCCCGTGTCGGCCAGGCGAACTATCAGAACATCAACTTCCGGGTGACCTCTGACATGGTGCCCTCGTCCCGCCTCCTGGTCTATTACGTCGTGACCGGAGAGGGGGAGGCGGAGCTTGTGGCCGATTCTGTCTGGATGGACGTCCAAGACAAATGTGTCAACGGCCTACAGGTACAGACGATGCCACCGCTAGCTGAACGCGCGCCGCCGGTTTCCAGCCTGAGGATAAAAAGCAAGCAGATTGTGTTTTGACGGGGGGGTTCCCTTGGGGCGGTGCTTTGCTGTAACAGCTGGGTTTTGTCACGGTGCAGGCCAAGATCTCCGTCCCTCCTGGGGTGTACAAGCCCAAGGAGAAGGTGGGCCTGAAGATCGAAGCAGATGAGGGGTCCTCTGTAGCACTCTCAGCCGTTGACACTGCCCTGTATGAACTCCGGAGCAACCCCAAAGACCCCCTGGCCAAGGTAAGCCCTGACACTTGTGTCCTCCACCCCATTCAGCGCTGCCTCGGGCCGCTGCACGGCCCAGCCCCAGTATGGCACAGCACCGCAATCCAGTGTTGCACTTAGCACTCAAGAACTGTTAAATTCACTATGGAATAACACGTTTATTTGTAAGTAAACGCAAGATGGGAGCAGTAGGGATAACTGGAAAAGTATTCCACCTAACTGGAATATCTGACTCAGTCTGTAGTTTGTGGGGGAAACTTGTTTTCTGTAGATTTATAGAAAACAATTGTGCTCTTATTGTCAATGTTCCTACACACCCTGTATGTGTCAGTTTTCTCTAGAATGTAGACCTAAGGTATGCAAAACTCCCTGCTAGTCCATCCTGGGACTTCACTTTAAGGCCGCACAAGTGGAATGAGTCCCAGGATCTGGGTTTGTGTTGAGAAGATGTTGGTGTCTTCCTTCTTGAAGTTGATGTGATTTTGAATTTATTTTGAGATCAGAAATGGTGGATCACGCGGCGGGTGCTTTTTTTGGGGTCCTGTTTATTCTTCCCTGCTGCCCACTGTTCTCAGCTGCTCCTGTCCCTATACCCTCTTGCTACGGGAAGCTCTCCAGGTTAGGCTGGAAGTTGAGAGCAGCAGTTGCAGTAAGAGTATGAATATCAATTAGCTTTTTGTCCAATCACAACCCTACCAGAGAGGAATCACTAATGACGGTCTCTTTGAGTGAAGTCAAGCTAGCCTATATAAAAGCAAGTGTTTATACTTCAAAGTACAAACATGCTTTACCAACATGGTAATGTCTATTATTTAATTAAAAGAACACTTTGACCTTCATGTTATTGATCTTTTGTAAATAGCCTAAGACCTTTCGGAATCCTCCCCTTTTATACTTTCTGATATCATCATAGTTCAGCGGGATCGCTGAAGTGCTAAGGCTGTTCGTGGCGCCTCATGCTGTCCTGAGGTCACTGCCAGCTCCTGCACACTGGTGGCATTCTGCTCTCTGTCCCAGGTGATACGCCACATCGAGCAGCATGACCTGGGCTGTGGCGGGGGAGGAGGCAAGGACAATGCAGATGTCTTCCGCCTCGTGGGCCTCACCTTCATGACCAACGCCAACGTCAAAGCTGCCAGCGCTGCAGGTAGCGCCCCGGCCTCCGGACAGCCCACCCCTACCCCCGATTCTGGGACGGGAAATCATTTCCAGTCCCAATCGCGGTCTGAACGGCACACGGATTCGAGACTGCCGTGACAGGAGATCCCCGGCTGACTGCCCATGATCTCTCCATCTGTCCGCTTCTCGTGCTCGTCGCCTGGGTCACAGCTTGCAGAGCAGAGGGCGGGCCGATACTGTCGCAGACTACGAAGGGCGCTTGAGAGACGAAAAATGAGGTCGCAGGAGGAGGACGGAGTAGGTCTCCCTGTGCAAAGTAGAGTCTGTACAGAGAGTCAGCCGTCCAACGGGAGCTCAGCAGAGGAGGAGCTTAAAGGGAGACAGACTGTAGAATTCCTCAGAGGAGCTGGGAGAGGGGACGTTTCATGTTTTCTAAACTAAGGCACATTAACGCACTTCTGATCCAGCAGACGGGAAGTGAAACAGTCTTTCTGAGGCTGAGCGTCTTCAAGTGCCTCACTCCAGGGGAAAATACATGCTGTAGATGAACTGGAGGGGTGTTTCCTGACCTAACAGTGCTCATTGGTCCACCTGATGCGGTGTCTTTCTTCCAGATGAAACCTGCTCGGACATCGTCAGGCCAAAGCGGTCTGTGGACCTAGTGACTGAAATTGAGAAGAAAGGTGAGTGGACGTCTCGTCCCCTCAAAACGCAACTAAAGACAGTCAAGAGCCAAGTATGTGACAAACTAGGGTGACAGAACAGGACCATTTCTTGGTTTTGGTCCAGGTGTCAAAATTAGTTCAGCAAGATGTACTTGTATTAAAAAAAACCCAATATATATTTGGTTTTAAAAAGCCCTTTAAAGTCTCAAAGCAGTCGGCTTTGCTGCAAACTAAATTCTCACCTATTATTCATCTGTAGAGGTCTGGTTTATTTAGCTAAACCAGTTAACCAGTTTAATATTTATTTGGATTTCACACATTAGATCTCTATCCTTGAATGACCAGTTTGCAGCAACACTGTATTTCTTTTATTCTTTAATATTCCTTATATGTTACAGCTGCATATACATCTCCGATTTTACATTTCCACCTGTATTTACTGATGTTAGCTGTTGAAGTCTTGTGAACTGTTTTTATTAATTAATTATTATTATTTTTTAATTTAACACAGTGTCTATATTCAGATGCCCACAAAGTTGTAAAACTGGAGACTTTGCAAGTCTTTGCAAAACTCTTTAGCCAGGGAGGTAGCCTAGTTAAAAGATACAGTGCACTTTGCATAACTACACCCGGCGACATGCAGTTCGCGTGTATACATGTGAGAATAATATACCGTCACAGAGGTGAAACTAGCAGGTCAGGGGGACCACAAACCCGAACAGGATTTTCACAGTCTGCGGCAGATAACGCGGCTCAGTGACGGAACCGAACCTCTCCCCGACAGCCAACACATTCCAGGACCTGAGGGTTCGGAAGTGCTGCAAGGACGGTGCGGCCAGCTACCCCCTCACGGAGACCTGCGCCAGCCGCGCCCAGCGCATCAAAGCCCCCTCGCAGTGCAAGAGAGCCTTCATCGACTGCTGCGAGCTGGCCAACCGCCTGCGCTCCGAGTCCATCCGCGTCTACACGCTGGCGCGCATGGGTGAGCCGCCCGGCCGTGCGCTCCGAAGCGCCGGCGTGGTCCGCAAAAGGCTGGGTTCCGGTGCGGTACCGGGGGTCGTTCTGGATTAACGCATTTCTGATCCGGCAGACGGGAAGTGAAGCAGTCTTTCTCGTAGGGGGGGCAGTCTGAAAAACTGCAGTTCGTGTACAGACAGGTGCCACGCCGAGCAGAGCAAAGAGAGAGACGGACTCGGTGCACCGGCGCACAAATACTGTGACAGTTAACGGTGGGGGCGCATTGTGAAGACCGGGGTGTCGAGCTTTTTTCTAATGCTGAAAATAAGATGGAGCTGATTTCTGAACGCGCAGGGAAAGCAGATAACGCCGTGTTTCGGTCAGCCCGTCAGTACAAGGCGGAGGAGAGGCGCGATTCGCCTGGCGGGTTGGCTTGCGGTTAATCACCTGGAGGAGAATCACCTGTCTGTGAGGACAGGGCTGTCAGAAACCGCCCCGGCTTGGCCGCGGAGCCGCTGCAAGGGCAAATGACATGAATTAATGATGCAGCTTAACCCTACAGCTAAAGTGTAATACTTTGTGGTTAAAAGCATCCACAGAGGTTGTTGTTCTGTAGCGACTTCACGGATGGAGGGGGTCTGGATTGTGGAAAGAGCATCAGTCCCGTCAGTCAGCCCTCTCACTTTGCGATCTTTGATTTCAGAGCTGGATGATATTCTCGGAACTGCCAACCCGCAGATCCGCAGCTATTTCCCTGAAAGCTGGCTCTGGGATGTCTATTCCATGCCTGAGAAGTAAGTACAGTATGTGGCACCCGGTGTCCCTCGAAACAGAGCAGAGCAGACCCGATCCCGGGTTCACACACACACACCGACAGTCATTTCCAGCCAATCTGAAGATGTTGCAGAGCAACGCACTTCGCTCTGTGTGTGCCGGTAGGAGCATCGTCAGTCATCTTCCAAACCGACTCACACTTGGAAGTTATTGACGGGAAGGGTGTCAAGAGAAAAGAGGGAGATTCCCAGATGCGGCGTTCTAGACCTTCTGCACAGCAGGGCGGAGGCCTACACAATTTCCTTCTTACAGCTTTATTTCATCTGGGGTCTTTTAGGAAGCAAGTGGTGTGCAATACGTAGTACTGCCTGACCCTAACCTCGCAGGAGTATGGTAACGACACGCTTGTCCCACAGCTCTCGAGTGAAAACCCTGTCCATCGACCTCCCAGACTCCCTCACCACCTGGAAGATGAAGATGGTGGGGATCTCCAACAAAGGTAATGTAGCAAGGCTAGAGCTCCATTTCTGCTCCCTCCTCCCACAACTAATATCTCTGAAGGGGGTATTTCTGAACAACATGGCCAGGATTCTGTCCAGTATCCTCTGTGTACAGGTGCCTTCAATTCTCCACCCATGTCAGCCACTTTCATGCCACCCAGATGAGATTAATAACGTGCATTTCTGCTATATAAAGGTCATAGTGTCACACACTGATTTACACTAAATTAAATCCGACATTTCATCTGCCTAGTCCAATAGAGTGTTAAAATGAAGCCCGGTATCTACCCAAGTCACAGGTCAGGAGGACAGCACTCAGTGACCCTGCAGCACGATCGCAGTCCTAACAGTCTGTAAGCGCCGTATCTGCCCTGGAGGAGAGAAGGCGACTTTAACAGTCAGTCACTTTTCCCAGACTGCTTTCTGCTCTCCCCCCAATTCACAGGCATCTGCGTGTCTGACCCCCTGAAGGTGGAGGTCAACAAAGACGTCAGCCTCGATGTGCCCGTCCCGTACAAAATGGTCCGCGGAGAGCAGATCGAGCTACGAGGGTCTGTGTACAACCAGAGGCCCTACAGCTCCAGGGTGAGCACTGATTGAGGGGCGCTGCCACACACTGTTATCTCTCCTCCTCCTGCTGTTACAGTCCAAACAGCTCACATCTGAAATGTATCAAAGCTAAGGTTGCTGCTGGAAGAGGTGTTAGTGGGGCCAGCAGGGGGCGCTCACCCTGCAGTCTGTCTGGGTCCTAATGCCCCAGTATAATGACGGGGACACTGAACTGTAAAAAGGCGCCGTCCTTCAGATGAGATGAGGTCCTGACTCTCTGTGGTCATTAAAAATTTCTCGAAAAGAGTAGGGGTGTTACCCCAGTGTCCTGGCCAAATTTCCCTCTGGCCTTTACCAATCATGGCCTCCTAATAACCCCCATCTCTGAACTGGCTTCATCACTCTGCTCTCCTCCCCACTGAGAGCTGGTGTGCGGGGAGCGGACTGGCACATCATCCAGGTGGGGCTGCACACTGGTGGGGGTGCAGGGGATCCCCATTAAAGCGCTTTGAGTGGAGTGTCCTCCATTCAAGAAAAGCACTATACAAGTGCAAGGAATTATTATTTAAAAGATTTTTGTAAAATATGCCAGCATTATCTTAAGGCTTAAAACGTAATGATTGGCTTTAAAGATGGTCTGCTGTAAGATTGTAATACTGGTTACATCATCTGAGATGTTAAAATTAATATTCTTTCTGTTCTGCAGCTACATTAAGTCTGTAGAAATCTGCTAAAAACAAAGATTCACCCAAATCGCTCCTTCCTCCCTCCCTGGGGCAGTTCTGCGTGACCCTGGAGGTCGGCCAGGGCGTGTGCTTGTTTAAGGGGTCCAGGAAGGCTGAGGGGACGCAGGTCACCCCTTGCCAGAGAGCGCCCCTGGAGGGGCAGTCGGTGCACTTGGTCTCCTTCACCCTGCTGCCCCTGCAGGCGGGGCTGCACACACTCACCTTCACCCTGGACTCCCCCCTCGGCCGGGACGTCCTGGTCAAGACTCTCCGAGTGGTGGTGAGTCTGCCCTGGGTACCCAAACACACCATGGTCTGGTCGCTTGGCCCGATGCAGAAGAACCATGCCTATATTGCAGGTGCCTACAGTAGGTGCCTAGGGAAGATCAGGCTCCTCCACTGATTTCTGGACAGTTCTGCTTAGTAACAGGGCAAACCGAATCAGCAGTGGTCCATACTGTGCGTACAACAGTGTACACTCGGCCATTTAGGTTCTAGTTCCTGGTGGAAGGGAGAGCTGAAGAACAGAGTCAACATAGGCCGGGCAGGTCAGGTGTACAGGTTCCCCAGTATGGGTACAAGGTGTAAGAGCTGATCACGCTCCAGACTGGGATTTGAGGCATGCTAATTTAGGTGCATGGCACACCTCAGTTCTGCCTTTCGGCCCTCCTGCTACAGTATGTGCATGTTTATTCTGTTATTTATCTGCACCTGTTCTATGTAGATCTGTGTGATTTGGATGACGAGACAGGAGGAAAGGCTGGTTTTGTATTTACCTGCCATGGACACCACTTTGAAGTTCCAATCAGGGTGCACGGTTTGACTCGGAGTGTCTTCAGGAAGTTAGGCACCAGTCTGGAATGCCCAGTTGGAACAGACCTATGTTAAAGATGAATCACATCTTGGGCAATAACTGGTACACCCCCGTACTCTGTGACAACTGCTTTATGAACCCCAGAGTGATAACTCAACAGCAGAGCTCCCTGGATTGTGGGTGATGTAATATACTTACTTTTCTGCTGCTGATCACATTTCCTGTTGATTGCAGCCTGAAGGCATCATGACAGAGAGCAGCTCTGGATATACTCTGGATCCACAGGGCATCTATGGTGAGTCTTGAGAGCTGATCATTCCAAAACATTCCAAACACAGGACAAGCAGGGCATTAAAAGCACCAGGGAAAATGTAGCAATGATGCAATAGTGCTTCCTGTATCCATGACATTTTCTTAAAGTATAGCAAATGTTACTTGGGAGCAAAGATTTTTGTCAGTGGGACGTTTTTCTCCGGTGCTTTTTTGTGCACACCAGGGGTGAATTCATATGTCTCATCAACAGGCATTACAGCTTGTAAAGACAAGAGTTAAGCTTGTTTGTTTGTTGATCGTGTTTTAACTGCACAGAATGAAAAGCAAAGCTCGCTTCCATCCAGGAGGCGGTGCGAGTCTGTGACGTGGGTTTCAGGTGGTAGTTCTAGCGCAGTCCAGCCCAGAGGTTGTAGCAGAAGTGAAGGAGGCTGCAGTCTGTCTGGCTTCTCCACTTGGACAGAAGGCTCATTTCCACGTCCCGGGTCTCTTCCAGGGTTGCTGAAAAGGAGACTGGAATTCAGACACAAGATTCCTTCTAACCTCGTCCCAGGGTCTACACCCACTCGCACACTCGGTGTCAGCGGTAATGTCCGATCCCCACTCTTCCTGCCCCCGTGTCCCAGCCTGCCCTCTCTCTGCGTGGACACGGACTGCTTAGATGCACGACTTTGCTCTACTCTTTACATTCCCTGTTTTCTTCGTGCAGAAGCACAATTCTCTTTCTACTGAAAGCTGAGACGTTTGGCCTCGATCTAACCATGAATCCAGATCTGTTTTGCATAATGTAACGGGGGTGGGATTCGACGTGTTAAAGACGACCTCGCCTGCTGCTCGTTACCGCGACCAGAGGGAGCAGGGGATGTCCAGGGAACGAGTCGAGGCTCAGTCCGAGATCAGAGCCAGGGGCCAAGCAGGGAGACTCTCAGTTAACGAAGCCAAGGGCTGATCCAGGAGCACGTTCGGAAACAAAGCAGGGGTCAGGGGACAAACAGACCCAAACACAGACCAAGATGGAGGGGCTCTGCTGTCGGGTATTCATTCTGAGCAGCACCCGGAGGGGGCATCTTCTCCAGGTGATTACTGGTGATGCCACACCACAGGTAGCCCCCCTCATGGCGCGGATTAGCTACGACAGCACCTGGCGATGTCCACTCGAGTGTGATTTCGATTCGCCTCGAGCTGCTGTGATCCAGCCTCGTGGACATTTTCATCTCTGTGCGTTAAGCATCGCCAGAGAAAATGTCTTCTCGCCCAGACCGAGGCGGACTAATCGCAGTGGTCGGACCTGTTAAAGTAGTAGACGACACGAAAGGGTGGATTGTCGAAGCTCACCGCATGTGCCCAGTGAATCGTTCCTCCGGATTGTATCGGTGAAATGTGTGCAGCCCTGTGCCCATCTCCCCTTCGGTCTCTCTCGCCCCCTGACCTTCTCTCTCGCCCCACACAGGTGAGCTGCTGGGGGCGGTGTTATCCATCGTCCTGAACCCCTCCGGCCTGAAGCAGCTGACCAGCCTGCCCAGCGGCTCGGCGGAGGTGGAGCTGATGGGCATCGTGCCCGTCTACTACGTGTTTCACTACCTGGAGAAGACGAACCAGTGGGATATACTGGGCCCGGACTCGCTGAGCAGACGCCTCGAGCTGAAGAAGAGGCTTAAGGAAGGTCGGTCACCGTCTCTTGGAAAATCTGGCCTGGGAATCCAGAAATCTCTCATTTCCTGCTGGAGCCCAATGATCCCTCTATTGTATTGACTTTGCATATTACTGTGTATTGTGAAAAGAAACACTTGATAAAGGCATCTGCTGAGCAAATACTACTACTACTAAATGCAATATGTGTCAGTGACATTACCCATATAAAATAGGTATAATTTAATTTATTACAGATATCACAACAACTACACATCAATGTTACAGTGGCCGTTAATCAATATGACCATGCATGTGTACGTAGAAGATAGCGATGTGGCTTAGGCAGGGTAAAAGATTGTAAATAACCCATTTACTGATCCAGGGCTTCACAAATTAGGTGTCTGGGAGCCCTGGAGACCTCAGAGACACTCGCAGGATGCTAGAGATCAGCTAATACGATAATGTTACGTCCTGCAGGGGTGACCAGCATTCTGTCGTTCCGCAAGAAGAACGAGTTTGGCTACAGCATGTGGAAGGACAGGGAGGCGAGCACATGGTAAGTGTGTCCCACAGTCACATCAGGCCTGAAGCAGGTGAAGGACTGGATTTAAACTCTAACCAGAGCCCTGCTGACAAGCAGCCTACAAAAACCTGCTTGTATCCAGCATGTTTTTGTGACATTTGATTCAGATAAAAACGCAAACAGCTGACAGGGACAAACTGTCCAATCAACAAGCTGTGTGTCCTGTGATAAAATCCGAAGAGCTGACAGATGACATGAGAAATCCCTGTGAGGGACTGTAAGGAACAGACAGGCGGTGAACATTCACTCTCCACCGCAGGATGAGGGAACGTGTCAGTTGGGCCAGCAGGAGGAACTGGCTGCTAAGATGCATAAATAAAGACCTAAAGAGCGCTTCACCTCTATAGCCTGGACTCCCTTCCCAGTCACCTGTCCACCTTGAGTTCACCTTGAGTGACCAGGACGTCCTGGTCTTTCTCTCAGTTCCCTGCATCGCTACTCCAGTGTGGGACTGGTTTACCTCCCCCTGTCCCCTGCTCTCGTTCTCAGGCTGACAGCCCTGGTTGTCAAGACTCTGGGACAAGTCAGCAACTACCTGGAAATTGACCACGCGTCTCTCTGCAACTCCATCTTCTGGCTGAAGGAGCAGTGTCAGAACCAGGATGGCTCTTTCAAGGAACTGTCCACCTACAGACCCAACAAGCTCATGGTAAAGAGCCATCACTGATGGCATCAGGGCAGGGTGCCGAGTTGGCAGAGCGCCCTCTTTATTGTGTGCAAGCGCTTTTGTGAGTTGGCAATGTTTGGCTACAGAGACTGGATTTTTTTAAATGTATTTAGGATACTGAAAGATGATCATCTCACCCTGCTTATTGAGCTGTTAGCAGCTTATTGATCCTGGTGTGTTATTATTAATACTACTAGAAATAACTGCTTCCTTCACACCAGGGCCTATGTCCCAGAAGCTAGATAGATAGATAATACTTTATTAATCCCGTAGGGAAATTGATGGAAGGGTCAGCTAACTCACCCACATGAATATGGGGAAAACGAACTCCACACGCATAGCACCCCGGATCCATAATTGAACCCAGGGCCCAGTGCTTCCCACCGTTATTATTAATGACCTGAATAATAATTGTAATAATAATTAATAATGTTTGTGTCAAAAACATTTCCCATATAAAATGGGTAGGATAGCACACCCGTGAAATTTCACTAAACGTCATTATTACAGTTGCCATTAATCAATACACAGACCGTGTCTGTGTACATGGAAGATAGCGATGTGGCTTAATCAGGATAAAAGATACTAAATATCCCATCTCTTGATCCAGGGCTTCCCAAATGAGGGTCTGGGACCCCTGGAGAAACTCAGCTACACTCCCAGGATGCTACAGATAAGATGGCATACATTTCACCCTGGGATGATGTCTCTTAATAATCTAATAGTCTTCCTCTCATGAAAAGAAATGCCTTGAGTACATTATTTGAAGAGGAAGGAAACAGAGACCCGCTCACTTAGTGATCTTATCTGTGCTCCTTCGGAATTGGCGCCAATGATATTCTGCTTAAAAGGGGTTGAACATTGCAGACGTTTCTGTTGAATTTGTTTCTCGCCTTTCGTGTCTCTTGTACAGGGAGCTGGCTCAGATGTGGCGGAGCAGACTCTGTACCTGACTGCTTTCACTGTCATTGGAATTAAAAACGCCATAGAAGTCTGCCCCCTTCAGGTGAGAGAGAGAGAGGCCCCATTCCGTGGGGAATTCTAGCGAGGAGAGAAACAGGCAGAGGTCAGGTAGACCAGTTAAAAGAGTCCGGTTTTTTCCACGTGACAGGTTTCCAGTTTCCATCGTTCAGAAACCTCCTTTGACTTTCACACCACGCCATTTATCGTGACTAGAGCCAAATGCAAGGTTTAGTATAGATAAGCTGTGGCGATAATACGGCACAATTCTTTTTTTCCTGGACATGGCTCTAGGTAAAGGGGGTTTATTGACATGGGTGTTGTTCTTGTTTTTAGGAGTTTAAGGATGTCCTTGCAAAGGCCACAGAGTACTTGTCGGGAAAGCTCCAACAAGTGAAGAGTGTCTACACAAAGGCTATTGTTGCATACGCCCTGGCACTAAATGACAAAAGCAGTGCTTCTGCGCGGACACTCTACACTTCCCTGGAATCGGACGCCTACATCGTTGGTAATGTGTACAAGGATTGCTTTACCTAGGGTCACTCCACCCTCTACTTCCTAGATTAGAACCCCCCCAAAGCGAAGCTATTGCCAGGCAAATGGATCAGAGCTTCTAAAAATGTAATTTCCTATTAAGCATTTGAGCTGGATCCAGAGCAGAGCTCCCCCTGTTGTCTGGGACACTGGTTCCCAGTCATACAGCGGGGCGGACTGGAGCAGCTGGGGCACAGCAGCTCACTCAAGGCACAGCGGCAGTCGGTGGTGGAGGGCACTAAACACAGACTCGCCCCCTCCCAAAAGCTGGGTTCGTGTCGGGCTGGAAGCGAAACCTTCTCACCGTCATGCGAACACAGAAAACCGAATCCTATGCCACTTGACAAGGAAGAAAAGAGCCTGAAGCCCCCTGAGGCCTTCAGAGGGCTGATCGCAGGTGAAAGCAGCAATTCTGTTTGTCCTGGTGTGTCTGAAACAGGAGACCCCCCGGTGGTCCGGTTCTGGAAGGAGAAGGAGGACAGCCTGGACTCCTCTCTGCCCAACAGAGGGACGGCACGCAGTGTGGAGACAACCGCCTATGTCCTGCTGTCCACACTGCAGTATGGGAACATGCAGTACGCCAACCCTGTCATGCAGTGGCTGACTCAGGAGCAGCGCTTCGGAGGAGGATTCTACTCGACCCAGGTGAACACACTGCAGCCTGGAGCGCTGAAATACTGAACACATTGGAGCCACACTCCCTAATCTGACCTACTGAACACACTGCAGCCTGGAGCGCTAAAATACTGAACACATTGGAGCCACACTCCCTAATCTGACCTATTGAACACACTACAGCCTGGAGCGCTAAAATACTGAACACATTGGAGCCACACTCCCTAATCTGACCTACTGAACACACTGCAGGCCCACTCCCTAGCTCTGAGCTACTGAACACACAGCAGCCCACAATTCTGAGGCTGAGCTATTGAATACACTGCACCCAGCTCTCTTAACTATGAGCAACTGAACACACAGCAGCTCAGAAGACTGAGTTAAATGAATTGCAGCTCCACACACCGAGCTCCTAAATACATTGCAGCTCAGCTTTGTAACTCTGAGAAACTGAACACACGGTAGACCAACTCTCTGAAGCCCAAAACACAAAGCTACTAAATGCACTGCAGCTCAGAACGTGATACTGAGTATCCACGCAGTACCCTTGTGCTTTTATCTTCTTGCATGCTTCCAGTGCTGTGAATGTCTTTACACTCCCACAGGCTGATGTGTTGGTGTTGGACCCAGAGCAATGTAACAGGTGCATCTTTCTTCCCGTCTTTCCAGGACACCATCGTCACCCTGGAGGCTCTGACCGAGTACAGTCGGCTGGCCAAACGTGCTACCCTGGACATGAAAATCAGGGCCTCCTACAGGACCCTGGGTGACCTTCAGATCATCACCCTCACCCAGACCAAGCCTGTGGTCAAGCCTATTGATGTATGTCCCTGTACAGTACATGCTCAGCAACTAATCGCATTGTCTTGTACACGTCCTTATCACATAATGAAAATCTAGCCAAATGTTATTTAGGAGACTTAAGTTTAACTAAAAACTTTATGATGTATCATATATCACATTTATATAGAGTTTTTCTGTAGTGAATATCACTTGTAATGTATGCACTGCAGTACATGCATTCCAGTGCACTTCCAAAATCTCAAACCTTTGAAGGCTATATTGTGTAAACAGGGGCATTTTGTCATGCAATACAGTAACAACACATCTATATAATTGCTGGAAATATTCGGGTTTGCTACCTAAACTGTTCGATGAAAATGAAAATCCACGGTATACATATGAGAAACTGGAGGTTTGGGCCAAAATGTTTATCTTTGCAGGCAAGGGTGTAAAGTAGGAAAACTGGCAATTCACCAAATAATTACCTACAGTTGCTCATTAAGAGCTGTGTTGAATTGAAAACCTCCAGAAACTTCTGCTGGTGAATCACACTACTGTGGTCCAGGTTGGAGACTGGAGAACAGAACTGTGACTAAAACATTGACACCTTATTCACTTACAAAATGAGATTCTAAATTTTAATTACAAAGCAAATCACAACTTGCCTGCAGCCTGTAACCACAGTTTCAGCTGAACTCATTTGATCATCCCAGTAATACAGTTTACTGAAGACATTACAATATTACTTACCAGTGTTACTAAAATATTGTCTGTTACATGACCTGCAGGTACAAATGTTCAGTTGATCATCTTATCCAATAGATTCTGCACCTGTTGTGTGAGATCACTGAGTTCCAGAGCAGTTTATGACTTTGTCTGTCCTCCGGCGTGCTGTCTGACTGTGTTTGTGAAGAGATCGAACCTAAAGCCGCTGTCTGTCTTTCTGTGGCAGGTGCCCGAGCCCGAAGATGTGATTGTGCAGACAGGAAGCAGCTCGGGAGTCTCTGTTGTCAGCGTGAGTACACTCTCGTTCACAGGCTCGGGCAGTACAGAGGTCGCACACTGGGGCCCCCAGTATTCCTTTACTGCCCCTCTAATGGTTTACAACCATTTTTTGTGCAATATATGCCAGGACCTGTGCAATACATTTATATTTATATCTATATTTACATCTATATTTATATTCATATGTGTGATACGATTTTTCTGTGTACTGTTCTGTTCTAGTTTGTTCTTTGTGTGTCCGGACTGTGAGTAACTCTTGTATTGTATTGTATGTATTGTACTATTAGTATATAATTTGTTACACTGTGGCTGTGTTGTGTGTGTTAAGCTGCTGTTGCACTGCAATTTCCCTCACGGGATCAATAAAGTATCTATCTATCTACTGTTTCTGGACATGTAGACTCCACTGTCCGGCATCTCACTGGCCAGTCCATGTCCATCTCAGGCTTGTACATTGTATGGCCATACACCTTAAAGAGCAAATTCAGCTTCCTTTGGGGCCACAAATGAAAATTTGAAGGTGTCCAGGACCAGAATCAGTTTGATGAGAACTGCAGAACTGTAATCAATCTTAGTTTTAATCAACAGAAATTCTTAAAAAGACTTTTTTTTACAGCTATGGACAGTTTGCTTTTTTTAGTAGGACCTCCTCACCTTCGTGAAGATTCTAAAGCGCTTCATACTCTAATCTAACTTGAGGAAAAGACGATAATGGGGACAAAAGATTGCGAATTACAAAGCAGATGGCTGTTTAAGAAGTGAAACGTTCTGAAAATCAATTTATCACGTTTAGAAAAGCAAATTCATCACTTTTGATGTGGCCCTTACAGTACTTTGAAGCAAGATTCCTTACTGCCTTATGGCAGCACAACTCTGTATATAATCCCTTGTATGCAACATTGCCCACTATCCCATATATACTGAGAGGCCTTTCATTCCAGATGAAGACTGTCTATTATAGCACAATAGACTCCCAGCACACCTGTTTATTTGACCTCAAGATTGAAGTTTTTCCAGCAGACACTAAGTCGACAGGTAGGAGAAACATTGTCCTTTTTGGTTGGTATATAACTGTTTATATAGGGTATATAACTATAACATACATAGGTAAATAAAACTGTTAACCTGTGTTTTATTTGACTTTTCAAAGAACGTCTGTTGTTCATGAGTCAAATCTGCTAAGCTACCCACACTGCAGGGCCTTTTATGTCTTGTTTCACATGCAGATTTCATGAGGAGAGAACGTCGGATCGAAGCTTGCGCAAAGTGAGTAAAGTTCTTTCCTTCCAAGGGGCACAGGGGCGGCAACCTATTTTTCACTGTTCTACTATAGTAAAACAAACCAGTTCTTCGTTTGCTTTGCAGAGGCTTTCAAATACCTTCAGATAAACTCATACCATATATCAAAGATGCCATCTACAAATGCCACAGAAAATTAAATCATGAAACAAGAAACAAGCCTTATTTTACGTAGTGGCTTTAAAGCAGCCTTGGCGTGTCTTGAGAACCCCGAGCGCGTGCAATTGTCCGAGCCGGTCCCTGTGTCGCTCGGGAACGAGGCGCACGTTGTAGGTCGAAGGCCGGAGGACGCAGCTGTGTGTCTGTTCCTCAGGTACAAGCCTGCTCAGAATGAGCTGTACACTGAAGCCGCGCACACGGTTATGGAGATCCACCTGCCCACTGGTCTGCAGCCCGTACAGGAGGACCTGGAAACGGTAAGGAAACCCATTCTGCATTATAACCCCTCACATGCAGTAGTTACTGTCTCAGAGCCCTGGCCTTCCTTTTCTGGAAACATGCGAATTATTTCATAGACAGCTATTCTTTTTGCAGAGCTGCTGTTGAGTTCAATGCACTTTTCTTCCTTGTGAGAGAATGGAGAATGGGTGTATTAGTCACCATGGAGACTCAAGAACAGTCTAAAGAACAGTAAAGACCTCAGGATGCTTTATGGGAACAGACCAGACTTACAAAGTTGGACCCTACAGTTCCCTCCGTTTACCATGTGAGTGAGTACAGGGCTCGGCTAAGGCGGTCTTGTTTTTCCACAGATGGCCAATGGGGTGGATTATGTCATCTCCCAGTATGACATCCTGGACGACAAGGTCATTATTCAAGTGGAATCTGTGAGTACCCCTCCTCTCTGTCGGCACTCATGTGGTTTTGAACAAAGTCTCGGCTTGCAGCTCAACTGCAAACGCTTGCTACTGCTCCTTAAACACCCGACTGAAAATTCCCCGAGACCTGCGTCAAGGAAAGGAACTGGGCGCACAAAAATCCGGGGATGCTCGAGAGGCTTGTAATGGACTGGAATCTCACATTTTTATCGTAACCAAAACAGTAGGCTATCGGTCATGAAAAATAATAATTCGCTTCGCATTGCGCAGTGGATTTCTGATGTCCTCTGTAGCTCTGGATTGAGCTCATTCTCTTTGCTATTCCCAGGCCTATCAGTATGAGGTTCTAACAGAGACCCTCAGCACCTCAGAAGGTACAACATGGTGCATCATGTCTAACTGTAGACCTTATACAGGCAGACAGGAAGCCTAAGACACTGGCTTACTAACCAGATAGCAGGTAGCTTACAGAAGCAGAGAAAATGCAGTGATATTCTTCATGGGCTACTTAGCAATATCATAGATCTATTATAATAAATATACTGACGCTTGGAATCTTCTTGTCTATTGGTATTAATATCTGGCGCAGTTTCTTTGCTTTATCGCACGTGGAAGAGCAGCTTGAAAGGGTCAAGAAACAGAAGCATGGCAGAAGTCAGGAAAGGGTTTGCTCGAGGAGCTGAAGCACACATGCCTCTGCATGTGTGTTCAGTTTCAGGACTCTTTCCTCCCTCGCTGCACACAGAAATGAAGAGGTGTGCGAAGCTCTTCTTAATTCAAAAGAGGACAGTAATAATAGAAACAACTTCCAATTTGTGTAGAATTGATATCGGCTGTAGGACTGTAGGATTTGACTTGAGGATAATTATTTTGAAGTTAGTAATTTCATCGGCTAAAAGGAAATGGCCACATTGTTCAAGCACAATGTGAACTCGGTGAGCTGCCGTCGGTTCTGCGAACAGGCTTGATGTTCTCGACTGGCAGCGCGGTGCTGGGGTCTGTGTTAGTTTACAGTCTCGTGGCTCTCCCCAGGTCCCATCCGAGAATTACCTGTGTGTGGGGTTCAGGGTGCGGGAGCTCTTCCGCACAGGCATGACCAGCTCCTCCCTCTACAGAGTCTACGAGTACCACGACCCAGGTGGGCCTCCTGTCGGTCCCGACATCTGATGGACTGTACCATCCCTGTCCTCCACTCCTCTCGGTCTCACTGTACTCTGACAGACTGCACCATGTCCGCTGTTCCGTCCTGTGTCACTGTGGTCCGATGGACTGCAGCATTGCTGTTGTACAGCCCTTGTTCTCACTGTGCTCTGGTAGACTGTTGCAGCTATCGCCTCCACTGCTCTCAGTCTCGCTGTGATCTGCAGGACTGTACCAGCCCTTCTCTATAATCCTCTCTGGCTCACTGTGATCTGCAGGACTGTACCAGCCCTACTCTATAATCCTCTCTGGCTCACTGTGATCTGCAGGACTGTACCAGCCCTACTCTATAATCCTCTCTGGCTCACTGTGATCTGCAGGACTGTACCAGCCCTACTCTATAATCCTCTCTGGCTCACTGTGATCTGCAGGACTGTACCAGGCCTACTCTATAATCCTCTCTGGCTCACTGTGATCTGCAGGACTGTACCAGCCCTACTCTATAATCCTCTCTGGCTCACTGTGATCCTATAGACTATACAACTCTGTTCTCACTTTAGTCTAGTTGTGACAATCTCTGACAGACAGTACCTTCTCTATTCTACTCTCCACTGTTTCACTGTGTTCTACTGGACTGTACCACCTCTATCTTTTACGCAACTGAGCACCTCTGTTCTCTGATGGATGTACCACTGCTATTTAAACACCCACGAGTCTTGGTGTGCTCTGGTGGGCTGTATGGACTCACTTTACTTCATGTCCTGCCATCAGCATGCTGCCATGTGTGTTTGTCTTGTTGCCTTTTTTGGATTCCATCTCTCAGATGGAGAAATACTACCATACTACCAGCTTTTAGTTTAGAACTGAACTGGTGTCATCTGAGAATGGATATGAACTGCTTTAATAACATCAAGACTGGCTGAGTGTAGAAGTGTGAAACGGATGTATTTTTACCCGAATGTCCCTGCCCCCTGCCCTTGTGTTGTGTGAATAATGTTCACGGGATGGTAAGGTGTTGGTTGCCCTGTGTCATGCAGACAGCCAGTGCTCCAGGCTCTACACACAGGCAGAAACCAGGCTGCTCAGGCTCTGCGAGGGACAGGAGTGCCAGTGTATGGCCGGTAAGTGCAGGCGTTTGGTGAGCAGGCTGCAGGAAACGAGTCTGGCGCAGGAATCAAAAGCACAGGAGCCAGCTTCCCACAGTGGTTAGCTGTCAATCGCTGTTTTCTCTGTCTTTGCAATCCTATCTGACGATATTAAGCGGGTCACTCTTTCGCTTATACCACTGTTATAAGTGCCTACTAACAATCTTATTACATGTTATTAATTATATTATTAATTTTTATATAAAATTCTGACTTTTCAACAATAAAGACTTTTCTCCTTAACCTCTCTCTCATACAAGTAAAAGAGAGCATATAAACTTCCCTAACATAGCAATTTTTTTCCTTCTTTTTGTGAATTAAACTGTTCTGTACTCATTTAGTACTAGCATAGCTCTGTTACTGACTAATCTCTCAATTCACAAATTGACACACAACAAATGAATGTTTACTAACGAGAGGCTCATTTAGATTTCAGTAGCTAACAGAGCCAACGATCCCATCCAGACATTTCTTCAAAGAAGTGGACTCGGGTTCAACAATGGGGCTGGGCAGCTTGTTCCACACTCCCCCAACCCTTTGTGTAAAGAAGTCCTCCCCACCCACCCCCCGTCTCAGTTTTAAATGCACTTCTCATTGAATCACGTTTTGAATACACTCATCCTTCAGTTCCACAGCACAAACGGATTTTTATTTTCACATTTATGTTGTAGTTGAATTGTTGAAACGTAGTTTGCAACCTCTAATCTAACACGTCACCATTATGTGTGCCCTGTACCCCCTGCTAGCGGCGTGCGGTCAACTCAAACCACTTATGGACCTCACCATCAGTGCAGAAGACCGGAGGACAGCTGCCTGCCTGGACAACATTAAATATGGTAAGACGTTATCAGTAATGTTAACATTTAGAATTAAGTATGTTTATTCAAATATTTTTTTCATTAAGAAGAAATACATAGTAAATGTGTCACACAGTATAGCTTCTATGTTCAACACAGCATTTATTGTGTAGGTTACTCATAGAAATATATTTACACTCCATATAGAGGTCCTGGCATGCTGTAAATCATTTTAAAAATAAGCAAACTTTAAGCACAAAAAAAGCAATGAATCTTCTCTTACAATTATTTTGATAAGGACAACATTTTCTGCTACTCGATGAACAGTTTTGTGTAGTTTTAAAATAGTTGGACAGGAAAAAATGTATTAGTGCCTTTCCATAAAACGTTAAACCTCAAGAGAACTAATTATTCATGAATATTAATTTGGTGGGGCAGCACAGTGGTGCCGTGGTTGTCATGGCTGCCTCTCAGTGCTGGGGCCCTGGGTTCAGTTCTGGACCCGAGGTGCTGTCTGTGTGGAGTCTGTATGTTCTCCCTGCGTTTGTGTGGGTTTCCACCCACAGTCCATTCACAGACTGGTAGGTTAATTGAACCTCTGGAAAAACTGGTCCTGGTGGAGTGTGAGTGTGAGTGGTGGACTGGCGTCCCCTCCAGGGTGTGTCCTGCCTTGTGCCCATTGCTTGCTGGGACAGGCTCTGGCTCCCCTGTGACTCTGAATAGGATGAAGTGGTTAGAAAATGGAGGGATGGATTAATTGACTGAATACCTTTACACAGCAATTAAAATCTTAATAGCTACATGAGATAAGATCAGTTTATTGGCCATATACAGTTTCTTGCATTAGGAATTCGTCTTTTTCGCAGACCCCAAGCTGCTCTCCATGAGACACACAGACGGGGAGAGAAGCTGGGGGTCAGAGTGCAGGGGTCCGCCATTTACACAGCGCCACAGATCCTTAGCCACAGAGCACCCACACGGCCCATAATTAAACCAATAGTTAGAAAAGGGGTAGTAACATAAAGGATAACTATATAGAGGAGCTGTCCAAATACACTTGGACACAGATGAGATGCTACAGGACATACAAAAGGTCACTGAAAACCACTGTCAATGAACATTCACCAGAAACTACAACAGGAATCTAAAGTATTTTCTCACAAAATCCTGTGGTCTTTAAGACAGAAGTTGTCCTTTTTGCCAAAAGCGGACCAAAGTATGGTTTGTTTTAAAAATAAAAGGAAAGTCTAGGAAATACTGAGAGGCATCATGGTAGAAGTCATTTAAAACTTTTTTTCCGCAAGCGCAATAACAACATCTCATCTGATTTTGAGAAGGTAGAATTGTGGACATGTCAGTGACCAATGCAAACAGTTAAGTCACCTTCAGAATTCCTGAACAAATTAAAGATGACATTTTTTGGAATAGTCAGTTTTTCAAAATATTTAATTAAGATAAAAATGACCTGTGTCCTGAATTTTGATATCTACAGTATAATATTTAAATCTGTTTTTTTTTAATGTATATTACAACTCAGTGGCGTTACCAGATTATACGATTCTGAAATCTGGTCTGTGAAGGTGTTTTTTACAATCTAGCCCTAAATGTGTGTTTGGACCCATGTCAACAGGACTTGAGTAAATCATCAGCTTTATGGACGAACAACATTTAAGACAAGTACAAATCCTTTTGGTGTCATTTTCTTTTTCAGCTTATAAAGTGGAGATCATTTCCTCCAGTGTCGAAGGAGACTTTGTGAATTACAAAGCAAAAATCAAAGAGGTTATTAAAAGGGGTAAGGAAACGTGCACCCTGAGTTGTTGCAATTCATTTAATTGTCCCCCAGATTAAGCATCTATTTGACTTTGTCTTATTATTAAAATGCTAGTTAACGTGTCAGTCCTTCAGTGTGATATCAAGCACTTTACTAAAAAGATGCAATGCAAACAATGGATGCTGTGGGATTCTCAGTTGTTGTGAAAAGTTCACCATAACACAAGATAATGACCAGACACAGTCAGTCTTGACTAAAGACTGAAGGTCTCTACACTGAACCATGACACACATCACAGGCAAAACTGCCTGGGGCTGCTATAGTTAAATGCCTTTGTGTAACTAGTGCTAGGATCTAGTTAGGATCTGTTAATTAGTGGATTAGTTCCGTTTATGACCTATGTAGTTTGGTAACCATGGTCAGGAAAACATCAGCCATCTGTTGCTGGATATGCACATTCAACATTTCTTATGGGCAAAAGAAACAAGGATGGAAATCCATCTTGCACACTTTGTCGGATTCCCCGCTCTGGGAAGCCGACGCAAGGTGTCACTCCACTCCTCTGCCACCCCTGCATCCTCTCCATTCCAGGCACTGAGCAGGTGAAGAGAGACTCGGAGGTGGAACTTATCGCGAAGGCGACATGCGCGGATGTGGCTTTGAAGAACGGAGATCACTACCTCATCATGGGCGGAGAGGGAATGGAAAACAGACAGAACAGGAGTTTCAAGTAAGCATCGCGGACACTCTCTTCAGTCTGTACTCGCTGTTTCATGATTTTATAACTGAAGGCAATTTTGTATTTTTGAGTGAACAGTATTCACATGCTTCCACATTAAATAATAATAATAATAATAATAATAATAATAATAATAATAATAATATGTAAAGAGTTATAATGCCTGATGGATTCCAAGAGCTCTGAGCTCATAACGGTTAGATACCTCCGCCTTTCAGCTATAAAGCATTAGTTACAGGAGCCCATCAGCCTTTTGAGCGGTTTCCCTCTGAGGCAGCCGACATGCAAGCACGGAGGTGTTTTTGAGGCGACTCGTTTGGTTTTGAACCAATGGGCTCCAGGTGATGCTTAGGTGCCCTCTAGTGGCCGTCTGCAGCTATAACACTATTGCGATACATTGCTAAGGACTCCCTTCTGTCCGGAAAGAACTGCCACAAAGGTGACACAGCTGCTGCAGTAGGCCAGCTCGCTTCAGAAACACTTTGTATGATTAGCCCATCAGGCTGTTCTGCCTAGGAAGAAGGCAAAACAGTTGCAAAACGATTTGGGATGTGTTTGCAAATTTAATTAATTTCCATAGGGGGGAAACGTATTAAAGCTCGATAGACGAACAATTGTCACGTCACATCACTTTCAATAACTGCTTGTCCAGTTACTGGCAAGCAAAGGGCACAAGGCAGGATACACCCTGGGAGGGATGCCAGATCATAGCAGGGCAGACACTCTCACACCAGTACCAAATCATCCAGAAGGTACTTAACCCACCAGCATGTCTTTGGACTGTGGGGGGGAAACTTGAGCACCTGGAGGAAACCCACACAAACCCAGGGGAGAACATGCAAACTCCACGCAGACAGCACCCCCGGTCAGGAACTGAACCCGGGGCCCAAGCGCTGTCAGGCAGTAATGCTCCCCACTGTGCTGCCCAAGTCCGATTGTGTTCCATCTCGTTTTCACACGTGTATGCAGCGGGACAGAAGCGCCTCGTCTGAAAGTGCCGCGGTTTTGTCTTGCAGGTACAAGTTCGCCCTGGATTCCCAGTCCTGGGTGGAGCTCTGGCCCTCTGAAGGGGACTGCGGAGATTCCCAGTGCCAGCAGTTTGCGGGCGTCCTGGAGGAGTTCTCTGAAAACTTCCTCCTAATGGGCTGCACCTGAGACTCTGATCCGCTCCTTGAAAGCCTGTTCCCTGGTCCCTGTGTCCTGTGTCCGATAGTTGTGTTTCTTCACCCAATAAACTGTCTTCCCCTGGGTCACTGTGGAACTGTTCAGCTGTGTCACTATTTAGTTGGCAAAATGGAATTGGTTCAGTCAGTATCTCCAGTTTTGTACTAATAGACTCACATCTCCCTGCCACATGCCTACTGCTGACTGCAGAGAAAACTCAAATTAGGTTTTGTTTATTGGATTGGTAGTTGCAAGCAGATGCAACAAACGTACTACAGCTTAAACCTTTAGGGGCATGTACCCATAATATAGGACTTATCAATATAGCTCATTCATACACACCTTATACACACACACAAAGTGTCATTGTGCTAGATGACTTTGCAGATACCTTTTGTGCCCAAGTAGATCTGTAGCTCTGTAGATGAAAGGGGTTACTGAAGGAGGGTTTTTATGTGGATGAGCTGTGACGTTTCCCTTATGTCCTGCAAAGACCACCCTCACTTCTCCTTAAACAAAACACCTCTCCTTGTACGAGGCTCACAGGTCATGACAGCCAGGAGATGCCCACCTTCCTAACACAGGTCATGAAAAACGTGTGAACTGACAACAAGAAACAGTTCCAAAAAAGTTTTGATTGCAATTGAAATAAGTGCTTAATCACTGTCTGGCAGGATAAACACTGGAAGCTGGGGATGACTGAAACTCTGCCTATAACTACCCCAGTGCTAAATCACTGCTGGCCATCAATTGGGCACTGTGCATAAAAACGGTGCTTGCTGGCCAGGTCTCAGTACAGGTGCTTATTAATGACCTCGCCTACAATCACGCAGATAATGAAATAATTTGACCAACGATGTTGTACCTATTTTGCATGCTTCGTACACTCGCTTTAGAAAAGTGCAGGATATTGTCAACTGACTTTGGAATCTAATTATCAGGACCAATGACGCAATGTCATTTCCTTTTAATACCGCCGTTCAATTCTTTGTTTTTCAATCCCAAACGCTCATGTTTAGATGAAGGAAAAACGTTTTACTTGGAAACCCGACGTTTTCTGTTTTTTCCTGTGGATTTAAATCCCAACCCTGCACTACCGAGAACGCCTTTAATTTATTAGCCTTTTATGAGGAACTTTGTCAAAAGTCTATTAATACAATATCATATCTATTGCTGAGGTTGCGTGTCCATATAACTCTGATATTACCCAAACAACAAGAACAAAATCCATCTTCTTTGGACGGATTGGCCGTGAAATGGCTGAGGAAGATGTATCAAGCATGTTTAGTTTTCACAAATGCTATATCACTTAACACCGCAGTATTTTATCTGACTCATCTGGAAGGAAGCACACACCAGAAAACGAGATATTCTACAAGGATGTAAAGGTCACTAAAAAGGTCCGTAGCTATCTGGCAATTGCATACATTATGTACGTAACAGAAAACAGAAAGACAACCGACCATTATTTGTACCAGTCAAATATTTTTCAATTCTTACTCCTTATTTGTAACGAGTAAGACTAGAGGTTTGAAGCTAGTGGACTTGAATACTGGCTCAACTGGCTTTGAAAAACGCAACAGCCTCATCTATCATTAGCGTTTTGGTATGTTTACTGAGAATTTTGAAATTCACATCTGTTTTCCTTGTTCCATCTCCATACATAAAATGAAGCACGGCTAGTACAAGCGGCCTTTCACCATTATTAAAGACTATAATGTATTTTAAAATGGGTTATTTTTTCCCACAAAGGCACGATTTCTTAGAGTACAATTGAATTCAAAACGTGCCGTTTTAATATGAATATTTTACTGAAACGTAACATAGCTCACACTACAATTAAAAGTGTTATTTTGTCAACGAGAGCGTGATGCATTCGCCGTTCAAGGACTGACGGAGCGAAAGGAGGTCTGCGCGCAGGGACATGCCTTCGTCTTCAATGGATACCGCGACTCGGGATCTGACTGACTCAAGCCCTAGAAACAACACAACTTTTTTCATGCGGAAACATGTGAAGTAAGTGCTTAGCCACACACGGTAACGACACTTAATGCTTTAACATTCCGTGTATTTAATTTCTTCACTGTCAGGAGCCTAAGAGCGCCGCGCTCATCACTCGGGTGAAGCAATGAAAAGAGTCTTTTATTGCTGTCTGGTCCTCGGAAACGTGTCTGGCCTTTAATTGCATCACGGGCGAATGCGGGAAGACTTGTTCTGTCGAGAGGGTCAATTTGGAACCGACATCACAATTACGGAAAAGTCCGTCTTTTATGAGACGTTGTTAAAACCTTTTCGTTCAATTTCCCCCGAAACGAGATCCAAGCGAGAAGAATGTCAATTACCAAGTGCACGGCCCCGACAGTGTGGAGGGCTGCGTGGTGCTCCAGATGAGGGGTCATCCTTTCCACAGACACCCTGCATGGATATATATAAAAACCCGACGTCGTCATCCGCAGAGCCTGAATCACTCGACCATCCTGGTGCAAGAGTCCCAGCCCGCCTCCGTGACCAAAGACAGCTGTGAGTACCAGAGCCAAGGGGGAAACGGACGCATTTTCTTAAGATGCATTTTGAATTTGATGCGAGTAATCGTTATAGCTTTAGGAGGCTTGTTTATGTGTGTGCGTGTGATTTGATGCAAACTCTGAAATACCACCCATTTCGTGTTGAGCACACATTGTGGGGACAAGTGGGCCAGTTTGCACAGGAAGGGTTTAGGATTCGGTTACCGTGTGAAGGGCGTTGAGGCGCACAGAACTGCATGGACATGAATCAATTTCTGAAATAACTTTTGCTTGCAAGCCGCAATGCACAGGGTACTGCAGAGAGCCTAGAGGCTGGAGCTCAGGACTTACAGTGTTTGGACGCGGGTTCAACCAATGATACTGCTCATTGTGAATCCCAGGTGAGGCACTCTGACTGCTCTCCAGGCTTTCCATCAGAAAGGGAGGTCGTTCCCAGTTTAAGTGGGTAGGTAAAATAATATATGTATATATCACACAGGGGTCCATAACATGTCTCTGAAATGACGGGACGGCGATTTGTGAAGTCGCAAACAAATGCGCCCAGACGCAGGCTGAGATGTTTCCGTGTCTCTTCGCCCTGGTGCACTGGAAACGGTGCGTCTGAACTGCAGCATTTTAAACGGCTGAAAAAAAAACAACAACGCATTTTTCTGATTGCTAGCCAGACTTACCCATGTAATTATAAGTCCTGCACCCGATATCGTGCCGCGCATTTTCTCGAAATACTTGCTTGAGAGAGTGCAGCACGCCGAGCGCGTCCTGCCAAGAGGAAAAGGCACTTTCCCAGCCCATCCGGCGGGTCCTCCTGCAGACGTTTCCGACCTGACCCGCACAGTAACGCGTCCTTGATGGAACTCCACACCGCTTAAAAAGACACACGCTGTAATAACACACAAAAAAACGGCAACAACAAAGCCACATCGTTTTTAGCTTAAAGATTAAAATGTGCCACCGTTTCATACTTTTTTGTTACCAACAGGTATTTGACTATTTTAAGAATACCATCAAACCGGACGGCACCAAGCATGATCCCTAGATCCCTCTGCTCTTTGTAAAACGTAAAGGGTTCATCCCTTAGCCGAACAAGAAGAGTGCATGGCGAAAACTAACGGCTTTCTCTCCTCCACCCGCGCAGATGAAAGCCGCCTGCCCTCCGTACATCCTGCTGTTTCTAGAGCTGGGCAACTGCTTCAGGGCCGACAGCAGCTCCAGGGACAGACGAGCCCCGGCCCCGTGGGACGCCGCCGCGCTGGCGCCGGGGGCGCAGCCGCGGCCGAGGAGACTGGCCGACCCCGGCACGCTGGTCAGCGCCGTCAAGGAGCTGCAGGACTACGACAAGGAGCGCGCCGGCTTCCGCTTCCGCTTCGGGCGGGGGGAGGGGGAGGAGGAGGAGGAGGGGGCCGAGGAAGAGCTGGAACTGCTGGGGAAAGAGGGCGGGAGCCGGGACGGGCCCCTGCTGCTACAGCTGGTCCTCAAGCCCGCTCACAAACGCGCCGACGACCTGGAGATGCTGGCGGAGGAGCTCAACGGCTACAGGCGGAAAGGGGGCTTCAGCTTCCGGTTCGGTAGAAAGTAACCCGGACCGTCCGGCTGCAGGACGCCCACCCCCACACCACACACACACACACACATACACGTGCGCTTGTTGATCCTTCCACGCCGAAGAGTCACTGCCCAGCTTTAAAGGACGATATAGACATGCATCCCTGCTGCGTATGGCCTCCGTGAAGATAGGCATGCACTGAAAATGTCACGCGTTTCCAAACAATAAACGAGCTGTAACTGATCATTGTGCTTGGACTCCTCTGTCCATTATGTCAGCTCCCCGGTGGCTCTCCTCGTTCTTTTAGTTATCTGTATGGTTTATTATTAATCGCTGGTAAACTCTCTTATACTTGCAGATCCGCACAGTGACACCGATCTCTTCTCGTCACGCCCCTCGGGCAGAGGCGAATCTGGTGTACTGCAAAAACTCAGCCCGGTCCACACTCTTTGAGTCGACAGAGGGATAGGGATGACTTCAACGGAGAGATTGAGGATGGGGAGTGAGGTGGGAGTTGGGCGTGAATTCCCGGTTTTGGACCGATTGATAGAAATGCGCCTTTTCTGAATTAAGTACCGGGCTCGGGGCTTAAAGATTAAGCAGGTGGAGATCCTTCCATAAAGCCATCTTTATGTTGTCATCTACGTATAAAACCAACCCATGTCAGATTGGGGCTGCATGCATTCCAGAGTCGGATGCAAATGACAGAGCCTGGCACCCTTGTCCGCCATAATGGCGTTTACACTGGTGCCTTGAAATGAAGGTGGCTCAAGTCCCGTTTGCAGAAAACACGTGCACAGGTTTTCCAGACAGTACGCACAGCTCAAGTCCCACTACAAGTCAGGTTTAGTGCGATCGTGTAGTGCGATGTAGAGGTCTGAGGCGGCGTCCGCAGATACACGGAAAAGCAACTGCAAAACTCCAGTTTCTGGCACGGCTCACCAGTGTTTTGCTACTCGCAACAAAATGTTTAAATAAAAAAAAATACCTCTTTTCACCGAAACAGTACAGGAGGTGCAGCCTTATATAAAATCCTTCAGCGGTTGTTTTCTTTTTTGCAATTTCGGCAAACCTCCTGCATAATAAAGCAAACAAGCATGTTGGGGAAAAAAAGCAATGAAATTACATTTTAAACCGGACATTTTAGGCACCATTCCTACCCCTCCATTACTACGACTACAAACGAAAAGTCGCAGACTAAATGCACGCTCACAGCACACACTTCAAATTCTCCAATTCCGCCTTTATTACGAACAAGACTATTTAGACGGAGAAAAATCCACGATTTATAAGCTTAGATTTCCGCACGCTTAGCAAATTCTGGGAATACTAGTGAAGTAAGACAAAGTCTCATCATTTTGTCAATGAAATAGTGTCTCATGTCAAGGTGTACTTCATAATTATTCTTCTCAACGGATAATCACAGTGCTGTCTTGATTTTGCCATCTGTATATGTCAGTGCTGTGGGGAATGGCGATTGGAGACTTATCCTGTGTGGACTGTTCTCTAGAGCCGCAATGCGTTTAAACTACTGTCACGATGGCAATACGATGGTTAGTCATTTTAGCGGGTTTGTCGTTTTCACAGGTTTCTTAACGGCTGTAGTAAGCACAAGCGCGCACTAAATAAATCACAGACGAGAATAAAAGTTCTAAATATGATGTTTAAAGGACAAACCGCAGGAAATTCTTCCCACCCGAAGTAAGAATTTGCAGCCACAAAGGGATTCATTTCAAGTAGCATAAATGCTTTGTATTTTATCAGAGAATTGCACTGTAGGTGTTACAGAGGAAAAACAACAAAGGAAACAGGAGATATTTACACAAAAGGAAAAAAACGTAACTACAGGTCTAAATTGGTGAGGCTCGGATACAAGTGGAACAGATAGTGGCACTTTTTAATAAGGACAAAAAAAACAAAGACGACAAAAACACAGTACCTTGGTGAGAAGGAGAGAAGGCAGCTCGTGGTAAATTGTGGCCTCAGTCACTGCAGTCAGTGAGGGCAAATGTGTTGAAAAGAGCATTAACTAATACTGAAAAATTAATTACATTATTTAAAAAACAAAACAAAAAGGACAATCCTAACAATATAACCACTGACTACAAAGTGACTTATTGGTTTTGGTAAGTATACACAAATATTACCAAGATCTGTCCCTACACAGACTGATAAAACGCGCGCCGACAGCCTTAGTATTCACTCTGAAGACGACCAAAATAACAGCAAAAAAGAAATCAAAGTACGTTTCCAATCCCATGGAATTTGCGTTTCCAATGCAGATTCTAGGTTCCTTTTCCAAATCCTTTCGAAACAGTAGTGTTTTCGGTACAGGATCAGAAGTCCGTAGATATTCCAGGCAGCCGATTTAAACGTTTTTGAAGGCCATTCTCCAAGGGCTGGTTTGCAGTCTCTTTCTTTTTGCATTTCCATTGAAGGCATTTTAAGGCACTAGTAAGGCTGCGCACAGATGCTAAATTCTCTTTTCTCAATCCCTTCTCCCTCCCAAGACAGGACTCTACCACCACTCGACAATAAAAGGTGACGGTAACGTTCTTGGAAAGCATAAAGATATTAAATTGGATCTCTAAGACACCGGAGTAAAACAAGTCCTCCACTCCTGTCAGACAGACAGACAGACAGACGGACCCTTGAGCAGCTTTGTTTTCTGAAATTAGCCTTTATGGCTCTTCCAGTGTGCCCATTTATTCTAGGCTGTTAAAGTGTATCTCAGATAAGGCATCCGACCCAGCCTGGCCCTTCAGCCCTCATCACATAGGCTGGCACTGAAGAGGCACTGACTGGTGATCACACACACTAAGACTGTGAATCAACATTTGGTATTTGTGACAAAGGGTTCACAACATCTGCATTGTAAAACGATTCGAAATTGCACCGACATACATGTGCAAACTGCCCGGTTTCAGTTAAAAACACGGTACACCCAAGCTACTTGCTTTAACAACAGAGATAAAAAAAACAACAAACCTGACACCTGAAGTTAGGGAGAAAATAAGGACCCACTACAGATCATTCAAGTGATACAACATTGGATGTAAGCTGTCCTTTTAAAGGCCGGCCGAGCTCCGTTCGGATTTTCGTATTTTAAAAAGGCCGAAAAAAAAAACATTCTAAAAATTCCAAAAGGTTCCTTTGATCCTGTGCACAGAAAGCCTGTTTTTTCCCCCCCTCGCGTCCCCTCCCCGACGGAAGGCGAGGAAGGCCGCGTAAACGTGCCTCGTGTGACTGAAATCCTGTGCCCTTTTGCTTACATGACGTTAAACGACACGACGAGCGGTCGCAGCGCTTCCCTCGGGAGCCCCTCTGCTACCTCTGGACGATGTCGCTGATCTCCTTGACGGAGGACAGCAGCCTGGTGAAGTCCTGCGTGGAAGCAGCGCCCCCGGTGGTGGCCGGGCAGATCTGCAGCTCCCTCAGGCTGCTCTCCAGCTTGTTGATGGCCTCCCGGAAGGCGAACTTGTTCCTCATCTGCTGAATGGACTCCACGTAGCTGACGCAGTACTTGGACAGGTTCTTGCCGGCCTCCAGCACCGCCCCGTGGCTGCCCGTCTGCTCCGAGTTCCGGCCGATGGCGGCGCGCAGCTGCTCCGTGCCCTCCAGCACCATCTCCCGCGTGATGGCCGAGCTCACGTGCCTCTCCGGCGGCTGCCGGGTCTTCCTCAGGGACTGGCGGGTGCTGATGAGGGGGATGAAGGCCGTGGGCGAGGCCTGCTCGCCGCCGGAGGGCCCCGGCGGCTGCGACGGCGGAGGCGCCGCCTGCTGGCCGCCGGCGGACGAGGGGGAGCCCTTGCCCTGCTGGAGTTTCGGCGCCCCGGTCAGCAGGACTTTTTTGGCTCCCTCTGGTGGCTGGAGGGCTCTCCCAGCCTCTGGCGGGCTGGTGTTCGCAGGGAGGGGCTCGGGCAGCTGAGAAAAGGGTTTTGCTTTGGTATCCGAGATGATGGCGGGGGCGTCCTGGGTGGGGCTCCAGGAGACCTTTCCCGATTTGGCGGAGGAGGGCGGAGGTGGTGGGGGCGCCGGCTTGGGCTTCTGCAGCTTGCCCTTCTCCCTCGGGGCCAGGTGATCGGGCTGCTGCTGCTGCTGCTGCTGCTGCTTCAGCCTGCGGGCGCGGCCCTCCTCCGTGAAGGCGTTGGGCTTCTGCAGGAGCTCCGCCTGCAGGGCGCTGGTCTTGACCCCCTCCCCGGGCCCCTGGGGCCGGCGGCTCAGCTTGGGGGTCAGGGTGGGGGGGCTGGAGCCGGGGCTGGTCTCGGCGTCCCTGAACACCTCGTCCCCCGCGTCCTCCGCCTTCCGGGGCAGCCGCGGCGGCGGGGTGAGGGTGCCCACGCGCGGGCCGGGCTCCGCCCTCGGCTCGTTGGCCCTCTTGCGCGGCAGGGCGGGCTTGTCGTGCCGGCCGCCGAAGGTGCCCGAGTCGAAGTGGCGCCCGCAGGACTGCAGGTCCCGGGGCAGGGTGACGGACTTCCACTCCGTCCTGTCCGGGCCGGGGGGCACGCTGGAGGCCGAGCAGGAGCGCAGGAAGCGCTTGGAGTTGGAGAGGGGGTCCTCCTCGGTCGGGGGGGCGGCGGCGGCGGCGGCGGTCCTGCCCCCCGCGCCGCACTTCTTCCGCGAGTGCGGGGAGAAGAGCGCCGGCGCCCCGTTGGTGATGCCTCCCGAGGCGTTGTTGTTGGCGCCCGCGGCGGCCGGCGGCTCGGGGAAGAAGAGGCCGTTGTGGAGCTCCTCGCCGGCGTCCCCGCCCCCCGCCCGCCGCTCTCCCGGCCCGTCCGCCTCGCGGAAGGAGCTGCTGCGCTTGGGCGGCGCCGGGGCGGTCTTCTTCTTCTTCTTGATCAGGGCGCTGAAGAGGCTGGTCTTCTTGTCCTTGTCCCGGGGCAGCAGGCGGTCGTCCTCGTTCAGGTTGCCGTCCAGAAACGGGCGCTCCTTCCTGGGCAGCATGGGGGACACGGCGACTTCGGCGTCCCCCGCGTCTGCGGCGCAAACACAAGGCAAAGCGGTTACCCACTGTCCCATCCCAGTCGGGTTATTCCCAGCTGAAAAGAGAAGGAAGGAAACGCAACGCTTCGGCTGTGGAGCCTTCTTCTGCCAAAGCTCGACACGCCCGAAGAAGGCTCCACAGCCGAAAACGTTGTTTCCTTCCTTCTCTTTTCAGCAGGGAATGAACCTTCGCCTGTCCCTTTCCAGCCCTAGCATGCTGACACAGCTGCCCACCTGAACCAATTCAGCCGTCTTCCAACAGCGAGCCCCAGCCTCGAGTTTTCACATGTACGAGACCCGAATAAAGATCCACTGCGTTTGGATAACCCGATCACCCTGTACTCACCTGCCCTTCTAGGGTCACCGCGCACCTGAGGAAACCGTTTCTGTCTCAATCCCACCACATAAACCAACCGTTCTGGAAACGGTCCAGACGCCTTGGTCTCAGAATCTTTTCAACATCCTTAGAACCCAGCAGCTTAGCCGGTCAGGAGTCTGCTGGCATCGGGCGAAGGACAGTTCTTTTGTGACGAGCGCCGAAATTTTAAGTGAAGGCCCAACTCCCACGATCCCTTCACACCCGCACTTGAAATGCAGTAACACGCCAGCTTTGACTGTGGTCTTAGACCAGTCCTTCAGCACATATCCGAGCGATCCGATTTCTGTCGGGATCCGGCTGCGCTCTGTCATTTTAGCGAGTGCAGCCTGTTGGCATGTTTCCATCGGCCGAGAGGCCAGGTGTGTTCGGCGATGATCACCTGCGTGATCGACACCGCCGGCTGACAGGTGAAGGCCGTGCGGTGGTTTTACCTGGGCTGTCCCCGTCCTTGTTGTCCATGTTCCTGCGCAGGGTCCTGGTCTTAGTGGGTAGCTCGGGGGCCTGCAGGAGGGAGGGGGGCACTGCCACTTTCCTCCCCTTCTTTCCCAGCTCCTTCTCCACCTCTGCAAGGCACACAAGCAACAGCAGGTGAGGCCGGGGGGGCGCAAGCAGGCGAGCCTCCCGAAATACAGGCACTGTGAGAAACGGCCTCCCCCACCGTCTGAGATGCTGGATTCCTGGAACATGGTTTCGAAAGCCTGGTGGATTTCCGCGAAGGACGGTCTCTCCGCTGGGTTCCACTTCCAGCCTTGCAAAAAAAAACAAAAAAACAGGGCGGAACCTTGTCAAAACTAAGCTGGCGGCCAAACTCGGTACGCGCGGCACAGGGCGAGGGATTCAAAACAAATTCCGTCTTGGGAATTTACCCGCGACAAGCTAAACGATGGTCTTCAGTAAGCAGACGCTACAGCCAGACCGAGGGGTTGCCTAATATTACGGAAAAGCAGGAACCTTGAGAAATCCAGCACAGTTTGCCCCTCGGTGCCCCCGGGACATAACATCAAGCATGTGGAGCGCAAAGCTGGAGCACTTACAGGCCCTCATGAGCTCATAGACCTTCTCCGGACAGCCCTCTGGGCGGTCCATGCGGTAGTCCTTCTCCAGCAGCTCGTACACCTGGGACAGGTCGATACCAGGGTAAGGGGACATGCCGTAGGTGGCGATCTCCCACAGCAGCACCCCGAACGCTGCAGGGAAGCAGAACGGCAGTATTTTAGTACTTTAAAGGTATCTGCTTTCAATCTGTTTTAATTCTGCATTATCTAGGTTTTTGCAACCTGCTGCTGAAATGGTATATTAAATGTGCATGATTTTTGCTGTTTACAGCTTAGGATTACATTTACCACTAAAGTTTGAACATACTTTCCATTTAGTTTGTTTTAAACCACATAAAATAAGAGGTTTCAGCATGTAGAAAGGCTGTTTTCAAAACATTCAGCGTTGACTGTGTTTGCCTGACAGGCATGGGGGCTTATAAAAAATGAGAAAATGGGGAAAAATTAAATTTTCAAGGAAACTAAAAACCAACACCTTTCCTGTATTTCAAATGCATCCTAATGCACATCAAATGCATCAGAATATGTCTAGGTGCTGTCAAACCCTAACCCTAACCCTAGCTCGGGCACTTCTGGAACAAATTTTAAAATCCTGGTCTGCTGAAAAAGTGCTACAAAAGTTAGTAAAATGAGTACAAATTGTTCAGAAACATTCACAATGGCAGTATTTCAGTACTTTAAAGGTATCTGCTTTCAATCTGTTTTAATTCTGCATTATCTAGGTTTTTGCAACCTGCTGCTGAAATGGTATATTAAATGTGCATGATTTTTGCTGTTTACAGCTTAGGATTACATTTACCACTAAAGTTTGAACATACTTTCCATTTAGTTTGTTTTAAACCACATAAAATAAGAGGATTCAGCATGTAGAAAGGCTGTTTTCAAAACATTCAGCGTTGACTGTGTTTGCCTGACAGGCATGGGGCTTATAAAAAATGAGAAAATGGGGAAAAATGAAATTTTCAAGGAAACTAAAAACCAACACCTTTCCTGTATTTCAAATGCATCCCAATGCACAACAAATGCATCAGAATATGTCTAGGTGCTGTCAAACCCTAACCCTAACCCTAGCTCGGGCACTTCTGGAACAAATTTTAAAATCCTGGTCTGCTGAAAAAGTGCTACAAAAGTTAGTAAAATGAGTACAAATTGTTCAGAAACATTCACAATGGCAGTATTTCAGTACTTTAAAGGTATCTGCTTTCAATCTGTTTTAATTCTGCATTATCTAGGTTTTTGCAACCTGCTGCTGAAATGGTATATTAAATGTGCATGATTTTTGCTGTTTACAGCTTAGGATTACATTTACCACTAAAGTTTGAACATACTTTCCATTTAGTTTGTTTTAAACCACATAAAATAAGAGGATTCAGCATGTAGAAAGGCTGTTTTCAAAACATTCAGCGTTGACTGTGTTTGCCTGACAGGCATGGGGCTTATAAAAAATGAGAAAATGGGGAAAAATGAAATTTTCAAGGAAACTAAAAACCAACACCTTTCCTGTATTTCAAATGCATCCCAATGCACAACAAATGCATCAGAATATGTCTAGGTGCTGTCAAACCCTAACCCTAACCCTAGCTCGGGCACTTCTGGAACAAATTTTAAAATCCTGGTCTGCTGAAAAAGTGCTACAAAAGTTAGTAAAATGAGTACAAATTGTTCAGAAACATTCACAATGGCAGTATTTCAGTACTTTAAAGGTATCTGCTTTCAATCTGTTTTAATTCTGCATTATCTAGGTTTTTGCAACCTGCTGCTGAAATGGTATATTAAATGTGCATGATTTTTGCTGTTTACAGCTTAGGATTACATTTACCACTAAAGTTTGAACATACTTTCCATTTAGTTTGTTTTAAACCACATAAAATAAGAGGATTCAGCATGTAGAAAGGCTGTTTTCAAAACATTCAGCGTTGACTGTGTTTGCCTGACAGGCATGGGGCTTATAAAAAATGAGAAAATGGGGAAAAATGAAATTTTCAAGGAAACTAAAAACCAACACCTTTCCTGTATTTCAAATGCATCCCAATGCACAACAAATGCATCAGAATATGTCTAGGTGCTGTCAAACCCTAACCCTAACCCTAGCTCGGGCACTTCTGGAACAAATTTTAAAATCCTGGTCTGCTGAAAAAGTGCTACAAAAGTTAGTAAAATGAGTACAAATTGTTCAGAAACATTCACAATGGCAGTATTTCAGTACTTTAAAGGTATCTGCTTTCAATCTGTTTTAATTCTGCATTATCTAGGTTTTTGCAACCTGCTGCTGAAATGGTATATTAAATGTGCATGATTTTTGCTGTTTACAGCTTAGGATTACATTTACCACTAAAGTTTGAACATACTTTCCATTTAGTTTGTTTTAAACCACATAAAATAAGAGGATTCAGCATGTAGAAAGGCTGTTTTCAAAACATTCAGCGTTGACTGTGTTTGCCTGACAGGCATGGGGCTTATAAAAAATGAGAAAATGGGGAAAAATGAAATTTTCAAGGAAACTAAAAACCAACACCTTTCCTGTATTTCAAATGCATCCCAATGCACAACAAATGCATCAGAATATGTCTAGGTGCTGTCAAACCCTAACCCTAACCCTAGCTCGGGCACTTCTGGAACAAATTTTAAAATCCTGGTCTGCTGAAAAAGTGCTACAAAAGTTAGTAAAATGAGTACAAATTGTTCAGAAACATTCACAATGGCAGTATTTCAGTACTTTAAAGGTATCTGCTTTCAATCTGTTTTAATTCTGCATTATCTAGGTTTTTGCAACCTGCTGCTGAAATGGTATATTAAATGTGCATGATTTTTGCTGTTTACAGCTTAGGATTACATTTACCACTAAAGTTTGAACATACTTTCCATTTAGTTTGTTTTAAACCACATAAAATAAGAGGATTCAGCATGTAGAAAGGCTGTTTTCAAAACATTCAGCGTTGACTGTGTTTGCCTGACAGGCATGGGGCTTATAAAAAATGAGAAAATGGGGAAAAATGAAATTTTCAAGGAAACTAAAAACCAACACCTTTCCTGTATTTCAAATGCATCCCAATGCACAACAAATGCATCAGAATATGTCTAGGTGCTGTCAAACCCTAACCCTAACCCTAGCTCGGGCACTTCTGGAACAAATTTTAAAATCCTGGTCTGCTGAAAAAGTGCTACAAAAGTTAGTAAAATGAGTACAAATTGTTCAGAAACATTCACAATGGCAGTATTTCAGTACTTTAAAGGTATCTGCTTTCAATCTGTTTTAATTCTGCATTATCTAGGTTTTTGCAACCTGCTGCTGAAATGGTATATTAAATGTGCATGATTTTTGCTGTTTACAGCTTAGGATTACATTTACCACTAAAGTTTGAACATACTTTCCATTTAGTTTGTTTTAAACCACATAAAATAAGAGGATTCAGCATGTAGAAAGGCTGTTTTCAAAACATTCAGCGTTGACTGTGTTTGCCTGACAGGCATGGGGCTTATAAAAAATGAGAAAATGGGGAAAAATGAAATTTTCAAGGAAACTAAAAACCAACACCTTTCCTGTATTTCAAATGCATCCCAATGCACAACAAATGCATCAGAATATGTCTAGGTGCTGTCAAACCCTAACCCTAACCCTAGCTCGGGCACTTCTGGAACAAATTTTAAAATCCTGGTCTGCTGAAAAAGTGCTACAAAAGTTAGTAAAATGAGTACAAATTGTTCAGAAACATTCACAATGGCAGTATTTCAGTACTTTAAAGGTATCTGCTTTCAATCTGTTTTAATTCTGCATTATCTAGGTTTTTGCAACCTGCTGCTGAAATGGTATATTAAATGTGCATGATTTTTGCTGTTTACAGCTTAGGATTACATTTACCACTAAAGTTTGAACATACTTTCCATTTAGTTTGTTTTAAACCACATAAAATAAGAGGATTCAGCATGTAGAAAGGCTGTTTTCAAAACATTCAGCGTTGACTGTGTTTGCCTGACAGGCATGGGGCTTATAAAAAATGAGAAAATGGGGAAAAATGAAATTTTCAAGGAAACTAAAAACCAACACCTTTCCTGTATTTCAAATGCATCCCAATGCACAACAAATGCATCAGAATATGTCTAGGTGCTGTCAAACCCTAACCCTAACCCTAGCTCGGGCACTTCTGGAACAAATTTTAAAATCCTGGTCTGCTGAAAAAGTGCTACAAAAGTTAGTAAAATGAGTACAAATTGTTCAGAAACATTCACAATGGCAGTATTTCAGTACTTTAAAGGTATCTGCTTTCAATCTGTTTTAATTCTGCATTATCTAGGTTTTTGCAACCTGCTGCTGAAATGGTATATTAAATGTGCATGATTTTTGCTGTTTACAGCTTAGGATTACATTTACCACTAAAGTTTGAACATACTTTCCATTTAGTTTGTTTTAAACCACATAAAATAAGAGGATTCAGCATGTAGAAAGGCTGTTTTCAAAACATTCAGCGTTGACTGTGTTTGCCTGACAGGCATGGGGCTTATAAAAAATGAGAAAATGGGGAAAAATGAAATTTTCAAGGAAACTAAAAACCAACACCTTTCCTGTATTTCAAATGCATCCCAATGCACAACAAATGCATCAGAATATGTCTAGGTGCTGTCAAACCCTAACCCTAACCCTAGCTCGGGCACTTCTGGAACAAATTTTAAAATCCTGGTCTGCTGAAAAAGTGCTACAAAAGTTAGTAAAATGAGTACAAATTGTTCAGAAACATTCACAATGGCAGTATTTCAGTACTTTAAAGGTATCTGCTTTCAATCTGTTTTAATTCTGCATTATCTAGGTTTTTGCAACCTGCTGCTGAAATGGTATATTAAATGTGCATGATTTTTGCTGTTTACAGCTTAGGATTACATTTACCACTAAAGTTTGAACATACTTTCCATTTAGTTTGTTTTAAACCACATAAAATAAGAGGATTCAGCATGTAGAAAGGCTGTTTTCAAAACATTCAGCGTTGACTGTGTTTGCCTGACAGGCATGGGGCTTATAAAAAATGAGAAAATGGGGAAAAATGAAATTTTCAAGGAAACTAAAAACCAACACCTTTCCTGTATTTCAAATGCATCCCAATGCACAACAAATGCATCAGAATATGTCTAGGTGCTGTCAAACCCTAACCCTAACCCTAGCTCGGGCACTTCTGGAACAAATTTTAAAATCCTGGTCTGCTGAAAAAGTGCTACAAAAGTTAGTAAAATGAGTACAAATTGTTCAGAAACATTCACAATGGCAGTATTTCAGTACTTTAAAGGTATCTGCTTTCAATCTGTTTTAATTCTGCATTATCTAGGTTTTTGCAACCTGCTGCTGAAATGGTATATTAAATGTGCATGATTTTTGCTGTTTACAGCTTAGGATTACATTTACCACTAAAGTTTGAACATACTTTCCATTTAGTTTGTTTTAAACCACATAAAATAAGAGGATTCAGCATGTAGAAAGGCTGTTTTCAAAACATTCAGCGTTGACTGTGTTTGCCTGACAGGCATGGGGCTTATAAAAAATGAGAAAATGGGGAAAAATGAAATTTTCAAGGAAACTAAAAACCAACACCTTTCCTGTATTTCAAATGCATCCCAATGCACAACAAATGCATCAGAATATGTCTAGGTGCTGTCAAACCCTAACCCTAACCCTAGCTCGGGCACTTCTGGAACAAATTTTAAAATCCTGGTCTGCTGAAAAAGTGCTACAAAAGTTAGTAAAATGAGTACAAATTGTTCAGAAACATTCACAATGGCAGTATTTCAGTACTTTAAAGGTATCTGCTTTCAATCTGTTTTAATTCTGCATTATCTAGGTTTTTGCAACCTGCTGCTGAAATGGTATATTAAATGTGCATGATTTTTGCTGTTTACAGCTTAGGATTACATTTACCACTAAAGTTTGAACATACTTTCCATTTAGTTTGTTTTAAACCACATAAAATAAGAGGATTCAGCATGTAGAAAGGCTGTTTTCAAAACATTCAGCGTTGACTGTGTTTGCCTGACAGGCATGGGGCTTATAAAAAATGAGAAAATGGGGAAAAATGAAATTTTCAAGGAAACTAAAAACCAACACCTTTCCTGTATTTCAAATGCATCCCAATGCACAACAAATGCATCAGAATATGTCTAGGTGCTGTCAAACCCTAACCCTAACCCTAGCTCGGGCACTTCTGGAACAAATTTTAAAATCCTGGTCTGCTGAAAAAGTGCTACAAAAGTTAGTAAAATGAGTACAAATTGTTCAGAAACATTCACAATGGCAGTATTTCAGTACTTTAAAGGTATCTGCTTTCAATCTGTTTTAATTCTGCATTATCTAGGTTTTTGCAACCTGCTGCTGAAATGGTATATTAAATGTGCATGATTTTTGCTGTTTACAGCTTAGGATTACATTTACCACTAAAGTTTGAACATACTTTCCATTTAGTTTGTTTTAAACCACATAAAATAAGAGGATTCAGCATGTAGAAAGGCTGTTTTCAAAACATTCAGCGTTGACTGTGTTTGCCTGACAGGCATGGGGCTTATAAAAAATGAGAAAATGGGGAAAAATGAAATTTTCAAGGAAACTAAAAACCAACACCTTTCCTGTATTTCAAATGCATCCCAATGCACAACAAATGCATCAGAATATGTCTAGGTGCTGTCAAACCCTAACCCTAACCCTAGCTCGGGCACTTCTGGAACAAATTTTAAAATCCTGGTCTGCTGAAAAAGTGCTACAAAAGTTAGTAAAATGAGTACAAATTGTTCAGAAACATTCACAATGGCAGTATTTCAGTACTTTAAAGGTATCTGCTTTCAATCTGTTTTAATTCTGCATTATCTAGGTTTTTGCAACCTGCTGCTGAAATGGTATATTAAATGTGCATGATTTTTGCTGTTTACAGCTTAGGATTACATTTACCACTAAAGTTTGAACATACTTTCCATTTAGTTTGTTTTAAACCACATAAAATAAGAGGATTCAGCATGTAGAAAGGCTGTTTTCAAAACATTCAGCGTTGACTGTGTTTGCCTGACAGGCATGGGGCTTATAAAAAATGAGAAAATGGGGAAAAATGAAATTTTCAAGGAAACTAAAAACCAACACCTTTCCTGTATTTCAAATGCATCCCAATGCACAACAAATGCATCAGAATATGTCTAGGTGCTGTCAAACCCTAACCCTAACCCTAGCTCGGGCACTTCTGGAACAAATTTTAAAATCCTGGTCTGCTGAAAAAGTGCTACAAAAGTTAGTAAAATGAGTACAAATTGTTCAGAAACATTCACAATGGCAGTATTTCAGTACTTTAAAGGTATCTGCTTTCAATCTGTTTTAATTCTGCATTATCTAGGTTTTTGCAACCTGCTGCTGAAATGGTATATTAAATGTGCATGATTTTTGCTGTTTACAGCTTAGGATTACATTTACCACTAAAGTTTGAACATACTTTCCATTTAGTTTGTTTTAAACCACATAAAATAAGAGGATTCAGCATGTAGAAAGGCTGTTTTCAAAACATTCAGCGTTGACTGTGTTTGCCTGACAGGCATGGGGCTTATAAAAAATGAGAAAATGGGGAAAAATGAAATTTTCAAGGAAACTAAAAACCAACACCTTTCCTGTATTTCAAATGCATCCCAATGCACAACAAATGCATCAGAATATGTCTAGGTGCTGTCAAACCCTAACCCTAACCCTAGCTCGGGCACTTCTGGAACAAATTTTAAAATCCTGGTCTGCTGAAAAAGTGCTACAAAAGTTAGTAAAATGAGTACAAATTGTTCAGAAACATTCACAATGGCAGTATTTCAGTACTTTAAAGGTATCTGCTTTCAATCTGTTTTAATTCTGCATTATCTAGGTTTTTGCAACCTGCTGCTGAAATGGTATATTAAATGTGCATGATTTTTGCTGTTTACAGCTTAGGATTACATTTACCACTAAAGTTTGAACATACTTTCCATTTAGTTTGTTTTAAACCACATAAAATAAGAGGATTCAGCATGTAGAAAGGCTGTTTTCAAAACATTCAGCGTTGACTGTGTTTGCCTGACAGGCATGGGGCTTATAAAAAATGAGAAAATGGGGAAAAATGAAATTTTCAAGGAAACTAAAAACCAACACCTTTCCTGTATTTCAAATGCATCCCAATGCACAACAAATGCATCAGAATATGTCTAGGTGCTGTCAAACCCTAACCCTAACCCTAGCTCGGGCACTTCTGGAACAAATTTTAAAATCCTGGTCTGCTGAAAAAGTGCTACAAAAGTTAGTAAAATGAGTACAAATTGTTCAGAAACATTCACAATGGCAGTATTTCAGTACTTTAAAGGTATCTGCTTTCAATCTGTTTTAATTCTGCATTATCTAGGTTTTTGCAACCTGCTGCTGAAATGGTATATTAAATGTGCATGATTTTTGCTGTTTACAGCTTAGGATTACATTTACCACTAAAGTTTGAACATACTTTCCATTTAGTTTGTTTTAAACCACATAAAATAAGAGGATTCAGCATGTAGAAAGGCTGTTTTCAAAACATTCAGCGTTGACTGTGTTTGCCTGACAGGCATGGGGCTTATAAAAAATGAGAAAATGGGGAAAAATGAAATTTTCAAGGAAACTAAAAACCAACACCTTTCCTGTATTTCAAATGCATCCCAATGCACAACAAATGCATCAGAATATGTCTAGGTGCTGTCAAACCCTAACCCTAACCCTAGCTCGGGCACTTCTGGAACAAATTTTAAAATCCTGGTCTGCTGAAAAAGTGCTACAAAAGTTAGTAAAATGAGTACAAATTGTTCAGAAACATTCACAATGGCAGTATTTCAGTACTTTAAAGGTATCTGCTTTCAATCTGTTTTAATTCTGCATTATCTAGGTTTTTGCAACCTGCTGCTGAAATGGTATATTAAATGTGCATGATTTTTGCTGTTTACAGCTTAGGATTACATTTACCACTAAAGTTTGAACATACTTTCCATTTAGTTTGTTTTAAACCACATAAAATAAGAGGATTCAGCATGTAGAAAGGCTGTTTTCAAAACATTCAGCGTTGACTGTGTCTGCCTGACAGGCATGGGGCTTATAAAAAATGAGAAAATGGGGAAAAATGAAATTTTCAAGGAAACTAAAAACCAACACCTTTCCTGTATTTCAAATGCATCCCAATGCACAACAAATGCATCAGAATATGTCTAGGTGCTGTCAAACCCTAACCCTAACCCTAGCTCGGGCACTTCTGGAACAAATTTTAAAATCCTGGTCTGCTGAAAAAGTGCTACAAAAGTTAGTAAAATGAGTACAAATTGTTCAGAAACATTCACAATGGCAGTATTTCAGTACTTTAAAGGTATCTGCTTTCAATCTGTTTTAATTCTGCATTATCTAGGTTTTTGCAACCTGCTGCTGAAATGGTATATTAAATGTGCATGATTTTTGCTGTTTACAGCTTAGGATTACATTTACCACTAAAGTTTGAACATACTTTCCATTTAGTTTGTTTTAAACCACATAAAATAAGAGGATTCAGCATGTAGAAAGGCTGTTTTCAAAACATTCAGCGTTGACTGTGTCTGCCTGACAGGCATGGGGCTTATAAAAAATGAGAAAATGGGGAAAAATGAAATTTTCAAGGAAACTAAAAACCAACACCTTTCCTGTATTTCAAATGCATCCCAATGCACAACAAATGCATCAGAATATGTCTAGGTGCTGTCAAACCCTAACCCTAACCCTAGCTCGGGCACTTCTGGAACAAATTTTAAAATCCTGGTCTGCTGAAAAAGTGCTACAAAAGTTAGTAAAATGAGTACAAATTGTTCAGAAACATTCACAATGGCAGTATTTCAGTACTTTAAAGGTATCTGCTTTCAATCTGTTTTAATTCTGCATTATCTAGGTTTTTGCAACCTGCTGCTGAAATGGTATATTAAATGTGCATGATTTTTGCTGTTTACAGCTTAGGATTACATTTACCACTAAAGTTTGAACATACTTTCCATTTAGTTTGTTTTAAACCACATAAAATAAGAGGATTCAGCATGTAGAAAGGCTGTTTTCAAAACATTCAGCGTTGACTGTGTTTGCCTGACAGGCATGGGGCTTATAAAAAATGAGAAAATGGGGAAAAATGAAATTTTCAAGGAAACTAAAAACCAACACCTTTCCTGTATTTCAAATGCATCCCAATGCACAACAAATGCATCAGAATATGTCTAGGTGCTGTCAAACCCTAACCCTAACCCTAGCTCGGGCACTTCTGGAACAAATTTTAAAATCCTGGTCTGCTGAAAAAGTGCTACAAAAGTTAGTAAAATGAGTACAAATTGTTCAGAAACATTCACAATGGCAGTATTTCAGTACTTTAAAGGTATCTGCTTTCAATCTGTTTTAATTCTGCATTATCTAGGTTTTTGCAACCTGCTGCTGAAATGGTATATTAAATGTGCATGATTTTTGCTGTTTACAGCTTAGGATTACATTTACCACTAAAGTTTGAACATACTTTCCATTTAGTTTGTTTTAAACCACATAAAATAAGAGGATTCAGCATGTAGAAAGGCTGTTTTCAAAACATTCAGCGTTGACTGTGTTTGCCTGACAGGCATGGGGCTTATAAAAAATGAGAAAATGGGGAAAAATGAAATTTTCAAGGAAACTAAAAACCAACACCTTTCCTGTATTTCAAATGCATCCCAATGCACAACAAATGCATCAGAATATGTCTAGGTGCTGTCAAACCCTAACCCTAACCCTAGCTCGGGCACTTCTGGAACAAATTTTAAAATCCTGGTCTGCTGAAAAAGTGCTACAAAAGTTAGTAAAATGAGTACAAATTGTTCAGAAACATTCACAATGGCAGTATTTCAGTACTTTAAAGGTATCTGCTTTCAATCTGTTTTAATTCTGCATTATCTAGGTTTTTGCAACCTGCTGCTGAAATGGTATATTAAATGTGCATGATTTTTGCTGTTTACAGCTTAGGATTACATTTACCACTAAAGTTTGAACATACTTTCCATTTAGTTTGTTTTAAACCACATAAAATAAGAGGATTCAGCATGTAGAAAGGCTGTTTTCAAAACATTCAGCGTTGACTGTGTTTGCCTGACAGGCATGGGGCTTATAAAAAATGAGAAAATGGGGAAAAATGAAATTTTCAAGGAAACTAAAAACCAACACCTTTCCTGTATTTCAAATGCATCCCAATGCACAACAAATGCATCAGAATATGTCTAGGTGCTGTCAAACCCTAACCCTAACCCTAGCTCGGGCACTTCTGGAACAAATTTTAAAATCCTGGTCTGCTGAAAAAGTGCTACAAAAGTTAGTAAAATGAGTACAAATTGTTCAGAAACATTCACAATGGCAGTATTTCAGTACTTTAAAGGTATCTGCTTTCAATCTGTTTTAATTCTGCATTATCTAGGTTTTTGCAACCTGCTGCTGAAATGGTATATTAAATGTGCATGATTTTTGCTGTTTACAGCTTAGGATTACATTTACCACTAAAGTTTGAACATACTTTCCATTTAGTTTGTTTTAAACCACATAAAATAAGAGGATTCAGCATGTAGAAAGGCTGTTTTCAAAACATTCAGCGTTGACTGTGTTTGCCTGACAGGCATGGGGCTTATAAAAAATGAGAAAATGGGGAAAAATGAAATTTTCAAGGAAACTAAAAACCAACACCTTTCCTGTATTTCAAATGCATCCCAATGCACAACAAATGCATCAGAATATGTCTAGGTGCTGTCAAACCCTAACCCTAACCCTAGCTCGGGCACTTCTGGAACAAATTTTAAAATCCTGGTCTGCTGAAAAAGTGCTACAAAAGTTAGTAAAATGAGTACAAATTGTTCAGAAACATTCACAATGGCAGTATTTCAGTACTTTAAAGGTATCTGCTTTCAATCTGTTTTAATTCTGCATTATCTAGGTTTTTGCAACCTGCTGCTGAAATGGTATATTAAATGTGCATGATTTTTGCTGTTTACAGCTTAGGATTACATTTACCACTAAAGTTTGAACATACTTTCCATTTAGTTTGTTTTAAACCACATAAAATAAGAGGATTCAGCATGTAGAAAGGCTGTTTTCAAAACATTCAGCGTTGACTGTGTCTGCCTGACAGGCATGGGGCTTATAAAAAATGAGAAAATGGGGAAAAATGAAATTTTCAAGGAAACTAAAAACCAACACCTTTCCTGTATTTCAAATGCATCCCAATGCACAACAAATGCATCAGAATATGTCTAGGTGCTGTCAAACCCTAACCCTAACCCTAGCTCGGGCACTTCTGGAACAAATTTTAAAATCCTGGTCTGCTGAAAAAGTGCTACAAAAGTTAGTAAAATGAGTACAAATTGTTCAGAAACATTCACAATGGCAGTATTTCAGTACTTTAAAGGTATCTGCTTTCAATCTGTTTTAATTCTGCATTATCTAGGTTTTTGCAACCTGCTGCTGAAATGGTATATTAAATGTGCATGATTTTTGCTGTTTACAGCTTAGGATTACATTTACCACTAAAGTTTGAACATACTTTCCATTTAGTTTGTTTTAAACCACATAAAATAAGAGGATTCAGCATGTAGAAAGGCTGTTTTCAAAACATTCAGCGTTGACTGTGTCTGCCTGACAGGCATGGGGCTTATAAAAAATGAGAAAATGGGGAAAAATGAAATTTTCAAGGAAACTAAAAACCAACACCTTTCCTGTATTTCAAATGCATCCCAATGCACAACAAATGCATCAGAATATGTCTAGGTGCTGTCAAACCCTAACCCTAACCCTAGCTCGGGCACTTCTGGAACAAATTTTAAAATCCTGGTCTGCTGAAAAAGTGCTACAAAAGTTAGTAAAATGAGTACAAATTGTTCAGAAACATTCACAATGGCAGTATTTCAGTACTTTAAAGGTATCTGCTTTCAATCTGTTTTAATTCTGCATTATCTAGGTTTTTGCAACCTGCTGCTGAAATGGTATATTAAATGTGCATGATTTTTGCTGTTTACAGCTTAGGATTACATTTACCACTAAAGTTTGAACATACTTTCCATTTAGTTTGTTTTAAACCACATAAAATAAGAGGATTCAGCATGTAGAAAGGCTGTTTTCAAAACATTCAGCGTTGACTGTGTTTGCCTGACAGGCATGGGGCTTATAAAAAATGAGAAAATGGGGAAAAATGAAATTTTCAAGGAAACTAAAAACCAACACCTTTCCTGTATTTCAAATGCATCCCAATGCACAACAAATGCATCAGAATATGTCTAGGTGCTGTCAAACCCTAACCCTAACCCTAGCTCGGGCACTTCTGGAACAAATTTTAAAATCCTGGTCTGCTGAAAAAGTGCTACAAAAGTTAGTAAAATGAGTACAAATTGTTCAGAAACATTCACAATGGCAGTATTTCAGTACTTTAAAGGTATCTGCTTTCAATCTGTTTTAATTCTGCATTATCTAGGTTTTTGCAACCTGCTGCTGAAATGGTATATTAAATGTGCATGATTTTTGCTGTTTACAGCTTAGGATTACATTTACCACTAAAGTTTGAACATACTTTCCATTTAGTTTGTTTTAAACCACATAAAATAAGAGGATTCAGCATGTAGAAAGGCTGTTTTCAAAACATTCAGCGTTGACTGTGTTTGCCTGACAGGCATGGGGCTTATAAAAAATGAGAAAATGGGGAAAAATGAAATTTTCAAGGAAACTAAAAACCAACACCTTTCCTGTATTTCAAATGCATCCCAATGCACAACAAATGCATCAGAATATGTCTAGGTGCTGTCAAACCCTAACCCTAACCCTAGCTCGGGCACTTCTGGAACAAATTTTAAAATCCTGGTCTGCTGAAAAAGTGCTACAAAAGTTAGTAAAATGAGTACAAATTGTTCAGAAACATTCACAATGGCAGTATTTCAGTACTTTAAAGGTATCTGCTTTCAATCTGTTTTAATTCTGCATTATCTAGGTTTTTGCAACCTGCTGCTGAAATGGTATATTAAATGTGCATGATTTTTGCTGTTTACAGCTTAGGATTACATTTACCACTAAAGTTTGAACATACTTTCCATTTAGTTTGTTTTAAACCACATAAAATAAGAGGATTCAGCATGTAGAAAGGCTGTTTTCAAAACATTCAGCGTTGACTGTGTTTGCCTGACAGGCATGGGGCTTATAAAAAATGAGAAAATGGGGAAAAATGAAATTTTCAAGGAAACTAAAAACCAACACCTTTCCTGTATTTCAAATGCATCCCAATGCACAACAAATGCATCAGAATATGTCTAGGTGCTGTCAAACCCTAACCCTAACCCTAGCTCGGGCACTTCTGGAACAAATTTTAAAATCCTGGTCTGCTGAAAAAGTGCTACAAAAGTTAGTAAAATGAGTACAAATTGTTCAGAAACATTCACAATGGCAGTATTTCAGTACTTTAAAGGTATCTGCTTTCAATCTGTTTTAATTCTGCATTATCTAGGTTTTTGCAACCTGCTGCTGAAATGGTATATTAAATGTGCATGATTTTTGCTGTTTACAGCTTAGGATTACATTTACCACTAAAGTTTGAACATACTTTCCATTTAGTTTGTTTTAAACCACATAAAATAAGAGGATTCAGCATGTAGAAAGGCTGTTTTCAAAACATTCAGCGTTGACTGTGTCTGCCTGACAGGCATGGGGCTTATAAAAAATGAGAAAATGGGGAAAAATGAAATTTTCAAGGAAACTAAAAACCAACACCTTTCCTGTATTTCAAATGCATCCCAATGCACAACAAATGCATCAGAATATGTCTAGGTGCTGTCAAACCCTAACCCTAACCCTAGCTCGGGCACTTCTGGAACAAATTTTAAAATCCTGGTCTGCTGAAAAAGTGCTACAAAAGTTAGTAAAATGAGTACAAATTGTTCAGAAACATTCACAATGGCAGTATTTCAGTACTTTAAAGGTATCTGCTTTCAATCTGTTTTAATTCTGCATTATCTAGGTTTTTGCAACCTGCTGCTGAAATGGTATATTAAATGTGCATGATTTTTGCTGTTTACAGCTTAGGATTACATTTACCACTAAAGTTTGAACATACTTTCCATTTAGTTTGTTTTAAACCACATAAAATAAGAGGATTCAGCATGTAGAAAGGCTGTTTTCAAAACATTCAGCGTTGACTGTGTCTGCCTGACAGGCATGGGGCTTATAAAAAATGAGAAAATGGGGAAAAATGAAATTTTCAAGGAAACTAAAAACCAACACCTTTCCTGTATTTCAAATGCATCCCAATGCACAACAAATGCATCAGAATATGTCTAGGTGCTGTCAAACCCTAACCCTAACCCTAGCTCGGGCACTTCTGGAACAAATTTTAAAATCCTGGTCTGCTGAAAAAGTGCTACAAAAGTTAGTAAAATGAGTACAAATTGTTCAGAAACATTCACAATGGCAGTATTTCAGTACTTTAAAGGTATCTGCTTTCAATCTGTTTTAATTCTGCATTATCTAGGTTTTTGCAACCTGCTGCTGAAATGGTATATTAAATGTGCATGATTTTTGCTGTTTACAGCTTAGGATTACATTTACCACTAAAGTTTGAACATACTTTCCATTTAGTTTGTTTTAAACCACATAAAATAAGAGGATTCAGCATGTAGAAAGGCTGTTTTCAAAACATTCAGCGTTGACTGTGTTTGCCTGACAGGCATGGGGCTTATAAAAAATGAGAAAATGGGGAAAAATGAAATTTTCAAGGAAACTAAAAACCAACACCTTTCCTGTATTTCAAATGCATCCCAATGCACAACAAATGCATCAGAATATGTCTAGGTGCTGTCAAACCCTAACCCTAACCCTAGCTCGGGCACTTCTGGAACAAATTTTAAAATCCTGGTCTGCTGAAAAAGTGCTACAAAAGTTAGTAAAATGAGTACAAATTGTTCAGAAACATTCACAATGGCAGTATTTCAGTACTTTAAAGGTATCTGCTTTCAATCTGTTTTAATTCTGCATTATCTAGGTTTTTGCAACCTGCTGCTGAAATGGTATATTAAATGTGCATGATTTTTGCTGTTTACAGCTTAGGATTACATTTACCACTAAAGTTTGAACATACTTTCCATTTAGTTTGTTTTAAACCACATAAAATAAGAGGATTCAGCATGTAGAAAGGCTGTTTTCAAAACATTCAGCGTTGACTGTGTTTGCCTGACAGGCATGGGGCTTATAAAAAATGAGAAAATGGGGAAAAATGAAATTTTCAAGGAAACTAAAAACCAACACCTTTCCTGTATTTCAAATGCATCCCAATGCACAACAAATGCATCAGAATATGTCTAGGTGCTGTCAAACCCTAACCCTAACCCTAGCTCGGGCACTTCTGGAACAAATTTTAAAATCCTGGTCTGCTGAAAAAGTGCTACAAAAGTTAGTAAAATGAGTACAAATTGTTCAGAAACATTCACAATGGCAGTATTTCAGTACTTTAAAGGTATCTGCTTTCAATCTGTTTTAATTCTGCATTATCTAGGTTTTTGCAACCTGCTGCTGAAATGGTATATTAAATGTGCATGATTTTTGCTGTTTACAGCTTAGGATTACATTTACCACTAAAGTTTGAACATACTTTCCATTTAGTTTGTTTTAAACCACATAAAATAAGAGGATTCAGCATGTAGAAAGGCTGTTTTCAAAACATTCAGCGTTGACTGTGTTTGCCTGACAGGCATGGGGCTTATAAAAAATGAGAAAATGGGGAAAAATGAAATTTTCAAGGAAACTAAAAACCAACACCTTTCCTGTATTTCAAATGCATCCCAATGCACAACAAATGCATCAGAATATGTCTAGGTGCTGTCAAACCCTAACCCTAACCCTAGCTCGGGCACTTCTGGAACAAATTTTAAAATCCTGGTCTGCTGAAAAAGTGCTACAAAAGTTAGTAAAATGAGTACAAATTGTTCAGAAACATTCACAATGGCAGTATTTCAGTACTTTAAAGGTATCTGCTTTCAATCTGTTTTAATTCTGCATTATCTAGGTTTTTGCAACCTGCTGCTGAAATGGTATATTAAATGTGCATGATTTTTGCTGTTTACAGCTTAGGATTACATTTACCACTAAAGTTTGAACATACTTTCCATTTAGTTTGTTTTAAACCACATAAAATAAGAGGATTCAGCATGTAGAAAGGCTGTTTTCAAAACATTCAGCGTTGACTGTGTTTGCCTGACAGGCATGGGGCTTATAAAAAATGAGAAAATGGGGAAAAATGAAATTTTCAAGGAAACTAAAAACCAACACCTTTCCTGTATTTCAAATGCATCCCAATGCACAACAAATGCATCAGAATATGTCTAGGTGCTGTCAAACCCTAACCCTAACCCTAGCTCGGGCACTTCTGGAACAAATTTTAAAATCCTGGTCTGCTGAAAAAGTGCTACAAAAGTTAGTAAAATGAGTACAAATTGTTCAGAAACATTCACAATGGCAGTATTTCAGTACTTTAAAGGTATCTGCTTTCAATCTGTTTTAATTCTGCATTATCTAGGTTTTTGCAACCTGCTGCTGAAATGGTATATTAAATGTGCATGATTTTTGCTGTTTACAGCTTAGGATTACATTTACCACTAAAGTTTGAACATACTTTCCATTTAGTTTGTTTTAAACCACATAAAATAAGAGGATTCAGCATGTAGAAAGGCTGTTTTCAAAACATTCAGCGTTGACTGTGTTTGCCTGACAGGCATGGGGCTTATAAAAAATGAGAAAATGGGGAAAAATGAAATTTTCAAGGAAACTAAAAACCAACACCTTTCCTGTATTTCAAATGCATCCCAATGCACAACAAATGCATCAGAATATGTCTAGGTGCTGTCAAACCCTAACCCTAACCCTAGCTCGGGCACTTCTGGAACAAATTTTAAAATCCTGGTCTGCTGAAAAAGTGCTACAAAAGTTAGTAAAATGAGTACAAATTGTTCAGAAACATTCACAATGGCAGTATTTCAGTACTTTAAAGGTATCTGCTTTCAATCTGTTTTAATTCTGCATTATCTAGGTTTTTGCAACCTGCTGCTGAAATGGTATATTAAATGTGCATGATTTTTGCTGTTTACAGCTTAGGATTACATTTACCACTAAAGTTTGAACATACTTTCCATTTAGTTTGTTTTAAACCACATAAAATAAGAGGATTCAGCATGTAGAAAGGCTGTTTTCAAAACATTCAGCGTTGACTGTGTTTGCCTGACAGGCATGGGGCTTATAAAAAATGAGAAAATGGGGAAAAATGAAATTTTCAAGGAAACTAAAAACCAACACCTTTCCTGTATTTCAAATGCATCCCAATGCACAACAAATGCATCAGAATATGTCTAGGTGCTGTCAAACCCTAACCCTAACCCTAGCTCGGGCACTTCTGGAACAAATTTTAAAATCCTGGTCTGCTGAAAAAGTGCTACAAAAGTTAGTAAAATGAGTACAAATTGTTCAGAAACATTCACAATGGCAGTATTTCAGTACTTTAAAGGTATCTGCTTTCAATCTGTTTTAATTCTGCATTATCTAGGTTTTTGCAACCTGCTGCTGAAATGGTATATTAAATGTGCATGATTTTTGCTGTTTACAGCTTAGGATTACATTTACCACTAAAGTTTGAACATACTTTCCATTTAGTTTGTTTTAAACCACATAAAATAAGAGGATTCAGCATGTAGAAAGGCTGTTTTCAAAACATTCAGCGTTGACTGTGTTTGCCTGACAGGCATGGGGCTTATAAAAAATGAGAAAATGGGGAAAAATGAAATTTTCAAGGAAACTAAAAACCAACACCTTTCCTGTATTTCAAATGCATCCCAATGCACAACAAATGCATCAGAATATGTCTAGGTGCTGTCAAACCCTAACCCTAACCCTAGCTCGGGCACTTCTGGAACAAATTTTAAAATCCTGGTCTGCTGAAAAAGTGCTACAAAAGTTAGTAAAATGAGTACAAATTGTTCAGAAACATTCACAATGGCAGTATTTCAGTACTTTAAAGGTATCTGCTTTCAATCTGTTTTAATTCTGCATTATCTAGGTTTTTGCAACCTGCTGCTGAAATGGTATATTAAATGTGCATGATTTTTGCTGTTTACAGCTTAGGATTACATTTACCACTAAAGTTTGAACATACTTTCCATTTAGTTTGTTTTAAACCACATAAAATAAGAGGATTCAGCATGTAGAAAGGCTGTTTTCAAAACATTCAGCGTTGACTGTGTTTGCCTGACAGGCATGGGGCTTATAAAAAATGAGAAAATGGGGAAAAATGAAATTTTCAAGGAAACTAAAAACCAACACCTTTCCTGTATTTCAAATGCATCCCAATGCACAACAAATGCATCAGAATATGTCTAGGTGCTGTCAAACCCTAACCCTAACCCTAGCTCGGGCACTTCTGGAACAAATTTTAAAATCCTGGTCTGCTGAAAAAGTGCTACAAAAGTTAGTAAAATGAGTACAAATTGTTCAGAAACATTCACAATGGCAGTATTTCAGTACTTTAAAGGTATCTGCTTTCAATCTGTTTTAATTCTGCATTATCTAGGTTTTTGCAACCTGCTGCTGAAATGGTATATTAAATGTGCATGATTTTTGCTGTTTACAGCTTAGGATTACATTTACCACTAAAGTTTGAACATACTTTCCATTTAGTTTGTTTTAAACCACATAAAATAAGAGGATTCAGCATGTAGAAAGGCTGTTTTCAAAACATTCAGCGTTGACTGTGTTTGCCTGACAGGCATGGGGCTTATAAAAAATGAGAAAATGGGGAAAAATGAAATTTTCAAGGAAACTAAAAACCAACACCTTTCCTGTATTTCAAATGCATCCCAATGCACAACAAATGCATCAGAATATGTCTAGGTGCTGTCAAACCCTAACCCTAACCCTAGCTCGGGCACTTCTGGAACAAATTTTAAAATCCTGGTCTGCTGAAAAAGTGCTACAAAAGTTAGTAAAATGAGTACAAATTGTTCAGAAACATTCACAATGGCAGTATTTCAGTACTTTAAAGGTATCTGCTTTCAATCTGTTTTAATTCTGCATTATCTAGGTTTTTGCAACCTGCTGCTGAAATGGTATATTAAATGTGCATGATTTTTGCTGTTTACAGCTTAGGATTACATTTACCACTAAAGTTTGAACATACTTTCCATTTAGTTTGTTTTAAACCACATAAAATAAGAGGATTCAGCATGTAGAAAGGCTGTTTTCAAAACATTCAGCGTTGACTGTGTTTGCCTGACAGGCATGGGGCTTATAAAAAATGAGAAAATGGGGAAAAATGAAATTTTCAAGGAAACTAAAAACCAACACCTTTCCTGTATTTCAAATGCATCCCAATGCACAACAAATGCATCAGAATATGTCTAGGTGCTGTCAAACCCTAACCCTAACCCTAGCTCGGGCACTTCTGGAACAAATTTTAAAATCCTGGTCTGCTGAAAAAGTGCTACAAAAGTTAGTAAAATGAGTACAAATTGTTCAGAAACATTCACAATGGCAGTATTTCAGTACTTTAAAGGTATCTGCTTTCAATCTGTTTTAATTCTGCATTATCTAGGTTTTTGCAACCTGCTGCTGAAATGGTATATTAAATGTGCATGATTTTTGCTGTTTACAGCTTAGGATTACATTTACCACTAAAGTTTGAACATACTTTCCATTTAGTTTGTTTTAAACCACATAAAATAAGAGGATTCAGCATGTAGAAAGGCTGTTTTCAAAACATTCAGCGTTGACTGTGTTTGCCTGACAGGCATGGGGCTTATAAAAAATGAGAAAATGGGGAAAAATGAAATTTTCAAGGAAACTAAAAACCAACACCTTTCCTGTATTTCAAATGCATCCCAATGCACAACAAATGCATCAGAATATGTCTAGGTGCTGTCAAACCCTAACCCTAACCCTAGCTCGGGCACTTCTGGAACAAATTTTAAAATCCTGGTCTGCTGAAAAAGTGCTACAAAAGTTAGTAAAATGAGTACAAATTGTTCAGAAACATTCACAATGGCAGTATTTCAGTACTTTAAAGGTATCTGCTTTCAATCTGTTTTAATTCTGCATTATCTAGGTTTTTGCAACTTGCTGCTGAAATGGTATATTAAATGTGCATGATTTTTGCTGTTTACAGCTTAGGATTACATTTACCACTAAAGTTTGAACATACTTTCCATTTAGTTTGTTTTAAACCACATAAAATAAGAGGATTCAGCATGTAGAAAGGCTGTTTTCAAAACATTCAGCGTTGACTGTGTTTGCCTGACAGGCATGGGGCTTATAAAAAATGAGAAAATGGGGAAAAATGAAATTTTCAAGGAAACTAAAAACCAACACCTTTCCTGTATTTCAAATGCATCCCAATGCACAACAAATGCATCAGAATATGTCTAGGTGCTGTCAAACCCTAACCCTAACCCTAGCTCGGGCACTTCTGGAACAAATTTTAAAATCCTGGTCTGCTGAAAAAGTGCTACAAAAGTTAGTAAAATGAGTACAAATTGTTCAGAAACATTCACAATGGCAGTATTTCAGTACTTTAAAGGTATCTGCTTTCAATCTGTTTTAATTCTGCATTATCTAGGTTTTTGCAACCTGCTGCTGAAATGGTATATTAAATGTGCATGATTTTTGCTGTTTACAGCTTAGGATTACATTTACCACTAAAGTTTGAACATACTTTCCATTTAGTTTGTTTTAAACCACATAAAATAAGAGGATTCAGCATGTAGAAAGGCTGTTTTCAAAACATTCAGCGTTGACTGTGTTTGCCTGACAGGCATGGGGCTTATAAAAAATGAGAAAATGGGGAAAAATGAAATTTTCAAGGAAACTAAAAACCAACACCTTTCCTGTATTTCAAATGCATCCCAATGCACAACAAATGCATCAGAATATGTCTAGGTGCTGTCAAACCCTAACCCTAACCCTAGCTCGGGCACTTCTGGAACAAATTTTAAAATCCTGGTCTGCTGAAAAAGTGCTACAAAAGTTAGTAAAATGAGTACAAATTGTTCAGAAACATTCACAATGGCAGTATTTCAGTACTTTAAAGGTATCTGCTTTCAATCTGTTTTAATTCTGCATTATCTAGGTTTTTGCAACCTGCTGCTGAAATGGTATATTAAATGTGCATGATTTTTGCTGTTTACAGCTTAGGATTACATTTACCACTAAAGTTTGAACATACTTTCCATTTAGTTTGTTTTAAACCACATAAAATAAGAGGATTCAGCATGTAGAAAGGCTGTTTTCAAAACATTCAGCGTTGACTGTGTTTGCCTGACAGGCATGGGGCTTATAAAAAATGAGAAAATGGGGAAAAATGAAATTTTCAAGGAAACTAAAAACCAACACCTTTCCTGTATTTCAAATGCATCCCAATGCACAACAAATGCATCAGAATATGTCTAGGTGCTGTCAAACCCTAACCCTAACCCTAGCTCGGGCACTTCTGGAACAAATTTTAAAATCCTGGTCTGCTGAAAAAGTGCTACAAAAGTTAGTAAAATGAGTACAAATTGTTCAGAAACATTCACAATGGCAGTATTTCAGTACTTTAAAGGTATCTGCTTTCAATCTGTTTTAATTCTGCATTATCTAGGTTTTTGCAACCTGCTGCTGAAATGGTATATTAAATGTGCATGATTTTTGCTGTTTACAGCTTAGGATTACATTTACCACTAAAGTTTGAACATACTTTCCATTTAGTTTGTTTTAAACCACATAAAATAAGAGGATTCAGCATGTAGAAAGGCTGTTTTCAAAACATTCAGCGTTGACTGTGTTTGCCTGACAGGCATGGGGCTTATAAAAAATGAGAAAATGGGGAAAAATGAAATTTTCAAGGAAACTAAAAACCAACACCTTTCCTGTATTTCAAATGCATCCCAATGCACAACAAATGCATCAGAATATGTCTAGGTGCTGTCAAACCCTAACCCTAACCCTAGCTCGGGCACTTCTGGAACAAATTTTAAAATCCTGGTCTGCTGAAAAAGTGCTACAAAAGTTAGTAAAATGAGTACAAATTGTTCAGAAACATTCACAATGGCAGTATTTCAGTACTTTAAAGGTATCTGCTTTCAATCTGTTTTAATTCTGCATTATCTAGGTTTTTGCAACCTGCTGCTGAAATGGTATATTAAATGTGCATGATTTTTGCTGTTTACAGCTTAGGATTACATTTACCACTAAAGTTTGAACATACTTTCCATTTAGTTTGTTTTAAACCACATAAAATAAGAGGATTCAGCATGTAGAAAGGCTGTTTTCAAAACATTCAGCGTTGACTGTGTTTGCCTGACAGGCATGGGGCTTATAAAAAATGAGAAAATGGGGAAAAATGAAATTTTCAAGGAAACTAAAAACCAACACCTTTCCTGTATTTCAAATGCATCCCAATGCACAACAAATGCATCAGAATATGTCTAGGTGCTGTCAAACCCTAACCCTAACCCTAGCTCGGGCACTTCTGGAACAAATTTTAAAATCCTGGTCTGCTGAAAAAGTGCTACAAAAGTTAGTAAAATGAGTACAAATTGTTCAGAAACATTCACAATGGCAGTATTTCAGTACTTTAAAGGTATCTGCTTTCAATCTGTTTTAATTCTGCATTATCTAGGTTTTTGCAACCTGCTGCTGAAATGGTATATTAAATGTGCATGATTTTTGCTGTTTACAGCTTAGGATTACATTTACCACTAAAGTTTGAACATACTTTCCATTTAGTTTGTTTTAAACCACATAAAATAAGAGGATTCAGCATGTAGAAAGGCTGTTTTCAAAACATTCAGCGTTGACTGTGTTTGCCTGACAGGCATGGGGCTTATAAAAAATGAGAAAATGGGGAAAAATGAAATTTTCAAGGAAACTAAAAACCAACACCTTTCCTGTATTTCAAATGCATCCCAATGCACAACAAATGCATCAGAATATGTCTAGGTGCTGTCAAACCCTAACCCTAACCCTAGCTCGGGCACTTCTGGAACAAATTTTAAAATCCTGGTCTGCTGAAAAAGTGCTACAAAAGTTAGTAAAATGAGTACAAATTGTTCAGAAACATTCACAATGGCAGTATTTCAGTACTTTAAAGGTATCTGCTTTCAATCTGTTTTAATTCTGCATTATCTAGGTTTTTGCAACCTGCTGCTGAAATGGTATATTAAATGTGCATGATTTTTGCTGTTTACAGCTTAGGATTACATTTACCACTAAAGTTTGAACATACTTTCCATTTAGTTTGTTTTAAACCACATAAAATAAGAGGATTCAGCATGTAGAAAGGCTGTTTTCAAAACATTCAGCGTTGACTGTGTTTGCCTGACAGGCATGGGGCTTATAAAAAATGAGAAAATGGGGAAAAATGAAATTTTCAAGGAAACTAAAAACCAACACCTTTCCTGTATTTCAAATGCATCCCAATGCACAACAAATGCATCAGAATATGTCTAGGTGCTGTCAAACCCTAACCCTAACCCTAGCTCGGGCACTTCTGGAACAAATTTTAAAATCCTGGTCTGCTGAAAAAGTGCTACAAAAGTTAGTAAAATGAGTACAAATTGTTCAGAAACATTCACAATGGCAGTATTTCAGTACTTTAAAGGTATCTGCTTTCAATCTGTTTTAATTCTGCATTATCTAGGTTTTTGCAACCTGCTGCTGAAATGGTATATTAAATGTGCATGATTTTTGCTGTTTACAGCTTAGGATTACATTTACCACTAAAGTTTGAACATACTTTCCATTTAGTTTGTTTTAAACCACATAAAATAAGAGGATTCAGCATGTAGAAAGGCTGTTTTCAAAACATTCAGCGTTGACTGTGTTTGCCTGACAGGCATGGGGCTTATAAAAAATGAGAAAATGGGGAAAAATGAAATTTTCAAGGAAACTAAAAACCAACACCTTTCCTGTATTTCAAATGCATCCCAATGCACAACAAATGCATCAGAATATGTCTAGGTGCTGTCAAACCCTAACCCTAACCCTAGCTCGGGCACTTCTGGAACAAATTTTAAAATCCTGGTCTGCTGAAAAAGTGCTACAAAAGTTAGTAAAATGAGTACAAATTGTTCAGAAACATTCACAATGGCAGTATTTCAGTACTTTAAAGGTATCTGCTTTCAATCTGTTTTAATTCTGCATTATCTAGGTTTTTGCAACCTGCTGCTGAAATGGTATATTAAATGTGCATGATTTTTGCTGTTTACAGCTTAGGATTACATTTACCACTAAAGTTTGAACATACTTTCCATTTAGTTTGTTTTAAACCACATAAAATAAGAGGATTCAGCATGTAGAAAGGCTGTTTTCAAAACATTCAGCGTTGACTGTGTTTGCCTGACAGGCATGGGGCTTATAAAAAATGAGAAAATGGGGAAAAATGAAATTTTCAAGGAAACTAAAAACCAACACCTTTCCTGTATTTCAAATGCATCCCAATGCACAACAAATGCATCAGAATATGTCTAGGTGCTGTCAAACCCTAACCCTAACCCTAGCTCGGGCACTTCTGGAACAAATTTTAAAATCCTGGTCTGCTGAAAAAGTGCTACAAAAGTTAGTAAAATGAGTACAAATTGTTCAGAAACATTCACAATGGCAGTATTTCAGTACTTTAAAGGTATCTGCTTTCAATCTGTTTTAATTCTGCATTATCTAGGTTTTTGCAACCTGCTGCTGAAATGGTATATTAAATGTGCATGATTTTTGCTGTTTACAGCTTAGGATTACATTTACCACTAAAGTTTGAACATACTTTCCATTTAGTTTGTTTTAAACCACATAAAATAAGAGGATTCAGCATGTAGAAAGGCTGTTTTCAAAACATTCAGCGTTGACTGTGTTTGCCTGACAGGCATGGGGCTTATAAAAAATGAGAAAATGGGGAAAAATGAAATTTTCAAGGAAACTAAAAACCAACACCTTTCCTGTATTTCAAATGCATCCCAATGCACAACAAATGCATCAGAATATGTCTAGGTGCTGTCAAACCCTAACCCTAACCCTAGCTCGGGCACTTCTGGAACAAATTTTAAAATCCTGGTCTGCTGAAAAAGTGCTACAAAAGTTAGTAAAATGAGTACAAATTGTTCAGAAACATTCACAATGGCAGTATTTCAGTACTTTAAAGGTATCTGCTTTCAATCTGTTTTAATTCTGCATTATCTAGGTTTTTGCAACCTGCTGCTGAAATGGTATATTAAATGTGCATGATTTTTGCTGTTTACAGCTTAGGATTACATTTACCACTAAAGTTTGAACATACTTTCCATTTAGTTTGTTTTAAACCACATAAAATAAGAGGATTCAGCATGTAGAAAGGCTGTTTTCAAAACATTCAGCGTTGACTGTGTCTGCCTGACAGGCATGGGGCTTATAAAAAATGAGAAAATGGGGAAAAATGAAATTTTCAAGGAAACTAAAAACCAACACCTTTCCTGTATTTCAAATGCATCCCAATGCACAACAAATG